>NC_045785.1:122891573-124091573 GCF_009873245.2 Balaenoptera musculus | reverse complement strand
GGCCCGTTAGCTTTACGGCAGCCTGAGGCCTTCCTGAGGTGCCCACGTGGACAGTGGCAGGTGGGACACTTGGCCACTTGTTCACGTAAAAACCTCAGTCCTGCATCTTCTGGTTTTGACAGGACCACGTTTAGGACTGTTGCCCATCTCTGCTTCTTTCATAGAGATTGCCACTTGACTGGGTCCCCCCCACCCCGTACTATACCCCAGATACCAGGTTTGGGGGGTAGTGTGACCCAGAAGGCACTGGAGTCCCACGCCACCCAGCACACAGCTCAATCCCTAGCCTTTTCCCAGGCCAGACGCACCAAGACTGGAGTTCAGGGCCTTCGACACTAGGTGGCAGCAGTGTGGCTGTGATGCCGCTGGCAGTTTCCCACCGGGAAGAGCTAGGGATAAAGCTGAAGGCTTGTTTGCTTCTGGCTTAGAGCACTTACTCTGAGCTCCTGGTCTCCACTGCAGTCCTTGGCCTTTAAAGGACCACCCAGCTAGCTTGCTTACAAGTGTGACCCCATTCAGGGTTGCAGGTACTGCCAATGCTCAGCTGTGTGATCTTAAGCAAATCACTGCTGGAGAAATGGGGTCGAGGAATGTAAGACAAGGGCCATCTGGTGCTAATGTTCTTTGATTCTCATTTAAGGAGCTGCTGTGTAGTCTCTGAGTGACCGGCGAGACTTAAGTGTTTGCAATAGGCCAAGGTAGCTTGGGGTGGACAGGAGAGGGAGGACAAGTGCTTTGATACAGTGAGAGACTTTACTGGCCTGTTCAGATTTAACTAGATGAGTATTTTTTCTATCCTGATGGTTGGTCCCTGAAATACTTGCAGATTAGAGACAGGTCTACGGATGGACCACAGGATATACTCACGACAAGGGTTCCGCCTTGAGCCCCAGCCATCTCCCGTCTGGAAGGAACTGTGGAGGTGACGTGGCTACAAAAGGATGAGGCAGGGAACTAGCACATAATGAGTGCCTGACCTGTTAAGACATTTGAGTGCCTGTCATGTGCCAGGCATTAGTCGGGCACTTCCAAATGTTTATCTCACTGCAAATATGATAGAGTGGGGATAGTGCAGGCTCTGGTATGGGATGTTCTGGGTTCGGATTCCACACTGCCGCTTGTTAGTAAGGTGTCCTTGGGCCAATTACTCAATCTTTCTGTATTGCAGTTTTCTCACCTATAAAATGAACTTTGTATTCTGTTTCTCTGTGGGGACACAGAATCCAGGGGGGGCCTCTGATTATGTGGATTAGAGCATCCAGCACAGTACCTGGGGCATAGTTGATGCTGAACCACTGCTGTTTCTTCTTCACTCTGCAGGTGGGTGTATTATTCTCGTTTTACAGAGCTCTCGGTGACAAGAAGTGAGAATCTTAAAAAGATAACTGTTATCCTAGATAAGAGGTGTTGAAGGTTGTTGCCGTAGGAATCGTCACGTCTGCTGTACAGCATGAAGGGATGTGGTGAGAAAGGAGAAGACGATAGAGAGGAGGGGGTAAAGGCTAAGTGGCACTTGGGATTCAGGAGATCTGAAGGAGCGAAACTGAGCTTTTCTGTTAATGGCTATCGAAGATGGTAGAGCCCCAGGCTGGTGTGGTATCTGGAATCAAAGCACAAGCTCAGCTTTGAGTAAGGGGTGCTCTCCCTGAGATGTGACCTGGAGTCTCAGGGCCGCCCCATCCTGCAGTGTCAGTGAATGCTTGGCCTTGGCTCTTGGGTTCAGACTCTCTGACTCTCCGAGCCCCTGAGGGAAGAGGCAGCGCAGGGGCAGGAGTCCATGCTGCCACCCACAGTGTACACAGAACCCCAGGTGAATTCCGTGGGAGAGTGAAGGGAAATCACATTTTTCACCCTGAAGCAAAGGAAAATGGCTGTGAACACAGTCGTGTGTGACTACAAGAGGGGGCAGAGCCGGACCGTCCTTCTGGGTTGGGGAGGGGAACACACAGAATCCAAGGAGGCCTAGGGAGGTGAAGGGAATTGTCCAGGGTCTCAAAGGGGATTAAGCCAGGGTCGGGGCTGAAACGCCAGGTCTTGGCCATGTGACTGAGAGAAGGAAAGAGCCAGCTTTGCAGCTCGAGGAGGATGAGGGATAGTTAACAGTCATCATTATTAGAAGGCCAGTAGGGCTTTACTGGGTAGGTAGGACTATTGTAAACCAAGGAGTCTGGGAGCCTGGAATATCTGCTTGCCAGACCCATAAAAAACTGCAGGCCTAAGGTGACTGGATTCACTGGAAAGAATTCAAAGCACAAACTCATCTGCGTAAGGTTACCAGGAGCACAGTTCTGCTGTTATTTTTAGGAGAACAAAGTACGCAAAGCTGTGTTCATTTCCCTCAGAAAGCATTTTCCTGAGCAGTATTAACAGCTTAAGAATTAAAAGCCACTTCTGTTTTTCCTTTTGACACCACCATTTTGAAGTATCACTGATCATTGGTGAGTCTGACCCTCCCAAAGGAAAGGACAGTCCTAGGGAGGATCACAGGCCCGGGCAGGCGCCGCCACACTGAGAGTGCAGGGGAAAGAGCCTGTCTGGCTGGAACTAGGTCTGTCAGTCAGTGATGTGGACATGCTTAAGGGACAGAGCCCTATGCTGTGTTCTGATAATGGACCCCTGGATGCAAAGGTGGTTAAAAACAAACCTTCAAGATAAAGACAGGCTGATCCTAAAATATAGTTCACTTGAAGTTTTTGGATGCTTATTTTTAAGATTAAAAAATGCTTAGGATTATTATAAACCAATATTTATCAAAAAAGTAAAAGCATACTTAGAATAGTTTTGTTTACCTGATTAAGTATCTGGTTTTTGGTCTGTGTATAGCTGTGCAAATTGTGAACTTGTGCTTGAGCTTGTGGACTGTGGACTTTCTTGGGTGGGTGTCTCCCCCTTTACCCCCACCCCTGTTTTCCACAGACATGTCTCTGTCTCCAGCCTCCCTTCCCATGGGCTAAAAAGAGGAAGGAGACTGAGCAGGAAGGGGCCAACTGTTGCACAGTCCATACCACAGTCACCTGGGTACATCTATCCATGTGTCTTTCATAAATTCCCGCAAGACAGTTAGTGACCTGGAAGTGACCAAGAAAGAGACAGCAAACAAACACTGTTAACCCAAAGTTCTAAAGGAGGTTTAATGAATAGCAGTGCTGTCTCTCGGTATGTCCATCCCATAACCAAAGTCCAAGGGCGGGTGGTAGATTATCAGAGACTCGGAACAGCCTCAAGGCACAGAGCCCACCACCTTTATCTGACCCTATACCTGCCACCACTAAAGCCGCATGCCTTTTCTAAGTGGGTAAGTGAGCCCCGGGGTCCAGTGTCTCCACTGCAACAAACACTGGATCATGGAAGCAGCCAGGACTCATGAACTCTGCCTCTGTAGAATGTCTTCTCTCCTAGCTGCCTCCTTGACCGCTTGTCTGGCCTGCCCTGCTCCTGTATAACGTACAACACCAAAACTACAAAATCGCTAGAAGCAGGGGGCCTGATTCCTTGGACAAATACCACTTTGTAATGTTTGGGTTTAAAAAAAAACAAACAGTTTTAGAGCAGTTTTAGGTTCTCAGCAAAACTGAGCAAAAAGTTCAGAATCCCCCCACTCCCACCTGCCCAGCCTCCTCCACTATCAACATCCTGCGCCAGAGTGAACAAACGCCACTGATTTTCTCCTGCTGCTCTTCCGGCCAGAGTCACCCTTGACCCCACTGAGTGCTCCAGTCTGGGCTGTTGGTTTTCCAGCACTTCTCTAGCATAATCCCTCTTACTGTCATATAATGTAGTGTCATATTATGCGCCGCAGTAGTCTTTTCAGTTATTCTGTAAACCCTTCAACCTCTCATGGGGTCCTAACACAGCCCCTGGGATATAGGTGGTGCAAATATGACTACCTCTATCTGAGGGAGGAGGAAACAGACGCCCAAAGAAGTCACATGGCTTGAGCAGATCACGTAACTATTTGGGTACCAGAAACTGAGACCTGGCACTTTTTGGAAATCATGCATTTGCCCTGTTTGGCTAAACTTCTAACTCACTCCTTTCTTCCCCTTTGACCATTTAGCATATTCCTAATATGGAGACATACGCATCCTGCCCAGGCTAAGAGCTAGATGTTGAAGTCCAACTGAAGTTACCGAGCCAACTAGAGTTATTTTTTCCTCTATCCAGAAAGCCAACCTGTCTTCTCTCAGCAGCAGGTGTCCTTGGGCTTGCAGCCATCTTCTGGGGAGGAGCCGTCCCTGGTCCCCACACGGGAGAGGGATGCTTTGCCTGGCCACACCTGTGAGTCTATTCATGGCCCAACCAGAGTGAGCAGCATGACAGTTTAGGAGACAGGAGAGAGGATGACTGAAGGGTTACGCCTGCAGGAGCAGCTTCAAGTCATAACCTGTAAGACACAGACCGGGGTGTAGATGGCTTAAGTCGAGTGAAGGTGGGCACCAGAGAGGAGGAAGACCAGGAATTAGAAGACTGGATGGTCAACACTTTCAGCTGAAATCTAGAAGTTGGAGAAAGGAAGGCCAGAAGCCAGAGCTCTCAGAACTGCCTTGTGCTGATATGGTGTGTGAGTATCCATGATGCTCTGGGATTGCTCATAGCCTAACCCCTGTACTCAGGTAATGAGGGACCACTAATCATGAGAGATGATGATTGAGTGGGGGTGGAGATGAAGTACTTTGGAAGGAGAAATGAAAAAAAACTCTGCTATGTGATTCTGTCACACACAAGTCAAAACAGAAAAGGTTATTTAATCTAGAAAAGAACAGAGAAAGACAATCTTACGTTACAAGAAAAGATTTGGAAAACGTGGGTCAAGGTAGCAAGGCATTAAATAAATAGTCAAATTCAGGATATCTTAAAACAACCAACTTCTTTAATTAGAAAGCAACAAACATGCAAATGGCAAGTGTAGAAATTTATTTGAACCAACATTTTCACTATAATGAAAATTACTCTTCAACACTGATCCAAGCTCCCACATTTGAAGGTTAGGGAAAATATTGCACTTTGCATTTTCTAGCACTCCTCATACATGGCAAAAAGTTTTTAAAACATTTCGCTAGTTTTGTTTTACACACACTCCCAAATTCATGCACACAATCATTCCAAACCAATGTTAGGTTATCCCCCCAAAAGGGAAAAACTCCAAAAAACCACAACCTTAAAATTGCACTAAAGCTCTGTAAAGAAAAAAATATAATAAATGTCTTATACAAATTTCAGAACACCTAAGTGCTTGCCAATAAGAGTTGATTATTCCTCATCCTCGTTTTCATTCTCCTGACCAGAGCCTTCTGATCTGTCGCTCTCCAACCGGTCTGGAAAACACAGATATGAGACAAAAAGAAAAACCTTTATTATTACAATTAAAATAATTTTCAATGCCTTTTATTTAAAACTGATTAAAATGTATATAATTCAGAACATCATCCTGTAAAAAGCAGTTCACAGCTGTGCGTAGAAAAGTTATTTTTGCCTCTAGAGACAAAGAGTAAAGGAAACACAGCACTCTCAACTTGGAATATTCATGTAATTCCAAAGATATAAAAAGTACAAAGAAAAAACCCTAAGGATCTTGATCTACTGTGGTCTACTGCAGTGACTGCAGACTGTGTTCCTGGGAGTCTGGGAGCCCTAGGAGGAGTATCAGGTGTCAACAAGGGGAGTGAGAGGCAAGCTGTGCGGGAGAATTTGGTGATCATTCTTGAGGATCTGTGTATTTGTTTATAAAAATATTTCTTAAATATCTGCTATGTTCCAGGATACAATGGTGACCAAAACAGGCACAGTCTCTGTCCTCAAGGAGCTTATCTAGACTGAACACTCAAGGGAGTGTACAATTACAACCTGGCGAGTGAGCACGGCACGTCCTCTCAGGTTCCATGATTTACACTTGCTGTTCCTCTGCTTGGGACACCTTCACCCAGTTCTTCAGCTATAATGGTTCTGCTTACTCATCTCGATACAACTATTATTCCCTGTGTGAAACTTTCCCCAGACTTTTTCAAATACCCAACCTGCAGAATTATGAACGCCTTCCTTCACATTCCAGAATATTTTATATGTATCGTATAATAATTACAGTAATAGTTTGTTTGCCTATCTTCTTACAGACTAGACTGTGAGCTCCTGGGAGGGTAGCAGTTATTTCTTTTATGTCCTAAGGGTCTAGTACAAGAGGTTCAATGAAGGTTTATCAAATAAATGAACATAAGTTTTGCTAAGATAAGATATATTACATTAGGGTATGTAAAGAAGGCAATAGTACCGAATAACTACCACCACTAGGATGGAACCCTTTCTATCACAGAAAGATTTCTCCAGGGTAAGCTGGGGAAAAAAAGGGTTAGACACAGGGGAAACAGTTCAGTCCCACTGTCAACACCAAGAGAAAACTGAATCCTGAGATTATCTACAGAGGCTTAAACACTCCCATTGGATTCTAAGCCAACAACACCAGTATACAGAAGGGACTGTATGTTTAATTGTCCAAGTGAATTAGATTAAATCCCCTCTACGCCAACTCCATTTCAATGTCAAACTAATGAGATAATGTATGTGTGTATGATTTGTAACCTGAATTATACAAATTTTAGTTATTATTATATAATAAGTGTTCAATACACATTTGTGAAATAAATGAACAAAATAAGATGATGATAGACCTTCACAGGTCACTAAGGAACCTAAACACAGTGGAAGACTTTCTGATCAGTAAAAGGCTACCTAAGGGATGTTAGTATAAAAGAGATTACACTATTTTTATTGTGTGATATACTTTCATGAGAGAACAAAGCATGAAGCTGCTATTCTGCTTAACTAGAGTATCATGAATAGGATACAACTGACTATATTCAACAAGCCTGTTCTGTCATATTAGTGGAGCGTGAGGAAACTCTATCAGCCTATTTCAAAATGTGCAGGGTGACCCAAATTCTTCTTGGTTGCCACACTTACGAATGAAGATGTGGAAATGGAGGGTAAGGAGGAAATGTCACAGCCTTCAAATCGAGGAGTTTACAGCAGACATTAGAATTCTGCAGAGTCCAAAGCAAGCGATAAGAAGTCGAGTGAGGGCCCACCGAGTCTCTTATATAGGTCACACAGTAACTGACAGTGGCTTGTGGAATGAGGAAGAGGGCAGAACAGTTGTTCGTTTCTCAAATCCTTCTCACTTAACTGCTGCCGAGTCATGTCTCTCAGAATATAAACCCAATTTCTAAGAATAAATTAAATGAAATCTTTTCGTCCACAAAGTGCTACCGAGGTAGTAAAACTGCAAAGCAGTTCAACACTTTCACAAATCTCTGGTTGGCAATTACAGACCCCGGAGATCTGAGAACACTGTGTTCTTTTAAATGAAAACTAGAAATAATCACTTCTACATCCACTGTTTTCAAAAGTTGACAACACCAAATTGCTACTGTAAATAAGGTTTACATTTGTGGAAAGGTTCCTGTAATTCTCTGTTAGAAATATTTCTTCAAGAAATTATTTTTGATCGGAAAAGATAAGATATGAAGAGAGATTAAGTTTGCTGGGGGTGTGGGGAGGGGACAAGGGAGATATGAAAAAAATACCCCAAGGAAACCTGTGTTCCAACAAAACAGAGTCAATACAAGACTCATCATTAGCTACAGATTTGATACTAGAAGTTCATTCATTCGTTCACCCATTCATTCACGAAACACTATTACATGCTAGGCACTGTTCTAGAAGCTAGCTATCCAGCTGTGAATAAGACAAACTAGGTCTCTGGTCTTAATGAGCTCACTTTCTAGAGGAGAAAAACAGAAAATAAGAAATGTATTTTTCTCCTTTAATCTGTGTAACAAGACAAAAATAAAGAAATGAAGTTAGAATAAGTACTTGATGAAATGGGCAATGACCAGAGAGTGACTGAATGAGAAGGAGGGTGTGAGAAGGCACGTGAAACAACTTCACACTGGGCGACTAGGGAAGACTTTTCTAAGGAGGTAACACTGGAGCTGAGCCTTCAATTGTATGTTCAATTATTAGTGAAGTTGGGGGACGAAGTTGCCTGAAAGGCAGAGGAAACAGCCAGTGAAAAGGTCCTAAATATGCTAACAAGCTTGATGAATCTGAGGAGGAGGAAAGTAGCCATTTATGGCTGAAATGTAGTGGGCGAGGAGAAAACTGGAATGTATCGACTCAGTGGCTGGCAGGTCTAGGTCATGTAGATCAGCGTATGAAGTCTGGGTTTTATTTTAAGAGCAGCTGGGGAGTCCCTGAGAATTTTAAGCAAGGGTGACATAACCTAATGTATATTTTTAAAAAGTGGGTCAGCAAACTATCACCCCTGGGCAGATCCTCCCACAGCCTATTTCTGTAAATAAAGTTTTATTAAAGCAGACCCATGCCCTTGATCTACATATTATCTATGGCTGCTTTTGCACCACAATGTCAGAAATCAGTAGCTGCAACAGAAACCACATGGCCCACAAAGCCTATTTACTATCTGGCCGTTTAAAGAAAAAGTTTACTGACCCACGTTTTATTTTTATTTTTGGCTGTGTTGGGTCTTCGTTGCTGTGTGCGGGCTTTCTGTAGTTGCGGTGAGCGGGTTTCTTATTGCGGTGGCTTCTTGTTGCGGAGCACGGGCTCTAGGCTTGCGGGCTTCGGTAGCTGCAGCACGTGGGCTCAGCAGTTGCAGCGTGTGGGCTCTAGGGCGTGTGGGCTTCAGTAGTTGTGGCTTGCAGGCTCTAGAGCGCAGGCTCAGTAGTTGTGGCACACAGGCTTAGTTGCTCCGTGGCATGTGGGATCTTCCCAGACCAGGGATCGAACTCATGTCCCCTGCACTGGCAGGCAGATTCTTAACCACTGCGCCACCAGGGAAGTCCCTGACCCATGTTTTAAAAAGCTCCTTCTGTGCTGTGGAAATCAGATTGTATGAAGGCGAGAGCAGAAGCAGGGAGACCAAGGTAGATGAATATGGATTATATTCTGGAGTAAAGCTACCATAATTGATGGAGTGAATCTGTGTGTGACTGGGTGAGTGCCTGTGAGCTCAATATGATGTTACGCTCTATAGATCCATCGTGGAGAACACTATGGCTATCTAGATGTACACGTGCCAAGGTCCAGAGGTATGAAGGGATGCTTCAGGGTTTTATAAATCATGTTAACATATTTGGACTCTATCCTAAGAGCATGAGGAGGCACAGGAGAATTTTAAGGAGGGGAGTAAATTGATCAGATTCTAACATATTTTAGAAAAGATTAGAATGGTTCACACACCATCTCTCCAAAGCCTGTCAAAACTTCTAGGAATCTCAGAACTGCCTTTATCTCTCAAGAAGTTGCCTAGACTAAAAGTCTTTAGTACAGCATTCATGAGAATAATTTTGGTTGCTTTTTTAAAATGCAGAGGCTCAAACCCTATTCAGATGAAATGAATGAGAATCTTGAATGGATAGGAACCAGGTATTTGTAGTTTTTAAAAGGGGATTTAAATAAAGTGCACTCTTCATTAAAAATCACAGCTTAAGCAGGAAGGAGCTGATTTCCCAGGAAGCCTTGTGGAGTAATGGAAAGGCTGAAGTATTCTGTGGCTAGATGGTGCTTCCATGATCAAAGTCTATTACTAACTCTCCTTGAATACACAGACATTATTGTACTTGGAATACAGGACAATGAAGAGAAGGAGAGGAAAGGAGTAGCTGACTCATCAAATAACTAGACATCTTAAGGATAAAAGCAGCGGAAATACAAACTCTTGGGTACCTTTCTCTATCTAGTCTTTTACCTAAGAGAAACAAGAGGGTGAGTTAAGTTGACTAAACCTTGATTGCTGACAAAAAGAAGTAAAAGAAGGGGAACCTTTATATTATAAAACATCTAATTCTAAAATCAAAGAAGGATGGTAATAACTATTAGTTAACAAACCATTGACACATTAGCACCTATTTAAAATAGATTCTTGGACTTCCCTGGTGGCACAGTGATTACGAATCTGCCTGCCAATGCAGGGGACACGGGTTCGAGCCCTGGTCCGGGAAGATCCCACATGCCGAGGAGCAACTAAGCCTGTGCGCCACAACTACTGAGCCTGCACTCTTATAGAGTCTGCAAGCCACAACTACTGAGCCCACGTGCTGCAACTACTGAAGCCCATGCGCCTAGAGCTCATGCTCTGCAACAAAGAGAAGCCACCGCAATGAGAAGCCCGCGCACTGCAATGAAGACCCAATGCAGCCAAAAATAAATAAATAAATAGATTTATTAGAAAAAATAAAATAGATTCTTGCACAAATGAAAGGAGAATTAGTTTCCTATAGGAAAACTCAGGAAGAACCATTCACCAGATGAACTCTTCATAAGAACAAGCAAATTTTAGTTGTCATAGTCAGCAAATGTTTTTCTTGTTCTATAAAATGCTGCCTCCTCAAATCTGAAATCCAAGTGAATTTTAAAGGTTACTGACTGTTATTGAAGAAAACAGATCAAAAGATGTTACAGTGATTAGAAGTACTACAATAATATTTTGTTGGACTACAAACATTTTCTGTTTACATTTTAGTTTATTTTTTGTTTTGACTATTTGAAATTTTCACTCTTTCCTTGTAATAGTTAATATTTACAATTTGAGGGTTATTTTCTCTCCAGCTCTTTTAATTACAGACATAAGGGGCTTCTTTCAATTCTTCAGATGTACTACAGTCTCTCTCCTCCAGGACTTAGACAAATGCTACATACTCTTTATTTTGCCTGGAATACTTAGCTCTCCCTTCCCCACTCTCTCAGAAAGTGATATATAATCTACTGCTTATATAGACCTGAAGGTCTGAAACGGAAGTTATCCTAATAAAGAGAGAGGATGGGAGGGGACATCATGATTATAAAGATCTCTGAGGTGGGAAAGAGTTTGATGTACCCCAAAATTCAGAGAGGGCCAGAGTGGATGGTGTGGATAGAAAAGGAAAGAATGCACTAGAAAAGCAGTTTGAGATCAGGTCATCCAGAGGACTGCATGTCTTATTCATGACTTGAACGTGTTCCCGAAAGTGAAATTTGTAGGTAAAAGGGGAGTAAGTGCTTGGAAGCTAGTTTCAAATTCAGGCTTTACCATTTATCAGTTATGTGACCCGGGGTGAGTTATTACAAATAATCTACTTTGTAAAGGGTTGGAGCTAACTGAGGATAAATTTGTGAAATGACTGGTATATTGCCTGATACATTACAGGTATTCCATAAATGGTGGTGGTTGTTATTATTAAATAATACCCAACATATAAAGAAATTTGTGATATCAGTGAAGAGTGAGTGATAAACACTTTGTTTATAATGGATACTGGATATTTTCTACTGTTATGAACACAGGTTATTCCATTACTTCTTGAATATTAGTTGTAATATACACAATTTTGTATCTGTGGCACTGAACCTCACAGTTTATCATCTAAAACAAAAAAATACTGAAAAAAACATACTGAGCTATCTGTTTCAACCTCTGTAGTAACACGTTACATTTATTTTTGTCTGGGCTGTGACTGATTTTGACCAAACCTACCATTAAAGGGTACTTACTATAACGTATCTTAAGGTTTATGGTATGATCTTCCACTCTGAGAAGAAAAGCACAGCTGATAAAAGTTTTCAAGTGACTTCATCTTTTCACTTTGACACTTTTCAATAAAGTTGGCTCATGGGGATATAAATTACTGTACTAAGATCAAGAATTCATAGAACTCCTCGTTCAAAAGTTAAGCTGCCTTCCATGCACCTGTTCCCTCTGAGAGGACTTAATGTCAGCAAGAAATAAACTTCTCTTGTGTTAAAAAAAAAAAAAAAAAAGTTAAGCTGCCTTGATTTTGTAATTTAAGGAAATTTTTACTTTACATTTTACTTTACTTTTTACTTTTACTTTACTTTTTACTTCACTTCACTTCACTTTATTGGCTGTGCCGCATGGCACGCGGGACCTTAGTTCCCCAACCAATCGAACCCATGCCCCCTGCAGTGGAAGCTCGGAATCCTAACCAATGGACCACTAGGGAAGTCCCTTTTTTTTAAAAATAAATCCCTTTAAAGTAGATCTTAAATAATAATGTTTTTCAAATATAATAATGATTTTAATAGTACACTGACAGTTCTTACCAGCTCGAATATGATTCAGTGAAGCCAACATCCTCAACATGAAAGAGGCTGGAACTGTAATGGTATTTCTAGTCTCTTCCAGCATGAGTTCATTTCGAGTTATAACCTATGAGGCAAGTTAAATAACCATGTCAAAGATCACAGGGTAACTGTACCTTTTCCTTAGAGATTAGGAGAAACAGTAAAAAACTAGCAGGAATTATTTCATTCTTCATATATATCTATATATGTCTATATTTCCACCTTAAGGCTACTCAGTGCCAAATAATTACTTTAACTTGCATTCGACAGAGTAAGATCAGAGAACACTACTCTTTCAACTGGCAGAAAGACAAAGGTCAAACCTTGAGGCTACTTAAAACATTCAAGAATTCAATTTATTTTTACTTATAATTTGTTTTCCAGAGCAGTCTACTTTGTGTCTGCTTATTATTTTCCCACCTAGTAGAACTGATGCTTTTAGTGACAGAGTAGTGTTAAATTATTATCCCTGGGTCACCTGGGTCCCTCAAGAAAAATGTTACCTCGACTGAAGCAAAGTAATCTTGAAAAATAAACCTTTGGATAAGAGTTACCAATGAATTGTGTCTTAAGTACCAAGAATTGGACTAAATGAACATCCATGAACACCTAGGGAGCTAATGTATAATCACAGGCAAAGGAAAAAAGAAAGAGGAAAAGCAAAGGTCATGGCAAAGGAAAAACAGGAAGAAAGAAAGGAAAGCATGAGAGGAAGGAAAAGATGCTAACCTGATCAGCAGTCCCCCGATGATATTACAATATTTTTTCAACTCATCAGGGTGCCCGACAGGGCCCTTTACAACCATGCCCCAACCTAGCTTTTTAGTCCAACTGAGCTGCTTTCATATGTGTCCTCTAGGTTTCAGCACAATGGTGGTTCATTTACCTTACAGTAACTTGAAACACGCTGATCCTTCTGTCTTAAATGTTCCTTTGATCCTTGTATGCCTAGTAAACTCAGTCCAATTCTTATTTCCTCTGTGAAGACCTTCCCATCCCATCTATTCCATTTGCAAGCACGGCTGTTCCTTTCTACGGGCTTCCAAAGCACTATGTGTACATCTCTGACACTGAGCACACTATATTCTAGCTGTTGATATGTCTCTTTTTTCCACTAGTCTTTAAGTTCTGACGGAAGGGTTTATCTTTTTAAATTCAGCACTGTGCCTGACATACACCAAGTGTTTTACATATGTCTATTAAATGAGTAAAAGTATACGTGGGAATTTCACTGTGAACTGTCAGCCTTGGTCTAGAGAACTAGTTTTCCAACTCATTAATATTTTTATCAATGAACTCTTATTTTATTGTTTTAAGAGGGGGTAGTATCAACCTTAGTTGCACTCCCCTCCTCACAGAAGTTCAACAATTAGTTAGTAGCTGATTAATGCAATGGATCCTTACTTTCATAAGAAATCTTATATGGAAACCCAAAAATGAAAACCCTGGTTGCAGTTGGGAAGGAAATGCCCAGAGTTTAGCTTTCATATCATCCATCTTCCTGCTTCCAATCCTGTAAAAAACCCAGAGCTTCAGAGAACTCAGTTTGAAAACTAGTGATGTAACAGTAGCTTCAGAGGCTGAGGAAATCTTAAAATATAATCATAAAGGAAAAGAGTCTCCAATCGTTTGTTCTGCTACCTATTTGGCTATGATTATGGAGAACATTTATAGTAAAACTATTTTCTTAAAAGGACATAGTGTTTTTTTTAATGATTCTTCATTGCAATAAGCACAAATAGTCAACCTATTTTTCTTAAACTACAGTATACTATATCTGTTACTACCAATAATCAATATTCTACTTATCCAAATAATATTCCAATTTTTACCTCTCTAGTATTGTGGGCATGTTTTATTCTTAACTTTTCTTTTTCTTAAAATTTGACCTCATTAAATGAATTAACTTGTTTTATGTTACCAACTAATAAGAAAATGAGCTGCTTTGATTCTTCTTAAAACAGCAGTTCAGGAACAAAGTGAAATATGTTCTATAATAAGTATAATAAAAATCTTACTTCATCAGCAAGTTTTCGGTTAAAAATCCTTGACTCTTCTAGTGGTGACCAGATCTTTATGTCATAATCTATGCCAGACGAGGCTAGAACTAGAAATAAAATGTTCACATTAATATAAAGCTTAGAAATATGCCATTAATTCATGTAAATTTATAATGTATATATGCATGTATGTATATGTTCAGCAAAATTGAGTTAGAATGGAAATTGTACTGATACATTTAATTGTTAACTGAGAATATTATTTTGAAGATTTCCTAAAAGTTACTCTAGAACACAATTTTAAGACCATCTTGAAATCACTCAAATTTTTTTCTTATTTACTGCTCTTTTATGAGAAACACGGGCAATTTCAAATGGAAGGCAAGAACAAGCCAATGCTCCTTTGTTCTGGTAAATTAATTCAGACATGTGAAGACTAAAAGGCTTGGAGGTTCAATTTGGTTAAGTAGTGAAAAGTTCAATCAGCCAAACCTCTTACAGCTAATAAAACTTAGAAGCACTCTTAGGAGTAGAAACTCTTTAACCTATTATTTCCCCATATTTTCTGCCAAAAGCAGGTTATAAGTGTTTCTTGTTTTAAACCCCAAATAGCAATACTTGACCCTAGTGGCTGCCTACTAGGATAATTTGGATTATTTTTATATTAACAACTAGAAAAGAGTTGAAGCTGATTAATCATACTAACGATTTCTAGCCCTTGCCTTATAAAAGGTCATCTTACTTGGGTCAAACGGGTGTGGCTGCAGGCAGTTTACCACGTGATTATCAGCTTCCAGGAGCATTAAATGCTCAGCAGTGTGACGATCCCAGATGAAGATATGGCCACAGTCAGAACCACTCATTACAAAGTTAGCACCCCAGAAATTGGCTTCTTTTATCTAAGGGTTAAAAAAAAGGAAATGATAAGAGAATTCAAATCAAAGTTATTAAAAAAGATTTATTCTATTCTCAAGTTACAACAATTAATTGGCTTAGAAAATAAAAAATTGAAGAGAGCCTTTGTCTTCTAGTATATTGGAATCATGATAGAGATTTTTCAGCAGGGATAAAGTGGCAGTAAGTAATGAAAAGTCCCCCATGAAGATAGGGATTTGCTTTGTTCAATGCTATATTTATAGTGCCTGAAACAGTACTTGGCACACAGTAGGTGCTGAGAATAATAACTGCTAAATGAATGAATGGGATTTCTGCGTTTTGAACAGTATAATGGAAACATATATATATGTTACTAAACTTTCCAAAAACGGTTCCATTTTAGCTTTTACAAGATAATAAAAACAATTCATAGAAAAAAATGAATTGTTCCCTCCTGTATCTTGCTTTATGCCAAAAGAACAAAAAGTACCAATCTTTTTATTAGCTATTAGAAGCTCTCACAATCAAGAAGGAAAGATATAAATACATCTTTACTTTTATGAAGCAATGAGACAAAGGGTATGTTAGAATGGTTATGATGGAATTTTTCAGCAGATGCACATGAATGAACCATCAAAAATCTTTGTACTTCATATCAGAATTTTTGAAATCATTTTATGTGCAGCTGCTACTTTACTATTTTTGGCAAAGCAAAGGAGGGGAGCCAATTTTGTTACTTGGAACTACAATACTTTTATATTTACTTGTCTTCTTTTTTTTTTCCATTCCTATCCCTAATTATTTTCATCCAAAATTTTAACCAGCAAAATGCAAGAAATATAAATTGGTTACTTCTATTAATAAAGAGTATTCTTTCCAGAATGATTAAGTTATTACTACCAATGATATCTATAGAGACAGCTAATTATTTCCCCATCCCAAAGTTACTTTTTGCCTTGACTCTAAAGAAAGCAGATTAAAACCGATTCTGTAGATACTTTTTGATAACTCAATGAATATATGAGAACACTTTCTAGATATGAATGGTTCGGAGTAACAGTTATGTTAATCATCTCAAGATTCTCTTAGTAAACAGTTAATATTGCATTGGGTATATAGACTTCTGGGTTATAAAAACTTGAAAAGATCTTAGAGATCATCTGGTCTATTTTTATTTCATAGATGAGGAAATTAAAGTCTAGAAAGACAAGGTGACTAAAACAAATCTTTACTTGTCAATCTTTAAAAGAGTTATCATTAATCTGACTATATTTTGCAATGAACCTGGATTTCATGTATCCAAATCTTTCTCTCCAAAACCGACAAAGGGCACTAATATGAACTAAAAAAATTTACTAGGAAAGTAGACAACAAGTGTGAGAGAGCAAAAAAGAAGCAATGGTTACTTGTACAAGCTAGAATTTTTAAAATTCTACGATAGTTCCTCAGTAGGGTAGAGTTTTCCTATAAAAAATGATGGTCTTTCACAATATATTATAGGACGAAAAGAACTATGTTTGGGTAAAGAGATAACTGTGAAGGTGCAATAATATATTAGAATCACACTGGCATATATGAAAATAATCATTATGGAAAAAAATTCATATTATGAAATTGCAGTTCTTCCAAAGAATGTCATGAGTATATGGTACCATTGTCCTGGAGTTGCGATGGCCCTTATAAACCATCTTTACTAGTGGCCTTCTAATGTTCAAGGTATCCAATTCCTCCATTTCTTTTCTTTCTTTTCTCCGCCTGAAGAACTCCTGAATTCGGGCAACAGCAGAGCGTCTATGAATTACATATTATAAGAAAAAACAGAAATAAGTAAAAAACATTCACAGGCCACTACAGAATGAAAATGAGCAACATTAAAATACGGTAAAGTCTAGAAAACATTTAAACTAAACATTATGTCAATAAGGCATCCTCAACAAAAAGCATAAAGAGGCAGACACAACAGTGAGACTACATCAGACTAGTTGAGTTACTAAAACAAAATGTTTTAGTTAAGAGATCACTTAGAAATTTGGTACTGGTTGAGAGAGTAAAGGAAATAGCATGCAGCACACTTTTTAAAGGGCTGTTTTATAAAAACATAATACAGACAAAATTAATATGCAATTTACTACAAATAAAACAAAACCTATTCAATATTATTTGTCCTCTCCATATTAGGAAATGTAAAGGCATAAAGAGAAACCAAAAAAAGAAACTAAGGTTAACATATAATTTCAGTGGATAAACTTATGTTTTGAGATTTTGTTTAAAGATGTTTGTTCTCAGCAAAGAACAGACTAGTCAAGAAAAACAATATTAATATACATGAATAAAACAAAGATCTTCAAATAGAATCTATTCTATATGAACTCCATATTAGAGTACAGATTTGGAGCTAATGAGGCTGATTTTACTCTCCTAAGAACTGAGTTGGTCACAAAACTAGAGAATAAAGAACAATGGACTCTTTTTAAGACTGATTTAATTATTAGAAGAAACTTTTCCTAACACGTTACTGAATAACTTTTGTTAGTTTGAACTTCTTATTTAAAACATTATATTTTATCATATAATAGACCAAAAATCCAAAATATATAAAGTATCTACAAATCAGTATGAAAAATGAACACTATAATAGAAAAAAAGTAAAGAACATGAATAGGGAAATTATAGAAGAAAGAAACTTAATAAATATACAAAAGGATGCCTAGCCTCACTAATATTAAGATAAAAATAAAAACAAATTGATCTTTTAGTATGTCTATCAGATTAAAAAATTTTTTATATCTATCAGAGTGGCAAAAATACAGGAAAATAGGCACTACTGGTAGGAGTTTGAAAGTTTTATATATAAAAAAGTGCACTCTTTTGTTGTAAACTTTTGACGGAAGTAGAACACATATTCAGGAAGGTATAAAATCATAAATGTGTAGCTCAATGCATTTTTGCAAAATAGCCCCGTGTAACCAGCACCAGTATGAGAGATAGAGAATAAACAGAATTCCAGAAGTCTCTCTATGCTCCATTCCCATTATTACACTCCCCTTATAGGAAACCACTATTCTGACTTCTAACATGATGGATTAATTTTGCCTGTTTGTGAACATTAACTAAATGGAATCATACGAAATATATTTTGTGTCTAGCTTCTTTACCTCAATATTACATTTGTAAGATTCATCCATGTTGTTGAAGTTAGCTATAGTTCATTCATCCTCTTTGCTGTAGAGTACTACTTTGTATAAATACATTATAATTTACTTTTTCCATTCAACTGTTGGTGAACATTGGGTTGTTTACAGGTTTTGATTACTGAAACAGTGCTTTGGCGAACATACGTCCATATTTCTGTTGAGCATATATCCAGGAGTGGAATTGCTGGACCACAGTATGTGCATATGGTCAGTTTTAACAGATACTCCCAAACAATTTTCCAAAGTGGTTACAGCAATTTATAATTCCACTGGCAATATATTAGTGTTCCAGTACAACATATTTTTGAGGAGAAATTAAATAATATCCATTAAAATTTAAAACATGTATTTGCTTTGATGTAGCAATATCATCTTTTAAAAATGTATGCTGTAGAAAAACGAATATGCAAATATATATATACACACAATATATACAGACAGACACACACACACATATATTCACTGCAGTACTCTGAGAAACACCAGAAATAATCTAAATGTCTTATACATAGAAAGGATAGGTTAAATAAATTATGGTACATCCATAGATTGGAATACTTATGCCACCATTAAAAACAATAAGAAAGATCCATAAACAAGAACATGAAAAATGTCAGCATTATCCTACTGAATCTACAACATAGGTTAAAAAACAATTCATAGGGGAAAAATTTATATATATATACATAGAAAGAGTCTAGAAAACCAGACACTGAATTGTTAACAACACTTTCTAAAACAATTACATAACAATTATGTAGTCTTATAATAAAAAGGTATTTTCTTTTTCATAAAATGGTATAAATTCTATAGGCTTATTCAAAAAGTGTTTAAAAAACTTTATCCTATGCTATATATATGTTAAAAAAAAAAGGGTCTAAAATTTTAAGTTAGATATCATTAGAAACTACCACACAGAAAGCTGACATGTTTAGTTTACTCTGATTATCTCTTTCTGATTGGGAAGTGATAAATGGGAAGGGCTGAGAGTTCAAATGTTCTCAAAAGAAACATAATTAATATGATTGAAACTCTCTTTTTTCTAAAGTGGAAGAGAAAAGGACACTCAATCAGTTAAAAATATGTGATTAACAAGAAACCAATAAAGAAAAAACTCATGCTAAGAAAGAGTATCTAGAAACTAACAACATTGTAAATCAACTATACCTCTATAAAATAAATTTAAAAAAAAATAGAGTATCAGGTAGTAGAGGAAATAGAAATAATCCTGCTGATAAACTGAAGGCCTTGGGAGCTATAAATGGAAAAAGAAACTATATGACAAATTAAGAATTAGACAAAAGCTCAAATCATTTAAAACAAGGTGTGTGGGCAAAATTAAAGTTGAATGAGTAATGAGATGATAGTAATTAAGAATTAGTGAGGATGGTACCAAATCATAAGTGTTCATTTCACTTAAAAGTTTGTTCTAGAATATGGTCTAATTTACTGCTCAATGTTTGTTTGGCTTAACAATCCTGATAAAGAATAATTGTGAAAAATAGATCTCAAGCTATGCAGTTTGTATTGTACAGTTTAGATAAAAGATTAGGGCACCTACCACTATCTCGCTGTAGGAAAATGATCTAAAACAGAAAAAAAAGCTTCAAGTACACAAATTTCAAATTAGAAGATAAAAAGTGACAGTAGATGCTATACTTGTATATATAGTCAGGTAATGTCCAACACAGCAAACAGTTCTAAAAGAAATGAATAAACTTAGAATGAATACATTGAGGGGAATTCCCTAGCAGTCCACTGGTTAGGACTCTGCACTTTCACTGCCGAGGGCCTGGGTTCAATCCCTGGTCGGGGAACTAATATCCCTCTGGCTGTGTGGCCAAAAAAAAAAAAAAAAAAAATTAACACACTGAAACCACTTTCCTAGAGGATATTTCATAAGAAACACCAAAAGAATATAAGATGTTGAAAATAATAAATTTGTAATTTATTACTTTGCAAATTTAATCAAATTAAAATTAAAATGATACATACATATGAAGAACACCAATCAGCAAACAAATATTTATTAAAAGCCTACTATTTGCAAAGTTGTTTTTGAGGATATTAGTTATTAATTCTTTTATATACATATGATAGCTTATGTTAACTTGGCACGCAATTTAAAATTCATAAAAGATATTATAAAGTTCAGTAAGCATGGAAAATTTCAAAAGTAAACAATAAATAAAGAGTATACATTCCAACCCAATGGAGGAAAAAAAATGAAAAAAGCAAAACAACAACAGCAAAAAGATAAAAATCTTAATCCTAAAACAGACAAGAAAGTTAAAAAAAATTAGGTAAAACAGGATAATTAGAAGTAAAAAGTTGGAAACAAGTCCAAAAGTAGCCATGATAATAATAAAGAGACTAAATTCACCAATGGAGAAAAATGAGATTGTCTCAGACACACCTAAAGTATTAGGACAAGGAAAGATTTCAGGGAAAAGGATATTGTGCAAATACTAATCAAATGAAAGGTGGCATAGCTACAGTAATATCAGACAAAACAGACTAAGATAAAAAGTAGCATTAAAGATAGAGAGGATTATTACATATATAATAAGTTCAGTTTACCAGGAAGATATAACAATTTAACATATATGCACAAAATAAAAAGCCTCAAAC
Source organism: Balaenoptera musculus (assembly GCF_009873245.2). Taxonomy (NCBI): domain Eukaryota; kingdom Metazoa; phylum Chordata; class Mammalia; order Artiodactyla; family Balaenopteridae; genus Balaenoptera; species Balaenoptera musculus. The sequence goes on along the minus strand of NC_045785.1, from coordinate 124,070,737 downwards.
TGCATTTAAAAAGGAAATGACAGAACTACAAGGAGAATTAGATACATACAACATTTTAATGATTTCAATACATCTCACTATAAGTCAAGCTAGCAAAAAATATAGATAATATGAACAGCACAATTAACAGTCTTAATCGAATGGTCACATATAAAATTCTACATTAAAAATTAAAGTCATATGCTTTTCAAGCACACATGGAACATTTACAAATTTATCATGTACAAGGCCACAAAGCCACTTTCTACAAATTTCAAAGTATGGGTCTAAACCAATCATGTTCTCTGACCACAAATTAGATATTAATGAAAAAAAGCTGAATGTATATAACTAAAGAAGTTAGAAAAAGAACCACAAAGGAATCTCAAATAATATACAAGGAAGGAAATAATAAAGAGAGAAAAAAAAGTAGAAATATAAAACAAAGGGGTTAACAAATATGAGAGAAATCAACGAAGCCTAAAGTTGTTTCTTTTTCTTTCTTTTTTTTTTTTTTGGTCGTGCCACACGGCTTGCCGGATCTTAGTTCCCTGACCAGGATAATGGAGAAAAAATTAAGGGGGTTCAAAGAAATAATGTTATGAATAAAAAGGTGGCTATAACTAAAGACACAGCAGGAATTAAAAAGACAATAAAAATACTATAATAAATTTGAAAAGTTAGATGAATTGACAAATTGAAAAATATTACCTAAAACTGACTAAAGAAGAGAGAGTTGAAATAGTCCCGTAATTATTAAAGAATCGAAATAATACTTAGAAACCATACTCCAAAGAAAATACCAGTTCCAGACGGTTTTATAAGTAGGGTCTACTAAATTTTCAAAGAAAAGATCATTCCAATCTTATACAAACTCTGCCAGAGAAAAGAAAGAGAGGAAATATTCTTCTACTCATTCTCTGAGGCTAATGTAACTTTTTACCAAAAAAAGGGTCATGAGACTATAAGAAAGGAAATTCAGTCAGAATATAGATGCAAAATTCCTCACAAAATATTAGCAAACCAAATCCAACAACATGTCCAAAAGATAATCTATCATGACCAAGTTAGATTTATCTCAGGATTATAAAGATTGTTTAACCTGCTTCCACATGCAAGGAGCTTGAAGGTTCCCACTTCGCAGCTAATAAGTAAAAGCTGAATGGACTGAAAAATCAACTCTTCTTGGATCCTAAGAGAGGGGAGGACACCAGGCATCACAGAACTCTAGAATGTGTCCCCTCCCCCCACACATCACATTACTAAAGGCCTATTTACCGCAGTTCCTATTACCTAGTACATCATATACAGCTATGAAAAAAAAAATTACAAGGCACACCAAAAGGCAAAAAACACAATCTGAAGAGACAGCATGAGAACCAGATATGGCAGGGATGTTGGAATTCTCAGACCAGGAATTTATTTTTTTTATTTTTATTTTTTTTTAACATCTTTATTGGAGTATAATTGCTTTACAATGGTGTGTTAGTTTCTGCTTTATAACAAAGTGAATCAGCTATACATATACATATATCCCCGTATTTCCTCCCTCTTGCGACAGACCAGGAATTTAAAACAACTATGATTCGGACTTCCCTGGCGGTCCAGTGGTTAAGACTCTGCACTTCCCATTCAGGGGGCACGGGTTTGATCCCTGGTCGGGGAACTGAGATCCCACAGGCTGCACCACATGGCCAAAAAAAAAAAGATCCTTCCTGCCATCAGCATCCTCAGACCTCCCCTGTCCCCCAGACTACTGCAACAGCTCTGAAAGCTTCCTGACCTCTCCCAACGCCAGCCAACCTATAAAGCCTCCTCCCCCAGCACCTGGGGAATTTGTCTTCAGGGCTCTCATTCCCCTTTAAAAGAATAAAAAAATATATAAAACAACTATGATTAATATGCTAAGGGCTCTCTAACTGATAAAATAGACAGCATGCAAGAATAGATGGGCAATGTAAGCAGAGAGATGAAAACCCTAAGAAAGAAACAAAAAGAAATGCAAGAGATCAAAAACACTGGAACAGAAACAAAGACTACCTTTGACAGGCTTATTAGTAGACTGGACATGGCTGAGAAAAGAATCTTTGAGCTAAAGGCTATATCAACAGAATCCTTTAAAACCAAAAAGCAAAGAGAGCAAAGATTGAAAAAAACAAACAGAATATCCAAGGACTGTAGGATAACTATCAATACAAAAAGTGTAACATAGGCATAATGGGAATATCAGAGTGAGAAGAAAGGAACAGAAGAAATATTTGAAACAATAATGACTGAGAATTTCCCCAAATTAATGTGAGACACCGAACCACAGATCCAGGAAGCTCAGAGAACACCTTGCAGGATAAATGCCAAAAAAGAACTATACTTTGGCATATCACTTTCAAAATATGAAAATCAAAGAAAAAATCCTGAAAGAAGTCTGAGGAAAAAAAAATCATACCTATAAAGGAATAAAGATAAGAATCACATCCAACTTCTCCTCAGAAACCATGAAACAAAAATAGAGTGAAATAATTAAAGTGTTGAGAGAAAAAAACAAAATAAAACCACCAACCTAGAATTCTGTACACTGCAAAATTATCCTTCTAAAGTGAATGAGAATAAAGTCTTTCTCAAACAAAAACTGAAGAAATTTTTTGCCAGTAGACTTGCCTTGCAAGAGATGTTCTTTAGAGAGAAGGAAAATAATAAAATAATAAAGGTCAGAAACATGAACTGACATAAACAACAGAAGGGCATCAAAGAAGGAATGAGTGAAGGTAAAATACAAACTTTTACTTTTCTTATTCTAACAAATAACACTTTGTTCAAAATAATAGCAACAAGCATTCCATTATCTATGCACACACACACACACACACATATATATATATATGCTTATGTATGCTTACATTAAAGTGAAATGAATTACAGCAATGATACAAGGCACAGAAAAAAGGAATTAGGATTTTGTTATTATAAGGTACTCACACTACCTATGAAGCAGTATAGTGTTATTTGAATTAGCTGTAAATTTATATTGCAAACTCTAGGGCAACCACTAAAAGAAGTAAAAAAAGAAGTAAAAATGCTATGCTAAGAAAGGAGAGAAAATGGAATCATATAAAATGCTGAATTAAAACCACAAAAGGTGACCTTCAAGATGGCGGAAGATTAAGACATGGAGATCACCTTCCTCCCCACAAATACATCAGAAATACATCTACATGTGGAAAAACCCCTACAGAACACCCACTGAATGCTGGCAGAAGACGTCAGACCTCCCAAAAGGCAAGAAACTCCCCACATACCTGGGCAGGGCAAAAGAAAAAAGAAAAAAGAGACAAAAGAATAGGGACGGGACCTGCACCAGTGGGAGGGAGCTGTGAAGGAGGAAAAGTTTCCACACCCTAGAAAGCCCCTTCACTGGTGGAGACTGGGGGTGGCGGGGGGAAGCTTTGGAGCCATGGAGGAGAGCGCAGCAACAGGGGTGCAGAGGACAAAGTGGAGAGATTCCCGCACAGAGGATTGGTGCCAACCAGTACTCACCAGCCTGAGAGGCTTGTCTGCTCACCCGTCAGGGCGGGTGGGGGCTGGGAGCTGAGGCTCGGGCTTCGGAGGTCAGATCCCAGGGAGAGGACGGGGGTTGGCTCTGTGAACACAGCCTTAAGGGGGCTAGTGCGCCACAGCTAGCTGGGAGGAAGTCCGGGAAAAAGTCTGGAACTGCCTAAGAGGCAAGAGACCATTGTTTCGGGATGTGTGAGGAGAGGGGATTCAGAGCACCACCTAAACGAGCTCCAGAGACGGGCACGAGCCGCAGCTATCAGCGTGGACACTAGAGATGGGCATGAGACGCTAAAGCCTGTGTGCAAGCACAGGTCACTATCCACACCTCCACTCCCGGGAGGCTGTGCAGCCCCCCAGTGCCACGGTCCCGTGATCCAGGGCCAACTTCTTCCCCAGGAAAACACACGGCACACCTCAGGCTGTTGCAACGTCACACCACCCTCTGCAGCCCTGGGCTCACCCTGCATTCCATACCCCTCCCTCACCCCGGCCTGAGTGAGCCCGAGCCCCCTAATCAGCTGCTACTTTAACTCTGTCCTGTCTGAGCAGAAGAACAGACACCCTCAGGCAACCTATAAACAGAGGCGGGGCCAATCCAAAGCTGAACTCCAGGAGCTGTGCAAACAAAGAAGAGAAAGGGAAACCGCTCCCAGCAGCCTCAGGAGCAGTGGATTAAATCTCCACCATCAACTTGATGTACCCTGCATCTCTGGAATACCTGAATAGGCAACGAATCATCCCAAAATTGAAGCGGTGGATTTTGGGAGCAACAATAAATATATTTTTTTCCTTTGTCTCTTTTTGTGAGTGTGTATGTATATGCTTCTGTGTGTGATTTTGTCTGTGTAGCTTTGCTTTTACCATTTGTCCTGGGAGGGGGGGTCTGTCCGTTTTGGGTTTTTTTTTTAGCATAGTTTTTAGAGCTTCTTATCATTGGTGGATTTGTTTTTTGGTTTGGTTGCTCTCTTCTTTCTTTTTTTTCTTTTTTTATTACTTTTTAATGTTTTTATTTTTAATAATTATATTTTATTTTAATAACTTTATTTTATTTTATTTTTCTTTCTTTCTTTCTTTTTTTCTCCCTTTTCTTCTGAGCCATGTGGCTAACAGGGTCTTGCTGCTCCGGCCGGGTGTCAGGCCTGTGCCTCTGAGGTGGCAGAACTGAGTTCAGGACATTGGTCCACCTGAGGCCTCCCAGCTCCATGTAATATCAAACGGTGAAAGCTCTCCCAGAGATCCCCATCTCAATGCTAAGACCCAGCTCCACTCAACGACCAGCAACCTACAGTGCTGGACACCCCATGCCAAACAACTAGCAAGACAGGAAGACAAACCCACACATTAGCAGAGAGGCTGCCTAAAATCATAAGGTCACAGACACCACAAAACACACCACTGGACGCAGACCTGCCCACCAGAAAGACAAGATCCAGCCTCATCCACCAGAACACAGGCACTAGTCCCCTCCACCAGGAAGCCTACACAACCCACTGAAGCAACCTTAGCCACTGGAGGCAGACACCAAAAACAACAGGAACAACGAACCTGTAGCCTGCGAAAAGGAGACACCAAACACAGTAAGTTAAGCAAAATGAGAAGACAGAGAAACACACAGCAGATGAAGGAGCAAGGTAAAAACCCACCAGACCAAACAAATGAAGAGGAAATAGGCAGTCTACCTAAAAAAGAATTCAGAGTAATGACAGTAAAGATGATCCAAAATCTTGGAAACAGAATGGAGAAAATAAAAGAAACGTTTAACAAGGACCTAGATGAACTAAAGGGCAAACAAACAATGATGAACAACACAATAAATGAAATTAAAAATTCTCTAGAAGGAATCAATAACAGAATAACTGAGGCAGAAGAACGGATAAGTGACCTGGAAGCTAAAATAGTGGAAATAACTACTGCAGAGCAGAATAAAGAAAAAAGAATGAAAAGAATTGAGGACAGTCTCAGAGACCTATGGGACAACATTAAATGCACCAACATTCGAATTACAGGGGTCCCAGAAGAAGAAGAGAAAAAGAAAGGGACTGAGAAAATACGTGAAGAGATTATAGTTGAAAACTTCCCTAACATGGGAAAGGAAATAGTTAATCAAGTCCAGGAAGTGCGGAGAGTCCCATACAGGATAAATCCAAGGAGAGACATGACAACACACATATTAATCAAACTATCAAAAATTAAATACAAAGAAAAAATATTAAAAGCAGCAAGGGAAAAACAACAAATAACATATAAGGGAATCCCCATAAGGTTAACAGCTGATCTTTCAGCAGAAACTCTGCAAACCAGAAGGGAGTGGCAGGACATATTTAAAGTGATGAAAGGGAAAAACCTACAACCAAGATTACTCTACCCAGCAAGGATCTCATTCAGATTCGATAGAGGAATTAAAACCTTTACAGACAAGCAAAAGCTAAGAAAATTCAGCACCACCAAACCAGCTTTACAACAAATGCTGAAGGCACTCCTCTAGGCAGGAAACACAAGAGAAGGAAAAGACCTACAATAACAAACCCAAAACAATTAAGAAAATGGTCATAGGAACATACATATCGATAATTACCTTAAATATAAATGGACTAAATGCTCCAACCAAAAGACACAAACTGGCTGAATGAATACAAAATCAAAACCCATTATATATGTTGTCTACAAGAGACTTCAGACCTAGGGATACATACAGACTGAAAGTAAGGGGATGGAAAAAGATATTCCACGCAAATGGAAATCAAAAGAAAGCTGGAGTAGCAATTCTCATGTCAGACAAAATAGACTTTAAAATAAAGACTAGTACAAGAGACAAAGAAGGACACTACATAATGATCAAGGGATCGATCCAAGAAGAAGATATAACAATTGTAAATATTTATGCACCCAACATAGGAGCACCTCAGTATATAAGGCAAATGCTAACAGCCATAAAAGGGGAAATCGAAAGTAACAAAATCATAGTAGGGGACTTTAACACCCCACTTGCACCAATGGACAGATCATCCAAAATGAAAATAAACAAGGAAACACAAGCTTTAAATGATACATTAAACAAGATGGACTTAATTGATACTTATAGGACATTCCATCCAAAAACAACAGAATAAACTTTCTTCTCAGATAGCCATGGAACATTCTTCAGGATAGATCATATCTTGGGTCACAAATCAAGCCTTGATAAATTTAAGAAAACTGCAATCGTATGAAGTATCTTTTCCGACCACAATGCTATGAGACTAGATATCAATTACAGGAAAAAAATCTGTAAAAAATACAAACAGATGGAGGCTAAACAATACACTACTGAATAACCAACAGATCACTGAAGAAATCAAAGAGGAAACCAAAAAATACCTAGAAACAGATGACAATGAAAACACGACGACCCAAAACCTATGGGATGCAGCAAAAGCAGTTCTAAGAGGGAAGTTTATAGCAATATAATCTTACTTTAAGAAACAAGAAACATCTCAAATAAAAAACCTAACCTTACACCTAAAGCAATTAGAGAAAGAAGAACAAAAAACCCCCAAAGTTAGCAGAAGGAAAGAAATCATAAAGATCAGATCAGAAATAAATGAAAAAGAAATGAAGGAAACAACAGCAAAGATCAATAAAACTAAACGCTGGTTCTTTAAGAAGATAAACGAAATTGATAAACCATTAGCCAGACTCATCAAGAAAAAAAGGGAGAAGACTCAAATCAATAGAATTAGAAATGAAAAAGGAGAAGTAACAACTGACACTGCAGAAATACAAAGGATCACGAGAGCCTACTACAAGCAACTATGTGCCAATAAATGGACAACCTGGAAGAAATGGACAAATTCTTAGAAAAGCACAACCTTCCGAGACTGAACCAGGAAGAAATAGAAAATATAAACAGACCAATCACAAGCACTGAAATTGAGACTGTGATTAAAAATCTTCCAACAAACAAAAGCCCAGGACCAGATGGCTTCACAGGCAAATTCTATCAGACATTTAGAGAAGAGCTAACACCTATCCTTCTCAAACTCTTCCAAAACATAGCAGAGGGAGGAACACTCCCAAACTCAATTCTACAAGGCCACCATCACCCTGATACCAAAACAAGACAATGATGTCACAAAGAAAGAAAACTACAGGCCAATATCACTGATGAACATAGATGCAAAAATCGTCAACAAAATACTAGCAAACAGAATCCAGCAGCACCTTAAAAGGATCATACACCATGACCGAGTGGGGTTTATCCCAGGAGTGCAAGGATTCTTCAATATATGCAAATCAATCAATGTGATACACCATATTCACAAATTGAAGGAGAAAACCCATATGATCATCTCAATCGATGCAGACAAAGCTTTCAACAAAATTCAACACGAATTTATGATAAAAACCCTCCAGAAAGTAGGCATAGAGGGAACTTATCTCAACATAATAAAGGCCATATATGACAAACCCACAGCCAACATTGTTCTCAATGGTGAAAAACTGAAACCATTTCCACTAAGATCAGGAACAAGACAAGGTTGCCCACTCTCACCACTATTATTCAACATAGTTTTGGAAGTTTTAGCCACAGCAATCAGAGAAGAAAAAGAAATAAAAGGAATCCAAATCAGAAAAGAAGTTAAGCTGTCACTGTTTGCAGACAACATGATATTATACATAGAGAATCCTAAAGATGCTACCAGAAAACTACTAGAGCTAATCAATGAATTTGGTAAAGTAGCAGGATACAAAATTAATGCACAGAAATCTCTTGCATTCCTAGACACTAGTGATGAAAAATCTGAAAGAGAAATTAAGGAAACATTCCCATTTACTACTGCAACAAAAAGAATAAAATACCTAGGAATAAACCTCCCTAGGGAGACAAAAGACCTGTATGCAGAAAACTATAAGACACTGATGAAAGAAATTAAAGATGATACAAAGAGATGGAGAGATATACCATGTTCTTGGACTGGAAGAATCAACATTGTGAAAATGACTCTACTACCCAAAGCAATCTACAGACTCAATACAATCCCTATCAAACTACCAGTGGCATTTTTCACAGAACTAGAACAAAAAATTTCACAATTTGTATGGAAACACAAAAGACCCCAAATAGCCAAAGCAATCTTGAGAAAGAAAAATGGAGCTGGAGGAATCAGGCTCCCTGACTTCAGACTATACTACAAAGCTACAGTAATCAAAGACAGTATGGTACTGGCACAGAAATATAGATCAGAAATATAGATCAATGGAACAGGATAGAAAGCCCAGCGATAAACCCACACACATATGGTCACCTTATTTTTGATAAAGGAGTTAAGACTATACAGTGGAGAAAAGACAGCCTCTTCAGTACGTGGTGCTGCGAAAACTGGACAGCTACATGTAAAAGAATGAAATTAGAACACTCCCTAACACCATACACAAAAATAAACTCAAAATGGATTAAAGACCTAAATGTAAGGGCAGACACTATCAAACTCTTAGAGGAAAACATAGGCAGAACACTCTATGACATAAATCACAGCAAGATCCCTTTTGACCCACCTCCTAGAGAAATGGAAATAAAAACAAAAATAAACAAATGGGACCTAATGAAACGTCAAAGCTTTTGCACAGCAAAGGAAACCATAAACAAGATGAAAGGACAACCCTCAGAATGGGAGAAAATATTTGCAAAGGAAGCAACTGACAAAGGATTAATCTCCAAAATTTATAAACAGCTCATGCAGCTCAATATCAAAAAAACAAACAACCCAATCCAAAAATGGGCAGAAGACCTAAACAGACATTTCTCCAAAGAAGATATACAGATTGTCGACAAACACATGAAAGAATGCTCAACGTCACTAATCATTAGAGAAATGCAAATCAAAACTACATTGAGGTATTACCTCACACCAGTCAGAATGGCCGTCATCAAAAAATCTAGAAACAATAAATGCTGGAGAGGGTGTGGAGAAAAGGGAACCCTCTTGCCCTGTTGGTGGGAATGTAAATCGATACAGTCACTATGGAGAACAGTATGGAGGTTCCTTAAAAAACTAAAAATAGAACTACCATACGACCCAGCAATCCCACTACTGGGCATATACCATGAGAAAACCAAGGTTAACAGTGTATAACCTTTTGCCTTATTCAAAAAGACTCATGTACCACAGTGTTCATTGCAGCTCTATTTACAATAGCCAGGACATGGAAGCAACCTAAGTGCCCATTGACAGATGAATGGATAAGTAAGGTGTGGCACATACATACAATGGAATATTACTCAGCCATAAAAAGAAACGAAATTGAGTTATTTGTAGTGTGGTGGGTGGACCTAGAGTCTGTCACACAGAGTGAAGTAAGTCAGAAAGAGAAAAACAAATACCGTATGCTAACACATATATATGGTAGCTTAAAAAAAAAAAATCGTTATGAAGAACGTAGGCGCAGGACAGGAATAAAGACGCAGACGTGGAGAATGGACTTCAGGACACAGGGAGGGGAAAGGGTAAGCTGGGACGAAATGAGAGAGTGGTATTGTCATATATACACTACCAAATGCAAAATAGACAGCTAGTGGGAAGCAGCCGCATAGCACAGGGAGATCAGCTCGGTGCTTTGTGACCACCTAGAGGGGTGGGATAGGGATGGTGGGAGGGAGACGCAAGAGGGAGGAGATATGGGGACATATGTATAGCTGATTCACTTTGTTATAAAGCAGAAAGTAACACACCACTGTAAAGCAATTATAATCCAATAAAGATGTTGGAAAAAAAAAAACCACAAAAGGCAAAAAAAGAGTGGAAGACCAAAACAGGAACAAAGAACAAGGGCAAGATAGAAAACACCAATGAATATGGTAGACATTAATCCAACTATATCAGTAATCACTCTGAATGTCAATGTTCTAAATATACTAATCAAAAGACAGAGATTGTCAGAGTGGATCAAAAAATACGACCCAACTATCTGTTGTCTACAAAAAAACTCACTTTAAATATAGACTCCCATAGAGTAAAAGTAAATGAATAAAAAAATATATATACCATTCTAACATTAATCAAAACAAAGCAGGGGTTAACTATAATCTTTTCAGAGGGAGTAGACTCCAAAGTAAGCAAAATTATCAGGGGTAAAAAAGAGCATTACATAACGATAAAGGAATCAACTCTTCATGAAGACATAACAATCCTTAATGTGCATGTCTAACTACAGAGGGTCAAAATACGTGAGACAAAAACTGGTAGAACTGTAAGGAGAAATAGATGAATCCACTATTATAATTGGAGACAATTAGGCATTGAATATATTATAGTGAATGAAAACATTTAGAGAATATGGAGAAAGACAGTCATTAAACAAACCATCCCTTAAATAAATGTATGATTACATACATACATCCATCTGTCCACTCCTCGTTTCCCACTGCTATCACCTTAGATTGGACCCCTCATCATCTCTCACCTGGCCTATTGCAACAGCCTCTTACGTCGTCTTGCTGTTTTCAATTTTACTCCCCTCCAATCAGGCATCTATAAAGCTGCCAAAATGATCTAAGACATAAATCTGGTCATGTTTCTCCCAAGGTGGAATAATTTCTATAGCACCCCACTGCTTAAAGAACTGATTTACTCACTCATTCAACAAATATTTACTGTTCAATGAAAACAGACATGCTGTTAATTTATTTCTTAGAAAATTAAATTAGAATCCCAAACAGTGTACAAACAAAAGAGGCAGCTTATATAAGGACATTTTAACAGTGTATAACCTTTTGCCAAAGATGCTTTTTTGCTGAATACGTATACACTGTGATTGGAATGTAATTTTTTGTTCAAAACTGGATCTCTGTGTCCATTCAACAATTCTCCTATTCTCCCTTATCCCAACCTCTGGCAACTACCATTCTACCTTGCGTTTCTAATGTTGCATCCTGACACTGGAAAAGAGATTGTTACAAACTAAGTGCTTTAAGCACCTTCAGCCCTCTAATCAGCCTTTCCAATGTCCTCCCAATTCTCGAAGATGGGAGCTCCGAGGAATATTGGCTTTTCCCAATCCTCCCTCTTAATTGGCTTGGATAAACATTTCTCCAGATTGGGGAATCTCTTCCAGGCCTGACACCAAAGCCACACTCAGTGCTCAACCCACTACTATAAAACAGCCCCTGCCTTGGAGTAATAAACAATTCAAATAGTGGGGATCTCTAATGAACCTCAAGGGGGTTCCTGTCTCTGAATCTATTCCTTCTTGTTTAGGTGTTTGAGAGATACATGCCCTATTCTCCTTAGTTCCTCTATCCCTCTACCCCTACCCATTTATTAAACTAAGACTTCTTAGAGAAGTATCATGCTGGGATTTATTTCTCCCAAAAGGGAGAAATAATTCTAGAAATTGATAGTAGTCATCAAAGTAACCCACCAGGTGAATTAAATGATTCTTCGACATCTTTTATTTGTTTAGTTTCTAATAGAACTAGAGCAGATTCTTGGAAACACTGACCATTTGTCCCTATTGAATCAACTACCACCTTCCTGATGGGCAAACTGATGTTGGCAAAATTCACAGTGTACCTCCCATCAAAATTCAAATAAGCCCCTCAAAACTCTTCCCAGAATTAATCAATATCCTGTAAGTACAGAAGCCCTTCAAGGCATAAAACCCATAATAGAAGATTACAAGGCTCAAGGTCTCATTATCCTTTATACTAGCCCCTATAACTCTCCCATTTTTCTGGTGAGAAAACGTATGGGCCGAGGGTGAAGGTTTGTCCAGGACCTCTGAGCAGTAAATAACACTGTCACCCCTTGACACTGTTGTTCCTAACACTCATACTTTACTAACAGCCATTCCTGCCGGAAGCAATTTTTCTTTTTTTTATTGTAATTGATTTATGCAGTGCATTCTTTAGTATTCCAGGTGATGAAGCTAGCTAATACCTTTTTGCCTTCACTTACGAACAAAAAATTTTCACCTGGACAGTAATGCCTCAGCGTTTTACTAAGAGTTCTTATTTATCACAGATTCTGAGGGCTGATCTGGATGATATAAAGTTCCCTAGAAACTTATTTACAAAATAGAAGTAGAGTCACGGATGTAGAAAACAAACTTATGGTTAACAGAGGACAAGGGTGGGGAGGGATAAATTGGGAGACTGCAACTGACATATACACACTACTATATATAAAATAGATAACTAATAAGAACCTGCTGTAGAGTACAGGGAACTCTACTCAGCACTCTGAATGGCCTATCTGGGAAAAGAATCTTAAAAAAAAAAAGAGTAGATATATGTATAACTGATTCACTCTACTGTACACCTGAAACTAACACAACATTGTAAATCAACTATACTCCAATAAAAATTTAAAAAACAAAACAAAACAGAAAAGTTCCCTAGAGGTTCTACTTTGCAATATGTGGATGATTTGCTTCTTTGCTCTCCTTCTCAAGCCTCCTCAAAGGAAGACAGTATTCACTTGCTAAAGCTTTTAGCCTTAAAGGCTTAAAGTTGCCAAAGAAAAATTGCAGTTTGCCCAAACCCAGATTCAATATTTAGGGCATCTGATATCAGAACGAGGGCTAAACCTAGATCTTGACAGACTTCATGATGTCCTAAGTTTCCCAAAACTCAAAACTTAGTGCCAACTGTGAGGTTTTCCTGGTTTGGTTGGTTATTGACGAAACTGGATTCCAAATTTCTCTCTTATGGCCAAATTTCTATGTTTTCCTTAACAATAACAACCCCGGCCCAATTTTATGGGAAGAAGGAGACAACATAGCCTTTAAAGGCCTTAAAGGAGAGTTTGATGAACCCACCTGTCTTTGGGCATCCCAATGACCACATCTCCCTTTTTCTTTTTGTATATGAAAAGAAAGGGAATGCCCTTGGGGTGCTGACCCAAAAACACCACCCCATAGGGTATTACAGCCAGCAACTGGACCCTGTGGTACAGGGATACCCCCCTTGCCTTAGAGCTATTAAGGCCACTGCCCTCTTGGTTAAGGCCACTGAGAAAATCATTATGGGATCCGCTTTAACCATTTTTGTACCTCATGCAGTAGAAGCTCTCCTGAATTCTCATCACACTCAACATTTCTCTGCCAGCTACCTCACCTCCTGTTAAATCCTTTTGTTAGCTGCCCCTCACACCATTCTTCTACGTTGTAATACCTTATCCTGGTTACTCTTCTCCCCTCCATCATTTTCAAAGTCCCTCATGACTGCTTAATGCTGATGAACTAACTCCTGACTCCTCGTGATGATCTACAGGAAATTCCATCAGGTAATAATGCCGACTTCTCATGGTTCACTGATGGTTCTTTAAAAGGTGACAATGGCGAATACTGTGCTGGGTATGTTATTCCAACTCCTTTTAGTGCTGTTGAGGCAGCATCTTTTTCTACGGCTACTTTGACCCAACAGGCTGAATTATACACCCTTACACAGGCTTGTACTTTAGCCAAGGATAAAATTGCCAATATTATATTGGGTTGGCCAAAAAAGTTCATTCGGTTAGTGAATCGTTGTTCAATAAAATTCTTGGTAAAAATGAAAAATGTCTTTTATTTTTACTTAAAACCGAAAGAAACTTTTTAGCCAACTCAATACTAATTAGTAGGTATGCTTTTGGAGTAGCTCATGATTTTGGAATGTTATGGAAGCAATGTGGCTTCCTTACTTCCGGTGGACATAAAATTTTAAAATGGCCCCATGTTCAGAAATGATGAATACAATACTCTTACCTCCCACTTTCAGCTATTATTAAGATTCTGGGGCATTCTAAACTTGACTCTCTGGAAGCTAAGGGAAATCACCTTGCCGATACTTCTGAAAGGAAGGCTGCCCTTAAAGGAACCAACAGTAGCCAAACCACTGTCATAGTCCAAAGGGATATTTCCCCAAATGATAATTTAGAAAAACTGGCTAGAGAATCCCAACAATTGGCCTCAGAAAAGGGAAAACAAGATTGGAAATTCAACAATTGTTGGTGTGATAAAAAAGAGAAAGCTCTGGTTTGGACCAAGTAAGAACCCAGTTTTACCCTGGAGTCTAAAATTCCCACTTCTCACCACTGTACACGCACTAAACCATTAACCTACTAAAAAAATGTTAGTCTTCATGAATCAGTATTGATGGGGAAACATTAATAAGGCTGCAAAAAGTGCCTATCTCACTTGTCCCACTTTTCCAAAGTACAACCCAGGGAAGCCTGTTCATACTGTTCCCAGACATTTTAAACCGCCTAATGGACCATTAGAGATCCAGCAAATGGATTTCACACAATTTACTCCATCTAATGGATATAAATATGTTTTAGTTATGGTCTGTATGTTTTCACACTGGACCAAAGCCTTCCCTTGCAGACAGGCTACTGCCTCTTCTGTGGATAAATTTCTTTTGGAAAAGATTATCCCTACCTGGGGAAATCCTCCTTAACTTCACAGTGATTGCCCAGGTGCTTCAAAATGTCTGTGCTGTTTGGATAGTTTTACAACACTATTACTGTTCTCACCACCCTCAATCCTCTGGTTTAGTCGAACGCACTACTGGTATTAAGATTCAGTTGGCAAAATTTGTAAAGGCCCTCCAAATACCTTGGCCAAAAGCACTGCGGCTGGTCCTTCTAAATTTCAGGTCCGCCCCTTTTGGAACTCATAAACGCTTAGCCTTTGAGATAGACACAAAATGCCCAATGCACTTGGCTTCTGCTTCTTTTGACCTAACACTGATAAAAGGAGAGATACTCTAATATTGCAAAAGCCTAATTGCTTCTATTAAAAATAATGTTTTGGGAATTCCCTGGTGGTCCAGTGGTTAGGACTCCATGCTTCCACTGGAGGGGGACCGAGTTTGATCCCTGGTCAGGGAACTAAGATCCTGCAAGCCACGCAGTGCGGCCAAAAAAAAAAAAAAAAAAAAAAATTTTGACAGAGCCATCTTTTCACAGTGCGCCCTTGGGAGATGAAAACTTGAAGCATCACACCTTGCAATCTGGAAATTTTGTCTTTTAAAAACGACACTTCCAGATGAACTCTCTTCAACCTTGCTGGAAAGGCCCCTATCGAGTACTGCTAACCAACCCTTGTTCTGCCAAACTCCCAAGGAATAGACTCTTAGATTCACATGAGACACCTAAAGAAAGCACCAAACCCTGACTGGACCTGCACATAATCTGGTGACCTGAAAGAAAAGATTTCCTGGAACTGAAGCAGATGACATCTGATGAAACAGTTTTCCCAAGATATCCAGAACAGGCTTGTTGGAAGTTTGTTGCTAAACCTTTGATGATGACATAATGCTTCAGGTGATCTCCAATGTCTATGATCTTGATAACATATGGACTTTAGACAAAAAGTACCTTAGAGTTTTCCCTCCTATCCCTCCTTCCTTGTTACTCAAATGTGACCTTAATAGGTTTCTAATCTGTGCACTTTCCCTCCAATGTGAGACGCTACACCCAGCAAAAGTCCTTCATGATACTGAAGGACAAAAAGCTAAAACTAGAAAACCTGACTCTTGATCAGCAATGCTTTCAGAGAAAGGTCTTGATCAAAAGGGGGAAATGTTAAAAATTAAAACACAGAAATTTGAATTAAATACAGTTGGGAGTTTGGAAGGGGGAGATCTCATGTCCTGCGACCACAGCAGAGCCCAATAGGAAGAAGGAAGACATCTCTTCTTTCCTGAAAAAGACTCAGCCAATGAAAAGCCATACTCTTTATTTACCACAGCCCTCTCACCTTCCTTTTCCTCTCTATGAAAGCATTATCCTTCCCTTGCGGGAGTGGGGTGGGGGAGGGGGAGACACCTGTGTGTAGCTCATCATGGTTGCAGACTCCAAACTGCAATTCTCTGACTGATCCCAAATAAACACATCTTTGCTAGAGAAATATCTAGCAGTCTATTTGTTTCAGGTCAACACTGGAAACAACCTAAATGCCTATTAACAGGAAAAAGGATAAATTATGGTATAGTCGTACAATAACTTACAATACAGCAGTAAAGCTGATTGAGCAACAGCTGTACATAACAGTATGGATCAATCTTAGTAACATTGTTGACTGGAAAAAAAGATAGCAAGTCCCATTTATAGTGAGATATCCTTTTTTATAAAGTTCAAAAGTGGGTAAAATAAATTAAATAATACATTGTTTTTGCATTTATGTCTGGTAATTATCTGGTAATTCTTTGTTTTTTAAAGCAAGGCACGATACACATAACATTCAGGAGAATGATTGCCACTGGTATAGTGGGCAGGGGGACAGAATGGGGAGGAGTATAGGTAGATCTAAGGTACTAGCAGTTTTCTAGTTCTTGGGTTGGTTGGTGGGTTCATGGGTATTTATTACATTAATAAATAATAAAGAAAATGAGCTAACCATGAATCAACAATGACAGTGTGTCACAAACCAAGAATTATAAAAATACAGTTCTCCCTTTCCTCGGATTAGGCCCTTAATAATCCCATTGCCTATGCAAGGCTCTATCACTGCAATCACTGTGTTGTAATTATTTATGCATGTCTGTGTACCTCACTGAACTGACAGCTCAGAGAGGATGTGTCTTCATTATCCTTATATCACCAGCATCCACCACAGTGTCTGGTTCATATAGTTTATTGTATTAACTAATCAATACAAAACTGATTATCCAGGAATTTCAAAGTAAAAACATCTCAAAGTATTAGCTATTATTTTATTTTGAAAATAGCATTTAATAGATGGGAAGAAAAGACAGTGAATCTGAAGGAAGGACATTTGACCTAAGAAAATAAAACCTAGATTCCTGACTTTACATTTTGATCCTTTTCTCTTCCCTGAGTCTTTGTATTTTATTTTTAATACTTCATATTCTAGAAAATTCTGTTTCTACAATGGTCAGCAAAATTTCTTAAGATGTCTCCAAGCTCAAATTAGAAAGTTACATCAATCAGAAAGAGTCTATAAGCCTTATTTTTTAAAAAAAGATATTAAACTGGCACATTTAGTAGTTAAAAAAACAACTAGGCCAAACTACAAAAAGACATTCTTAAATAGCACTAAAAATATAAAGTGAATTACTTTGCCTATTGTTTTCAACATGGTAAAAAAATCCTTTTATAAAACATATTTACATATAGCTAGAATTGGAAATTCCCTGGCGGTCCAGTGCTTAGGACTCTGCGCCTCCAGTGCAGGGGGCATGTGTTCCATCCCTGGTCAAGGAACTAAGATTCCCCATGCCAGGTGGTGTAGCCAAAAAACAACAACAACAAAACATATAGCTAGAGTGGTAAAATTAATCAATACTATTGATATTATTAAAATAGCTTGTAAAAGAACAAAATATTAGGGTAGAAAAAGATGGCTTAATCAAAGATTAAATCCTTCCATCTTTAAATAAGTTGAGTTTGCAGACTTCCCTGGTGGCACAGTGGTTAAGAATCTGACTGCCAATGCAAGGGACACGGGTTCAAGCCCTGGTCCGGGAAGATCCCACATGCCACGGAGCAACTAATCTCGTGCGCCACAGCTACTGACTGAGCCTGCGCTCTAGAGCCCACGAGCCACAACTACTGAGCCTGCGTGCCACAGCTACTGAAGCCCGCGTGCCTAGAGTCCGTGCTCCGCAACAAAGAGAAGCCAGTGCAGCGAGAAGCCCGCACACCGCAAAGAAGAGCGGCCCCTGCTCGCCGCAACTAGAGAAAAGCCCACGCGCAGCAACGAAGACCCAACGCAGCCAAAAAATAAATAAATAAATAAATAAAAATAAGTTGAGTTTGCATTTATTTACAAAACTTGAGATTGACTTTTTCCATTCAAAGATCAAAATATTAGGTTTTTATAAGCATACGGATGCTATTCCCAATCCCTACCTCTTCCCCTGCCCCCTGCAACAGAAGAGTTTCTGTAATAAATATTTCTCTATTTTCAGAACAGCTATAAGACTTTGGGACGAGAACCAAGTTGCTATGGTATGTGTCAAAGAAACATTCCCTAGGCAAAAGATATTAAAACAAAAGAATAAGTTAAATTCTACTTACTTATGCCTCACTGAATATGCTCATTTTAACTCTAGATACCAGTATACGAAGTTCAATTCTCTTAATTTATACTATATATACATTTTTCTCATATTAACTTAGTGGTTTTTAGAAAGAAAACCTCATTGACTTGAGTCTTCAAATTTAGAGTTTGTGATTATTCCGAGTTAAGCTCAAATTTACCTTTAAATTATCAATTAAAAAAAAGTTTGTTGGCCAAATGAATCTATGAATAGAAATTTAGAAAAGATATGTTATTTGTGTTTCTAAAAATAATACTTTTAAGCTCTTTAAAGCACTTGTTTATAGTAAAAGCCATGTTAGTGTTACTAAGTCATCTACTGTCACCAACAAGGTCTCTGGATTGGAATTTCAGTCATTTCAACACATACCTTTTACAAGTCTCTGAAATAAGAGAGGTGGATGAGTTGCTAGAGAATCTTGCTGTTTCTAGTCCTTTTGTGTCTGGGTGGTGGTGGGGGTGCAGATTGTATTCTTTGCCTCAAAATGTGTTAGTCAATAAAAATAAAGGATAGCAGGCCTGATTCTGCTACCTCTAAAGAGAACTTGACCTTTGTAATGTTTCCTCCATTGTTCTGCCTGTCTGAGACACTGAACCCTGATGTACCTGCTTGCCTAGACAGTCTGTACAAATAATGTGATTCATGGTGAACACCTACTTTCCTTCAGGGTCTGTAATTTAGGGGGTTGTGGCTGGGTGCAGAGGGTGCCTATATGATCAGCCCCAATAAAACTGCTGGATTTCGAGTCTTAATTAAGCAGGCTTCTCTGGGCAGAAACACTACACAAGTGTTAACTGCATTTTATCACTGGAAGAATGAGCACACTGTATGGACCACACTGGGTGGGAGAATGTTGGAAGCTTATGCTTGGATTCTTCCAGATTCCATCTGATGTGTTTTTCCCTTGTCCTAATAAACTATAGCCATGATTACAAGTGACTCTTAGTTCTGTGAGTCTTTCTAGCAAGTCATCAAATGTGTGGGAATGTTGTCAGACTCCTAAAAAAGTAATTCATAGCTTTTCATTTATTTCAAATTTTAGGAAGCAGAGGAAGAAGACAATAAGCCAGATTATCTAGGGAAATATGAATAAAAATTTAGTTAGCTATAGTTTTAGATAAAAAGGTGTCTTCTTTGTCAACTTTTATTTATGTATTCATGTATGTAGTATGCTGGCCTTAAAGGTGCTTACATCTTACACAGGGAAACATATACACACATATACACAATAAAGTGTTACAGGTAGCATAACAGATACATATAGAGGCACACAGAGGGTATGTTCAGTCCTACTTGGGATTATGCAATGTATAGCCAGGAAAAATTTTTAAAAAAGAGCAGCTTAAGATGCATGTTGAGGGGACTTCCCTGGTGGTCCAGTGGTTAAGAATCCGCCTTCCAATGCAGGGGATACGGGTTGGATCCCTGGTCGGGGAACCAAGATCCCACATGCCACGGGGCAACTAAGCCTGCATGCCGCAACTAGAGAGCCTGCACGCCACAACTACTGAGCCCGCATGCTCTGGAGCCCACACGCCACAACTAGAGAGAAGCCCATGTGCCGCAACTAAGACCCGACGCAGCCAAAAATCAATCAATAAATAAATATTAAAAAAAAAAAAAAGAAAGATGCATGTTGAAAGTTGAGGTGGCCAAAATGATGATGATGGTGATGGTAAAAGGAGGTCATTTCAGTTAGAGGGCACAGAGTAAGATATGGAGGCATAAGGTGTATTCAGAGACATTCCGAATATGGCTGATGTAGAGAATATGAGCAATTCTTGGCAATAGCCATAACACAGAATGCCTGCCACTTCAACGTTTTAGCTTTTCTATAACTCATTTAGAGCGACATGGTACTTTTAGGTTGCAATCTTCACTGTAAAAGTAGAAATTGGCTTTGAGTGTTTAGGATGCAGGGTATAAATCAGAAAATCCAAAAGCCCTGAAACAAATTCCATTCTACTATTATTTAATTAGAAAGTGATAATTACCAACAGACTAATTTACAAAAAGTTACTCCAAAGATACCTTAATGTTAAAAAAGTCTATAAACACCAGCACAAAAGCAAAAGCAATTTTGAGATGTTTATATGAGAATCCTTGTGAGAATGGGACGTAACCAGGGATTTCTATGTAGCTACAATATTTTTGGCTTATTTCATCATTTCTGTATTCCCCATGAGGAACTCTACTAATTTTACATTTCTGATTGTTGCTATATATTACGTTTTATATTCCACTTTGTTTTAGAAACATATGATAAATAACAGACATGTGTCACTAGAATTAGGTACAAGGTCGATTTTGTCAGTAACCCAGGTTTTGGGTAAATGAATAATGGAACTGAGGTTCACTTTAAAGTTACATTTAAAAATGTACCCCTTTGTTAGTCTTCAAATTACAGAAGTGTTTGAGAGTTACGTATCACTTGACGTGTGATACTAAGTTACTAACCAATTTATGAGAAAACTGCTTTCTTTAAAAAAATCAGAATCTTAAACCTATGCACAGAATTAGACTCAAGTCCATTTTTTGTTACTGATCTCAAGGAAAAGGAGTATTTTTGAATAATACCAAAAAGTTGCTAATTGTTACCTCCAATCAAGTTCTAGAAAAACATAAGTTGCATTCTTCAACAAAATAGCCAAAGCAAGTAACTAATAGTTAAAATACATCCTTTCAGATTATAGTTACTTTATCATATGACACACTTGAAGTGAACATCAATTATATCTGCACACAGGAAATTTCTTTTCATTCTATTCCCATGCAGTGCATGCAGCTAAATATAGTTTGTGAAAAGCAACCCGCTTTATAATACTTAGCACATAGAGTTCAGTTAAGTTCAAAGAAGTATTAACTGTTAATAGGAAAGGTGGTTAGCTGTGGAAAAAGAGGACCTGGCAAATTCATTATAAAGAAAAAGTAAAATAATGAAGGAACATACTGAATTACCTCATTATTCTATCACCTATTGTTGTTCCTCTGATATTAAATCTAGTGAAGGGAACACAATAACTAAAGTCACTCACAAAGACTTCAAACAACCAAATATTTAAAGCATTAAGGCCACCACTTTCATCATTAATCATCTAAATCTAAAATACTTTTGTTTCCCTTTGTAACTTAGGGTATTATGTGAGAATATGTCATTCAACTAAATGTGTATGAGGAAATTAAGGAAACAGAAACACTCATTGAAGATAGAAGGAAGACATTGCACTTAATCCCTTTTATCTTTTAAAAAAATTAGAACCTAACCCTGTTAGGTTCAGATTCATATTATCAATACCCTCCACTGGAACACACTAGCTCCCCAGGGCTGAGTTGCCCTTTGGGAACTAAATAATTAAGCCCTGAGCTGACTCATTTGTCCTAACTATAAGACTGTATAACCAGCAAGCAAAGAATAACAGAGCTTTTAACTCCCTAGGAGTTCAGTTCTTTCTCTGTGATTACTTTTCCTCTGCAATTTTAATAAAGAATAAACTTGAATCACTAGAAATACTGAAAGAGTGATTATAATGATGACTAAATAGATGATAGCAAATTTACAGTATGCAAAGAATTTTGGCTTTAAAAATGAAGGCCATGTTCCATAGAGTCCAGAGTAGGTAAATGGAACCAAATTTCTATGCAAATAAATATTTGTTTAAAAAGTAACAGGCAATATAGGGTTAATATCTTTAATCTTTACATAAAAAATCTTTACAGCATCTTAATTGAGTCTACTAACTAAAAACTATTCAAGACTATGTGAGAACTTCTTCAGGAAGCTTACTTAGATACTTGTCTCTTTTTAGAGAGCAAAAAACCTCTTGGGTTTGGCAAGAGGAAGAGTTATCAGCCAGGCCATCATTCCGTTTACTAGAAGATGGATTTGGCGCTGTGAAAACAGTTTACATGAAGACCATCTAAATAATAAACCTGACCACTTTCCTTTCATTCCAAGGGCACCTGTTTATGTTTCTAAATCCAATATATAAAATCACTAAGAGAAACACATACTACTTTCATTTATTGCTTTTTTTATACCATATTAGAAAGTGTATGTTTGATTAATTATTTCTTTCTTCAATTTAGTTTCCATTTAATGTTCTGTGTTCCTGCTGTAGACAAAGTTAAAGGGGACCAAACGTGGTGATTCATAGATTTCACTGTTTTAAAGTTTGGTTACCTGTCAACAGAGGCATTCTACCATACACTATAGCTTGGTTTCTCTCTATAAGACTTATTTTTGCTATAAAGCAGGGATCAGCGAACTATGGCTCTTGGGGCAAATCTGGCCAGCTGCCTGTTATTGTAATGGCCCATAGGAGAATAACAGTTTTTACATTTGTAAATGGTTACATTTTTTAAATGATTATAGAAGTGCCTAGATAACTGCCTCCATTTTGCCTCTTGGCCAACAAAACCTAAAATATTTATTATCTGGCTTTTTAGGAAAAAGTCTGTTGACCTCTGCTATAGAGAGTCCCAGTTATATTTATACCGAGACTAGCTATAGTTAATGAGCAGAGCATTCCATTTTAAAATACCTACGTTAGTTGTTAAGGCCTTTATTTTCTAAGACATTTCCTTCTCATGCTTGTTCTCGGCTCAAAAATGAAAACCTGGGTCATATTTATGTAACCAAATTATAAGAATGCAAATCTTTATTAAAAAATCATAACTTTGTGTTGCAAAGAACTGTTTTGATATTTTTATTAAATGTGTTGAAAATGGCTTAGCTATAAACTTTTTAGGTTTCATTTAAAAAATTAAATGTGTGGCAAAAAAATTATGAGATCCACTATGTAATTCTTCATACAAATTGAAGTACAGATCTAAGTATATGCTCTTTTACCATTTTCAATTTTGGAAACATCTCTAGCCTAACCAAACTAATCTTGACTGGGTTTCTTAATGACCTTTAAGACATGCATCCTTTTAGTTGGGCATTTCATCCAAGTGTGAAATGTTTCCTTAGATTCTAAGAACCAAGTGGTATTTTTACAGTAGAGCTTTGAAATTCTTTGTCCCTTTGGAAATAGAAATTCTCAAAATTCATATGCCTATTTATAAGCTGGTAAATTATTCTTTTCATGTTCTGAAGAAGCAAAATTTCTTAAACTTTCTCTCTTTAGAATAAAAGTCAACATACCCATTCCTCCAAATTTAGAAGTAAGATAAACGGGCAGTTTTCTGAAGGATGAACAGCCCTTAGAAAGGTACAGAAATGAAAAGTACATTTTATATAGGTAGTTCAAGATTTAATCAAGATGGTGCTCAGGAAGTTAGGAACTATCAAAATTATTTAGAGAAAAGTCAGAAGGAAGATTTTCCACCATTTACAAATTTTTGGTAAATAGCTAGGAAAGAATAATGCAAATTTCAAAGGAAAACTGATGTAACTGCGAAACAGTCACTATAATCACTTTAGCATTACCTCAGTACGCACAACTTTGTGTGTGTATATACACACATATATACATATATAATATTGTATTTATTTCATATATTTATTAAAACTGTTTTCCATGTTCTTATAAATGGCTTGTGTATCTGTCTTCTCTTTTCAGTAAATTAACTTTCTCAATGGGAAGAATTTTATTATTCTTCTGTTACTACTACTATGTCCTATAGAATAAAACAAAATAATATAGAGGACAAACTAAGGTTAAATACCTAAACTGAGTGTACAGAATATTAAATAATATTTAGTTTAAAAACCAAAAAAAGCAGGGAAGCAAATGTAGACCCAGAGGTGGTTTCAAATCTGGACCTAACCATGAGAGCGTGAATTCAAGAGTACGTGCGTGAAGTGGGGGCACTTCCAGGTTGCTGTCCCTGATCATCTCTCCTCTAAAAGAGTCTGCTAGTCTAGTTCAGCACCTGGGTTTCTTGGGTCAGTGAAGCTATCAGATGCCAATTTTGTGGCAGATCCAAAGCTCAGGAGAATCCCTAAAACATATAAATCATCTAGGTATTATGAAAATGATAAGTAAGTGATAACACTCTATAGAAAGATACTATCATTTCTAGTCAGATAACCAAAATAAGGACAGTATGCTGCAAGACATTTTGCATTCTCTAGGACCCACTCTCCCCACAAATCCTCCTTTCTCATTCACGTTACACTACTGTGTAAAAAAAAAAAAAATCTCCTTAGGTCTACAACATACAAAATCCCTGCTTAGCACCTCAGTTTCCTCAGCTATAATGCAGGCTAGGTAAAAGTGTTAAATAATTAGCCTAAAAAGAAGATGCTAAATAATTATGATTTTTTGAAAGTGTCTAATATTTACCAAAAATATATGATTTCTTATTTAAACAAACAGACCTGGTAAGTGACATGGTGCATTTTACTAGAAGTTGATACTTAAATTTTATTTTCCATTATGACCGTAGTATCACTTTAAGCTATGTAAGTACAGAAAAAAACCAAGGACATATGTTTGCTTACATAATTAGAAAGCCATAAATTTACGAACTTAAAATAATTATAGGCTCTAGCTCTCCACCCGGGGTTTCAGAAACCATCAACTTGATTTTCAAATTGTGCTATGCCTGCCAACCTTATCTGCCTACATCAAGCGGTAATAATATTGTAAGGGACTCCCTCTGGGTATGGAAAGAAATGAAACTAAGTTTTACTTGTCTAAAACATATACTAAGAATTTGAAGACTAATGTGTGGCAGGTAAACAGAAGATGTTTGATTAGTCTCTAAATACAAATATAAGCAAAGATTACTTCCTCTACATTTAAAAACAGGGTCATTGCAAAGTAAACACGTTGACCAATATGACTAAAGGAAGATACATATCTATCTTCATAGTTAAGAAAAGGCAGTTTCACTGAACTGCAAGCTACAATGTTCAGGAATTTTGCTTGTCCTCTTTTAGTCTTTATCCCTGTAGCCATTCTTATTGTAATTGCTTTTTAAAGTCTAAGTAGCTACACAGAATATCTTGGTTGTTTAATACACCTGTCATTTATTCAGTGCTTTCAATTTGAGACAAGTCCTTGGACTGATTGATTTTTTTCTAAATTTTGACAACAATTCTAGACAATCATAACCCCATTTTATAGATAAGGAAACTGAACCTTAAAGAGACATTAAGTAATTTGAATGATGAAGCAGCTAGTAAATGGTAAAACCAGAATATAAGTCATTATGCTCTTAATCATTATATAACATTGCCATATATTAATGGGAAATTAATCTTTTCACTTGACAGAAATGTCAGAATATTTTATAAAAAGCAGAACATTGAGCATAAAAGTATGTGAAATGGGTTCTTCATGCTTGGGTAAGCTAGGATTTTAAAGATAAAATTTTATTCTCTGGAAGAAGACAGAACTTACAATGAGATATGATGGCACTGATTATAGAAATAGTTTTAGAAAAGTATGGAATGCAATATACTTTAAAAGATTTACTTTATCTACTAAAAAAATAAAATATATCCTTATGAACACATAATATGAAAAATGGAAAAAGTATATGAACATATTAGCAATTTAATTCTTTACTGTAGTTATAATATTTGTTACTTGGTGTGATTTTTCATTTTTGAAATTGAGTTACTAAGTTTAGTAGAAGTCAGAGAAAACATACTGTTCTCAAAAAGAGAACTTTATCACACTACCTTAATCCAGGGTCAAGAGAAAAGCAGAAAAACTGAACATTAAAAAAACCCAAAAACTGATAAAGGCCAGGGTGTCTACAGGGCAATCTGACAACTAAATATAACCCTAACTTCATAAATAACCTGTTGGTCATTCTCAACATTCCTTTCTCTTGATCTGTAAATTGAGGACCAAGCCTTAGTGCTGAAGATACAGAGCAATGAGACATTTTATTCTCCTCTTAGTGCACAGTTTGCTCAAAGAATGTAATGTATGAAATCATTTATAATTTAGAAAATTCTATGAGTTTATATGACTGAGACACCCTTAGAGGAAGTAACTGTCAAAAATGGAGAAACTCCTTTATGTGACTTCAAACAAAGGCTTGTGAATTATACTCTTTATAGTTCATGTTAATTAAAAATTTACCAACCTATCACCAGGTCCTGCTCGATACCTCGCACCTGGGATCAGCACTGGGTCGTCATCACTGTCATCTGTGTCCTGGAGAGCAGAGTCCCTGGCCAATGTTTCCTCGTGAGCCAAAGGCCCAATGGCTTCTGGTTGTGATGGAGGTTCGGGATTGCTGGTACTCTGACTGGTGGCACTTTCAGTGCTAGTTTGATCTGAAGTTCCTGGTTCCTTGCCTTTTTCAGACAAAGTGGATTCTTCTGGAACCCCACAAGGGCTATCAAGATTGAAGTCATTCCTTTCTCCTGAACCGGAATCCAATGGCTCAAAAGTAAACTTATCTGATTGTGCTGTCAGAAAATAAGTAGTAACAATTGGTCATGTTGGCAACACTAATTATTTAATCTAACTTCAGAGCTGACACAGACAATTTCTAATATAAAGTCTAATCCCTCTATATGAAGGACAAAATTCCACAACACATCTATTTGGAAATGGTCTCTAACTCTGGAGAGACTAATACAGATTAAGGCTTCTTATTTTCCTATATGAAGGAATTATCTAAAAAGAACAAGACAACTCACCTATACCTATACTGTTCTGAACTGTGCTTTCTGCAGACGTACCTTCCTGAAGTGTTGTCACATCCTCTGATGATTCTTCAGGAGCTTCTGGGAATTAAACCAAATTATCATTAAATCCTAGTTTTTTTTTAGAAAAATAAACACCAATTTAATACTCCAGCTTTCCTATATATAAGTAGTTCTTAACCCTTTTTGGGTCGTAGAAACTTTTGACACTCAGATAAAACCTCGCCCTGCCAGTGTAATGCAAATACTATGTATGTACCCACAAAACTGTAAAACGCTATCAGGAAGAGATGTGCAATTCTGCCCACTGCCTCTTCCTAAAGCCTGTGTGTGGACCTTCATGAACTCTATGTGAAGAATCTCTGCTTTAGATTATCCCTCACAACTGACATTCCTCAATCTTGCTTTTTTTTCCTCTAAACTTCAGAGAATCTAAACTTAAAACTGAGTATTTTTCTGCCCTTTTGTCATGCATTTGGTCTAATTTGAACTATCATGAACAAACAGTAAAGTTAGCCCCACCATAAATTCTGTTTGGCCATTGAAAATACTTATTTCTAGATTTAATTCCAAGACCCATGAAGGATCAGTCTTTTTTGTTCCTAATTGGACATTTGCTTACCAGACAGTCATCTTATACATATTTTTATTCTTGTTAGCTCTGTTATACTGAGGTATGTATTCATTTAATGAAAAACAATTCATTTATTCCTTCATTTATCAAGTATGTACTGAAAATCTACTCTGTCCTAGGCTACACTAACCCCTAAATTTCATCTGATGATCACATAAAAATATTCTAGGAAAGGGTTCTAAAAACATACTCTAAATGGCACTTCTTGTATGAAACAGGATTTACTCATAACCTGTTTAAATTTTATCCCTTTTTTCCCTCCATAAACCACCTATACTCTTTGAAAAAACCATGATAGGTACTCTGTATTTCACTGCTAGGTATAAAAATGGTAAAGATAATTCAAACCAACATTTATATCTAACATACTGTCAGTACGATGACCATCTATCTTGGCCACTGTGTCCACAGAGGGGAACTGTGCTTTACTGTGATGCCCCATCTTAAATGCTTAAGGTCCTTACCTTTTGCATTTGTTATTTGTTTATCAACAGCAGTAACTGGACTATTACGGCAAAAGTAATTGATTAAAAACAAGAAACAAAACTGTAGCACTGAGGTATCAGAAAAATAGGTAAACATCCAACACTGGGTTTTGTCATGCCAAAAACAAAATTAACACCTTACTTGCTTCATTCTCTCCTTCTAATGGTTGCGTGGAGCTCTGTGGGACCAAGGATTCCTCCTGATCCTCAGATTTGCAGTGGCTCCCATTTCCTCTAGAACTTGAGGCAGTACTGCTCCTACCATCAAGACAAGATAAGTGATCCCACCAAGAAGTTAATAAACATGAACTTTTAGGATAATTTTTATATTTTACAACTAGAGAGTTGATCAAAAAACTTGACTACAAATAAAATACAGGATTTATTATTTTAATAGTACTTGAAAAACATCACTTTAAAAAGTCTAGGTGATTATTCTAATCTACTTTAATATTTAAAAAGAGATTTAAAAATATGAAAGGACCGCTTCTTCACTGGTTTGATGCTTCTACGACCTGATATATATTTTTACAAGTCTCTCTATTGAATTTTAACTTAATTATATAATCTCTCTTCTTGTTCTCACTACAGATGGTTCACCACATTCAAATTCTTAATGATTTTACAGACTGTGATCATAGGCCCTTTTAGACTTTGTTGTTCTAGGCTACTTTTAAATTAATACTTGAAAAGAGGCCTGGAAATTTCTTTGGTCTTTGAACTGCCCTCTGGACCACTGGACCACTGCCAGTTCTAGATTGTTGTTCAAATATGGCAAGTGATTGAGCACCACGGTTTTGTAAAAGGATAATGTTTTCTGTTTTAGTTTTAATACCTACCTGATGATGATCCTAATTCTGTTAGAATTTTTAGCTAGAGCAGAATACCAGACCAATTTAAATAAATAATTTTCAATGAACATTCTGTGACAAATCATGACATATGTGTAAGAAGGGGGATTGAGTGAGAAGGAAAATAGAGGAAAATGTATAACAATCTGACTAAGATTAAAATTAAATTCACAGAAATGCAACAATTTCTTAAATTTAGTATAGATGTGAACAAGAAAAAGAAACTGAACAGCTACAGTAACTTAAAAAACGTTAATTATAGACAAACAGCAGTGACTCAATAAACAATGCAAATTATCATGGAACTTTTGTCAAAATTTTATAAAAACCTTTTTAGGCTAATTGCAGAAGTCAATTTGATTTTTTTAAAAGGGCATCCATATATAATATAGTTTTAAGAAAAATGTATATCTACATGGGTATATGAGCAGAGAAAAATGTCAGAAAGGATATTCACCAATGTTAAATGTCATCTCAGTAGGATTACTGTAAGTGATTCTTTTTTCAATTTCTCTCTAGATTCTGATTTTTTTGCAATGAACATGTATTTCTTTTTAGCCAGAAAGAAATGCATAGCAATTTTGGTAAAGAGAAGCCAATGTGATATACAAATCTTTTTTTTTTTTCCATTGAGAAAGCTATGATACAGGCTTAAATAAAATGCTCAGTGTAGAATAGTTATGATAATTAAAACATTATGGCATTGATGTAGGAATACAGAGCCATTAGTGGAAAAGACAAAGTAATCAAGTAAATACATTTAGCATGTGTTAATATGGCATTTTAAATCACAGATAAATGACTAGATTGCTCAATAAATGGTACTGGGACAAAGGAAAAGCCATGTAGAAAAATTGAGCTATAAGCTCTACATCATACTTTATGGTAAAATAAATTGTAAAAGGATTAAACATATTTTTGATATAAAATCACAGAACTATAAGAGGAAAACAAGAAGAAACTTTTCCCCTAATCCTGGGAAGGACAAGGAGTATTAGCTCACAGGCTGAAACCATAAAGCGAAACTACCATAAGTAAACTGAAAGACAAACAACAAACTGGGGAAAATATCTGCAACAAATGAAAGACAAATGATATTATCCTCACTTAATTCTATAATATATAGCTCTCATAAATCAATAAGAAAAAGATAAACACCACAGTAAAAAACTGGGCAAAGGATCTGAAAGGCAATTTATTAAAGATGACAATTGTAGCTAACAATTATTTAAAGCCTATCACGTGCTAGTCAACGTGCTACGTGCTATGTACTTTTTCTGCATGTTCTCATTAAATCTTCCCAACAAAGTCTGAAGTAGGTTCTATTAAATATGCCCTTTTTCAGATGAGAAAACTGATATTTAGAGAGGTTCAACAGCTAGTCAGGTTCAGAGCCCAAGCTCTTGGTCAGTGTGCTCTATTGCCTTATCTGGATCAAAGAAACTAAAATAAAAGCAAGACACTGTGCTGGCATAGATGAAAAAGACTGCATACTCTTTTGAAATTTTTTTTTTTACAATGAATACAGAATACTTTCATAATCAGAAAAAAGCTAATTACCTTTTTGATAAAGAAATAAGAGAATATAATTCATGGTCAGTTTTTAAAGAAGGAAAAGTAGCATTCAAAAGAAGAGTGGGACTAAAGATGTTTGGTTAAAAAATGTTCAGATGAGATTGTTTGTAAGATATCAGTCCCTTCTGTACAGAAACATGAGAATAGAAAAGACTTAAGAATAACTATGACAATCTTCTGTGATCTTAAATCATGTACTAAGAAAAAGGGCCATAGATATCATTATTTTTAAAAGTTGAGGTCAAACACTAGAGTTCATAAAGAAATTCTATTAACTGTACCTTCAAATACATATCTAGAATCCAATCTCTTCTTACTACCTCCACTGCTCCTATCCTGGTCCAAGACACCACTACCTCTCACCTTGCTTACTGCCAAAGCCTTTTAACTGGTCTCCCAGCTTCTACCTAAGGCCTATTCTCTACACAGCAACCAGAGATATCCTTTATCCTTTTAAAGACCCTTCTCACTTACCTGGCTGACCTTATCTGTTACTACTCTCTCCTCTGGTCACTCTACTCCAGCTACATTGGGTTTTTTTAAAAGATCCTTGAACATACTAAGACTGCTCCTGCTTCAGAGGCATTGTACTGGCTTTCTCTCTGCCTAGAATGCTCTTTCCCCAGATATGTGCATGGCTCACTCCTTCTTACCCTTCAAATTGTCCAAATGTCATCTTCTCAATGATGCCTACCCTTTCCCTAGGTCTCCCAAACATCTTTACCTGTCTTATTTTCTTTCACAGCACTTAATACCATCTAACATACTATACAATTCACTTATTATGTTTATTGTCTGCCTCCCATACCTAGAAGGTAAGCTCCAATAGGGCAGAGATTTTTTTGTCTATTTTTTTCACTGATGCATTCCCAGTGTCTAGAACAGTCTTTGGGATGTAGAAAGGTATTCAATAATATGCGAAAATCTTATTTAATCAAAGAGTTTAATATTTAAAAACACACAGAAACACAAATGAAACCAGTGAATTGGAATAAATATCATATATCAACATATAATTAATTATATATTAATAAACAATATATAACTATATTATATATTATTTATAAGCAATATTATATATTATACTAACATAATATATAATAATATACAATTAAATATGTTAATATAATAATATATTAATTATATAGGATAATTAATATATTGGGTATTAAATGATTAATATAATCACCCTGTATTAGTCACATATAATTATATTAATATATAATTAATTATATATTAAGAAAGATTGTATTATCTATATATTAATTTATATAATAATAGTAATAAATTCAAATACAAAATTTTGGGTGCTGTCTCTCTCACACAAAATGCAATGAGACAGTGGCAAAGAATTTAAGAAGCTCACATAACTAGATTTTTTTTTTAATGTAAGATTTAACTAGATTAAATGAGCAATAAATATAATCAGAAATGTCATTTAAAAGAATCTATACAACTATTAAATAAAGTTCAAACTCACCAGTAATAAATTAAATAAAAATAAAAATTATTTAAAAATCAAATATATGTTACAAATAAATGAATATATTGATATTGAACATTGGCCTGGAGACAGCAAAACATGTACTTTCATATGCTGCTGGGAGAAATGTAATAACAGATTATCCTTTTGAAAATAATTTTGTAATATGTTTCAATCTAGATATAGTTTATTTCTGGAAAAATATCCCAAATCAATAACCTTAAAGGTAGGAAAAAGCTTGTAAACAAAGATATTCATTATACTTTTATTTGGTAAAAATAAACAAATAAATTCACTGCCTAATTAAAGGGAAATGGTTAAGTAAAACTATGGTACATCCACTTGATGGAATCTATTATACAGCTGATAAAATAATACTTATGAAAACTAAGTAGTATTGTGGGAATATTTACTATAAAGTTAACTCAAATAAATGTAGGGGAGAACTGAATATATTAGGTATGATTAAAATCATGTTTTAAAACTCAAACCAAAAATATATGTTTATATACACATACACATACCTTTTACATAGGACCAAGACTGCAAAAAGCTCCAAAACGTTAGGTTTATTAATTTTTGCACTAGTGGTCTATTGGTGATTGATTATTTTTATCTTTTGCATTTTCTATCAGAAGAAATATCCCAGGACCAGCAATATTAGTATCACCTGGGAAGTTTTTAGAAATGCAAATTCTCTGACTCCATCTCAGACTCTGAGAGTGGGGTCTAGTAATTGTTTTAACAAGCTCTCCAAGTGATCCTGAAGAACACTAAAGTTTGAGAACCAATGTATTATTGCAAAACAAAGATGATGAGGTGCTAAAAATAATATCTAATACAATCCTACAAAATGGCTAAGAACATCTTCACAAAAATATTAACTTACCATTCATCTGTAAAGTTCAGTTTTATTGTGCTTGTAGTTGTTCCTTCTGTGCTGTAGTGCAAACTTAAAACTGGTTCACCTGTCCCTGGTTTGGGGCTCAGCTTTTCATTATTGTTATCTGAAAATTGTGTTTAAAACATTTGAAAAAATTCTCTGAAACCAATAAAAAGATGACATTTCCTAAAATTTATAAAACTTAAATTAGGTTGTCCTTGTCATAACTCTTTCTCACATCTATTATGGTTCTCACTTAAAGTTCAAAGCAAGTGTTATAGAAACACTCTATATTTCAAAAGTGGCACTGCATCATTTTCTAGCTTTGTGTACATGACTCCCTTTGATTCAGATGAAAATCACACACATTTGAGAACCATATTTAGTTTTTAGGGAATCAAAGAATATTAACATGCAATGACATACTTTATAAACTTGGTACTTTTATTTAATGGAACGCTCAGGATCTTTTTCTTCAGTTGCTAGAGCATCAAGAATAACTATCATTGGCTCCTTCAGAAACACTGAGAAGTAAGATGCAAGGGCTCCAAAAGAAGTTGTTTAGTAAAAACTTTGCTGCAATTAAATGCTATCAAATTCTTTCTGTTCTTTCAAATTCATAGACTTACAATCTAGGGAGGGATTACAGCCTGTACACTCTTGGGAAGGAGGCGGGAGAAGAAAATTTATTGTGCTCTGTTATTTTCTAAAACTCTATGTTATAAGATCGTACGTTTTGGTATAATTCCATCCTCTTCTCCTGACTAATCTTGCAAGAAATTTGTTTTCTAAATTATGGAAAGGCAATTCCACCTGCAGAGTCTATAGGTGATAATCATAATATACATCCACCTCAACATACAAAATCTTTGTAAAATGGTAAATAAGAATCAAGAAACGCTACAGAAATGGATACAAACCACTTTGAAGTCACCTCTCCCCTCCCCCCCAAAAGGAGTACATGGATATTCGAAGACAAATTTGAATAGGGCTTTAGATTTTTTTTCTTTTTATGATGAATAACAGCTTGGGGGAACATTAAAATGTATAAGCAATAAAAACTGCTATATAATCAAACATGTAACATTTCTGCCAGTCGCTTGCAGAAAGGAAACTCTTCTGTGTCATAATTGTTTTCTCGATACAAGTTCAAGGACTTGATATAACAGTACTAAAAATAAGCTTTCTGTCTTGAAAACAGTATTAACAAAAGCATTAAAAACTTAATGAAATCAAAATTACTTAGGATTTTTGGTTTATACTGCAATGAAGGACATATCTTTTTGCATTCCTCTTGAAGACGGTGGAGCACTTCCTAAAAGAGAATCTGATAGAAACTCTGCTCTAGCTTTTATCCTGTGAGAGGACAATTAACAAGACTTAAAAATACAGAACTGTAGCAGAAAGGAAAAAGGATTCTCCCCAAGAGATGAGAAGCCAAGCTGATAAAACTCAGGATTATCAATTCTTGTGTCTTCTTCACTTCTAACTCCTGAGAAATCCTCTCCTGTAACATTAATTGCTATTTGAAAATAAAAGTATGAATCAATTATAAAGCTGGCCTACCAAATTATAAATTCACTTTGTTTCTGTACTACTTTTGTTATGATTATGTCCTTGATATAAACAGCTGCTGGAAAAAAAGTTAACAATCCATTACGACTTTCAAAGATTCGATATTACATTCAATGTTTTAGAGGAGGTATTTTACTAAATGGCATTCTGATAAAATAACTGAATTAACATACCTTTAACTTACATAAAATTATCAAGAACGGGATTTTTTTTTCTTTGGCCGCGCCGCATGATTTGTGGGATCTTAGTTCCCCAACCAGGGATTGAACCTGATCCCTCGGCAATGAATGCCAGAGTCCTAACCACTGGACCACCAGGGAGTTCCTGAACAGGACTTTTAAAATATCTGTCCTATCCTTGACAATCTTTGAAAAATTTGCTGTTAGTCATTTGTCCACATATAGTTTTCCCTTATTCTTTAGTTATGTTGCTAAAATTTCTGTCCCACTGCTGCCAAAACCACAGTCATCCTTAGGGATCTGGAATTGGTGAAGATAGCTGAAAGACTGAATGAATGATCAAGGAAACTAAGAGGTAGAACTGGGGCTACTTCTTTCATTATCTCTCACAACATTTTGTAAAGTGCTTTGTTATTATTTTTCTTTTAAAGTAGAGAAGAAATAGGGGAAAAAAAAAGCAGGTGTGAGAAAATTGTAGGGTTAAATTTCATAGATCTACCTTGGTTATGGGAGCATAAGTTTTAAGAAGCCATTTAACACCTGAAACTAACAAACACAACACTGTAAATCAACTATACTCCAATAAAAATTTAAAAATAGAAGCCATTTAAATGCTGTATCAAAACTTCCTTTTTGAGTAAAATTAGAGGCAGCTATAGATATTTGCATGCTATGACTAAAGGAATATAGTAGACAAATAGCTAGCCGTTAAGAGGTCAAAATGGTGTAGAAAATATCTACCAGCCTCCAAGAGCACCCCCAACCTCCAAAAGCAAGAAGCTTCCTGAGATGATCAATGTTAATTCAAACCTTCTTCCGAGGTTATCTACTACCAAGTTATTATTTAATCTCTCTGGAATATAGTAAAAATCATGTAAAACACAGTAGTACTCATTTAATTTATGACTATAGTTGACAGAATTTGTTCATTTAAGTTGTCAATGAAGTCATCAGCCCGGAGTAAAATTGGCCCATCACATTATTTCTGTTAGCTACAAATACTTCAGACCCCTAGTCTAGTTATCTCCTTGTAGACTGCATATAAATAATGTCTCTGGCAGAAACACTACGCAGTGCAGAACGTGGTTTCTTCAACTGAGGCATTAATGGAAGTATATATCTGAGGTTTAAAAATCCATTTCCTAGCCTTGTTCCATTCTACTCTTGCTAGTTTAATACTCCTCTTCTTGACCATATACAACCTATCGAATTGAATTTTCTCGGAAATGTAGATCACTGGTTTACTAGTAAATTAATTAACAAATTGTTTCTGATAAAGTGCATATTTTAAGCTAAAAAGGTCTATAAAAAATCTACTTTAAAGGACTAAAAAATAAATTTTATTATTACTTTATTTGAAGAAATATTTGTAACCATTTTAATTTTCCATAACTTGCTGTGTGTTTAAAGTTGGATTAGCAAACACATTCTAAAAACTGTATTATTCAAAGCCTTACATGCACAGAAATATATTAATATTACTGAAATATTTTGCTTAACAAGTAGAGATTTTAATTTAACAGCCTTAGGGTTTAGAACTTCACCAAACCCAATGACTTTATGTAGAACGCACCATCATAACAGTAACTAAAATTTCTTGAACATTACTATGTCCCAGGATATAGATGTATCCTTTGTTAAATCTCTGTAGCACATATTTTAATCTCCATTTTATAGATGATGAAACTGATGATAATGAGCTAGATTCTTTTTCTCTAGTAGCCTAAGTTTCTTTCTATATGAAGTTCCTACTTACTATACTGTCTTGGAAATAATCTGAATACTAAGTAGAAAATAAGATTCCTTAAATAAATATGTTAATTAAGAAATATCAACTGCTGGTATTGTTATTTCTCAGAAGTGATGTATAATTCATATCAGCAACTTTAACTGATAAAAGTTCTGGTAGTCCAAACTGTCACTTTGGTATCAGAGTATTGGAAAATTACGCTGTATCTTTTCCAGGGCACTGAGAGACTGAACTATTTCTTCTCACTCTAAAAACATTATAGGAGAATAAAATTAATTGTGGTGCACTCAGCACAAGGACAGTGTAGTGGGGGGAAAATAATCACTTTTAACTTGTTCAACACTGCTAAGATGGCCATATATATTGCTTTGTAGTTTAATTATTAAAAACAACTGATGATGTTAGTAGCTTAGAGCGGTCTCTATCCAGGCAAACGACCATCCATTAGAATACATGCTTTAGCAAGCACAGTCATAACCACATAATAATCAAGACAATATACTGTAAAAGACTTCATTTTTTGGAGTTAGAAGTGAATAGACAGTAACATGAGATTCTGGGAAGCAAATTTAAGAGATCCTTTCCCGAAAGAGCCCTTTCAGATTAATGCATTGGCTCAGAAAAAAATCTCAGAATGGGCTGGAATACAATTTGAAAGCAACTTCTTTGAACTTTAATTAGGTATCTTTCAAGCTTTGATTCACAATAAGAACCACAAATAAGCTTCTTTTTTTTTGGTTAATACACATGTTTTCAAACCATTCAATCTGTGCATTTCAACTATGAAATTAATCATTTGTGGTTCTAAAAAAACATGCTAAAAGTAGTATAAAATATGCTATCTTGGTAACTAGGTTTGTATATCATCTAAATATTGATATGGATGTTTGGTCTTTTAGCTAGGATATCCCTGGAGACCCATCCTATGTGTAAATTTAAACAAAGTTATCAAAATGATAATTAAGTAGCATATGGCCACAATAATTTGTTTAGAACCACTATGCCCAACATTTCCTCTGCTGCTGGGTCACTATTCTAACTGTACAATCATCCATTAATCACCTACAGTAGCTTAGATATCCTGTGGATCATACAGAAATAATATATTCTTTGCCTCAGGGATTTTCTATTGCACAATGAACTTGTCAATATTTTTCCTTCTATTTTGCCAAATGTTTAAAATAAAAATCAATCTAAAAGGAAACAAAATATATGATGAAATCCTCTGAAAAAATACTGACATAGCAATGATAAAGCTCAACTATCTCCCCAAATTTTGCACCCCAACTTGCTTGGCATACATAGAAGAAAAGGCAAATTTCTCAAGTATCATTTCTAGGCCAATGCAAAATTTCCAATTTTATAGGTCAGGAACCTGTCACTTTTCTGCATACCTCAGACTACTGGATATCCAGGTCTTCCAATCATTTGTATAAGGAAGCATATTCTGATTCAAAGTGCAGAAACTGTTTCTAGGAGTAGATTCTAAACAGAGAACTCCTATCCACCACATAGGTGACTGTGAGGCAAGGTTTTTATTCTAAAATTGAGTGTTCTCACTAGTGCAATCTGACTTTATACAGAAATTAACTATTTTATGAAAGCCAAAAACAAAGTGCAACTTTAATACTGATATTTACTAGGAAATCTCTCCTATGTAATCTTTTGGAAATAATATCCTAGTCAAATTTTCTTCCTGACAATCAAAACTCAACCTGTAAATCAATGACAATAACTTTAATCCAATACCTTTTTTCATGACATAACACAGAAATGTGAATTGAACTTAAACATGGGGTTGGGATACATACAGAATCAGACTGTGCCTGGTTCCATTTTCCCTCTAATATTTAAAATTTATGGATTGAAATGTAGTAGTCATTTTACCTAGGCTACCTAGGCTTTCTTTCCCTGTACTTCAGAACTGTTAGTCTTATACCCCTCTGTTCATAAAAGTCTTCTATTCCTAGTTCACTTTCAGTTTGGAGGGAGAACAGATAGAAAGAAAATAAGTAAAAATGCGTACCTCATGCGGCACATAAACCCTGCCAAAATTCTCATCCAAGATTTTTCTTTTTATGACTGTTTCCTCACCTATATTCTCTATTAAAAAATCAAACCCGTCTGTCATACTCTGATTGAACAGATTACTTAACATGATAAAATGTGACTTCCAGGTGAAAATGAACAAATGAGGTAGACAGCTTAGGAGAACACTCTCTTTAACCACTTTCCCCTCCAGCTACTGTCCTTCTTATCGTTTTGAATTACTTTTCTTAATTCTCATCTCCATTGAGAAGTACTTTTCATCTTCTCCTACTCTACTCTGGCCTCTATCAGCCCGGTGAAACTGCTCTCACTAATGAGATTGATCACCGCCGTGTTGATTAATCTAGTGGAGAATTTTTAGAACCCATTTATACTTGACCTCTCAGTAGCAAACAGACAACTCTCTTGTACTTGAAAATTTCTCTTCTTTTGATCTCATGACATCACACTGTTCTACTTTACCTATTACCTTTCAATGTGGTTGTTACTTCTCCATCTCCTTTATCACCTCTCCTCTAGCAAAATATTTAATTCTGGAATGTTTTCTGATTTTTTTTGAGATGTTTTAGATGTCTCACTTTTTACTTTCATCCTAGATGATTTCATCTACTTTCATACCTTCAATTATCATCTACATGCAGAAAGTTCTCCAATTTACTTCTCTAGCTCTGCCATCTTTGCTAAACGCCACAACGATACAATCAACTGCCCAACAGACTTTCCTACTTGGATGCCTCACACAGATAACTCAAATTCAACATATTCAAACTAAGCTTGTGATCTCCACCTCCTTCTATACATCCTCTCCCATATATTCTTCCTTTTCCAGGGTTATCTATTTCAGGAAGTAGCCAATCAATTGTACTCAGTCAAAACCTGGGAGTTACCCTTGCAGCCCTAGAAATGTCACCTGCTAGTCTCTATTATTACCGTTCCCAAACCGCCACAAATAAATGTATAATCTAAGTCAAAACATTGCATTTACTGTATAAAAACAGATTTAAGACACACCCTGACCCTGCTCCCTCCAACCAGACTGCCATTGCTAAACCACCCCCATGTAGAAATTCTGGAGTTGTTACTGCAATTTATACTCTGGACTCCTCCTCAATCCTTTGCCTCGTTCATCAAATCCCATATACTCTACATTTGAAATATTTCATGAATCTCTTCACATCGCTACCTTACTTCTATCACCAGGTCAAAATCCTTATTACCAGAAGAACCTCCTAAGTGATTTATTAGTCTCTAATCAATTTTTCATACTCTATTCAGAACAAACCAGATCTGGCCATGTTCCCTATTTTAAATCCTTCATTGGCTTCCTACTGTTCCTAAATTAAAATCTAAAACCTTAAAAAAGTCTAAAAGGTCCTTCTCAATCTGGACTCTACCTATCTCTTGAAGCCAGAGCAAACGCCAGCCATACTGGGACTCTTCTAGTCATTCTAATGTGATTATCTCAGAGCCTCTGCACATGCTATTCATGATCCCCTTTCCTCCCTCTCCTTGACCTAACTTACTCATACTCATCTTTCAGATTGCAGCTAAAATGTCTCATCCTCAGGAATGCCTTATTTGGCCCCCTACCAGAAGAGACAAAGACTCATTCATATGCTCCCGATTGAACCTTACTTCCTCTTTTATAACACTTAGGACACTTGTATTTATTTTTTTCATCATCTGTCTTTACTGTTAGATGAAGCAAAGGATAGTGGTTATGATCGCAGACACTGGAACCAGGCTGCTTGGATTTGAATCACATCTCTTAACACAGACACACAGTGTGTGACCTTGGACAAGTTTCTTAACCTCTCTTTACCTCAGTTTCCTCATCTGAAAATGGAGATAATAATGGTACCTGCTGTATACGGCTTTGGTGAGGATTAAGTAAATAAACATATAAAAATTGCTCCAAGTAATGTTTGGCACAAAGAAAATGTAAGTGTCTATGTTGTTATTATTATGGTTAATCAACTCTATTATTATTATTATTATCATTATTATTATTAATCAACTCTGTTCCAAGCAAAGGGAGCATTAGCTTTATTCATTCATGCAAACTGGTGCCAAGCCCAGTATTTGCCACAAGGTAACAGGCATTTAATATGAGTTGAATTAATGAAACAGATGTACAAATATGGCTCCACCACTTATTTCACTTGTCTTTACAGATTTCTTGAAGTCTTAGTTTCTTCATCAGTAAAATGAGGATTACATTAGTATTCACCTCATTAAATTACAACAAATGAGATAATACATACAAAATTCTTAACACAGTGCCAGTTACATATTAAGAACTCAATAAATGTCACTTATTTTTATCATAGACAATTCTGAGTTAGAAAACAATTTAACTAGAAATATAGATATTGATTTGGTTAGCAGGAGAGTGGAACAAGTAAGCATATGCAATAAAAATTAAACAGTGCTTAACTTCCAAAAGATGAAATATACCACTAATTTTAAGAATCTAGACTAGTAGTTGGGGAAAAGGGGATTAGCTACTTCATTCTAAGCAACTAAGTGATAACTAGTTCTAAGGAATATAAAAAAAAGTCTAAATGAAGTCTGATTTCACAAACTTTATTTTCTAGAATTTAAAATATGACATATACAGAGGTAGTCCAGTGTGATGAATACTGAACTTATATTTCCCACTAATACAGCAGTCTTCAATCATTAGATATTTATTTAATAAAAATTAGAGTTGTCAAAGTACATTTAATGGCAATTTACAATACTGCTTGATGTACTATCATCAAGATGATATTATTAAAATAAAATTTCAACTTGGTGACAGTATATAATCTTAAGGAAATAATACTTAATGCAAGACAGGTCCAGTTTTTCCATTCCCAATCTACCCTAGTAGAATTAGTAAAATCTGTTTCACTGCTTTCTGATCATCCACAAGTCTCCTTCTGTAAGTAAACATTTTATTAATGTCAAAAGAAGTCTGCTTATATAAAATAATGGATAATTAGCATTTATGTTTCTAATGCTTACAAATTAGCATTTTTATTTCTTTAAATCTAGAGTAGAAAATGAGTGTCTGACAGATGCACAATTGCCTATAGGTGTTAAGTTTCAAACTTAATGGTATTATCAACTTCCACTTAATGATTATCACTGTAAAATGAATATAAAGCAACTTGCTAGAGTCATGGTAAAAATTTAAAACTCAGGCAAAATTAATTCCTCATACCCCCTCAAAAATTAAATGTTAAGATTATAGGTTTCTTTTGTTATTGTTGTTATTGTTAATAAAAGAAGGGGGAATTTCTGGCCTAAATATTTTTAACAGGAAAAATTTGTTAGTTTTAGTAAGAGGCAAGAGAAATATGTCAGAAGAGGATTTTCCCCCTTAAAATATAGTAGTTATAACAGAGATATAAATAAAAGGAAAATCAAAACTACTCATTAAAATATATTATTCACACTAAACAAAATGCATGACAGATATAACTGTGCTTATTCAAATACTTTCTAATTAGCACAGAAGGGTTGTCAATGTGTGCACCCACAGCCCTAAATTTGGAGAGTAGTGTAAAGTATTTTAGCACAGGATAAAAACAATGTGCATGCTGTACACTTATTTCCCTATCATTTATTTCTTTAAAAAATATTTTGATAAAAGAAAATAAAATCTATTGAGGCAACCAGGCAGCTGCATTTATGGTCTTTAAGGTTTACAATAAATATATTAGACAAAGTGTGGTGCTTTTTTAAAAAATTCAAGATAAATAAGCAAAAACACTGTTTGCAATCAACCAGTTCAATAATGTATATATAATTATTTAAAGAAATCTTTTCAATGAAACAATTACAATTTTAAAAATTTTATTAGTAACATTTTTAGCCTAGTAATCCCTCAAAATAAAGAAAATCTAGGACTTCCCTGGTGGCGCAGTGGTTAAGAATCCGCCTGCCAATGCAGGGGACAGGTTCTATCCCTGGTCCAGGAAGATCCCACATGCCGCAGAGCAACTAAGCCTGTGCGCCACAACTACTGAGCCTGTGCTCTAGAGCCCACGAGCCACAACTACTGAGCCTGCGAGCCACAACTACTGAAGCCCGCTCGCCTAGAGCCCGTGCTCCTCAAAAGAGAGGCCACCGCCATGAGAAGACGTCGCACTGAAACGAAAAGCAGATCCCGCTCACCGCAACTAGAGAAAATCCCGT
This sequence comes from Balaenoptera musculus, assembly GCF_009873245.2. Classification (NCBI taxonomy): domain Eukaryota; kingdom Metazoa; phylum Chordata; class Mammalia; order Artiodactyla; family Balaenopteridae; genus Balaenoptera; species Balaenoptera musculus. The sequence continues at coordinate 124,027,918 of NC_045785.1, read as the reverse complement.
ACGCAGCAACGAAGACCCAACACAGCCAAAAAATAAACTAAAAAAAAAAAAAAAAAAAGAAAGAAAACCTATGAACTACTATGGGAAATTAAATTAAGCAACATGTTAAAAGCACCTGGACACCTGGAAGATGAATACTGTCAGGTAAGTATAAAACAGAATTATCAATTAAAAAATATATTAGTGTCTTTTAAAAGTATGAAAAAGACATTTAAAATATGCTTAAAATAATCATTAGAGATATATTCAGGAAAAAACTTATTAAATGTACCACTTTTTTCCATTCTACAGGGTAAAATAGAGAACAAGGGTCTTGACAAAGATTAAAACTTGAAATAACAGCCTATCTGGGGACATCAACTATTCCCTGTACCTTTAACCTCTTCTACAAAGATTCTTTCTTATTTTATAAACATGCTCAGTTCTGAAATTATAACTCCCTCCCAGACATTACCTTTTCTCTACCTTTTCATTCTTAATTGAGCTTATTGAAAGTCATCTACATACCAATGTGTCCACTTTTTTAAAAAAAATCTTCCTCCTCAAACCACTGCTATCTGGCTTCTGCCTCCACATGTAACTGCAGTGCCGAAGCAGTCAGTAACCCACACGGTGCCAAATTCAAAAACATTTCTCTGTCCTTTCATTGCTTCACAATGCACTACTGACCAGTTCCGCCTTGAACTTTTCTTTTCTCCTGACTTTGGTTATGGCATTCTTCTGCCCTATTTCTCTGACCGTTCCTTTCCTGTCTCCTTAGCCAGATACTTTTCTCTGCTTGCTCCCTGTAGCATAGACTTTCCTCTTTTCACTTTATCCTCTATTCCTAGACAATTTTATCCACTCTTGTGGTTTCAACTGTAATCTGTAAATTGACGATTCCTAATTTTTATCTCCATCTCAGGCTTCTCTGGTGACTTCCAGAAACATATCATATCTCCATCCAACTGTCTATGATATTTCTCCATTTGGATGTCCAAAGGTACTTCAAACTCAACATATCAAGAAAATCGCATGTACCTTTTCCCCCCTATAACCGGCTGTTTCTCCTGAAATCCCTATCTTGGTTCAGTATTACTATCTATCACCGTTATCAAGACACCTGGATATCATTCTCTCATTTTTAATAACTAATCAAAGTCCCATCAATTCCAGCTCTTAAATATTTTAAAAAATCTGTCTATTCTTCTCGTTTCCCACTGCTATCACCTTAGATTGGACCCCTCATCATCTCTCACCTGGCCTATTGCAATAGCCTCTTATGTCGTCTTGCTGTTTTCAATTTTATTCCCTTCCAATCAGGCATCTAGAAAGCTGCCAAAATGATCTAAGACATAAATCTGGTCATGTTTCTCCCAAACTGGAATAATTTCTATAGCATCCCACTGCTTAAAGAACTGATTTACTCATTCATTCAACAAATATTTACTGTTTAATGAAAACAGATATGATGTTAGGCACTGAATATATTATAGTGAATGAAAACATTTAGAGAATATGGAGAAAGATAGGCAGTTAAACAATCCCTTAAATAAACATATGATTACAAATTTTGACAAATGCAACTAAGGAATATAGCAGGTCACAAAGAGAAAAAGAGGGGAGAACTATTTCAGATTAGAATGTCATATTACTTTTGGGAAAGTAATATCTAAGTGAGTTTTGATGAGTAGAAGTTGCTAAAGGGAAAAGCATTTTTGGTAGAGGGAATACCATATACAAGAGATTTGAGAGGGAAACGAGCTTAGAGTGTTAGAAAAATTGAAAGAAGGCTTAATTGGCAAGAGCTTAGTGAGTGAGGGAAGGGGCCAGGTCACATACAGTTCTGCAAGCCAAGTGGTATGGATTTAGACTGCCTAAGGGCAAATGGGCACAGTTTAAATGTTTTAGGCAGATGAAAGACATGATTAGATTTACATTTTTAGAAGTTCACTCTGGCTGTTGGTAGAGAAGAGATACAGCCTGAGTGGATGTGACGAAACCAGTTAAGAGGTTACTGCATTAGTCCAGGTGAGAAAGACAGTTGTGGGAAGTTTCTGTTAACTTGTATAGTAGAGGTTATCTTTAGGTAATATAAGCCTATAATGTAGAAGTCCCCAGTACTTTAAAAGATGTCATCCTGCTGAACAAAAAGGCATGTAAAAGCTCAGGATTTAATTCATTTGGATATACTGTCATTAGAACATTTCTGCTCAGAGAACTTATTGCAAAGCTACATTGATGACGGTCTATCGTCATGCAGCTTCTGCCAAACCTATGCAATATCTGACCTTTTATATAACATCTCTACTCATATGACTAAAAGGCATATCATACTTTACATGGCCAAAAAAATAAAGAACCTTTTGATTTCTGCCTCCGAACTAGTTTACCCTAGTAAATGGCACCATCATTTACCCAGGCATTGATGGCAAAAATATGGGAGTTATCCTTTATTCTCATCTCTTTCTGTCATATGCCATAACATATGTACATTAATTACCAACTTAAATATTCAATATAATTCTATGGAAATTATTCTGTAAGATTAAATAAAATATGAATTTGGCTACAAACCCTCTGGTAGTATTTACATGCATATAGCCTTACCAAAAACAGATTATTTCATTAGAGAACAGTTTTAAACAGTAGTAAAATATATTATAATATAACGCTATAATTGTTTTATACCTTAATTATTCTTTACTGATAATACCTCTACAATAAATGTATAAAGATAAAGCACACATAATTTCTTAGTTCTCAAATTCATTTACTAATTCATTCATTCATTCTCAAGAACAGAAAAATCTATAGCAAGTATCTGTCAACTCAGGTCTATAAAGAATAGTAAGATCAGATGTACATAAGTTTTCTAATTTGTTTCAAAATTAGTTTCTGAATAATTCTCTAAGAAGACAGTTAAAATTAGATCTGTTTCACACTAAATAGGTACTTCATCAATATTTCATTTCCCCGATACTGTTGACCAATGAGTCATCCTACATATGTAAACTTTTAGCCAACTAAAGCTTACGGCTACAGTGCTAAGTTATTCTTTTTTAATTTTTAAAAAATATTTGTAAAATCTACTTCATCAGCCTCCGCTCAAGGCTTCAAGGTGGATTCTATACCTCTCCTACTTCAAGAGTGCAAGGGGAAGTCGAAGGTATTTTCCCTTCTGATTGGTGGCTTTGGAGCTTATCTCTGCATTCATAATTGTATTCCTTAAGGTTAGAGCTATCAGGAGTTTAACTACCAGATAAGTGAGACATAAAATCAAGTATCATTATTATAGCAATGCAGTAATACAGAACATTACTATGTTCAAATAACTTTTTCTAAATTAGCCACTAGGTAATATGCTAACCTCACATCCACAGTTCTACACAATTTTATGATAGATAGAATTAAAAAAAGGATCGATATTATATCCATTATAATACTATTATAGGAAGAGATTCCAAAGTTGGCATAAAGGGCCAAAGGTAGAAATTAGCTTATACAGAAAATAATCTGTATAGGCCAAGGAGGCCCTTTGTGCATAATGCCAGCTAAGGTAATTCAGCCCACAAAATACTGACTATCAGACCATAATCAAAATGAAATGCTTTGAAAAAGTGAGAGAGAGCTTGGTTTATGCATTGCAATAAAACTATGGATGGATGGGCATAGCGCATCTCCTGTTGCACGCACCCTGTTGCTCGTCAAGTGACATGGATCCGAGCTGTTTGTTAACCACAGAAGAAGGAGAATCTGAAACAAAAATGAGATTTCAACTTAAAAGTAAGCAGCAGAAAACTGCACAGCAATGTTATGATCATCTCTAAGCTTAAGAAACAAATGTATAAGGTTGGGGAATAGAAGTAAGTACTGTGGTGTGTTTCCCAAGCAGTGAGTAAGCAGGGCCATGTGCTTAAGATATGTTATTCCAGGCAAGCATTTAGCAACTTTGAGAATGAGTTGAGAAAATATTCTTCTACTTCCATGCATATACCATTTATCAAATTCATTTAGCACAGGCACAAGGTGCAAGGTAGATAAAATAGAAACAGTGTATCTCCCTCACTAAAAGGAAGACTCCTTGTCCTTCTCAAACCCTCTCTCCAGCTCCTCAAGATGGCTTTCATTTAGGATTGGAGGATTCAGAGCCTGAAATAAGATGTTCACTACACTTAGCTAGATGTTATCTTGAGCTGAAAAAAGAGCTCCAGTGAAGATTTAAGACAAAGAAAATAGTTTATAAGAGAAATATTCAATGAAGTAATTACCATTACAGAAACATAGATAACTTTTAAAACTCTATGGTATGTTGTGCATATTAAAACTGTACTGTGAAGGCTCAGGTTTCTTTAGGTGCCTGGTGAGAAAAGGAAAAGAGAGGCAACGAGAAGGCTTATGGTCTGGGCTTCATGCTTTCCACCTTGGCTTCAAACAGAACATTTTATTTTTATCCTTTGGATATACTGAGTTTCTATGTAAAATAATTTGTTTTGTAAATAAATGGGTTCTATTGCTTGAAAAACACTGGTATAACGAAAGGCAGCATGATAAAATGGAAAAAGCACCGGTCTAGAGTTAGTCAGTGTTGATTCCAACCCTGGTTTGACAATAATTAGCTATGTGACAGAGGACAAGTCACATTTTTAGATCCAACGCTCTCCTTCCTTCCTGGTCATCCCAGGGACCTGGTAACTAAGAAAGGCACTGGGGAACAGAAGGAGGTGGCTACTATTCCGGGCTTGGGTTCTAGTGCGCTAGTGAAGCTACAGGAAGAGGGAAAATGCGGATAGCAAGCATAGCTGTCCACTAACTGTAAGAATAATTCCTAGTTTCTAACAGCCTACGCTCTGTTCGTAGCAAATGTTGTTAATAAAACAAAAACTCTGCACTTTTGACTGATCGGTTTCTATTCATAATGGCACATTATTCCCCCAAAGGTAAGTATTTTGATTTAAGAGTGTCCTTAACTCAATAGCTAAAAGTTTTCCAAAATATCCTTGATTCTTAGCAATTTTATACCACTTGACTGCTTCAATTTGTACACGTTAAAAAGTCTGAATCCTGCTACTGGGGCTACTGGTATCAATTTTAAATTGTCTACCTTCTGAGATAACCAGTGTGCTCACAAATTTTTGTATTACTAGATTTTGATAAAGCATGATCATTGTTTAAATAATAGCTTTTACTTAAAGTATCCTTACTTATCACCTCTTCATCAGAATATTCAGCTCAACAAATCTGTATTACACAAAAAAGAAAGTAGGAATGATAGTATTTTAATCGGTTCCCTAATCTAGCCATGCTTTGCTTTGCTTTTCTAAGACTTCTCAAATATCCATCTCAGAGTTAGATACAACATTCCTATCTATGCTCTTTCTGAAGAGCAGATGAGTCAGTCTTTAGAGACAAACAAAATGATATTCTTTAAGAAAAACAATAAAAATGTGAGTCACAGTGAAATAAATATTAGAAAATCTTCCTAGAAAGCCTCTTATGAAATATTTTTTATCCCTTTGGATTTGTTATACATTTCATTATACTCTCATTAAGAAGCCTCAGAAAACTAACAACTCTCCAAGCAATCTTTTTTCAAATATTTAATATTTTCATGAATATTATGGAATGTACAAATCTTATTAAAATGCATCTTATGTAAGCTTTTAAATAAAAGACATTGAGAAAGGATCTAGAATGCTATCATCTCCACAAAATTGTGTGTTTTCAAACTCTTGAAGTATTTAAAATGTTAACAAAGTTTAGGTTAAGACAGAAAGATATTAAGCTAAAAGGGCTTCCGTTTTGGTTTTACAGTCTGTCACAGATATTGTGTATATCTGGGGAGCTGTCGTTCTTTCCATGTTGAAGACCAATCTTTAAGAAGAAATCCTTCTTCATCATTGCTTCCATTCTATTTTTAATTTTGGGTACCATGCAACTGTTTTTGGAAGGATTACTTTCCTGTCACATAAAACATTTGAAGTAAAATGTTTCTATATCACTAGATATTCAGAAATACAATACCCATAATTTCCAACTTACAGAAGTATTTCCAAATGTTAACACAATAATCATCAGAATATCTAATATTAAAAAAACAAACAAGTATTAGTTCAATGCTGATTGCTTCAGTGTTTGCATACTCTATTCCTTCTTTCTGTGAAATGTCTTCTAGAAAGCACTATCACAAAATAAAAATCTGACCATATGGTCCAATGATAATTTATTACAAAATGCAATACAGTTGGTCAGCCTATTGGAAATGTCTTAGATTATTATTATTTTTAAAGTAGAGATAAACTTTAAGCAAAAGCTCCTTCAGTCTAAGCTCAAGGTGTCTCATGGTTAATTACTGTGTATCTCCAAAAATTTCGTGTTTTAGTTTTGAGAAACTTCTTTAGCCCCTGGACATCTGAACTTTTTCAACTGTAGAAAAAAATAAGGAATTATAATCTAAGTAACAAGGACTCTTTAGTCAGACTCACTGGGTTCAAATCTGGCTTTCCTACTCAGTAATACTGTAACCGTGGGCAAGTTATTTAACGTCTCTAAGTCTCAGTTTCTCCATCTGTAGAATGGGGATAATTACAATATCTACCACATACTGTTCTTGTGAAGATGTAATGAGATAATCCATGTAAACTACTTAGACAGCATATATGTTATTACTTGCTTGTTTTTCAGAAACATGGTGTTGAATGAAAAATGATGATAGGAGGCTGTTCTGAAAAACATGGAGCATGGTCCTGCATTTAAAGTGCCAAGAGACCCATCACTGTTTTGCTCAGGACCCTATCATTCAAAGTAGTTAAGAAATACTTGCAGAACTATGTCAACATTACATCTGATTTACTAACTGCTTATGTTATTATAATCACTAAACACCTGGGTCAAACGCATCCATTTGAGAAGTGCTACGTGTAACTGACATCATGGACATTGTGGGGAACTGGATGTTGTATAGAGCCTGCTTGCACAGGACCGGGTTAAGTGCTGATTTTTTCCAATATGGCTCAGTTTTGAAAAGCCCTTTAAAATATTCACCAATGTTTTATACCCTTTAAGGGGTATAAAATTTACTTTTTTCTTTTCCAATCGGCAAAACCGTGCCATAAAGTGAAAAAACAGTTCCCACCTGACACCCTCTCTAGGCTGGCTCCATGCTCCAGTGGGGCTCTGTGGTGGTTGGGCCAGTACCAGCAGACTCCACAGGGTGTTGTCACTCTGAGCAGGAGCCAGCAACCCATGACTTCAGGGGACCTGAAATGGAAAAAAAGAGTTGGGTTTAAAATCAGCCATATGCTGAATGCCTCTGCCATAGCTATTTACGGCATTCATCTGATAAACATACATACAGCTCATTCAAAACGCTGAATGCTATCAACCTTACATGGCCGTAAAATGAGGACATCTTGAGGTAGTTAGTTAAAGTCACTATAATTAAGAGAGTCCATTACTATGTGTACTGCTCTACTTAGGAGTATAAAAACTTTATACAGTATTCTCCATCCCATCCTTATGCCATCTCTATAAATTATGGCAGGCCACGATACTTAAATAAATCAATAATTGGGAAACTGAGGCATAAAGCAGCCAAATGACCTGCCCAAGGTCATTTGTCATAGGGCCAGGGACAAGAACTCAGCCAGTCTAACACCCAGGCAGTGATCTGATGAAGGTAAATTCATCTCTTTATGATTTAAAAAAAAAAAAAACAAAGACTAGAAATGAGTTGTGATGTATTTCCTAAAAGCCTAGAAAAAAATGCACTTTTTAAAAAAAACTAAAGTGAAAATATTTAAAAAGTATATATACTGACTTTGAAAAATAAAAATTTTGGAAATTAGCTATGAATAATTATCATTTACAGGTGTCGAAAATTCTTTTAGAGGAGTGGTGTTCAAAGTGTGCTTCAGAGAGCAGAGGTGGCTTGGGGGTGGCAAGAAGGACAAGGAGTTGGGTTGTCATTTCTTAACTCTCTTTATGTTCAATCACAACACTGTCACTTTTATGTACTTTATATTAGAACTTCTCCATGAAATTCTGATTTCACAGCTGAAAAAAAGGGGGGGGAACCATTGTTTAAACGTATCTTAACATCTATCTTACTTAGCTCATTTTAAATAGCACTTGGTGCCTTGGAATGATGTTTTAGTTTTCAACCGCCAAGAAATATTGGCATCAGGCGCCTTCCCATTTGATCTCATTCAAATGTAGATTATTTCTATAAAATGGATTGATGGCTTGATCCCATTTTCCTACGGAAATTAGGTATTAGGTAGATTCATCTTACACTTAGCCTTTCACAAAATATTCTCACGAGTCCTATATTTTGAAAAGAGAATAAAATACTTATCAGACAATGTAATCATTCAGAAATTCTACACTTGTTAAAATTTCTTTGTTTCCAAATCACATTAATGTCTCCTTTGAATATCTTATACCTAAAAGGCTTAAATAGGTGAGAAAATGATAGAAGTATCATTTATTGACAGTATCATCACTTGCTGACACTGTGAAGACAACAACATATAATGGGAAAATGTTTTATGAGAATTGCACAGTCTTCTACTGTTAAAAAGTTAAAATCTAGAATGTTAATTCTGTGCTATTCTATATTGATGATTTTAGTAGTAACATCTAGCATGAGTGAATGGATCAATTAATGTCCATAATACAACTACACAAAATTGTATTCATACATCATGAAGTATAAGAAAATGTTTTGCTAATTGTTATTCAAAGAAAACCTATCTCCCTGTTGAATTTCATAAATTTAATTCCTATTCTGTATTTTTATAATTTGAATGTTCTGAAATGAAGAATTTTGCATTAAGTCAACTCATCTTTCCTCGCATCCAAAATTTACTAAATGGACAAAATATATATATACTTTATTAGTTATCCTTTGTAACAAACTAACAATACATTATTTAACTGTTCTTAAAGTTTTTAATTACCAAATAGTGTTCCTAACATGTGAGGACAGAATAAGATAAAAGTAACACTAACAAATGAACCCAGGCCATGTTACAGGTTAGACTTACTAGGGGTCTCATGTGAATGCTATGTTAAAAGCGTATGATATAGATGACGTGTTTCACCTTGTAGGTGAAGGGAGCAACATACACTGAGTGACAGCACTAAGGGCCTCTAAGATTGGTCCACGTGGGCAGCCTCAGCAGCCCAAGTAAGTTGTTTAATAACAAAATTAAGATAACATGTTTCTCAACTTCAAAACTGGCAAGGCATCTAACTCAGCTTTGGCTTTTTAAAATATACTGGTTATCAAACTAGGTACTATTTAGTAAGAATGATGCTTAGAGTTGGGAAAACAGCATCTTATTTTACAAAGACCATATAATCACCCTAAAGCTTTCTGATTCTAAAAAGAACTTGCTTTGATTCAAATTGATAAACTAGATATAAAGACTGAGTGTCAATATTTTCCTAATGTCCACAATGTACATTTCCCTACTGATAATGTAGACAGTTTTGCTTTATACTCAAATTCACTTTAATACTTGGTTTGTTATCTGCTAAATTTCAGTATTTGAAAAATATTTATACATGTAGGGATATTTTATCTTCCTTCTTATTGTTTTATATGTTATATATTTTTACTTTTAAAACCCGAGCTAGAGTTTTATACATAGCACAAAAGCATAGCAAAATGTATTATTATTAAATGTCACAGCTGTAATCTAATCAAACTTTCTTGTTAGTTTTAAGTATAGGAAAAGATTTCTCTATAGAAAAAAACAAAAAAAGACAGAGAGAGAGACATCTTCTTTGCTTGACTGATATTCTCTCCATTAATATAATAATAAGTTAAAAATCAGGTCCATAATTTGTTCCAAACATCACACCTATATTGCAGTTATTTAAATCTATTTTATTTCACCATGGCATTACATAATATGCTTTTATCACCACAGCACTTAGTGGAACAGATATTTATAAAGTGGAGGTTGTCCAGTTCTACCAATACACAGATTAATTCCAAGTAATTTAATCAGAGTTCTCAAAGTGATTAATTCCCAACTCATCACTCCTTAGGGTGCCAAAACAAAGTGTATCAAAGTAGTATAATCTCGTTAGTATGATAGCACCTACTATAGTACCTATAGTACAGGATACATAGTATCTACTATCCATCTTGAAAGAATTAAGTTGACAGATTATTTTATGCGATATCTTTCACTAATTCTTTCAACAAATGTTTATTGAGCATCATGAGCTTTTTGGCCATAAAAATAACTTGAGCCACTAAAATACTCAATGAAAAAGAGAGTGGCACAGATTATTACTGTCTTATCAGAGTTTTATCGCAAAAAAACAGGAACATAAAACTGGAATATTTTTGCTGCCCTGTATACCAGAAAGTTGATTATGTGTTGGAGGAATAAGTAAGCAAATATTGAAAAATTTCAAATAATTACAGAAGGGGATGATTGAGTCAGCATGCTAGAACGGCCAAACAACATTATAATTCTAAAATCTAGCATTACTAGGTTTATATGGGAATAGAAATACTGGTTAACTTTCAAAGCAAAAAAAAAAAAAGAAGAGGAGCTAGGAGCCATAAGCACAGATAGCATTTCAGCATATAGGAAATTTCAATAGAACTATCAATGTAGGCTCTAAGTTCACTAGATTATTACATAGTATCTCATTAGCCATAAAAGTAATAAATATTTGCCCTTCTCCAAAACTACAAATAAAATAATGGACTATTTTATATTTGTCTCTCTAGCAAGTGCCGCTGCCAATCTGTCCCTCTAGCCGTGTGATGATAAATGTCACCATATGCAAGAAACGGAGGGAAAAGCTGCAAGCGCATCAGCTTTCTTTGGAAGGGGAAAAGGGAAGCATCTTATTACACAGCAGCAGTGTTAAGAAACCAACTCTACCAGCTGCTTAAGGACACTTGACATGAATAACCTGAAGCCTGAGGGTCCTGTGCAGAGCCCTCACGAGAAGCCTGATCAGAAGTGGGAGGCTGCTGCTGGGCACGCACAGCTAGCTCCTGCTGCCTCTGCTGCTCAGCCTTCTTAAGCCTCAGTTGTTGCAGGCGCTTACGGAGCAAAGCTATCTCAGGCCCCCTTAGAAATTCTGACACAGATAGGAAAAGAAAGGTGAAAAGATAGTAATACAACAGAACACAGTAAGAATCTGATTATACATTAAAGACAGAAGGGTATAAATAAAACACATGTCTCATAGAGGAATACTAAAAACAAATTACTCAAAAAATTACTGATCATTAAATTATGATAAACTATACATACTTACACACCTGAATGCTTCTATTTAACTATGATGAATTAGACACATAGAGTTCTCTAAGGGTATTTAAGTAATTAAACGGAATGAAAGTAAAATCTTCCATAAGCAAAACATTTAAAAGTGAACATTCCTTTCCTAATTGCATCTCTTTTTACAATACTAAGAAAAATTGAAAAATATCAGTTATCTCATTTACTCTATATACAAAAACTACTAATTTCAATCAAATAATAATTAAGATTATGAAAAAGTTATGCATTTGGAAATAACTCTTGAAATTTATTAGTAGAGAGCCCTTTAAAAAGTAAAAGTTTTACATTTTTCAGCTAAAATGTTTCTTTTTATGTTGGAATTATCATTTACTTTTTCTTTTGAGCTGAAAAATATTTACATAATCTTTAACATTTTCTTAAACTTTATCTGAGGCAGTGGTCACAGATAAAAAATAAAAATAGTATAACATGAAATTCTGCAGAGAATACTGAGTACCTACTAGGTATGAGGCATTGTTTTAGGCTCTGGGGATAAATGAAACATTGAACAAAAAAATAGTCCCTACTCATTTGTTTTGAGAGGAAAACAGACATCACTGCACACATACACACACATATATAATATACATGTATGCATTTATCTGTGTCAAGTAGGGATAACTGCTATGAAGTGAATGGGGCAGGGTAAGGTCAGGGTGATGAAGATTGTGGGGGAGTGGTGGTTGTTTTATGTATGGTCATAAGGGAAGGCTTCTCCTCCTAAGATGATTTTTGAACAAAGACCTCAAGGATGTGAAGGAGTAAACCACATGGATATCTGGAGGAAGAGTGTTCCAGGCAAAGGAAAGAGCAAACACTAATGTTCAGAGGGGGAAGTATATCTGGATGCGGGATATATACTACAGGTAATGGGAGAAAAATTTGCTGATAGTTTGGATGCAGAGTGATCCCAAAGTTTTTGGTGTAGATAACAGGAAAAATGGAGTTGCCATTTATTGCGACGGGAAGAATCGAGAAGGAGCAAGTAGTATTAGAGGGAAGAAAAGAACTAACAGATATCCGAGTGGAGAAACTGAGTAGGGACTCACTGTAATAGTCTAGAATTCACCAGTAAATCTGGATGTCACTGATGATGTTACTTTAAGCCACATTAAGAGAATAAGTGATAATAAAGAAGTCTAAGAACTAAATTCTGGGACACTTCAGTGTTTAAGAGAAGGAAGAACAGGAAGAGTAAGGAGAATCCAGTGAGGAGGCTGGAGAACTGAGTGAGCCAAGTTTTGTAAGCTCAGTGATGAAAGTGTGTCAAGAAGGATAAAGTAAGCAGTTGTGTCTGCTGATACAATGAAAAAGATACTGACCGAGAACTAACCACAAAGAAGACCTTGACAAGAGCCGTTTCAGTGAAGTCACAGGGGCCAAAACCTGGCTGGAACAGGTTCAAGAGAAAGGGGAAGTAAAGAAGTAGAGGGACACAGCATATATTTTTTTTCTAGAAGTTCTGCTGCCAATGAGGAACAGAGAAATCGGCTGATTGTTGGTGGGAGAACAGAATCAAGGGAGGTTTGTTTGTTTTAGTTTGGGAGATAATACATATGTTTGTATGCTGATGGACAATGTTTAATTGGGAGAAGGAACAAAGATAATGAATGAGAAGTGGGCACATGCGGGAATGATGTCCTTGAGTAGACCAAAGGAGGTGAATTACAGTGGATAAGAGGAGGAATTGGCTTTAGATAGGTGCATAAAAATGTCATCCACTCTAACCAAAGAGGAGGCAGAGTATATGAGTAGAGATTAGTTGTAGATTTGATGGAGGGAGTACATGGAATTTCTCTCACTGACACTGACAGCAAATTATACAAACTACCAAATAACTTTCAGCCTCTTTTATATAGATTATAAGAGTGTAAAATTTGGTTTGTTGTTTCAGAATCAATCATGCCAGAGACACTAACCTCTTGTTACCATGTCCCCTGTTTATAAAGAATTTTATGCAATTGGCAGTTAAGGTTTAACAATTCAAGTGTCATCATAGTCTTTCATTGCTAGTTCCTCCTAGAAAATTCTCCAGTACCAAGTAGGGTAGTATTCATTAACAAATAAATTGTGACGCTCAACAGTATAGTGCCTTCTTCTTTTAAAAAAAATTTTTTTTAATGCATTTTAAATTTATTTATTTATTTATTTATGGCTGTGTTGGGTCTTCGTTTCCGTGCGAGGGCTTTCTCTAGTTGCGGCAAGCGGGGGCCACTCTTCATCGCGATGCGCGGGCCTCTCACTATCGCGGCTTCTCTTGTTGCGGAGCACAAGCTCCAGACGCGCAGGCTCAGCAGTTGTGGCTCACGGGCCCAGTTGCTCCGCGGCATGTGGGATCTTCCCAGACCAGGGCTCGAACCCGTGTCCCCTGCATTGGCAGGCAGATTCTCAACCACTGTGCCACCAGGGAAGCCCTAGTGCCTTCTTTTTAGGTATATACATATCCCATAGTTACTGTCAGCATAGTAGTAACACTTTTAGCAACATAAAATAAAGCATTATTATGCAGCCATAAAGTCTGTCATTTTATACTTCAAAAGAAATTACCATAAAGAGAGAGATTACAGATATGTCAAGTTTTGCTAAGAAAACTGAAAAAAAAAAATCACAAAAATTTCACCCAACTTCATGGTTGTTTCAAACCCTCTCTCTTGCACTGCCAAATGTTTTATGGGGATATGAGTCTCCATCCTAGACCCACTAGGTGATGTAGCAAATCAATAGCAGGCTCTAAATATAAGCAGTGGTGCTCTATAACTTGGAAAATTAAGATTTAGTTACAAAAAAAAAAAAGATTTAGTTATGATAATGTCATGAACCATTAATTCAATGCTCCCAGTGCTTTTCAAAGAAGAATTTGTTTGCTTACTTGAAGGCTGGTTGTATGTCTCCCCAACCAAAAAAAAAAAAAAATGAGGCTAGGGAAAGAAGTCATCATGCAGCTAACTAGGAAAGGCAAATATTGAATTAAAAATTCCAAGCAGAAATACCAGTCTAAACAAATAGTTCTGCTAGCAGTTTGAAGTATTAAAGGCACATAAGACACATACACATTACATCTTTTTAAGAATGTATAAACAAACATATATAATTTGTAATATGAATAAATGCTTGGAGAACAAATTTTTGTTACCATTAGCCAAAATTGAAAGTGAATACACTGAATACCTTTGGGTTGAATTTTAAAAGCAATAACAAAAAAATCCTCAACAAAGAGTCAGGAACTGCTAATGGGAAATTTGTACTTTCATCTCCTGAAACTACTAACCTTGCTCTTCTTGTTTTTTTCTGAAAGACTCTAGGCTAGTCTCCCTAATGACAATTCCCACTGATGGAAAAGAACAATAAACTATAGTTGACCCAACAAAGGTCTATTTGGTTCTAACCTCAAGTCCTGTCTCTCTTCCAATACATAAGGTCTTTTGTCCTGGACACTGGATTATTTTTATATCTAATTTGGTGGTACTTTATCTGCTTGCTATCAACTGTCCCCCACTCCCAACTTGCTCCTTTGTCCAGGTGATCCCTGTGTTTTTTTTTCTCCTAGAACTGGTCACTCCTTTACTAACTTCCAAGTTCCTCTGATCTCTTCTTTAGTTTCCCCAAAGTGGAAGTCACTAACCTAATATTTCCACTTGTTTCTAATCTCTAAATTGCCTGTATCTCATCTGACTAGATCCTGATCCCCTTTAAGGAAACTATAAACTGAGTATCTGGGCTTTGAAAGGTTTGCTTTGCTATGCCATACAACAGAGTTCTTACTTCCCCAGGAATTTTTCTACAGAGCTCAATTCAGCTATAAAGATTATGAAAGGACCTAAATAAATGTATAAACCTGAGCAGACACAGTAATTTGTAAATAAGCAGGAATCCACGCATAAGCCATGAAACACTATCTTAAAAAAATTCAATTCTCATGGTCTGAGTGGTCCATTAATTAGAAACACATGGATCCTTTAGGTGACTCACTTCTCAAGGTGAGCTCCCAAAACTGAGTTTTGTATGTACTGATATCCCCATCCAATCCAAAGAAACTACCTTCTCTTTCTTAGACTAAAGTAAGACCAAAGGAGGCAATTAAACTATAACACACTGGAATGAATGCCTCATTTAACATTCTCTCATTATAGGAAGCTCCTTATCATGGAAAAAAATTACAGATAACACACAAAATGAAGACATTTCTAGACTTAGTTTAAGAAACAACTAAAAGTGATGTCTGATAGGCATTACTAAGAAAGAAAAAAATATTTTATAGTTACTTTGAAATACTTTTTATAAATAAAACTATGAAGATTTCATTTTAACCTATCAGCTCACAGTCATACCTATCTGGTTTTTTTTTTTAAATACTTGTTGAATTCTTTTTTTTCTTTTTCATTTGCATTATTTATTTATTTATTTATTTATTTTTGGCTGTGTTGGGTCTTCGTTTCTGTGCGAGGGCATTCTCTAGTTGCGGCAAGCGGGGGCCACTCTTCATCGCGGTGCGCAGGCCTCTCACTATCGCGGCCTCTCTTGTTGTGGAGCACAGGCTCCAGACGCGCAGGCTCAGTAGTTGTGGCTCACGGGCCCAGTTGCTCCGCGGCATGTGGGATCTTCCCAGACCAGGGCTCGAACCCGTGTCCCCTGCATTGGCAGGCGGATTCTCAACCACTGCGCCACCAGGGAAGCCCCCTATCTGGTTTTTAAATAGATAATCTTATAACCATATTTTCAAAGGCACAGTCTTTTGTTAAATATTCAAGAAAAGACCATGTATAACATAAGAATCAAAATGTTAGATTCTGGGTTATGTATATAGAATGTAGTTTCAAATGGTCTATGTGAATGAAAATAAAATTCAAGAATATGAAGGGTGAAGATGTCCAAATTTTAAAAAAAGATCTACCAACTGACTTCAAATTCCACTTTAGTATATTTTATCTTCCTAATTCAGCTACTATACCCAAAGCCAACTCTGTGGCCCCCTCTAGATACACTATTCTTCAGGTATGCATTTTATATATTCACCTCACTGTGGCTCCATTTTTTCTTCCTACCCATATTTCTGTCTTGATTTTATCATTTATCAAAATGATTTTTTAAAAGTATTTCCATAAAATATTTCTGGAACAAAGTAAGAAAAAATATCTATTCAGTCTTATGTGGTCTGGACAGCCAAGGGCAAATAATGGATCCAAAAGCAATAAATGACTGGATGTCCATTCACAGCATCTTCCCTAGGTATCACCAAATTTGCAGAGCCTACTGGAAACATCCAGAATGAATGAAATGGGACTGAAACTATAAAGACTATAATATAGCTAAATATTCTATATAGGTTATACTAGCTTAAAGATAACAGTCTTAACAGTTTCATTAAAGAGTAACTATTGTTGGGAAGAAAAAGAGGCTTACGTAGAACAAGATAAATAAAATCTCTGTCTTTATGACAGCATTTTCTAACAAGAGAAAATAAGTCATAAACAAATGAATAAAAAATAAAATAATTACAAATTTTAATAAGTACTTTTCAGGAAATAAATAGGGCTATATAAAAGAAAATAAAATTTTAGGGAGGATAGGAAAGGAAGATGAATCTAGCTAGAGTAGTTATCAAAGACCTCCCTTGGGTGACATTGGAGCTGAGAACCAATAAAAAAGGAAGAGCTGCTTCTCAGGTACAGAGATCAGTAAGTACAAAGACTCAGAATCCAAAAGAAAGAGGCAGAAGAAAACGTGGCACATTCAAGGAACTGAAAGAAAACCAGTACAGCTGGAGCGTAATGATCATTAGGAAGTGAGAATGTGGTATGAAATGAGGCTAGAGATAGGCAAAGGCCCAGCCATATAGGTTCTTTTAGGTCCACAGGAAGGAGTTTGAGTTTTTTCTCTTGTATTTATATTTATAAATGCAATTAGAAGTCTTTGAGGGGTTTTAGACAACAAAACTATATAACCTGATTTAACATTTTAAGATACTCATCCTGGCTGCTGCATGGAGAATAAACTATAAGGGAACAAGAGTAAATGAAGAGAGATCAATTAGTGGACAACAAATGATGTAAGATGGAAAGAAGTAGAACATATTTTAGATACAGAACCAACAGAACTTGCTGATGGATTGGGTGTGGGACATGAAGGAAAGCAAGGAATCAGTAACTCACAGGCTATTAAAATAAGCACATGAGCAATAGTTACAATTTACTGAGATATGAAATGACCAAGATTCTGAAAGAGATTAGTGAGACGGGAAGGATAGGAGGATAAATTAAATTTCAGTTTGGACACATTAAACCTAAGATGTCCAAAGATAACCAAAAAGAAGTCAAATAAGCAGTTGGACACAGGAGTCTATAACTCAGGGTAGAAAATCAGATTGTCAATATACATTTGGGAATCATCAACTTAGAGGAGATATTAAATGCTATGGGAAATGATGCAATTAACCAGGGATAGAGTGCATGTAGAGAAGAGAGCACAGACTAGGGGTTTTACTAAAATATTGAGAATTATAGAATAAGAAATATCAAAAATGGCTACTGAAAACCAGCCAGAGTTGCTAATAAGAGTAAGTAGGCAAAAGTGGTGTCATAGATGCCAAAAAAGGTAAGTGTTTCAAAAAAGAAGTGACAGACTACGTTAAACGCAACTGGGTTAAAAAATCTACTAACTACGAACAAAGAAGTATACTTTAAAATAGGCAAAATGGAAGTCACTGGTGACTTTGACAAAAAGTTTCAGTGGAAAAGGAGGTTAAAAGGCAGAGTGGAGTTGGTTGATAAATAAGTGGAAGATGGTAAGAAAATGGAGACAGTATATGTAAGCTATTCTTTTGAAGACTCTGATTATAAAAGGAGCAAAGACTTGAGTCTGGAGGGGAATATGGGACAGTTAAGAGATATTTTTAAGACAGAAGATAATTATAGAGCATGTTTGAGGTGGAAAGGAAAAATTCAGTAGAAAAGGTAATAATAAAGATGCAGGAGAAGGAGCAAAGTCCTTGAGAAGCTGGAAAGAGATGCACTGGCTAGCTTTTGTTAGGAGCAGATACACTTCTTCCCAAAATGTGACTGCTTCTGTCACAGACAATGTGAGTATAGATGCTGGAAAGTTGGGAGATTCAAAAGTAGGAAAGTGAACGCTTTTTTTCCCCACTGTGAATGAAAGAAGGTTATCAGCTAGGGGGTGGGATGAGGGTAAAGGGCGGTGCTAAAAGTTTGAGAGACATGAAGGTGTGAAACAGACATTCTGTCTAGGTGCTGAGCAACAGTGTTGGAAGACTGCTTTAACGCGGAGTGCCAATGAAATCTGTAGTCATGAATTTCTTCACTATCAGTGACTCAGTTGCAGACTAAGAGAAGGCAAACAATTAGGTTCAGTCAGAGATGGAGTTTTGCCAGGCAAGTCTTCACATTCCCACTGTCCCTCTCCCTCAATCCAGTAAAAGTGACAGAGGAAATGCAAGGGACCTGAATGAAAGATACAAACATTTACATAAAGAGGTATCCACAGCAAGGCAAGAAGCATACTTTTTGTTTTCTCTATCTCTATGCAAGGCAATAATAGAAATCATGGCTCTAGGATGATACTCCCACCTACATGGACAATTCCTACTATCCACAAACCCATCTGGACTTAGAAGTGAAAAAAAGATTGAGAAAAAAAAACAAAACATAAAGAGCATTAAGTTCTTATTGTTAAAATGCTAAACTCTGGGATTATGAAAGGCCTATTGTCAAAACAATCACAGACATAATCTTTAGATGTTACATCTAATATCAAATCATCTTCCTCAACAGCAATGCTGTCTTGGTAACATGGAAATATTCCTATTTTCCATAGTTTAGTCAGCCAAAATTCTTTCCATAACCTACCAGTTAAAAGTATTTCCTATGTTTCTTTGAAAAATATATAGACAAAAGTGCCAAGTAATGTTCAATGTTGCTTGATCATCACAAAAATGGTTTTTTCTATTTCAATGATTCAATGAAATAGAAATAGTATTCAAGTATTTAATACTTACATCAAATATTAAAAATGATTTAGTAATTTCAAATGTAGTATTAGAATGTGTTAAGTATCTATGACAAAAAGGAAAAATGAAATTCCATACTAAGTAGTTTACTCAGAAATGTATTTAAGAAACAATTGGAATCAGTTAAGATTCAGTGGAACGTGAACATGAGATAGGGAATCTTCTTGCTAAGTTCTGACCAAACTTATAATTGATCAGAATCTTTAAGACTATTCCCAAGCATGCTATCACTTTAAAAAGTCTTGTTTTTACCAATTTTACCTGTTTTGAAAAGCAAACTTTTAAATGATTCTGTCCAGGCTTCCCTAACCCTCCAAAGTATTTTATTTTCCCATAACTTGAAATGCTGTATCAATCAGAATGTGGAAAATCTAATTTTATAGCTCATCTTTAGGTTATTATTATAGGTAAATTGTACACAAGTGTTATTTAACAGCCACATAATTGAGTCTGGCTTCTATTCCCATAGAAACTGAAAATGAATTACCAAAAATGGGATATACTGATAAAAGAGTGCTTAATTTAAAACACCCCATATTTGGTGATCTGGCATCAGATTTCAGAGAAGCAAGAATAAAGTGACAGCTTGGCAGTTAAGCTGTTAGGAATTTTTTTTATAGGCTTTAGCTGAGGCATGCCAGATGTATCTTTAGTTGCTAATATTTTTGATTATATATTGAGGAATATACTTCCTTATAAAAACTCAAAGAAAAATATGAATGAACATCTTGTTGGTTATTATAATTACATGTATATATTTAAAATGTCAAGTAAACTACAGACATATCTGCTAAAGATTACTGATGTAAACACTAGCACATTCCATAGCTGGGGGTGGGGTGGGGTGTTTGAACATGAGGAGTTATAATATTGAGAGGAAAACACAATTTTAACAGAATTTAGGAGTTGATTTTTTTCACTAACATCAAATACCAAGAAGACAAGGATTTGTTAAAATAATTTTTTTCACGTAAATATAGGAGAAATAATTCTTTTGGTAAATTGTATACATTGTTGACAAGAGACCACATAAAATTCATCATAAAGAATGTATTAAAAGTATGTCATGATTTGAGGAAAAATAATTTAAAAAACATAAATACAATGGATCTAATAATAATCAGGGCTATATTTTCACTATCACTTTAACACAGACAACCAAAAAAGCTTAAGAAAGATATTTTGGTCTATAATGGTCTATAAAAGTAATTGTTAAGTCAAGTGCATTAAACTATGTCAAAACACTATCTGCTGGTACTTACATTTTTTAAAGAACTGTCTTGTGTAAACTGAAGATTCCTGCTATTTGTTAAAATTCATGCAAGTGAGGCATACTTGAATTTTGTTTTTAAGTTACACATTCACATATTACATGTCATTTTGATCATTTATTCCAGCAAGAATACATTGATGTGATTTAGTATCTTTCAAAATAGCCCAAAAAGAAGTTTTCATCATCAGAAATCATCAGATGAACCATAGCCTATTTAAAGAGTAACATCCTCACCAGACTGATGATGTGTATGGTGTCCAGATGCCTCAACAGACTGCCTTTGTTCACTGACTGGAGAAGACAGCAAAGAAGTAGAATGAGGGCTTTCTGTAGAAGATGATGCTGAATGAGCCTGAGCTGACATCATAGAGGATGTAGAAGGTTGAAGAAACTGTTCAGCTGGAGTGTCTACTTCCATAGCAGTTTCACCCACTTCCAAATCAGTACTTGATGGGACCGTAGGAAGAGTTGAAACATCTGACTGACTAGTTCCACCTTCAAAAAACACATCATAATACAAATTCAAATACTAAATGCTTTCCAAAACCAACTACTCTAGAGATACGTTCAAGAAATACATGTGCACGGACACACACACACACAGAGAAACAGATAATTTCAGGATATCAAAAGCACCCACCAGGCTAATTAATAGGGGTAAAAAATTTACCTATGGCACACTCTTGTTATAATAATCAACCTTTCAAGCAAAATGCTCAGTATGGTAGCTTGACTTACACAAAGCTAAGTAACAGCTTGAAAGATTCCTATAAATAATGTCTAGTTCCTTAAGTTTGAAGATGATAATTCTGATTTAATAGCTGGATAATAGGATATGGACTTATATTAATACATTTCTACTCTATAACATAATGTCCTTGGTAAAATATTTAATAAAAAAATTTTATTAACAAGAGTAAAGCTACAAATAGGTCATAACAGGATTAAGTTCCTGATTCCCATTTCATTAGCAGTAATGTTTTAACCACTAAAATAACATGATGCAGTCATGATTTTAAAAGGCTTGAATGTCTACTATGTGTTGTGCTAGGCCTTGTGCTATCTGCAAAGGAATAACTAAGAATACTCAATAAACATTAAAAATTTCCTTGATTTTGCTTCAAATCTGTATTATTAAAAGAAAGACAGAATGAGCTAATCAAGTTCATGTCTTGCAAGATCCAACTACTACAGAATATAAAAATTTTTCTTTTAATCATCTTGATTTAAATATTTCTTAGTTTAAATTTAAGCACAAATGTAATTAACTCTTAAGCAAATCCATAGTCTAAGAAATCTTTTTAAGTTTGTATGCAGAATTTAACAAGAACCATTTATGGATGAAATTCAACAGAATTTTTCATTTTGGGACTTAAAACATTTAGGAGTTAACTTTCATACTCCTGATTTTTGACAGAGATAAGTAACTTGCCAAAGACCACAAAGCTGGAAAGTAGTGAACCAAAATATGAAAACAGGTCGGCTAACACCAGAAACAGCAATTGACAGCCATTGTATATAAGTAACCAAAAGAAGAAACTATTTAATTATATAAAACTTATCTAAAGAGTTTTATCTATATCCCTTCTCAGAGCACATACAAAAGTACTTACAATAGGGGATATCAGAGTCTCTTACTTTTTTTGAGAAAAGCAAAAAATGAAGGCTAGGTCTAGAGGAGCAAATTATACCAAATACCCTTTGTTCTCTACTGCTCCACACAATACAATAAGAACCTTATGATTACTAAAGATATAAAACATGGTATACATTAGATGATATAAATAAAACTGACTTCAATAAATAGTTTTTGCAGGTTTTCTGGTAACTTTAATTAATAACAAAAATTACCTCTGGGTCGAGATCTTCCTCGTCCTCTATTGCTTTGTGCGACTTCGCTTGCTTCTTCAAACCACCTTGATAACATGTCAGACATTCTCTGCATCAATGACACATTGGGACTTTGCTCTCCTATGACAACACAGGTCTTATCAGTGAATTTAGGAATAGGTCAGGATCTTTCATTAATGCAAAAACCTTGATTTGAAGGCTTTAAAATGAAAGCAATTTTAAAAAATCAAATTGCCTAAATAAATTATATGAATGTATATATAAACCTATTAGGGCTATCTTCACATTTTATAGTAAATGTTTATATGAATGACTCTCCATCTCTTTTTTGAGTTCCTCAAGAACAGGACTTACATCTCCTACATGTTTGCCAATTCTTAGGTACTTCCACACTACCACCCCTACCTCAACCCACATCTTTAGTTCTAACAGTAGACAGCTAGGAAGGGCTCATGAATTCTCAGTTGAACAGATTGAAAGAAAAGTTTGACCTCTCACTTAAATTTCCTTAAACTGAAGGTTTGCCCTCTCACTTAAATTTCCCTAAACTTAATTTATTTTTATCATCATTTACTGCAAATTCCACATAATTGAAATTAACGGAAACCAGAAAATTTTTTATTTATCTCTTTCCTCCCCGCTTTTCTCCCCTCAAATATATGAGTATTTTCTTAAGGACATTTTCGAATTAAGTATCACATCAAATTGAAACTGTGACAATTCTATTTTACAATCATATAATTTAAAATGGAAATCATTTGTTTTTGAATTTTCTGTGAAAACAGAATTTATTTTATGCTTCATTACCTTTATATAATGTAGCTTCATATTTTAAAATATATTAAATAATACCAACAATAATATATTGGGAAATATGCTTTTGATCTTAAAAGATTTCAGAAATCATTGGAATAAGATTTTTGCTATAGATCCGTTTATTAAAATCACACACATTACTTCTATTTTAAATGTGCCATCGTAAGAGACTTCCCTGGTGGCACAGTGGATAAGACTCTGCACTCCCAATGTAGGGGGCCCGGGTTCAATCCCTGGTCAGGGAACTAGATCCCACACACATGCCACAATTAAGAGTTCACATTCCACAATTAAGAGTTTGCATGCCACAACTAAAGAGCCTGCCTGCTGCAACTAAGACCCAGGAAAAAACAGGAGGAAAAACAATTTTTTTATGTGCTCTTATAAAACTCTCAGATTGGAAACTGTGAGTTTTCATTGCTCTTTATATCAAATACAAAGGCAAAAATTACTATGTTTGATAATACCCAATGTTTTTTGTGGCAAAAGACATTCTTACACTTTCAGTGGGAATACAAAATAGTGCATACTTTTCAGAGGGTAATTTGATAACTATCAAAATTAAAATGTAATTATCCAGTGACCCACACATTGTACTTTTAGGAATTTATCCTAAGATACACTTACTTGCACAAGTATGGTAAGATATGTATGAAGAGGTCTGTTACAGCATCACTTATAATAGTGAAAAAAATGGAAACAAGTTAAAATATTAATTTTTAAATACCATATTTTTAAAAAGCTGACCAAAGTATAGTTACCATCTCTTTCTCGTTCACTCTCAGGCCTTGCTCGGGGTCCAGTATCTGACCAATCACCACGAAGTCTCAAACGCTTAACTGGAGGCTGCCGTAACTAAAAGATGAGGAGAAAACTCATTTGCTCAATTCTTAAAGCACACTGTAAGTCTAATAGATTCTTTCCATCTTCTTACTTTCTTTATTGAGATGCTAATCAAACTATGAAAGATAGCCATAAATATCCATTGATGTTGACAGCCTATACTTATTATCTTCATCCTAAAGTTTGAATGCAACTTTAAAATCATGTAAATGTGATATCTAATCCTACCTGTATCACTTTCCAACTGACAAGAGGAAAGTTACCTAACTACATTGAGCCTAAGTTTTCTATTATGATGATAAATATAGTCTAGGTAAAGTACCTAAATACCTAACTGGCAATAGAAGTAATCATTATTTTATTATTATTACTGACAATTTGCTCTCTGGTTCTCCCAAAGCACCTATTCCAACCCTGCATTACTCACCTCAGTGTCTCTACTCTACCTTGTTGCTCTCATTCTCAACTATTAACTTTTCCTCCTACTTCAGAGAAAATAAAGTCAGTTCTATAGAAATGACATCAATTTCCCCAGCTGCATTCTACAATTTACCTATATCTACTTCTTAATTCCTTCCAATCTTTCTCAGGAGATGGATCACTTGTTTTGTTTAAGCTTAATCTCTATCTGTGCTTTTTATTTCATTCCTTGAACAATTATTCTCTCTATACCTACATTCGTCTCTTCTCTCTTGGTTCTTCCTCACAATATGCTAAAGGTTCTTATCATTTTTAATAAACAAAACACTTCAATTTCATATTTCTATCCAGCTACACTCTTTTCTCATGCTTTCTGAAGCTTTACTGTCAAGCCTCTTTTAAAAAGTCTATATTCGGGGGGGTGGGATCACCTGGGAGACTGGGATTCACATATATACGCTAATACGTATAAAATAGATAACTAATGAGAACCTGCTCTATAGCACACGGAACTCTACCTCACTGTACAGTAGAAACTAACACAACATTGTAAAACAACTATACCCCAATTTTAAAAAATAAGTCTATATTCATTCTATTTTTATCTACCACTCCTCTCTCAATTCACTGAAGTCAATCTTACGTTCCCATTTTTCCACTGAATTCATCCTCACCAATATCACCAGTGAATGATCAACGACTAAGTTCACTGATCAATGATAAAATGATTAAAACTCAATTTGCAATTCAAATGGCACCTTTCAGAGATTATTTTATTTGATGTCTATGGCATCTGACACTCTTAATCACTCCCTTTAACAGTTACATTTTAACATCTTTTTATTGAGATATAATTCACATACCATAATATTTACCCTTTTAAAGTAGACAAATCAGTGGTGTATATTCACAAAGCTATGCAACTACTTGTATCACACTAATCCAGAACATTTTCATCACCTTAAAGAGAAACCCTATACCTATCAGCAATCATTTCCCACTTCTCCCTCTACTCACCTCGTGGCAACTACTAATCTACTTTCTGTCTCTATGGATATGCTTATTCTGGACACTTCATGTAAATGTAATAACATAATATGTGGCCTTTTGTGTATGACTTCTTTCACTTAGCATAATATTTTTCAAGGTTCATCCACGTTGCAGCATATACCAGTATTTCATTGCTTCTTATGGCTCAGTAATATTCCACTTTTTGAATATACCACATTTTGTATATTCATTCACCAGTTGATGAACATTGAGTTCTTTCCACTTTTTGGCTACTGTGACTAATGCTGCTATGAACATATGGGCAAGTTTTTACGGGGACATGTTTTCAATTTTCTTGGGTATATATCTAGGAGTGGAATTGCCGAATCATATGATAACTTCTATATTTAACTTTTGAGGAACTGACAAACTGTTTTCCAACGCACCTGCACCATTTTATACTCCTACCAGCAATGTATGAGGGCTCCAATTTCTCCACATTTTCATCAACAATTGTCATTGACTTTTTTATTTTAGCCAACCTAGTAAGTGTGAAGTGGTGCCTCACTGTGGTTTTGATTAGTGATGTTGAACATCTCTTTATGTGCTTAATGGTCATTTGTATACCTTCTTTGGAGAAATGTCTATTCAAATCCTTTACCAATTTTTTAATTAGGATACTTGTCTTTTTATTGTTGAGTACTAAGTGTTCTTTATATAACATATTCTGGATACTGGATTCTAAATCATAAACCAGATATATGATTTGCAAACATTTTCTCCCATCCTGTGGGTCACTCCCTTTTATTCTTTTCTAACATAACATTCACTGATTTTTCTTTTTTCTTTCACAATTAAGCAGGTTTTAATAGCAATCTGGTGACAGCTTAGCTGTAAATTTTCTATTTTCTCCTGGAAACCATACCAAGCAACAAGGAGAATGGGAAAAAAAAAAGTCTCCATCCTCAGCAAAGGAAACAGAAAAAAAAAAAAGACCCCACAAATTCCATGTTATGTGTAAGTATGGTTAAAAGCAACTGAGAATAACAAAATCTGCAGAGGAAGTCACAAGTGTGACAAAGAATAATCAGAAGATTAGAGGATGCCTAGTGTGGTAGTTGTCTAACATCTCAGACAAATAATCATTTCCAGAAAGAGAGAGCCTCACCCTGTATATATAAATTGTACTTAGAATTAAGAGCTCTGTTCCATGGTTACGAGAGAGAAATTTTTATATTATGCAGGCAAAGAACTGATGTTATAACCTCAGCAACTATTTCTGGAACAAGATCTTCAAGTTAAAAACAGTCCTAAGTTTGATTTTTTGAGATATGCAAAATAACCTACTCAAGAATCCTGAAAATGATACAGCATTCATTCAATCAGTCATTTAATAAAAATTTTTTTAGCACCTTTCATGTGTCAGGTACTACTCTAGGTATTGGGGAAAGATCAATGTACAAAACATACAAAAATTCCCAATGTCACAGAGTTTATAGAATACATGAAATTAAGAAGTAAAATATACAGAGAAAGTGGTAAGTGTTACAGAAAAAAATAAAGTATCAATAGAAAAGGGTGATAGGTAGTACCAGATAATTAAGGGTTACAATTTTAAATAACGTGGTAAGGTAGGATCTAACGGAGAAGGGAACATAGGAAAAGCCCTATAAGAAGTAAAGGAAGAAGAAATCCAGCTATCTAGAGGAGATCATTTCAGGCAAAATAAATGCAAAAGCCATAAGGTAGCTTAGCCTGTCTGAGTAAACAAGTAAGCAGATGTAGCTAGAGCAGAGTGAACAAAGGAGAGAGCAGTAGAAGTAACAAGAACCAGATGATATAAGATCTTGAAGCCACTGTAAGGACCTCAGTTTTGTTCTGAATGAGGTGGGGAGCCATTTGGAGTGTGGATCAGAACAGTGGCATGATTTGACTTATGTTTTAAAGGATTACTTTGACTACCTTGTAGCTAACTGAAAGATTGGAGGGGGTGGGTATGAAAGCAGAGACCTGGTAAGAAAGCTACCATAATAATCTAGGAGGAGAGATGCTGATAACTTGGAACAGAGTATTAATAGTAGAGTGGGAAGCAGTATTACAGATTTTGGATACAGGTTTCCCCTACTATCCGAAAGCAGAATGTTCCTATGAAAACTTTCATAAGTCGAAATGGAGTAAAATGAAGAAGCAATTACCTTAGGACACATCTTGCTAATGGATGCACAAAATAAACTGAGATAAAGCACAGATGCTCACAGACACAATTCAATGCTAAGACAGCTTGATGCTGAGATAAGACACAATTCAATGCTGTGGCAGTTTGATGCTGAGACGCCGAGTATAGTTCACTGGGAAGGAGCTTGGTGGTGCCACTTGCTGCTCAGGGTGCACACTGCAAACAAACGCCAAATGCCATTTTCGCTTTTCACCTTTTTTTTGTAAAAGCGAAAATCCTCTTTGGATTTTTTAGTTAGTGAAAGCAGGTACTAAGCAGGTCTTTAGTAAAAGCAAAGTGATATAGAAGCAAACATTCAAAAAGCAGGGGATACATGCAATACTTTTAGGGATAAATTATGGGGAGCAGGAGAAAATGAGAGATTGGATTCAACAAAGCAGTCCAATAATGTGCTAGGTAGGTGGGGAAAATGTCAAAAAGATATGAGAGAAAAACGAAAAGAAAGAAAAGACAATAAAAAGGAAAAAGGAATACCAAAATAAAGGAAAATGAGAAGTGGAAAAAATTTGAATAAGACAAAAGAATATGCTAAATAAAGACGGGGAACAGAAATTCCCTGGCAGTCCAGTGGTTAGAACTCTGAGCTTTCACTGCCAGGGGCCTGGGTTCAATCCCTGGTCGGAGAACTAAGAGCCAGCAAGCCGAGAGGCGTGGACAAAACAAAAAGGGGCGGGGGGGTGAAGGACAAATTATTAGAGGACAAAGGAAATAATATAGGAAATAAAAAGAGACTCCTACAAGTTAAGAAAATATAAAAATATGAAAACATAAGAAAAAAATCATTTATTAAACTTTTATTCATACTTTAAAACCCTGCTCAAGTGTTTCTTATGTTCCCAAGCAAAAACAATTATTCCTTCTTTTGGTCTACTTATATAGAACATAATTCTTACATACAATTCTATTATTTTAAGTTTCACACATTTATTTATAAACTTTATTCCTTTATAAATTTATTTATTTGTAATCTCCTGAATGAGAGATCATGTCTTTGTTACAGTCATCCTTGATTTTCTAAAGTTTAGTACAGTATGTAGTATAGTAGCCACCCAGTAAATACTTGGTGAGCTGAAATGAGTTTGAACATGACTGTCAAGGATTTAGCATAAAACACTGAAAGAAAAGATGGCAAGATTAAGAGGAGGACAGGTTATTAATTTCTTTTTCTATACAGACCTGTGAATTATTTCATTTATTACAATAAGCATAATTTATTTTTTTAATTTTAATTCATTTTCAGAATTATTTTTCTTAATTTAGTTAATTCAACAAAGAACACTGAGAAAAACATGTTCAAAAAAACCAACTGTTCATAATTAAGCCTCTTTCACTCTGATTATATAAATATCTTTAGGCTAAGTATTCTATGGGATAAAAGCTAGTTGGCTCACTTAAAATGTTTCTGCATTTCCAACTCTTTCGTTCTGTAACAGTCACAAAGTATGACTGTAACTTTACTGAAGCGCATTATCTCAAGAGGAAATTACATAGCAACACAAAATGACACAGCAGATTTCACATTTTCAATCAGACCAATAAACTCAAAAATTGTTTCATTAGCTATCATACCCTCTTCTTCACCAATTTCCTAATTCACTTAAACACAGTGACAAATTTAAAATCCCAAAAACACATTTATAAAGTAATCTTGATTCTTTTCTAATTTTATAGCCCTCTCAACCGGCAACTATAAGAACTGGATTTAGTTTTGCATCTCATAAGAATTACAAAATTGTTATTGTTCTTTAGTGTCTTTAAAATGTATTCATTAAGAAGAGTTGGACCAATTCCTAAAAGTCACTGATAATTAATAAAAAGCAATGGTTAATTTCAAAAGACATTTATAATCCAAAGAATAGAGTGATTAAACACAGGACACTGTAGGGACCCCTCCCTGGTGGCACAGTGGATAAGACTGCACTCCCAATGCAGGGGGCCTGGGTTTGATCCCTGGTCAACTAGATCCCACATGCATGCTGCAACTAAGAGTTCGCATGCCACAACTAAGGAGCCTGTCTGCCTCAACTAAGGAGCCCGTGAGCCACAACTACGGAGCCCATGTGCCGCAATTAAGGAGCCCTGGAGGCGCAACTAAGACCCGGTGCGACCAAATTAAAAAAAAAACAAAAAAAAAACCCATAGGACATTGTAAAATAAAAAAGCCAAAGTGAAAAACGTGGTGAAAGAAGCTTAACAAGGTTAAAGCAAACATTTTTCTACTGCTGTGTACTGTCAAGGATATATTATTTCTGGTTTTTGTTTTTCATAAATAAGAAAAATGATTTAGTATTTTAGAGTCATTTTAGGAAAAGTAGTTCTTTCACCTAGTTTCCAATACATAATATATATTTACATCTAGAAATTGATAAAGAAGAGGGTATCTACAGATATAGATATATAGAGAGATATATAATGTAATGTATAAACTTCTAAAAGACTAAATGTTTATATTCATGAACCAATAGGAGTTTCACCTATTACCATTCACTATTTATATGAGGACAGCAATCCCCTCCTCTCCCGATTCTGTGTATGTGTTGTGTTTTGTGTGTATGTACAGACACTTTAACTTACCTTTTTCTCACTCATTCATATGGGTCAGTGTTTTACAAAATGTACCTAGAGATAATATTACATGTCACTAATTCATAACTGTGAAAGAGGCAGAATCAGGAGAAGACAGGAAGGACTGCTATCAACATATGAATAGTAAACATTGTTGCATGAATATAAACACTTAGTCTCATGGAAGTTTATACATCACATGTATTTATTATTTTAATTGCCTCTTCTGCAACTGTCAGAACTGTTCATCTTTCTTGCATGCTTCTGTGCATCCATAAACTTGGAAAAACATTTTGCTATTAAATATTTTCTCTTTAAAAATACTTTACAATACTTTCGCCTAGGGCCTTATCCTTATTTATTACTCCCATTCTTTCATGCATGTTTTCATGTCTTTGCTCCTTAGACTGTAAATGCTGTGAAAATTAACTCTATTTTTTGAAGCCCTTCAGGCCCTAGGAGTTACTGAATTAATGCTCCAGGAGTTAGTGAATTAATGTTTTCTGAAGTCAACAAAGAACATGGTTTTGAGTAAACTTACCTCTTCTCTTCTCTCTTCTGCAGAAGGAGTTTTAAGTTCTCGTGCTGTATCATCTTTTGGGTCAAAAAGATATATGTAATCTGAAGAGTAACTAACAAGAATCTCTTGACCATCTTCACTGTAACACAGAGATGTCACCCTGCAGGACTTGTTATTAAGATGGGAAGGGATAAAACGGGCAACCATTCCAGTAGTTCCTCGACCTGCATAATTCCCTAAATAAGAAAAAAGGAATTGTTTAAAATTCAGAATATTTTTCAAGAAAAACACCTGAAAAACTCTTAATCTGAATTATGAGATATGTGATTTAACGTAGCAATATAAATCCAAGCTGTCTGTCATATTCTATTTCTAGAAAAGACTCTTTAATCAACAGTCAAATTTTGTAACAAAATAAAAATGAATATAGTATAAAGGTTACATATCTTCCAAAAAGAATTCATGATTTTTCTAGAATTCCAGATTACATCAATGTTTTATTGGAATATGAGTTATTTAATCAATTTTATATTGTGATTACAGTCACACTAAAACATCTCTTAAAAATTCCCCAAATTAAGATAATATAATTTTTATAATATAAATCAGAAAGCTGATATTTACTAGCATACTAGATAAAACAGTACAGTATCTTTTTAATACGATTTACGTTTTACTTTATGTCATTAAAAGATTTTTGATTGCCATGAAATTCTCCTCTTATAAGATAACAGAGTGGGAATACCACTCTAATTCTAATTAAATTTGGTGGTCATCAACATAATGCAATACGATAGGGAGAGGTACAACTGGCACTTTGTGCTCTGCAGGCCCAGGAATGCTAAATTCTAAGAATCCCACAAAGCTGTATTATCCTGCCCTGCCCAAAATTTCAATCATGTCCCATCTGTTGAGAAATGATAACTGAGCCTACAGTTCCATATATTACTACTGTTCCCCCTGAACATGCATGTCCAAATAGACAAGACTCCTCAATCACAGTTCAAGAAAAGAAAGAAGATCCCATCTGGTTTTCCCATTTCAGTAATCTATGTCCATTTTCACTGGACATAAACTGACATTGAGATCAACATTGTTAATTTCTGGCCCAAGTCAATGTTTATTTTTAATGCCATAAAATATGTGAATATATATATAAATGTGTACATATGTATGTATATTTGGGGGGTGTGTGTGTGTGAGAGAGAGAGAGATAGAGAGAAAGAGTGTGCAATCTTGACCTTCCTTGACAGAAAATGCTAATGGAAGTTAGCTTTGAGGTGAATATTTCAGAAGTGGTTTGATCCCAAAGCAGATGAGGAACAAATAGGAGTTTAAGGCAAATTCAAATTCAGTACTGCAGCATCATTTACAGTACTTTAGCTAGGCTACTAAGTAGGCATAAATATGTTATACATTAATACACACCCAAGTCACTCTTCTTTGCTAACTTTTCTCTCCACCACGCTTACTATTATCCCCTTGATTGAAAAGATAGCAAAGAGAAATTAGGAAAGCCAAGTGTTGTGAGCTGAAGAGTGTCCCCTAAAAATTCATGTCCACCAAGAAACACAGAACGTGACCTCATTTAGAAATAGTGTCTTTGTAGATGTAATTATCAAGATGAGGTCATACTGGATTACGGTGGCCCTTAAATACAATGTAACTAGTGTCCTTATAAGAAGAGGGAAACGTAGGCACAGATACACACGAGAGAACAGCATGTAAATACGGAAGCAGAGACTGGACTGATACATTTAAAAGCCAAGGGATGCTAAGGATTGTCAGCAACCTCCAGAATCTAGGAGAGAAGCAGGCAATAGATTCTCCCTGGGAGCCTCCAGCAGAAAACCACCCTGCAACATCTTGATTTTAGACATTTAGCCTCCAGAAATGGGAGAAAATAAATTTCTGTTATTTTAAGCCACCCAGTTTATAGTAATTTGTTATGACAGACCCAGGAAATTAATACATCAAGTGTTACAACTTTTTAAAGTGATAAACTGCAAAAGTATCACACTGATGGGTCATAAAAACTTGGTGAAATGCTATTTTTTATAATAACCCATAGTATTTAAATACATTCTATTTACTAAATTTTATGTCAAACTAATGAAATTTTAAAATTGCAATACATCATAAAGATTTATCCTTTGGGTGATTCAGGAAGATTTACTCTGAGGAAGAAGAACCAAGTTGATTGTCTTATATGTCACATTCCTTTTATACCAACACAGGTTTCATCCCTTAAAAAAAAAAAAAAAAAAGATTTATCCTTTGGGGACTTCCCTGGTGGTGCAGTGGTTAGGAATCCACCTGGCAATGCAGGGGACATGGGTTCGAGTCCTAGTCTAGTAAGATCCCACGTGCGGCGGAGCAACTAAGTCTGTGTGCCACAACTACTGAGCCTGCGCTCTAGAGCCCACAAGCCCCAACGACTGAAGCCCGCACACCTAGAGCCCGTGCTCCGCAACAAGAGGAGCCACCGCAATGAGAAGCCCAGGCACCACAATGAAGAGTAGCCCCCGCTCACCACAACTAGAGAAAGCCTGCACGCAGCAATGAAGACCCAATGCAGCCAAAAATAAATAAATTTATATAAAAAAAAAGATTTATCCTTTGAACTGATAGGATCTTATATTTTCTCTAACATATGTCTTTTTACCTGTAGCTCTTGTACCCAGCATTCGCCGATCATATATTCGTACTGAGCTATCAGAACAACCAACAGCAAGATAATATGGTATTGGTGGACAAATAGCTACAGATGTGGCAGCACGTCGGCAGTTAATTAAAATATCCTACAAAAGATAAAAAAATACCAGTTACATAAGCTTTACAACAGATAATAGTCTATTTAAAACATTTTCCCTTCAATTAGAACAAGAAAATCTTTTTCAGAAATCCTAATTCAGTCAGTATGACAATGAGGGGGGAAAAAAAACAACAACATGCCTCCTAAATATTCTCATACTCAGGAATATAATGATCATCTTTAGAAATATTAAAAAACTCATACACTACCTATGTAATATGTCATTAAGTCATTAATGTCATTAGAAATGCCTGCTATCATTGGTCCACTGGACAGTAAAGATGGAGGTATAATCAACCTTTGTCTATCATAAGTATAATCATTATTTTATACGGTACTCATGATATTTTAATTTTAATTATTGCTATTAAAATGTAACAAAAATATCATAACCTGATATTAAAATTTTATATTTTTGTTAACTTATAAAATCTTCCTCCTCACCAGTTCAAAAACAAAGTACATACATACATATATACAAATCATGTCAAAGACAGGCTTCACTATAATGTCACTACTTATCTCTATACAAGCATTAGAAAATATAAGAGCTATCACCCCAAAGATACAGCTTTAAGGTATTCTGTTAATTCTATACTATTTTGTCTACAACTCTAACTCCTCACTCTTCTCAGAATAGCTAAGTTTTTAAGTTACATTTATGCTAAGTTTTATGTATTTAATTATGGGCCTCAGAACATTATTCCTATTACATAGAATTTATTCACCAAATACTGTTCATAATTCTAAATTTTTAGGATTTAAGAATTACCCTAGTTGCCAATTTTTCTTTATACTCTCTCTATTCCTTTTTACATATAAAGAAATCAAAAGTTTTATTGAGAAACAATTTAACAATATTTCACTTATTAGCTTTGCTTTATTCTTTGGTTTTACAGAGTTTTTGATTATAAAAGCAAAATTAAATCCAACTACATTGTATACGAAAATACTGCTTAAAAGATTTTGACATAACAAATTTTAGGACCTATTATTTACTAAGAAACAGGTAAACCAAATGCCCCTAATAAACAACCTGCTATTTTAAACTTATTTCTGCCTTCAGTTCAACTTCCTAATTCTGTATGTGTATACATGTATACAATATAAAAACTGACAAAATTTTTTTATTTCTATTTTTTTTCTTCTCTGTTTCAATGTATAAAATAATCTTTTCGGGCTTCCCTGGTGGTGCAGTGGTTGAGAGTCTGCCTGCCGATGCAGGGGACACGGGTTCGAGCCCTGGTCTGGGAGGATCCCACGTGCCGCGGAGCAACTGGGCCCGTGAGCCACAATTACTGAGCCTGCGCGTCTGGAGCCTGTGCTCCGCAACAAGAGAGGCCGCGATGGTGAGAGGCCCGCGCACCGCGATGAAGAGTGGTCCCCACTTGCCGCAACTAGAGAAAGCCCTCACACAGAAACTAAGACCCAACACAGTCATAAATAAATAAATAAATAAATAAAAAGAACGTGAATTTCTTAAAAAAAAAAAAAAAAAAAATAATCTTTTCTCCACCTAAAGCATGTTAACAACAGTAACTGGTTTAATTAGCAAACACTCAACCTGATTACTAGTAACTTTTTTTTTGTAACTATCAGTAAAAATGTATTTAGCAATACTTTCTTACTTCATTTACTACTCTAAACTGATCCGAGACAAAAGCTACTGTCTCTAAATAACATTTAGGGTTAGTTGCCTGGGGCCTTACACTGACTGATTTCTCAGGTCTTTTTCAAGTTTAAAATACTATTTTAAAAAATACAAAATTGATAGTGAAGCTCTATCTTTAGAGAAGTGAGCTAAATATGAATGAACATATTGATAAAATGGTATCTAACTGTCGAAAACAAAAGATAGCATATAAATAAATCTTGGTTTAAAGGACAAGGTAAAAATAAAAGGAAGGCACTAAACTTCTACATGCTTTTATCACTGCTATTGGTAAGCCAAAATTGCCTCCATAAATACATGGAATATACTGATAAATACTTCAAGTTTTTATAATGCTATGGTATATACTGAACAATTATATAAATTTTTACAAATATATTTGAACTGTACAATTTAAGTATACATTCCTTAACTTCACTATTAACATTTTAATTAAGAAACTTTTTTGATTATAAAAATATACTTATTGAAAATTTTATAAAATAAAAAATTCTTAATTTATCCATAAGCTCATAACTCAGAGATAACTTACTACCCAATTTTAAGTATAATCTTAATTTTTTTCATCATTTGTACAGAAACTTGATTCTTACATCTTTGCAATCTTCTTTTGTGCAACTAGTTTTGATGCGTGTATCAAACCACCTAACAGTTCCATCTTCACCACAAGAGAGAAAAGTATACGGGTCATTAGGTACAGTCATAATCTGAAGATGAAAACAAAAGTACAGGTAATGTTAGTGAACATTTAAACAGATGACTTTGAAAAACATTACTGCTATACCATAAAATGATTATGGCAAAAGCAACTAAGAACCATTTATTTTAATTATTTATGACTTACCCGTATCATAATACAAAACAGTGCTATGTATGTAGAAATATGCAAGAGGTAACTGTTGAATTAATGTGACTCATTACTTTGAAGTTTGACATTAATGTACCTTCAGACAGAAAGCTCTTTAAATTATAAACTCCTAACAACTTGACAAGAAAAATCCTACCCTTGGAAGCTTGTTCAAACTTTGAATAGCCAAATTTTTGTTTTCTGGATGTGAATTTACACTTGTATTAGAAACACACTGTAAAATTTTACTCTCTGATAATGTTTATAAAAACTATGTGATGCTGAATTAAGCATTTAAACTGACCTCTCAAAAATTTTTTGAGCAATGGTAATGGTTCTATAACAATGTAAAAGTACTAAATGTCACAAACAGTACAGTTAAAAATGGTTTGAATAGCAAATGTTATATTAGGTGTATTTTACAAAAATTAAATTTTTTAAAGAAATGAAACATTTTAGATTATTCCTGTATCCACTTCTGGTTTAGCAATAATACTGTAAGTTGAGGCCCTCTGTGAACCCTCCTGTCCAACATATTCCTCCCCTTCTCTGTCCTTAGAAGTAGAAACTGCCAAAATTGGGTATTTAGCATTCTCACATAGGTTTTTATGTACCCATAAACAATGGAAGGTATATTCCTATGTTTTAAAACTCTGTATACATGAAAAGGTGCTCAGATTCATTAGTGATCAACTAAACACAAATTATAATCCTAAGTAAATATCACTACACATCACCAGAATGACCAAAATGAAAGGGACTAGATTAATATCACGTCAATGAGGAAATGGAGCAACTAGGGCTTTCACACATCGTTGATGGGGCTGTAAAATGGTACCATCACTTTGAAAAACCATGTGTCAGTATCTACTAAAGCTGGTCATATGCCTCTTCCATGACCCAGCAATTCCACTACAAATAAATGTATGCATAAAGGCACCTAAAGATGTGTACCAGAAAGTTCATAGCAGCACGATTCATATTAGCTAAATACTTGAAACAACCCAAATGGCCAGTAAGAGAATAAGAACAGAAATTGTGATTTACTCTTAAAATACTAAAGCAATAAAAATAAAGAAATACATTGTTCTCAAATTATGTAAAACCAGTGATTAAAAATAAGATTTCTTGCCAGAAATTAGTGGAGTAACATCTTTAAAGTAGTAAAAGAGAAAAAAAAAACAACTGTCAAACTAGAATTCTATACCCACAGAAATATCTTTCTAAAACAAAAATAAACTAGACTTTTTCAGAAATAAGAAAGCTGAAAGATTATTCAGTAGCACAGAAGTCAGCAAAGGATGCCTCTTACATAACTATGACCCATTATTTTTGTAAATAAGAGTTTGAATGAAACTCAGCCACATCCAATCATTTACATATTATCCAAGTCTGCTTTCCTGACACAATGGCATATTTGAGTAGTTGTGACAAAGATTATATGGCACACAAAGCCTGAAATATTTACTATTTGGCATTTTACAGGATAATTTTCCAAACCTCTACATTAACAGACCAGCACAATATAAATACATCTTTTAAAATCCTTCATGTAAAAGGAAAATAATACCTGTCATAATCTGGATCTATGAAAAGGAATTTAAGATTGGAAATAATAAATATGTAAGTAAACATAATATAATTTTTACTTTGTTTTCAAATCTTTTAAAGATAATTGACTATTAAAGGAAGAATATTAACAATGTATTAAGGAAACTATAAAACATATAAGAATAAAATGTAGGAAAAAAATACCCAAAATTCCAGGAGAAGAAAAATGAAACTACAGTGTTATAAGATTCTTATACTATATTTGAAGTGGTACCATATTACTTGATGGTACACTGTGATAAAGTTTATGATGTATACTATAAACCCTAAAGCATACACTAAAACAACCACAACAAAAAAAAAGTTATAGCTAATAAATCAACAAAGGAGGTAAAGTGGAATCACAAAAATACTCAGTTCTTACAAAAAACAGAAGAAGGGGAAAAAATTGATGCAACAGGAACAGAGGGAAAACAAGGAGCAAGACACAAAATTTAAATTCAGCTACCTACATATCAATAATCACATTAATTGTAAATGATATAAACAGCCCAATTAAATAAAAAGCAGATGTTGCTAGATTGGATAAAAAAGCAAAACCCAACTATAAATTACCTATAAGAATCTAACTTTAAATATAAAGACACAGATAGCTAGACTAAAAGTAAAAGGACAGAAGAAAGAGATACCACAATAACTCTAACAATGAGAAAGCTAGATTTGCTATATAAATAGCAAATTTCAAAGCAAAGAGTATTAATGGGGATAAAAAGAGTCATTTTACAATGATAAATGGGTCAATCCATGAATAGAAACATCAAAATCCTGAATGTTTATGTACCTAAAAACAGATCTTTGAAATATATGAAGCAGTAATTGACAGAACTGAGTGGAGAAACAGACAGTCCAAAAATATTAGATTTCAACACATCTGTTTCAATAATTGATAGAACAAGTAATCAGAAAATCAGTAAGAATATAGAAGAATTGAACATGGTTATCAGCCACCTTGACATAACTGATATTTATGGAACACTCCACAAACAAAAGAATAAGCAGTTTTTAAAGTGCATAAGATAAATTTACCAATAGACTATGTTCTGGGACACAAAACCAGTCTCATTAAAATTAAAAGGATTCAAGTCATACAAAGTACATATTCTGACTGAGATGGATTTAACTAGAAAATAATCATTGTAAATCAGTCCATACAAAAACAGTTACACAAATGATTAACATAGCTTCAACTGCAATTAAGCCCAAGCTGGAAAACAACTCAAATATTCAAATATATCCAAATATTTGGAAACTAAATGACATGTTTCTCAATAAATGATGAATCAAAGAAGAAATCACAATGGAAACTAGAAAATATATTTACTAATTTACTAATAGAAGAGAAATGGAAGTTCAGCATATCAAAATTAGTGAAATTTACCTAAAGGAATACTCAGTGGAAATTTTATTTTACTGACTGCCTGTATTAGAAAGGATAAAGGTCTCAAATCAGTAACTTCAGCCTCTACTTCAAGAAACTAGAAGAAAGAGAGCAATGAGACTCACCATAGTAAACAGATGAAAGGAAAAAATGGAGATCAAAAATAGAAAAAGAAAACAAGAAAATAGAGAAAATCATGGAAACCAAAGTTTGTTCTTAGAGATGATCATTAAAATTGATGAAATCTCTACTCAGACTGCTAAGAATAATAAAGAGAGAGAGAGAGAATACAAACTACCAATATCAAGAGTGACAGAGGTGACATCACTATAGATTCTACAGATGTTAAAAGGATAGTAAGGAAGTACTGTGAACAACTTACACCAACAAATTCAGCAGTATAGATGAAACAGGTTCCTTGAAAAGGATAAAATACCAAAGCTCATTAAAGCAGAAAGATATAACCTGAATCACCAAATATTCATTTTAAGAAATAAATATGCAGTTATAAACATCCTACAAAGAAAACTCTAGGACCAGATGGCTTTATTGGTGAATGCTCCCAAACATATAAGAAACAAATATTACCACTTCTACACAAACTCCTTCAGAAAATTGAAGAGGACAAACTTTGCAATAGGGCAGCATTATGCTAACAACAAACCCAAAGACAGTGCAAGAAAACAAAGCTAAAGATCATCTCTCATGAACATGTCTGCAAAAAAAAAAAAGAAAAAGTCCTTAACAAAATGAATACAACAACACAGAAAGAGGATAATATATCAATATATGACCAGGTGAGGTTTATGTCTGGAATGTTAAATTGGTTTTAACATTTGAAAAATAAATGTAATTCACCATGTTAAGAAACTAAAAGATCCAATTAAAGATGTTTAAGAAAAAAAAAGAGTGGAATGCACATTGATCTCAAGTCCATGTGAAATGTTTTTCAAGATGGACTGTAGTTACACAGAGCAAAACAATTCTCAATAAATATTAAATGTTTAAAATCATAAAAATATCTTTTCTACTATAAAAAAAAGAAACTAGGGCTTCCCTGGTGGCGCAGTGGTTGAGAATCTGCCTGCCAATGCAGGGGACACGGGTTCGAGCCCTGGTCTGGGAAGATCCCACATGCCGCGGAGCAGCTGGGCCCGTGAGCCACAACTACTGAGCCTGCGCGTCTGGAGCCTGTGCTCCGCAACGGGAGGGGCCGCGATAGTGAAAGGCCCGCGCACCGCGATGAAGAGCGGTCCCCGCACCGCGATGAAGAGTGGCCCCCACTTGCCGCAACTAGAGAAAGCCCTCGCACAGAAACGAAGACCCAACACAGACAAAAATAAATAAATAAGTTAATTAGTTTAATAAATAAATAAATTTAAAAAATTAAAAATTAAAAATTAAAAATTAAAAAATTTAAAAAGGAAACTAAAAGAAAAGCAATACAATCCTTTCAAAAAATGAAAAAATGCAGAGAAAACACGTGACAAAATCCAATATCCAGTCCTGGTAAGTGTAAGAATATGAACAGAAAGGAATTAACTCAACCTGCTAAAAAAGCATTATTGAAATATACCATACCTACTGTCATAGTTAATAGTGAAAGATCAAAGATCAAAACAAGGGAAGGATGTTTAGTCTTACCACTTTTATTCAATATTAGACTGAAGGTTCTAATAAGGGTGATAAGATAAGAAAAAGAAATAAAAGGAGTCCAGATGGGAAAAGAAGAAAAAGTGTCTCTATATTCACAGATGACATAATCATCTAAGGAGAAAATTCTATGTAATCTTTTGGTAAAAAGTTACTAGAGCTAATAAGTGAGTGTAGCAAAACTGCAGAATACAAGATCAATATATAAAAATCAACTGCATGTGAAAATACTAGCAACAAAACCATCAGAAATTGAAATTTTAAAGATAATACCATTTACAATAACATTAAAAAATATGAAATATTTAAGGGTGTCTTAAGACACACAAACTGAAAATTATAAAACATTGCCAAGTAAAATTAAAGTCCTAGATAAGGGAAATATACTGCAATCATGGATTGGAAGATTTAATAATTGTTGTCAATTCTCCCTAAATTGATATATAGATTCAAATAAATCCCAGGAGGAATTTTGGTAAAAATTGACAATTATCAAATCCATGTGGAAATACAAAAGACCTAAAATACCTTAAACATTTTGAAAAAGAAGAAGAAAGGACTTATACTACCTGGTTTTAAGAGTTCATGTTAAGCTATAGTAATAAAGACAGTGTGGTACAAGCATAATCATAAATCACTGGAAGAGAAAAGATACTGACCAGAAATAGGTGAAAACAGATGTGGTCAAATGACTTATGATCATGATGCAAAAAAAGTTCAGTGGAGAAAAACAATGTTGGAAAACCAGATATC
Organism: Balaenoptera musculus; assembly: GCF_009873245.2. Lineage (NCBI taxonomy): Eukaryota > Metazoa > Chordata > Mammalia > Artiodactyla > Balaenopteridae > Balaenoptera > Balaenoptera musculus. The sequence continues at coordinate 123,986,355 of NC_045785.1, read as the reverse complement.
CATATGCAAAAAAATGAACATAAAGCAGTATCTCATACTTTATGAAAAAATTAACACAAAATGGATCATCGATCCAAATGCAAAACATAAAAGTATAAAACTTTTAGGAGAAAATCATTGTGACATTTGGTTAAACAAAGATTTTTAGACACAACATTGGTTCCCCTCCCAAAATAATAAATTTGATAAAATGGGCTTCTTTAAAATTAAAGAACTTCTTTTTGAAAGACACTGTAAAGAAAATGAAAAGACTAGCCATCAACTCAGAGAAAAAAATTGAGTCACATACCTGAAAAATACACAGAACATACTTTTTAAAACCCTCAAAATTCAACAATAAAAAATGAAACAATGGGCAAAAGATTAAACAGACAATTCACCGAAGAAGGCACATGAAGAAACAGGAAAACATGGCTCAAACAAAGGAACAAAGTAAATCTCCAGAAACTGACCCTAATAAAAGGGAGATATATGAATTACCTAAAAAAGAATTGAAAGCAATGGTCATAAAGAAATTCAATGCACTACAAGAGACTACAAATAGCTAAACAAAATCGGGAAAACAATGCATAAACAAAACAAGAATATTACCAATGAGAAAGAAACCAGAAAAATGAGCGAAACAGAAATTATGCAGCTGAAAAATATAGTAACTAAATTTAAAAATTCACTAGAGGAGGATCAACAGTAGGCTCAATCAAGCAGAAAAAAGAATCAGCAAAGTCAAAGATAAGCCATTTGAAATCATCTAGTCAGAGGAACAAAGAAAAGGAATGAAGTGAAAAAAGCCTAAGGGACTTATAGGATATCACCAAGATGACCAATATTCCCATTATAGATGTTCCAGATGGAGAAAGGGGAGTGGGTAGAGAGCTTATCTGAAAAAAATGGCCAAAATTTACCAAATCTGAGAAAGAAAATGAACATCCAGATTCGAGACTCAGAGGACTCCGACTAGGATGGGCCCAAAGAGGCTCAAATCAAGACATACTATAAACAACTAGTCAAAAGTGAGTTAATCTTGAAAGCAGCAAGAGAAACGTGAATCATTACATACAAGGAAGCTCCCATTAGATCAGTGGATTTCTCAACAGAAACATTACCAGCCAGAGGGAAGTGGGATAATACATTCAAAGTGCTGAAAGAAAAAACCTGCAAACCAAGAATACCATATATCCACCAAAACTGTCCTTTAAAACTGAAGGAGAAATAAAGACCTTCCCAGATAAAGAAAAACTAAGAAAGGTTATCACCACAAAGACCTGCCTTACAAGAACTGCTAAAGGAAGTCCTTCAAGTTGAAACAAAAGAAGCTAGACAGCAACACACAGCATATAAAAATATAAAGATTGTGGTAAAGGTAAATATACAGACAAATACAAAAATCTGTAATACTGTAATGGTGGTGCATAAATCACTTTTGAGTATAGAATTTAAGAAATAAAAGGATTAAAAATTATTATAACACTACGTTAATGACTACAAAATATAAAAAGACATAGTTTGTGACACTGAACAAAGTGGGGCAAGGATGTAAAGGAATAGAATTTTTGTATGTGATTAAGTTAAGTTGTTATCAGTTCAAGATAGATTGTTATAACTATGTTTTATGTAATCCTCATGGTAAACACAATGAAAAAAACCTATAAAAGATGCCAAAAGAAAACAAGAAAGGAATTAAAGCATGCCATTATGAAAGAAAAAAGAAAATCAATAAAACACAATGGAAAGCAGCAAGAGAGGAAAAGAGTGACCAAGTATTTGCAGGACACACAGAAAAAAATTTTTTAATGGCAATAGTGAGTAGTTCCCTATAAGTAACTACTTTAAATGTAAATGGTACAGTACTAAGTGGGAAGTTTATAGTAATAAATACCTACATTAAAAAAGAAGAAACATCTCAAATCAACAACCTAACTTTACACCTCAAAGAACTAAAAAAAGAACAACAAATTAAAGCTAAAGTTAATAGACAAAGGAAATAATAAAGATTAGAGCAGATATAAAGGATATGAAAAATAGAAAAAAGTATCAATGAAATTAAGTTCTTCTCAAAAGAGTATCAAAATCAACAAACCCTCACCTGGACTAACAAGAAAAAAAAGCAAAATGACTCAGCAAAAATCAGAAATGAAAGAGGAGACATTACAACTTATACCACAGAAATAAAAAGGATCCTAAGAGACTACTATGAATACAACAACAGATGGAGTGACCTAGAAGAAATGAATAAATTTTTAGAAATATACAACTTACCAAGACTAAATAATAGATTAGATAGATAGATAGATAGAGATAAACTGAACAAAGCTACACTACAGTAAGGAGGCTGAATCAGTAACCAAAAACATCCAAAGAAAGGAAAGCCCAGAACCAGATGGCTTGACAACACCAGCTACATTAAAAAATTTACATCAATCCTCTCAAATTCTTCCAAAATACTGAAGAGGAGGGAACACTTGCAAACTTATTCTATGAAAACAGCTTTACCATGATACGAAAATCAGACAAAGAAACTAAAAGAAAGTAAGACTACAAACCTGTATTCCTGATGAATACTGATATAAAAATCCTCAGCAAAATGCTAAAAAGAAAAAAAAAATCCAAAACAATAACACACTAATAGCCCAAGTCAGATTTACTTCTGAAATGCAAGGATGGTTCAACATACACAAATCAATCAAAAGTAATTCATCTCATTATCAAAATGAAGGACAAAAACCATATGATCATCTCAACTAATACAGAAAAAGCATTTGACAAAATACAACACACTTTCATGATAAAAAACACTCAACAAACTAGGAATGGAAGGAAATTACCTCAACATAATAAAGGCCATATATGAGAAGCTCATAGCTAATATATTCAATGGTGAAAAACCAAAAGCTTTCCCTCTAAGATCAAGAACAAGGCAAAGATACCCACTCTCGTCACTTCTATTCAATATAGTATTAGAAGTTCAAGCATCAAGGCAAGAAAAAAGAAATAAAAGGCATCAAAATTGGAAAGGAAGAAGTAAAAAAACCTGATCTTATACATAGAAAACTCTAAAGTTTCTGCAACAAAACTATTAGAATAAATGAATATAGCAAAGTTGCAGTTACAAAATCAACACTTAAAAATCAGCTGTGTTTATATACAGTAACAATGAACAATCTGAAAATGAAATTAAGAAAACAACCCATTTACAATAGCATCAAAAAAATAAAATACTTGGGAATAAACTTATTCAAGGAGGTGAAAGATCTGTACACTGAAAACTACAAAACACTGCTGAAAGAAATTATAGAAGACACAAATAAATGGAAAGACATTCTGTGTTCATGGACTGGAAGACTGAATATTGTTAAAATGTCCATATAATCCAATGTGACCTATGTTTAATGCAATTTCTATCAAAATTCCAAGGACATTTTTACAGAATCAAAAAAAACCCCCTAAAATTCATATGGAATCTCAAAGGACACAAAACAGCCAAAACAATCTTCAGAAAGCAAAACAAAGCTGGAGGCCTCACACTTGCTGATTTCAAAGTGTACTACAAAGCTACTACATTTAAAACATTATGACAGACCTACAGACCAATGGAACAGAGTAGAGAACCCAGGAATAAATAAACCCTCACATATGTGGTCAAATGATCTTTGAGAAAGGTGCCAAGGCTACACAATAGGGAAAGAATAGTCCCTTCAACAAATGGTGTTGGGAAAACTGCATATTCACATGTAAAAGAAGGAAGTTGGACCCTTATTTATGCCACATACAAAAATTAAAATGTAATAAAGACATTTTAATATAATACTTAAAACTATAAAACTTCTAGAAAAACAACCCTGGGGAAACACTTCATGACTTTAGATTTGGCAATGATTTCTTGGATATGACACCAAAAGCTCAGGCAACAAAAGTGAAAACAGATAATATCAAACTTAAAAACTTCTACACAGCAAAGGAAACAATCATCAGAGTGAAAAGAGAATCAACAGATTGGGAGAAAATGCACACTGCATCTTATAAGGGATTAATAGCCAAAATATATAAAGAGGGACTTCCCTGGTGGTCCAGTGGTTAAGAATCCATCTTGCAATGCAGGGGACGCGGGTTCGATCTCTGGTCAGGGAACTAAGATCCCACATGCCACGGGGTAACTAAGCCCACACGCCGAAACTAATAAGCCCACACGCTCTGGAGCCCGCGTGCTACAGCTAAAGAGCCCGCGCGATGCAACTACAGAGCCCACGCGCCACAACTACAGACCCCACGCACTCTGGAGCCCGCACGCCACAACTAGAGAGCCCGTGTGCTGCAACTAATGAACCTGTGCTCTCTGGAGCCCACGCACCACAATCAGAGAAAAGCCCATGCACCACAATGAGGAACCTTCGTGCCCAATGAAAGATCCCACATGCTGCAACTAAGACCAGACCCAGACACAGCTACATAAATAACATATATATATGTGTGTGTGTGTATATATGTGTGTGTGTGTGTGTGTGTATATATATATATATATATATATATATATATATATATAGAACCCCTTCAACAACAAAGCAATCCAATTAAAAAATGGGCAAAGTACTTGAATAGACATTTTTCCAAAGATATACAAATGACCAACATACACAAAAAGAGCTAACTCAACATCACTAATTATTAAGGAAGCAAATAAAAACCTCATTTAGCTATCTCCTCACACGTTAGAATGGCCACTATTTTTTAAAAAACAGAAAATAACAAGTGTTGACAAGGATGTGGAGAAATTGCAACCTCTGTGCACTTTTATCGGGAATGGAAAATGGTACAGCTGCTATGGAAAAAAGTATGGAAGTTCCTCGAAAACTAAAAATAGAATAATCATATGATCCAGCAATCCCACTTCTGTGTATATGTATCTAAAAGAATTGAAAACAGAACCTTGAAGAGATATTTGTACACTCCTGTGTTAATAACAGCATTATTCACAACAGCTAAGAGGTGGAAGCATCCCAAATGATCATTGATGGGTAAACAGGTAAAGAAAATATGGTATATACATACAGTGGAATACTATTAAGCCTTAACAAAGAAAGAAATCCTGTCATATGCTACAATACAGATGAACCTTGAGGACACTGTGCTAACTAAAATAAGCCAGTCACAAAATGACAATTTCTGTAGGATTCTACTTCTGTGAGGTATCTAAACTAATCAAACTCTTAGAAACAGAAAGTAGAATGGTAGTTGCCAGATGCTGGGATAAGGGGGAAGAGGAAAACTGTTCAATGGACGCAGAGTTTTAGTTTTAAACAAAAAACTATATTCCAATCACAGTGTATATGTATTCAGCAAAAAAACATCTTTGGCAAAAGGTTATATACTGTTAAAATGTCCTTGTATAGGCTGCCTCTTTTGCTTGTATGCTGTTTGCGATTCTGATTTAATTTTCTAAGAAGTAAATTATGTTTATACAAAAAAAATCCATAGGGGAGAAAAAAATAGACTCCTACTTCATATTATCAGAAAAATCAAATCCAGGTGAATTATAAGATCTAAATGGAAAAGACAAAACAATAAACTTTCTAAAGGAGAAAACAGAAGAATGCCTCCATAACCTTCATAGAAGATTTTTTTTTACATCTTTATTAGAGTATAATTGCTTTATGGTGTGTTAGTTTCTGCTTTATAACAAAGTGAATCAGTTATACATATACATATCTCCCCATATCTCCTCCCTTGCATCTCCCTCCCTCCCACCCTCCCTATCCCACCCCTCTAGGTGGTCACAAAGAACCGAGCTGATCTCCCTGTGCTATGCGGATGAAGAAAAGATTTTTTGAGCAGGATGCAGAAAGCACTAACAATAAAGGAAAAGACCAATACATTAGACAACACTGAGAACTTCTGTTCATCCAAAGACACCATCAGGAGGGTGAAAATACAACCACAGAGTGGAAGAGATAGCATCATATGCAGAAGGTACAAGAAATTCCTATAAATCAACAATAATAATGAAATAAAATGGACAACCCAACAGAAAGATTAGGAAAGAAATCTGAATAGGCACTTGACAAGACAGTATATCCAAATAACCAATAAACATATGAAGAGATGCTAAACCTCAGAAGTATCAACAGAAAAAGGCATTTTAAACCACGAGAACCTGTGAAAATTAGAGATTAACAATACCAATTGTTGGCAAAGATGAGGGGCAATAGGAATTCCTATATGCCATTGGTGGGCACGAAAGCTGTTACACTCTGGAAAACTGGCACTATCTCTAAAATAAACAAATACGTATCCTGTCACCGAACAAGTTTACTTCTAAACATAAATGTACTGAAAGTCATGTAAAGGAATGTTCTCGAAACTGGAAATCAAATTTAAAATTTTCATCAACAGCAGAACAGATCAATCAGCTGTGGTTTACTCACACGATGGAATACTAAAAAGCAATGAAAATGAACACATTAGACTTGTACCCAACATGGATGAATTTCACAAATGTAAGATAAGATTTTGTTCAGCAAAAGACATCAAATTCAAAAACAAAAACAAACAGAAGACTATTTAATGTGCCTTCATTTATATAATGTTCAAAAACAGAAAAACTAAGGTGGTTAGAAAAATCCGGTGTTGGAAGTCAGGATAAAGGGGCTTCTGGGAAACTTAATGCCTTATATTTCTTTTTCTTTTTTTAAATATTTATTTATTTACTTATTGGTTGCACCGGATCTTAGTTGCAGTAGGCGGGCTCCTTGGTTGCGGCTCCAGGGCTCCTTAGTTGCAGCAGGTAGCCTCTTTAGTTGCGGCATGTGGGCTCCTTAGTTGTGGCATGTGAACTCTTAGTTGCAGCATGAATATGAGATCTAGTTCCCGGACCAGGGACTGAATCCAGGCCCCCTGCATTGGGAGCGCAGAGTCTTATCCACTGCGCCACCAGAGAAGTCCCAATGACTTATATTTCTTGATCTTTGTGGTTGTTACATGTACATATTCACTTTGTGATAATTTACTGAGCTATATGCTTAGTGTTTATGTACTTTACCTACATGTTTTATACATCAATGGAAAAAAACAAGTTTAATGGTAGATAGAATAAGAAGGTCTTAACATGTATCTCATCAGAATTCCAGAATAAAAAAATATAGAGAGAAGGCTAGGAGATCTGCCTGAGATACCTGGCACAAAACAAATATTAAAATATCTGCTTCCTAAGAAATGGGCTTTCAGATAGAGTTCCTCAGACAACGCTAATGCAAGGGGAAGAACCTCAATATAGCTGAATTAAAAGGTAAAGGAAGTACAACTTCAGGTGGAGGAACCACGACGGCGGAGTAGAAGGACATGCTCTCACTCCCTCTTGCGAGAACACCATAATCACAGCTAGCTGCTGGACAATAATCGACAGGAAGACACTGGAACTCACCACAAAAGATACCCCACATCCAAAGACAAAGGAGAAGCCACAATGAGACGGTAGGAGGGGTGCAATCACAGTAAAATCAAATCCCATAACTGCTGGGTGGGTGACTCACAGACTGGAGAACACTTATACCACAGAAGTCCACCCACTGGAGTGAAGGTTCTGAGCCCCACATCAGGCTTCCCAACCTGGGGGTCTGGCAATGCAAGGAGGAATTCCTAGAGAATCAGACTTTGAAGCCTAGTGGGAATTTATTGCAGGACTTTGACAGGACTGGGGGAAACAGAGACCCCACTCTTGGAGGGCACACACAAAGTAGTGTGCGCATCAGGACCCAGGGGAAGGAGCAGTGACCCCAGGGGAGACTGAACGAGACCTACCTGCTACTGTTAGAGGGTCTCCTGCAGAGGCGGGGGGGGGGGGTGGCGCTGTGGCTCACCGTGGGGACAACGACACTGGCAGCAGAAGTTCTGGGAAGTACTCCTTGGCATGAGCCTTCATGAGCCTTCCCAGAGTCTGCCATTAGCCCCACCAAAGAGCCCCAGGTAGGCTGCAGTGTTGGGTTGCCTCAGGCCAAACAACCAACAGGGAGGGAACCCAGCCCCACCCATCAGCAGTCAAGTGGTTTAAAGTTTAACTGAGCTCTGCCCACCAGAGCAACAGTCAGCTCTACCCACCATCAGTCCCTCCCATCAGGAAATTTACACAAGCCTCTTAGACAGCCTCATCCACCAGAGGGCAGACAGCAGAAGCAAGAAGAACTACAATCCTTCAGCCTGTGGAACAAAAACCACATTCACAGAAAGATAGAGAAGATGAAACGGCAGAGTGCTATGTACCAGATGAAGGAACAAGATAAAACCCCAGAAAAACAACTAAATGAAGTGGAGATAGGCAACCTTCCAGAAAAAGAATTCAGAATAATGATAGTGAAGATGATCCAGGACCTGGAAAAAGAATGGAGGCAAAGATCGAGAAGATGCAAGAAATGGTTAACAAAGACCTATAAGAATTAAAGAACAAACAAACAGAGATGAACAATACAAAAACTGAAATGAAAACAACACTAGAAGGAATCAACAGCAGAATAACTGAGGCAGAAGAACTGATAAGTGACCTGGAAGACAGAATGGTGGAATTCACTGCTGCAGAACAGAATAAAGAAAAAACAATGAAAAGAAACAAAGACAGCCTAAGAGACCTCTGGGACAACATTAAACACAACAACATTCGCATTATAGGGGTCCCAGAAGGAGAAGACAGAGAGAAAGGACCCGAGAAAATATTTGAAGAGATTATAGTCGAAAACTTCCCTAACATGGGAAAGGAAATAGCCACCCAAGTCCAGGAAGCGCAAACAGTCCCAGGCAGGATAAACCCAAGGAGAAACACGCGGAGACACATAGTAATCAAACTGGCAAAAATTAAAGACAAAGAATAATTACTGAAAGCAGCAAGGGAAAAATGACAAAAAACATACAAGGGAACTCCCATAAGGTTAACAGCTGATTTCTCAGCAGAAACTCTACAAGCCAGAGGGCAGTGGCATGACATACTTAAAGTGTTGAAAGGGAAGGACCTACAACCAAGATTACTCTGCCCAGCAAGGTTCTCATTTAGATTCGATGGAGAAATCAAAAGCTTTACAGACAAGCAAAAGCTAAGAGAATTCAGCACCACCAAACCAGCTCTACAACAAATGCTAAATGAACTTCCCTAAGTGGGAAACACAAGAGAAGAGAAGGACCTACAAAAACAAACCCCAAACAATTAAGAAAATGGACAAAGGAACATACATATTGATAATTACCTTAAACGTGAATGGATTAAATGCTCCAACCAAAAGACACAGGCTTGCTGAATGGATACAAAAACAAGACCCATAAATATGCTGTCTACAAGAGACCCAGTTCAGTCCTAAGGACACATACAGAGTGAAAGTGAGGGGATGGAAAAAGATATTCCATGCCAATGGAAATCAAAAAAACCTGGAGTACCTATACTCCTATCAGATAAAATAGACTTTAAAATAAAGAATGTTACAAGAGACAAGGAAGGACACTAAATAATGATCAAGGGATCAATCCAAGAAGAAGATATAACAATTATAAATATATATACACCCAACATAGGAGCATCTCAATACATAAGGCAACTGCTAACAGCTATAAAAGAAGAAATCTACAGTAACACAATAAGAGTGAGGGACTTTAACACCTCAATCACACCACTGGACAGATCATCCAAAATGAAAATAAATAAGGAAACAGAAGCTTTAAATGACACAACAGACCAGATAGATTTAACTGATATTTATAGGACATTCCATCCAAAAACAGCAGATTACACTTTCTTCTCAAGTGCGCACAGAACATTCTCCAGGATAGATCACATCTTGGGTCACAAATCAAGCCTCAGTAAATTTAAGAAAATTGAAATCATATCAAGTATCTCTTCTGACCACAACGCTATGAGATTAGAAATGAAATACAGGGAAAAACACGTAAAAAACACAAACACATGGAGGCTAAACAATACATTACTAAATAACCAAGAGATCACTGAAGAAATCAAAGAGGAAATCAAAAAATACCTAGAGACAAATGACAATGAAAACACGACGATCCAAAACCTATGGGATGCAGCAAAAGCAGTTCTAAGAGGGAAGTTTATAGCTATACAAGCCTACCTGAAGAAACAAGAAAAATCTCAAATAAACAATCTAAACTTACATCTAAAGGAACTAGAGAAAGAAGAACAAACAAAACCCAAAGTTAGCAGAAGGAAAGAAATCATAAAGGTCAGAGCAGAAATAAATGAAATAGAAACAAAGAAAACAGTAGCAAAGATCAATAAAACTAAAAGCTGGTTCTTTGAGAAGATAAACAAAATTGATAAACCATTAGCCAGACTCATCAAGAAAAAGAGGGAGAGGACTCAAATCAATAAAATTAGAAATGAACAAGGAGAAGTTACAACAGACACTGCAGAAATACAAAGCACCCTAAGAGACTACTACAACAACTCTATGCCAATAAAATGGACAACCTGGAAGAAATGGACAAATTCTTAGAAAGGTATAACCTTCCAAGACTGAACCAGGAAGAAAGAGAAAATATGAACAGACCAATCACAAGTAATGAAATTGAAACTGTGATTAAAAATCTTCCAACAAACAAAAGTCCAGGACCAGATGGCTTCACAGGTGAATTCTATCAAACATTTAGAGAAGAGCTAACACCCATCCTTCTCAAACTCTTCCAAAAATTGCGGAGGAAGGAACACTCACAAACTCATTCTATGAGGCCACCATCACCCTGATACCAAAACCAGACAAAGATGTCACAAAGAAAGAAAACTACAGGCCAATATCACTGATGAACATAGATGCAAAAATCCTCAACAAAATACTAGCAAACAGAATCCAACAACACAAAAGGATCATACACCATGATCAAGTGGGATTTATCCCAGAGATGCAAGGATTTTTCAATATACACAAATCAATCAATGTGATACACCATATTAGCAACTTGAATACTAAAAACCATATGATCATCTCAATAGATGCAGAAAAAGCTTTTGACAAAATTCAACACCCATTTATGATAAACTCTCCAGAAAGTGGGCATAGAGGGAACCTACCTCAACGTAATAAAGGCCATATACGACAAACCCACAGCAAACATCATTCTCAATGGTGAAAAACTGAAAGCATTTACTCTAAGATCAGGAATGAGACAAGGATGTCCACTCTCACCACTATTATTAAACACAGTTTTGGAAGTCCTAGCCACGGCAATCAGAGAACAAAAAGAAATAAAAGGAATACAAATTGGAAAAGAAGAAGTAAAACTGTCACTGTTTGCAGATGACATGATACTATACATAGAGAATCCTAAACATGCCACCAGAAAACTACTAGAGCTAATCAATGAATTTGGTAAAATTCAGGATACAAAATTAATGCACAGTAATCTCTTGCATTCCTATACAATAATGATGCAAAATCTGAAAGAGAAATTATGGAAACACTCCCATTTACCATTGCAACAAAAAGAATAAAATACCTAGGAATAAACCTACCTAGGGAGACAAAAGACCTGTATGCAGAAAACTATAAGACACTGATGAAAGAAATTAAAGATGATACCAACAAATGGAGAGATATACCATGTTCTTGGATTGGAAGAATCAACATTGTGAAAATGACTATACTACCCAAAGCAATCTATAGATTCAATGCAATCCCTATCAAATTACCAATGGCATTTTTTACGGAACTAGAACAAATCATCTTAAAATTTGTATGGAGATACAAAAGACCCCGAATAGCCAAAGCAGTCTTGAGGGAAAAAAACGGAGCTGGAGGAATCAGACTCCCTGACTTCAGACTATACTACAAAGCTACAGTAATCAAGACAATATGGTACTGGCACAAAAACAGAAACACAGACCAATGGAACAAGATAGAAAGCCCAGAGATTAACCCACGCACCTATGGTCAACTAATCTATGACAAAGGAGGTAAGGATATACAATGGAGAAAAGACAGTCTCTTCAATAAGTGGTGCTGGGAAAACTGGACAGCTACATGTAAAAGAATGAAATTAGAACACTCCCTAACACCATACACAAAAATAAACTCAAAATGGATTTGAGACCTAAATTAAGACCGGACACTATAAAACTTAGAGGAAAACATCGGAAGAACACTCTTTGACATAAATCACAGCAAGATCTTTTTTGATCCACCTTCTAGAGTAATGGAAATCAAAACAAAAATAAACAAATGGGACCTAATGAAACTTCAAAGCTTTTGCACAGCAAAGGAAACCATAAACAAGATGAGAAGACTACCCTCAGAATGGGAGAAAATATTTGCAAACGAATCAATGGACAAAGGATTAACCTCTAAAATATATAAACAGCTCATGCAGCTTAATATTAAAGAAACAAACAACCCAATCCGAAAATGGGCAGAAGACCTAAATAGACATTTCTCCAAAGAAGACATACAGATGGCCAAGAAGCACATGAAAAGCTGCTCAACATCACTAATTATTAGAGAAATGCAAATCAAAACTACAATGAGATATCACCTCACACCAGTTAGAATGGGCATCATCAGAAAATCTACAAACAACAAATACTGGAGAGGATGTGGAGAAAAGGGAACCCTCTTGCACTGTTGGTGGGAATGTAAATTGATACAGCCATTACGGAGAACAGTATGGAGGTTCCTTAAAAAACTAAAAATAGAATTACCATATGATCCAGCAATCCCACTACTGGGCATATACCCAGAGAAAACCATAATTCAAAAAGACACATGGGGGGCTTCCCTGGTGGCGCAGTGGTTAAGAATCTGCCTGCCAATGCAGAGGACACGGGTTCGAGCCCTGGTCTGGGAAGATCCCACATGCCGCGGAGCAACTAAGCCCATGAGCCACAACTACTGAGCCTGCGCACGTAGAGCCTGTGCTCCACAACAAGAGAAGCCACGACAATGAGAAGCCCGCGCACCGCGATGAAGAGCAGCCCCCTCTCGCCGCAACTAGAGAAAGCCTGCGCACAGAAACGAAGACCCAACACTGCCAAAAATAAATAAATAAATAAATTTATAAAAAAAAAAGACACATGCACCCCAATATTCATTGCAGCACTATTTACAATAGCCAGGTCATGGAAGCAACCTAAATGCCCATCGACAGACGAATGGATAAAGAAGATGTGGTACATATATACAATGGAATATTACTCAGCCATAAAAAGGAACGAAATTGGGTCATTTGTTGAGACGTGGATGGATCTAGAGACTGTCATACAGAGTGAAGTAAGTCAGAAAGAGAAAAACAAATATCGTATATTAACGCATGTATGTAGAACCTAGAAAAATGGTACAGATGACCCGGTTTGCAGGGCAGAAGTTGAGACACAGATGTAGAGAACAAACATATGGACACCAAGGGGGGAAAACCGCAGTGGGGTGGGGATGGTGGTTTGCTGAATTGGGCGATTGGGATTGACATGTATACACTGATGTGTATAAAATTGATGACTAATAAGAACCTGCAGTATAAACAAACAAACAAACAAAAAACAACTAATACTAAACTTTCTTTGGGTTATTTGTATGGAAATATGTTAATATAAATGTTTCAGACATTACATGAAATTTCTAAAAATCTTATGTTCTGATATAATGTTATAAGTCATAATTCTAGTTATTACTTTAAAATGTATATCTCAGAAATAACTAAATTTCCTTGTCAATTGCATTATTATGAACTTTCATCAAATCTTTAACCATGGCCATTTTTAAGTCTTTTGTCATTTACAGACAGTTCTGGGTGTACTCTGATGCTTTGGCAAAAATGTTCCTATAAAAGGGTTTTATCTTCAAGGAATTCATGGAAAAGACTCTGACAAGTACAGGTTTCTGGTAAATGACTATAGTGCTGAACTGCACTGAATGAATAAGCATTTTCAGAACTCTAATGGAAAACTGATGAATTCATAAAAGTACTAACAAAAGATCAAGATAAAAAAAAATTAATTACAAGGGACTGAGTGAACTAATGAGGATGATTATAATTTTTGTGACTTTCTATTTAAAAAAAAAAAAAAATCCCACAAGGACTCAGAGGCAAAAAATATACAAATCAATTTTCACTGCAAAGTAAAGGAGCTGTTACAGTAGAGGATTACTGGACTCAATGTCAATATTATGACATAGTATGAGTGTATTTCGTGTTTGGTAATTGCAATCATTGTTGCTTTTGTTGTGGTCATCCATTTACAATGCTTGGTGTCATTTTATTTATCTCTTGTAAAAATAAAATACAGTGTGTGTGTGAAAAAAATTAATTAATTAATTAATTAATTAAAAAATAAAAAAATAAAAGAAAAAAAAAAAAAAAAAAAAAAAAAACACAGAGAATGGTAGAGAATAACCAAAGACTTACTAACTACAAATTTCCCTCATTTTTCAAGATTCCAGTTTCTAAGATCAAGAACATAAATAAATTCCAAGTATGAAAAATAAAAAGGAAATCCATACCTTGATACACTGTTGTGACATTAATTAAGAAGAAAAAAAAAACAGTGAAGAAAAACAGAATTACCTGCAGTCAAGGAAGAGAGATAAGTTAACTACAAAGGAACCACAATTAGACTGACTTCTCAATTTCAAAAGTAAGGGCAGAATACAGTGGAGTATCACCTGAAACAAAATAACTGTCAAACTAGACGTGTGTATCTATTAAAACTACCTGTGAAGAACTGACATAAAAAAGATATTTTCTGGAAAAGATGAAAAGGGAAGAAGTGAATGAAAGAAAGAAAAGGAAAATAGGAAACTAAAATTGTCTTAGATCAACAAACTCTCACCTAAACGAACTGGTAAAGACTGTACTTTACCAGGTACAAAATGACCCCACATAGAAAATCTGTAACAGAAGATCCAAAGGTATTGGTAAATATGTCGGTCAACCTAAACAAACACTAACTAATAAAACAATGATAATATTTTAATTCATGAGGGGAAAAACAGAATATAACTACATTCTGAACAATATAAAACTTGTATCTATATAAAATTAGACAAGGGATGAAGAGATTATAATGTGCTAATAAGGTGCACATTCAGGAGAAGGGCAAAGTTATTTACTGACTTTATACTTTGTTAATCATTCTTGTAAAACATGAATGTCTATCTTCCTTGCAAACAGCGGAAACAAAATGGGCCAAATGCAAAACCTTCAAGCAATTCAAAATGAAGGCAAAAAGAGGAGGGGGAAATTAATAGGGGAAAATTTTTTCAAATAGAAAACTTATAATAAGATATATAAATAGATCCAAATACATCAGCACTCACAATAAACATAAATTGACTGAAATCCCCAGTTAAAAGCCAAACTTGTGAGAAATGGATAAGAAAAAAAAATCCAGCTATAGAATACTATTTTTATAAGTACACATCATAAAATAAGGGTACAGAAGAACTGAAACTCAAGTAATGGAAAAAGATATACCAGGTTAAAACAATATGGGAAAACAATGAACCATCTGATACAAAGAAATGAAATGACAAAATTACAAAAGAGCATTCTGAAGAGTAAGGAATTTTTCTGAACCAAAGCAGTATAATTGAGTCTCAGATTCATTTCACCTCATTTAATTCAGTTTAGGGCTTGAGCTTATTAATATCCTTTAGGAATCGGATTCTTTTGTCTAGTGTACTAGCGTCCCTTCTGACGTGAACATTTGATAAGCATGCCGGTAATGACTTTATGCAAAACAGTGAGAAAGTGGTTACGAAGTTAAAGCCTAGTATAGAGCCCTATAGCACAATAAAGACGCATCTATAAAGGCTGATACCTGTTTGCTTAGAGTATAGTTGCTCAAGGAATTACAAACCCCATTACTATTACTCACATCTTATTCTTTAACTTTATTCACAAGCCTATCAAGATACATTTTCTCAAATACTGAAATCTAGATATTGTCAATAATATCTTTACCTATTTATGCATGAATGTGTACATACACACAAATCTACACATATGTACATACACATATCTATCTACACATACATACACACTTATACAAAACAAACACACATATGTCATATAGATAAATCACAGTAATACTGTACCTCATAGGTAGTTCCATAATGGCACGTAAATTGGCATTGTCTGTTGGTTTCTGCATCTTGCTCAACATTGGTATAAAATATTACTCCATCTCCAGAGCAGGATACGATCTGCTTATCATTTGTGCATGGTAAGAACTTTGCACTAAATATATTTGCTCGGTGCCCTGAACGAATTGTTGTCAAAACCTAAAACACAGAGAGGAAGTAGTTCTTAGTAATTTATTAGTTCCTAAAAAGAAACATTCAAATTCAATATAATCACAGCCAGGAATAAATTCTCATTAACATTCTCACCTCAAATGAAAAAATATCATTTGATTCCAAACTATTATAATTAGAAAAAAAAGAAATCAGAATCTCACATATTTTCTTTATTTCCCTCTGAGATGTAAAGAAGATTAAGTATCAACAGGAATAGTGCTGAAACTGAGTCCCCCTAAAACTGAGTTCCTCTGCAGAGCTTATGATTAACCTGTCTATCCAAATTTTATTCCCTGTCTCGTCCAACACCTGTTCCTCTCATGACTGAGGAGAATCAAAGAAAATGGGGCACTGAAACCAAGCAGGACCCTGTGGGGCCGTCCCAGGCATAAAAGCCTTTCAATGTCCCCTGTTTCTTGTTTGTAGGAAGAAGGCTTTTAGCCTCCTAGACCTTCCCTGACAGTTACTAATTAGGAGACTGAGAAAATGCAGAAACAGCAAAGGGAACTGGTCCTGGTTCTCTGCAGGAAGGAGAAGGGATTGTGCATAACAATTTGATACATACCTTTGAGTTCTTCTATAGGAACTAAGCCCCTCCCCCCACCCAGGTAGAGGATGGTAAC
Source organism: Balaenoptera musculus (assembly GCF_009873245.2). NCBI lineage: Eukaryota > Metazoa > Chordata > Mammalia > Artiodactyla > Balaenopteridae > Balaenoptera > Balaenoptera musculus. Next base: position 123,969,464 of record NC_045785.1, on the reverse strand, counting down.
TTCAGGCTGGGCACAAGCATGTGGACCCCAGACTGACTGGAGATTCCTAGAACACCACCCTGTTACCTCACCACCAGCCAACCAGAGGAGGGTTACACACCCAGCAGCCCTCCCCCCGAAATTCTGCCTATAAAAATTTCTTCCCTGAAACCCATGGGCAGTTTGGGTCTTTTGAGCAGGAGTCACCTGTTCTCCTTGCATGGCCCTTGCAATAAACCTTTCTCTGCTCCAAACTCTGACATTTAGGTTTGTTTGGCCTCATTGGGCATCAGGCACACAAACTTGGGTTCAACAACAGTGCCTTGAAAATTAAATATACATATTTCCACCTACTTGGTGTATCTGACTCATTCATAAACCCTCAGTAAATATAAAAAGACTATCTTGATTGACTTTTGAAACTGTTTACTAGATGATTATTAAGTTATTCCCTTTCAGGATGAAGAAATAAAAATAAACTGAATTTAAATGAATCATAAAGTAATGAAATGGTACAGATGAGGATACAGCAGAACTTCCTACATCTAATTCCTTAATAATTTAAAAGACCAGAATTGCTGTGACAGAAATACAGTTTAAAATAAACATTTTAATATTTGTAACATACACTGCAGGTAAAAGACCAAATCCCTCAACAGTGTTTAAAAATTGAGAGGGGGAAAAAAACCCCAACAAAACCTGATTTTTTAAAAAATGGGCAAAAGATCTTAAGAGATAGTCCAAAGATATACAAATGGCCCTTAAAAATGTGAAAAAGCATCTAAGTTTATTCATAAAGGAAATGCAAATTGAAACTACATTGAGATTACTAATTCCCACTTTTCAGATTGGCAAAAATCCAAAAGCTTGACAACATACTGTGTAAGTGAGCATGGGGCGGGGGAGGGGGACACCAGGCTCTTTAAACAATTCTGGTGGGACTGCTAAATGGTACAAGACCAAGGGAGAGGAATTTAGCAGCACCTCACAAAACCACATATGCGTTAACCCTTTGATCAGACAAGTCTATTTCTAAGAATTTATGCTGAAGATACACCTCCAATAATCCAAAAAAAAAAGTACCAAGTTATTTACTGAGTTATTTATAATAGCAAAACACAGGAGACTGGCTGAATAAATTATGGTACATCCCCACAATGTATTATATACAACGGGAATTCAATGCAATGGGAATATCTGGTGTGCTTTTTTAAAAAAAAATGTGCTCAAAATAAGGGAATATATCAAAACACAGACACAAAGTTGCTTTAGTTCACTTTAAATGTCTTACTGAACAAAACTAACACAACACTGTAAAGCAACTATACTCCAATAAAATTGTTTAAATAAATAAATAAATAAAAGAACAACAAAAAATGTCTTACTGAACAAACTGGGGCAATTCGAGCATCAATAAGAATATCAGTGATAGACTATAATTTATTGAATAAAAATAAAAATCTATAATCCCACAGTAATTTTTTCAAAAAGGTGGCAAAGACAAAGGAAATGCTCTTTATTCACAGAATAATGTCAATTAATAAATGCAGAAGGAATGACAGAATTAAAAATCACTATTTACAACCACATTATAACAACTGATTAAGGCAAGAATCAATGAATACTGAAACCACTGTGTGAAAGGTTGCTATGAAAGAGAATATTCACACAGTCCCAACACACTACTCCCCAGTAGCTTATAATCACAAAGGGTAAATGTACCTACACACAATGGAAAGATCAAACGTAACATCACCAATTAGGGGACAAATTAATATCATGTACTACAACATCACCCATGGAGAATTACTAGCAAAAATGTTTAATGTTAATCTACTCATGAAGAAACAATCAGACAAATCCAAATGGAGGGACATTCTATAAAATAACTTGACTGATATGTCAATATAACAATAAAACAACGTATCAATGTCATGAAAGACCAAAAAGTCGAATGAACTGTCCTAAAGGAGACAAAGGAAATATGACAAATAAATGAAATATGTGGTGCTGGATTGGGGGCTGGACTGAAGGAGGCATGGCAGTGACAAAATTACTGAAATGGGAAAATCTGAACATGGACTATACATGTGCATGTATTATGTGTGTATATATGTAATATATTATGGACGAAGAATGTCGCCTGCCATATCAGTAAACAAAGGATGTTGCATCCAGCAGTCACTGCAGCCACCCCCGATGGTGCACCCTGAGGGGAACTCAGAACAGCGATAAGCAGGCTGCCAGCCATCAAGCCATCAGTCTCTGCAGCCGCCCCCAGTGGTGCACCCTGAGGGGATTCAAGACAGGGAAAAGAGGATACTGACCATAGATAGTTAAGGTACATAGCAAAGGAACAATTTCAATAAGCCCAGATTCCTGCATCTTCCCAAACAAAGAGCTAAATTCTTTAACTTGAGATGTCTGGGTTTTTTTAATTAGCAGTAATCTTTTGATGTTCTGACTACCTAGGGTTTTTTTGCAAAAACTCTTATATATCCTGGCTCCTCCTTCACCTCTCCAGAACAGTCCCTCAGAGCTATCTGAGAGGCTGTCTCCCTGGCTTAAGCCCTCAGTATATCCACCAAATAAAACATATTTCTCAACTTTCAGGTTGTGCATTTTTTTCAGTCGACAGTACAAAACTATACATTATACAAACATGATAACAGCATATAGTCAATTCTCATTACTACTGGTAGTTGTGCTCTGCAAAGTCACCACAAACACTGAATCAGCAAGTGCTGAATCACTTCCCCTACGGAAATACAGGGTTAGGTTCCTGTGAGGCTCTGGTCACAATATTTTCATCAACTAATCAATAAGTAACTTTGTTTCATGTGTTTCTGTTTAAAGACACTTTATTTGATATATATTGTTGATTCATTAACACTGAACTTATGGCCAACAGCACTATAACTCATGCCTAAATGAAGCTTAAGAGTAATCACTTTTCAAATATACATATTCTACTGGGAACCATACATCAAAGTGATTATCATTTTTTTAAAATAAGCAAATAAAGGAAAAACAAGATCTTTTAAAAATTATTCCAATGGGGATATTCACAAAATAATTGAAGGCAGGGACTTGGAGAGATATTTGTACAGCTATGCTCAAAGCAGCTTTATTCACAATAGCCAAAAGGTGGAAATAACCCAAGTGTTCACTGACAGATGAAAGGCTGAACAAAACGTGATATATACATACAATGGAATATTTGTCAGCCTTAAAAAGAAAGGAAATACTGACACATGCTGCACATCGATGAACCTTAAGGACCTTATTCTAAGTAAAATAAGCCAGTCACAAAAGGACAAATACTGTATATAAACACTTATATGAGGTACCTGGAGTAGACAAATTCATAGAGATAGGAAGTAGAACAGTGGTTGTCAGGGGCTGGGGGAGGGAAGAATGAAGGGTTACTGCTTACTGAGTATAGAGTTTCAGTTTTGCAAGATGAGAAGAGTTTTGCAGCTAGATGATGGTGATGGTATCACAACAATATGAATGTACTTAATGTCGGTGAACTGAACTCTTAAAAACGGTTAATATGCTTAATTTTACGTAATGTGTATTTTACAACAGTTTTTATAAGAAAGAGTAAAGCGCTGGGACTTCCCTGGTGGTCCAGTGGTTAAGAATCTGCCTTCCAATGCAGAGAACATGGGTTCGATCCCTGGTTGGGGAACTAAGATCCCACATGCTGCGGGATAACTAAGCCTGCATGCTGCAACTACTGAGCCCATGCACTCTAGAGCCTGTGCGCCACAACTAGAGAGCCCATGCGCCACAACTACTGAGCCCACGTGCTCTGGAGCCCGTACACAACTGAAGAGAAGCCTGCACACCACAATTAGAGAAGCCCATGCACCACAATGAAGAGCCACACGCCACAACGAAAGATCCCACGTGCCGCAACTAAGACCTGATGCAGCCAAATAAATAAATAAATAAATATTTTTTTTTAAAAAGAGTAAAGCTCTGCATCTTTTCAAAACAAAAAAATTATTCCATTGGTATCTAGATGAGTGATTTAAATACTGTAAACATTAAAATTCTAATAGTGATGATCAAAAAGCATTCCACATATACATTATTCCAGGAAGGTTCTCTGAGTAATTGCAGAGCTAAGACAAGCAGGATTCTGAAACATCAAGTTTCCCTCTGCTAAGTCAGGACGATTAAGTAAAGCTATCTCTGAAATAAAACTATGACCTGTCCTTTAATCAAGGATAGCCTCCATACAAACCTTTTTTTAGGCTGAAGAACCACAAACATTTATTTAAATATCTTATCTATTTAAATGTAGAAAAACAAAAAATACATGAACAATTTATTCTGTAAGACTGCTAATATTAAATATGACTTCAGTCTGCCAATCTACAGTATTCTCACTCATATAAAAATATTTGTATACTTACTCTTATACATATAAAGTCAGAAGAAGGGCCAATAAAAATCAGAACATAATCCAAATTAAAACTCAATATGATATCCCAGTTTACTGAATTGGATGTTATGAAGCATTTCATTAGAACCTAGCCACTGTTTGTAAACTGATAAAATTCAGTTTCTTAAACTGCTTGGCTGAAGATTAGATTCTGTAAGCATAAAAGAAAAAAAATCACGTTTTTCCCCCAAAGAATGGCTTATTGAGATAATGTCACTTTTGGCAATTTTATCCACATTCATAAAATGAAGCATATTTAAATTTTCTAGAGTCAAAAGGCTGAATGAAATCTAATGTTTTCCTAAAGAAACTAAGGAACTTGCATGTGATAACTTCCAAATTATATAACTTTAGAAAAATAAGGATATTCTTTACAAATACCCACTCCATGATTATTCACTATTTCTTGATTTCTAGCTTCTTGATTTTTTTTTTTCTCTCATTAAGTTATAGATTTTTAAAACCACTTTACCTTTCTGCTGTAAGGATTACTAATTACTAACTTGGTGTCATCTGAGCCAGATAAAATATATTCTCCAGTTTCATTCCAACAGATCGTATTAACCTAAAAAGAAAGCAAAAAAGAAATTTAAGCAGACTGAAAGTAAAATAAGTATGCCATCTTCACTTAGCTGATGGTTCAAAATTTATATCACTAATAACGTTATGTCTATGGTAAATAGTATTTACCAGTTTACTTAGTGAAAATACATACTGAGTGCCATTTGGCAAGCACTATGTTCTATAACTTCACAATGAAATATGAGTCTTTCTTAAGTTTTATTTAAATTTATTTTAATTAGTCCATTTTATATCCAGAGACATAAAACCAAGTCACCTAAAAAGGAATTAGAAAAACTTACTACAGAGCTGCAGTAACCAAGGCTGTGTGGTACTGTCATGATCATAGACATATCAATCAATGGAATGGAATTGAGTCCAGAAATAACCCATAAATTTATGGTCAGGTAATTCTTGACAAGGGGTCCAAGACCATTCAATGGAGAAAGAATAATCGTTTCAACAAATGGTGCTAGGACACCTGGATATACACAAGCAAAAGAAGGAATTTGGATCCCTACTTCACATCATACACAAAAATTAACTGAAAATGATCAAAGATTTAAATGTAAGAGCCAAAACTTTAAAGCTCTTAGAAGGAAACACAGGTCTCAATCTCCATGAAAACTAAAGCCACAATGAATTACCACTTCAAGTCGTTAAGATGGCTATAATAATTCAAGAAAAAGAAAACATAGAATGTAAGAAGGATTAGAGAGAATGTCAAGAAATTAGAACCTTGATACATTTCTGGTAGGAATGCAACATAGTACAGCTATTTGGAAAGCAGTTTGGCAGTATGGTCAAAAACTGAAACAGAGTTACCCTAAGAGCCAGCAATTCCACAACAAAATGTATACCCCAAGAGAACTGAAAACATGTCACAGAAAAACTTCTACACTCAAGTTCATAGCTGCATTATTCATAACAGCCAAAAAGGGAAGCATTTCAAATATTCACCAAATAATGAATAAACAAAATGTGACTAACCCATTTGCTCATAACAAAATATCCATACAATGAAGTATTATTCAGCCATAAAAAGAAATAATGATACATGCTGCAACATGTATGAACCTTAAAAAAGTACGCTAAGTGAAAGCCAGTCTGAAAGGCCACATATTATATGGTTCATTTACATAAAAAGTACAGAATAAGCTTATCAACAGAGACAGAAAGCAGATTAGCGACTGCCAAGAGCTTGGTGGAGGGGGAATGGGAGTGACTGATAATTGGTATGGACTTTCTCTTGGATGGTGAAAATATACTGGAGTTAGATAGCAGTGACAGCTATACAACTTTATGAATATAGTAAAAAGGCACTGCACTGAACACTTAAAACAGATGAATTTTATGGAATGTGAACTATATCTAAATTTTTAAAAAAAGAAGGAATTACTGACTTCCACTTTCAATCAAGGTGGAGTAACTAGGACCAGATTTACTATCACATCTGAAACAACCAAAAACAGCAGAATATACATTCTTTTTAAGTACACATGAAATATTTTACCAATACAGAAGATATTTACTATGAGCCATAAAACAAATCTCAATATATTTAAAAGACTTCAAGTCCCATAAAATATGTTCTCTGTCCAAAATGGAATTAAATTAGAAATCATTAACACAAAGAAATATTTGAAAACTATAAAATAGCAGATGGTCAAAAAAGAAATCACAAAATAAATTACAAAGTATTTTTAACTGAATGACAATAAAAGCACAACATATCTCAATTTTGGGGTTGCAGCTAACATAGTGCTTAGAAGGAAATTTATAGCACAAAAACACCTATATTAGAAGGATAAAGGTCCCATAACAATGACTTCCACTTCCACTCAAAAAGGTATAACAAGAAGGCCAATGAAATCAAAAGTCAAAAGAAGACTGGAAATAATGAATATAAGAGCAGAAATCAATGAAAAAGAAAACAGGAAAACACAGAAAACTGATAAAACCAGAAACTGGTGCGTTGAAAAGACAAAGTTAATGAACCTCTACTCAGACTAATCAAGAAAAAGAAGGGGTGGGGGAACTTATTACCAACATCAGGAATGAAAGCAGTGACATCATTACACATTCTACAAATATTTAAACATATAAAAGAACACTGTGGACAACTTTATCAAATAAATTCAACAACTTGGGGAGTTAACAAAATCCCTGAAACACACATACTAAACAAAATTTATTCAACACATTGTCCATTTTTATTAACAAACTGTAGTTAGAATTTTCAACAAAGAAAACTCCAGGCCCAGACTGCTTTGCTGGTGAATTTTGCCAAGTATTTTTAAAAAATAAAAGATGAAAATTCTCTACCAAGTCTTTTAGAAAATTAAAAAGAACAGTATACTTACCAACTCATTGATACAAGAAAACTATGGACCAATATCCTTAATGTACACACAAAAACTCTAAAACAGAATTTTAGCAAATTGAATAAAACAATATATGAGAATAGATAATACATCATGACTCAAGGAAAATGCAAGAATGGTTTGACACTCAAATATTAATCAATGTAACCCATGATATTAACAAACTAAAAAAGAAAATCATACGATCACTGCAATAAATGCAGAATAGACATTTGAAAAAAATCCAACAACAATTCATAAAAAGAGCTCTCAGCAAAGCAGAATGGAACTTTTTCAACCGGACAATGAACATCTGTTAAAAAACCATCATACTTCATAATGAAAGACTGGATGCCTTCCCTCTAAGATCAGAACAAGACAGGGATGTCTGCTCTCACCACTTCTGTTCAACACTATCTAGGGTACTAGACAGCACAATAAGACAAGAAAAAGAAATAAAAGGAAACCGGACAGGAAAAGAAGTAAACCTATCTTTATTCTCAGATGACATGATTATTTATATAGAATATCCTACAGAATCTTAAAAAAAGGGACTGGAACTATTAAGCTTAGGAAGTTTGAGGGATACAGATGAATACCATATTCCCTTGGTATCCATTAGGATGGGTTTCAGGACTCCCTGACGAATGCCAAAGTCTGTAGATGCTCAAGTACCTTATATAAAATAGAGAAATACAGTCGACCCTCGATATCCACAGATGTGGAACCTGTGGATACGGAGGGATGACTGTATGTAAAAATAGATAGCACAAGGAATTAAAACCACATATAGCTATTGCTAAATATTTATTAGAATGTCTAAAATTAAAAAGAATGACTATATCAGGTCTGAAGGAAAAAAGAGAGAACAGTATAATAGTAGCAAACTTCAACACCCCACTTTAAACAATGGATAAATCATACCAACAGAAAATCAATAAGGAAACATTAGACTTGTATTAAACTTGAGATCAAATGAATCTACATACAGAACATTCCATCCAACAACAGCAGAACATTCTTCTCAAGTGAACACAGAACATTCTCCAGGATAAATCATGTTAGATCACAAAACAAGTGTTAGCAAACATTAAAAGAATGAAATCATACCAAGTATCTTTCCTGCCCACAGTGGTATGAAAACAGAAATTGACAGGAGAAAAACTGAAAATTTCACAAACATGTGGAAATTAAATAACACACTCCTGGAAAACCAGAGCATCAAAGAAAAAAAATCAAAAAATAACTTCAGACAAGTGAAAATGGAAACAAGACACATGGGATGCAGCAAAAGCAGTTCTCAGTGGGAAGTTCATAGCAATCAATGCCTACATTAAGAAAAAAAGAAAGATCTCAAATAAACCACCTAAATTTACACATTGAGGAACTAGAAAAGAGAAACAAAGCCCAAAGTTGGCAAAAAGAAGATGATAAAGATCAGAGCAGAAATGAATAAAATAGAGAACAGGAAAATAACAGGAAAGATCAAAAAAAATAAAAAGCTGGTTTTTTGAAAAGATTAACAAAATTGACAAACCTTTCGCTAGACTTAACAAGATTATAAAATTATAAGTAAAAGAGAAGACATTACAACTGATACCACAGAAACATAAAGAGTCATAAGAGACTACTATGAACAATTATACACCCACAAATTAGACAACCTAGAATAAATTCCTAGGAACATATAACTGACTAAGACTGAATCATGAAAAAAGAAAATCTGAATAGAACAATAATGAGCAAGGAGATTAAATAAAACACCTCCCAACAGTAACAACAACAAAAAAGCCTAGGACCAGATAGCTTCTCAGGCTTTAAATGTTTACCAAATGTTTCAAGAAGAATTAAACTCATTTTCTGCGGTAAGCATTACCCTCACACCAAGGCCAGGTAAGGATACTACAGGAAAAGAAAACTACAAGCCAACATTTCTGATGAATATAGAGGCAAAAATTATCAAGAAAATACTAGCAAATCAAATTCAAAATCACATTAAAAGTATCATACATCAGGACTTCCCTGGCGGTCTAGAGGTTAAGACTCTGCCCTTCCAATGCAGGTGGTGCAGCTTCAATCCCTAGTTAGGGAACTAAGATCCCACATGCTGCGCAGCGCAGACAAAAAATTTAAAAAAAAAAATTTTTTTTAAAGTATCATTGACCCATACACCATAATCAACTGGGATTTATCACTGAAATGCAAGCATGGCTCAATATAAAGAAATCAAAAATTGTAATACACCTCATTAATGGAATGAAAGATAAAAATCATGATTGTCTCGGGGGCTTCCCTGGTGGCGCAGTGGTTGAGAATCTGCCTGCCAATGAAGGGGACACAGGTTCAAGCCCTAGTTTGGGAAGATCCCACATGCCGCGGAGCAACTAGGCCTGTGAGCCACAATTACTGAGCCTGTGCGTCTGGAGCCTGTGCTCCGCAACAAGAGAGTCCACAATAGCAAGAGGCCCGCGCACCGCGATGAAGAGTGGCCCCCACTTGCCGCAACTAGAGAAAGCCCTCGCACAGAAACAAAGACTCAACGCAACCAAAAATTAAAAATAAATAAATAAAAACTATTAAAAAAAAATCATGATTGTCTCAATAGATGCACAAAAAGCATTTACCTAAATTCAACATCTTTCATGATAAAAATTCTCAACAAACTAGGAATAGAAGGATTACACCTCAACATAAAAAAGGCCATATATAACAAGTCCACAGCTAACAACATACTCAAGGGTGAAAGGTTGAAAAAAGCTTTTCCTCTAAGATCAGGAGCAAGACAAGGATGTCCACTCTCATCACTTTTATTCAACATACTACTGGAAGTCCCAGCCAGAACAATTAGACAGGAAAAAGAAATAAAAGGCATCTAAATTGGAAATGAAGACGTAAAACTATCTTCGTTTGCAGATGACCTCATCTTATATATATTGATAGAAAATCCTGAAGACTTCACCAAAAATTTATTAGCACTAACAAATGATTTCAGTAGTTTCAAGATATATCATCAAAAAACAAAAACCAGTTGCATTTCTGTATACTAACAATGAACCATCTGAAAAAGAAATAAAGAAAACAAGCCCATTTACAACAGTATCAAAAACAATAAAATACTCAGGAATAAAGTTAACCAGGGAGGTGAAAGATCTATACACTGAAATCTATATGACAATGAGAAACACTGAAGAAAAAAACAAATAGAAGACACGTTCATGTATGAAAAAAGTTAATATTATACTATACTACCCAAAAGCCATCTACAGATTTACGGCAATCCCTATCAAAATTCCAATAGCATTTTTCACAGAAATAGGAATCCTGAAGTTTGTATGGAACAACTCCCTCTTGCGAGAGTACCGGAATCACAACTGACTGCTGGGCAATCATTCACAGAAAGACACTGAAAATCATAAAAAGATACCCAACATCCAAAGAAAAAGGAGAACACCCAATGAGACAGTAGGAGGGGTGCAATCACAATAAAGTCAAATCCCATAACTGCTGGGTGGGTGATTCACAAACAGAAGAACAAGTATACCTCAGAAGTCCACCCACTGGAGTGAAGGTTCTCAGCCCCACATCAGGCTCCCCAACCTGGAGGTCTGGCAATGGGAGGAGGAATTCCCAGAGAATCAGACTTTAAAAGCTAGTGGGATTTGATTGCAGGACTTCGACAGAACTGGGTAAAACAGAGATTCCACTCTTGGAGGGCACAGACAAAACAGTGTGCGCATCACTACCCAGGGGGAAGGAGAAGTGACCCCACGGGAGACAACCAGACCTACCTGCTAGTGTTGGAGGACATATGCATAGGAGCAGGGTGGCTGTGGCTTACCACAGGGACAAGGACACTGGCAGCAGAAGTTCTGGGAAGCACTCCCTGGCATGAGCCCTCCCGGAATCCCCAATTAGCCCCACCAAAGAGCTGGGTAGGCTCAAGAGCTGGGTCACCTCAGGCCAAACAACCGACAGGGAGGGAACAGAGCACCACCCATCAGCAGAAAAGTGGATTAAAGTTTTACTGAGCTCTGCCCACCAGAGCAACACCAAGCTCTTCCCACCACCAGGCCCTCCCAGCAGGAAGCTTGCACAAGCCTCTTGGATATCCTGATCCACCAGAGGGCAGAGAGCAGGAGCAAGAAGAACTACAATCCTGCAGCCTGTGGAATGAAAACCACATTCACAGTAAGATACACAAAATGAAAAGTGACAAGACTATGTACCACATAAAGGAACAAGATAAAACCCCAGAAAAACAACTAAATGAAGTAGATATAGGCAACCTTCCAGAAAAAGAATTCAGAATAATGATAGTAAAAATGATCCAGGACCTCAGAAAAACAATGGAGGCAAATATCGAGAAGATGCAAGAAATGTTTAACAAAGACCCAGAAGAATTAAAGAACAAACACCTAGAAGAATTAAAGAACAAACAAACAGAGATGAACACTACAATAACTGAAATGAAAAATACACTAGAAGGAATCAATAGTAGAATAACTGAAGCAGAAGAATGGATAAGTGACCTGGAAGACAGAATGGGAGAATTTACTGCCACAGAAGAGAATAAAGAAAAAAGAATGAAAAGAAATGAAGACAGTCTAAGAGACCCCTGGGACAACATTAAACACACCAACATTCGCAACATAGGGGTCCCAGAAAGAGAAGAGAGAGAGAAAGGATCCGAGAAAATATTTCAAGAGGTTATAGTCGAAAACTTCCCTAACATTCGAAAGGAAAGAGCCACCCAAGTCCAGGAAGTGCAGAGAGTCCCAGGCAGGATAAACCCAAGCAGAAACACACCAAGACACACAGTAATCAAACTGACAAAAATTAAAGACAAAAAAAGTTATTAAAAGCAACAAGGGAAAAATGACAAATAACATACAACTCCCATAAGATTAACAGCTGATTTCTCAGCAGAAACTCCACAAGCCAGAAGGGACTGGCAAGATATATTTAAAGTGATGAAAGGGAAGAACCTAAAACCAAGATTACTCTACCCAGCAAGGATCTCATTCAGATTCGAAAGAGAAATCAAAAGCTTTACAAACAAGCAAAACCTAAGAGAATTCAGCACCACCAAAGCAGCTCTACAACAAATGCTAAAGGAACTTCTCTAAGTGGGAAACACAAGAGAAGAAAAGGAACTACAAAAACAAACCCAAAACAATTAAGAAAATGGTAACAGGAACATACATATGGATAATTACCTTAAATGTGAATGGATTAAATGCTCCAACCAAAAGACACAGGCTCCCTGAATGGATACAAACACAAGACCCATATATATGCTGTGTACAAGAGATCCACTTCATACCTAGGGATACACACAGACTGAAAGTAAGGGGATGGAAAAAGATATTCCATCCAAATGGAAATCAAAAGAAAGCAATACTCATAAAAGAAAAAATAGACTTTAAAATAAAGACTACTAAAAGAGACAAGGAAGGACACTGCATAATGATCAAGGGATCAATCCAAGAAGAAGATATAACAATTGTAAATATTTATGCACCCAACATAGGAGCACCTCAATATGTAAGTCAAACACTAACAGCTATAAAAGGGGAAACTGACAGTAACACAATAATAGTAGGGGACTTCAACACTCCACTTTCCCAATGGACAAGTCATCCAAAATGACAATAAATAAGGAAACACAAGCTTTAAATGACACATTAGGCCAGATGGACTTAATTGATATTTATAGGACATTCCATCCAAAAAAAGCAGATTACACTTCCTTCGCAAGTGCACGTGGAACATTCTCCAGGATAGATCACATCTTGGGTTACAAATCAAGTCTCGGTAAATTAAGAACACTGAAATCATATCAAGCATCTTTTGAAACCACAACACTATGAGATTAGAAATAAATTACAGGGAAAAAAACGTAAAAAACACAAACTCATGGAGGCTAAACAATACGTTACTAAATAACCAAGAGATCACTGAGGAAATCAAAAAATACCTAGAGACAAATGACAATGAAAACACAATGATCCAAAACCTATGGGATGCAGCAAAACCAGTTCTAAGAGGGAACTTTATAGCAATATAATCCTACCTCGAGAAACAAGAAAAATCTCAAATATACAATCTAACCTTACACTTAAAGGAACCAGAGAAAGAAGAACAAACAAAACCCAAAGTTAGTAGAAGGAAGGAAATCATAAAGATCAGAGCAGAAATAAATGAAATAGAAACAAAGAAAACAATAGCAAAGATCAATAAACCTAAAAGCTGGTTCTTTGAGAAGATAAACAAAATTGATAAACTTTTAACTGGACTCAAATCAATAAAATTAGAAATGAAAAAGGAGAAATTACAACAGACAGCACAGAAATACAAAGCATCATAAGAGACTACTATAAGCAATCTATGCCAATAAAATGGACAACCTGGAAGAAACAGACGAATTCTTAGAAAGGTATAACCTTCCAAGACTGAACGAGGAAGAAATAGAAAATATGAACTGATCAATCACAAGCACTGAAACTGAAACTCTGATGAAAAATCTTCAAACACACAAAAGTCCAGGACCAGATGATTTAACAGGTGAATTCTCTCAAACATTCAGAGAAGAGCTAACACTCATCCTTCTCAACTCTTCCAAAACAACTGCAGAGGAAGGAACACTCCCAAACTCATTCTATGAGGCCACCATCACCCTGATACCAAAACAAGACAAAGATACTACCAAAAAAATTACAGACCAATATCACTGATGAACATAGATGCAAGAATCCTCAACAAAATACTAGCAAACAGAATCCAACAACACATTAAAAGGATCATACACCACGATCAAGTGGGATTTATCCCAGGGATGCAAGGATTCTTTGATATATGCAAATCAATCAATGTGATACACCATATTAACAAAATGAAGAATAAAAACCATATGATCATCTCAATAGATGCAGAAAAAGCTTTTGACAAAATTCAACACCCATTTATGATAAAAACTCTCCAGAAAGTGGGCATAGAGGGAACCTACCTCAACATAATAAAGACCATATATGACAAACCCACAGCCAACATCATTCTCAACGGTGAAAAACTGAAAGCATTTCCTCTAAGATCAGGAAGAAGACAAGGATGTTCACTCTCGCCAGTATTATTCAACATAGTTTTGAAAGTCCTAGCCACGGCAGTAAAAGAAAAAGAAATAAAAGGAATGCAAATTGGAAAAGAAGTAGTAAGACTGTCACTGTTTGCAGATGAGATGATACTATATATAGATAATCCTAAAGATGCCACCAGAAAACTACTAGAGCTAATCAATGAATTTGGTAAAGTTTCAGGATACAAAACTAATGCACAGAAATCTCTTGCATTCCTATACGTTAACAACAAAAGATCTGAAACAGAAATTAATGAAACACTCCCATTCACCACTGCCACAAAAAGAATAAAATACCTAGCAATAAACCTACCTAAGGAGGTACAAGACCTGTACTCAGAAAACTATCAGACACTGATGAAAGAAATCAAAGATGACACAAACAGATGGAGAGATATACCATGTTCTTGGATTGGAAGAATCAATATTGTGAAAATGACTATATTACTCAAAGCAAGCTACAGATTCAATGCAATCCCTATCAAATTACCAATGGCATTTTTTTACAGAACTAGAACAAAAAATCTTAAAATTTGTATGGAGACACAAAAGACCCTGAATAGCCAAAGCAATCTTGAGGGGAAAAAACTGGAGGAATCATAATCCCTCACCTCATACTATACTACAAAGCTACAGTAATCAAGACAATATGGCACTGACACAAAAACAGAAATGTAGATCAATGGAACAGGACAGAAAGCCCAGAGATAAACCCACACACCTCTGGTCAACTAGTCTGTGAAAAAGGAGGCAAGGATATACAGTGGAGAAAAGACAGTCTCTTCAATAAGTGGTGCTGGGAAAACTGGACAGCTATATGTAAAAGAATGAAATCAGAACACTCCCTAACACCATACACAAAAATAAACTCAAAATGGATTAAAGACCTAAATGTAAGACCAGACACTATAAAACTCTTAGAGGAAAACATTGGAAGAACACTCTTTGACATAAATCACAGCAAGATCTTTTTCGACCCACCTCCTAGAGTAATGGAAATAAAAATAAAAATAAATGGGACCTAATGAAACTTAAAAACTTTTGCACAGCAAAGGAAAACTATAAACAAGACAAAAACACAACCCTCAGAATGGGAGAAAATATTTGCAAAAGAATCAACGGACAAAGGATTAATCTCCGAAATATATAAAAAGCTCATGCAGCTCAATATTAAAAAAACAAACAACCCAATTAAAATATGGGCAGAAGACCTAAATAGACATTTCTCCAAAGAAGACATACAGATGGCCAAGAAGCACATGAAAAGCTGCTCAGTATCACTAATTATTAGAGAAATGCAAATCAAAACTACAATGAGATATCACCTCACACCAGTTAGAATGGGCATCATCAGAAAATCTACAAACAACAAATGCTGGAGAGGGTGTGGAGAAAAGAGAGCCCTCCGGCACTGTTGGTGGGAACGTAAATTGATATAGCCACTATGGAGAACAGTACGGAGGTTCCTTAAAAAACTAAAAATAGAATTACCATATGACCCAGCAATCTCACTACTGGGCATGTACCCAGAGGAAATCATATTTCAAAAAGTCACATGCACCCCAATGTTCACTGAAGCACTATTTACAACAGCCAGGTCATGGAGGCAACCTAAATGCCCATCGACAGACGAATGGATAAAGAAGATGTGATACATATATACAATGGAATATTACTCAGCCATAAAAAAGAACAAAATTGGTCATTTGTAGAGGCATGGATGGACCCAGAGACTGTCATACAGAGTGAAGTAAGTCAGAAAGAGAAAAACAAATATATATTAATGCATATATGTGGAATCTAGAAAAATAGTAGAGGTGAACCTGCTTGCAAGGCAGAAATAGAGACACAGATGTAGAGAACAAACATATGGACACCAAGGGGGGAAAGTTCAGGGGGGTGTGGTGGGATGAACTGGTAGATTGGGATTGACATATATACATATAAAATAGAAATCATTATGGCAAGCTGGTAAAGCCTAACCAGAGAACCTCATCAGGAGAAAATCTACAGCCTTCACTTGGGTAAAAACAATCAACTGAAACACCTGCCCTGACAGCGAGATTAATTTCGCTTTTCCAAAAGTGTGTTGTGAGCAACCATACTTCCAGGAGATGCTTACCAAAGGAAGAGCCCTGGGGAAAACTAAGTATGGGAAACGCTGTATGTTAAATGTATCTTATGATGATTCACAACACATGTTAGCACAGTAAAAGTTTTCAGTAAAGAAATCTTTTAAAAAAAAATTTGTATGGAACAACAAAAGACCCCAAATAGCCTAAGCAATATTGAAAAAGAAAAACAAAGCTGAAGGCATCAAACTTCTTGACTTCAAACTATACTACAAAGTTATGTTAATCAAAACAATATGGTATTGGCTTAAGAATACACACACAGATCAATGAAACAGAATAGAGAGCCCAGAAAATAACCCATGCATATATGGTCAATCAATTTACAACAAAGGAGCAAAGACCACTCAATGGGGAAAGAACAGTCTCTTCACTAAATGGTGTTGGGAAAACTGGATGTTCACATGCAGAATAAATAAAATTAACTTGAAGTGGATTAAAGACTTAAAGATGAGATTTGAAGGCGATAAAATTCCTAGAAAAAATCATAGTGAAAAGCTCCCTGACCTTGATCTTGGCAATGATTTTTTGGACATGACACCAAAAACACAAGTAACAAAAGCAAAAATCAACAAGTGATACTACATCAAACTTAAGAGCTCTGTACAGCAACAGAAACAACCAACAAAATTAAGAGGCAACCTACAGAAGAGGAGAAAAATATATGTAAACCTTATATTTAATAAGGGATTAACAACCAAAATATACAAGGAACTCATACAACTCAATCGCAAAAAAACTCCGAATAATCTAATTTAAAGATGGGCAAAGACCTGAAAAACATTTTTCCAAAGAAGACATACAAATGGCCAAAAAGTACATGAAACAGTGCTCAACATCACTAATCATCAGAAAAATGCAAATCAAAGCCACAAATGAGGGAGGACCCTGGAAGTCCAGTAGTTAGGACTCGGTGCTTTCACTGCTGTGGCCCAGGTTCAATCCCACAAGCTGCACAGCATGGACAACAACAACAAAAACAAAACACAATGAGATATCATCTCACACCTATTAGAATGGTTATTATCAAAAATACAAGAGATAAGAAGTGCTGGTAAGGACGTGGAGAAAAGGGAACCCTTGTGCACCACTGGTGGGAAGGGAAATTGATACAGCAACTACGGGAAACACTATGGAGGTTCCTCAAAAAATTTAAACTAGAACTACCATATAATCCAGCAATCCCAATGTTGGGTATATATTTGAAGGAAATTAAAATACTATCTTGAAGAGATATCTGCAGCACCCCATATTCATTGTGTCATTATTTACAACACCCAAGACACGAAAAGAACCTAGGTGTTTGTCAATGGATGAATGGATAAATATGATAAACACACACACCCATGCACACGATGGAATATTATTCAGCCATAAAATTGAAGGAAATCCTGACGTTTGCAACAATGTGGATGAATGCTGAGGGTGAGATAAAGAATGACAAATACTGTATGATATCACTTATATGTGGAATCTAAACACGCTCAACTGATAGAAACAGAGAGTAGACTGGTGGTTGCCAGAGGCTGGAAGGTGGAGGAAATGAGATGTTCAAAAAGTATAAACTACCAGTTATAAGGTGAGTAAGTTCTGGGATCTAATGTACAGCTTGGTGTTTACAGGTAACAATACTGTGCTGTATACTTGAAAGATGCTAAGAAAGTAAATATTAAATGTTCTCACCACCACCACCACCACCACCACCACAACAACAAAATGGAAATTATGTGAAGTGATAAATGTGTTAACTAAGCTTATTGTGGTAATCATTTTGCAATACATGTGTATCAAATCGTTACATTTTACACATTAAACTTATACATTTATATATGTAAATTATATCTCAATAAAGATGAGAAAAAAATAGAGTAGAAGGATACCCATGAAACTAAAACAAGTGGTTATGTGTTTTAGGGAACAGAAAAAAATGGGGAAGACAGGAACAGGAGTGAGAGCCACACTTCTCAATGTATACTTTTTTTTTGTTAATTTATTGTATTTATTTTGGCTGTGTTGAGTCTTAGTTGCGGAACGCGAGATCTTCATTGTAGCATGCAGGATCTTTCATTGCGGTGCACAGGCTTCTCTCTAGTTGTGGCGTGCAGGCTCTAGAGCATGCAGGCTCAGTAGTTGCGGTGCACAGGCTCTCTAGTTGTGGCACGTGGGATCAGTAGTTGCAGCACGCAGGCTCTCTAGTTGTAGCACACGGGCTCTAGAGCACGTGGGCTCAGTAGTTGTGGCACATGGGCTTAGTTGCCCCACGGCATATGGGATCTTAGTCCCCCGAACAGGGATCGAACCCGTGTCCTGTGCATCGGAAGGTGGATTCTTAACCCCTGGACCACCAGGGAAGTCCCTCAATGTGTATTTTTTTAATATAGTTTATTTTTGTACCATGAGAAGGCATCACCTGTTTTAAAAAATGCAAAATAAAAATAAGGAAAAAAATTTTTTAGTATGCAAGCAGAAAGGATATCTTTAAGCTTGTAAGAAAAACTTATGTTCCACTCATCCTTAGAAAAATATGTGAGAAAATACTCAGTAAAACCTGAAAGTAAATTCAAAACTGGAAAGATACAGAATCCACAGCTTGTAAAAACTTCAGAATACCACAAAGGCAGTTATACATTATGCAAGAATCCATCTGAAATTAACACTAGAAAATTCTCCTTTGAGTAAGGAGAAAGACTTGACCTTAGGTCCTTAAAGAAAGACATAAAATCCAACACATAACACATGCTTTGTCTCTTCAATAAACACTTCATAAGTGCCAAATATGTGGTAGGCACTCCTCTCGACACTAGACGAAGAAAATAAATTTATGAAGATATATTTGGTGTCCAGAGTGCTAGAGTAGAGGGAGGCAGGTGTGCAGACTATGAACAAATAAATAAATGTATAATTATAATGTCAGTACTATGATGAAAAGAAACAGAAGAAAGAGAAAGATACTGATGAGGAGTGGGGAGCTATTAGGGTGGTCAGGAAAAGCGCCTCCGATAGGTTAACAGTTAGAGCTAAATGAAATGAGGAGGTAAGCTTCAAAGATATGCGAGGAAGAAAGTGCTAGGCAAAAAACAAAATACGTAAGACAGAGGTGTACTAGGTGCATTTAAAGAAACAGCAAAAAGATGAGTATGACTAAAACAAATATGTATAACGCAGAATACAGCAAGGGATGAAATGGAAAAGAAGGCAAGTGCCAAATCATGTAGGGTCTCTGAAGCAATAAGGCCTTTGGATTTACTACACGTAAGCCAGAAACCCATTAGAGAGTTTTGAGCAGCTGAGTGTGCTCATCTATAAAACAGATGATATATTATATAATTTTCTTCCTATTCTCTCCTTATTGTGAAGAGCTTAACGAAAACTAAGACATATACATATGTATAAGACATTAACACTGTTTACTGAATTTTGACTTTTAGAATAAATACATTGACAAATTTCAGAAAATAACAATGGCTATAGAATAGGAGGCAAATGAAATCAACATTGACAATACAAAAGCATATATAGCTGAAAAAGGTGTGAAATAGAGATAGGAAGGTGAAAGAAGGGTGAAAGTCTTAAATATATTTTACAGAATGGGGATTCAAGAAATACTGTTTATGAATGACAGAAAAACAAAAAGACGCTTAAGTATGTTGTTTAAAATTAAAGTGACAGCTGGAGAGACTGAGAACAGTAACAAAATTTTTGAGAAGCCTACGTCTTAGAAAATTGTATAAATTAGTTAATTCCTCTTCTATCATAGCAGGAAATCAATGGACAACAGCCAAAGTTGACACTTCAAGGAAGACCAACATAACACTATCACACAGAAATGAAAGAAATTACCAGAAGATCTGAAATAAAACACGATTAAAGGAGGCTGCTTAAGGAGGATAAGAACAGAATAAGGGAGTGCAGTACATGTCTATTTCTTTTTGTTATGATCCATTTTTAACCATGAGCATCAGGGGAACCTCAAGAGTGGTGCTAAGGTTTAAAATAAATAACATATATTGATACCTAAAGTGTATTTACAGCATAATTATAATACCACAACTGTGAACAGGAAAAAGATAACATTTTGGAGGATAGGACTATAGACACTTTTCCCCTCTTTGCTTAAGTTTTTTTTTTTTTTTTTTAAAGACCACTCTTTATTTATTTATTTATTTTTTAACTTTTGGGTTTTATTTATTTATTTATTTATTTATTTATTTATTTATGGCTGTGTTGGGTCTTCGTTTCTGTGCAAGGGCTTTCTCTAGTTGCAGCAAGTGGGGGCCACTCTTCATCGCGGTGCGCGGGCCTCTCATTATCGCGCCTTCTCTTGTTGCGGGGCACAGGCTCCAGACGCGCAGGCTCAGTAATTGTGGCTCACGGGCCTAGTTGCTCCGCGGCATGTGGGATCTTCCCAGACCAGGGCTCGAACCCGTGTCCCCTGCATTGGCAGGCAGATTCTCAACCACTGCGCCACCAGGGAAGCCCTTTGCTTAAGTTTTAAATGTTTGAATCCTTAGAGTTAAGGCCTAGACCCTCTTCTCAGTTTGCAATTTCTTTCCATGTGCTCTTTCTAGTCTCATGTTTTCAATTAGTAGCTATAGCACTGTTTTCCAAAGTATGATCCACAGATCACCTAGATTAAAATCACCAAAGTGTTGATTAGAATACAGATTCCGGGGACTTCCCTGGTGGTGCAGTGGTTAAGAATCTGCCTGCCAATCAAGTACCTTTTTGGACCACAACACTATGAGACTAGATATCAATTACAGGAAAAAAACTGTAAAAAATAAACACATATGGAGGCTAAACAATATGCTACTAAACAACTAAGAGATCACAGAAGAAATCAAAGAAGAAATCAAATAAATACCTAGAAACAAATGACAATGAAAACACAACGACCTAAAACCTATGGAATGGGCTTCCCTGGTGGCGCAGTGGTTGAGAATCTGCCTGCCAATGCAGGAGACACGGGTTCGAGCCCTGGTCTGGGAAGATCCCACATGCCACGGAGCAACTAGGCCCGTGAGCCACAGCTACTGAGCCTGCGCGTCTACAGCCTGTGCTCCGCAACAGGAGAGCCTGCGATAGTGAGAGGCCCGCGCACCGCGATGAAGAGTGGCCCCCACTTGCCACAACTAGAGAAAGCCCTCGCACAGAAACGAAGACCCAACACAGCCATAAATAAATAAATAAATAATTTAAAAAAAAACAAAAACCTATGGGATGCAGCAAAAGCAGTTCTAAGAGGGAAGTTTATAGGAATACAATCCTACCTCAAAAAACAGGAAAAATCTCAAATAAAAAACCTAACCTTACACCTAAAGCAATCAGAGAAACAAGAACAAAAAAAACCCCAAAGTTAGCAAAAGGAAAGAAATCATAAAGATCAGATCAGAAATAAATGAAAAAGAAATGAAGGAAACAATAGCAAAGATCAATAAAACTAAAAGCTGGTTCTTTGAGAAGATAAACAAAATTGATAAACCATTAGACTCATCAGGAAAAAAGGGAGAAGACTTAAATCAACAGAATTAGAAATGAAAAAGGAGAAGTAACAACTGACACTGCAGAAATACAAAGGAGCATGAGAGATTACTAAAAGCAACTATATGCCAATAAAATGGACAACATGGAAGAAATGGACAAATTCTTAGAAAAGTACAATCTTCCAAGACTAAACCAGGAAGGACTAGAAAATATGAACAGACCATTCACAAGCACTGAAATTGAAACTGTGAGTTAAAATCTTCCAACAAACAAAAAGCCCAGGGCCACACGGCTTCACAGGCAAATTCTAACAAACATTTAGAGAAGAGCAAACACCTACCTTTCTAAAACTCTTCCAAAATACAGCAGAGGGAGGAACACTCTCAAACTCATTCTATGAGGCCACCATCACCCTGATACCAAAACCAGACAAAGATATCACAGAATAAGAAAATTACACGCCAATATCACTGACGAACATAGATGCAAAAATCCTCAACAAAATACTAGCAAACAGAATCCAACAGCACATTAAAAGGATCATACACCATGATCAAGTGGGGTTTATCCCAGGAATGCAAGGATTCTTCACTATATGCAAAACAATCAACGTGGTACACCACATTAACAAATTGAAGGAGAAAAACCATATGATCATCTCAATCGATGCAGACAAAGCTTTCGACAAAATTCAACACCCATTTATGATTAAAACTCTCCAGAAAGTGGGCATAGAGGGAACATACATCAACATAATAAAAGCCATATATGACAAACTCACAGCCAACATCATTCTCAATGGTGAAAAACTGAAAGAGTTTCCTCTAAGATCAGGACTAAGACAAGGTTGCCCACTTTCACCACTATTATTCAACATAGTTTTGGAAGTATTAGCCATGGCAGTCAGAGAAGAAAAAGAAATAAAAGGAATCTAAATTGGAAAAGAAGAAAAAGTGTCACTATTTGCACATGACATGATCTACACATAGAAAATCCTAAAGATGACACCAGAAAACTACTAGAGCTGATCAATGAATTTGGTAAAGTAGCAGGATAGAAAACTAATGCACAGAAATCTGTTCCATTCCTACACACTAAAAACGAAAAATCAGAAACAGAAATTATGGAAACAATCCCATTTACCACTGCAACAAAAAGAATAAAATACCTAGGAATAATCTACCTAAGGAGGCAAAAGACCTGTACGCTGAAATCTATAAGACACTGATGAAAGACATTAAAGACGATACAAACAGATGGAAAGATATACCATGTTCTTGGATTAGAAGAATCAATATTGTGAAAATGACTATATTACTCAAAGCAATCTATAGATTCAGTGCAACCCCTATCAAACTACCAATGGCATTCTTCACTGAACTAGAACAAAAAATTTTACAATTTGTATGGAAATACAAAAGACCCCAAATAGCCAAAGCAATCTTGAGAAAGAAAACAGAGCTGGAGGAATCAGGCTCCCTGGCCTCAGACTATACTACAAAGCTACAGTAATCAAGACAGTATGGTACTGGCACAAAAACAGTATATCAATCAATGGAATAGGATAGAAAGCCCAGAGATAAACCCACACACATATGGTCACCTTACCTTTCACAAAGGAGGCAAGAATATACAACGGAGAAA
Source organism: Balaenoptera musculus (assembly GCF_009873245.2). Taxonomy (NCBI): domain Eukaryota; kingdom Metazoa; phylum Chordata; class Mammalia; order Artiodactyla; family Balaenopteridae; genus Balaenoptera; species Balaenoptera musculus. The sequence goes on along the minus strand of NC_045785.1, from coordinate 123,945,713 downwards.
AGACAGCTTCTTCAATAAGTGGTGCTGGGAAAACCGGACAGCTACAGGTAAAAGAATGAAATTAGAACACTTCCTAACACCATACACAAAAATAAACTCAAAATGGATTAAAGACCTAAATGTAAGACCAGACACTATAAAACTCTTAGAGGAAAACATAGGCAGAACACTCTATGACATGAATCACAACAAGATCCTTTTTGACCCACCTCCTAGATTAACGGAAATAAAATCAAAAATAAGCAAATGGGACCTAATGAACCTTCAAAGCTTTTGCACAGCAAAGGAAACCATAAACAAGACGAAAAGACAGACCTCAGAATGGGAGAAAATATTTGCAAACGAATCAACGGACAAAGGATTAATCTCCAACAGCTCATGCAGCTCAATATTAAAGAAACAAACAACCCGATCCAAAAATGGGCAGAAGACCTAAATAGACATTTCTCCAAAGAAGACATACAGATGGCCAAGAAGCACATGAAAAGCTGCTCAACATCACTAATTATTAGAGAAATGCAAATCAAAACCACAATAAGGTATCACCTCACACCAGTCAGAATGGCCATCATCAAGAAATATACAAACAATAAATGCTGGAGAGGGTGTGGAGAAAAGGGAACCCTCTTGCACTGTTGGTGGGAATGTAAATTGATACAGCCACTATGGAGAACAGTATGGAGGTTCCTTAAAACACTGAAAATAGAATTACCATATGACCCAGCAATCCCACTACTGGGCATATACCCTGAGAAAACCATAATTCAAAAAGAGTCATGTACCACAAAGTTCACTGCAGCACTATTTACAATAGCCAAGACATGGAAGCAACCTAAATGTCCACTGACAGAGGAATGGATAAAGAAGACGTGGACCTATATACAATGGAATATTACTCAGCCATAAAAAGGAACAAAATTGAGTTATTTGTAATGAGGTGGACAGACCTAGAGCCTGTCATACAGAGAGAAGTAAGTCAGAAAGAGAAAAACAAACACCGTATGCTAACACACATATAAGCAATCTAAAACCTAGTGGGAGGACAGGAATAAAGACGCAAACATAGAGAACAGACTTGAGGACGAAGAGGGGGAAGGGAAAGCTGGGACGAAGTGAGAGAGTAGCACTGACATATATACACTACCAAATGTGAAATGGATGGCTAGTGGGAAGCTGCTGCATAGCACAGGGAAATCAGCTCGGTGCTTTGCAATGACCTAGAGGGGTGCAATAGGGAGGGTGGGAGGGGGGCTCAAGAGGGAGGGGATATGGGGATATATGTATGCATATAGCTGATTCACTGTTTTGTACAGCAGAAACTAACACAACATTGTAAAACAATTACACTCCAATAAGAATGTTTAAAAAAAAAAAGAGAGAGATTTTTAAACAATGGGGGAAATTTGATTATGGACTGTGTATTAGATGATACCAAAAATATACTATCTTGTTAAAGTATATAATGACATTTTGATTACATAAAAAAATGTCCATTACTTTTAGCTTACATACAGAGGTGAAATGATTTCACATCTGAGATTTGCTTTAAAATACTTCAGCAAAGAGGAGAAAAAAAATGAAATGGAAAAAGAAAATGTGCCAAAATCTTGATTAACTGCTAAATCCAGGTCCTGAGTATATGAAAAGCATGATTGAAGGTTTTTTTTTAATTAATAAATAAATAAATAAGTAAATTTATTTATTTATTTATTCATTCACTCATTTATTTTTGGCTGCATTTGGTCTTCGTTGCTGCACGTGGGCTTCTCATTGCGGTGCCTTCTCTTGTTGCGGAGCACGGGCTTTAGGCACATGGGCTTCAGTAGTTGTGGCACGCGAGCTCAGTAGTTGTGGCTTGCGGGGTCTAGAGCACAGGCTCAGTAGTTGTGGCACACGGGCTTAGTTGCTCCGTGGCATGTGGGATCTTCCCAGACCACGGCTTGAACCCATGTCCCTTGCATTGGCAGGCGGATTCTTAATCACTGCGCCACCAGGGAAGTCCAATGTCTGAAGTTTTCCTAACAAAATCTTCCAAGGATTTTGTTTTGACTCTGTTAAATTTGGGGTGCTATTAGACATGCAACTGGGAATGTTAACTAGAGAGTTATATATATAAATCTGGAGTTCTGGGAAGAAGTGGAAAGTTGGAAGTCATGTTTTTCAGCCATGGGACTAAACAAAATCACTTAGAAAAGTGAAGAGAAAACAGGGTGGGAGGAACCAAGATAGAATGTTGGTACATCCAACATTTGAAGGTGGAGAAGTGGAGGAGTCAGGGAAGAAGACAGAGAAGATGCAACAAGTCAATGAGACAGAAAGAAAACCAAGAGAGTGTGGTGTTAGCAGAATCCAAGAGAATAAACATTTCAAAAAAGAAAATGTATTCAACCAATGTCTAAAGTTTCTGAGAAGTGACCACTAGATTTGGAGACATGAAGATCACCAGTGACTGTCACAAAAGCAGTACCAATAGAGTGAAAGAGATGAAAACCTTTTGATAATGTTAGAAAGCTCATCATTCTTTAAAATATCTCCCATACACTTTCCTAAATTCAAAGTATACTTTTACGTTTTAATGTAAAACTTAATTCTCCCATTTTCTTATACTTAGTCCAATCTCTTTTGGGAGGACTGGGGCAGTTCCTCAAACATCTGAACACTTAGTATTAAAGTCCTTCATAGTTGAGAATTAACTATTACTTACACAGCCATCATGCACATTCAGGGTTGCTTCAAGTTTTAATCTTTGGATAAATTCTCTTCTTCCTGTTTAAAAAGAAAGAACTAAATAAATCATACAATTTATTGCTTAGAGAAGTATAACACTGTTAAGAGCCTAGGAACTGTCATGAGGTAGAGTCAAGCTCTACTTTTAACTCCTCCATTTATAGGCTGAGTGACACTGGGCAAATTAACTCCTCCTTAGCCCTAGTTTCCTCATTAGAGTACCTACCTACCTCATGTGGTTATTAAGTGATTCAAGGAGAGAGAGGGCTTAGCACAGTATCTGGAACCACAATAAACACTCAAATGTTCCCTTCATTCATCCATTCATTCAACAAATATACTGTGTACTTACTCCATTCCAGGTCGTGTTCTAGGAGCTAGGGATACAATGGTAAAATAAAAGAGAAAAAGATCCCTGACTCTAGTTAGCTTAATGAAAGACAATAAACAATATGTGACTTCGTAAAAATGCTATATGGAAAAATAAAGCAGAGAAAGGGATAAGAGAAGACTGGAGGTGGGGAATAAGGTTTTCAATTTTAAAGGGTGGTAAACAGTGTTTTAGAAGATGCCACCTATTTTTAAACACATCTCAATTTCAGAAATGCTAAAATACTTAAAAGTTCATTTCACAGTGATGAAATGTGACAGCAAAAAAATTAAATCAGCCTAAATATCCATCAATAGCAGAAAAGTTATAATACTTCAAAAATACAATAAATTCCTCCTTTGAAAAGGAGAAATTATGTTTCTTTAAGAAATGAATCATCTTTACCAAAACTGGACCAAAAAGCTTCATGTTTATTCAGAAGCTGTAATGAAAGGAAGCCGAATATATGACAAAGAACAGTAATTAGCTAAGTAATCAGGCTGATGAGATTTCAAAATTAAATTTGACTATGCTCTCTATATACAGTCACAAGGGACTCTATTATGTTTTCTTGCATTCAGCGTAAAGAGCAAGATCTTCCTGAAGCCAGACTGTTTTCTCTGTTCTCGCCTGTAACTGGTAAGATGGCTAGATAACTGATGAACATGTAGGTTAAAGATTTTGCGTGTGTTGGGGTGGGGTATGGTTCCTAAACTTATTGGAATAAAACAACCTGCAGAAATTCAGCAAAGTATTTTCATGAATTAGGTTATACTTTATACAATTAACTTTTCGAATCTGATTTTCAGCTTTAAAAAGATGCTAACTAGTAAACAGAAAACATTTTGTTAAATCTTTTCTTTTTGGCCATCAGCAGGTGTGGTAATCCTACTGAGTTATAAATTAAGAGTTAAGGAAAAAAGTATTCAAATTAACAACATGACAATAATTAAAATTCATTAAAATGCTAAGAAAAAAGTATTAAAAAAATTTTTCCAAATTTTTAAAATCTGGGCTTGAAAACATGGCTCTAGCCATTTCCAACTAGAGAAAATGGTAGTGCAACATGGGAATAGAAGACAAAGTGAGTAATTTGAGCAAGAATTCTTACATGTGAACTTGTACATAAAAACATGCACTGAGACACAACAGAGACAAGACAGCTCCTAAATGATATTTTTATATGTGACTTAGGAGATCAAAATGATTGTATTGGGCTTCCCTGGTGGCGCAGTGGTTAAGAATCCGCCTGCCAATGCAGGGGACACGGGTTCGAGCCCTGGTCCGGGAAGATCCCACATGCCGCGGAGCAACTAAGCCCGTGCGCCACAACTACTGAGTCTGCGCTCTAGAGCCCGTGAGCCACAACTACTGAAGCCCGCGTGCCACAACTACTGAAACCCGCGTGCCTAGAGCCCATGCTCCACAACAAGAGAAACCACCGCAATGAGAAGCCCGCTCACCACAACGAAGAGCAGCCCCCGCTCACCACAACTAGAGAAAAGCCTGCGTGCAGTGACGAAGACCCAACACAGCCAAAAATAAATAAACAAATTTATTTTTTTTAAAAAGTGTATTGCCCACACATTCCATAAAATGGGCTTCTAGAACAACCTAGTATAAACCTCCTCTACCCTTTTGGTAATTATATGCACTACACCAAGAAATAGGAGCTGAAAGCTAGGATAAAAATAAGAACTATAAGTTTAAAGAAAAAAAAAACTGAGTCCTCTCAAATTAAAATAAAAATAAACTCATGCCTATTATCAAGAACTGTGATGAGTCTAGCCTACTTGCAAGCTAACAAGTTACCTGCCACCATTTCATGGATGCTAGCAGAAGACACAGGACTTCTGAGTCACAGGCAAAGGATTTTACTCCCCAAGGAGAATGAGCTTCAGATTCACATTGGTTCCCCGTGTCCCCCAATTCCCACAGGGCAATGCAGAGGGGTCTGGGGGGATACTGCACATGCAATGGGTTTGAATCACAGCTGGGGAACCCTGAACTGAAGGAACACAAATCTTATATCAAGCAAATCTGCCTAACCTCTGTCCCAAAGGAAAACATTATCTTTATTATTCTGGACAATAAATAAATCTGCCCTCTGCTCCACAGGGAGATATTGTGTCTCCCAAGACTGTTCCCTGAAAAGAGAGTCCAGAACAAAGCAGCCAGTGCCTCTGCTCACAAGATGTGCAGAAATACAAAAGAGACATGGAGAACTGTCTCTCAACAATTACACATTTGTTATGGATGAATTTACCTATCACTGAGGCTTTCTCTCCAAGTCTTTCTTGCAGCCCAAGCTGCCTCATTTAATTCCGTCTCTTTTACATTCCATTCTATATTAATAGATTGTAAGCTCCATAAAAAAAACCCTCTTTTGTTCACTCAAGTATCCTAAGTGCCTAGAACAGTGCCTAAGACAAAGCAGGCACTCAATATACATTCCTGAATCAGTGAATAAATGAACAGGCTCATAATACTGATTCTGTTCTTCAACGTGTTTTCACTCAATAATACAAGGTGAACATTCTTTCACTGGCAATAAATATAGACATACTGCTCATTTTTAATGGCTCTGTAACTTATGAAACAGCTTCATAACTTATTTATTCAAGTACCTATCTCCGTTATTAGACTGAGATGCTTGGGACAAGAAATGTTAGGCTTAAATCTAACTTGGAACATACTACACATACACTGGGCAAAACTTAACATCTCAGGGCCTTAGTTTTACATTTGCAAAACTTTTATATTTGATGGGAATAATACCATCAACTTTACAGGCTTACTGTCTGGAATAAATTAAGTAGCATATGCAAAACTCATAGATGTGACTGATCTACTATAGACACTTAAGATTCGTTCTCTCCCTATGTACACATGGGATTGTTCTGAGTTAATATTGTCTGAAAAGAGAGAAAATGATTTTTTTGTTTGTTTTTGTTTTTAGGCCGCACCGTGCAGCACGTGGGATCTTAGTTCTCCGACCAGGGATCAAATCCGTGCCCCCTGCACTGGGAGTGTGGAGTCTAACCACTGGACCACCAGGGAAGTCCCGAGAGAAAATGATTTTTAAAAAATGACTTCATTAAGGAGTTGGGGTAACTTCAACTGGTTAAGAGAAAAGAATAAGGCTACTGATACTGAGAAACAGAGACGGAACAGCACTTTAACAAAACTTTTCACTTTACTTGACTACTGCCCCTTTGAGCAACTTCTCTTTAAGGCCAAACTTCCTAGTCAACTACAAACACTGCCATCTCTAGCTCATTGTCAGGTCTTCCTTTTCCTGAACTGTCTGTTTTGCCCCCTCCTATTCATTGGTTTTATTCTCAGAAATCGTGGAGTATCAGTAAATTCAATGGTCTCTTTCAAGGCACATTTTTCATAACCTCATAGCATTAGCTGTCATAGGTAAATGCTGTCTCCTTGACATAATCTTCTTCTTTGGCTCCCAAGATATCTTGCCAGATAACCAGAAGAACTGAAAATTAAAGTGTAACAAACTCTGAGGAGAGAAAGAACACAGAACTGTTTTACCTTTGACAAAGAACAGGACAAAGAAGTGACTGCAATCAAAATGTGTAAGAAGAAAACAGTAAAAACTCAAATGAATGTTTAAAGGCCAAATGTGGGCTAGAGACACAGTTTAGAATCTCTAGGATCCTAGGCACAGAGAGAATCTACATTCAGTCACCAGCTCTTTTCCATGAGCCGCCCCCAAGTACTCATAAGAAACACTGAAAACAACAGGAAGCCTGAGAGAGTCCCTGTCTGGGTAAGACTTAAAAAGGAAACTCCAGTCACTTTTCAGGCCCTTCTCTCATGGGAAGCAAAAGTCTTAAGCCACTGGGGAAGCCCTAGTTAAAAAGAGCCTCAGCAAAGGTCCACTAGCTTTAAGAGAGGCAGGAAACCCTCATGTCCATTTCAGGCAAAGGCAACTGCCTTCAGGAAAGGAAAGAAGTATAAACTGCCTATCCTTAAGGGAGGGACAGGAATCCCCCTCCCATCCCTACCAAGAGCCTTACAATGAACAACAAGCAGCAGTTAAGTGTGGTGGCTTTGAATTGTATCAACTCACAACGAACCATGTTTCCCAGAATTTTTTCCCTGTATGTTTCATGTTACTTGAATTACCAGTCATATTTGCACAAGATTGGTGGGTGGAAGTAAAGCAACAGCAATACTGATTTTTATTGATGCTTATATTGTTTATATACATTGTAACTTGTCTGGCTCACCTCGTTAGAATGGGGAGCAACTAGGCCTATAACCATCCTGCCTACCCATAGATCCTCTTTTAGGTTCTTGGAATACTAGGCCAATTTGTGTTTAGGTCCATGACAAAGGGTACCAGTTTCTCCTAAAAAAACACCTACATCTATAAGACTGAAGACAGTGAGAACTGGCATAGATCTTGTTTTCATGGGTTCAGGTTTGTCCTTCCTATCCCCAATTTACCATCATCCCTTCCCAGCTGTCTGTCCTGAGGATGTCAAGCCCCAGCAAAAGACATGAAGAAAACAACTTTACAGAGACAGTTTAATGAGTTCCCACAACTATACAAAGTCAAATACCAGTAACACATCTTTGTGTGTATGTCTGTATATCTCCTAGTAATTCTGCTTCTTTGATTGAACTCATTCATGATTAACATTTTCAGCAAACTAGCAACAGAGGGAAACTTCCTCAATCTGGTAATAAGCACCAATAAAAGACCTAAAATATATCACATTTCATGGTGAAAGACTGAATGCTTCCCACTTAAAATCAGGACAATACAAGGAAGTCCACTCTCACCAGTATTATTAAACACAGTCCTGGAAGTTTTAGACATTGGACTAACGTTAAGAAAAAAAAAAGGCACATAGTTTGGAAAGGAAGAAATAAAACAGTCCCTATTGAAAGATGACATGATTTTCCACATAGAAAATCTCCTGGAATATACCCAGAAACCTCTGAGAATTAATACGTAAGTTTTGCAAGATCACAGGATATAAGATCAACACACAAAAAAAATCACACTGTTACATACTAACAATGAATGGGTAGAAGTTGAACTTAAAACACAATACATTTGGGCTTCCCTGGTGGCACAGTGGTTAAGAATCCACCTGCCAATGCAGGGGACATGGGTTTGAGCCCTGGTCCGGGAAGATCCCACATGCCGTGGAACAACTAAGCCCACGCGCCACAACTACTGAGCCTGCACTCTAGAGCCCGCGAGCCACATTACTGAAGCCCACATGCCTAGAGACCGTGCTCTGCAACAAGAGAAGCCACCGCAATGAGAAGCTCGCGCACCACAACGAAGAGTACCCCCCACTTGCTGCAACTGGAGAAAGCCCGCGCATAGCAACAAAGACCCAACTCAGCCAAAAATAAATAAATAGGTTTATTAAAAAAAAACACAATACATTAATAATTGCTCAGAAGAAAATTAAATATTTAGACATAAATATAACAAAATACGCTGAAGATATGCATCCTGATAATTATAAAATGCTGATGAAAGAAACCAAAGAACTAAATAACTGGAGTGATGTACTGTGTTTATGGATCAGAAGGCTCAACATAGTAAAGAGGCCAGTCCTTCCCAAACTGATATGTGAGTCCAATGCAATTCCTATCAAAATCCCAGCAAGGTATTTTGGAGATAAGGACAACCTTACTCTAAAATTCATACAAAAAGGTAAAAGACATAGAAGAGCTAAAACAATTTTGAAAAAGAATTATTGAGGGGAGAAAACGTCACTCAACTTGATGTAAAAACTTACTATATAGCTACAGTAAACAAAACAGTATGGTATTTACAAAGGGACAGACACACAGATCAATGCAAGAGAATAGAGAACACTGATTAGATACACATAAAATGTGCCCAACTGATTTTTAATAAAGGTGCAAAAGCAATTCAATGGAGAAAATACAGACTTTTAAACAAATGGTGCTAGGGCAAGTGGACATTCATAAGCACAAAAATGAACTTCAAGGTAAATCACATACCTCATACAAAAATTAACACAAAATGGACCCTGGACTTAAACGTAAAAATATAAGACTATAAAACTTCAGGGAAAAAACACAGGAGGTAATCTCCAGGACCTAGGGTTAAGTTAAGAGTGTTTAGACATCAGACCAAAAGCATAATCCATAAAAGAAAAAAACTGATAAATTGGACCTCTCCAAAGTTAAAAACCTTTACTCTGCAAAAGACTCTATGAAAAGAAGAAAAAGACAAACTACACACTGGGAGAAAATATTTGCAAACTGCATATCTGACGAAGGACTAATACCTAAACTATATAAATAAGTCTCAAAAAACAACAGTGAAAAAACAACAGTGAGAGACATGAAAATACACGCCACTGAAAATATAAAGATGGCAGGACCCCTCCGAGCACCAACAACCAGCTGCGATGGGACCTGGCCTTACCTGCCAGCTGGCCAGCATCAGCCCAGGACTCCTGCACTGCACAGCCAGCCATACCAGGACCTGGCCCCAGCCACAAGCAGCTGGAAGCCTCTGCACTACGCAGGACCCCACAGCCAAGTGGGCTGGAAGCCAGCCCCATGTACCAGAGTGCCACAGCAATCAGACCCACCACAACAAAAGGGCCCACATAGCCCACACAGGGGGCACCCCTAGGTCATACAACTCTGGTGACCTGAGGGGAGTGTACTTATTCCACAAGCTGCACGGCACGGCCAAAAAAAAGAAGACATAACAATTGTAAATATATTTGCACCTAACATAGGAGCACATAAACATATAAACCAAATATTAACAAACATAAAGAAATTGACAGTAACATAATACTACTAGGGAACTTTAACACTCCACTTACATCAATGGATAGATCATCCAGACAGAAAATCAATAAGGAAACACTAACCTTAAACAACCTATCAGGGACTTCCCTAGTGGTCCAGTGGTTAAGACTCCGCCTCCCAATACAGGGGACACAGGTTCAATCCCTGGTTGGAGGACTAATATCCCACACACCATGAGGCAACTAAGCCTGCACTCTCTAGACCCGTGCACCACAACTAGAGAGCCCACATGCCACAACTACTGAGCCCACACGCTATGGGGCCCACGTGCCACAACTAGAGATCCCCACGTACCACAACTACTGAGTCCACGCGCTCGAGAGCCCACACGCCACAACAAAAGATCCCACATTCCGCAACTAAGACCCGATGCAGCCAAATAAATAAATAAATATTTTACAAAATGGTTAAGATAAATGTTGTGTATCTTACCTCAGTAAATTTTAAAAAAATCAAATACGATGAACTTAATAGATATAGAAAGAACGTTCCATTCAAAAGCAACAGAATACACATTCTTCTCAAGTACACATGGAACATCTCAAGGATAGAGCACAAGCTGGGCCACAAAGCAAGTCTCAATAAATCTTCTTAAGACTGAAATCATACCAAACATCTTTTCTGACCATAACGCTATGAGCCTAGAAATCAACTATAAAGAGAGAAACTGCAGACACAAAAAACACATGGAGGCTAAACAACATGCTACTAAACAACCAATGGATCACTGATGGAATCAAAGAGAAAATCCAAAAATACCTGGAAACAAATGAAAATGGAAACACAACGATCCAAAATCTATGGGACTTAGCACAAGCAGTTCTAAGAGAGAAGTTTAGAGCAATACAAGCCTAGCTCAGGAAACAAGAAAAATCGCAAACAACCTAACTTTGCACCTAAAGCTACTAGAAAAATAACAAACAAAACCCACAGTTAGCAGAAGGAAAGAAATAAAAAACAGCAAAATAAGTGAAATAAAAACTAAAAGATCAATAGAAAAGACCAATGAAACTAAGAGCTGGTTCTTTGAAAAGACAGACCAAATTGATAAACCTTTAGCTACACACATCAAGAAACAAAGAGAGGGCCCAAATCAATAAAATCAGAAATGAAAAAGGAGAAATACAAAGGATCATAAGAAATTACTATGAAAAACTATGCACCAATAAAATGGACAACCCAAAAAAAACTGACAAATTCCTAGAAATGTACAATCTCCCAAGACTGAATCGGGAAGAAATAGAAAACTTGAACAGACCAATTACCAGTAATGAAATTGAGTCAATAACCAAAAAACTAAGAATAAGCAAAACTCCAGGACCAGACAGCCTCACAGATAAATTCTACCATTTAAAGAAGAGTTAATACCTATCCTCAAACTATTCAAAAAAACTAGAGGAAGGACTTCTGAACTCATTCTATAAAGCCAGCAGCACCCTGATACCATAAAATAAAATTAAAAAAAACACAAAAAAGGAAATTACAGGTGAATATCACTGATGAACACATATGCAAAAATCCTCAACAAAATACTAGCAAATCAAATTCAACAATACATTATATGGATCATACACCATATTCAAATGGGATTTATCCCAAGAATGCAAGGATGATTCAATATCTGCAAATCAATCAGTGTGATAAACCACATTAACAAATTGAAGAATAAAAATCATATGATCATGTGATCATCTCCACAGATGCAGAAAAAGCTTTTGACAAAATTCAATATTCATTTATGATAAAAAATCCTCAACAAAGTAGGTATAAAGAGAACACACCTCCACATAATAAAGGCCCACTTTACTGACAAGTCCACAGCTAACATCACACTCAACAGTGAAAAGCTGAAAGCATTTTCCCTAAAATCAGGAATGAGACAAGGATGCCCACTCTTGGCACTTTTATTCAACATAGTACTGGATGTCCCAGACACAGCAGTCAGACAAGAAAAAGAAATAAAAGGAATCCAAACTGGAAAAGAAGAAGTAAAACTGTCACTGTTTGCAGATGACCTGATACTACATATGGAAAGTCCTAAAGATACCACCAAGAAACTATTAGAATGAATGAATTCAATACAGTTACAGATACAAAATTAATATATAGAAATATTTGTTTCTATGCAGTAACAATAAACTACCAGAAGGAGAAATTAAGCAAAAAATCCCATTAACAATTGCATCAAAACGAATAAAACACTTAGGAATAAATCTAACCAAGGAGGTATAAGACTCAGAAAACTATAAAACACTGATAAAAGAAACTGAAGATGACACAATTGGAAAGATATACTGAGTTTGTGGATTGGAAGAATTAATATTGTTAAAATGTTTACACTACCCAAGGCAAGCTATAGATTCAATGCAATTCCTATCAAAATACCAATGGCATTTTTCATAGAACTAGAATAGATAATTCTAAAATTTCTATGGAAACACAAAATACCCCAAATAACCAAAACAATCTTTAGTAAGAACAAAGCTGGAGGTATCACACTCCTTGATTTCAAACTATACTACAAGCTAAAGCAAATAAACAGTATGGTACTGGCACAAAAACAGACACACAGATCAACGGAACAAAATAGAAAACATAGAAATGAACCCACACGTACATGGTCAATCAATCTACGACAAAGGAGGCAAGAATACAGAATGAAGGGAAAGATAGCCTCTTCAATAAATGGTGTTGGGAAAACTGGACAGCTACATGCAAAAGTATGAAACTGAACAAACTTTCTCACATCATACACAAAAATTCAAAATGAATTAAAGACTTAAATGTGAGACCTGAAACCATAAAACTTCTAGAAGAAAATATAGGCAGTATGCTCTTTGACCTCAGTCTAAGTAATATTTTTTTTTATTTGTCTCCTCAGCAAGGGAAACAAAAGCAAAAATAAACAAATGGGAGTACATCAATCTAAAAAGCTTTCTGCACAGTAAAGGAAACTATCTACAAGACTAATAGACCACCAATTGAATGTTAAAAGATTTTTGCAAACAATATATTTCATAAGGGGTTAATATCCAAACTACACCAAAAACTCATACGATGCAATATCAAAACAAAACCCGAGGGACTTCCCTTGTGGCGCAGTGGTTAAGAATCCACCTGCCAGTGCATGGGACATGGGTTCGATCCCTGGTCTGGGAAGATCCCACATGCTGCGGAGCAGCTAGGTCCGTGTGCCACAACTACTGAGCCTTTGCTCTAGAGCCCACAAGCCACAACTACTGAGCCTGCGTGCCACAACTGCTGAAGCCCACGTGCCTGGAGCCCATGATCCGCAACGAGAAGCCACTGCAATGAGAAGCCCACACGCCGCAATGAAGAGTAGTCCCCGCTCGCCTCAACTAGAGAAAGCCTGCGCAGAGCAACGAAGGCCCAATGCAGCCAATTAATTAATTAATTAATTAATTAATTAATTAATTAATTAAAAACCCAATTATAAAATGGGCAGAAGACCTGAACAGACATTTTTACAAGGAAGACATACAGATGGCCAATGCACACATGAAAAAATGCTCAACATCAGTAAACATCATGGAAATGTAAATCAAAACCACAATGAGATATCACCTCACACCTGTCAGAAAGGCTATTATCAAAAAACAACAAATAACAAGTGTGGGAGAGGATGTGAAGGAAAGGAAGCCCTCATGCACTGTTGGTGGGAATGCAAATTGGTACAGTCACTATGGAAAACAGTATGGAGGTTCCTCAAAAAACTAAAAAGAGAACTACCATACTATCCAGTGATTCCACTTCTAGGTAATTTCCAGAAGAAAACAAAAGCATTAATTCGAAACAATATATGCACCCCTATGTTCATTGTAGCATTATTTACAGTAGCCAAGATGTGGAAGCAACCTAACTGTCCATCAACAGATGAATGGATAAAAAAGATGTGGTGCATATATATGCAATGGAATACTACTCAGCCATGAAAAGGATGAAATTTTGCCATTTACAACAACATGGATGGACCCGGAGGATATTATGTTAAGTGAAGTAAGTCAGAGAGAGAAACAAAAATATCACATGATTTCACTTACATGTGAAATCTTAAAAACAAAACAAATGAACAAACGTAACAGAACAGAAACAGACTCATAGATACAGAGAACAAACAGGTGGTTGCCTAAAGGGAGGTGGTTGGGGGGAATAGTTGAAGGAGATTAAGAGGTACAAACTTCCAATTACAAAATAAATGAATCACATCAATGAAATGTACAGCATAGGAAATACAGTCAATAATATTGTAATAACTTTGTATGGTGACAGATAGGAACTATACTGATCGTGGTGATTATTTTGTAGTGTACATAAATATCGAATCACTATGTTGAGCACCTGGAACTAAATTAAGTACTTCAATTAAAAATTGATACTTCAATTAAAAATACTTCAATTAAATACAACACTTCAATTAAAAAAAAGAATAAGAAAATATAAATATAGTTTAAAAAAAACAAAAAGCACATAAAAAGATGCTCAAAATTAACCATTAGGGAAATTATAAATTTAAACCACGAGTTACCATTACACACTTATTAGAATTACTAAAATAAAAAACAGTGGCAACACTAAATGCTGCTGATGATGCAGAGAAACTGGATTACTCATACGTGGCTGATGGGAACATAAAACGGTTCAGCCATACTGGAAAAAGGTATGGCAGTTTCTTACAAAAGTAAACAATGTGCTTATCATATAGTGCAGTAACTACAATTCTTGGACATTTATCCCAGAGATGAAAATTTATGTTCATACAAAAACCTGTATATGGATGTTCGTAACAGCTCTCTATTTAATAGTCAAAAACTGGAAACAGGGCTTCCCTGGTGGCGCAGTGGTTGAGAATCTGCCTGCCAATGCAGGGGACACGGGTTCGAGCCCTGGTCTGGGAAGATCCCACATGCCGTGGAGCAACTAGGCCCGTGAGCCACAATTACTGAGCCTGCGCGTCTGGAGCCTGTGCTCCGCAACAAGAGAGGCCGCGATAGTGAGAGGCCCGCGCACCGCGATAAAGAGTGGCCCCCGCTTGCCGCAACTGGAGAAAGCCCTCGCACAGAAACGAAGACCCAACACAGCCAAAAATAAATAAATAAATAAATAATAATTAAGAAAGCAACTTTAAAAAAAAAAAATTAAATACAGTTTAAAAAAAAAACTGGAAACAATACAAATATCTTCAACAAATGAACGATTAGTTATATATTCATATCATGAAATACTAATCAACAATAGAAAGAAATAAACTATTGTACACACAACCTGGATGAATCTTAAGGGAATTATGCAGAGTGAAAAAAGCCAATCTCAAAAGTTTACATGCTGTTATTTATAACATTACATATATGTTATTTATGTAACATTCTTGAAATGACAAAATTATAGAAAGGGAGAACAGATTAGTAGTTACCAGGGGTTAGCCGTTGGGAGGGAAGGATGTAGCTGTGGCTAAAAATGGGATCACAAAGGACTACTGTGATGAAACTGTTCTGTACCTTAAATATGGTGGTAACCACTTTCATCTATTAACATTAATTAACATTAATTTATTAAAATTATTAGAGAAATGCAAATCAAAACTACAATGAGGTATCACATCACACCGGTCAGAATGGCCATTATCAAAAAATCTAGAAACAATAAAATGCTTTAAAGGATGTGGTGAAAAGGGCACCCTCCTCCACTGCTGGTGGGAATGTAAATTGATACACCACTATGGAGAACAGTATGGAGGTTCCTTAAAACACTAAAAATAGAAAGCAATCCCACTACTTGGCATATACCCTGAGAAAACCATAATTCAAAAAGTCATGTACCACAATGTTCACTGCAGCACTATTTACAACAGTCAGGACATGGAAGCAACCTAAATGTCCACTGACAGATGAATGAATAAAGAAGATGTGGCACATATTTACAATGGAATATTACTCAGCCATAAAAGGAACAAAATTGAGTTATTTGTAGTGAGGTGGATAGACCTAGAGTCTGTCATACAGAGTGAAGTCAGAAAGAGAAAAACAAATACCATATGCTGACACATATATATGGAATCTAAAAAAAAAAAATGGTACTGATGAACCTAGTGGCAGGGCAGAAATAAAGACACAGACATAGAGAATGGACTTGAGGACACGGTGGGGGAGGGGGAAGCTGGGGTGAAGTGAGAGTAGCATCGACGCATATACACTACCAAATGTAAAACAGATAGCTAGTGGGAAGCAGCAGGATAGCAAAGGGAGATTAGCTCCGAGCTTTGCGACGACCTAGAGGGGTGGGATTGGGAGGGTGGGAGGAGGCTCAAGAGGGAGGGGATATGGGGATATATGCATGCATATGGCTAATTCACTCTGTTGTACAACAGAAATTAACACAGCATTGTGAAGCAATTATACTCCCATAAAGATGTATTAAAAAATAATAATAAAAATTTTTTTAAAAATTAAATTAATTAAAATCAGTGCTAAAATTGCATGGAACTAAATACACACACATGCAAAAGTGCATGTAAAACTGGGGAAATCTGAATAAGATTCATAGATCTATCTATGTCAATTTCCTGATTGTGATATATTAATATAGTTGTACAAGATATTACCATTGGGAAATTGAGAGTATATGAGATCTCTTTGTATTATTTCTAACAACTGCACATGCATCTACAGTTATCTCTAAATTAAAAGTTAAAGTACCAAACAAAACAAAACCTTCCCACAAAGAAAACTCCAAGCTCAGATGGCTTCAATGATGAAATCTATCAAACATTTAAGGAAAAGGTAATTTCAAGTCTACACAAACTCTTCAGAAAAAGAGAAGAACACTTCCAACACATTTATGAGGCCAGCATTATCCTGATACCAAAAACAGGCAAAAATATAACAACTGTGAGCTAATATCCTTAAAGAACAAAAACACAAAATTCTTACCAAAAGTGAAGCCAGCAATATATAAAGGACAATTTATCATAACCAAGTAGGATTTGGCCCAGGAATTGAATGTTGGTTCAACATTCAAAAATCAATCAATATGTTAACATAATCTATGAAACAGAAATCATATAATCAACTCAACAGACGCAGAACAAACCCTGACAAAATTCAACAGCTAGTCATGATAAACACTCTCAGCAATTTAAGAGTAGAAGGGGATTTCTTCAATGGGTAACTACAAAAACCTACAGTCAACAACGTATTTAATAGTTAAAGACTGAATGCTTTCCAGGATGAGGAATAAGGCAACAATGTCCACTCTTACTACTTCCTTTCAAGATTCTACTGGAGTCCTGGTCAATGCAATTAAGCAAGAAAATTGAAAACGGAAGAAAAAAATAACATAGGTAAAAAAGGAAGAAATTTTGTTTTTTTGGTTTTTTTTTTTTGGTCACACCACGCTCCTTGTGGGATCTTAGTTCCCCAACCAGGGATTGAACCTGGTCCCTCTGGGCAGTGAGAGCACCAAGTCCTAATCACTGTACCGCCAGGGAAGTCCCAGGAAGAATCTTAATATGCAGTGACATAATCATCTACATAAAATCCAAAAAAGCCTGCAAAAAAAAAAATTTTATAAGAACTAATGAGTAGGGCTTCCCTGGTGGCACAGTGGTTAAGAATCCACCTGCCAGTGCAGGGGTCACAGGTTCAAGCCCTAGTCCGGGAAGATCCCACATGCCCCGGAGCAACTAAGCCCGTGAGACACAACTAATATTTTAATAGTTAATAGTCATTATTAACTATTAAAATCAGACCTTTTTTAGCTTTCATTGAAATTTTAAGACTAAAGAAACAAAATACAAATACTTCACTAACTTTTCCCCAGTAGTTAACAAGGAGGCAAAACTCAGAATTTTCTGACCCTCATAAAATATGTTTTAACCCGGCAACACTTTATGAAGAACTTGGTAAGTCTGAATATAGATGTATTCAAGATACGCTAAAGACTAATCTAAATGCAAAATTATCCATTTCAATACATACTGACCCTAATGATATTCAAAGGACATAGACCTCCTAATCGCCTGAACGAAAGAAGATTTCAATCTCCACTATAAGGCTGTCACTGGCTTAGTGCTATAGTCTGAATGTTCGTGTCCCCCCATCACCCCACCCGGACCAATTCCTCTGCTGAAATACTAATTAGGAGGTGGGAATCTTTGGGAGGTGATTAGGCTTGGATTAGTGCCCTTATAAAAAAGATCCCAGAGAATTAGCTCACTTCTGCCTTGTGAGGTTATGGTGAAAAGATGTCTATGAACCAGGGAGCAGGCCCTCACCAGACTCAGAACCTGACCATGTGAGCACCCTTATCTCAAGCTTGCAGCCTCCAAAACTTTGAAAAATAAATTTATGTTGTTCAAAAGCCACCCAGTTTATGGTATTTTGTTACAGCATCCCAAGTTGACCAAAACACTGCCTCATCATAATTTAAACACTTTGTATTAAACATATAATACATTAGGGCAAACAACTCCCTTGAAAATTTCCCTTAAATTGCTTTTTGTTAGTCAATTACTGTCTTTTAATTTAGAAGGGTTAGAAAGTGTAAATTCAAACTGTAGGCAAGCCTGTCTAAAATGAGAGAAATAGGAAGAGAAAGAAGAAATGTACAGATGATAGTTTCTTTTATAAGTAATGTTTATCTCTATAAAACTGTAATGAAATATGTATGGCTAATAAATTATTATAACAATCATTGAGTTCCAAAAGCACTACTCTATAACTAGTATACGGTATCTTAAGAAACATTTAGACCTAAAGGTGTCTCTGACTCTGGACTTTGACAATTGCTCTTTAAAAAAATAAATCCTCCATTGAAATTTAGATCGGGCTCACAAAGATTACAATCCCTGGCCTAGCCTCTGAATCCATGCTAGACAAAACACTTCATTGGTTCAGGTGAATCTTGTGAATTTGTGGGCTATAAGTAAACATATGCATCTTCTTCTAAATAACACATGACAAATTACCTTTATTCTCACAATATAAAAGGATGTTTTGTGAACTGCAATTTTTTTTGATGGGAGGAAAAGAGAAAATTAACCAAATTTAAATAAAATCACCTGTAAAACATGAATACTACTATTGAAAAGGCACATGCTATGGTTAATTTGAAATGCACATGTTACAAGAAAAATCTGTCAATTGCTTCTATCCCAATTTTACTGTTATTTAGAAGTAATTCATTATTAGAAATACAAATAATGAAGATAAATTAGAAAAATATCTAACCTACAATACTATAAACAATCAAAATGTTTAAATATTGAAGTCCCCCACCAAAAAAAATCTATTTACTTTTTAAAACACTTGGACTTTTTAAAAAGAAGACTTTATAAGAGTACTTCAAAATATCATTTTTTAAAAATCTCATTAATTCAGGCAATACCAATGTGGATTTTGCTGTTTCCTGCTAAGCCAAGATTAGCACTGGAGTGTGGAAGAGATGGATAAACTAAAGGTGTAAAGAAAGTCTCCTAAGGCTAAGAAATTACTCTTCAAGCTATTTTTGAATATTTAAAAAAACCACTTTTAAAGGATGTGTTAATTATAAAGTATATATTACTACCACATTTAAAATATTATGTAAGATATGGAATTTCCTGCATGAATATACATATATTTGAAAATCTATAATTTCGACTTTCTACTAAAGACAGTGGACTCCTACTCTTCAATTCTCCTCCACCCAACACACGAGCTCCACTCCCATTATGGAGCTAGAAGAGGAAGGGAAAAAGATAATGTATGGTTTTATATTTTAATTGACTCTATCATAGATACAGCTGAAGTAACTGAACCAGTAGAAAACATTAATACATAAACCTACATATAAGTACTACTTATTTAAATGCTCCAACTAATAGAGATAAAGGACCACATATAAATTCATTGGTGTAGAACACAAGTTTTTTTTAAGCTAAAATTAAGTTCTTTCTCAGCAAGTAAGTATTAAAAGAAATACTGCACATCTTTTAGGTTAATGGTTTAAAAAAGCTCTCTACTGATATTAAATTTTAAAATGATTAATCACCACCCCAGGTACTTATCCTAGATCAAATGCACAAAAAGCACGTGCAAGGAGGTTCACTGTAGTGCTGTTAGTAACAGCAAACGTCCAAAAAAATAAAGAAAGGTTGAGTCGACGATGACACCTTCATACCGTTAAATACTCTGCAACAGTTTAAAAGACTGTATAGATCTATTTTTACTGCCATGCAAAGATCTCCAAGATGTAATGTAAAAAAAAAAGCAAGTTGCAAAACAGTGTTTACAGTATGACACCATATATTCAGGTCACACACACTCCTACAGCATTTCTACATATACACATGTGCTTGTAAGAATTCAAAGAAAAAGGTCTGGAAGAATATTCAAGAAACAGAGAACATTGTTACCTCTCAAAGAGTGTGTGTGTGAAACTGGAATGGGAGAAATCACAAGGATTTGTGCTTCATTCTTATTAAGTTTTTACAAGGAGAATGTATTCATGTCACTTGAGACACTAAAAAACACGAGCAAGGGAAAAAAATGCCTGCTAACTTCTCTCAAATAACTCACAAACCGGAACTGTTAGGTGTAGCGAAATTTCATTTTCTTTTATTGATTTTAAGTCAAAACCAAATGACATCAACAAATACCTAGCAAAAAGTAACAAAATTGCAAAGAAAAAATTTTTAGTGATGTTGTCTTATCTTCAAATTAAAAAAAAAGAAAAGAAAAAGAAGAAAGAGTAATGAAAGATTGTAGAGGAAGAAAAAAGACCCCTACTAAATCCGTCCACTTTTAGCTCAGGCGTGACCCAGAATCCTCACAAATCCGCTTTACGCAAAACGAAAAAAACTGGACTACCGTTCCCCCAAGTATCGAAGGTTGTTTTTAGAAAGCTTAACTAAGTAACAGTAAATGCCAAGTGTGTTTCACAGGGGTGGGAATGGGAACGTGAAACCCTACACCTCCTTAAAGCGGTCGAAACGACCGAACAGCAGAGTCCAACTGGGAAAGCGCGCGGGGGTGGGGAGAGCTCAGCTATCACTTTCAGGTTTTGGCTCCGAGCCGCACAAGAGTTTACACCGAGTCTGTTTGGAGCGTGGAGTCCCCGAGGGAGGTCAACGCGTCGCCACGGACACCTAAGCCCTCCCGAGACTTTAGGGGAGGGGCGGTCAACACAAACTTAGGTCCTTCGGCTGAGCGAGGAGAGCGGTGGAGAAGAGCAAAAGCGCCAACTTCTGCTCTAAACGCGGCAGCTCGGGGAGGTTCGACAAGTCTTCTCCCGAGTCCCACTCCAGAAGCGACCCCAATACCTTTCCCGGCCAGTACCGTCTGACCCCTGTCCGGCCCCCCGAAGGAAAACCCAGTAAGGGCGGCGGCTGGCACCATGAAAGGGGGACTTAGCCATGGGAGGAAACGGGCACGGGGTCCGTCCGCCGAGGTCCACCCAGCACCTCGGCGTCTCTGGGGCTTCCCTGCCCAGGCGCTGTCCCACCTCCAAGAGCCCCAGCGGCGTGGCCCCCTCCCCCACCTCTGGGCGGCGACCTCAGCGCCTCCGCCCCAGGGCCCCCGCTCACCCAGGTAGCGGCTCCGCAGCCGGGACGGGTCCTCCAACCCGAGGGATCTTTTCCTCACGTCCCACAACAGGTGTGGGCAGCAGCCACCCCGAGACATGGCTCCGCCGGGCCGGGGGAGGAGAGGAGACCACCGCGTGGGGGAGGGGAAGAGGGGGAGGGGACACTCGGATCAACACCCGAGCCGCACCGGCACCATCCGCGCGCCGGGCCTCGCGGTAGCAGCGAGTTAGATGGCGGTGTCAGCGGTAGCGCCTTCGCCCCCGAAGCCCGGCCGCACCCGGGCCTGAGCTCGCCTCATACTCTCCTTCTCAAGACTACCCAGAACATCCAGAGATCAGCAACTGTCCCCTCCCTCGGCACCCCCTCCTACAAGGGGAGGTGGAGGAGGCGGAGGCGGCCTCGACTCCTCCCTCTCCTCGTTCTGGACACCCTCCCTTTCAAGCCTTTCTCGCGAGATGACGACCACCCTGGAGACTGAGGTCGGTGTGTGCCAGGGCTTCCCTTACCCTAGAAAAGTGGGTTCAGACCACTCTAGTCAAATCCTTAATACTCTGGATAAATGAGGAATAGAAACGGAAGAAGCTGAAATCGGAAGTCTCGCGCTCACGAGTCTCATTCCAAAGGAAGCAACAGAGTTGTGCGGCGTCATCTTTAATCGGGTCAGGAAGGCCCGACAAGCCCATTTTATCTAGGGGCCTCCTTAACCAAAGTGAAAGGGGATTAGCGCCGGTGCAACTTCACTTTCCCTTCTCCAACATGGCCTCCGGGCCAGGAAGAAGAAATTGTAGGTTTGGTCTGGACCCCGCCCACGCCCCGGGGCGGGCCAATCACCGCGGGCAGCGCTGCTTGCGCAAGCGCGCTGCCGGTAGGGCGCCGGGTTGTCTCGGTGAGGTTGTCCTTTTGCCACCTGTTTCCATGACTCCTCCTCCCTCTAGGCAGTCGGAGGCCAGGAGGCGGGCTTGGGGCGGGCCTTCGCAGAGTCTCCGCCCCCACAATCTTCTCTAGGCGCGGGCCTCCGGGCGGTTCATAGGGGAGCAGGCTGAGCTGCCTTGGGAGAGAGGAGGGCGCGAGGCGTTGAGACAGGGGAAAGTGACGAGCTGCCCTTCATTGCCAGCCAGGGAGGAGCACGCGGCCGCTGCCCTACCCAGCTGCCCACGATCACTCGTCCGCAGAAATGTCAGCCGCCGGCGCCCGGGGCCTGCGGGCCTCCTACCACCGGGTCCTTGATAAAGTGGAGCTTCTGCTGCCTGAGAAACTGAGGCCGTTGTACAACCACCCAGCAGGTAATGAACCCAGAGTGGCTCCCACCGAGACCTTCCCTCCCTGTCCCTTCCCTCCCTTTAGAGGCCCACTGACAACTCTGCCGCTGGAGGCATCACCCACAGCCCCAACCCCCTTCCCTCAAGTGAATCCGTGTACTTTCCTATGCTCCCTGCTTTTCATGTTTTCTTTTCCAGCATCTCTCATAAACTCGTTATTTTCAAGTCTGCGCCCTTTGCGACCTTTGTCGCACCCCTTCCCTTAGGCACAACTCAGACCCGGACCGAGCCTCTGGGTTTGATCCTTCTCCATTTCTGCGGCCAAGAAAGGGTCTGGGCCACCAGGAAACCTCATTCTTTCCTCTTTCCCTCCATGAGTAGTGGTATATTGACCCACGCGGAGAAGAGCTGTCTTTCCGCCCCGGAGGGTTTGGAGTAAAGGTCATACTTCCTTCAGCTCCAGCTGACAGGCCTGCAGATGTGTTAGCCGGTTTCTGAGTCAGTGTCATTCCTTGCCGCATAGGTCTAGTTTGTTTAAGTCTATCCTTATTTATGAAATTACTACTGAACAAGCTCTCCCTGGACCTTTTTGTGTGGACAGACCTGGTTTTAAATTTTGCTCTGCTGCTTACTATCGATGTGACCTTGGGCGAAATCCTAGATCTTAGTTTCTGTAAAATGTGATCGATGTGAGAGTTAAAGATAACGTATGTGTTTGATTCTTCACAAATGCTCAGTAAATGTTAGCTCTCTCTTTAACCTATTGGAAAACAATGTTCTTGTGGTTGAAAAAAATAATTCTATAAGAAACTGGAAGATCCCAATTCCTCCAACTCTCTATCTCCCCACATATCTGACTATGAAGCAGCTCTTGGGAGTCTGAGATGGTTACTAAATCTAATTTCCAGTTTGATAATGGAGTGAACTGTGTCTTGGAATTATACTTTAGTATAATATTACTTATTGCAGTAGTTTACCCCTTATCAAATTGATCTTTAAGGAGAGGTTTTTACTGATGAAGAAGCTTATTTAGTTTATTTGCCTTTTTGTTCTTTTAACACACAATTTTTGGAATTATGCTGTGTTTTGTGGCAGAGATTTTCAGGAGGGAGAATTGGGCAATGCTTCTGTAATAATCTGGGCTTCAGACTCAACTGAATTCTGTGTAGTCAACCCTGACCCTCTTAAGCTATGTGTTTGGGTTGTAGGATAAAGACAGGATAGAGGAGGAGCAATTTTAAACTACTTTAAAACAGAATTGGAGGGTAGTTTTATAGTGATCTTTTCCAAGGCCTTGGCCTTAACCACCTATAATGATTCTTTATAATACTTTATTCGACTTTTATATTGAAAAGGAATTATCTTTCATTTGAGATTGGTTAGTAGATTGTGCATTTTATCTGGGTACTCCTGGACTAGTTCAGTTATTGTAACCCTTTTTTTTCAGTGTAATGGAAGGAGCATAGGCTTTGAAGCCAGACTGACCTGGATTTGAATCTTGGCTGTGTGACCTTGACCCCAACCTTTAGTTCCAATCTATGAAATGGGGATAATAATTATCACCATTTAAGGATTGTTGTGAAAGTTAAGTGATGTATTGTCTGTAAAACATGTAACAGTGTTTGCACGTAGACTCTCAACAAGTGTTAGTGTTAGTTCCCTCTTATTAAGCTTTTCACCAATATGCAGAGTAAGAATACCTATCACTGCAAAATTATTTGTGATTAAAATGTTGTAGGGTAGGCACACCATTGTAGAAATGAAGAAACATGAAAAATATAACTGTTGATTGATTCATAAGTACTCAATAAAATCTGAGGAAACACTGATTATTGTTCCAAGAGTTATCAGAGTGAATATTCAAGGTTTTTGTGTACTATTTTGCGTAATAGTATGTTATGGAATCATTATATTAAACATTAGAGTAGATTCACATACTGGAGGTTTTTACAGTAATATGCAAGGCTAAATTTTTGAGATTTCATTGTATCATTGACAAGTACGTCGAGACAGTTTACAAGAATATGTCTTTATATAAATATATATTAGAGTAGAATATTGCATTATATATAGAGTTAGACCTGTGGCCTTCATCATCCATTTTTCTACATATTGTCTCTGGCACAGAATAATCTACTTCTGTAGAGCAAGAATAGTGTTCTGTATACATAGAGAATCCTAAAGAAGCTACCAGAAAACTACTAGAGCTAATCAATGAATTCGGTAAAGTAACAGTATACAAAATTAATGCACAGAAATCTCTTGCATTCCTGTACACTAATGATGAAAAATCTGAAAGAGAAATTAAGGAAACACTCCCATTTACCATTGCAACAAAAAGAATAAAATACCTAGGAATAAACCTACAGAAGGAGACAAAAAACCTGTATGCAGAAAACTGTAAGACACTGATGACAGAAATTAAAGACAATACAAACAGATGGAGATATACCATGTTCTTGGATTGGAAGAATCAACATTGTGAAAATGACTATACTACCCAAAGCAGTCTACAGATTCAATGCAATCCTTATCAAACTACCAATGGCATTTTCCACAGAACTAGAAAAAATATTTCACAGTTTGTATGGAAACACAAAAGACCCCGAATAGCCAAAGCAATCTTGAGAAAGAAAAATGGAGCTGGAGGAATCAGGCTCCCTGACTTCAGACTGTACTACAAAGCTACAGTAATCAAGACAGTATGGTACTGGCACAAAAACAGAAATACAGATCAATGGAACAGGATAAAAAGCCCAGAGATAAACCCACGCACATATGGTCACCTTATCTTTGATAAAGGAGGCAAGAATATACAGTGGAGAAACGACAGCCTCTTCAATAAGTGGTGCTGGGAAAACTGGACAGCTACATGTAAAAGAATGAAATTAGAACACTCCCTAACACCATACACAAAAATAAACTCAAAATGGATTAAAGACCTAAATGTAAGGCCAGACACTACAAAACTCTTAGAGGAAAACATAGGCAGAACACTCTATGATATAAATCACAGCAGTGCTCGCTTCGGCAGCACATATACTAATATTGGAACAATACAGAGAAGATGAGCATGGCCCCTGCGCAAGGATGACATGCAAATTCGTGAAGCGTTCCATATTTTTAAAGCAATTATACTCCAATAAAGATGTTTATAAAAATAATAATAAATAAATAAATCACAGCAAGATCCTTTTTGACCCACCTCCTAGAGAAATGGAAATAAAAACAAAAATAAACAAATGGGACCTAATGAAACTTAAAAGCTTTTGCATGGCAAAGGAAGACATAAACAAGACGAAAAGACAGCCCTCAGAATGGGAGAAAATATTTGCAAATGAAGCAACTAACCAAGGATTAATCTCTAAAATATACAAGCAGCTCATGCAGCTCAATATCAAAAAAACAAACAACCCCATCAAAAAATGGGCAGAAGACCTAAATAGACATTTCTCCAAAGAAGTTATACAGATTGCCAACAAACACATGAAAGGATGCTCAACATCACTAACCATTAGAGAAATGCAAATCAAAACTACAATGAGATATCACCCCACACCGGTCAAAATGGCCATCATCAAAAAATCTACAAACAGTAAATGGTGGAGAGCATATGGAGAAAAGGGAACCCTCTTGCACTGTTGGTGGGAATGTAAATTGATACAGCCACTATGGAGAACAGTATGGAGGTTCCTTAAAAAACTAAAAATAGAACTACCATATGACCCAGCAATCCCACTACTGGGCATATACCCTGAGAAAACCATAATTCAAAAAGAGACATGTACCACAATGTTCATTGCAGCACTATTTACAACAGCCAGGACATGGAAGCAATGTAAATGTCCATTGACAGATGAATGGATAAAGAAGATGTGGCACCTATATACAATGGAATATTACTCAGCCATAAAAAGAAACGAAATTGAGTTATTTGTAGTGAGGTGGATGGACCTAGAGTCCGTCATGTAGAGTGAAGTAAGTCAGAAAGAGAAAAACAAATACTGTATGCTAACACATATATATGGAAGCTAAAACAAAAAAAAATTGGTCCTGACGAACCTAGGGGCAGGACAAGAATAAAGATGCAGATGTGAGGACACGGGGAGGGGGAAGGGTAAGCTGGGATGAAGTGAGAGAGTACCATTGACATATATACACTACCAAATGTAAAATAGATAGCTAGTGGGAAGCAGCAGCATAGCACAGGGAGATCAGCTTGGTGCTTTGTGACCACCTAGAGGGGTGGGATAGGGAGGGTGGGAGGGAGACACAAGAGGGAGGGGATATGGGGATATATGTATACGTATAGCTGATTCACTATGTTATACAGCAGAAACTAACACAACATTGTAAAGCAATTATACTCCAATAAAGATGTTAAAAAAAAAACAGAAAAAAAAAGAGTTCTAACCAAATGTGTGTCCTAGCAAGTTCAATTCTCATAAGATATGTCACTCCCCCCACCATCTCCTGACTATAAAAGTATGTGACTCCACACTAACCAGCTGCATAGCTACGCTCTAGATATTTGTTCAAAGAAATAACCTTGAAGTCATGCTGCCCAGTGTTTACTTAAAAGCTTAGTTGGGAAAAAAAAATTTATTAGCGGAGTGTCATTCCTTTGTACTTATGAACTCCAAAATGGGGTGAATCATCCCAAAGCATGAACAAAATGAAACATTGGAATGTAGGAAGAAAACAATAGGACTTCTATTAATACTTACTATTACCTTATCTTTTTAAAGTTTCCATTTTGTATATGTTTTACAATATAAAAATAAATTAGTACACATATATATGTATGTGTAAATAGTCCCTTTATTACGATGGTTAGACTTAAGATTTTTCAACTTTACAAGATGGTTCAAAAGTAATACAAATTCAGTAGAAACTGTACTTTGAATTTTGAATTTTGATCTTTTCCTGGGCTAGTGATACGTGGTACGATGCTCTCATGATGCTGGGCGGCAGCAACGAGCCACAACTCACAGTCAGTCATGCGGTAAACAATCAGTACGTCCATTCTGCACCCATGTAGCCATTCTGTTTTTCAGTACAGTAGTCAATAAATTACAGGAGATATTCAACAATTTATTATAAAATAGGCTTTCTGTTAGATGATTTTGCCCAACTGTAAGCTAACGTAAGTGTCCTGAGCATGTTAAAGGTAGGCTAGGCTAAGCTATGATACTTCAGTAAGTTAGGTGTATTAAATAAATTTTCAATTTATGATATTTTCAACCTTCAATGGATTTATTGGGAAGTAACCCTATCATAAATCAAGGAAAATCTGTACACAACTAAAGTCTATGGAGTCTATATGTATTAATTTATATATATGTATATATATGGACTGTATATAGGGGGTGTATGCTCAAAAATTTTTTTTTTTAACTGATGAGGCAATGTGTTCAAAAGAAGTTAGGAGACCTCAGCTCTAAAGAGTCCAAAGAGTCTCTAAAGAGTTATATCTCGGGAATTCTCTGGAGGTCCAGTGGTTAAGACTTGGTGCTTTCACTGCCATGGCCCAGGTTCAATCCCTGGTTGGGGAACTAAGATCCCACAAGCTGTGTGGTGCAGCAAAAAAAAAAAAGAGTCACATCTCAATAGAACTGGGGGAAAAAATAGAATTAAATAAGAAATAAATAATAAACATAAATAAATAAAAACTATCCTTCAATTAAGTCAGCCCAGAAAATAGCTATCTGAGCCATATCATTTTTGCTTACCATAGCTTTGCTTATATTGAATTACATTTTGGCTTAAGTAGAAGAACTGTTGAAAAAATACTTCTATGAAACGTGTTGCAGTGTTTAATTTGCTGTTGCTGAGAATATTCTGTACATTGCATGGCGTTCTCTCTGGGAAGGTTCATGGGAAAAGTTACTTTAAGGTCTTCATAACAGGAATATTTTCATTTTTCCTAGGTAAGAGAATTGGTTTTTCCTTTTTATCTTACAGACCTAGAGAATATTTTTTAAAATAAAAACATACTAAATGAACCATTATTAGCAGTGTTCATAAGGGAATATCTTTATCAAAAAAATTCAAAATTAAATGCTAAGGGAATTGATGTTATACTAGATAGTTTAATACAACTTAGTTCAGAGAATATATTGTTTTATTTTATGTAAATAAAGCCAAATGGGGATCAAATAAATAACCAGTGTAGAAACCCACACAGTTATGTATTAACATGGTTATTTAGCGTCTCTGTTAGAACAATTTATTTTCTTCCTACAGAAATTATCTGAAGAATTTTAATGCCAGTCTAGGATAGACATCTAGATATCTATATCATATTAAATATATCTGTATTACATACCATGTATTATACATCTCTCTATATAAATATATTCTTAAACATATTGTTAATATATATTATGTTTAAATATATACACTAAATATGTAAATATACATATATTATTTTTTACAGTAATAACCTCTGTTACCTTAAAATTAAGGAATGAGAACCAAAATGGAAAGTTGGGATTTCAAATACAATTGTAAGATATTGATGAAAAATAGAATATCTTTAAACTAGTTAGCTCCAAGAAAGTTGAATTATTTAATATTTTTTGAGGGCCTGCTGTATATTAGATACTGTTTTGGCATTTGAGATATTTTAGTGAATAAAATTAAAATCCCTGGCCACAGAGATTTTGTATTCTCAGAAGAGATCATAAAAGTAATACAATCCTTGTTGTAGTTGTTAGTTTGACACTTAACATAACTTTTGCCCACTAACCTGATTTTAAACTAATTTTAAGAAATTAAGACTGTTCATGCCTCATCTAATTTGATTCATTAGATGTACTAAAGGAGAAGCAAGCCCTAAGAGAAGCTATAAATAGTTTGTTATATACACTCTGCTATATATAAAATAGATAACCAACAAGGACCTACTGTATAGCACAGGGAACTATACTCAATATTTTGTAATAATCTGTAAGCGAAAAGAATCTGAAAAAGAATATATATATATATTCAGTTTTATATATATATATATATATATAAAAATATATATATATAAAACTGAATCATTTTGCTGTACACCTGAAACTGACACAACATTGTAAATCAACTGTACTTCAGTTTAAAAAAAATAGTCTGTCATTTCCAAGTCATGTAATAATATTAATTTTGTCTATGAGAGAGTGTGAAGTACATTTAAAGTGTGGTATGGCATAGCAGAAAGAGTACTAGGATCAAAGAGGCCTGTATTCTGGTCCTTGCTCTATCTGGAGCTATCTGAATATGAGACAAATTACTTAACTTTTAAGTGCCTTTTCTTTTTCATGTATAAAAGTAGAAGAATTTGGATTTTCTTTAAGTTTCTTTCCAGCCGTAATAGTCTACAATTTGGTATTTCTGCTAGGGCTTTTCTTAGTTTCAGAGGCTTCAAGAAACTCAGATTTCATCAGGGAAGACTATATAATTATTGTTAGATTAGGTTTTAGGGATCTAAGGTTTTATCCTTGTTGTGCTATGTATTTTATATAAGTAATTTTACCTCTCTGGGCCTCAATTACCTGGTTTATAAAATGAATGCCTGAACTAGATGATTTCAACAGTCTTTCTAAATCTAGAAGTCATTGATTCTTTGTTACTGAAGAAATGTATAAATTTAAAATGTATCAACCCTAAAATGCATATTGGCTATCATAGCTAGTCACTTCACCTGTTATTTTTCTTTGGCATTGTCACCAAAGCCTGTTTTCAATCAACATTTTAAAAATCATTATACACCTATGACGTTCTGGGTGCTATTTGAGTGAGCTCTTTCCAAGGCCTTCCACGAGATATAAAGATTGCTTGGCTCTAAAATGGTAGCCCCGTCATGTTCTCGGTATGAAATCAGAACTAGTTTTAGTACAAATAAAAATGAGTAATCTTTGACTGTCAATATCTGTGTGAATTTGTAAGTAGCTGGCTACATGATAGCAAACAGATGGGCTTGCTTAATACAAGGAACGTTAGAGGAAAGTTGAGGGATGTTGAAAGCAGTAAACCATAGAGAAATGGTATGAAAGGGGTTCGGTGGAGTAGTGGACGGCATTCAGTAAGAACTTTATTCTCAATATTGGGAGCACCTCAATTCAATATTTGTATATGTGTACGTTTGCATGGGTGTAAAAGTTACTTATTCTGTTCCAAGAAGGAAGTCTTTCCCTAGGAAGAGAATCATACATACAATAAATGACATACTTTCTGGGTAGAATTTATAAAGTATTTCATTAGCAGTCATTCCTCTCAGGTAAGGAAATTAGGAAGTAAAATTATGTCATTGTTTTATTAATAGGTTCATCAAAGTTCATCAAGGCAACTAGATTTGTTAATTTGTTTGAAAATGTAGGTCTCTTATGTCTCTTACATATTTGGTTGTGATATTCCCTTGCAGAATTTTTCAAATTCTTCCGTGAAAGTTTGAACTTTAGAAAACATCAGTTTCACTTTAAAAATCAGAAAAACATATAACAACACAAAAGAAAATGACCATTATATTATTCTTCGTATTTTTTGTTATGCTTGAAAATAGTTCATAGTTTTACAGTCAATCCTTGTTGCTCATCTATTTTATGTATAGTAATTTGTATCTGTTAATCCCATAGTCCTAATTTGTCCCTCCCCGCCTTCCTCTCCCCTTTTGTAACCATATGTTTGTTTTGCTGTATAGTTCATAGTTTTAAATAGTCAGCATTTGAGGCCTTTTCCAACTTCCAAGAGTGGACTTATAAGAAACAAGATGAAAATGTGTTAATTGTTAGTTAATTCTTTGTCTAAAGGAATGTATATTTATATCTGATGGGGACACACTTCCCTCATCTTGGACTTCAAGTTAAATTTCTTAAGAGCTGCTTTTTCAATATTCAAATATATTTTCAAATATTCAATATATTTTCAGCAATTCAAAATTTCTGCCTAATCAAGTTTTTTCATTCATCATAATGAATGTTAGCTAGATACTCTATTTATACTTATGCTTATCTTGATTTTAAGGTGTTATAATCACTTCAGGTATCATGATTATTTAATGACTTCATTTTTTTAATGCTCTCCAGTGAGAATAGCTATGTCATTGTAGAACATAAACCTATTTTTCCCAGGTCTAGAAAGACAATGTGACATTATATTCTCACTATTTATGTGATACCTGTTTCCAAATATGTTTTTGTCAAAACTTTTTGTTTTAGGTAAATAACAAGGACCTACTGTACAGCACAGGAAACTATGTTCAATACCTTGTAATAACCTGAAAATGGAAAAGAATCTGAAAAAGAATATAGTTATATATGTATAACTGAATCACTTTTCTGTACACCTGAAACTAACACATTATAAATCAACTATACTTAAATAAACAAGTTTTTTTAAACTTTACATTTTAAATGTCAAAATCAGTTGGGATGTTTCCTCATTACCATTTCCATTATTGACTGATTGCTGTTTTCAAGAAGATAGCCTCTGTTCCTGAATTCATACACATCTATATTTATTTGACTTCTTTACTTTTAAGGTGGAAAATGATTAGCTAAGATAAAATGGAAGGGTGAACTAAAATAAGTTTTCTTTAAAATTTTTTGTTAACCTATTATATGGTCACGGGTATTGCTAGCTATTTTTTCCTTTTTTTAACAATGAAGGAAACACTGCTTGTTTGCACTTACAGATCTCCAACCCTAATTATTTGTGTCAGGTGTCATCATCCTCTGATATTTCAGAAAAATTAGAAATTTAGAATGTCTTATTAATATATATTTGCTACTGATGTTTTTAAATTCAGTGCTTACCAGTTGTTAAACTAATTTAGGCTTTGTTTTATAGTTTAAAATCATGCACTAAATAAAATATTTAAACTTCTCTTTGGCCCACATTCTAGCAACCATAATTTCATGTTCGAAGTTTTTGTTTGGTTCAGTTGTGTGGGAGAAGGGCAGTTTTTATTTTAAAATTATCACCTAGCTCAGGGCAGTTGAGTAAATTAGTTACCAGGCAAACCTACTGAAAAGCTTGACTGTTCTTTAACCCTGAAGGGTCAACCACTTCAGCTCGTAAAGAAACCAGAACCTTAGAGGCATTGCTCAGGAAACAGTTTTTGGGGTGGCAGAAGAGGAAGCATCAGTTTTGAAATAGGAAGAGAGGATTCTGTTGGGGAACCCAAAGCCAGAGACGAAAACAATGTATTGGCTTACCCTTGAGTGATGAAGCCAAGCTTCATGCAGGGATAAGAAATAAACTTGGTAATTGATACTGCATATGACCCTGAGACTTTGTATATGACAAAGAAAAATAAACCAGGTGTGATGATAGGAATCTCAGAAACTCAAACTAAATAAAATAACCAGAGTTTGAAAAGATTGACTTATAGGATTAGTGCATTATGGCATCAGGCTCATGGGAAGAGTTTTCAGGAGCCAAAAAGGGAAGTATCATGGTCTAAGAGTAGAGTAACTAGTGAGTGAAAGTCTAGTACCAGTTCCCTGATGTAAAGGGAACCTGATGTCCCTGAAATCCCAACCTTGAGGATGAAGCGGTATCAAGGCAAATCTAGGTCAAACCTAAAATTTGAGTATCTTTGATTAGCATCTCTCCTCGATATGGTTAATCCAATTCAATTCTGTTCAAAAATATTATTTGTCAAGAAAAACTAAGAAACAGGCTTTGACTTCTAGACCTTGCCTAATTAAAGTGACAGATGCGTAAATAGATCAGTTTAATTGTTAAGTGCAGTAAACTAGAAGAATAGACAGGCTGCTCTGGGAGTTCAGAGAAGGAGCATTTAATCTAACCTGGAGATGTTAAAGAAGGCTTCCTTGAGGAGATGAAACCTTCAATGAGTTTTTGAAGGATATTAGGAGTTAGCCAGATGAAGACAAGGCCAAACAAGGGGACTAGTAGCTTGTGCTTAGGCCCTTTAAAGCCAGCACTGTGTTTTATTTACCAGTGCATCCGCAGTGCGTACGACACTGTAAAGCATGCAGTAATTATTATGGGTGAACGAATGAGTGGTCTTCTCTGCAACAAATTAAACCTACAGCTATGACTGGATCTTAACTTAGCTATGTGCTTTTTCTTTTTTTTTACCTCCGTGCTTTTTCAATTTCACTATCTTTTGTTCCTAAATAATAGGTTTAAGTCAATTTTATCTTTTAAATGTTATTTATGTGTATGTGAACAGAAACATTCCTTGATTATTAATGACAGTGAATGCTCACCCACTGGGGAGAAACTGGATAAATCCATCTTTACCTGCTGGTGCTATTTGAGAAATATTACTGGGAGTAGATGAAGAGAAATAAATGTGTTACATTTGGGTGATGATGCCATTTTAGATGTGATTTTTGTGATCCTTAAAAACAAATTATTTATTCTTACAAAGTAAAGTGGAATATTAAGGCAGAAATAATACAATTAGATTTATAATTATATAATTAGAATATAAATTATAATTAGATTTTTTAAATTTCAAATTTGCTTAAAATCACTGTTGTCTTATGTGAAATTGATTAATTTTTGTGTTAAGAAAAAAATGTCTTTTGTTGATCCAGTGTGTTGAGAGCATACATACCATATTAATTTGTATTGGATTTAGCTTTTAAATTACCATGGACAAAGTCTGTTTCTCTCCTGTCACTGTATCCCCTGGAAGGTTAAAAGAGACATATAATTTGGAAGAGTTACAAGTGGGCACAGTTATGTTATGTGGTTAAAGAGCACAAGTTTAAGAGTTAGAAGACTTAGGTTCTAGTTACAATTCTGGGCTTACTAGCCACATGACTTGAGTAGGTTATGGAACTTCTCTGAGCCTTATTGGTAAAATGAAGGATTTAGATTAGATGATCTCTGAGTTTCCTTCCAGCTCTGAAACATCATGCTTCTCAAATTCTAGGTTATCTAAGAAACCATAGTCATTTTCAATACTGTCAACATTTATTGAACATTTTGCACGAGGCAGATGAGTACCAGGATAACTAAAACAAGGTCCCTGCTATTAAGGAGCTTACAAATCTAGGCTTTCCGCTTTCTCATGTGCCCTTTAAAGTTAGGTTCATTAATTTTTTACTAGAATATATAGAATTTTTATAAGAACTTTTACTAGAATACATGTGGTGACATGTCATTTATAATAATAAAAATTAATAGAATTAGTGAATATATAAATATCTGGGACTTCCCTGGTGGCACAGTGGTTGAGAATCCGCCTGCCATGCAGGGGACCTGGGTTTGATCCCTGGTCAAGGAAGCTCCCACATGCCGCAGAGCAACTAAGCCCGTGCACCACAACTACTGAGCCTGCGCTCTAGAGCCCGCGCGCCTCAACTACTGAGCCCACAAGCCGCAACTACTGAAGCCCACGTGCTCTAGGGCCCACGTGCCACAACTACCGAGCCCGCGTGCTGCAACTACTAAAGCCCGCGCGCCTAGAGCTGGTGCTCCGCAACAAGAGAAGTCACTGCAGTGAGAAGCCCACGCACTGCAATGAGAAGCCCACGCACCGCAATGAAGAGTAGCCCCCCCGGCTCGCTGCAACTAGAGAAAGCTTGTGCGCAGCAACGAAGACCCACTGCAGACAAAAACTAATAAAAAATATCTACTGTGGCTCGTATCACAAAAATTACATAATTTGTCATTTCCTCAACTTGAAGATTATCCTTAAGTGAAATAACATTAAATTCCATGTTCAAGGCGAAACGTTAGGAATGGTTTCCGAAACCATCTCCATTATACTTTAGCTAATTTTAATAGTTCACAAAAATACAAATAATTGACAAGGAGATCAAAACAACTTGTATGAAAGATTGATAGTGTGGTGACTCTCTAAATTTTATCTTAAATACAAAGTATGCAGAAAGCATAGTAAAAATTATTAGAAACAGATTGATAAACCTTTGAGTTTTTGAAATGTGGTGATGGCTATTAAAAGACATATTGAACAATGGAGAAAAGACAGTCTCTTCAATAAGTGATGCTGGGAAAACTGGACAGCTACATGTAAAAGAATGAAATTAGAATACTCCCTAACACCATACACAAAAATAAACTCAAAATGGATTAGAGACCTAAATATAAGACTGGACACTATAAAACTCTTAGAGGAAAACATAGGAAGAACACTCTTTGACATAAATCACAGCAAGATCTTTTTTGATCCACCTCCTAGAGTAACGGAAATAAAAACAAAAATAAACAAATGGGACCTAATGAAACTTCAAAGCTTTTGCACAGCAAAGGAAACCATAAACAAGACGAAAAGACAACCCTCAGAATGGGAGAAAATATTTGCAAATGAATCAACGGACAAAGGATTAATCTCCAAAATATATAAACAGCTCATTCAGCTCAATATCAAAGAAACAAACACCCCAATCCAAAAATGGGCAGAAGACCTAAATAGACATTTCTCCAAAGAAGACATACAGATGGCCACGAAGCACATGAAAAGATGCTCAACATCACTAATTATTAGAGAAATGCAAATCAAAACTACAATGAGGTATCACCTCACTCCTGTTAGAATGGGCATCATCAGAAAATCTACAAACAACAAATGCTGGAGAGGGTGTGGAGAAAAGGGAACCCTCTTGCACTGTTGGTGGGAATGTAAATTGATACAGCCACTATGGAGAACAGTATGGAGGTTCCTTAAAAAACTAAAAATAGAATTACCATATGACCCAGCAATCCCACTACTGGGCATATACCCAGAGAAAACCGTAATTCAAAAAGACCCATGCACCCGAATGTTCATTGCAGCACTATTTACAATAGCCAGGTCATGGAAGCAACCTAAATGCCCATCAACAGACGAATGGATAAAGAAGTTGTGGTACATATATACAATGGAATATTACTCAGCCATAAAAAGGAACGAAATTGAGTCATTTGTTGAGACATGGATGGATCTAGAGACTGTCATACAGAGTGAAGTAAGTCAGAAAGAGAAAAACAAATATCGTATATTAATGCATGTATGCGGAACCTAGAAAAATGGTACAGATGAGCCAGTTTGCAGGGCAGAAGTTGAGACACAAATGTAGAGAATGGTCATATGGACACCAAGGGGGGAAAACTGCGGTGAGGTGGGGATGGTGGTGTGCTGGATTGGGCAATTGGGATTGACATGTATACACTGATGTGTATGAAACTGATGCCTAATAAGAACCTGCAGTATAAAAAAACAAACAAAACAACTAATACTAAACTTTCATTGGGTTATTTGTATGGAAATATGTTAATATAAATGTTTCAGACATTACATGAAATTTCTAAAAATCTTATATGTTCTGGTATAATGTTATAAGTAATAATCCTAGTTATTACTTTAAAATGTATATCTCAGAAATAACTAATTTTCTTGTCAACTGCATTATTATGAACTTTCATCAAATCTTTAACCGTGGTCATTTTTAAGTCTTTTGTCATTTACAGACAGTTCTGGGTGTACTCTGATGATTTTGCAAATATGTTCCTATAAAAGGGTTTCATCTTCAAGAAATTCATGGAAAAGACTCTGACAAGTACAGGTTTCTGGTAACTGACTGTACTGCTGAACTGAATGAATAAGCATTTTCAGAACTCTAATGAAAAACTGATGAACTCATAAAAGTGCTAACAAAAGATCAAGATGAAAAAAAAATTAATTACATGGGACTGAGTGAACTGATGAGGATGAGTATAATTTTTGTGACTTTCTGTCTGAATTTAAAAAAAAAAAAAAATCCCACAAGGACTCAGAGGCAAAGAATATACAAATCAATTTTCACTGCAAAGTAAAGGAGCTGTTACAGTGGAGGATTACTGGACTGAATGTCAATATTATGACATAGTATGAGTGTGTTTCATGTTTGGTAATTGCAATCATTGTTGCTTTTGTTGTGGTCATCCATGTACAATGCTTGGTGTCAGTCTATTTATGTCTTGTAAAAATAAAATACAGTGTGTGTGTGTGTGAATAAAAAAAAAAAAAAGACATATTGAAAATAGTTGGTCTATTGCTAAATTTTTCATTTTTTTTTTTCAGGTCCCAAAACAGTATTTTTCTGGGCTCCAATTATGAAATGGGTAAGTCTTGAATTTTTGCAGAAGCTACTGAAAAAGATATTCTTTAAAGGAGCTTATTAATTTGAAGTAACTTTTCTGAAGGATGTACTTTTAAATGTTCATGGTATGTCTTGAAGTAATTTTATACAAATACTCTCAGATGTATCATTTTTACTGCATAAAGCATACTACCTACTTTAGTTTTTCTGAACTCCTTAGATAGGTAAGAGCCCTTTGGGGAACGTATTGTTATCAAAAAGCTTATAATTATGGGCCCTAGGAACATGAAACTTCATTCTAAAATTTTGTGACTATGTAAAACATTAAATTAGTTAGAACACCCCCAAATTAACTTTTGTTATTAATTTAGTATGAGAACTTCAGATACTAACACTAAAATAGAGGCAAGGAAAGTTATTCTCAAAAAGTAGAAGAATTTATCCAAGGGTATATATATTAACATTTGGGAAATGATAGAATATGGGACTTCTGACTCCAAGACCAATGCTCTTACACTATGCCAGAGTTTCCATTCCTAAAGCTCTCATTTAGCTGAAAAGAAATAATTGCGATGGCTGTTAATAACAAATCATTGACTTTATGTTGGAAGGGCCAGTTTTGGCTTAATGCAGTGCTTCTCGAAGTGTCATCCCTGGACCTGCAGCATTGGCGTCACCCAGGAATACGTTAGACATGCACATTTTCAGGCCACATCACAGATTTACTAAATCTGAAACTATAGGGATGGAGCCCAGTAATTTGTGTCTTAAGAAGCCCTCCAGGTGATTCTGATGACTTCTAAAGTTTGAAAACTACTGGTCTGCAGGCTTTTTTTTTAACTGTAATAAAATACACATAAAATTATCATTTTAACCATTTTTTTCGTGTTGAGTACATTCACATCAGTGTGCAACCAATCTCTAGGACTCTTTTTATCTTGCAGAACTAAAACTCTGAACCCATTAAACAATAGCTCATTTGCCTCTTCCCTAGCCCCTGGAAACCACCATTCTACTTTCTATTTGTGAATTTGTCTACTCTAGGTACCTTGTATAAGTGAAATCCTACAGTATTTGTCTTTTTGTGCCTGGCATATTTCACTCAGCAGAATGTCCTGAAGGTTCACCTATGTTGTAGTATGTGTCAGAATTTCCTTCCTTTTTAAGTCTGAATATTTCACTGTATGTATATGTCACATTTTGTTTATTCAGTCATCTGTTAATGGACACTTGGGTTGCTTCACCTTTTGGCTAGTGTGAATAATGCCGTTATGAACAATGGTGTACAATATCTGTTCCAGACCTGCTTTCAGTTCTTTTGAGTATATACCTACATGTGGAATTGCTGAATCATATGGTAATTCAGTATATTCAGAACTGCTGTACCATATTCCATAGCGGGTGCACTATTTTACACTTCCACCAGCAATTCACGGGGGTTGCAATCAATTTCTCCATATCCCTGCCAACACTTTTTACTTTTGTTGTTGCTGTTGTTTTATAATAGCCATTCTAATGGGTGTGAAGTGGTGTCTCATTGTGGTTTTGATGTGCATTTACCTAATATGATTAGTTATGCTGAGCATCTTTTCATGTGCTTATTGACCATTTTTACATTTTCTTTGGAAAAGTATCTATTTAAACCCTTTGCCCAAGTTTTAATAAAGTTGTTTTTTGTTTGGGTTGTAGGCTATTTTAATTCTCTTAAATGTACTGTTTTAAATTGTTAGAACAATTTGGAAACTCAGCTGTAAATCTAAGTAGTTGAGAATGTTAGAACTGGAATTACCTGTCCCTCAATTGTATGGCCTTAGGCAAGTTCAGTCTCCGCCCTTTTGTCTCATCTATAAAACAAGATTAGAGTAAATTAGTGGTTGGGAGCTATATTTTACAGAGAACTAGGGAGCAGTTCTCTTTTTAGATTTATAAGTTGAGAAAAGCTTCCATCAGTTTAAAAAAGAAGTTTCAATATATCATCTTTAATGATTCTTCTCATACTCTAAGCATTTAAAAGAGTGATATTAAAAAAAATACTAAGAAATGTATATTACTATTTCCTTTCTCTTCGCTCCCTACCAACGCTTAAAATTATACCTGCAAAGTGGAATTAATTGCTGAAATATTGTTTCTAGCACCAAAATTTAAAAAGTAAGGACGAGGGCTTCCCTGGTGGCGCAGTGGTTGAGAATCTGCCTGCCAATGCAGGGGACACGGGTTCGGGCCCTGGTCTGGGAAGATCCCGCATATCGCGGAGCAACTAGGCCCGTGAGCCACAATTGCTGAGCCTGCGCGTCTGGAGCCTGTGCTCCGCAACAAGAGAGGCCGCGATAGTGAGAGACCCGCGCACCGCGATGAAGAGTGGCCCCCACTTGCTGCAACTAGAGAAAGCCCTCGCACAGAAAGACCCAACACGGCCATAAATAAATAAATAAATAAAGTAATTAATTAATTAAAAATTTTTTTAAAAAGTAAGAACAATAAAATAGATAACTCATACGGACCTACTGTATAGCAAAAGGAACTCTACTTAATACCCTGTAATGACCTATATGGGAAAATAATCTAAAAAAGAGTGGATATATGTATATGTATAACTGATTAACTTTGCTGTACAGCAGAAACTAATACAGCATTGTAAATCAACTATAGTCCAATAAAAATTAATTTAAAAAAATAAATTAATAAAAAATAAGAATGACTTAATGTATTTACAATAAATTGGGGGTGCCCCTGACCCCAAATTTACCATAGTTTAGAAGTTCATTGATTTTTACCAAAAGCTTTGATGTTTCTTTGATCTGGTCCATCAGTGTTTTGAAACATTGACAGTATTATATACTCATAAGTGCTTTCTCGACTGTCTCCTTTAAAAATATCTATTTTAAGTTCATGTTGACATCATACATAGTCTCCTGATGACAGCATAGTAATGGAAATTTCTGTGTTTTGTTCTCGGGTGGGGAAACTTTTTCTGATATTTAGTTTATGCTTTCCTTTCCCAGAGCATTTGATAATAATTAATCTATGGTAACCTATACATGACATGTAGCAGTTGCTGCTGCAAGCCACCTAAGTTCTACATTAAAATTTTAGACTATACTTCTTTAGAGATTTAACTGTGGTCGAATCCTTCTTAGCCACTTTAGTTGAAGCCAAATAATTAATTATAAAGGTCAAAGTGGATAATTCTAAAAAGCAATACTACATACCCTTAAATATTTTATTTTAACTTAACAACTATAAATACATATTCATTTATCAATCATTTACTGTAAGGCCAAAGCTTTGATTTGTATATGGATCCACTGGTTTTGAGTTCCACATCATCTGTCTTAGATGAATTATACCATAGTGCATCCTACATGATTTCAGTTTAGTTTTCTTTAAAGCAGAGCAAGTTTATACACACTTTCATGATAACAGAAACCTGCTAGATTTTTGTCTCCCCACCATCTTTTAAAATTTATTTTATTTTATTTATTTTTGGCTGCATTTGGTCTTTGTTGCTTTGCGCAGGCTTTCTCTAGTTGCCGCGAGGAGGGGCTGCTCTTCCTTACCATGCGCGGGCTTCTCATTGCAGTGGCTTCTCTTGTTGCGGAGCACAGGCTCTAGGCGCATGGGCTTCAGTAGTTGTGGCTCGCGGGCTTAGTTGCTCTGTGGCATGTGGGATCTTCCCAGACCAGGGCTCGAACCCATGTCCCCTGCATTGGCAGGCAGATTCTTAACCACTGCACCACCAGGGAAGCCCCTCACCCCCCATCTTTTTATATCTGTCTTGTTCACACCAAATTTGACAGCAAGTTTAACTTGCCTTTATTCAATCTTTCCAAAACAGTCACTTCAGTTTTCATAGAAATAACAACCCTCTTTCTGTGTTTCACCTGTTTACCTAGTTCATTAAACTAGGTAAATTACAGTAACAACTAAAACTGGTATAAACAGGTTTGAAGACAAACACAGTGACTTGATAAATATATAACTCAACTGGTGAGAGCAAAAATGCATGAGTGCAATACAGAATAAATAGCCCCTAGCCATGAGTATTCAGCCATGGGCATCATTAGCTTGTTTACAGAAGGAATGGATATCATTGGCTAATCTGGGAAAACTATTATGTGGAGGTCAGTTGAGGGAGCTTTTTTCCTTTTTGTTCATAGTCTTTTTGTGCAGACTGGGTTTATATATATATATATATATATATATTTTTTTTTTTTTTTTTTTTTTTTTTTTTTGGCCGCTCTGCACGGCATGTGGGATCTTAGTTCTCCAAC
Source organism: Balaenoptera musculus (assembly GCF_009873245.2). Lineage (NCBI taxonomy): Eukaryota > Metazoa > Chordata > Mammalia > Artiodactyla > Balaenopteridae > Balaenoptera > Balaenoptera musculus. The sequence continues at coordinate 123,903,618 of NC_045785.1, read as the reverse complement.
CAGAGATCAAACCCAGGCCCCCTCCAGTGGAAGTGCAGAGTCCTAACCGCCAGGGAATTCCCAACTGGGTTATATTTAACTCTTGAACAGTATGCCATTTTGTGTGGCTAATTTTTCTCTTTTCTGTTCTCCTTAGGAATAAGTCAAACTATATTTCAAGATTACCTCTGCAGATTTTTAATGTCTAGCTACTTGCTTTTCCAGCTGGAACTACTTATATAGGCTAATTCGCATTTTAAAATCTTGAGAACTTTGTTATCCCTAAGCATTTTGGAATTGGAATATTCTATAGTGGTATTTCATTTTTAGCCCTCCTCTAGAAGTGTCATATGACTTTTTTTTTACTAAAGGAGAAAATATTGGAAGGAAGGAAGGAAAGGAGGAAGAAAGGAAGGAAAAAATGTTTTACACTATCTGATGAGTATTTACTCCACCCAGTGGAGATAACCAGGTGCCAGAAAGAATCACACACATTTGAAAACCAGTTTTTAATTGATGGAAACAGAGAACTAACTTGATTCTACTAGATGCCAAACTCTCTGTATTGGGTTATTTAATACATTATCTAATATTTAATCTTCACCAGAAAAAAGGTGTAAAGGTACTGAGGTTCAAAGAACTAGAACTGTTGTGAGTGACAGAGTCAGGATTTGAACCCTCAGTTCTGATTTGACTTCAAAGCCTAGGCTCTTAAACACTTACAGGACCCCCTTTAAAAGTCACTGTGGATCTTTCTATAATTGGTACTTTCTCCCCATGTTAGGGAGTATTTTACATAATCTTGTGATATACTCCACACACTCTCCGACTCTACAGTTCTATTATTTGAATAAAGTTCATAACAAAGAAGAATAGGAACACAGACCTTCTGCCCCTGAGGCTAGAAATACAGGAAAAGGTACAGAGACTAATATTCCCTTATCTCTGCTTCTCTAAAGATGTAAGCTACTATTTGTTGTTGATAATAATAATATTTTCCAGGCACTATGGTAAATATTTTTGAAGCATATTATCTCATTTAATCATATATCTCTTTTGCAAGGGAAGCTATTCATATTCTCATTTTATACATGAGGAATTTAAGACAATGTGTTATGTAACTTGACCAAAGTCACCCAGCTAGTAAATGGCAGAGATTAGATTCACAGTAAGATTTTATAAGGTAATTTACATGAGGTTAGAGTGGTATAGAAGTAGAGAGGGTTTTTTTTTTTTTTTTTTTTTTGGCTGCATTTGTCTTAGTTGCGGCACTCGGGATCTTCGTTGAGGCACGCGGGATCTTTCTTTGCGTCACAGGCTCTTCACTGCGCCTTCACGGCATGGGGGCTTCTCTCTAGTTGTGGTGTGCAGGCTCCAGGGTGCATGGGCTCAGTAGTTGTGGCACGCAGGCTCTCTAGTTGAGGCGCGCAGGCTCAGTAGTTATGGTGCGCGGGCTTAGTTGCCCCGTGGCATGTGGGATCTTAGTTCTCCAACCAGGGATCGAAGCCGGGTCCCCTGCATTGGAAGGCGGATTCTTTACCACTGGACCACCAATCCCCTAGAAAGGGATTTTTTTTTTTTTTTTTTTTTTTTAGAAATGCGGGAAAGGAAACTAATATAGTATTATAAATCAACTATACTTTAATTTAAAAAGAAGAAGGCTAAAGAGGCATAACATCCAAATGCAATGTATTATCCTGACCTAACTACTCTGGACAAGAAAAATAATGTTTTAAAAGACATCTGGGGGCAGTTGTCAAAATTTAACTATGCACTGTGTATTAGACAACAGTGTCTTATCCATGTTAAATTTTGTGATTAGATTGTGGGTATATAAGAGAATGGGAAAGTAGTCTTGTTCTTAGCAAATGTACACTAAAATACTAGGGAGTCAAAGGGCATGATGTCTACAACTTCTTTGTAAATGGGTCAGAAAAAATATATATACATATAAAGAGAGAGGATAATAAAGCAAATATTTCAAAAAAAAAAAGAGAGAGAGAAAGAAATGTGGGAGAGGGGCCTCAAGACCTCTGTGGGAGAGCACAATTACTAACATGTCCTAGAAAAATAAAATGTATACTCTGAGCATAAACAAAATCATGGCTGCTACCTTCCTCCAAAAGACAATGCTAGACTATAGCCTATAGTCATCATAGATCTATTACAGTGTAGTAATACGTGGACTGAGTAGAATAATGCTAGAAATCAGTCCCTTTCTTCCCCTCTACAACGGCAGTATTCCACCCTGCCAAAGTGGAACAGATATGCAACGGAGAAAATGTACATTGGGACCTGGAAGAAGAATGTAAGAGTGATGATTAGGAACCATTTGGGAAAAAAATCATGGGACTATGGGTGAAAATTAACAAGAAAAGTAGTATTGGTCATGATTTACCTCTACTTATACTTCAGTATTTAACTATTTGCCCCTTTTTTAAGCCAGAATCATTGCTTCCTTGATCTACTGACTTTATTAAATCAAAACCATTTGGATTTGGTTTAAATTTGTAAAAATTCACAAGTATGCATATGTTCTATTTAGGAGAAAAAAACCCTGGGCTGATTTATATTTTTCATGTAAGAGCATCTTTTAGAAACTCAAAAAAACCTGAAAATGAATTTCTTAAAACCATATTTTCTAATGACATATTTAGGATTTGATTTTAAAATTGCAGAAAGGGAGAAGGAGAGGTGATGTAAGTATGGCAGAATGTCAATAATTGTTGACTGGGTGATGGGTATGTAGGGGTTCTTTGTACTAGTCTCTCATTTTACATTGGTGTGAATTTTTCATCAATAAAAATCATTCTGTTATGTATTCTAATCTCTGCAATAGAGTAGCATAACTAATATTCTAGTGAAGACTCATTACTAAACTTTCTGAGTGTTGCTGATGGTAGGGTATGATTCTATAAAAAACAGTGTTAAAAACATACCAGAGAAGAAATGACCAGGTATAATTTGACATTAAAGAAAAATTATCTAACCAAGAAACTAAAATTATAGCAGAGTTTTTCTGATACTTCCACTTTTAAAAAAGAATAACGTTGCAAAAAATATGAAAGGAGGAATTTATACAAATAGCTTTTAGGCATCTTCCACACCAGTGGTTTCCAACATGCATAAAGAATATATAAATTCTTATGTGAAAGAAGTATCATTTGTAGAACAAAAATACAAATATACTTATAGAAAAAATATATACACACACTACTGATTTTCAAATATATGAAGCTGTTTAATGTGATTAACAAAATACAACTTAATTCAAAAAGCATTTCTGAATTCATTGTAACTTTTTGTCGTGATACATTTTTTCTTAATGCATGGATACTAAAATCATAGCTACAGTCTGAAAATCTCGGAAATAGTTTGTGTTTTAGTTAAAATTGAGAACCATTACTACATACTCATGATGCTTTTTTTCTTTCTTATGTGTTAATGTGTATTTCTAGGGGTTGGTGTGTGCTGGATTGGCTGACATGGCCAGACCTGCAGAAAAACTCAGCACAGCCCAATCTGCTGTTTTGATGGCTACAGGTAAATTAAATGAATATCTTCCATACAGGATGTTCAGTAATTTTGTTTATATCAATGTACTTAACTGTTTCATGTTTGAAATACATATATACACACTCACACAGAAAGAAATTAACAGTGTTATCTCTAGGAAGTTGTTAGACTATAGCCAAAGAAGGCAGAGGAGGGTTATAAAAATTTCCCTTTGATGTAAGAACTGAGTGTTTTGTGTAATGATGAATTATGGCAACTTCATTAATGTCTCAAATTATAGCATTTCTTTGTCCTACTTTGTGTTGTCATAGTCTTATTTATAATTATTTTACTCTAATATTAAATGTTCAGATAAGATTGCAGCAGTACCTATGCTTTTTTAAAAAAAATTTTTATTTCAACAGGGTTTATTTGGTCAAGATACTCACTTGTAATTATTCCCAAAAACTGGAGTCTGTTTGCTGTTAATTTCTTTGTCGGGACAGCAGGAGCCTCTCAGCTCTTTCGTATTTGGAGGTAAGCTTACCACAGGTGTAAAAAAAAATCTGCCTCAGAAGCCATCCGGCTAGCAATACTTTTTTTTTTAAGATTCATATATAATGCTCAGACAGGATGTGCCTGAAGCAGACATTAAACATTTCTAGAAAGCCTGGGGGTTTGAATTAAAAGTGTTAGGCAGTATGTTACCTAGGTTTCAAATCTGTGTGTTACCTAGATGTACAGCCCTTTGATAGAGTCTCTTTTATTAAGATAACATATATAATTTAGGATATGTTAGGTAATTTTCTGCATGAACTTTTTATCACTTACTTTCAATTATATATAATAAAGTGAGACTTAAATGTATAGTTATATAGTATTGGAAATGATGTTTAAAGTGAGGCTGCTAGTTTCATTGGAAAGTATGTATTCTGTGAGCACTGGAAATTTTTAAAATTCAGTGATTAATATTATTTGTCAGTGACTGGTTACCACTCTGCAGTGAGCTTAGATGAAGGCTCTGGCTTTATTTGAACCATAGAACCTTCCTAAATTACAAAACAATGTTATGAATAACAGCTTTCTTTAACTAAAAAAATTGAATGATTTCAGTAAAGAAATAGAAAACATCGAGCTATATAATTTACCTTCCTTTCAGAAGGCATTCTGTTCTGCAGAGTATAGTACATTTTAATTTCATTCATCTGTACTATCCCTAGCTTTACTAGTAGCTTAATTCTGTAACCTTTTTTATAATATTCTAGCACAGAACGCATAGATGAATAAATAAACTCACTCATTCTACACAATGCCTGACAGCCATTTTTAGGGCTTACTTATATCGATATAAACTTCAATTAGTACAGAGATTTTATTCACAGAGTACTTTTCTCATGCACCATCTCATTTTGACCTTATATTAACTCATGGTAGTAGAACTATGAGAACACTAAGTGCCACATTCAGAAATATTATTTCTAATATAAGAAATTCAGGTTTAGGGCTTCCCTGGTGACGCAGTGGTTGAGAATCTGCCTGCCAGTGCAGGGGACACGGGTTCGAGCCCTGGTCTGGGAAGATCCCACATGCTGCGGAGCGACTGGGCCCGTGAGCCACAATTGCTGAGCCTGCGCGTCTGGAGCCTGTGCTCCGCAACAAGAGAGGCCATGATAGTGAGAGGCCCACGCACCGCAATGAAGAGTGGCCCCCACTTGCCGAAACTAGAGAAAGCCCTCGCACAGAAACGAAGACCCAACACAGTCATAAATAAATAAATAAATAAATAAATAAATAAATAAAGCAAATAATTAAAAAAGAAAAAGAAATTTAGGTTTAGTTTGACAAAAGGATTTTTGGCCTTTCGGTTACAATAGCAGATTAGATTTAGTTAGAAATATAAATGTTGGACTCTATGGAGGACTTAGGAAAATACTGTTGAATATTTGAAATCAGGACCTTTTGAGAAATCTAGGAGATATGGTGGGCTTCATGGAATAAGTTCCTTCTTGTGCTTATTCAGTTTTCCACTTTATTTTCAGCTGAGAAGAATAGGAAATGAAGCCCAGGGTGATGTAAAAGAGAAAGACTCTGTAGCTTTGTGGTTAATTCTTCTTTGAATTAATGAGAATTGAAGAAATTGTCCTTAGTTTCAATAAACTTTAAGTATTACAACCTCCTAACCCAGTAGCCTGCCTGCATCACAGAATTATATTTTATTTTTAGTGATTAGACAGGCCCATTCCCAATTGATTTTATTCTCAGGAAACATGCTTTGTGAGTATAAAATTAAAAGTTCTAGGGGCTTCCCTGGTGGCGCAGTGGTTGAGAATCTGCCTGCCAAAGCAGAGAACACGGGTTCGAGCCCTGGTCTGGGAAGATCCCACATGCCGCGGAGCAACTGGGCCGGTGAGCCACAATTGCTGAGCCTGCGCGTCTGGAGTCTGTGCTCCGCAGCCAGAGAGGCCGCGATAGTGAGAGGCCCACGCACCGCAATGAAGAGTGGCCCCCGCTCGCCGCAACTAGAGAAAGCCCTCGCACAGAAACGAAGACCCAACACAGCCATAAATAAATAAAATTAAAAGTTCTAGATGACCACGTTTTGGTAAACTTTATACATATATTCACATGTTTGTCATACTCTTGTATAGTTCCAGAATGAAAATATCTTACATTAAAATAATATTTTTGTATAGGGAACTATATGTCAGTTAAGACGTTTTGACAGTTGGAAACCAGATTCAAATAAAGTCCTTGGATTAGTCTCCCATCTGCCTGTTTCTTCCTATAAGCCTCTGGGAAGATTGTATTTACAACTGTATAGCCTCTTGACTAGTGAGAAAGAAGAGATGGAATATGCTTCCCATTCCCTTCTTATTATAAATATATCATCTATTGTGATCCATGATTTTTTTTCTTTCTGTTTTCTTTATAGATATAACCAAGGACTAAAAGCTAAAGCAAACAAGTAAGAGTTCTTGATCACCCTAACAACCCAGATGTGGACATAACCACCGGGACCTAGTTTGATTTATTTTTCAGTTGTCAGTGAGGTGACGCTAGCTGTGCTAACGTTTGTAAGGCATAAAATCTAACTGTAACTGGGAGGTAGTACTTGATTCAACAGAAAAATAAAGCAAACTTTTAATAATATTGTCTCTTTACATATTACTTAAGGAATTTATCTATGGCTATTAGTAACATTTTTTTTTACTATTTGTCCGTAATAAATCATACTGCTCATACATACCGCTGGCCTCCTTCTGTTCTAGTCAACCAAAGTGTGTGTGTATAAGAGCACACATATTCCAGTGAGTCAAAAGACAGTCGGAAGGTTCAATAATCTGTGTACAGTGAAGGATGATGAAGTAGCTAAAAGTGAAAGGAAATAGAGCTAAAGAGAGTTGGAAATGGGTTGTGGAATGGCCAGCAACATGACACCTCAAACTGTTTTAAAACATTTTAACTTGAAATGAAGAACCTTGTGAAGAATATGATTTTTTGTATATTGTATGAAAGTCTTTTACAGCTACAGAGTAACAAAGGATTTGTAAATTTTTGAAATATATTCAGTAACTGATGTGATGTGGCAGAAAAGCTCTAGAGTCAGGCAGACCTGAATTTGAATCCCAGCTGTGTGACTTATAATCTCTGACTTTGGGCAAGTTAAGAAAGTGTCCAATAAAATACAGTGTGTGTGTGTGAAAAAAAAAAAAAAAGAAAAGAAAAGAAAGTGTCCAGCAGAGTGCCTGGGACATAAGTCAGCTTTCTGTAAATGTGTGTGACCTTTGTCCCCATTATGAGGATTCATATTTGATTTGAATTCCCATTTGGAGTACTGACCTTTCTTCTGAAAATCCTCGTAAAACCAATCCTGGTTAGAACTGTAGTCAGAGGAATCAGCAAAGCTAGTTATTTCTAAATTTGAAGAAGCAAGTGACAAAAAGAACTTTTTGAGTAATAATATACTATAATCAAAATTTGGCCATTAGCAATTGAAAACCTTGCACTTTATCTTTTAACCCTTCAGCATTGTCCATCTTTATTTTGTTTTTTTTTTTTGACCAATAAAATTATAGTGATTTTAACTGAAAACCACAAATGTTTATTATCTCATAGTTTCTGTGGGTCAAGAATCCTGGAGCAGCTCAGATGAATGTCTCTGGCTCAGGGTATCACAGGATGCTGTCACGTGGCCAGCCAGGGCTGCAGTCACCTCAGGCTCACCTCGGGGGAGATCTGCCTCCGAGCTCTCTCACATGGATATCGCCCAGTCTCACGTCCTCTCTGGCTCTTGGCCAGAGACATCAGTTCTTCAGCAAAAGGGCCGCTTTCCCCAGAGTGAAAATATCCGAGAGGGAGAGAGGATGAGAGAGAGTTCTTAAGACAGAAGCTGCAGTCTTTTTATAACCTAATCTCATAAGTTATATCCCATCACTTCTGCCATGGTCTAGTTTTTTGGGGTTCTTTTAAACTTCTTATTTTATATTGGAGTATAGTTGATTAAAGCACTGTCCATCTTAGAAGAGGAAGGATTAGAAAATTTGACACAGGCAAAAGTGAAGAGGTCCTGAAGCGTCAAATTATTACCGCTTTTTCTTTTCAAGCCACACTGTTAAATTTGTTTGGCATGTGAATGCACATATGCGTACGTATTTTCTAGGGTTAAGCATTTAAGAAAAACATACTATGAAATAGGGCACAGATACAAAAAAGTTTATGAAAATGTGTTGAATTGGTATTTCACCTCCTTTTCATTAAAACCTGCTCTTTCCTATATGGGTTCTCCTAAGCCCCACTTGTCAGTCAAATTAATTGTAGCATTTAGATGCAATCACAGACAATCCTTTTGATTCTCAGAAGCTCCGTCGACAGACTGTCTCATGCTTCCTTTCTGCCCAAAAACTTTCATCCATCCCACTATTAAATCTTAAAAATTAAAGATTCTAATATGTATCCAATTGAAAACTCTCATTGCCAGTGATCAGTTTCATAACTACTCTCAAAAAGTTAGAAAGAAGCGACTGTATACCAGAAGTCCTTACTATCAATGTAGCTACTAAACTTCATAAAAGAAGCTTTCACAGTGGTAAAAATCACTCAGTCGGTCTAGTTGAGTTTAATTCTATATCAAAATTTTCTAACAAACCCTTATTGATCACTTCATTAGGTACATTTTCTCAAGGCCAGCTCTGATAGGCCTGTGTTTCAACCCAACTCTGCCACATATTAACTGTGAGACCTTGTTAATGTTTGTTTCTGAGCTTTAGTATTTTCAAGAGTAAAATGGGGAAAATAATAGTACTTACTTCATAGGATTGTCGTCAAGATAATCGAGGTAATGTTTTAACACAGTGCCTGGTGCATGATGGGTGTTAAATAAAACGTAGAAAATTTCAGAAAATGGGAAGTTATTTTTTTTTGAATTTTATTTTTCTTTATACAGCAAGTTCTTATTAGTTATCTATTTTATACATATTAGTGCATATATGTCAATCCCAATCTCCCAATTCATCCCTCCCCCCGCTTTCCCCCCTTGGTGTCCATACATTTGTCCTCTACATCTGTGTCTCTATTTCTGCCTTGCAAACCAGTTCATCTGTACCATTTTTCTAGATTCCACGTGTATGCATTAATATATGATATTTGTATTTCTCTTTCTGACTTATTTCACTCTGTATGACAGTCTCTAGGTCCATCCATGTCTCTACAAATGACCCAATTTCGTTCCTTTTTATGGGTGAGTAATATTCCATTGTATATATGTACCACATCTTCTTTATCCATTTATCTGTCGATGGGCATTTAGGTTGCTTCATGACTGGGTAGTGTAAATAGTGCTGCAATGGCCATTGGGGTGCATGTGTCTTTTTGAATTATGGTTTTCTCTGGGTATATGCCCAGTAGTGGGATTGCTGGGTCACATGGTAATTCTATTTTTAGTTTTTTAAGGAACCTCCATACTGTTCTCCATAGTGGCTGTATCAATTTACATTCCCACCAACAGTGCAAGGGAGTTCCCTTTTCTCCACACCCTCTCCAGCATTTGTTGCTTGTAGATTTTCTGATGATGCCCATTCTAACTGGTGTGAGGTGATACCTCATTGTAGTTTTGATTTGCATTTCTCTAATAATTAGTGATGTTGAGCAGCTTTTCATGTGCCTCTTCGCCATCTGTATGTCTCCTTTGGAGAAATGTCTATTTAGGTCTTCTGCCCATTTTTTTTTTTTTTTTTTTTTTTTTTTTTAATTTATGGCTGTGTTGGGTCTTCATTTCTGTGCGAGGGCTTTCTCTAGTTGTGGCAAGTGGGGGCCACTCTTCATCGCCGTGCGTGGGCCTCTCACTATCGCGGCCTCTCTTGTTGCGGAGCACAGGCTCCAGACGCGCAGGCTCAGTAGTTGTGGCTCACGGGCCTAGTTGCTCCGCGGCATGTGGGATCTTCCCAGACCAGGGCTCGAACCCGTGTCCCCTGCATTGGCAGGCAGATTCTCAACCACTGCGCCACCAGGGAAGCCCCCTGCCCATTTTTTGGTTGGGTTGTTTGTTTTTTTTAAATATTCAGCTGCATGAGCTGTTTATATATTTTGGAGGTTAATCCTTTGTCCATTGATTCGTTTGCAAATATTTTCTCCCATTCTGAGGGTTGTCTTTTCATCTTGTTTATGGTTTCCTTTGCTGTGCAAAAGCTTTGAAGTTTCATTAGGTCCCATTTGCTTAATTTTGTTTTTATTTCCATTACTCTGGGAGGTGGATCAAAAAAGATCTTGCTGTGATTTATGTCAAAGAGTGTTCTTCCTATATTTTCCTCTAAGAGCTTTATAGTGTCCAGTCTTACATTTAGGTCTTTAATTGATTTGGAATTTATTTTTGTGTATGGTGTGAGGTAGTGTTCTAATTTCATTCTTTTCCATATAGCTGTCCAGTTTTCCCAGCACCACTTATTGAAGAGACTGTCTTTTCTCCATTGTATATCCTTGCCTCCTTTGTCATAGTTTAGTTGACCATAGGTACGTGGGTTTGTCTCTGGGCTTTCTATCCTGTTCCTTTGATCTATATTTCTGTTTTTGTACGAGTACCATATTATCTTGATTACTGTAGCTTTATAGTATAATCTGAGGTGAGGGAGTCTGATTCCTCCAGCTCCATTTTTTTCCTTCAAGATTGCTTTGGCTATTCGGGGTCTTTTGTGTCTCCATACAAATTTTAAGATTTTTTTTGTTCTAGTTCTGTAAAAAATGCCATTGGTAATTTGATAGGGATTGCATTGAATCTGTAGATTGCTTTGGGCAATATAGTCATTTTCACAGTATTGATTCTTCCCATCCAAGAGCATGGTATATCTCTCCATCTGTTTGTGTCATCTTTGATCTCTTTCATCAATGTCTTATAGTTTTCTGAGTACACGGTTTTTTTACCTCCTTAGGTAGGTTTATTCCTAGGTATTTTATTCTTTTTGTTGCAGTGGTGAATGGGATTGTTTCCTTAATTTCTCTTTCTGATCTTTCATTGTTGGTGTATAGGAATGCAAGAGATTTCTGTGCATTAATTTTGTATCCTGCAACTTTGCCAAATTCATTGATTAGCTCTAGTAGTTTTCTGGTGTCATCTTTAGGATTATCTATGTATAGTAACATGTCATCTGCCAACAGTGACAGTTTTACTTCTTTTCCAACTTGTATTCCTTTTATTTCTTTTTCTTCTCTGATTGCCGTGGCTAGGGCTTCCAAAACTATGTTGAATAATAGTGGCAAGAGTGGATATCCTTGTCTTGTTTGATTTTATTGTGATTGCGCCCCTCCTACTGTCTCATTGCAGCTTCTCCTTTGTCTTTGGATGTGGGGTATCTTTTTTGGTGAGTTCCAGTGTCTTTCTGTCGATGTTTGTTCAGCAGTTAGTTGTGATTCCATTGCTCTCACAAGAGGGAGGGAGTGCACATCCTTCTACTCCGCCATCTTTAACCAATCTCCTCGGGAAGCTTATTAATTGAAGACAGACCCAAAAATACTTTCTTAAACAAAGGAGTTTTAATTTAGCTGCCCAAAGCATATAATGTGTTAACCTATTTGCACACCTTCTGAGGTCCTAACTGTTGGAATTCTTGAGGCTTTCACAGGTTAAAGCAGAAAACAAGCTGCTTTGGGGTGGTGGGCCAGAGGTGGGGTGGAGAGGCTCAGTAAGAGATAAATTCTTAACCTAATCTGTTCTGTGGTTCGGCATTCATTTCAAAAAAAAACATTGATCCAAAGTACATCAATACTGTTTTTTCTCCATAGTAAACAGATTGTTTTTTTAAGTTGTTATAATGATGGTGAAAGGTTGAATCGAAACAAGGATTGACCTCGAAGCCTAGATTCCTCTCTGTAAAACAAAAGTTTCTACTGGAGCTTGTTTATATAATGAAACAGAGATAGAAAGTACTTGTATTTATTAAGACTGGCTTTCTCCCTAAGGAGTCTGTTTAATTATATGAGGTATGACTGTAACTATGTTAAGACCGGTTTCCACAATGCCAGAAAATTCACTCAGCAAACATAATTAAATGAGCTTCTTTTTCTCCTCCCTTAAGAAAACTGTGTTTTTCAACATTTTTGAAATACACAGTAAACTTAATTATAGGGCTGGGCTTTGTTTGAAAATGTTTGCTTGTTTTTCAGCTCAACTTTTTAAAATTCAGGTTTTACAAATGTGTCACTAAATATTAATTGTCATTGTGATATACATATGATATACATACAAAATTGATTTAAGCTGTTAGAAAATATGCCGCCCTCTTAAAACACATTTTGCCAGTGTCCATGGAATGAAGAAACTCAAATCCAGTGCCACATTGTATTGCAAGTTATCTGTGGGGTGAATTTGAGTAGAAGTATGGGCTTGCCCAGTCAGAAAGGACAGGTCAAAATTTTACCTCACAAAAACCTCTGAAGAGAAGTATTGTAACGTAAATGTCATAGTCCTGGTAAAAGTCACAGTCATTATTGACCAAAATTGGGTGTTTACTCAGGAGATACTTGTCTTTACGATAATCACCTACCAACTATTGCCTAATTTCAACCACCCGCCACATTGGGAAAGAGTTGTGAAAACTACTCTGGGGTCATATCAGTCTCCCTGACCCTTGCCCCAGATATCCAGTCTAGAGAACCTGAAACAGTCCTTGCGTGAGCAACAGGCCACTGGGGCTGGTGGGGGAGGGGAGGGCAGTGCCAGCCAATCAGAAGCATAGTCAGTGCCCATGAAACAATGAGCTTCTGATGAGGTTGTGGCCAGGAAAACGGTTTTTAGACAGAACTGTCATTTTATGTGTCAGCTATAGACAGACATGGCACTTCTGCTGTCTTCTGAATAATGTCATCCAGGCCCCTTTCCTGTTTTCTGCACTCCTGAAAGATCTAAGCCCTAATCTAGGCTCTGACTTTTCCTCAGCCTTGAAGAAAGAAGAGGTATGTGGCAGTAGGAGTCTGAGTAGAAAGAATGGTTGCAGAGCTAAAGATGAGGGCAACCCTTGGGGAAAAAGACGGGTTTGGGAGCTTTAGGAAAGTGGGAAGGCCTTGAGCTAGGAATGGAGGTCCACCTTGTATATATCTGTGTCAGTCATTTAAGTGAGGTTAGAAGCTTGAAGGTTTCAATGTTACCTCATCCTATTTATCCTAGATGCTCTATTTTTTTAGCTTACTGTCTACTTACCTATCTTCTGCATCTTCTCACATAATATCCTTCTTATCAGTCATCAAATAGCAAATGCCTACCATGTGAAGGGGGTCTAGAAAGATACTATGGAGGAAATGAACATATATGTAGAACGTGATCTCTAACACAGAGAAGCTTCAATTCAGAGAAGCCATAAACAGATCAATAGATAATCAAGGATTTTTAAATAGATAATAAAGCACTTTTAAATAGATTTTTAAATAGATAATAATATGTGCCCTAATAGCTCAGAGGAAAAATTGCCTTGGCTAGAGTGGTCTGGCAAGCTTTCGTGACAGATAACATTATCCCTTTGTGTTGAGAGTATCTCCTTTGGATTCTTGTAAAACCTGACTTTATATATTGATGAAAAATGGGATGAAAACTGAAATCTATTAGAAGTTTCTAGAAAAGATATTTAGAGAAACAATAATGGATATAATTGATTGATCTTTAGTTTCATTTGCCTTTGGGGGTACTGCTGAGTTCCCTTTAAGCAGAATAAAACTGGACACACACTCTCCTTCATTCAGGAATATCTGTGTTGGTATATCTTTGGGACCTTGCTCTTTCACTCTGTCAGATACCTTCATTCCTAGATGCTTTCATGCTTTCTGAGTGTCCGCTCTCTGTTCAAGCTCTATTCTTGATTGTGATTGAATTGGCCAAATATTTGATGAGAGTACCATCAACATGCTTTGAAAGTGCTCTAAAATTAAATACATATTTTCTCTAGGTCATAAACATCCCCAAAGTGTCATAAAACGTATACAAATGGGGTATACTGTGGTATAGTAGAAAGAATATGGACTTTGAAATTCCACAGACCTGGGCTTGCTTTCCAGCTATGTGACCTAAGGCAAATTCATCTGAGCTTCATTTTCTGTATCTATAAAATGGGGATGAGGCCTACTTCACAGTGCTGTTTTGAGGATTAAATGAGGCAACCTCTGTAAAATGCTTTACATTAAAAAGGTCTTAATAGGGCTTCCCTGGTGGTGCAGTGGTTAAGAATCCACTTGCCAAAGCAGGGGACATGGGTTCAAGCCCTGGTCCAGGAAGATCCCACATGCCACAGACCAACTAAGCCTGTGCGCCACAACTACTGAGCCTGCGTGTCACAACTACTGAAGCCCGTGCGCCTAGAGCCCATGCTCCGCAACAAGAGAAACCACCACAATGAGAAGCCCATGCACCGCAACAAAGAGTAGCCCCTGCTCGCCGCAACTAGAAAAAGCCCGTGCGCAGCAATGAAGACCCAACGCAGCCAAAAATAAATAGATAATTAATTAATTTTTAAAAGATTATTTAAAAAAAGGTCTTAATAAATTATTATTACAATGTGGTATGTGCCATATCACTAATCATTTTCTGATGTTGCAGAACTTAAAGCAGAAAACTGTCTTCTAAAAGAGAATTTCAATTGTGTTCCTATGGGTGTTCATGAGAAAAGCTCAGGTGTTCATCTTAGATGTCTTTGCCTCTTCAGCCCATGAACAAATAATTTTGTTATTCTAGTTTCTCTTCTGTATTTGTCATCTTAATCTCCAAATGCATCTACTTTCCTTACCTAGTAATCGTAAACTTAGAAAAATCTGTCTAAATCTTCATATCACCTTATTTAATCACCTGAAACATTGTAAATCAACTATACTTCAATAAAAATGGAATCTTAGCAATCATCTAATTCATCTTTCCACTAAAGAGGAGAATCACCTCTACAACCTTGAAGGCAGATGGACATGCAGTCTCTCACAAGGAAATCCAGTATTTCCTAAGACTACCCAGGTCCAATGTTCATCCTTACATTGTTTAAATTTGCCTCCCAGGGATTGCCAGCCATTGATCCCACTTGATCCTTTTGAATCAATCAATCAATCAATCAATCTAACCCGTTTTAGTGTGAGTTTTAAGACTAAAGCAAAACATTCCATACTGTGCATGTGAGGAGTATGGGGTATTGCCAAGATCGAAGGGGCTGGTAGTAGGGTTGCTAAATAAAATGCAATATTTGAGATATATTTATATTAAAAAATTATTCACTGTTTATTTAAAATTCAAATTTAACTGGATGTCCTATATTGTTATTTGCTAAATCTGACACTCTTTCAAGTGATAGCAAAAGAGAGCAAAGTTGAGATAGTCAACGAAGAGGGGCAGGAGAGGGAGGAATAGAGCTACACCCTGCTCAGTTCTGCTCAGTCCTAACTGTTCTTGGCTGCTCAGCCCATTTGTGGAAGGCTGTTCAGAGCATCCATTCCTACAGAACTTATACTATTTAAGGTCACCTATTCTTTGAAAGAGTAGCTCCCTCCGCTGAGGAAAAAGAACACCAGCTTTCCTTTCCCTCTTCAGCCCTCCCATGAAGTTTATTCTTGCTTAGTCAAATCCAACCCCTACCTGAGGGAGAAAGTAGGGTAATTCTTTTGTTAAATTCAGGGGTCTGCATTAGACTTTGCACATGTATCTCCTGGTTACTCCACAACTTTCACAGTTCAGTTTAAATACCGGAAGACAATGACCATTTTCACCCAAATGTCACCATCCGACAACGTTTCCAATCTCTCCCATCATTCCTCACATTCCATAGTCCATGAACTTCAAATAACGTGGGCAGAACTAAACCCAATACTCTGAATCAGATATGAACACTGCTTACTACCTTGAGATTTGCATTACATCCAAATGGCCAATAAACATATGAAAAGGTGCTTAATTTCATTAGTACCACCAGGGAAACAAAACCACAGATATCACCACTCACCTACCAAGATGACCAAAATTTTAAAAGACTGACAATAGCAAATGTTAGCTGGGATATGGAGCTTCTGACCTCTCACATCTTGCTTGTGGGGTGTAAATTGACCCAGCAATTCCACTCCTAGGTATATGCCCAAGTGAAATGCATACATGCGTTTACCAAAACACATGTACAAGGATGTTCTTAGCAGCATTATTTCTAATAGCGTAAAACTGGAAACAACCCATAGGTCAGTAGTAGAAGGGATAAATAATTTGTGTATAATCAAGCAATACCATACAGCACTGAAAATAAATGTGTACTGGTATACACACAACAACATGGATAAACATCACAAACAATTGAGAAAAAATAAGAAAGTATATATGATTCCATATATATAAAGTTAAAAAATAAGGTAAAAATGATCTATGGTGCTAGAAATCAGGAGATAGGTCACCTTTGGGGAGATGTGGGGGGAATGAGCAGGAGATGGCATGAAACAGGCTTCTGTAGTGCTGGTCAGGTTCCTTATTTGTTTTTTGAATGAATGAATGAATTAATTAATTAATTAATTTTGGCTGCGTTGGGTCTTCGCTGCTGTGTGCAGGCCCTCTCCAGCTGCAGCGAGCAGGGGTCACTCTTCGCCACAGTGTGCAGGCCTCTCACCGCGGTGGCCTCCGCCGTTGTGGAGCACAGGCTCCAGCCGCGTGGGCCTCAGCAGTCTTGGCACACGGGCTCAGCAGTTGTGGCCCACGGGCTCCAGAGCGCAGGCTCAGCAGCTGTGGCGCATTGGCCCAGTTGCTCCATGGCATGTGGGATCCTCCCAGACCAGGGCTCCAACCCATGTCCCCTGCATTGGCAGGTGGACTCTCAACCCGCCACCGGGGAAGTACTGTTCTTTCTTGATATGAGTAGAGAACATGGATTTGTTCACTTTATAATAATTCATCAAGCTATCCACTTAGGAATTTTGCATTTTTCTGTGCATATGTTATGCTTCAATAAGTAAGTTTTTTAAAAGATAACATTGGATTTGCAGTAAATCTAGTCTTTTACACCACATGCTTATGCATTTGATTTTGTTAAAATGCTAAGCATACAACTTATTTGCATTTATTCTTCCAAAACTTCATTGTTATTTCAGTCAATTAAAATATTTTAAGATCCTGATCCTATCATTCAGTACATTAGCTCTCCTTCCAATTACATCTTTATCTGAGTCCTCTACCTCACTCATGGAGGCTCCCTCTGAATGGACACTAGAACACAAATCAATATCCTTTAGGTCTAATTGTTAACCAGCTAACTATATTTTCATCACTCCTATAATTTTGTATGTTACCCACAAAGATGTGAGAAATTTGGCCAAATGCCTTGTTAAAGTCAAGATATACTTTGTCGACAGCATTCTCTTGATTTTAAAGTTTAATAAATCAAAAAAGGAAATAAGGCTAGTTTGTTCTCAGCTCTGAATCCCTTTTGACTCCTTTTAATCACCTGTTACTGATTAAGTGCTCACATATTATCAAGTATGATAACTCACAAATATCCCAGCTCTCACTCTCACTGCACACATGGTAGGATTGCACTTTCCCACTTAGGTGAAATTAGATATGTTGCATAACTTGCTTTGGCCAATGTCATTTGAGTGGAAGTGAAATATATTGCTTCTAGGAAAACACTTTAAGAAAGAGTCTGCAATCAAATCCTCTTTTCCCACTGTCTCCACAGCCAAAATATCCCAGCCTGTGTACCAAAGTGAAGGCAACAATAGAGTAGGGCCTCAGACAACCTACAATGGACATGTAGCACCAGCAGGAAATGAATAAGAAATAAGCATTGGCTATTTCAAGCCATTGAGATTTTGGATTTTTTTGTTAATGAAGCAAAACCTAGCTTATACTGACTGATACATCACGTTTACCAGACAGTGTTTTCTGGAATCCACATGTAGGCTCATCTTTTGAAATTCAGAAGAGAATGTACCCGTCTCTAGTTTTCCAGCCTCTCTCTCATTCTCCACTATTCTTTGAGATTACTGACATTACATCTGTCAGTTCTTTCCATATATTTCAGTGGATATAGGTTATCTGGGAATGGCTACTTGAATTTAAATGACTGGTGTTTTATCACTGCTTTCTTATCTTGGACTTCAACTCTTTCTTGTCAATATTTGTTATATTTTCAATTCTGCATAGTGGAGAAGACAGAAACAAAAGAAGAGCTGTGTAGTACATCATAGTTAAGCTTTGTCCTTATTCCTCTTTTATTAATTACCTTGCTTTCAATAAAACCTAAAAGTCCCTCTGGGTTTTCTTAACTTCATCATTTTTACTAAGTCTCAGTTCATTCTGGGAATTCTCACACCCTTCTTTGATAAATTCATATAGCATTTATCAAATTCACGCTCTGAAATTTTTTATTTGACGTATTTGTCATCTATTGACTGTTCCTAGCATATGCTGTGTTTTAATGATACTCTTTTTTTTTCTTTAACCTTAGTTATATGCTTCTCCTTCTACCTTTTGTTCACTTCTTAATATTTGCATTTACCAAGGTTTTTCCTTTTAAAGATTATCTAATACTTAATATTTAGTACCCATTTTTAGAGGTTTCTATCAATTTTAAGGTTTGTTTTTTTGTTTGTTAAATATACTAATATACTAATGTTTTCCCTGATTTAAAAAAAAAAAAATGCTTTCCTGAAGTCTAAGATATATGTTAACTCACTTTTTCCTTCTAATACTCTTATGTACCCCAACATGACCTATGTTTGGTTGAAATTACTAGCCACGTCCTCCATGTTGGTGAGTATCTGTTCCTCCTGGTTTTTTTTTTTTTTAATTCACTTAGTATCTGTATCACTTATTCCAAGAACTTGAATTGCTCTGAAAATACTGGGTATGCTATTCCTGTTCAGTGTGGTAGAGCATGATTTTTACAACATTCAGGCATGATCATTTCATCAGCCCCAGCAGCTAAATGAACGCCTTAGGAAATCCTAGTTTTCTCAAAGCTAACTGGGTAACACATTAAAATTTCAGTATTTCCTCCCACTTACAGTTTAAAGTCTTACTACACACACACCTTTTAATTCTTTCCCTCTATTTCTTTACGCCTATACCTTAAAACACTTAATCTCTTTCTTATATATAATACTCCACTTTGCTACTCACCTTTATATAAATATTCACAAACATAAACTCATGTCTACAGTTTCTCTTTTAATTTTCAAAAAGGAGAGAGAATAGATGAGAGACCAAAAGGGAGGGGGAGGGAAAGGGGGGACATGTGGACAGAAGGAAAAGGGGCCTGGACGGAGGGATTAGTGCTACTGGCCCCTCTACCATAGCACTTGCACCCTGAGGGCTCACCCCTTCACGCAAATGCATGGTCAACAACTCAGCCATTATCACCTCAACCACTTACATAAGCAGTCCACAGGTTAGACAAAGCAAAAGGGAAGAAAGAAATAGGAAAGTGAGTGAATAAATGTAAGTCAGATTGCCTCCATTCTCAGCTTTGCTTTCCAGAAGGTCTATCTGGGGACTGTCTGCGGTGACCATACAGTCCTGAACATCTGCCTTAACATGAACACTCGAAGAGAACATGAATCACAGGATCGGGCCATCGTCAAAATAGCAGCTCATTTACCAGACCTCATTGTCTATGGAGATTTCTCTCCAGAGCGACCTTCTGTGGATTATTTTGACGGAGTCTTGATGTTTGTTGATATTTCAGGCAAGTGCAAAAGGGATGTTTAATGTGGGGGAACAACAGGCTTGAATCGGAATCACGTGCAGAGCTTGACTGCAGAGCGGAGGGAGCATTTTCGAGTTTTTTGTGCTGTTACTGCAAATATTCCTACTGAGAACACTGGAGGGAGGAGGGATAACCTGTGGACCTGGCTCCCTTTCTTCTTCCTTTACCCAGCATGTCCAGTAATGGGCAAATCTTTAAGGTGTCCACGTCCCAGGCCTGGAACTTCAGGCTCCAATGGCCCTGTCCCAACTGACTCAACCCCCCACACCCCACAGCATCCCAGGCAAAATTGACCTCAGGAAATGGCCTCTCCAGATGTTGTTTACAGCTTAACAGGAAACTTGCCACCTCTTCAGAAGTCTTTGAATTTTATGAGTTTTCATTACCATGAAATGGAAGTTCTATATCCAGTTAAAGAAATTGCAGTCATCCCTGTACAAGTTGGGAAATTAGGAGGGAAGAGTTATCTGGTGCCTTTCCCTGACCCCTAAAATAATAAATAGAGAAGGCCCAATATCTGACACTTGACCAGCCACATAGATCACTTAAGAGAAACCCTGCCAGTTCTTAAAAGCTGAGACCCACTGCTCACCAGTGTGGTCTTCTCCTGACTCTGTTTGGTTCCTCCCAGCACCCAAGGAAACTAGCTGCACATTTGTTACAGGTTTTACTGCAATGACTGAGAAGTTCAGCACAGCCATGTACATGGACAGAGGGGCTGAGCAATTGGTGGAGATCCTCAACCACTATATAAGTGCAATAGTGGAGAGTAAGTGTCCCCAGAGGTTTCTGGCTTAAGCATATTTCAGTTCATTGTTTTTCTGTATTTGGTGGTTATAACCTGATAAAGTACTGTTGCTTAGCATTCTTCACTGTCCCCATGAAATGTGTATGAAACCAGTCTTTTTGAAATATAATACAGTACAAATGAAGGAATGCCGTCAAACCTCACTAACACAGACTATTTGAGGGATTAGTTTTGCATTAGTTACAAAACTAAATTAGAGACTACCTTTAAAAGAACTGTAGTAGTAATTCTTTTAGTTATATTCAATAACTCTAAAAAGCTAGCATCAGTATAACTCAAACACAGTCATTAAGAGAATAGGGTATGAATAGATGAGTGATTTATAATCAACTTGTCAGTAATTTGTGTCCTAATAATGGATTCTGAAGTACTCCCAGCTGACTGAAACTTTGGTCTCCTTTTCAACCTCTGCCTACCAACTTGTTTGCATTATTAATTCGAACTATTCATGAAGAAAAGGATTTATTCTATTAAGGTAAACCTTAGGTCTAGTCTATTATCAGGCTCTGAGTTCCCTAGTTATATCTTAATATCACCCACTAGATAAAATTTGATTGTCTTTAAAAGCAGAAGCTGTATCTAATTCCTTTTCGCATTACACTCAGCACAACGGTGCTCAACAAATTTGCAATGATGCAGAAATAAGAGGAAAAATGTCCATTTATGTCAGAAAGCCCAAATAAACAAAATGCAAATTGGTAATAAACAAAACCCAAGTTGACCATAGTTGTGGGTTTTTTCTGATTTTCAGTTCTTATGGAGTTCTGTCACTCATGTACTCACCCACGCTCACTCAAGCCCCTGCTCATAACATACATAGATCAGTGAAGAATGTCCCATTATCATGCGAGTAGGGTAGCTGTCCTTAAGCCTCCTCAGCAATCCCACCGTCTTCGTTCCTATCTTTTCCCATTCACAAAAACAGAGCAGGTACATAATCTAGTTCACTGTTCTCATTCTGCAGTTGAGGAAACAGACTCAAATGGATTTAAATGCCTTGTCTGAGATGACACCTTTAGTATAAACCTATTCTCTGAATTGCTCTTCTCTTGACCTAATTTCTATCCCACTGTTGAAGAGTAGATTCTTTTTATTAGCTTTAAGAAATCAAAGTTATGCTGTACACCTGAAACTTACATAATTTAAAAGAAAGAAAGAAACCAGAGTTTGATTTTTACCTTCTTTTTTTTTTTTTTTCTCAGAAGTGTTGATTTTTGGAGGAGACATCTTAAAATTTGCAGGTATGGGGGCTTACCGACATAGCAGGGGTAAGAAAGGAATGCCGAGGGGCCTGTGCTCTGACAAACGAGGCATCGCAGAGAAAGCAGTGACCAGCAGACCGGGTGGAGAGATGTTTGAAGCGTAATTCTGTACAGATTTCATACAAAATAGACTGACCCCCAGGGCAGGTCAGGACCTCTGGTGTGTCTTCCTTTTCAAGGTGATGCGCTGCTAGCCCTGTGGAAGGTGGAGCGGAAGCAACTGAAAAACATCATCACGGTGGTAATTAAATGTAGCCTGGAGATCCATGGATTGTTTGAGACCCAGGAGTCTGAAGAAGGCCTGGATGTCCGAGTCAAGATAGGTAAGCTCTTGAGAAAGAAGAGATGCGATAGCAATTTGGATATAGGTCCTGACTCCTGAGGCATCTCCCCTGTAAAGAGAAAACAGTAGAACATTGTGACTCAGGTCCACCATCTTGTCATGAACTTTGGATTAGGTTAACCAGAATGTGAATTTTGGTTCCCTCACTTACCAGTTACGAGAACTAATATCTACCTCATAGACTCTTACAAAAAAGTAAATTTAAGTGGTTAGTGTAGTACCCGGCACACAGTCACCACTCCACAAAATAGTCTTTATCATTACTATTGCCGTTATTGTGATTAGGTCTTGCTTCTGTCAACAATATGTATCATTAAGCTCAACAGGGAGCAGCTTGTGATTATATAGATTCAGCAATGTCGTAAGACTGGTCCTCCCCCACTTCATAAGAATCATGTGCAAGAAAAGCTTAAAAGTTCAACCTGCGACACAGCTCCACTTAATAGAGGGCTTCTTAAATTCACACGTACAATAACAATCACACATATTTCCAATTGTGTTGCAGACATTACACTATGTCATTTCCGCTTCACCACAGTCCTGAGGTACAGGCATCAAAGGATCTATTTCACAGGTGGGGAATGAGATTCTGAGAGGTGTAAAGGATGAGTTACAGCTGCTGCTGTGGGTGTTAGCTTCTGCCTAACTAAGCTTTGTAAACTTTGTAATTCTCGAGTATCAGAGATGATGAGAAGATCAGAGGTTATCCAATTAACTGTTTCTCAGTTTTCTTTAGGTTATTCAGAATTTCCAAATTAGTTAAATCTTCTGTTGAAAAAATAATCAAAGTTGTTATAATACTGAATCTTATTTTTCCAAGTTAACACCTAGAGAGTTTT
The DNA here is from genome assembly GCF_009873245.2 of Balaenoptera musculus. Lineage (NCBI taxonomy): Eukaryota > Metazoa > Chordata > Mammalia > Artiodactyla > Balaenopteridae > Balaenoptera > Balaenoptera musculus. The sequence continues at coordinate 123,880,699 of NC_045785.1, read as the reverse complement.
GACATATTATCTTTCTTGCAAATGATGGGGACCCTTCATGTGTATGCTGATTGGCTGTTAGAGAAGTGAAGTGGTTCCAGTACCTTTTCTTTTTTTTTTTAATTTAATTTCATTTATTTTTAAATTTTTTAATTTGAAGTATAGTTAATTTACAATGCTGTGCCAGTCTCTGCTGTACAGCAAAGTGAATCACTTATACATATACAGACATTCTTTTTTTATATGCTTTTCCATTATGGTTTATCACAGGATATTCAATATAGTTCCCTGTGCTATACAGTAGGACCTTGTTGTTTATCCATTCTATATATAATAGTTTACATCTGCTAATCCCAAACTCCCAGTCCTTCCCTTGGCAACTACAAGTCTGTTCTCTATGTCTATGAGTCTGTTTCTGTTTTGTAGATAGGTTCATTTGTGCCATATTTTAGATTCCACATATAAGTGATATCGTATGGTAATTGTCTTTCTCTTTCTGACTTACTTCACTAGTATGATAATCTCTAGTTGCATCCATGTTGCTGCAAATGGCATTATTTCCTTCTTTTTTTATGGCTGAATAGTATTCCATTGTATATATGTACCACATCTTCTTTATCCATTCATCTGTCGATGGGCATTTAGGTTGTTTCCATGTTTTGGCTATTGTGAATCATGCTGCTATGAATATAAGGGTGCATGTATCTTTTTGAATTATTGTTTTGTCCAGGTATATGCCCAGGAGTGGGATTGCTGGGTCATATGGTAATTCTATTTTTAGTTTTCTGAGGAACCTCCACAGTGTTTTCCATAGTGGCTGAACCAACTTACATTCCCACCAACAGTGTAGGAGTTCCCTTTTCTCCACACCCTCTCCAGCATTTGTTATTTGTAGACTTATTAATGATGGCCATTCTGACTGGTGTGAGGTGGTACCTCATTATAGTTTTGATTTGCTTTTTTCAAATAATTAGTGATGTTGAGCATCTTTTCATGTGCCTACTGGCCATCTGTATGTCTTCTTTGGAGAAATGTCTCTTAAGGTCTTCTCCCCATTTTTCATTTGGGTTGTTTGTTTTTTTGTTGTTGAGTTGTATGAGCCGTTTGTATATTTTGGAGATTAAGTCCTAGTCTGTCACATCATTTGCAAATATTTTCTCCCATTCCGTAGGTTGTCTTTTCTGTTTTTTGTTTGTTTGTTTGTTTTTATGGTTTCCTTTGCTTTGCAAAAGCTTGTAAGTTTGATTAGGTCCCATTTGTTTATTTTTGTTTTTATTTCTATTGCAGTAACTTTTCTTTTAATGAGCCTAAGCATCAGTATGTTTCAGAGGGAAAAAAAACAATATGTATATATCAGGGGAAATCAGCTTTGACAAATCAGCATGGCAGAGAGCAAAGATAAAAAACAACTTTTGATTATGTTAATTATAGTCATTTAAAAGAACTCTGTAACACTTACAGTTCATGTAAACATACACTTCGTATACATGTCATATTTTACAACATTCTCTCTTCTGTTGCTTTGGTACCAAAACCTTCAGCTCCCAACTTGAAAACAACTGGAGGACACATTCTTGGGATAGAACTTGACAGTCAAAATGCCTGTTCCTTTCCCCTACCTTTTCTTCTCTGGCTGTTGCCTGAAATTTCACCCTAAGTGCTTCTTTTCAGCTAGAGCCTCAATCTCTGATAAAATGCAAGTTGTTCCCAAACAGAAATCATTAAAACTGTCCTCTGTATAAATAAGAAGTGTAAATAAGTCAAAGTATAAATAAATTGAAGAAAAGATAAAATAACTTTGGGGACTGATAGGGCCATGTAGAGAGCTAAATGTCATAGAAAGGTGAAAACAAGTAGGTAACTTGCTAGCTTTGGGAGAAAAGGAGTTTGGGAAGGGCCAGGCCCAGAATAGACTGCTCTGATTTCCATGTAAAATTTTAGAAACTAGATTTTGCTCTGGGATGCTCAAGATTCTGATTTGTCCAAGAACCCATGCTGCTGGGGACTAAGCCACTTCTCATGCAAATCCATTGCTTGCCTTCTTGCCAGGCCTGGCTGCCGGCCACATCACCATGTTGGTCTTTGGAGATGAAACTCGAAACTACTTTCTGGTGATTGGTCAGGCGGTGGATGACGTGCGCCTGGCGCAGAACATGGCACAGATGAATGATGTCATTCTATCACCAAACTGCTGGCAGCTCTGTGACCGGAGCATGATAGAAATTGAGAGGATTCCAGATCAGAGAGCAGTTAAGGTAGGTGTGATCCTGTCACTTGCAGAAAGTTCTGCCAGTCTGTGCCAGGGGCTTCCTGTCAGAAAAGCCACTGGGAAACCACTGGTTCCATGAAGCTGCCAGGCTGGAGACTCGGATGGGGTCAATCTGGGTTAGATTAAAAAGTATTGGTCCAGGGACTTCCCTGGTGGCACAGTGGTTAAGAATCCGCCTGCCAACGCAGGGGACACGGGTTCGAGCCCTTGTCCGGGAAGATCCCACATGCCACAGAGCAACTAAGCCCGTGAGCCACAACTACTGAGCCTGCATGCCACAACTACTGAAGCCCAGGCGCCTAGAGCCCGTGCTCTGCAACAAGAGAAGCCACCTCAATGAGAAGCCTGCGCACCACAATGAAGAGTAGCCCCCGCTCCCTGCAACTAGAGGAAAGCCTGTGCATAGCAATGAGGACCCAACACAGCCAAATAAATAAATAAATAAAGTATTGGTCCAGAACACCTCCTCTGGGAGGAACCAAGGCTGGTGAGTTCAAGAGGAAATGATCAGGCTTCTCCGTGGTAACTAAGGATGTGAAATTTGGGTATGGAGGCCTTTGGGGGGACTAGTGCCCTTGCTTAATGAAAGGAAGAGTCTCCTGGCTATTCCCTAGGAGCAGAGGGTTGTAGTTTTGATGGCTGTCATTGGTCTTCAGGTTCTCTACTCAACACTCTCCTGACTCAGGGTGAGGAATCACCGAGGGTGAGGATTGGAAGTGAGCAGGGGCAGCAAAGATTAGTGAAGGAAGAGACTTTTCCTGTGGCCCTGCCTAGTAGAAAGCACTGTAGTTAAGTTGAAGACCAACTATAAGCAGAACTGTCCTTGGGATATAGCCAATTAGAGAAAGGGGGCAGAGCTGTGCTGCTAGATGACCCAGGAATGAGACTGCTTGGCAGATGGAAAGAAAAGATAGTGAACACATGGAATTGCAGGCAAAGATGAGAGCCCCCTCACCCCCCAACACACAATGTACTAGGTATGCCTCAGTCTACAACCCTCACAGCCCTCCCCCACTCACTCTCCCAGTAATACACATCCCAGCTGCATGATCTAGCTGGCTGATAGCAATGTCCCCCATTCCCCATCTTCTTCAATCATTCCTTATACCTTTAAAATTTTTTAATTTTTAAATTAATTTTAGACTCACAAGAAAGTTCAAAAATAATACGAGTGTTTCCCTACATCCCTTACCCAGCTTGCCCAATGTTAGCATTTTTCATAACCAGAGTGCAACAGTCAAAACCTGAAAATTAACATCGGTGCAATACTACTCACTAATTAAAGGCCTTATTTGGATTTCACCTGTTTTCCCACTGAAGTCCTCGGTGGAGTGTTCCAGGATTCTATCCGTGATCTCACACCACATTTTGTTATTTTTACTTAGCCTGCTGCAATCTCTAAAACAGTTTTTTAGTTTTTCCTTGTCTTTTATGACCTTGACATGTAAGAAGAGCATTAATCAGTTATTTTAGTGTATGTCCCTCTGTCTGGTTTTGCCTGATAGTTTCTCATTATTGGACTAAGGTTATCCATTTGGGGGGGCAAGAATGTCACAGAAATGAGGTTGTGCCATTCTCCATGTATCATATCTTGGGGTTCATGATCTTGATATGAATCTTATTACTGGTGCTGTTCCTGATACCTTTTTGGGGCATTAGCACCCTTTGTCTTTTTACGCTTGTAAGAAAGAAATGATGTACAGTTTAACCAGGCTTTATTTGAATTAAAATATTATAAAAGAATAAGAAAAAGAAGAAGAAAGTTCTAAGACTGGAAAAGTATACAGGTCAGCCCCTTGGAATGGCCCTCTGTGTATATACCAAAGATTGAGATTTTAATGGCCAATCAGAGATATTTTTAATGTAGTCACATGCAGATAAATCTCTTCATTGTTTAAGTATGCCTGTCTCTGTTTCTCATGTCCTGGATATTCAAAAGCATACACCCTGCCCTTTCTGTTGAGAAATTACATTCAAAGGACCAGACATCCCTCAGAATAACCAAAAACTTCTCTCTTTTTTTTTTTTTTTCAATTTAGGTTAATTTCTTAAAACCACCCCCTTCTTTTAACTTCGACGAATTTTTCACAAAGTGTATGGCTTTCATGGATTATTATCCTTCTAGTGACCACAAAAGTAAGTACCCTCTATAGACAAAAGCCCTTGCCTCTACAATTGGTCAGTAGGGTCTTATATCAATGCCAGGGGCTCCATTACAAGTAATCGGCCTCCTCAGTACAGCTCCCAGTCCCAGCAGCACACAAAAGGGACCTCCTTCCCATTCCCCACAACCTTCCTCAGGTCCTCTACCTCTCCCTTGGCAATGACTCCTTCTCTCATTGTCCAAACATTTGCAAGTCTTTTCCATGATAAAAGAAAAAAATAAAACTTCTATGAACCCTACTTTTCCCTTCTAACCTTCACCACCAAACTTCTCAGAATAGTAATCTATATGTCTCTGCCTCTTCTTCTATCCTCTCATTTATTTATTCACCTAATAAGCATTGATTACATGCACCTCGGAGGTGAGGGGGCATGTGTTCACCTACTTGTCAGTCTTGAGCCCCTGCCATCTAGCTTCTGTCCATTTCTCCTGTCTACTGAGACTGTTTATGTCAAGGCCACTAATAACCATCAACTTACCAAACCAGCTGACCTCTCTTCAGGCCTCATACTGGGTGCTTGGCTTTAGATTACTCTCTTTTTCTGGATACTACCTTCTCCTCTTTCCTTGCTTTCAAGAATATTCTTTCCTAGTTTTGCTTTTACCCCTCAAACTACCCATTTTCAGTGCCCTTTCTATTCCTTAAATGTTGATGATTTCAGGGATCTGTCCTTGACTGTCTGGTCTTCTCTACCCACCTTTTGTGGAACCATTCATCTATGCTGGATTTCCCCATGACTCCACAGGGCTGGGACTAGGGTGAGGAAAGCAGGACAATTTAGGTGATACAAAACAAACTTTAACACTTCATGAAGTAGACAGTCTTCTGCAAAATGGTGCAGAGGGCAAGAAGCTTTTATAGGATAAAGAATAAAGGAAGAGACAAATAAAAAATATCTGATTGGCTGGGGTCATATAGTTAGTCTTGTTGGGGGTGAGAAGGCCCAGAGTTGACTTGGCATTTGGGGATTGGCTGACTAGATTATTGCATTTCTGGTTAAGAGGAGCATTTACAGGGAAACAAATGTTATCTAAGTCTTGGTTTGCTGATGTGGCACCCTGGGCAGGGAACAGCTCCATCTTGGGCCTAGAAATTTATTTCAACATTGTCTAAATTCTATGCTACTTATCTTTCCCTAAAAACCGTTTCTTCATCCAAACTAGAAACTTCAGAAACATCTTTGAATCATTTTTCTTTCTCATCATTTATGTGATATTTTGAACATCACAAATAGTAGAGTGTAATTTTACAAAACTGCAGTAGGTAATGGGGTGGGAGGAACACTGAGGGGAACTGTAGGAAAATTGACTAGGAAAGGCCAAGAACCCAAAAGCTCCAAAGATGGAGAAAGTCTGGTGACACTCCTTGAGTTGTATCCCATCCCAACTCCTAGATCTTAATGATGCCTTCAATAAAGAGCTTCTTCTGGCCTTATTTTGGTCACTGCAATACTGCAATGCAATTCTGGTGCTAAGTACCTGGAGTTAGCATAGATAGGTGGAGTCCTCCATAAGACTCTCCTTATTTCAGACACCAGCTGCAAGCTCTGAGATCACCAGGCCACCTGCACTTCTGACCAATTGGCTACAGATCCAAGGGTTCCCAAAATGCTCTCAGGTTCAATAAATAATTCACTATAGTTCAATATTCACTATAACTCACAGAACTCAGGAAAGTGCTATGCTTACAATTATGGCTTTATTGTAAAGGATACAAATGAAGACCAGTGTTGTATTTATCTCTAGACACATAGGGTGAGGTCTGGGAGAGTCCCAAACATGAAGCTTCTGTATCCTCAGGACACATCACTCTCCCTGCACATCAAGGTATGATTACCAACCAGGGAAGCTCACCCAAGCTTTTGGGGGTTCAGAGATTTTATTGGTGTTTAATTAAGTAGGCATGTTGATTGAATCATTGGCCTTGCAATTGAACTAAATCTCCAGTCCCCATTCCCTCCTCAGAAGTCCTGGAGGTCAGGCTCTAATCACCTGGCTCAAAGCCCCAACCCTCTTATCACATGCTTGGTCTTTCCAGATAGACCCCTATCCTGAATCATCTCATTAGCATAAATTCAGGTGTGGTCCAAAGGGCCCACAGTGAATAACAGAGACAATCCTATTAACTGGGAAATCCCAAAGATTTAGAAGTTACTCTCAGGTACCAGAAACAAAAACTAGCCAAATTCTTTATAAGTTTTGTCTCCATAACCATTGCCACCGTAATGGTCTAGACCTTTACAACTCCTGCTCTCTTCCTGAGCTCTTTGCCTTTTTCCACAGTCTATTTAGTGTCATTTCTTGTTAATCTCCAATATTCACATGGGGCTCCAGCCAGGCTAGAGTAACATACTGTGCTCATTCTTGACTTTAACCAACTTGGTTCCCTCTGCTAGGAATGCCCTCCTCAATCCTTCTAGTAAAAAGCTATAAGTCATTCAAGATTGAGTAAAATTCCTAGTTCTCCTTTGAACCCTTTTCAGATTAAACCAGTTTGTCTAGACCCCTGCCTCCTCTGAATCTCTCTGGTCTTTATAATCTTTTAGCCCATTTGGCCTTTTTTCTATTTAAATTTTCTAAAAATATTATACTTGAATGCCCATAAGTCAGTGCCTCCAGGAAAAAGTCCAAGTTTCCTAATGACTTTTTTTCCCCACACAGTGCCTAGCATGGTGTTTTAAATATACTAGGTTTTGAATATATTCCATAAAGACTTTAAAATTAAATTTTCTTCTTAATTTGTATCCCTTTCAGACTCCATTGTTATTTTTCAACTATTTTTTTTCACATTATCATTATTTTATTCCCTGCTAAAAGCCTATCATCCTTTCTTTCTCCCTCATTTTTTGATTTCTTCAAGCTCATTCTTACCACCTACTATCAGTCTATTTTAGAGTATGGAACTATCAACCATTATAGTAACGAGAACCATAGAGATAATGAAACCCCAGTGCTTTTTTCCCCTGGACAAGGAAGTAGGAGTCAACCAAGGCAGTGAAGTGACTTGTCCAGAGTCACACAGTGAGTTGGTATCAAACCTGAGATCAGAAGCCAGTGTCCTGAATCTTATTTGTGCTGCTCTTTCAACTCTGTCATCCCCTACATTCTATCACCATTGTCCTCCATTGGCATTCCCTCATCTCTCCATTCCCATCACCTGTGGCAAGACTTTTAGCTCAAGTATGGAGGTGAAAGTCTCCTTAAGTTCTGAAGAGTGATGACAATTAGAACAGGGTTTTGAGCTACACGCCACTGAATTTTGGGAAACCCGCAACTTCTGAGAACTTCTCATTGGATTTCCCTTGGCCCTATTTGGCCACTAGGTAGCCCAGAGTGTCCTGAATGAACAGTGAAGACCACTGCCCAAGGGAATGGGGACTGGGAGGTGCCTCTCTCTAGCACTGCAGAGCCAAGCTTCCCTTTCTGAGCCTTCCCCTCCTTCTGCCCTCTTAGACCTCCTGAGGCTTGCTTGCATGCTGGAGTCCGATCCTGAACTGGAGTTGTCCCTACAAAAGTATGTGATGGAAAGCATATTGAAACAGGTATTTTCATGTTTTAATTTATTGGCTTTTGGGGTGTCAGGGATCTTGGACAGCTGTTAAGATCAAGAAAATCAGTAGCTTGTAAAATGTTTCGTTGAAGTAAAAAGAGGTGGGGCTGACATTCTCCATGTCTAGGTGACTGAAAAGTTTATTGTTCACATCAGGATACTTTTAAGAGTTAAAGGGGCATTATTCATAATTACACTGTGACAACAGGCGTAAACTAGGACTGTGTTGCCTTACACAACTGGGCAAAGTGAAACTGTCCCAAGTATATAAGAACATATGGTTACCCTTTCTATAGGCCACATAGCAGAAAGACATCAAGTGAATGATACTGTTTCTCTTAAGTCACTTGAATTGGATCTTAAGCTTTGAAAGTTAATACAGATAATTAGAACTCTCAGAACTACCTCCAGCCCCCAAAGTTTTCCCTTTGCATTTGCTTAGATCTAGGTTCTCTCAAATGCATTAATCTGTGCAAATTATAACTGTTTCTGAGCACTCATCATATGCCAGATACTCTACTCTTTCCTTCTTTCTTTTTTTTTTTTTATAGCCTACATATATTTGAACTACATTTATAGCCAACTGGTTCACCTCTTTTTTTTTTAATATTTATTTTTTTGGTTGCACTGGGTCTTAGTTGTGGCAGGCGGGCTGCTTAGTTGTGGCATGCGAACTCTTAGTTGCAGCATGCACATGGGATCTAATTCCCTGACCAGGGATTGAACCCAGGCCCCCTGAGCTTGGAGCTCGGAGTCCTATCCACTGCACCACCAGGGAAGTCCCTCTACCCTTTCATATATTTATTCTTCACAATCCTTAGCAGATATCTTTATCCCTTATATGTGAGAAAACTGAGACCCAGAAGGATACCATGAACTTTCCTGAGGTTGTAAAGTAGGAAATGTGGCTAGGATTTGAACCCTGTTCTCTCTGAACCCTACATTTTTTGCACAGGCTATACACTGCCTCTAATATATGGCTGTTTTAATTCTTAATCCCATCAAAATGCAGTTGTGCCCTAGAGGAAATCTTTGTAGGACAAGCCTGATCAGTGGGCAGCTGCCTTCACAGTGTGGGTTGAAGAGCTACCAGAATGCACCCCTCCACATTCTGCTCAATTTAGAAACACTGCCTTTAGTGCCTGCAATTGTTCGACTCTTCAAGGTTTTTGAAGCTCAAGAGAGCCACCCCCTCTTCCCCTCCCCCCCTCTAAGAGATATAACACATTATGCTTCTTCAGCTGCTACCAGCTGAGAGCAAGGTCTACACGAATGGGATATGTAAGACTCCGTGAGTCACTGTGAAAATTGTGGGTAGGAATGACGAACACCAGCTGAAGATATAACAGCTAAGGGGGCTGAAAGGAGGCAAAAGAGAAACCTTTTACAGCTTTACCAAGGCCTGTCCCTGCACTTCAAGAACAGAGATGTGGGGACTTCCCTGGTGGCGCAGTGGTTAAGAATCCACCTGCCAATGCCGGGGACACGGGTTCGATCCCTGGTCTGGGAAGATCCCACATGCCGCAGAGCAACTTAGCCTGTGTGCCATAACTACTGAACCTGCGCTCTAGAGCCCATGAGCCACAACTACTGAGCGTGCGTGCTACAACTACTGAAGCCCGGACGCCTAGAGCCTGTGCTCTGCAGCAAAGAGAAGCCACCACAATGAGAAACCCACAATGCACTGCAGCAAAGAGTAGCCCTTGCCGCAACTAGAGAAAGCCCGAGTGCAGCAATGAAAACCCAACGCAGCCAAAAATAAATAAATAAAATAAATTTTAAAAATAATAATAATTAAAAAAATAAAAAGCACCCCTAAAAATTCAAAGTAAAACAAAACAGAGAGTTGTAGGCATATAATAGAAAGATATGTTTAAAAAAAAAAAAAACAGAGATGTGGTTGCATTTTCCAAACCAAAACTCAGAACACATGGCCTGATAGAATAAAATTTTAATTATTTAATTAATTTATTTATTTAAAATATTTAAAATTATGTATTTAATATTAATTATTTACACTTATTTAAGAAATTCATTTGAAATTCATTGAAAATTATCATATTGGTGAGTTAGAAATTATTAAATTATCTTTTATGAAAAGTCTCAAATTACATGAAACCAGGACTGTCTCAGCCTGCAAGATTCCCTATACACAACTGGCTGCAAGATTCCCTATACACAATTTCCTCTTTCATCCAGAAGATGTGTTTCATATAGCCAATGGAGAATTTGACACTTTTGTGCTCTTTGGGGGAGAAAAAAATGCAGTGATTCTCCCCCATTGGTTTGCTATGCAGTTAATTTAACAAAATTCAGGGTTGATGTTATAGGCAGGGAGAATTTGGGAACACCCTCCTTTCCTTTCCCTGTGCCTGTTGTGGATACTTAGAGAAAAGATGGGAGCTGAATGAAATATACCACCCCAAAAGGCACGGGAATGTTATAAATGGAATGTTGGACTAGAAGTCTGTAGATTTGCATTTTTGTTTGCTACTGTTTCCCCATGTGACTTGGGAAAATTATGTTATTTCTCCATCTCTCAGTTATCTAATTAGTAAAATGGGGATAATAATGCTGATTTTATTTCATTTGAGGATAAAATAGCATAGAATATGAAAATATTCTGGAAGGTACCTTACTATGAAAATATAAGGTTGAATTACATAGCATGCTATTCTTATTCCTACATTGTAAGGGAGCCAAAAGAACAGCAGTCCTTTTTTTATTGTGATGGCTCATATTGGCACGAGGGAGATAGCAGATGGGGCAAGGGAGTGGTGTCTGGCCAAAAATGAGCAGGTGTGTAGGTTCCCACTGGAAGAGATTTTGAAAGGCCATTCCATTTCCATCTTTTTTACTTTGGGTTGCCTCTTCTGTGTTGTACCTCCCAACTTTGATAACTTCAGCTTCCCTAGAGAATCTCAAAAGGCTAGTTCTATCCCAGTGATAATTTTGGGTGTAGGGGTGATATTGGGAGGAAAGATCCACTGCCAAGGACACATGTTAAGGAAAGCTTCCCTCTAAACTGCAGATTGATGACAAACAGCTTCGGGGCTATTTGTCTGAGCTTCGCCCAGTGACGATCGTGTTTGTGAACCTGATGTTTAAGGAACAAGACAAAGCAGAAGTCATAGGCTCAGCCATCCAGGATGCCTGCGTGCATATTAATTCTGTCCTGAGGGTCTTCCGAGGCCAAATCAACAAAGTCTTCATGTTTGACAAGGTAAATTTCCCACTAAAGGTGTGGGTACCTACCAATAATTTAAGGTTAGCGTTCGTGTCTATGGACATGGGGGAGAGGGAGGGAATAGACACCTTTAACCTAGAACTATCAGTCTTTATTCATAGTTATAATTACAGCTTACATGGTGGATATGGCACTCACTATGTGCCAGGCATTGTTCTCCACACTTTACATATTTTACTCATTTCTCCTCATGACTACTCTAAGAGGTAGGTACTGTTCTTATTGTCCCCAATTTACAGATGAGGAGGTTTAGGGAGAGTTGAGGATACTGAGACAAGATTAGATTAAATGGGGGACTGGGATTCAAGCCCAGGTAATGTGCCTTCTTCGTCTGTGCTCTTAACCACTGTGTTCAACTAGCTTTTACGATACATACGTATATCTGCAACCCAGGGTATAATGCATCTCCCAGAGATTTTAGGTCAGGTTTCTAGTAACCGTCATACCCCAGAAGCTGTAACTTCCAATAATCTCCACCTGCCATATGTACACTTCCCGTTCCCCTTTCAGTTTCTTAATCAGTTGGGGTGGGTGTGGTGGTGGGTGTCACATCTAGCTCTCAGTGTTTTCAATCTGCTCTTATTCAATTCAGAGAAAAATGATGTGATAAAAATTATCACAGAAGTGCTCCTGAGAATTGACTCCCCACCTCAGGTGTTTCTGTATCTTAAGAGCAGGGCACTCAATTACTGCTCCACACTCATTCAGTCACTCATTCAGTAAGCACTTATTGAGCATTTCATAGCCACTGCAAGCTAGGGCTGCAGAGATGGGTAACTCACACACGTTGTCCCAGAACCAGGCAGAAAGAACAAATTCTTTGTAGGAAAAATAAACTCTGTGCTTCTGAGGGAGTGGGGCCCTCCAGCACAGTGTGCTCTAGTACTTTCTTCCATATTGATTCATGAGTATCATCAGAAAAGAGCATAGAACCTAAGAGAACAGTCCAGTGTCTAACAGACACTCCAGACAGTTCCTGGAGAGACAGTTCCTGGCTCCAACGATTCCCAGCTGTGTGACCTTAGCAAGTCATTGAACTTCTCTGAGACTTAGTTTGTTCCTGAATAAAAATAGGGATATTATTTAAATGGGGATAGTATTTGCCTCAAATGATTGTTGGAAGTTTTAAAAAATATATGTGTGAAGCGCTTGTTGCCATGCCTAGTTCACGTCAGCACTAAGCAGATGAGAGATGCTAGTCTCACTGCCAGCGTGAGACCTTCCCAAGCCACTAGGGAGAATTTCCAGGCAAAGCAGACCCACCAGTGGCCCCAAAGGGGCTGCCCTCTAGTCTCTTCACAGACCTGGATTCAGGGCTCCCCTCGCACATCCCAACAGAACCCAGCGCCAATTAGGATTTGATTCTTGGTCAGCTTCTTTTTGGAGACAGTTGAAGAAATGGAGGCATTTTACTGTTCTTTTGCATTTTATCAGGATATGACGTACATAGACTCAAATTTTTAACTCATTGGGCTTTATTCATTAGGTCCTTTTCTTACAGAAAACAGCGTCTGAGATCATTTTTTAAGGGACTGGTAGTAAAAATGCCAAGTTTTAGAGTTTACTCTCTGCTTGAAAGAGTTAACTTTTTGCGAGAAAAACCACCCCCAGCTTAAGCCCTTATCCTTAAGAAAAATGAATAATAACAATATCTGAAAACAACTGTAGAGTTTATAAGGTATATGTGTATATATGTGTGAATATGTATACATAATATATTAATATTTTCAGTAGCCAAACCAACCTCAGCAAGTCTAGGTCATACCCATTTTCAGATTCATAAACTGAAGTTCATAGAGTGTAATTGACTTGTCCAAGTTTCTACACTTGAGAAGTGGCCTGAGAACACAGATTTTCTGATTCCAGAGCTGGTACCTTTTGCTCTGTGCTACTTCTTGGCCTTCAACTTAGTACCTTGCAGCCCGAGACTTTGGCCACAGGAGAGAGTAGAGGAGGGTGCACACAAATAGCTCAGTACAACCCACTATCTCTGGAGCAAAATCAAGCTCCTCTCAGGATCAAGCCCTACTGTTGATGATGCACTAGAAGTTACATGAAGTTTGCTAAAAATAAAATGGGTGTGAGAGAAATCATGATGAAATTTGTTTCAGAGAGTGAAAATTGCTGCCCACCCTCCACTGGGCCATCTAGCTGGTCCAGTTTAAAGCTGACTGTCCACCAGCTGTGTTTGCTGATTCTCTCCCTCACAGGGCTGCTCCTTTCTCTGTGTCTTTGGTTTTCCCGGGGAAAAGGCACCTGATGAGGTCACTCATGCCTTGGAAAGTGCTGTGGATATATTTGACTTCTGCTCTCAGGTCCACAAGATCCAGTGAGTGTTTCCAGACCCTGATTTCGTCTGGTCCCTGACCCTGTTGTAGGATATGGGGAGATAGGACAAGTGTCAGGGAAGAGGAAGGCAGGAGAAGGCTGTCCTTGCCTGGGTGCCCTTATGTCTGCATTCATTACTCACCTAATGTACAGGTAGGGTGAGCAAACCCAGCCCTGACGCAGTCAGACGGGAGATGGTCAAGGCCAGGTGGAGAAAGGATACTCCTAAAAAGTCCAAATGCACCAGAGAGAGTCTAACTGAGTTGTCTCTCTCTACTCTGGCTTACTTTCTGGTAGAGGTCGCACTCCCAACTATGTTGGAGATCTGAGTTGATTTTTAATAACTAGGAGATAAAGTCCTTGGGTTGGAAATTTATATATTGATCTGGCCTCAAGATGATCCAGTGAGTAAAACTGTCAAGATAATGTTTACCATCCTCAACCCCGGCTGTCCAAGAGCCCAGTGCCCTCAGGCTCCCCCAGACTGAGCACCCCAGTGACCCTACTTGCGGCCCACTCTGGTCTACTCTAACAGGTACCACCCCTTGCCCTAAATATTCCACCTTCTCAGCCTCTAGTCATCTGGATGCATTAGCAAAGTTAGCTTTTGATGCCACACACGAAGTTACTTCCTTTCAAAACAATGACCTTGTTCTTTCTAGCAATCACAAAAGATAGTTAAAATTGTTTACTCAGTCATTCTATATTGAAAGTCCATTTGGGGTGATGAGCTTATTTTCCAGAAAAATAGCTCAGATGAATACTTAAAAATAGCAGAAAAGTGAACTGAGTGATCACTTCTAATAAGTTAGTTCTCTGTCACAGACTGCCCCTCCTTTACATCGCCAGGCCATGTATAATTGCCCTAACCTAACTACAAAGGGAAGAGAGTTATTTCTTGAAAATCCTTTCCCGCCCCTCCCCCATCCCATTCATCACCTTGTCCCCACCCTCCCTGCCTTCTCTGTGCTCATTGTCTTTGCCTCTCTCCTCACAACTCTCTTTCTGCCCGGAGCCAGCACTGTTTCCATCGGCGTGGCCAGCGGAATTGTCTTCTGCGGAATCGTTGGACACTCTGTGAGGCACGAGTACACAGGTGTGCGGGGCTAACTTATCTCCATCCTCCTTTCAGCAAACACTGTGCCTTGCCACTGGGCTTGGTGGGAGGAAGGACAAAAATAAGTGAGACGTGAGCCCTGCCTTCAGAAAGTTTACAGTCTTCCAGATGGAACCAAGCCATATAGCTTTGCCTCTTGACAACTCAATGATTGCAAATATGCATTTCTGGGGCTATGATTGAGTATAAGAAATATGCAGTCATTGGAGGGGAGCCATAAGCTCGTGGGACGATGGGCCTTTATGTTAATTTTCTGTTCACATTAAACAGTTACTCTTACTTAATTCCTGGGAGAGGTTAGGGCTGCTTTTTTTTAAAAATTTATTTTCTTATTTTTGTCTGCTTTGGGTCTTCGTTGCGGTGCGCGGGCTTCTCATTGCAGTGGCTTCTCTTGTTGCGGAGCACGGGCTCTAGGCGCGCGGACTCAGTAGCTCTGGCTCGCGGGCTCTAGAGCGCAGGCTCAGTAGTTATGGCGCACGGGCTTAGTTGCTCCGCGGCATGTGGGATCTGCCTGCACCAGGGCTCGAACCACTGTCCCCTGAATTGAAAGGCGGATTCTTAACCACTGCACCACCGGGGAAGCCCCAGGACTGCTTCTTAAAAATTATGAATATTGGCATTACTGGTAAATAGTACTCATCTCAAAAGGAAATAGTAAGTAGGTGTTATCTCAAGATTTCACTGCTCTTTCCTTTTCAATCCTATTACGGTTTTAAATGTTCAGAAATAATACATCTAAAATACTGAATACATATAAAACTGAAATAGTTATGTCTGAAACGATACGACGTCTGAGATTTTCTTCAAAATAATACAGGGTGGAGAGTGGATGGGAATGGGGATGGAGCGGGATTGGCCATGGGTTAATGGTTTTGGGGACTCGGTGATGGGTATATAGATTCATGATACGATGCTTTATTGTATGGTCAAATTTCCCCATAATAAACTGTTTCTAAAAAATGAATATCTTAATCAGGAATATTCAAGTTTATGTCAAAGTGCAACATTTAATACCTAGTTAGTAGTATTATTAACTGAGGGCTTACTAGCAGCCCAGCACTTCTCAAAGTTCTTTATGTGTATTAACTCATTAATCTTCATAAACTACCCTCTGAGAGAGGTACTATTATCAACTCCATTTTACAGATTAGAAAACTGAGGCATGGAAGAGTTCAAGTATTTTGCCCAAGTAATTTACACATAGTAGTTAGAGGTAGAGCTGAGATCCAAACCTGCATAACCTGGTTTCAGACTCTGTGCACTAAAGTGTATTACCTCTTACAATATCCCCTAAACCAATCCTACACACACACTCCTTCCAGCCCCATTTACTCACTCTTAAAAAATTAAATGAAGGCTCATACACAGGAACATGCAGACCCAATTGAAGATCACTGTTCCAGGCCCAAGCTTGTGCTTATCTCTCTTGTAGCAGAAGACCAAGTATACCTCATCTGAGGGCCCTCAGGCCCTGTCCACCATCCCAATTAACAGAATCCCCTCCATATTCAGGGTCCTGCTATCCCTAAGCAGATTGTCCCCTTAGCCTCCCAGGTGGCTAAATGAGTTAACTCCCTATATATTCTAAAATAGCCATTGGCTGAATCTGGGTAGTTGAAGGTGAGATTGCTGTGTCATCCATGAGAGGCAAAGGGAGTAAAGGGTAACAATGCCGGTTGGGGACAGTATGCCTCAGATTACACTCAGTTCAATGGCTGTTTTCTCCCAGCTCTTTGCCTTTCTCTCTCCTTCCTATTATAGTCATTGGTCAAAAAGTCAACATAGCTGCCAGGATGATGATGTACTACCCAGGAATCGTGACCTGTGACTCCGTCACCTACAATGGCAGCAACCTACCAGCCTACTTTTTTAAAGAGCTTCCAAAGAAAGTCATGAAAGGTGTTGCAGATTCTGGACCAGTGTATCAGTGTTTGGGCCTTAATGAGAAAGTGTGAGTGTGGGGCATTGATCTTGCAGTACTTTTTAGTAAAGAAGTGGGACAATTATGATAGCAAAACGACAGGTCACCCATTTCAGATTCAAAGCCAGCTCATGAAATTAAAATCTATTCCTTCCCAGACCAAGGCCCAGATTTCAAATTCCTTCATCTTCCTCTATCCTGCTGATAGTATAGCACGGTGGAAGATCCCGTTCTACCCTCAGTTCTGAGACTATGAGGGTAATTCTTCAAAGGTTGTGTAAAGAGAACAGAGAATCCCCTCATTCGAGTATCTATTTGGACCCAGATGGACCCAATCACCAACCATTAACTATTGATCACGTCAACTGTGTGTCCAGGCATTGACAGGGATTGCTCCTCCTCTAGGTGTTTAGAGAAATACATTCCCTCAAAGCCCAACTTGCTCTCTCATTGGGGCTTAAAACCCCTCAGTATCTTCCAATCATTATCATGATAATTTTCAAATTCCTTGCAATGACATACAAAGTAACCATCTGCCTTTCCTCCCTCATCTCCTCCTGTGCCATTTCCTCTGGGTGGCGGGCGGGGGGGGGGGGGGGGGGGGGGGGGGGCGGGGGGGGCTTCTAAGGGGATTATCCTCCCTTTCACTCATTCCATCCCCAGTCTCCTAGGAAAACCACAGTCATTTTTTTTTTAACATCTTTATTGGAGTATAATTGCTTTACAATGTTGTATTAGTTTCTGCTGTATAACATAGTGAATCAGCTATATGTATACCTATATCCCCATATCCCCCTCCCTCTTGCGTCTCCCTCCCACCCTCCCTATCCCACCCCTCTAGGTGGTCACAAAGCACTGAGCTGATCTCCCTGTGCTATGCAGCTGCTTCCCACTGGCTATCTAGTTTACATTTGGTAGTGTATATATGTCCATGCCACTCTCTCACTTCGTCCCAGCTTACCCTCCCCACTCCCCATGTCCTCAAGTCCATTCTCTATGTCTGCGTCTTTATTCCTGTCCTGCCCCGAGGTTCATCAGAACCATTTTCTTTTTTTTTTAGATTCCATATGAAATTTGTAGTCAGGTGGATGGACCTAGAGTCTGTCATACAGAGTGAAGTAAGTCAGAAAGAGAAAAACAAATACCGTATGCTAACACAGTCAGTTTTTGAAATCCAGCTCAAGGATCTCCTCCTCTCTGAAGCTGCCTTTGGAAGCTACCCAACCCCAGCTCAGATAGTTTAGCTGTTTCCTCCTCTGTGTAACTCTATAGCACATTAGAACATTCATTACGCTCATCACAATCACAGACTCGATGTGCCTTTTCACCTACTACACTGGGAACTTTTTGAAGATAGTGATTATTTCTTGTTCATTCTTATATCCCCAATGCATGGTAGGCATCAGTAATGATGAATAAATGAATGAACAGCATGGAAAGCTCTATATAGTAGTGCTTGGTGGATGGAAAGTGAGAAGGTATTATTCTTTATACTAGCAAGCTAGAATCTGGGTCTTAAAGGGTCAGATAACAGAATCGGGGCTATAATTGGTTCAAGGAGTTTTTATTATTCATCTTTGTATTCCCAGGGCTCAACACTGTTCTTGGCATGTGTAGATCATCAATAAAATGCTGTTCGAATAAATGAATGAATAATAATTTTTGTGAGCCCTTATTAAATATTAGGCACTTTACCTCAATATCAACTATGTGAGGTAGAAACAAACTATTATTAACTCTATTTTATAAATTTAAAAACTGAGACTCTGAGATGTTAAATGACTTGTCCATAGTCATAAATCTAGTAAACAATTGAGCCAAGGTTCAAAATGCCACAATAATGCTGCATTATAGCCAACCACAAAACCTCAGTTGTATACAACAGTAAATTTTTATTTATCTCATGAATATGTGGGGTTCAGCTGATCTTGGCGGATTTGGATGATCTTGCCTAGGCTTGTTCACATGCCTGGGGTTCAACAGGTTGTTGGCTGATCCAGGATGACCTCAGGTGGGATAACTGGGAATTTTGGCTGACATAACTGGGACAGTTTGACTCTACATGTCTCATCTTATATTGGGCTAACCCAGGCATGTAGTCATGGCAATATCAGAAGATCAAGAGAGAGCAAGCATTTTTCAAGCCTCTATGTCATGTTTGCTAACATCCCACTGGCCAAAACATTCACAAGTCTGAGCCCAGAGTGGGAGGACACTGCAAAGGTACAGTACATAGCAAAGGGCATAGATACAAGTAGGAATGAAGACGTGGCGCCATTAATGCAGTCAGTCTACCACAGAAACTATCTACTGCTTCTGAAACTACCAGGACTATCTGATCCCAAAGCCTGCCCTCTTTATGGTTTCTCTATACCATCTCTGCAAATAAGAGACTATAGAAATACACATACAAATATGAACAGGGCCTGGTTCCTGTCCTGAAATCTAATGGGGAAGACAACATACACAAAATTAGCTGTATATTACATAGGAAACTTTGGTATGTGCTACAACAGAGGCATAACAAGGTAGTATGATAGTATAAACAAGGGAATGAGCCATTTGTCTAAAAAGGCCCCTTCAAGAGATGATATTATGCAGTGGGCAAGCATATACCCCTGGCCTAGTTTTAGATACTGACTCTGTCACTATCCTCTGTCACCACTAGCCATGGGATCTTGTTCAAGTTAAATTCTCTGTACCTCAATTTTCTCATTTGTAAAATGGACATAATAATAGTAATACCTTCTTAATAAGGTTTTTGTCAGGGGTAAAGAAAATGATACATGTTCAGCACTTAAAACTGCCAGGCACATAGCATGTGTTCCACAAAGTTGAACGATCATTGTTTGAGCAACTGGTAGAATCTTTCCATGCTGTGAGACAATATAACACATCTAACTTTATTGGGTCCCATACTGAGTGTCTGGTTTCCCTAGAAAAGGGTCAGTTCTACCAATGCAGACTCAACAAGCATTTTTCGAACAACGTACCAGGTGCTGTGGTAAAGGCAGCTACCTAAATTGTTTGGAGACTCTATTACCAGGTAAGAACTTCTCCTTTCCCTTCCTTTTGGCATCTGCACCCCTTGATAGACCCCTTGATAAGAGGGGATAGATTCCTGTTAGAGACTGAAAAGGAGGCTTTCTGGGAACTAAGAACTAGTCCCTCTGGCTCTCAGTATTTCCCTGATTTGATGCTAACATCTTTTCTTTCCTTCTCTTCAGCATGTTTGGGATGGCATACCTCATCTGCAACAGAAATGAGGGTTACCCTTTGCTAGGTAGGTAGTGAGCCTTGATTTTTAAACCTCTTTATTGAACTATAACAAAACATACAGAAAAGTACACCAATGATAAGTCTTCAGCTTAATGAATTATCACAAAATGAATGTATAATCACCATCCAGGCCAAGAAATAGAAAAATAACAGTACTCTGGAAACCCTCACATGCTTTATCCCTCTCCCTTTACCCAAAGATTTCTAACACCCTAAATTACTTAGGCCTGTTCTTAAAATTTATATGAATGAAATCATATATTGTGTAATTACGTAAGCCTTCTTTAAATCAACATTACGTTATGAAATTCATCCATATTGTTGGATGTAGCTATAATTCATCCATTTTCATTGCTGTGTAGTACAGTTGGCCCTCTGTATCTGCAGGGTGTGCATCCATGGATTCAAACAACCACAAATCAAAAAATTTTTTTTGTTTTAAATTTATTTATTTATTTATTTTTGGCTGCGTCGGCTCTTTGTTGTTGCGCACGGGCTTTCTCTAGTTGCGGTGAGCGAGGGCTACTCTTCCTTGTGGTGGGCGGGCTTCTCATTGCAGTGGCTTCTCTTGTTGCGGAGCACAGGCTCTAGGCACATGGGCTTCAGTAGTTGTGTCACGCAGGCTCAGTAGTTGTGGTGCACGGGCTTAGTTGCTCTGCGGCATGTGGGATCTTCCCGGACCAGGGCTCAAATCTGTGTCCCCTGCATTAGCAGGTGGATTCTTAACCACTGTGCCACCAGGGAAGCCCCCCCAAAATTTTTTTTAATTCCAGAAAATTCCCAAAAGCAAAACTTGAATTTGCTGCACACCGGCAACTATTTACATAGCATTTACATTGTATTTGCTATTATAATTAATCTAGAGATGAGTTAAAGTATACAGGAGGATGTGTTTATGTTGTATGCACATACTACACCATTTTATATAAGGGACTTGAGCATCCGCAGATTTTGATATCCCCGGGGGTCCTGGAACCAATCTCCTGTGGATACAGAGGAATGACTATATTCCCTTTTATAAATATATAACAATGTATTCATTCTGCTTTTGTACAACATTTGAGTTGTTTCCAGTTTGGGTTCTTATGAATAATACTGCCATAAAGCTTTTTGTACAAGTCTTACGGTGAACATATGTATGCATTTCTGCTGTTGAGTATATATATATAGGAGTGATACTGTTGGGGCAAAGGGTACAATTTTGGTAGATAGTTTTCTCAGTCTTTATAATTTTAATAATTCTGTTGGGTTTATACTGGTATCTCACCATGGTTTCCATCTGTATTTCCCTGATGTGGTTGAGCGCCTTTTCCAAATATTTATTGGCCATTTGGAAATCATCTTTTATAAAGAGTCTGTACAAATCTTTTGTCTATTTTTCAATTGGATTGTATTTTTTTATAGATCTGTTGGAATTATTTATATATTCTGAAAATGGGTCTATTTGTTTTTACTGTATGTAACTTTTTCCATTCTGTACTTGCCTTTTTACTCTATTATGTATTTACTCTATTTATATGTATTTACTCTATTATGTATTTACTCTATTTACTCTATTTATATGTATTTATTATGTATTTAATGAACACAATTTTTGATTTTAATGAAATCCAATTTATCAATCTTTTTCTTTATAATTAGTGCTTTTGTGTACTGTTTGAGAAATCTTTCCTCACCCAAAAGTCATGAAGATATTTTTCTAGATTCTCTTCCAGAAATTTTGTTTTACCTTTTACATTTAGAGCTATGATCCCTCTGGCAGTGATGTTTTTGTGATTCTTGGTGAGAGGGACCCTATCATAAGAAAGCTAACTCAAGACTATACAGGGAAGTAGACATAAAATGAGGTAGAGAAGAGACCCACATGAAGATTGGCCTGTGGATTCTGAAGGCAGCCATTTCAAGTAACACTTGTAATTTCCATCTGTTAGATGTGAACATCCCTAAAAGTATCATTATAAATTAAATCTCGGTCATAATTGTGTTAGGGCACTTGAGAAGAGGCTCTGTCCCACACCTTGGGGGAATATTAGGACAGAATCTTGATGTCAGCAGAGCATAAAAGAAGGCAACAGTTCCAGAACTTCAAAGAGCACTTGAGCCAGCAGCAGTGCCTAACTTTCAGTGCATTCAGGTAGTTTTCAGAGTCTGCAAGCACATCACTTCTTATAAGTCCAGATCCCCAAACTCTTGAAGGCTAGAAAGGAGAAGGAATGCCCACTCTCACCCTCCTCCGAGGCCTAACTTTTCATCCTAGGATATGCTTGTTGTGATAATGACTGACAGTAAATGGAAGTCCTAACACCCTTTCTACAAAATTGAGGACTCAGTATGACAGACATATTAGAATACATTGCTATAATATGCATATATTTCTCAGTCTGGTCTAGTTGCCTTTGTTTGTTTGTTTGTTTTCTGTGTGTGTGGTTTTTTTTTTTAAATTTTTTTAAAATTAATTAATTTATTTATTTATGGCTGTGTTGGGTCTTCGTTTCTGTGCAAGGGCTTTCTCCAGTTGCGGCAAGCGGGGGCCACTCTTCATCTTGGTGCGCGGGCCTCTCACTATCGCGGCCTCTCTTGTTGCGGAGCACAGGCTCCAGATGCGCAGGCTCATTCATTGTGGCTCACGGGCCTAGTTGCTCCGCGGCATGTGGGACCTTCCCAGACCAGGGCTCGAACCCGTGGCAGATTCTCAACCACTGCGCCACCAGGGAAGCCCTGTGTGTGTGTTTTGTTTTGTTTTCTTTTTCGGCTGCTGCTGAGCGGCTTGTGAGACCTTAGTTCCCTGAACAGGGATCAAACCCAGGCCCTCAGCATTGAAAGCGCAGAGTCCTAACCACTGGACTGCCAGGGAATTCTCTCTACTTGCCTTTTTGCCCTGATTTCACCAGTATAAGGTAAAGATCAGGCCCACATATCTTTCCTTAAAGCTATAACCAAAAACAGACTGTCAGAGGTTAGGCGTATGGGAAATACCCTTCTTTTACAAGAGCGCCTGTAAATGAAATTGTATATGCTAACTGATAACAAAACTAAGATGAACAAAAAGTGTTCTTTTAGGGTCAAAAATGCATACAACAGTCTCAGATATTAGGGCCTTGTTCAAATAGAAACAAGGTATGCATACTTCAAGGCAAGTTGAGTTAACCTCATTTTAGAATCCAACTAAAAAGACAATCAGTAAGTTCTTACCTGTATGTGTTCTATACAAATAGAACATAAAACAGCTAGAAGATTCTGCTCTGCAGCCTTCTGGGCCTTATCTTCTAAGTTCCTGTGTAAGCTTTAGGCCAAAGAACAATACTACACATCTCACAAAATTGAAATTCAAATGTGTTTTCAGAAAGGACATGTTTCACCTAAAAGAAGCAATATGGTCTGCAGAGTAATTCTCACGAAATCTTACCCAGAAATTTACATTACCAAATAAACACTTAGCTTCTTCGTATAAAACATCTAAACTTAGAGTAGTGGTCTTGGTTTTCAATAGACTTTAGCTAACACCTAGGTATGTATTTACTCTATCAATGGAAAACAGAATGGGCCCTCCACAGTGATCTGTCCAGCAAAGAAGGAAGAGTCAACCCTGATTTGGTCTCCAGCTCTTTTGACAGAAATTACCGTTCTGCCAACTCCTTCCTATCCACCCAGGTTTCAAAGACTGTAGGCTGAGTTTCAGATTTCAGTCAGGGCATCCTGTTACACATATTTAAAAACACATAAGAAAAATAAGAGTGATAGTGTTGTAACCCAAGAGGACTTTTATTTTCTTCTTTTCCTTTTTTAAGTTTTCTATATTTTCTACAGTGAGCATGCATTAGTTTTATAATAAGGAAAAAAACCTATAATTTATTTTTACTAAGAATTTAGGTTGTTCTTATGATAGAATTAATCTACATATGAGTTTTTTAAAGCAAATTGAATTTTTTTTATCACTGTTAATACTTTTAGTAGCCCTGAGATAAGTATAATTTCTCATTTACAAAGAGCAAGTTTCCTTCACAGAATCAGAAATAAAAAAATTTTATCCATATTTTTCAACATGGGAACCTTAACTTTAATAAGTTGATTTCCTAATGTAATAATCTATAGTTACTTCTAGTGTGTTACAGAAAAAGGAAAAGAAAACAAGCATTAGGGTCAGATAGCCCTGGTTTAATTCCTGGTTGTATAATTTAAGCAAATCTCAGTTTTCTACACTAAAATTAAATGGACATCATAATGAGCATTATAAGAATCCTTTCCCTCACAGCTTGTGGGAATCAAAGAAAACCAAACCAAACCAAAACAAAACAAAACTGTAAAACCACACTGTTAACTGGAAAGTTCTAGAGAAAGATTTTTAAAAATTTTAAAGTGCACAGGACCTCAAGAAACTCCATGAACAATGCCATGGAAATTCCAAGGGTATTCTTAGAAGCTGTATCACTATGTGCTTTTTTATGTTTCTAGACTATTTTATGTTGATTGGGTTTGCTCCCTTTTTAAAAAATGAAAATAACAGGACGCGATAAGGAGATCAAATACTTCATGTGTACTATGAAGGAATTTTTGATATCTAACTGCAGCCGAGTCCTGATGTACGAAGGATTATCGGGATATGGAAAAAGCCAGATACTAGTGGAAATTGAGTACCTGGCCCAAGGTGAGAACCACAGGTGAGTGTCTTGCAATGACCATTTTTTTGTGAATCCAGAGAATCCTGACATCCTTAAGAGTTTCCTTTGTTTCAGTGTTCCTCTCCTTTATATAAGTTGCCTTATGTAAACTATCCACAATCTATCAGTTATTATTGGGTGTCATGCCCCTTGTGCTAGATAAATAATTAATGATAAACATATCGAACTGAGAAAATGGAAGATGGGTTGACCCCTGGAGATCCTGATTTAATGCCAGGACAGGCTTGGACATTGATATTTTTAAGTTTCCTAATGCACAGTTTGAGAACAATTGGTATAAATGTTGAGGATAGATTGGGTTTGCAGAACAAATATGTAAGTTTATCCATGTGGCCGACAGGGAATCACTAGTTCAAACCACTGAGCCCTGAGAGTATGGTTAGAGAATGAAAGGCCTCTGGATTTTCCTTCAGAAGGCAGAGCTGATGTACTTACCTCATGCTGTTTGTCTCTTTTCGTATAAGGAATGTCATGAGGGCTCTCTTTGGGACAACCCATCTCATGGAGGTGGACGGTATGGTATTCAATAACAGTGACGATGACCAAGACAATGGTAATGGTGTCTCACATCCTTTCACCATCTAACGTAAAGGCTTTAAGGGGAACATTCTTATTAATCTTATTTTTAACTGTGTTTCTACTCTTTTTTAATGTCAGGCCTGAGAAAGACTAGTTTTAAAATACCTTTAACATTGCTGAGGGGATAATTCAAAATAACCAGAAGACACTCATTTATTCCATCACTTACTGAGTACCTACTATGTTCCAGGAACTAAGTGCTGTGTTAGTTTGCTAGAGCTACCATGACAAAGCACCACAAGCTAGGTGGCTTAAGCAACAAAAGTATATTGTCTCAGTGTACAAGAGGGTAGAAGTCCAAGATCCAGGTGTCGTAAAGTTGGTTCCTTCCATCAGCTGTGAGGGACAATCTGTTCTGTGCCTCTTTCCTAGCTTCTGGTGGCTTGCTGGCAGTCATTGGTGTTCATTGGCTTGTAGAAGCATCACCCCAGTCTCTGCCTCCATCTTCACATGATGTTCTCCATGTGTGCTGTCTGTGCCCAAAAATTTCCCTCTTCTTTTTTTTTTCCCACTGCGTGGCTTGCGGGATCTTAGTTCCCTGACCAGGGATTGAACCTGGGCCACACCAGTGAAAGCACGAAGTCCTAACCACTGGACCGCCAGGGAATCCCCGAAATTTCCCCTTCCTATAAAGAGACAGTCATATTGGATTAGGGGCCCACCCTATTCCAGTATGGCCTCATCTTAACTTACCTACTTACATCTGCAATGACCCTATTCCCAAATAAGGTCACATTGTGAGGGCTAAGACTTCAGCATATGAATTGGTGGGGCGGGAGGGGTGCATAAATCAATCCATAACAAGTTGCAAAGCCTTGAAGACGAATAATATCTGATCCCTACCCTCAAGGAGTTCTCGCAAAAGAGAAGGAAAGAGAGATGACAGTAAAAATAGAATGTGGTGAGGACACTGATAGAAGCACGCAATAGAGTACTGTAAAAGCTACGAGAAAGAGCGGTATGTCATCCAACCTGAGGGCATCAGGGAAGATTTCCAGGAGGTTACTCCTGAGCTGAGATTTATAAATGAACAGGAAATGAGGGATTAGGAGGGACTGTGAGAAGTGATAACACTCCAGGCCGAGGGAAGCAAAGGCATAAACAGAAGAAACAGTTGGATGTGCAGGGAACACTCACTGGTTTGTTGCTGGTGGAGGGTAGACTGCTGGGCAGAGAGTGGCAAGAAATGACAATGAGGCCTTGGAAAGGCTTATATGTCACATGAAGGAGTCTAGACTTAGCCTAGACTTGCATCTATCTAGGTGCTTCAGGCTTCCATAAAGGTGATGCATTCAGAGAGTCTTGGTGCTAGACAGGGGTAGTAGTATGCTGTTAGGGAGTATAGGTGAGAGTATGAGGGCCTGAAGCCAGGCATTGGTGGTAGGGCTAGAGAAGAGGGGATAGCTAGGACACATTTACAGAGCTTAGAAACATAGTGGAATAAGGGAGGGTATCTGAAGCACAAATAAAGAACAGCTTCCAGATAGCTTGGGAAATCTGTCATTACAACTGAATATGAAGAGTCAGGGCTTTCCTTCAACCTTTATTGTTTTCAAAAAACATTATTTTAATACTCTGATTCCTGACTTTCTTATAAACAGGACTATTGCTATTGCA
The DNA here is from genome assembly GCF_009873245.2 of Balaenoptera musculus. Lineage (NCBI taxonomy): Eukaryota > Metazoa > Chordata > Mammalia > Artiodactyla > Balaenopteridae > Balaenoptera > Balaenoptera musculus. The sequence goes on along the minus strand of NC_045785.1, from coordinate 123,853,970 downwards.
TTGACTAAGATCAGCTTCCATCAAAATTTTTATACCATCCAGATACTCATGGCCAATGTACTAGGTCTGGATACTTGCAAACATTATAAAGAACGACAGACCAACCTTCAAAATAAAGTCAAGTCACTGCTGGATGAAAAGTTCCATTGTCTTCTTAATGACATTTTCCATGTGCAGGTAACTAGCTAGTGTTAGACTCCTGTGAGAAACAGTGATGGGGCAGATGTGGCCACTCTTCCCTGATGCTTTATGACTTTGCATCTCTTTGGCCTTTATTATCCTCTTCTTTTCTCATCTGGAGCGTCCAGGTGGTAAGGAAATGGCTCCCAATCCTTGAATGAGCCACCTTCCTGAGATATATTGGTACCAGACTCAAGAAAACCCAAATAGCCACCTGCTGATTCATTTCTTTTCTCACCTTCCCATCATAGCTATACTGTACTAGCTAGTCCAGGGCACGAAATCACTCTGCTCCCACAGGTGACTGCCAATGCAAAGACAAGAATGTGCCTTGTTCTTTCCTGTATCTATTAGATTCAATGGCATAGAGTATTAGAGCTGGAAGGGATGTTACGGATTATCTAACACATGAGGATTTTAAGGCACAGAACAGTAAAGTGAATTGCCAGAGTCATACAACTAGTAGTTCCCTCTGCTATTTGCCCTTACTCAATATTCTCATAATTCTTTATACAGTTCCCTATTTCACGAGAGGTTTCCAGGATGAGCACCATGAGAAAGCAGAAGCAGTTGGAAGCGTTGTTTATGAAGATCTTGGAGCAAGTAAGAGCATCTATGGGTCAAATAATGGGGAGGGGGAAACGGGGCATCTCACCACAAAGCCAGGTGGCCTCAAGGGTTTAGACTCCAATGGCAAGAAGCTTTGAAGTATGTGAAAGATTTAACCCAAAGTGTTTCATTTTCCTCCTTCCTTCCAAACCTCAAGCTAAGAGTCTGTTCAGAATTTAGCTGTGCTTGAAAGGAGTCCTTTAACATTACTCCTGGGAGTTTGGCCTCACCTTAAAACCAGTCCTCTTTTTCTCTCCCTCTGTATGAGATGCAGTCTATCAAACTGGTTATGTATATAGGCTCTGTAATCAGTCTACCAAGGTTTGAGCCCTTAGGCCTATCACTTGCTACCTGGGTAACCATGATCAAGTGACTCAACCTGTCCATGCTTTTACTTTACCTTCTATAAAATGAGGAAATAATAGTACCTAACTCACAGGGTTGTAAGGTTTAAATGACTAGATTATGTGTAAAACTTAGAATAGTGCCTCTTGGGCTTCCCTGGTGGCGCAGTGGTTGAGAATCTGCCTGCTAATGCAGGGGACACGGGTTCGAGCCCTGGTCTGGGAGGATCCCACATGCCGCGGAGCAACTGGGCCCGTGAGCCACAATTACTGAGCTTGCGCGTCTGGAGCCTGTGCTCCACAACAAGAGAGGCCAGGATAGCGAGAGGCCCGCGCACCGTGATGAAGAGTGGCCCCCACTTGCCGCAACTAGAGAAAGCCCTCGCACAGAAACGAAGACCCAACACAGCCAAAAATAAATAAATAAATAAAATTTAAAAAAAAAAAAAAAAAGAATAGTGCCTCTTTCATTGGAAGCACTCAACCAATGTTAACTTTTTCTCTCTGAGTAATATCATGACTGTCCATTATATGTTGATGATCACCAACTTTATATCCCATTCCTCAGCTCTCGTATAAGCACCAAAATCATATTTCCAAGAACTGTGTATTCCACTTGGATATGGGGACTCACACTCAGTTCAGTGTCTAATACTAAATTCATTTTTTTTCCTACTTTAGTGCCCTATCTTCCTCATCCTGATCCTGACCCTTGATTTAGTTAATAGCGAATTCATTCACACGTCATTTAAAGTTATCTTTGCTCCCTTCCTCACCAGTTGCCACATCTTCTACATTTACTCAGTTGACAAGTCCTACCATGTCTACCTCAGACTGACACTGGAATCTCCCCGTCCTCTGTTCCCTACTGTAGTTCAGCCTCTTTCTCTTCCTGGACTATTTCCATAGCTTTCCAACTAATCTCTGTGCCTCATACCTCTCCACTCCAATTCATCCTCCATACAACTGCCAAAGTGTATGCAAATCGCTCCAACCTGTGCTTTATACTATCCAATTAATTCTCAATACTAATAAGATAAAAGCCAAAAGACTTTTTTGTTTTTAACCTGGAGAAATGCTACTCATCATTCAATGTCACCTCTTCAGTGAGAACTCCCCCAAATCACAAGGCATGACTAATTCCTCTTCTGCTGTGTTTCTGTAGCACTTTGAACATATTTCTTATTGTATTTTCCATACTGTATTGCAATTTGCTACTTATATATGTGTCTCTCCCCCTCAGGAGGTTGTGAGCTTCTTAAGGAAAGGGAGCCTCTTTCTCATTTTTGTATCACTATTGACCAGCAGAGTGTCTGGCACATCATAAATAAACAATTCAAGTTTGTGGCATTGTGTAAGTTTATAACACAACTTCCTTCTTCTCCATTGCAGGCAAATAAGGCTATATCAGTAGCTTCTAAATGTCAGGCTTTGGACTGTTTGCACCACAAGTATCCAGGAAGCTTCATAAAATAAATGGATTTGTGAATTCTACCCCAAATTGAAAAGGGCTTGGTTTGGGCCTAGGAATCTGTTTAGTTGTTTGTTTTTGTTTTGAAACTTCTCAGTTGGTGTACTATTGAATTCATGTAGGTTTTTTGGTTCCTGCTTTACTCTCCCCAATTCACAAATAATTCACTGACAAGGCTATTCTATGACTAAAACTCACATTTCTAACTGCCCCGTAGTTTTTATTTATTTATTTGTTTGTTTATTTATTTGGCTGCGTTGGGTCTTTGTTGCTGTGCGGGGGCTTTCTCTAGTTGCGGTGAGCGGGAGCTACTCTTTGTTGCAATTCGTGGTCTTCTCATTGCGGTGACTTCTCTTGCTGTGGAGCACGGGCTCTAGGTGCGCAGGCTTTAGTAGTTGTGGCTTGCAGGCTCAGTAGTTTTGGCTTGTGGGCTCTAGAGCACAGGCTCAGTAGTTGTGGCTCACGGGCTTAGTTGTTCTGTGGCATGTGGGATCGATCTCCCTGGACCAGGGCTCGAACCCATGTCCCCTGCCTTGGCAGACAGACTCTCAACCACTGCGCCACCAGGGAACTCCCTGCCCTGTAGTTTTAAAGATATTAGTCAAATACAAAACAAAACAAAACAATGGGATGCTAACCCCTATTCATTAAAATGTTCTCAGGGTCAGTGAAGAACTAACGATCTGGTGACAGAATGGGGGTGTAAGAGGGGACTTACGTATATGTGATAAGGCAGGCTATACTACTTTATAATGATCATCTTCTGAAATTTGAAATTTGAATGTAGCCTTTGCTGCTCTAGTTTATAAAAACATGCAGAGGGAAAGAATGGCTTAACCCAATCTCTTCCCAGAGGGAAACAAAAGAAGCCAAGAGCAGTCTGGAGCAGTAAGAGTGGGGAAGGTTTTCTCCATTTAGACATGTTACACTATGGAAATGCAGGGCCCGCTATGCAGGGGCTCACACTAAATGTAAGCTCTATATTTTGTCTAATACTCTATCCCCAGTGCTTAAAACAGTACCTGACCCTAACAGATGCACAATAAATGCTTAATGAGTAAATAAATAATTCAGACTAGTTAGGGAAAGGTAGTCTACACAAGAAAAGGGACACACGATCTGTTTTTAAGTGTAACATGTGCCATAGCTCAAGCTAGAACAGCATAAACTGCCAGCAGGGCAAGGACCAGGTGAGTTTCTCTCAGCACTCTGCCTCTAGCACCTAGCCCAGTGGGTGCTTGGTAAGTATGTGTTGAATCGATGTTGGTTGAATAAATGTCAGTGTATTTCCAGGAGACCTTCATTTTTCAATAGATTAGAATGACTTGAAGTAAACCTCAGTAATTTTTATGTAATGGCTGTTTAACTTGACTACAACCCCATATATCCTATATATTTACATTACCTTTACACAAAGATTTGACCAAGTACAGTCTATTCCAGCCAGTTCTGTCCCAATTGCCACAGATTCCAATTAGCGGAATCTAAATTAACGCAAAGTTATTGGAAAGAACAGATTTAACTTAGCTTCACAAAACTCGGTGGATACACATGCATACCCATACACGTGTATAAGAAACTGAAGTCACGGGCGTTCCCTGGTGGTCTAGTTAGGATTTGGCGCTTTCACTGCCATGGCCTGGGTTCAATCCCTGGTCGGGGAACTGTGATCCTGCAAGCTGCTCGGTGCAGCCAAAAAAACAAACAAAAACAAAAACAAAAACAAAAAAAACCCCTGAAGTCCTACAGCATTTTTCTTTCTGTTTCTCCACCTTGTCCAGACGGTGAAAGAGGAAAGGATTATTTTCATCATCGATGAAGGCCAGTTTATCGATTCAGCCTCCTGGACCTTTATGGAGAAGCTTATCCGGTCTGTTCCCATCTTCATCATCATGTCCCTGTCTCCCTTCATCGACATACCCTGTGCAGCTGCCAGTGCCATAATGAAGAACAGGAACACCACCTATGTCACCCTTGGAGCCGTGCAGCCTAAGGACATCCTCAACAAGGTCTGCCTGGACCTCAACGTCAGGGGTATCCCCAAAGAACTAGACACGTGAGTAACCTATGTCTGTCCTGAGGCCTTGACATCTGCACTCATTCTCCAGGTCCCGACTTCATCAGATTCCTTAAGATGTGTCTGAAAGCGGCCATTTCAGGATTCTTGTGGGTCCCGCCTCTCAAAGGGGCCACTGAACATGCTTGACAGGACAGGTGCTGCTCACTTTTCCTTGTTATGGTCCCTGTTACACCGTCTCAAACGTTGCTTAGGACCTCAGTTTTGTCTCCCTTTCATCATGCTGGCTATGGGTACACTCACTCTAACCCACAGTGACTAAGGGCACTGTCATGGGCAAGTAACACGAAAGGCAAACTGGTAAGCCTTGAGAACCACAGCCCACAGCTGAGCAAGGTCTTAGTCGCTGGCAATAACGTGGTCTGGTACTGGTATTCCCTGTCATGGTAGATGGTGACGTCAGTGCTCTCTGAGCTTCTCAGTGACTCCTCTCCTGGGGTCTTGACAGCAGTCCCCTTAACAACATGGACAATGCCTCTTCCTTAGCTGGCTGTTCACAAGCCACCTTGCTATCTGCATCTGTTCTTTCTAATGAGGTTGCTTTGCTTCTGGAAGAGAAACGTCTTGGACAAAGTCTCATTTAAAATAACTCCAGGCATGAATTTTGTGTGTTCTTTCCCTTTGTCTCTCTGTCTCTCCCTCTTTCTCTCTGTATGTATGTATGTATTTATTATGTATGTATTTATTATATATGTATACCTTTATTATATATGCATTTACTTTTTGATCTAGGCTTCCCAATTCTAGGAACCTATCTCAAAGATATACTGACAGGGAACTATGCTCAATATTTTGTAATAACCTATAAGGGAAAAGAATCTGAAAAAGAATATATATATATATCTGAATCACTTTGCTGTACACCTGAAACTAACACAACATTGTAAATCAACTATACTTCAATAAAAACTTTAAAAATTTAAAAATACATATATTGACAAAAATATGAAGTGACATATGGGCACAGTTTTTATTGAGGCATTATTTGTACTAGTAAAAGACTGAAAGCAATCCAAATGTCCATCTCTAAGAGGATAGTTAGAATAAACTAGGATTCATCCACACGGTTGAGCCCTACGTAGCTATAAAAAGAAATAAGAAAGATCTACTGATATGGAGGGATGACCAGGATACATTGTTGAGTGAAAAAACAAGGGGTTGCCTAGTGTGCAGTGTGTATAACTTGCTGTCTTTTATCTAAGGAAGAGAGTGAAATACGTGTGTGCATTTTCTATAGTTTTAAAAAGAAATGTTGAAAAGATAAACCAGAAACTAATTTAAATGGTTACTTGTAAGGTGAGGAAGGGAAGCAAGACTGAGGATGTACCGTATTACATAGTTTTGACTTTGGAAAGATTTAAATGGTTTATTATGTAATTTTAAAAATGAAAGAAAAAAGAAAAAGCAATCCCTAAAAATGAAAAACAAACCAAAACAAATGGAGAAAGAGAAGTGATTATTTTCAGGTGATTGAGAAAACTCAAATATTTTTACTTCCCTAAAGATGGTTCTTTGATATAAATAGATTGCGTTGTTTTCACTACAGGTACATGGCAGAGGGAAGCTGTGGGATTCCATTTTACTGTGAAGAATTGCTTAAAAACCTGGACCATCACAGGGTACTCATTTTCCAAACAATAGAGTCTGAGGAAAAGACAAATGTGACCTGGAATAACCTGTTCAGTAAGTCCCATAATGATGGTTCCTTCTCCCTGTCTCCTTCTGCAGAGAGGGTGGCAAGGGTGGGCTTTTCCATAGGCTGCTTCCTATATGGGTCAGAGGCTTTGGGGAGGCAAAGAATGTTGGACTTGATATCCCAGATTGTGAGAGAACTTAACATTGCCCGGGACTCACTGAGCTGGGAGAAAGAATGTAGACCTGTAATAGAAATGAAAGAACACTGGAGAATCTTAAAGCCCAGAATCAGAACTGACGGGGGATGTAGATGTTATCTGGGAAAAAGGATAACTTGTTTTCCAGAGGTAAAATTATTAGCTCAAAGTGAATTGTCAACAAGGTTCTCATGCTACAGAGACATACAGAAGGATGAACTTTGAGATGATGTCACAAAGAGGGCAGTTGGAATTTTTAAGAAAATAGTTTTAGTGAAGGGAGAAGGGTAGAGGTTGGGGAATGGGGTAAGGATGCAAGCTGGGATGTAGAGGATTAAGGTTAACGTGAATGATAAGAAAATGTCTGTGGTGGATATACTAGTTGTTTAGGGAGCCGGCAGTGATGAGAAGAAAAAAATCATATTCTAGCAAAAATAAAAAGAAATAAAGAAACTATGTTTTGACACAAAGGAGACCATGAAGGTTTAAGAGATAGCATCTCTTCCATGAAAAGAGAGAGTATAAAGATATAATCATCTCTGGGCTTTCTATCATCTCACACCGGTCAGAATGGCCATCTTCAAAAAATCCACAAACAATAAATGCTGGAGAGGGTGTGGAGAAAAGGGAACCCTCTTGCACTGTTGGTGGGAATGTAAATTGATACAGCCACTATGGAGAACAGTATGGAGGTTCCTTAAAAAACTAAAAATAGAACTACCATATGACCCAGCAATCCCACTACTGGGCATATACCCTGAGAAAACCATAATTCAAAAAGAGTCATGTACTAAAATGTTCATTGCAGCTCTATTTACAATAGCCAGGACATGGAAGCAACCTAAGTGTCCATCAACAGATGAATGGATAAAGAAGATATGATACATATATACAATGGAATATTACTCAGCCATAAAAAGAAACGAAATTGAGTTATTTGTAGTGAGGTGAATGGACCTAGAGACTGTCATACAGAATGAAGTAAGTCAGAAAGAGAAAAATAAATACCATATGCTAACACATATATATGGAATCTAAAAAAAATGGTCATGAAGAACCTAGGGGCAAGATGGGAATAAAGACACAGACCTACTAGAGAATGGACTTGAGGATACGGGGAGGGGGAAGGATAAGCTGGGACAAAGTGAGAGAGTGTCATGGACATATATACACTACCAAACGTAAAATAGATAGCTAGTGGGAAGCAGCCGCATAGCACAGGGAGATCAGCTTAGTGCTTTATGACCACCTAGAGGGGTGGGATAGGGAGGGTGGGAGGGAGGGAGATGCAAGAGGGAAGAGATATGGGGACATATGTATATGTATAACGGATTCACTTTGTTATAAAGCAGAAACTAATACACCACTGTAAAGCAATTATACTCCAATAAAGATGTTAAAAAAAAGATGTGATCAAAAGAAAATTTTGGCCTTGAAGTTAGGAGTCCAGAGTTCCAGTTCCACATATACCATTTAATAGCTAGTATTTTGGGATTAGTCACAACCTTTATGGCCAGGTACCTGCTATAAAATGGGCGGGGGAGGTAAAGGAAACTCAAATCCTTTCTTATTTATTCATTCAACAAACCTCTACTGAGCACCTTCTCTCTGTCTGACACCACAGGAAACATTCTGGGGACCTCTTGGAGTATAAGTGAAATGACTGAATACAATAATACTTTGCTGTCTCATTGATTTTTTTTAATTAAACTTTTTGAGGTGATTATAAATTTACAGGCCATTGTAAAAAATAATATAGAGAGATTCTGTATACCCTTTACCTAGTTTTCCCCAGTAGTAACATCAGCAAAACTACAGTATAATATCACAACCAGGTCCAGTAAAGATGTCAAAAAAATATATATCACAACCAGGATATTAATATTGATACAGTCAAGATACAGAACATTCCCATCACCAGGAGGATCCCTTATGTTGACCTATGATAGCCACCCCCCACTTCTCTCCTACCCCTACTTCCTTCTTAACCCCTGGTAATCGCTAATCAGTTCTCCATTTCTATAATTTTGTCATTTTAAGAATTTTTATAAGTGGAATAATATTGTATATGTAATCTTTTGAGATTTTTTTTTTCACTCAGTGTAACTCTCTGGAGGTTATCTAGGTTGTTGTGTGTATCAATAGTTTGGTCTTTTTAGTTGCTGAGTAGTGTTCCATGGTATGGACATACCTCCATTCACCTGTTGGAGGACATCTGGGCTGTTTACAAAAAAAAAGAAAAAGAATGTTAAAGAACATTACTGAGTCAGTTGACAAAACTGGATTATGAACAGTAAATTATTGTATTGATGTTAAATTTTCTGAAGATGATAAGTATATTCTACTTATGTAAGAAAATGTTGTTATTGGGGAATTCAGAGTAAAGTATTTGGGGGTTAAAGGGCATGAATTATGCAACTTGACACTCAAATGAAATGCTTCAGAAAAAATAAGTACATATAGAGAGAACAAAGGCTATAAAAAATGGAGCAAAATATTAACAGTAGATGAATTGGAATAAAGACTATATAGTGTTATTCTTACAACTTTTCATAAATTTGAAACTTACCAAATAAAAGAATTTTTTAAAAACCAAACAACTTTTAGTGGTTTCCCATTGAGCTTACAATGAAATCCAAACTCCTTACCTTGGTCTGGAGATCCCTGAAGGAGCTTCCTTCCACCCCCTCTGTGGCCTCACCAATACTCTGAAATGTACTCCAGCCACATTTCTGCTCCTCCAACACCCGAGCTCCTTTCTGCTCCCTCTCCGCTGGCATTTCACGTACCTGCTCCCTCTCTCCCTCAGCTCAAGTGTTACCTCCTCACAGCCACTTTCTCTGACCATGCCCTGCTTAAGGAAGGCCTTCCTCTCTCTGCACTTTCCTGTTAGTCTCTATCACCAGGTTTATTTCTTTCACAAAACTGACTCACATTAGGAGATTATCTTATTAAGTCACTTTTCCTGTATTATGATTAGTTGCCTAAATATCTGTGTCCATAAATGTTAAGATCCTTGAGGGCTGGAATTATGCATTAGCCACATTTATAGCCTTCCCAGGTTATGGTGCATAAAAAGTCTGTACTGTGTTGATATGAACTCTCCAGCCTTTACTGTCTGTGCCTACTCACGTGGCACTTGTTTACTGCCTGGTCGTCTGGGTCTCTGTGTATATACCTTATCTTTCCAGGAGGTCGGGAACTTAGTATGTTCACCCTCATATTTCCACATCACCTATTTCAGTGTCTTGCAACTCAACTGTTAATGAATGACTGGAGGGACAAATAAGTAATGCATTTTGGAGTACCAGGAGAAAAATGACTAGGCAAGCTCACTATTCAAACTTCACCTTTTCTTTTTTATTTTTTTTTGGTACCATATGGTATATTTACTATCCTATTTCACTCAGCTGAAGATTTTCCAAACTCAATATTCCTCAACAATTGTATCCTAATGGCTATGTAATATTTAAGGTAATCACTGTGTTATGGCTGGATATTTAGGCTATTTACAATATTTTAATGTTTAAGGAGACTATGAGCATCTTTTTTCAACATATTTTTTCTGGATCACTATAATCATATGAGTTTCTAATATGAAAAATTACCTTGCTGAAAGTTATAATCTTAAGGATTTTGGTCAAATTGTTGTGTTTTTTTTTTAACGTCTTTATTCGAGTATAATTGCTTTACAATGGTGTATCAGTTTCCGCTGTATAACAAAGTGAATCATCTATACATGTACATTTATCCCCATTTCTCCTCTCTCTTACGTCTCCCTCCCACCTTCCCTATCCCACCCTCTAGGTGGATACAAAGCACTGAGCTGCTCTCCCTGTGCCATGCGGCTGCTTCCCACTAGCTATTTTACATTTCGTAGTGTGTATATCTCCATGCCACTCCTCACTTCGTCCCAGCTTACCCTTCCCCCTCCCTGTGTCCTCAAGTCCATTCTCTACATCTGCGTCTTTATTCTTGTCCTGCCCCTAAGTTTTTCAGAACCATTTTTTTTTTAGATTCCATATATATGTGTTAGCATATGGTATTTCTTTTTCTCTTTCTGACTTACTTCACTCTGTATGACAGTCTCTAGGTCCATCACCTCACCACAAATAACTCAATTTCATTTCTTTTTATGGCTGAGTAATACTCCATTGTATATATGTGGCACATCTTCTTTATCCATTCATCATTCGATGGGCACTTAGGTTGCTTCCATGTCCTGGCTATTGTAAATAGTGCTGCAATGAACATTGTGGTACATGACTCTTTTTGAATTATGGTTTTCTCAGGGTATATGGCCAGTACTGGGATTACTGGGTCATATGGTAGTTCTATTTTTAGTTTTTTAAGGAACCTCCATACTGCTCTCCATAGTGGCTGTATCAATTTACATTCCCACCTACAGTGCAAGAGGGTTCCCTTTTCTCCACACCCTGTCCAGCACTTATTGTTTGTAGATTTTTTGATGATGGCCATTCTGACTGGTGTGAGGTGATACCTCATTGTAGTTTTGATTTGCATTTCTCTAATGATTAGTGATGTTGAGCATCCTTTCATGTGTTTGTTGGCAATCTGTGTATCTTCTTTGGAGAAATGTCTATTTAGGTCTTCTGCCCATTTTTGGATTGGGTTGTTTGCTTTTTTGATATTGAGCTGCATGAGCTGCTTGTATATTTTGGAGATTAATCCTTTGTCAGTTGCTTCATTCGCAAATATTTTCCCCCATTCTGAGGGTTGTCTTTTCATCTTGTTTCTAGTTTCCTTTGCTGTGCAAAAGTTTTTAAGTTTCACTAGGTCCCATTTGTTTATTTTTGCTTTTATTTCCATTTCTCTAGGAGGTGGGTCAAAAAGGATCTTGCTGTGATTTATGTCATAGAGTGTTCTGCTTATGTTTTCCTCTAAGAGTTTTATAATGTCTGACCTTACATTTAGGTCTTTAATCCATTTTGAGTTTATTTTTGTGTATGGTGTTAGGGAGTGTTCTAATTTCATTCTTTTACATGTAGCTGTCCAGTTTTCCCAGCACCACTTATTGAAGAGGCTGTCTTTTCTCCACTGTGTTTCCTTATTTATTTTCATTTTGGATGATCTGTCCATTGGTGAAAGTGGGGGTTTAAAGTCCCCTACTATGATTTTGTTACTGTCGATTTCCCCTTTTATGGCTGTTAGCATTTGCCTTATGTACTGAGGTCCTCCTATGTTGGGTGCATAAATATTTACAATTGTTATATCTTCTTCTTGGATTGATCCTTTGATCATTATGTAGTGTCCTTCTTTGTCTCTTGTAATAGTCTTTATTTTAAAGTCTATTTTGTCTGATATGAGAATTGCTATGCCAGCTGTCTTTTGATTTCCATTTGCATGGAATATCTTTTTCCATCCCCTCACTTTCAGTCTGTATGTGTCCCTAGGTCTGAAGTGGGTCTCTTGTAGACAGCATATATACGGGTCTTGTTTTTGTGTCCATTCAACCAGTGTATGTCTTTTTGTTGGAGCATATAATCCATTTACATTTAAGGTAATTATGCATATGTATGTTCCTATTACTATTTTCTTGTTTTGTGTTTTTTATTGTAGGTCTTTTCCTTCTCTTGTGTTTCCTGCCTAGGGGAGTTCCTTTAGCATTTGTTGTAAAGCTGGTTTGGTGGTGCTGAATTCTCTTAGGTTTTGCTTGTCTGTAGATCTTTTAATTTCTCCATCAAGTCGGAATGAGATCCTTGCTAGGTAGAGTAATCTTGGTTGTTGGTTTTTCCCTTTCATCACTTTAAATATGTCCTGCCACTCCCTTCTGGCTTGCAAAGTTTCTGCTGACAGATCAGCTGTTAACCTTATGGGGATTCCTGTGTATGTCATTTGTTGCTTTTCCCTTGCTGCTTTTAATATTTTTCCTTTTTGTTTAATTTTTGATAGTTTGATTAATATGTGTCTTGGCATGTTTCTCCTTGGATTTTTCCTATATGGGACTCTCTGTGCTTCTTGGACTTGATTGACTATTTCCTTTCCCATATTAGGGAAGTTTTCAGCTATAATCTCTTCAAATATTTTCTCAGTCCCTTTTTTTTTCTCTTCTTCTTCTGGGACCCCTATAATTAGAATGTCGGTGCATTTAATGTTGTCCCAGAGGTCTCTGAGACTGTCTCAATTCTTTTCAGTCTTTTTTCTTTATTCTGCTCGGTGATAAGTTATTTCCAATATTTTATCTTCCAGGTCACTTATCCATCCTTCTGCCTCAGTTATTCTGCTATTGATTCCTTCTAGAGAATTTTAAATTTCATTTATTGTGTTGTTCATCATTGTTTGTTTGCTCTTTAGTTCTCCTAGGTCCTTGTTAAACATTTCTTGTATTTTCTCCGTTCTTTTTCCAAGATTTTGGATCATCTTTACTAACATTACTGAATTCTTTTTCAGGTTGGCTGCCTATTTCCTCTTCATTTGTTTGGTCTGTTGGGTTTTTACCTTGCTCCTTCATCTGCTGTGTATTTCTCTGTCTTCTCATTTTGCTTAACTTACTGTGTTTGGGGTCTCCTTTTCTCAGGCTGCAGGTTTGTAGTTCCTGTTGTTTTTGGTGTCTGCCCCCAGTGGGTAAATTTGGTTCAGTGAGTTGTGTAGGCTTTCTGGTGAAGGGGACTGCTGCCTGTGTTCTGGTGGATGAGGCTGGATCCTGTCTTTCTGGTGGGCAGGACCACATCCAGTGGTGCGTTTTGGGGTGTCTGTGAACTTATTATATTTTCAGGCAACCTCTCTGCTAATGGGTAGGGTTGTGTTCCTGTCTTGCTAGTTGTTTGGCACAGGGTATCTAGCACTGTAGCTTGTTTGTTGTTGAGTGGAGCTGGATCTTAGCGTTGAGATGGAGATCTCTGTGAGAGGTTTCGCTGTTTGATATTATGTGGGACTGGGAGGCCTCAGGTGGTCCAATGTCCTGAACTCAGCTCTCCCACCTCAGAGGTTCAGGCGTGACACTTGGCCAGAGCACCAAGACCCTGTCACCCACTTGGCTCAGAAGAAAAGGGAGAAAGAAAAAGAAAGAAAGAAAGAAAGAATAAAATAAAATAATTAAAATTAAAATTAAAAAAATATTATTTTAAAAAAAAAGTAATAAAAACAAAGGAAAGAAAGAAGAGAACAACCAAACCAAAAAACAAATCCACCAATGATAACAAGCACTAAAAACTATACCAAAAAAAACCCAAAAAACAAAACGGACAGACAGAACCCTAGGCCAAATGGTAAAAGCAAAGCTATACAGACAAAATCACACAAAGAAGCATACACATACACACTCACAAAAAGAGAAAAAGGAGGGGCTTCCTTGGTGGTGCAGTGGTTAAGAATCCTCCTGCCAATGCTGGGGACACGGGTTCGAGCCCTGGTCCGGGAAGATTCCACATGCCACAGAGCAGCTAAGCCCGTATGCCACAACTACTGAGCCTGAGCTCTAGAGCCTGCGAGCCACAACTACTGAAGCCCGCGCGCCTACAGCCCATGCTCCGCAACAAGAGAAGCCACCATGATGAGAAGCCTGAACACTGCAATGAACAGTAGCCCCCACTCGCCACAAGTAGAGAAAGCCCACACGCAGCAACAAAGACCCAACGCAGCCAAAATAAATAAATAAATAAATACATTTATTTTAAAAAAAGAAAAAGGAAAATATATACATATAAAAGGAAAGGAAGAGAGCAACCAAATCAATAAACAAATCTACCAGTGATAATAAGCTCTAAGTACTAAACTAAAATAAACATAAAGCCAGAAACAAATTAGATGCAGAAAGCAAACCCCAAGTCTACAGTTGCTCCCAACGTCCACCGCATCAATTTTGGGATGATTCATTGTCTATTCAGGTATTCCACAGATGCAGGGTACTTCAAGGTGATTGTGGAGACTTAATCTGTTGCTCCTGAGGCTGCTGGGAGAGATTTCCCTCTCTTTTCTTTGTTCGCACAGCTCCTGGGGTTCAGCTTTGGATTTGGCCCTGCCTCTGCGTGTAGGTCGCCTGAGGGCATCTCTTCCCCGCTCAAACAGGACGGGGTTAAAGCAGCGGCTGATTCGGGGGCACTGGCTCACTCAGGCCGGTGGGGAGGAAGGGTACAGAATGCAGGGCGAGCCTGCAGCGGCAGAGGCCGGCATGACGTTTCAACAGCCTGAGGTGCACTGTGTGTTCTCCCGGGGAAGTTGTCCCTGGATCACGGGACCCTGGCAGTGGCGGGCTGCACAGGCTCCCAGGAGGGGAGGTGTAGATAGTGACCTGTGCTTGCACACAGGCTTCTTGGTGGCTGCAGCAGCCTTAGTGTTTCATGCCCATCTCTGGTGTCTGCGCTGATAGTCGCGGCTCGCACCTGTCTCTAGAGCTCGTTTAGGTGGCGTTCTGAATCCCCTCTCCTCGCACACCCTTTTGGGAAGTCTGAGGTCTTCTGCCAGCATTCAGTAGGTGTTCTGTAGGGGTTGTTCCACATGTAGATGTATTTTTGATGTATTTGTGGAGAGGAAGGTGATCTCCACGTCTTACTCCTCCGCCATCTTGAAATCTTCACCATTTTTGATATCTCTTTCTGGCAATAACCACATCTTAAGTAGAGTACAGTCTTCCACAGAATGTGTTTGCCTCCGAGTGTGGGTATTTCAATGTGCATACAAGTATATATATAAGTATATAATATAAGCTATATTTGTAAAACTGCATGTCTTATGGAAGACATCCTGTAGTTATTACCAATCCTTTTTTTCTTGGAGGAAGGGGAGGAAAAACATGTTTTGAGTAAATTTTGATTTTCATATATCAGTTTTACTTAAAACACAGTATTCCAGAATACTTTACAAACCAACACACATCTCTGCCTGCTCTTTCTCATGTGAGACCCATCTCGAAGTTTATTGGAAAATCCAAATAATAATAGGACAATGACTCTCAACTTTTCTTCCCTTTTACCTCTCTATAGAGAATTTTGCGAAGCCAACAGAGGACTTAAAAATATTTACTTTTGGTCTTGAGGAGGGAAATGAAGAAGTCTGTAACCTCGCTAGTGGTGTCAGATTGAAAAACTTGTCACTGCCAGCATCATTAAAAGGTAAAGAAAATTTGACGTGGTGTTCATTTTCCAGGACCTAGATTCCCCTCTTGCTTTCTCTAGGATGCCTCCAACAAAGGAGAAAGGAAAATAGAAGACTGGCTTTGTTTTTTGTTTTGTGTTGCCCAGGCAATGGGAAGGTTCCATTACAAGCTTGGCTTTTCTGCTTCTAAATAGGAGCCAACTTCCCCCTGTGCATACGCTGGAGTCTGATTTGAACAAAGTTTTATTCAACTGCATAAAAGAATGAGGTATAGTACATTTTCAATTAAACAGAAATCAAATAATGAGAGAGAAGATCTAACAGTGATACTTTTCCTGCTATCTACTTCTATAAGAAATGACAAACAAGGGAATTTATATCAGGGATGTACTCTTATTCATTTCAAGAAAAATGAATTTCAAGCAATGTTCTAGCATGCATTCAGCTCCAATCCATGCCATCTATAAAATGTTCAACTGCAAATGTTTAGTACAAGGATGAGACCTCAAGTTCTCTATCTCCGAAAGAGCATCATTTGTCTTTCATTCACTATGTCTACTAAAATAGCAAGGTGGATTAACTTGGTTTCTTTTAGTCAATATTTTTTTATTGAAGTATATTTGATTTACAATGTTGTGTTAATTTCTGCTGTACAGCCAAGTGATTCAGTTATACATACATATATATATATATATTCTTTTTTTTTTTTTTTTTTTTGGCCACACCGTGCAGCTTGCGGGATCTCAGTTGCCCTACCCGGGATTGAACCCAGGCCACGGCAGTGAAAGCCTGGAATCCTAACCACTAGATGACCAGGGAATTCCCACATTCTTTTTTTTTTTAATATTTTTTTCTATTATGGTTTATTATAGGATACTGAATATAGTTCTCTGTGCTATACAGTAGGCTTTGTTTATCTGTTCTACATATAAAAGCTTACATCTGCTAACCCTGCTTATATCTGGACTAGCTTGGTTTCTACAGTGTTCTGTGGACATATTGAGAAGTTCATATATTGTCCCTGAGGAGGGTGATGTAATAGAAGGACATCCTGGTCAAGATGTCCAAGAAGCCATGTGAGCTATGATACTTGAGCTTAGATGAGAAGACGGAATTGGAGCTAGGAGCTCTCTGACACTTGGTCATGAGCATAGAGATGGTAATGGGTTGTCACAAGAATAACTGAATCCCTGGGGCAGATAGAGAGAAAGCTTATTGCTGGGAAGTTCCAGGAGAAAGGGTAGCCAGTGAAGAAGACAGAGAATGAACAGCTGGAGAAGTCAACACAGAACACGGACGGCAGGCCCTGCTCCTTCTGACCACTTCTCACCATGACCTCTGCTCTCCTCACACACCCTTGTCACACTTTAACACAAAATCAGAACACCTTGAAATCAATCTTATTGTCATGGCCAATGGGACATGCATATTTTTAGGTTATAGCATCTCCATCTTTTGTACTCCCAACACAAGTGCTATCTGTGAAATAGGTACTAAGCAAATACTTCTTTTGGCTTAGCTCAGCTGAGTGTAGTTCTATTGAACAAGAACTATAGAACAGGACAGTTGTCCATCTCTAGAATGTATTTGATAAAGACAGATGACTCGTTCCCTGTTGTGTGGCATTCCACCTACAGAAATCTCTCTGGTCCAGCTGGACAGCATGAGCCTGTCCCACCAGATGTTGGTGAGATGTGCAGCCATCATTGGCCTGACCTTCACTACGGAACTGTTGTTTGAGATTCTCCCTTGTTGGAACATGAAGATGATGATCAATGCCCTGGCAACCCTCGTGGAATCCAACGTCTTTGATTGTTTCCGGAATGGCAAGGAGCTCCGAATAGCCCTAAAACAGAACGCGGCCTCGTTTGAGGTGAATTATCGCTCCCTCTCTCTGCAACCACCCTCTGAAGGAATGGGTAAGTAGAGCCCGGAAGTGACCCATATTTCCTTTAGTTTAAGGCACATCTTGATAAAAGAACTGATCTGTATTTTGTAGCAGGGGCTGACTTGTTGCCCACTGCCTTTCTGTCCTCTCTAGCCCATGGCGAGGAGGAAGAGCTCCGTGAGCTGGAAAGCGAGGTGATTGAGTGCAACATCATTCGATTCTGCAGCCCGATGATGCAGAAAACAGCCTATGAGCTGTGGCTGAAAGACCAGAAGAAAGCCATGCACTTGAAATGTGCTCGCTTTCTGGAAGAAAATGCCCACAGGTGTGACCACTGCCGAAGTGGAGACTTCGTCCCCTTTCACCACTTTGCAGTGGACATCCGGCTCAACACTTTGGACTTGGATACCATTAGGAAGATGGCTAAGTCCCATGGATTTCAAAGTAAACTTTCTTCGTTCCTAATTAGTTCTAACTATAACTGGGGAACATGGAGACAAGACCTAGAAGAAGTGGGTCTGGACCATGAGGATCTCAAGTCCTCTGCAGGCTCGGGCACCACGGATGATGAGACGTGAGCAGCGTAGGTCAGCGGGGCAGGAAGTTGGGGAGTATACATGTAGCTGAGTTGGCAGAACCAATCTCACTGTGAGACTGTCAGGGAGGATTTGGGGGTAAGGACTCTGGCAAAATGGGGTGTGAGCAGAGCTCAAATTAAAATGTCCAAAGGAATAAAACAGACCCAGCTTCATTCGCACCAAGGGATGGAATCCAAGGAGGGTAGTGGGTAGGGAGCGGGGTCTGACATGAAGTGGGGGGAAGAGCAAGATCCGAGAGGGAGTGGTGTTTCTTGGCAGATAAAATGTTGTTGCTCTGTCTAGTTTGAAACAAGGTTCCAGTGGAAAAAATGTATGAGTGGGAGAGAATTAGCCAGGACTAAGCATGTCAGGGCCCCCAGAAAAGAGGGCTTGGGTTTAGAACAGGGATTCAAGACCATCTGAGGTGCAAGTAAGAAAGTTACAGACTGATAGCACAAACTGGCCACATGATCTGGGAAAACATAGTAAGGATTCAAGGGGCATAAGGGCCCAGGGACTCAGTTACTGCGGGAACGATGGATGTCAGACTTAGGGCAGCAACACCAACTCCAGCCCTCATTCGGGGGTGGCCAGGGAACACCGAATGGACTTCCTGCCCTAGTCACAGGGCCTCCATGATTATGACTAAATCTGGTCAGGAAAACAGGCTACACATAGAGGACTCCTATATTATAAGTATATGAAAAATTGGGAAAGAATGTATGTAAAGTGCCCAGCACATAGTAGGTACAAAATATTTATTCTCATTCATTCTCTATTTTACCTGCATTCTCATTTCATTCTCTTATCAACCCTCCAAGGTGGAGGGTTATTTTCATTTTATAGATAAGAAAATTAATGTTCTGGAAGATTAAATAACTTTCCCGATGCCACACAGCAAGTAATAGACTTTATTCAATCCCAGGTCAGTCTAATTCCTGAGTTCATGCTCTGCCATTACACTTGAGCTTCCCAAAGCACAGGACTGGATTTTAGGTAATACTGGCCAAGGAGACTGGAAGAGGTTCATAGATATAGCATTAGGTATGAATCAGAGAGTGAGGAAGGTGATTCCTTTGCAATACTTGATCAGGGAGAAAGCAGCTTTTTCCTGTGATTTAAGCCTATCATTGACGCTGCACTAACACTTGCCAATCTCCCCTTTTAAAAAAAGAGAAATCAGGCTTTAAGTTCAGAGCCTTAGAGTCTATATATAGAGAGAGAGTCCATACATGAAGGTTTCAAGTTTCTGAGGGCGTGGCTGCTCAAAGATAATGAGATTCAGCAGCAGTCTCATCCCACTGGGGCAGGAAGATGTCAGAGAGATGGACATGTAGATGAGCCTAGTGTTTATTACTAGTATTTACTACATTTCCCCTCATGCAGTATATTTTTTCCAAAATTGGAAACGTGTTATTATTATTATACTATTAGTGGTATACGTGTAACATGATGTTGAAATTGAAATTTGTACCAAGCACCAAGATACAATGGATGTTGATATCCAAAGTGAGGTAAATAGATGGATGTACAGACTCTATAAAGGAAATAGCTGAGAATCATTTAAAATATTGGATCCTTCATCGACATTCAAGACATAAAAATGAGGAATAGTGTGGAGAGGGCCAGGATTTGTGGAGAGATTTGGCAAGAACTGAGGAGGTACTGTGTACCTTCCTCAAGTGGGTTGCTTCCTTTCTCACCTCAATGCTAGGAAGATGTCTTCCTTGGAATCAGTTAGAGGACACAGAAGACCTCACACCTAATGAGGCCAGAGTGGCCTGTGGCTGCACCAGGATCAACCTGCCCTCCCAGAGTTTGGGAAAGGATGTGTGAGGGTTTCCTATAAATCAGATATAACTCACCTGGGAGAAAAAGCCAGCCTGGCATCATTTTAAATTGTTCCCAAGAGTACCCCTAGGAGTGTGAGAAGACCCCTAGTAGTGGGCTGCTAGAATAAAACAGGCACCAAGAGGGCAGGCGATGGAGAGCTGAAGAGGATGCATGACTGGATCAAGGGATCTTCAGTGAAAGATCCCAACACAGGGCCATAGTCAAAGCACCAATGAAAGCATTAATAGGAGAGAGTCAACTGACAGAGATAAGAGAAAAAGGAAAGAATACAGTAAGTCCTCTACATACGAACCTTCAAGTTGCGAACTTTCAAAGATGTGAACGTGCGTTCGCATGTCCAGTCATGTAAGTTAGTTCACGTGTCTGGCGTACATTGTCATGTGTGCATCCTCTACAAGGGGTGGTGCTTTTGTGTACTTTACTGTACAGTACTGTATAGAGTACAGTAGTACAGTATCTTTATTACAAGCCCAGGATGTCCAGAAGCAAGCATAAAAGCAGCAGTGTTGTAGCTGGTACTACTGTACTTTTCAAGGTACTGTACAGTAAGATTAAAAATGCTTTACTTTTGTGTTTGTTTTTTATGTATTATTTGTGTTAAAAGTATTATAAACCTATTATAGTACAGTACTATACAGATGATTGTGTTAGTTGGGTACCAAGGCTAACTTTGTTGGACTTACGAACAAATTGGACTTGATGAACATGTTCTCGGAACGGAACTCATTCGTATGTAGGGGACTTACTGTATTCCAGACTCTGTGGGATCAGTGAGTCTTATTTTATATATATATTATATATATAAATAAACAAATTATATATAAACTACATATATTATATATGTATGTTTTAGTTATTTATTTGGTGAGGGGTAAAATCCGCTGGCAGCTAGCAGACAGGTTAGCCTGAGTAGTTCATTGGTCTTAAGCAGGTTGGCTAGGGCCACCAAAGGAAACAACTGCAGTTATTTCAGGTTCTCCAATGTTCCTTAACCGTTTCACTCTGGAGCATATGTTACCAGATATCTCTGAGTCATGTCTACTGATGTCCTTTCAACAGAACCTCCACCTGAGTGAGGCCAGGGCTTGATTATTTCCCTTAGAATTTTTTACCTATTGAAAAGAGTATCAACTAGACATCTTTAAATAAAGATATTTTTTAGATTTCCTGAAAGTTTTACCATAAAAGCAATAGTCCCATGACCTACTGCCCTGCATACGTATCTTCAATATTTCTTCTCAGGGGCAAACATTTTTAACTTAGCTGTTCCCTCTAGTCATTACTTCCATATACTAAGTGGTATGTTAATGCTACTTTTTTAAAAATCAAATTTGACATCATCTGTTTTAGTCTTGCTATGGTAGGTAAGGATTTAACTCTATTACACCATGCTTGGGCACCTCTCCTCCAATATTGTTATAGAACTATCATTAGATAAATCAATCAAGTATTTACATTATTAAGACTATGAAAATGCTGTCCATTAGAGAACTAAGTAGTAATATACTGTGAATAGATTTTTTTTTAATTTTTGAATTATATTTTATTTATTTTTTATACAGCAGGTTCTTATTAGTCATCAATTTTATACACATCAGTGTATACATGTAAATCCCAATCGCCCAATTCAGCAAACCACCATCCACACCCACCTGCGGCTTTCCCCCCTTGGTGTCCATACGTTTGTTCTCTACATCTGTGTCTCAACTTCTGCCCTGCAAACCGGTTCATCGGTACCATTTTTCTAGGTTCCACATATATGCGTTAATATACGATATTTGTTTTTCTCTTTCTGACTTACTTCACTCTGTATGACAGTCTCTAGATCCATCCATGTCTCAACAAATGACCCAATTTTGTTCCTTTTTATGGCTGAGTAATATTCCATTGTATATATGTGTCACATCTTCTTTATCCATTCATCTGTCGATGGGCATTTAGTTTGCTTCCATGAACTGGCTATTGTAAATAGTGCTGCAGTGAACATTGGGGTGCATGAGTATTTTTGAATTATGGTTTTCTCTGGGTATATGCCGAGTAGTGGGATTGCTGGATCATATGGTAATTCTATTTTTAGTATTCTAAGGAACCTCCATACTGTTCTCCATAGTGGCTGTATCAATTTACATTCCCACCAACAGTGCAAGAGGGTTCCCTTTTCTCCACACCCTCTCCAGCACTTGTTGTTTGTAAATTTTCTGATGATGCCCATTCTAACTGGTGGGAGGTGATACCTCATTAGTTTTGATTTGCATTTCTCTAATAATTAGTGATGTTGAGCAGCTTTTCATGTGCTTCTTGGCCATCTGTATGTCTTCTTTGGAGAAATGTCTCTTTAGGTCTTCTGCCCATTTTTGGATTGGGTTGTTTGTTTCTTTAATATTGAGCTGCATGAGCTGTTGGAGATTAATCCTTTGTCCGCTGATTCGTTTGCAAATATTTTCTCCCATTCTGAGGGTAGTCTTTTCGTCTTGTTTATGGTTTCCTTTGTTGTGCAAAAGTGTTGAAGTTTCATTAGGTCCCATTTGTTTATTTTTGTTTTGATTTCCATTACTCTAGGAGGTGGATCAAAAAAGATCTTGCTGTGCTTTATGTCAAAGAGTGTTCTTCCTATGTTTTCCTCTAAGAGTTTTATAGTGTCCGGTCTTACATTTAGGTCTCGAATGCATTTTGAGTTTATTTTTGTGTATGGTGTTAGGGAGTGTTCTAATTTCATTCTTTTACATGTAGCTGTCCAGTTTTCCCAGCACCACTTATAGAAGAGACTGTCTTTTCTCCATTGTATATCCTTGCTTCCTTTGTCATAGATTAGTTGACCATAGGTGGGTGGGGTTATCTCTGGGATTTCTATCTTGTTCCATTGATCTATGTTTCTGTTTTTGTGCCAGTACCATATTGTCCTAATTACTGTAGCTTTGTAGTATAGTCTGAAGTCAAGGAGTCTGATTCCTCCCACTCCATTTTTTTTGCTAAAGACTGCTTTGGCTATTCGGGGTCTTTTGTGTCTCCATACAGATTTTAAGAGTTTTTGTTCTAGTTCCATAAAAAATGCCATTGGTAATTTGATAGGGATTGCATTGAATCTGTAAATTGCTTTGGGTAGTATAGTCATTTTCACAATGTTGATTCTTCCAATCCAAGAACATGGTATATCTCTCCATCTGTTTGTATCGTCTTTAATTTCTTTCATCAGTGTCTTATAGTTTTCTGCATACAGGTCTTTTGTCTCCCTAGGTAAGTTTATTCCTAGGTATTTTATTCTTTTTGTTGCAGTGGTAAATGGGAGTGTTTCCTTAATTTCTCTTTCAGATTTTTCATCATTAGTGTCTAGGAATGCAAGAGATTTCTGTGCATTAATTTTGTATCCTGCAACTTTACCAAATTCATTGGTTAGCTCTAATAGTTTTCTGGTGGCATTTTTAGGATTCTCTTTGTATAGTATCATGTCATCTGCAAACAGTGACAGTTTTACTTCTTCTTTTCCAATTTGTATTCCTTTTATTTCTTTTTCTTCTCTGATTGCCATGGCTAGGACTTCCAAAACTATGTTGAATAATAGTGGTGAGAGTGGACATCCTTGTCTTGTTCCTGATCTTAGAGGGAATGCTTTCAGTTTTTCACCATTGAGAATGATGTTTGCTGTGGGTTTGTCGTATATGGCCTTTATTATGTTGAGGTAGGTTCCCTCTATGCCCACTTTCTGGAGAGTTTTTATCATAAATGGGTGTTGAATTTTGTCAAAAGCTTTTTCTGCATCTATTGAGATGATCATATGGTTTTTAGTATTCAAGTTGCTAATATGGTGTATCACATTGATTGATTTGCGTATATTGAAGAATCCTTGCATCTCTGGGATAAATCCCACTTGATCATGGTGTATGATCCTTTTGTGTTGTTGGATTCTGTTTGCTAGTATTTTGTTGAGGATTTTTGCATCCACGTTCATCAGTGATATTGGTCTGTAATTTTCTTTTTTTGTAGTATCTTGGTCTGGTTTTGGTATCAGGGTGATGGTGGCCTCATAGAATGAGTTTAGGAGTGTTCCTTCCTCTGCAATTTTTTGGAAGAGTTTGAGAAGGATGGGTGTTAGCTCTTCTCTAAATGTTTGGTAGAATTCACCTGTGAAGCCATCTGGTCCTGGACTTTTGTTTGTTGGAAGATTTTTAATCACAGTTTCAATTTCATTACTTGTGATTGGTCTGTTCATATTTTCTGTTTCTTCCTGGTTCAATCTTGGAAGGTTATACCTTTCTAAGAATTTGTCCATTTCTTCCAGGTTGTCCATTTTATTGGCATAGAGTTGTTATAGTAGTCTCTTAGGGTGCTTTGTATTTCTGCAGTGTCTGTTGTAACTTCTCCTTTTTCATTTCTAATTTTATTGATTTGAGTCCTCTCCCTCTTTTTCTTGATGAGTCTGGCTAATGGTTTATCAATTTAGTTTATCTTCTCAAAGAACCAGCTTTTAGTTGTATTGATCTTTGCTATTGTTTTCTTTGTTTCTATTTCATTTATTTCTGCTCTGACCTTTATGATTTCTTTCCTTCTGCTAACTTTGGGTTTTGTTTGTTTTTCTTTCTCTAGTTCCTTTAGGTGTAAGATTAGATTGTTTATTTGAGATTTTTCTTGTTTCTTGAGGTAGGCTTGTATAGCTATAAACTTCCCTCTTAGAACTACTTTTGCTGCATCCCATAGGTTTTGGATCATCGTGTTTTTATTGTCATTTGTCTCTAGGTACTTTTTTATTTCCTCTTTGATTTCTTCAGTGATCTCTTGGTTATTTAGTAATGTATTGTTTTGCCTCCATGTGTTTGTGTTTTTTACGTTTTTTTCCCTGTAATTCATTTCTAATCTCATAGCGTTGTGGTCAGAAAAGATGCTTGATATGATTTCAATTTTCTTAAATTTACTGAGGCTTGATTTGTGACCCAAGATGTGATCTATCCTAGAGAGTGTTCCGTGTACACTTGAGAAGAAAGTGTAATCTGCTGTTTTTGGATGGAATGTCTTATAAATATCAATTAAATCTATCTGGTCTATTGTGTCATTTAAAGCTTCTGTTTCCTTATTTATTTTCATTTTGGATGATCTGTCCATTGGTGTAAGTGAGGTGTTAAAGTCCCCCACTATTATTGTGTTACTGTCAATTCCCTCTTTTATAGCTGTTAGCAGTTGCCTTATGTATTGAGGTGCTCCTGTGTTGGGTGCATATACATTTATAATTGTTATATCTTCTTCTTGGATTGACCCCTTGATCATTATGTAGTGGCCTTCCTTGTCTCTTGTAACATTCTTTATTTTAAAGTCTATTTTATCTGATATGAGTATAGCTACTCCAGCTTTCTTTTGATTTTCATTTGCATGGAATATCTTTTTCCATCCCCTCACTTTCAGTCTGTATGTGTCCCTAGGTCTGAAGTGGGTCTCTTGTAGACAGCATATATATGGGTCTTGTTTTCGTATCCATTCAGCAAGCCTGTGTCTTTTGGTTGGAGCATTTAATCCATTCACGTTTAAGGTAATTATCGAAATGTATGTTCCTATGACCATTTTCTTAATTGTTTTGGGTTTGTTTTTGTAGGTCCTTTTCTTCTCTTGTGTTTCCCACTTAGAGAAGTTCCTTTAGCATTTGTTGTAGAGCTGGTTTGGTGGTGCTGAATTCTCTTAGCTTTTGCTTGTCTGTAAAGCTTTTGATTTTTCCATCAAATCTAAATGAGATCCTTGCCGGGTAGAGTAATCTTGGTTGTAGGTTCTTCCCTTTCATCACTTTAAGTATATCATGCCACTCCCTTCTGGCTTGCAGAGTTTCTGCTGAGAAATCAGCTGTTAACCTTATGGAAGTTCCCTTGTATGTTATTTTTCGTTTTTACTTTGCTGCTTTCAATAATCTCTCTTTGTCTTTAATTTTTGCCAATTTGATTACTATGTGTCTTGGCGTGTTTCTCCTTGGGTTTATCCCGTATGGGACATGCTGTGCCTCCTGGACTTGGGTGGCTATTTCCTTTCCCATGTTAGGGAAGTTTTCGACTATAATCTCTTCAAATATTTTCTTGGGTCCTTTCTCTCTCTTCTCCTTCTGGGACCCCTATAATGCGAATGTTGTTGCATTTAATGTTGTCCCAGAGGTCTCTTCATTTCTTTTCATTCTTTTTTCTTTATTCTGTTCCGCAGCAGTGAATTCCACCATTCTGTCTTCCAGGTCACTTATCCATTCTTCTGCCTCAGTTATTCTGCTATTGATTCCTTCTAGTGTAGTTTTCATTTCAGTTATTGTATTGTTCATCTCTGTTTGTTCTTTAATTCTTCTAGGTCTTTGTTAAACATTTCTTGCATCTTCTCGATCTTTGCCTCCATTCTTTTTCCGAGGTCCTGGATCATCTTCACTATCATTATTCTGAATTCTTTTTCTGGAAGGTTGCCTATCTCCACTTCATTTAGTTGTTTTTCTGGGGTTTTATCTTGTTCTTTCATCTTGTACATAGCCCTCTGCCTTTTCATCTTGTCTATCTTTCTGTGAATGTGGTTTTTGTTCCACAGGCTGCAGGATTGTAGTTCTTCTTGCTTCTGCTGTCTGCCCTCTGGTGGATGAGGCTATGTAAGAGGCTTGTGTAAGTTTCCTGATGGGAGGGACTGGTGGTGGGTAGAGCTGACTGTTGCTCTGGTGGGTAGAGCTCAGGAAAACTTTAATCCACTTGACTGCTGATGGGTGGGGCTGGGTTCCCTCCCTGTTGGTTGTTTGGCCTGAGGCAACCCAACACTGGAGCCTACCTGGGCTCTTTGATGGGGCTAATGACAGACTCTGGGAGGGCTCACACCAAGGAGTACTTCCCAGAACTTCTGCTGCCAGTGCCCTTGTCCCCACGGTGAGCCACAGCCACCCACCACCTCTGCAGGAGACCCTCCATCACTAGCATGTAGGTCTGGTTCAGTCTCCCCTGGGGTCACTGCTCCTTCCCCTGGGTCCTGATGCGCACACTACTTTGTGTGTGCCCTCCAAGAGTGGGGTCTCTGTTTCCCCCAGTCCTGTCAAAGTCCTGCAATAAATTCCCACTAGGCTTCAAAGTCTGATTCTCTAGGAATTCCTCCTTGCATTGCCAGACCCCCAGGTTGGGAAGCCTGATGTGGGGCTCAGAACCTTCACTCCAGTGGGTGGACTTCTGTGGTATAAGTGTTCTCCAGTCTGTGAGTCACCCACCCAGCAGTTATGGGATTTGATTTTACTGTGATTGCACCCCTCCTACCGTCTCATTGTGGCTTCTCCTTTGTCTTTGGATGTGGGGTATCTTTTGTGGTGAGTTCCAGTGTCTTCCTGTTGATGATTGTCCAGCAGCTAGTTGTGATTCTGGTGTTCTCACAAGAGGGAGTGAGAGCATGTCCTTCTACTCCGCCATCTTGTTTCCTCCTTGTGGATAGATTTCTTAACAGAAGTTTATTTTTCCTAGAGTTTCTAGGAAACTTTTTTTTTTTGCAATGTCTTCTTTATATTATCCTGCTTCAGTCTTGGCTGGACACTCTGTCCATTACCCGTGAATCTCCCAAAGTGTGAGGTATGCTTTTTTTTATATAATTATTTTTATTTTATTTTATTTATTTATTTATTTGGCTGCATTGGGTCTTTGTTGCTATGTGCAGGCCTTCTCTAGTTGCGGCAAGTGGGTCTACTCTTCGTTGCAGTGCACTGGCTTCTCATTGTGGTGGCTTCTCTTGTTGCAGAGCACGGGCTCTAGAGTGCAGGCTCAGTAGATGTGGTTCATGGGCTTAGTTGCTCTGCGGCATGTGGGAGCTTCCTGGACCAGGGCTCAAACCTGTGTCCCCTGCATTGGCAGGCAGATTCTTAACCACTGTGCCACAAGGGAAGTCCATGAGGTATGCTTTTAAGAAATGCTGGAGAAGGACATATCATAAGAGGTTCAAGGACACAGCATTAGCTATGAATCAGATAGTGAGGAAGTTGATTACCTTTTCAATTCTCTATCAATCCTCATGTCCTTCCTAAAAACTTATTTTCTGACTCTTGATCCATTCCAAGGATCGACAGCCCGTGGGCTCCCTCCTGGGCTCTTTCGTTCCACTTGCTCCACCTAATTCTTCAGGGAGCACTCCTCTCATTCCTTGATCTCCTTGACATGTGCTGAAATCTCATTTAATGTTTCATTTACTCATTCAGCAAATATTTATTAGGTTTCTGATATGTGCCAGACAGTGCTCTAGGCACCTTAGATGCATCAGGGAACAAAACAGCATTCTATTGGGGAGAAGCAGACAATGGAGAGAAAACATTAACAAAGAAGTAAATTCTGTAGTATGTATAAGTGATCCCAAGGAGAAAACCAGAAAAGAATGTTGTGTAGGGCAAGGGAGATTAGGAGTGCAGAGTCATTAGGGTAGCCCTCAGTGAGAGGTAAAATTCATGGAAAGGCAAAGGAAGTGAGGGATTTTATTGTATGGATGACTGGGGAAAAGCATTCTAGGCAGAGGGGAGGGCCAGGGTAATGGCCCTAAGATAGGAATTGACCCCTTCCATTCTGTATATTGTGAATTTATGCTTTTAAAAATTATTTTATTCTTGTTTTAATGGGGTAAAATGTGCTGGACCTGGAGGTCAGGAGATAAATAAAAGAGGTCAGGTTTTGTTTTTGTTTTTTGTTTTTTTAATTAATTTATTTATTTATTTTTGGCTGTGTTGGGTCTTCGTTTCTGTGCGAGGGCTTTCTCTAGTTGGCGCGAGCGGAGGCCACTCTTCATCGCGGTGCGCGGGCCTCTCACTGTTGCGGCCTCTCTTGTTGCGGACCACAAGCTCCAGACGCACAGGCTCAGTAGTTGTGGCGCACGGGCTTAGTTGCTCTGCGGCATGTGGGATCTTCCCAGACCAGGGCTTGAACCCGTGTCCCCTGCATTAGCAGGCAGATTCTCAACCACTGCGCCACCAGGGAAGCCCAAGAGGTCAGTTTTTCACCTTGAACTTGAAGTCTTATTTCTGAGTCTTTGAAACCACAGGTGAGCAAGTAGTATCTTTGCTTTTCTCCTTTCTTCTGAGAACCTACAAGCATTCCGTATATTTCTTTTCTTTTGATTTTTACAGATCCTCTTTGAAGTAGGGAACTTTTAATATATTTCCTTCATAAATGAAGAAAATTGAGACCTAAAAATAATATGATTCACCCAAGGGGTAAATGATATGACAAAAATCATATCTTATATATCCTGACTTTATTTGCTTTATTTAGCCAATATTGCTTTTCGCCACATCTCATTCTACCACTATTACAATTTGAAATATAAAACAAAACATATAGGATGTTGAAGAAGGAATAGCATTTTATTTTTAATCATTGATTTTTTTTTTTCCAAAAAACACACATTTATTGAGTATCTGTTATGTGTCAGGCAGTGATCTAGGCATTGGGGATATAGTGGTGAAAATGGCAGATGTGTCTATTCTCATATATTGAATTTTAATGGAGACTGATAGACAATAAACAAATTAATTAATGGAAGCATCAGGGGGACTTGGAGGCCTTGAGAAATATTCTGAATTTTATTCCAAATGGATTAGAACACATTAGAGAAATATTGATTAGAATTAGTATTGGCTGCATATAACAAGGACCCAGCTAGTGTGGCTTAAATTTATTATTAAAGTTCCTAAATGTGTTTCTCTCTATGTAAAATGCTTGTCTCATCACTGGGACTGGTATGGAGGCTTCATGATCATCAGAGATCCTTGGTTCAAAATGGTTGCTGGAGTTCCAGCCATCATGTTCACATTTAACACTAGAAGGAGGAGAAAAGAAACCAAACAATGAAAGGGATGCCCCTTCCTTTTTCAGTAGTTTTCTAGAATTCTTCCTACCCAATACTCCCCTGATATCTCAAGGACCAATACAATACAATACAATACGTCACATGGCTATATATCCAGTTGCAAGGGAGGTTGGAAAATGTAGCCTCCCCAAGTAAAATTGAGTTCTATTACTAAGGAGAAAAGGGACAATGAAAGTTGAGATAGGAAACAAGCAGTTTCTGCCACTGAGATCTGAATCTTTTTTTAAAAATTATTATTTCATTTATTTATTTTTGGCTGTGTTGGGTCTTCATTGTTGTGCATGGGCTTTTTTTTTTTGTCTCTAGTTGTGGCGAGCAGGGACTACTCTTCACTGCGGTGTGTGGGCTTCTCATTGCAGTGGCTTCTCTCATTGCAGTGGCTTCTCTCATTGTGGAGCACGGGGTCTAGAGCTCAGGCTCAGTAGTTGTGGCACATGGGCTTAGTTGCATGTGGGATCTTCCCGGACCAGGGCTCGAACCCGTGTCCCCTGCATTGGCAGGTGGATTCTTAATCACTGCGCCACCAGGGAAGTCCTGAATCATGTTTTTAAAAACTTACTCTGCCTTCTTTATAGAAAACAGATTGAAGAGGATAGGAATAGGAGGGAGATCAGTTTTTCACACTTGCCTAGATGTAATTTGGTGATGGACTAGGGTGGTGTTATAGAGAAGATTGACAGAAGAAGATGGATTCAGATATGTATTGGAGTAGACATAATGGGACTTCCTGATGGACTGAATGGGGATGGGGTGAGGGAAAGAAAAGAATCAAGGACATTGTCTAGGTTTTTGCCTTGAGGAGATGAATATGGCAGTGATGCCTTGAGAAATGAATACGGCAGTGATGCTTACTAAGACAGGTGAAACGTTGGTGGATATAGGTTTATGGAAAAGAGATTCAAGAGTTCTGTTTAGATCATTTTAATTTTGAAATTAGGCATCCACGTGGTAGCTGCCAAGGAGACACTTGGATGTATGAGTCGGTAGGTAAGGGTTGATGTCAGGTCTTAAAGATGTAAAACCAAAAGTCGTTGTCATATGGGTAGAATTTAAAGTCATGGGCAGGTGAAATTATCTAGGGAGAAATTTGGATGGAGAAAGGAGCCCACAGTCAAACTGAGGCTTACCAAAATTTGGAACATTGATAGAGGAGTAGGAGCCAGCAAAGTGAGCAATGAGGGAGGGAAACAAGGGAATGGGTATTATGAAATCCGGTGAAAAAAGGGAGTGGTCAATTGTCGTAAATGCTGCCAAGAGGTGTAATAAGATGCAGACAAAGATGTAACCTTTGGATTTGGCAACTTGGTTGTCACTGGTAACCCTGACAAGAAAGTTTTAGAGGAATAGGAGGATAAAGGCATAATTCAATTTATTCAGCCTCTAGTCACTAGAGATAAACTAGACAGCAGACTAGGAGAGGTGGGCAAATTAATCCTCATACAGTGTGATAAAGGATGATGATAGAGGTCTGCATGGGTCAATGGGCACACACAAGTTGGGGCACTAATTCTATGGGGCAAGGGTACAGAAAGCTTTCAGAAGAAGGTGATAAGTATCAATAGATGCTGAAACTGAATTTTATAAATTAAAAGATCTGTGGAGTAATGCATTCACCTTGGAGTCAGGAGACCTCCATCATGAACAGATATATGATCTGAGACAAGGCCCTTTCCCTCTTTAGGATTCTTCCTTCTCCCTGAATGGATAAGTGGCTAGATTCAACAATCCTCATTTGTTTTCTGTTTTAAGATCATTATGGAATTTTCTAACCTATTGAAGTCTAGATAGACTGAAGGTTTTAAATTCAAGGCTCTCAGCCCTTAAGTTAGCCCTTTGGGGTATTCTATTAATTGTCTGTATTTCTCCATTAGAAGCTGACATCGCTTTCTTCAGCACCATTAAGTCATAGTTTGAATTACTGCAGGGTAAATTAGTTAGGATAATGTTATCATCTAAAACAAACCCCAACATTTCAGTGGGTTAACACCGTTGAATGACTGTTTTTTTCTGCCCAGGTAATGATCCAATGAAAATGTTGTCAAATAACCTTGAACACAGTCAGTCAGGGACCCAGCCTCCTTGACTATGTTGTAGATTTGCTATCGCTTAGATCCCCACAGTTAATTTGTTTTCCTGTGGAAGGAGAAGGTAGTGAAGATATCTAACCATCTCAATTCAGAGGTGACATATATCACTTCTGATGGAATCCCATTTTCAAACTAAACACATGTCTTCACTTAAGATGCAGTGGGGACTGGAAAATGTAGATCCTGGCTGGGCAACAACAACTTTGTCGTGGAAGGGGAACAGGAAGCTTCAGTGGACACCAGACATCTCTGCCACATGAACATTTCAATGACCCATACAACTCACTTGTTTGTTTATTTTCCAGCTGAAGAAGAGATCACCTTTTCCAGAATAGAGATTTCTAAGAGATCTGAAATATTTTCTGAAAATCTCAGGTACAGGCTTCTATAATTGTTTAGGAGGTAGAGCATGAACAACTGGCATTAAATTCAGAACACTGTTAGAATCATTTGTCTGGTCAGTACTCTGGGTCTTTTAGGCACAAATCAGAGGGTGTGTGTGGTGAGTTTGGTCAGTAGTTATGTAATGGAGCGGGAACCTATGGGCCCTTCCCAGGATAGACCCCCTCCCCCATATCCTCTGCTGTAGCTCCTCTTTGGGTTTTTTTGTTTTGTTTTGTTTTAAATATTTATTTACATATTTCGTTGTGCTGGGTCTTAGTTATGGCAGGCGGGCTCCTCAGTTGTGGCATGTGGGATCTTTCGTTGCGGCAAGCAGGCTCTTCATTTTGGTGTGTGGGCTTCTCTCTAGTTGTGGCACACAGGCTCCAGAGCACGTGGGCTCAGTAGTTGCAGCAATATAACCTCCTTAGTTGTGACAGGCGGGCTCCTTAGTTGTGGCTCACCAGCTCCTTAGTTGCGGCATGCATGCATGTGGGATCTAGCTTCCTGGCCAGGGATCGGAACCAGACCCTCTGCATTAGGAGTGCAGAGTCTTAACCACTGTGCCACCAGGGAAGTCCCTGTAGCTCCTCTTTGAAGTACCTAGATAATAGTATCTGATGCACACTTCCTGAGTTGTTTTACAGATGCTAAAACCACCACCAAATGGAAGAAATCTACATTAGATTTTCTTATCTTGCTCTTTTATTTGTTTTTGAAGATCTCTTCATATCAAACACTATACTATATCTACAAATTATTACTCCTATTTATTTCTGCATTTGGACAGTTCTGAAGAAATAAGAGAAAAGATCTTGAGTTTCTTTGACATCATTATATCAAAAATGAGGACATCTGAGAATGACATCATCCCTCTGGAATCTTGCCAGTGTGAGGAAATCCTAGAGATTGTCATCATGCCTCTGGCTCACCATTTTCTGGCTTTGGGAGAAAACAACAAAGCCTTATATTACTTCCTAGAACTTGCGTCTGCTTATCTCATCTTGGGTGATAATTATATGGTAAGCTGTTTCTGCCCAGATCCCCTCCAGTTTTGTTTTTTTTTTTTTTTTTTATAATTAGTTATTTAGGGGAGTGCTTTTTCATTTCTAAGTTGTCAGGGTTCTTTTATGTATCTATTTTTATTTATTTTTTAATTATTTATTTATTTATTTATTTATGGCTGTGTTGGGTCTTCGTTTCTGTGCGAGGGCTTTCTTCTAGTTGTGGCAAGCGGGGGCCACTCTTCGTCGCGGTGCGCGGGCCTCTCACTATCGCGGCCTCTCTTGTTGCGGAGCACAGGCTCCAGACACGCAGGCTCAGTAATTGTGGCTCACGGGCCCAGTTGCTCCGCGGCATGTGGGATCTTCCCAGACCAGGGCTCGAACCCATGTCCCCTGCATTGGCAGGCAGATTCTTAACCACTGCACCACTAGGGAAGCCCCCCCTCCACTTTTGAGACAGACCTACAGACCACAGGACCAGAAAGGAAGCTCTAGTGTTTGTTTTTTTTTATTATTACTTCATGTTCTTGATTCCGAGCAGCACCCCCTTCTTTGAAAATCAAATTGCTCTGAAAGGAAATGACCTGAGATTGTGAAAAAGTCAGAACAAACCACAACTACCATTATACATCATTTAAAACACTGCCATCATTAGAAACTTGCTATGAACTGTCTACCTACATGGGACCCTGGTTTCAACTCTTCAGTTTCAGTAGAGTCTTCCTCAGTAATGTCCCAGCCGCATTTGCTCTCTGTCTTCCCCAAGTATCTGTCAGCACAAATACCTGTAGGTCTTTGAATAAGCACAAATCTAGTTTTAGTCTTGTGATCCCTGAAGGGGCTCACTCACTTTGGTCTTCATGTAACTCATGCTAAATTATCATACATACCTTTAGGCCACCAAAGCCCTAGTGAATATTTCTCTAGGATAATTGTAAATAACCTTCCAGGGCAATATGCCCTTAGAAATGTGGGGATTTGATACATATAATGAAATAAAAGAATTTATTGTTAAGTAAGTTGGGAAGCGCTGAGCTGAATAAAGCTAAATAGATTTCTGTACTACAGATATTTCAGGGCCTTAATATGCTAAGATCCATAGAAATCTCCCAGAGGGTTGGGCTAGGACTGGGACATATTTTTTCTCTCAAACTTATTTGACCTTAGATCACTTTGCATAGAACAGCTGCCTGACTAAGCTTCCACGAACTCACTTGAGGAAATGCCTTTCTGGGCAGAGCTTCCCACGCCCGAGTAGCCATGGCTGCCACCCTTCATGCCTGCACTTGTGGACTGTTTCAGATTTTACAGTTGTGGCCTAATTAAACTCCACACCTTAGATTTATATAAAATTTTAAAATTAAACCATTAAAAATGTCAGTAAGCTGTGGTTCTCTCAAATATTTATGAACAAAAGGCTCCTGTGCGTATTTTATACACATATGTGAAGAAGGCAGTGGTGTGGCCAGTGAGTCCCAGGAAGAGAAGGTTTAGGCAGCCTTGGGGGCTAACGTGCTAAACCTGTGCTCACCCTCATCTCATTATCCAGGGAGTGACAAATGTTCAGGAAAACAATGATTGGAAGCAGAGCCCCAGTGCAGGGTCCCCAAATGTGCCATTTGCTTCCCTGTCTCCCAGCGAAGAAACCTTGTCTCCCTCTTTCTGCATCCCACACATACGCCTTAGGCTGCATGAGACTTGGGGACAGTCCCTCACCTTATTTTACTCTTCAAGTCTGACCTTGCCTTGGTGTTTACAAGTGCCAAGACTCTCTTCACGATGTCATAGGACGTTGAAGATGAAGGGAGGAAGGTTGCTCAGGGCCTTACCTTCCTCTTCCACTTCCCAACGATGGTCCTGGCAAAAGAAATGGGAGTGGTTCATAACTCATTCCAAAAGTAGAGGCTGGCTTCTCATAGATGTGGGGAAGCTCTCAGGAGCCATGAGTACTCTGTTGGAAATAGGGAGGTTGGGGATGGAATTACTCAAAGAGGGAAATTGCCCTGGGGAAAACTCCAGGTAAGGTGACTTACATGACAACATGAGGAAAGGAGGAGGTCTCTAGATTCATCCTCTAGAATGAGAGATTCAGTGGACCAAGAGGGACATGAAGGTGACCCATATCTTCAGCAGGAACTTTCCCCACCCTTTGTGTCTAGAGTTTGAAGGACTCTGATCAGGACCTGAAGGAAGAGATGGAGGTGGGAGCTGGAGTGGTCCTGCTTCTCTTCCTTCAGTAGGGTCTGGGGCAATGGCCCCTCTGTGGTCCCGATCCCTGATGACTCAATACCTTCTACTCCTTGTGCTGGTTGCAGGCTTACGTATATTTGAATGAGGGAGAGAGGTTGCTGAAAATTCTCAAGAAGGAAAAATCTTGGAGTAAGACTTTTGAGTGGACTACCTTTTTTACCCTCAAGGGTCAGGTAAGAAACAATTAGAAACGTGATTAATCTGTTCTTTATCACTGGGGCTTTACGTAGAAGAAGTAGTAGAAATCATCCCTATACTTTCTACATCCTCCTCCCATCCTCTGCCAGAAATCTTTTCCAAGACTCCAGAACCCCAAGCCCCGGGACTCAAACCTCCTCACCATCACTTGTCTGCAGCAAGATCTTCTTTAGCCTCTCGGTTGACAGCTTTATGAAATGTTTTTCTAACAACCTCCCAAAATGGACAGGAATAGGTAAACGTTTTCTCAGAGGTAGATGATGAACAATGAGGATGTAAAGTCCTAGTCATTCAACCATCCTTCCACAGACACATCCAAGAAACATTTCAGATTGTGCCAGGCACTGGGAGATTTTGTTCCTGGGCCTTAAATGACCTTTTCTGGATAAGATTCCTTAACTATGTATTTTTGGAACCTACCAACCAAGTCTAGAATCACTGCTTTTCTTCTTTTCCTTTCTTCCCCTTTCTTCTCCTTGTAGGTCTGTTTCAACATGGGCCAGATGGTGCTTGCCAAGAAAATGCTGAGGAAGGCCTTGAAGCGCCTCAATCGAATCTTTCCTTACAACTTAATCTCCTTGTTTCTCCAGATTCATGTTGAAAAAAACAGACACTTTCATTATGTGAATCAGAAGCAGCAGGCCCAAGAGAGCTCACCTCCAGGGTAAGGAAGGAGCTGGGGAGAGCTGGGTATCTCATCTCACTCCCCAGAAGAGAGAGACCTACACATAGTCCAACAGTCAGCCCCCAAAGCCTGGGCCTCTAGCGGGAGCAAGGAGTCCTGGTGGCTCGCTGGTGGGGGAAGGGATGAGTGGGAGAGGAGCTCCCAGGCCAGGGCTGGGTTGCCTCAGAACAACTTAACAGGCAGCTTTTGCCAAAGGGAGTTCAGGTGACAAAACCTTAAGGGAGCCCTTTGCAAGGTGAGCTCCAGTGCCCCTCCCCACTCATCTTACCCACTAACCCCTCTGGCCATCCATGTTCCAATGGGAATCTGCACCACCTGTTCCTAGAACCTCAGTCACAATTCCTCTTCCAATTCAGTGCTAAAACCCTGGGTATTGTCCCTGCCCCAAAGAAAAATGGCAGGTCCTGAAGACATCTGCCAAAAGACAAAACAGCCCACCCATTTTTGTAACTCTATAGATACGTGGGTTACATGGGGTATCCATCGGTCAAGATTATACCATTAAGATATGTACATTTCAATGTATGCAAATTTTATCTACAAAAGAACTATAAAAAATAATGAGGTGGGGTAGGAGAAGGAAACAGTGAGTAGAAGGACAGATGTAATAAGAATGTTGATAGTTGCTGAAGCTAGATGCTGGGTACATGTGGCTCATTATACTTTTCTGTTTTACTGTGTGTGCACGTTTGAAATTTTCCACAATAAAAGTTTTAAGAATATATTCCACCTACCTAGCAATTCATACCAAGAGAGATGCCACCTAGTTGGGGATCTGGAGAGCTGTTAGAAGATCTCTTCCATCTTGGGAGATGCCAGCTGCAATTTTCCCACAGGTTCTGCCTGAGATACAAGTATTTATTTCTATGGGCAAATTGCTGCAATTCTTTGGCAACCCCACCAAAAACTGCCTTCCCCAGTTTCCTGAAAGTGTTCCCTTGACTATGGGGGAGGCTGGGATGGAAATGAGGTGCAGCTGAGCTCCTTTGCAGGCTGGGGACAGGCTCCTGAGAATCTAAGCCTGCTGCCTCAGGAGACACCAGGAGGGGGAGAGGCGGGGAGAAGTTCGCAGAGATCTCTTGGAGAGGTAAGAGAGAATTGGAGTTTGGGTCACACAGAGGGTTGCCAGATGAAATAAAGGATGCCTAGTTGAATTTAAAGTTCAGATCAATAATAAATGATTTTTTTTTAGTATACCTTATATCACACAAGATATTTAGGACATATGCATTCTAAAAGAATTGTTTTGAAATTCAGATTTAACCTGGCATCCCATATTTTCATTCCCTAAATCTGACAAGCCTAATGTACAACCACATTTTGTAAAAGGAATAAGAAGTACCTGCACAAGAGGAGAAGGTGAAACAGTGATGATCAGGAAGAAACTACAGAACAATTGGCTTAAAATGCTGTCCAGTCAAAAGGTTCTCATCTCAAAAATAAGGACATTAAGAAACAATATTTAAAGTCAGAATTTCTACAGCTTCATGAACTCCCTATGTTATTAGGGATTTTACCTTCTCCATGTTTCCTTAGAAACTTTAAAAAATAATTTCCACAACAGAATGAATGCCATCAATGTCTAAACTGAAAGTGCCTGGAATTCTTCTTTAAGAATCTCTAGGATATCTTCCTTTCTTCTCATCTTTATTTAAAATCTGCTTTTTTGATAGTTATTTCTAGTTATATTTTGTTTTCTTGCCTTTGTTAAATTACTAATATTGCAGCCAGTTTAGGATCCCATTTTATCACAAATAGAGGAGATTGGGGGCTACGTTACCAGTTAAATGACTTGTGGAGGCTGAGGCTGAGACCCCCAACATTCTCGGTAGGTGGTCAGCCATCCTTCCCTTGAATAATTCCAGCACAGGAAGTTCACCATCTCCCGCGACATTCCACTCCGTTGTCAGAATGTGTTTTAGTCTGTTAGGACTGCTGTGACAAAATACCACAGGCCGGGCGGCTTATTAACAGCAGAAGTTTATTGCTCACAGTTCTGGAGGCTGGAAGTCTGAGGTCCTAGTGCCAGCGTGGCTGGGCCAGGGCCCTCTTCAGGGTCGCAGACTTCTTGTCGTATCCTCACATGGTGGAAAGGGGCCGGGAACTCTGTGGAGTCTCTTTTATAAGAGCTCTAATCCCAGTCATGAAGGCTCCACCCTCATAACCTTATCATGTCCTAAAGGCCCCACCTACTATTACCGTCACTTTTGGGAGTTAGAATTCAACTTATGAATTTTGGGGGATGCATTCAGACCACAGCAGAATGGGACTGTTTAAAAGGCTCATTTCCTTTGTTGAGCTGAGACCTAGTTCCTGACAACCATGTGTAACAGAGGAAATGACACACTGGACTGGCCAGGCTGGAGGTGGCCAGGACTGGAGTCCTGGCACCATCGCATTCTAGCTACGTGACTTTGACTTAATTACTTAACCTGTCTGAGTCTCACCTTCCGTTCTTGTAAAATGGGGTTAATTATTCCTTCCTTTCTTACGGGGTTGTCATCAGTCTCATGTGATAAAATGATATAAATGTGCTTTTTAAATAATTTCATTTAAATGGCAATGAACTGACAGGGGACAGGTGAGTTACATCAATTACCTTAATTAATCATCACAAAGTAGGTATTATGGTCCCCACTGTCTGGTGGAAAAATTGTGCTTCATAAAGATTCATGTGCATGTACAACAAGGTCCTACTGTATAGCACAAGGAACTATATTCAATATCCTGTGATAAACCATAATGGAAAAGAATATTTTTAAAAAATAATGTATCAATATACATATGTATAACGGAATCACTTTGCTGTACAGCAGAAATTAACACAACATTGTAAATCAACTATGTGTCAATAAAAAAATACTATGTGCTGAAACTGAAAACAAAAATTAACGTGCATGTTAATTTCCACGTAAAGGAAACAGGCCTCAAACTCAAGTCTGTTTTGACCCCCAAGCCAGTAGTGAGGCTCTGCCCCTGTGTTTCCCTCAAGCATGCTGGTGGCGATACCTTCTTCTTATGTCCCATGTGTGTACTTTATCTAATAGGAAGAAGAGGCTGGCGCAACTTTACCAGCAAACCACTTGCTTCTCCTTGCTGTGGCAGATCTATGGCTTAAATTATTTTTTTCACTACAAGTATTATTGCCACCTGGCAGCTCTGATGCAAGTGAATACTGCCCTGGAAACTCAAGATGATTTCCAGGTAGGGTATTTTTGTAGCTGCTTTTTTTTTTTTTTTTTTAATTTATTTATTTATTTTTGGCTGTGTTGGGTCTTCGTTTCTGTGCGAGGGCTTTCTCTAGTTGTGGCGAGCGGGGGCCACTCTTCATCGCGGTGCGCGGGCCTCTCACTATCGCGGCCTCTCTTGTTGCGGAGCACAGGCTCCAGACGCGCAGGCTCAGTAGTTGTGGCTCACGGGCCCAGTTGCTCCGCGGCATGTGGGATCTTCCCAGACCAGGGCTCGAACCTGTGTCCCCTGCATTGGCAGGCAGACTCTCAACCACTGCGCCACCAGGGAAGCCCTGTAGCTGCTTTTTACGTTTCTGAACCTCATTTGGAGAGAAAAGCCTAGTGAAAGCCAATCAAAATTCAAAATCATGAAGACTCAAAAAAACCTTCCAGACTAGATTGTTCCGCTGAGGCTAGCAGTTGTCAAACGTTTTGGTCCCAGGATCCCCTTATACTTCTAATAATTGAGGACCTCAAATAGCTTTTTATATGGGTTTATATATATATTTTTTATATGGGATCATATATTTTTATGCAGTGTATCTATTGATACTGTCATATAAGAAACAAAAACTGAGATACTTTAAAAATATTTTTTAGAGAAAATAAACCCATGACATATGAACATAATTAACAATTTCATTGAAAAAAACTCTATTTCCCCAAACAAAAAATTTTGTGAGAAGAATGGCATGTATTACATTTTTGCAAATACCTTAATGTCTGACTTCACAGAAGACAGCTAGATTCTCAATCTGCTTCTACTTTCACTTCCTTGTAATGTCACATAACTCTCCCTCGGAAAACTCCACATTGTACTTGTAAGAGAATGAGGGTGAAAAAGGAAAATGTAAAAGGATAATTCTTTTAAAAAGATAAAATCATTCCCTAGCGGTCCAGAGGTTAGGACTCAGTGCTCTCACAGCCGAGGGCCCGGGTTCAATCTCTGGTCAGGGAACTAAAGTCCCACAAGCTGCGCAGCATGGCCAAAAAAATTAAAAGTAAAAGAACACGCATCAAAGATGTTATTGAGCGCATTAAAGTTAGTGAGAGAACTAGTAAGATGTTACAACTGTTTCCCAGGAGAATTTAATTTATGAATGTATACAAAACTAGTCTAATCACAGGGCAAGAATACAATCACTTGTATTCCACCGAACATTTCTATTTCTATGAAAAAGAATCATTTACATTATTACCAGGTTTCCCAAAGGCAGTGAAAGGCAGAGATAACCTTGATGAGTGAGCTAGACAGGACACCCACTGAATTTTTTTTGTTTTGGCCCATTTCAAGTTCTTTCACTATTTTTCCTGAAAAACTGCTACACACAAAACAAATGGTCCACAAAACATCCTCCCTTCCTTCTGAAGGTTTCACCATGCGTTGTTATCATTAACCAGTCTTTTGCTATTAAACTTAAATGGCCAGTTGAGACAAACAGTTCTAAGACTGTTCTTCCACCACTGATTAAGACTGGGGTGGCAGGTACTGGGGATAACATTCATTTAGCCTTCTGAGCTTTCTGGGCAGACGTGGTGACCTTGCCAACCCCAGCTGCCTTCTTGTCCACTGCTTTGATGACACCCACAGCAACTGTCTGTCTCATGTCACGAACAGCAAAACGGCCCAGAGGAGGATAGTCAGAGAAGCTCTTAACACACATGGGTTTGCCAGGAACCATATCAACGATGACAGCATCACCAGATTGAAGAGTTGTTTAAACAGTAACCAACTTCTCTTCAATCCCCCAGTTAAGTTTAGAACTAGTCTTTACATTTTTTTGGAAAGCAAACAAAACCAAACCAACCTTCCTTTATTGTTAAACAACAAAAGCAATATATGCTTGTTATAACAATAAATTAAACATCACAGAAATGCATAAAGTAAAAAGTCCCTCAAATCTCTACTCCAACTGCAACAAATAGGTAACTGCTTTTTACAGTTTGGAATGAATCCTTCCAGGCTTTTTGGTATGCAGTCATATATCCACACATATAAGCTATTGCTTTTATTTTTCACAAAAATTAAAATTCTTATATTTTGTTTAAGGACCCTGTGTGGGCAAAAGGGGCCATTGAGCTTGTCCTGGATCATGCATTAAATAGGTGGCAGAAACTCAGCTTAATTTCTGTATCTAAGCCTATGGTTTTGCCAAATGTCCAGCTCCATTCCCAAGCTTAATAAATCCATGTTTACTGGCAGATGTTTGGTGATATCCTGGGCTTTCTGCTTCGGGTTCCATCCCAGTCTTGCCCCATCTCTCCTCCTCTCCTCCACTGCTGCCATTTCAGATCATTAAGGCCTACCTGGACTATTCACTGTACCACCATCTAGCCGGCTACCAGGGCGTGTGGTTCAAATATGAGGTCATGACCATGGAGCACATCTTCAACCTCCCCCTGAAACGCGAGGGCGTTGAAATCATGACCTACGTGGCCGATACACTTGGCTATATCAAGCTCCTAATGGGTCACTTGGACTTGGCCATTGACTTAGGTAAGCCCTGGCTGGTCAAGAAAGAATTTGCAGATACAAGTAATGCCCAGAAATATACTGGAATTGTTTTCTTCCCAGGCTTTCGAGCCCACAAGATGTGGTCATTGCTTCGTAATCCCAACAGACACTGTCTGGTCCTCTGCTGGCTTTGTAAATCCCTCTTCTTGAAAAACAGGTATTTATCTCAAGCCATTTTCCAAAATTAGAGGAAGAAAGCCATATTAATGGAATGTTCTGGGTTTACTTAACCCCGGCCATAGGGTGGGGCAGGAAGTAAGGTTTACCAGAAGCTGATGTAACTGATAATCATCATCCTTGGGACACCACTACTCTTTCACAGGCCTCACCTCTAACCTGGTTGCTCTGGCCAGTGGCTGGAGGAGGGACAGACAGTCAGCCCCACTGTGGGACTCAGGCCTCCACCACTGCCAGGTAGAAGAAAGGGAACAGTCTCACAGGGGAGGCAAATGTCCAGAGAGTAGCAGCCGGGACCAGAGGCGCAGGCCAACTTGGCCTGACTCTGGCCACCCTGATAGAGAGGTCCAGGAAAGGACAGTTTGAACAGAGAGCCAACTTGAGATTTAGGAGTGGGTTTGAAGTCTGTTGAAGAATCGTATTTGGTCCTGAATTGCTGGGCAGGACTGAGACCAGGACTGAACTTCCCTCTCTCCCCACACACTATTTTTTAATCCTACCACCTTTTCTTATCCATAGATACAAGCAACTGATCCAGGTGCTGGGATGGCTGTGGGATCTTTCTGTAGCAGAAGAGCATATCTTCAGCAAGGCATTTTTCTATTTTGTCTGCCTGGACATCATGCTTTATTCTGGTGAGCATGGCCTTAGAATTTATAAGAAACTGGAGGAATAACGCTTGCGTTGGTGTGGTGTGGCAGGTGACAGGACTAGGGCTTTGAGACCACTGGGTTTCTGGCTAGAAAGACATACAGGACAGGGGAGGGCAGAGCCTGGTGCTATGAGCCGAGGAGCCAT
This sequence comes from Balaenoptera musculus, assembly GCF_009873245.2. Classification (NCBI taxonomy): domain Eukaryota; kingdom Metazoa; phylum Chordata; class Mammalia; order Artiodactyla; family Balaenopteridae; genus Balaenoptera; species Balaenoptera musculus. Next base: position 123,810,936 of record NC_045785.1, on the reverse strand, counting down.
CTAGAAGGTGCGAGGATTGCAAGGGACCAACAAGGAAGAGAATTTAGAATTTAAGCTGCCAGTTAAAGCGTCAGATCATTTGTATCACACAAGTGATTGTGACTGACAGTATCTTCCTATGTGGCTTCTACGAGGGCATTTAATTTTTAGCAGGATAGACTTAGAGACTTCATGCTTGAAAATGAAGGGGAGGGCTGCTAATGGTGAGGGGAGGGTTCCAGGCACTGGCAGCTGTTAGCGATTTGGAAAACAAGTTCTTTCCCGATAACCTTCATGTTACACCAGGTAGGCAGGCCTCAGTGTACGTATTAAACCAGAGGGGCCAAACAGGGCATTCTTTTTCCCAGCCAAATTTTCAACGAGGGATGTGGATATTGCTGCCAGCCAGGGAAGTGTGAACGCGAAGACTGAGAAGTCCCAGGTTGCACTGAGGCTGATTCCTTGGGCTCAAGCAGGGAGGGTTGGTTTAAACCCCACTCCTGCCTAATTGATATTCTGGACTTGTATCTTGTACACATAAACTTCCACAAAAGCAGGGGCTCAGCAAACACAGGGCAGTGCAGTCACCTGGTTGTTGTAATCCGTGGGACTCTTTGGATTCATAAAGTAATCAGAGACCGAGGCCCGTCCTCACAGTGGGAAATTCTCCTGGGAGCTATTAGGCCAGAAAGATGACACCCCTCCACCCCCAACCTACCAGCCAAGCTCTCCTGTTTCTCTCTTTTTTTTAGGCTTTGTTTATAGGTCATTTGAAGAATGTTTGGAATTCATACACCAAAACGAAGACAACAGAATACTGAAGTTCCAAAGTGGAATCCTCCTGGGACTTTACTCATGTATAGCTATCTGGTAACAATGTGTTGCATACCACTAAATTCCCAAATTTGAAAATGTTGAATCCTGGAAGAGTTCTATGTGATTTGAAAAAAGGAAAGAAAAGAAAGGGAAAGTACTTTTAATTTATACCTAAGACAGATTGAAAGTGACAGAGCAGATTTATACTGAAAAACACCTTGGAGAATCACCTAGTTCATCCCACTCAACTGAGGCCAGTAAAGCGATGCCACTTCAATTGTACTCAATGCAACAAGCATTTATTGCGTACACAGTGTGCAGTATTAATACAGAGATGAATAAGAAAAGATACTTGCTTCTGAGAAGTGCTGGGGGTTTGAGGGAGACTAATAAAGAGCACTACTTACCCCCTCCCCACCCCCAAGATGGAATCATAATCATTGTTAATAGAGCCGATGTTGGAGGATATGGCGTGTATCCGCAAGCAAGTGAGCTTCCTAATATTGAACCCCAGGATTAGACACCCATCAGCAGCAGGCAGTTCTAGAAAACTCCACCCCCTCCCCACCCCATTGAGGCAGGAAGTACCATGCTCCCCGTGGGTCTCACTGGCTCTCAAGATGAAAGAGAGCTACACCTGCCTAATTTCTGTCCCAAAGTCACCAGCCTACTAAGTCACCCCTTGTCATTGCAGGAGTGAGTGAGGCAGGGAAAGAAATGTGGAGCTTTGCACCAGTGGAGCTCCCTCACATGGAAGGAAACTTCAGGAGGGTTGAAGAAGCAGGCTTCCTGTATCCCCATTAACCCATTAAGCCTGAGGCTTAATCTCTTTAACCCACTGCATTTTTTAAACTCAATAAGCCTGTAGCTATGGCTTTAGCTTCAAGGAAATAGGTGGAAAGTAAGGCTCCAGAACATTAAATACATTACTTCCACAGCCATCCCCAAGACTGAAAGTCATTCCCTATTCCACTTCCCATCTCAAATTATATACGCAGTCATGTTGTCCAGTATTTAACGATTTTGTGATGAGATTAAATGATAATACGAAGACATTCCTATGCAAAGTGCCACAAACTAGAGCAGTTTCAAATTTGAATAGAAATCTCCTCTTATTATAAAACTCATTGGGAGAAATTAAAATCCAAAAAATCCATTACCCTTGCCAGCTAAAGTCTAAAGAAGTGAAAGTTCAAAGTCAAATTAATTTGCCCTTGTGAGTTAAAGTTCAAGGAATGTAAAGTCCAAAAATCACCCTAATTTCTTATTCTACTCTACCTCACCTGAAGAGTTCTTGCAACAGCTGTAGCTTAGGCCAATACTGCTCCCACTTTATGGGCATAGGAATCATCTGGAGAGTTTGTTAACTCAGATTTCTGACCCCATCCCCAGAGTCTGTCTGATTCAGTAGATCTGGGTTGGACCAGAGAGCCTGCATTTCCAAGGAGCACTCAGATGGTACTGATGATGTCTCTCTGTGGCCCACACCTTGAGGAGTATCAGCCCAGGCCACCTCTCTTTGAAATCAGAGCAATTTCTTCAAGCCACAGAATTTATAGCTCCAAGTGCCTGATCTGTTTCATTTTTTTTCTGGCCACACCGAACAGCCTGTGGGATCTTAGTTCCCTGGCTAGGGATTGAACCCCAGGCCCCTGGTAGTAAAAGTGAGGAGTCCTAACCACTGGACTTCCAGGAAATTCCCTCACTTTAAAGAGTCCAAAGAATTAAATGGTAAATAAATTAAAAAAAAAAAAGAATTAAATGGTAGCTAATATTGCCCAAGTATTCCCCCAATTATATTCATTTGAAATCATCAAAAAATTCTATTCTGTCCTTGCTCCATATCACATAATTTTCCCTGAATAGGCCAGTGGCAGGCTTCCAGAGACCAATGTACTAGGAGCTACACCTCTAGAGAGACCCATTTCAGGAAACCAGCCCATTCCAAGGGTGATGGGGATTTTTCTTATTCTTCTGTGGTGATACAGGTATGCCAGGCTTCAGGAGTGGGACAACTTTCACATATTTTCCAACAGAGCCAAAAGTCTAGTGTCAAGAAGAACCCCAGCAGCTCTTTACTGCATAGGCCTCAGTAGGTACATGGAAGGGCAAGTTCTCTACCTTCAAAAGCAAATTGAAGAACAATCAGAGAATGCTCAGGACAGTGGAGTTGACCTACTCAAGGTAAGGCCTCCTCTCTGGTTTCCCCGGTAAGTCATGCCTTAAATGGATTTTTCTCTACCTCCTGTGATAATTATTTTCTCTGATTACAGAAGTTACACGTGTTTTATAGTTTAAGTTTTTGAAGGCCACTCCCTCCCCATAATTAGAATATAAATTGCCCACAACCTTACTACTCAGAGATAATCACTTTATACATATTGAGATATCACTTTCCAAGTTTTCTTCCTTGTGTGTGCATGCATTTCCATTTTTTAAACTTGCTACTAAATAAGATATATTTATGAATAATTCCCTGCCTTTAAATTGTTTTCTGCACCACTAGTTAAAAGGAAGCCTAGTATTTTATCTTACAGATATACTATTAGATGATATTGCCAAACTATTCTTAGATAGAATTTTTCTGTAGTACTTTATTGCTGTTGCTGTGATAAACATCTTGGTAGATAAATCTTTGCACACAGCAATTTAAAACATTCAACTGATACATAGTAAGGACCTGGTACTAGGTGTTGGGGTACAAGAGTGAGCAAATTAAACCTGGTACCTGCCTCCCAGAGTCTACAGCCCAGCATGGGCAAGCTCCCCTAAGAGAATGAAGGGCTGAACCTCCAGGGCCGTCTTAACAAGTGTTTGCCTTGTTCTCTTAGAAACTGAATGCAGGTGAATTCCTTTTCTATTGCTATGTCTCCAAGTACACAACCTTAACAGCTTAAATGACAGCACTTCTTTTCTCATCTCCGGGCTTAGCAGTCCAGCTGGGTTCTCTGCTGAGGGTCTTACAAGGCTAAAATCAAGGTGTTGGCTGAGGTATTTTCTCATGATCTAGGGAAGAACCTGCTTGCAGGTTCCTTCAGGTTGTTGGCAGAATCTAGATGCTGATGATTTTAAGGCACCTCCCTATTTCAGAGATGTTAAAATGTTTCAAAACAAGGCATCTTGAGACCAGTGAAGAATAGTAGCTCGTTTAATCTTCGGAGGCATTGTTATGGGCTGGGTCTTTTTCACTGCTGCTGGATAGAAAAGTCTTGAATTTGCCCAGGTGGGAGCCCACTCCCTACCACTCTCATAGCACGCTCAACCTCAGCATCTCTTCCTGCAATTTGTTCACACCAGCTGACTAAATCGCCGCCTCCAAAAACACACAAGTTCACTGTCATCACCGCTCTTTGACATAGAACATGTATTTATATTTCTGATTCATAAAACATTCTTCTGGTTCTCACACAGTATATGGAAATTGTTTGGTGATATAAAACATTTTGTTTTATGTAATTATTATGTATTACATATGACTTATATAATTATTATGTGTATTATGTAATTTATTTCATGTAATTTGATGGAGCAAATGTCTTTCCTTAAGAAAACTACTTGGGAGGGATTTAAAACATGCTTAACTTCATGTTGTTTTTTAAAAAAAAAAAGATTTTTACCATCTTAAACATGATTTAATTTATTCCAACATTCTCTTTTTCCTTTCAAATACCAGGCACATTACGTATGACATATGAGTTGACTGTCATTATCACTTTTAAATATTCAGTGCTAATAAAGGGGTACCACAATTTTGGCCAACCTGATATATGGAAATCCAGGTAGATAAATTAGCAGCTGGTTAAAAGAAAGCACCTCTTTATTTAATGAGTAGTAAAGTATAAAACTCACCTATCCCAAAGACAGTACAGGTTAAAAACACAATAGGTGCTCTTGGGATTACAACAAAGATGTGTAAAATGTTGTCTTTGTACTCAAGGAGTTTGTGATTTGAGTTCCAGAAGGGGATGGGGCTGGGAAGCCCAGGAATGAGAGGGAGTGGTAGAGGTGGGCCCTGGAGTAGAAAGAACAAAAGAACACAAAGTCAAACTTAGTATCTCCCACAGTACACAGAGCAATGCCTTTTACACATGTTACTGAGCCAAACTTGGGTTTGTTCTCCCACATGCAGTAAAGCTAATCTACCGACACCAGGTGTGGTGAAGGAAACTGCAGCATTTACTGTAAGGTGCCAGACAAGGAGTCTGGGGCAGCTAATGCTCAAAAAACCTGAACTCCGCAAAAGGTTTCAGGGAAGCATTTTTAAAGGTAAGGTGAGGGAGAAGATTCACAGGGTATGTGATCAGCTTGTACACATCTCTCTGACTGATTGATGGTGAGGTAACAGGGCAGTGTCACAGGGGTTAACGTCATCAATCCTCAGGCTCCAGTAGGTCTGGGGGCTATATCTCATGGTCATTAAGTAGTTAACTTCTAACATCTATAAAACAACTCAGGAAACGTGCAACAGGTACTGTTATCTAGTTACTTCATGGAGGAACTAAAGATTCTGTGACTGCCATATGGCTGATGTACTGTTTAAATTGTTACTAGTGCTCCTGGCCCAACTGCCATTTTTGTCACTACATGGTCATATCCTTTCAATCATTAATTCTTGAGCCAGGCTTTTGTGACTCAGGGGAGGCCTGGGAGACTACAGCTTTTCTACAAACAAGAGGAAAGCAGAGGACATGGTGAGAGCGGTCTGTCCCGAGAAGGCCCCATAGGGTCCTGCTTGGTTACACACAGTAGATGTTTAATTTCTTGAATAAATAATTGATAGACAAAATAAACATGTAACAGGTTAGTCAGGAAAACTCAACGTTTCAATCCATTTCTATGAAATTGAAGTAAATGCAATAAAAGAAAAAGACATTGTATTGTTGACCATCAAGTTAGCAAAGACATGAGAGAAGACACATTCATGCTCTGAAGGACTCTCATAAACTTTCTAGAGAGCATTCTGGCAAAATGCATGAATATCTTTAAAATATGCACATCATTTAATTCTCCTCCTAGGAACTAACCTAAGGAAATAATCAGATGGCCAAAAAAAATGTATCTATAAAGATGTTGCTCTCAGGTTTATAGTATTTAAAAATCTAGGGGAAAATAAAAATTATATGCCTTTCAAAAATATTGGTTAAGTCAGAAATGGTATATTTAAACATTGGGGTTTTTTTTTCTTTTTTTTTCTTTTAAATATATTTTATTTATTTTATTTATTTTTGGCTGCGTTGGGTCTTAGTTGCAGAATGCGGGATCTTTCTGTTGTGGTGCATGGGCTCTTCGTTGCGGCACACAGGCTTCTCTCTAGTTGTGGCATGAGGGTTTTTCTCTCTCTAGTTGTGGCGCTCCAGCTTCAGAGCATGTGGGCTCTGTAGTTTGTGGCACGCAGGCTCTCTAGTTGAGGCATGTGAGTCAGTAGTTGTGGCGCATGGGCTTATTTGCCCCACAGCATGTGGGATCTTAGTTCCCTGACCAGGGATCGAACCTGTATCCCCTGCATTGTAAGCTGGATTCTTTACCACTGGACCACCAGCGAAGTCCCTGGGATACTTTCACATTAAAAAAAAAAATCTGAATTTCTTACTCTTCTTTTAAAAATTGGAGTCTCTGGTGACTCTAGGCCCCAATCCTAAAGGGCAGCTACTGGTTGGAATTGACGAGGGGTGACATTTAGGGCATACCCTTTCCAGTATGACATAATCCCCTCTGCTTCTTATCTTGCTACATTCAGCCTCTTATTTATGTTTCTTGCCCAGCTCTGTCAGCATTTGAATTTGTGAGATCTGATGTAAAAGAATCATGTCGTTGAAAAGAGCCCTTTAAGATAGAGCACCTGCATGTCACCTCAGGTTAATCTCCAGATTTTCTTTAACCCCCTTTACCCAAATCTACTCTTCAAACTTTCAGAACTATTTTTAATCCTAGCAACAGCCATCCACCCTTGTCTAGCGCCTTTATATATATAATCTGCTTTCTTTCACCATTGTTTGTCTGGCCATGTCTTCTTCCTTCAGATCTCACATCCCTTCCACATCTTCCAGGAGAAATTAAGAAGTTCCTGCTTTGTGTTCTCCCTGAGGATCCTTGTTCCCATGTTGCCTGCACTGCATTTTAACGGCTTATTTGAATACTCCCTTAGCTGGTGCTCAAGGCATGGCGTCTTGCTCAGGATAAATCGCCCAGCAAAGAAAAATACAAGATACCAGTCAGATTTTTACCACAGTTGTCTCCGCCGTGTGGCTGACAGGGTCTTGGTGCTCCAGCAAGTGTCAGGCCTGAGCCTCTGAGGTGGGAGAGCCGAGTTCAGGACATTGGACCACTGGAGACCTCCTGGCTCCACGTAATATCAATCGGCGAGAGCTCTCCCAGTGATCTCTGTCTCAACACTAAGACCCAGCTCCACTCAATGACCAGCAAGCTCCAGTGCTGGACACCCCATGCCAAACAACTAGCAAGACAGGAACACAACCCCACCCATTAGCAGAGAGGCTGCCTAAAATGATACTAAGTTCACAGACACCCCAAAACACACCACCAGACGTGGTCCTGCCCACCAGAAAGACAAGATCCAGCCTCATCCATCAGAACACAAGCACCAGTCCCCTCCACTAGGAAGCTGACACAACCCACTGAGCCAAATTTACCCACTGGGGGCAGACACCAAAAACAATGGGAACTACAAACCTGCAGGCTGCGAAAAGGAGACCCCAAACACAATAAATTAAGCAAAATGAGAAGACAGAGAAATACACAGCAGATGAAAGAGCAAGGTAAAAACCCACCAGACCAAACAAATGAAGAGGAAATAGGCAGTCTACCTGAAAAAGAATTCAGAGTAATGATAGTAAAGATGATCCAAAATCTTGGAAATAGAATGGAGAAAATACAAGAAATGTTTAACAGGGACCTTGAAGAACTAAAGAGCAAACAAACAATGATGAACAACACAATAAATGAAATTAAAAATTCTCTAGAAGGAATCAATATCAGAATAACTGAGGCAGAAGAATGGATAAGTGACCTGGAAGATAAAATAGTGGAAATAACTACCACAGAGAAGAATAAAGAAAAAAGAATGAAAAGAATTGAGGACAGTCTCAGAGACCCCTGGGACAACATTAAACACACCAACATTCGAATTATAGGGGTCCCAGAAGAAGAAGAGAAAAAGAAAGGGACTGAGAAAATCTTTGAAGAGATTATAGTTGAAAACTTCCCCACCACATTTTAACTGTATATTTGAATACTCCCTTAGCCAGTGCTCAAGGGATGATGTCTTGGTCAGAATAAATCACCTAATATGGGAAAGGAAACAGTCAATCAAGTCCAGGAAGTGCAGAGAGTCCCAAACAGGATAAATCCAAGGAGAAACAAACCAAGACACATATTAATCAAACCATCAAAATTTAAATACAAAGAAAAATATATTAAAAGTAGGAAGGGAAAAGCAACAAATAACATACAAGGGAATCCCCATAAGTGTAACAGCTGATCTTTCAGCAGAAAATCTGTAAGCCAGAAGGGAGTGGCAGGACATATTTAAAGTGTGAAAGGGAAAACTCTACAACCAAGATTACTCTACCCAGCAAGGATCTCATTCAGATTCGACAGAGAAATTAAAACCTTTACAGACAAGCAACAGCTAAGAGAATTCAGCACCACCAAACCAGCTTTACAACAAATGCCAAAGGAGCTTCTCTAGGCAGGAAACACAAGAGAAGGAAAAAACCTACAATGACAAACCCAAAACAATTAAGAAAATGGTAATAGGAACATACATATGGATAATTACCTTAAATGTAAGTGGATTAAATGCTCCAACTAAAAGACATAGACTGGCTGAATGGATGCAAAAACAAGACCCGTATATATGCTGTCTACAACAGACCGACTTCAGACCTAGGGACACATACAGACTAAAAGTGAGGGGATGGAAAAAGATATTCCATGCAAATGGAAATCGAAAGAAAGCTGGCGTAGCAATTCTCATATCAGACAAAATAGACTTTAAAATAAAGACTTACAAGAGACAAAGAAGGACACTACATAATGATCAAGGGATCATCATTCTCAATGGTGAAAAACTGAAACCATTTCCACTAAGATCAGGAACAAGACAAGGTTGCCCACTCTCACCACTATTATTCAACATAGTTTTGGAAGTTTTGGCCACAGCAATCAGAGAAGAAAAAGAAATAAAAGGAATCCAAATTGGAAAAGAAGAAGTAAAACTGTCACTGTTTGCACATGACATGATACTATACATAGAGAATCCTAAAGATGCTATCAGAAAACTACTAGAGCTAATCAATGAATTTGGTAAAGTAGCAGGATACAAAATTAATGCACAGAAATCTCTTGCATTCCTATACACTAATGACAAAATATCTGAAAGAGAAATTAAGGAAACACTCCCATTTACCATTGCAACAAAAAGAATAAAATACCTAGGAATAAACCTACCTAAGGAGACAAAAAACCTGTATGCAGAAAACTATAAGACACTGATGAAAGAAATTAAAGGTGATACAAACAGATGGAAAGATATACCATGTTCTTGGATTGGAAGAATCAACATTGTGAAAATGACTATACTACCCAAAGCAGTCTACAGATTCAATGCAATCCCTATCAAACTACCAATGACATTTTTCACAGAACTAGAACAAAAAATTTCACAATTTGTATGGAAACACCAAAGGCCCCGAATTGCCAAAGCAATCTTGAGAAAGAAAAACAGACCTGGAGGAATCAGGCTCCCTGACTTCAGACTATACTGCAAAGCTACAGTAATCAAGACAGTATGATACTGGCACAGAAACAAAAATACAGATCAATGGAACAGGATAGGAAGCGCAGAGATAAACGCACGCACATATGGTCACCTTATCTTTGACAGAGGAGGCAAGTATATACAATGGAGAAAAGACAACCTCTTCAATAAGTGGTGCTGGGAAAACTGGACAGCTACATGTAAAAGAATGAAATTAGAACACTTTCTAACACCATACACAAAAATAAACTCAAAATGGCTTAAAGACCTAAATGTAAGGCCAGACACTATAAAACTATTAGAGGAAAACATAGGCAGAACACTCTATGACATAGATCACAGCAAGATCGTTTTTGACCCCCCTCCTAGAGAAATGGAAATAAAAACAAAAATAAAGAAATGGGACCTAATGAAACTTCAAAGCTTTTGCACAGCAAAGGAAACCATAAACTAGATGAAAAGACAACCCTCAGAACGGGAGAAAATATTTGCAAACAAAGCAACTGACAAAGGATTAATCTCCAAAATATACAAGCAGCTCATGCAGCTCAATATCAAAAAAACAAACAACCCAATCCATAAATGGGCAGAAGACTTAAATAGACATTTCTTCCAAGAAGATATACAGATTATCAACAAACACATGAAAGGATGCTCAGCATCACTAATCATTAGAGAAACGCAAATCAAAACTACAATGAGGTATCACCTCACACTGGTCAGAATGGCCATCATCAAAAAAATCTACAAACAATAAATGCTGGAGAGGGTGTGGAGAAAAGGGAACCCTCTTGCACTGTTGGTGGGAATGTAAATTGATACAGCCACTATGGAGAACAGTATGGAGGTTCCTTAAAAAACTAAAAATAGAACTACCATATGACCCAGCAATCCCACTACTGAGCATATACCCTGAGAAAACCATAATTCAAAAAGAGATATGTACCACAATGTTCATTGCAGCACTATTTACAATAGCCAGGACATGGAAACAACCTAAGTGTCCATCGACAGATGAATGGATTAAGATGTGGCACATATATACAATGGAGTATTACTCAGCCATGGAAAGAAACGAAAGTGAGTTATTTGTAGTGAGGTGGATGGACCTAGAGTCTGTCATACAGAGTGAAGTAAGTCAGAAAGAGAAAAACAAATACTGTATGCTAACACATATATATGGAATCTAAAAAAAAAAATGATTCTGATGAACCTAAGGGCAGGACTGGAATAAAGACACAGACATAGAGAATGGACTTGAGGACACGGGGAGGGGGAAGAGTAAGCTGGGATGAAGTGAGAGAGTAGCACTGACATATGTACACTACCAAATGTAAAATAGATAGCTAGTGGGAAGCAGCTGCCTAGCACAGGGAGATCAGCTCGGTGCTTTGTGACCACCTAGAGGGGTGGGATAGGGAGGGTGGGAGGGAGAACCCAGAGGGAGGGGATATGGGGATATATGTATACATATAGCTGATTCACTTTGTTATACAGCAGCAACTAACACAACGATGTAAAGCACTTATACCTCAATAAAGATGTTAAAAAAGAAAAGAAAAAAAAAGAATCATATCATTGGAAAATATTCATAACGTGGTACTAAATGAGAAAAAAATGTTACTGTATTGGTGATTAATTTTGAAACTATGCACCTCAGATTGGGACTAGAACCCACGTGCCAGGACTCGAACCCAGCCAAAACCCACAGTCTTCCAACTGAGATCACACACCTGGTCTCAGGACTTAATGAAGCTCAGGTTTTTGATGTCTTGTCACAGAAAGAATTCAGTGAGAGACAAAGTGATAGGTAAGAAGTGGATTTATTTAGAGAGAAACACACTCCACAGACAGAGTGTGGGCCATTTCAGAAGGTGAGAAAGGCACCAGGGTATGGGGGTTGTCAGTTTTTATAGGGGTGGGTAATTTCAGAGGCTAATGAGTAGGAGGAGTATTCCAGCTATTTCAGGGAAGGGGTGGGGATTTCCAGGAATTGGGCCACTGCCCACCTTTTGATCCTTATGGATCCTTGGAACTGTCATGGTACCTGTGGGTGTGTCATTTAGCTTGCTGATGTATTACAGTGAGTGTATACTGAGGCTCAAGGTCTAGTGGAAGTCAACTTGTCCACCGTCTTGGACCCATTTGGTTTTTGGGGGTTTTTTTGTTTTTAATTTTTATTTTTGGCTGTGTTGGGTCTTCGTTTCTGTGTGAGGGCTTTCTCTGGTTGTGGCAAGTGGGGGCCACTCTTCATCGCGGTGCGCGGGCCTCTCACTATCGTGGCCTCTCTTGTTGCGGAGCACAGGCTCCAGACGTGCAGGCTCAGTAGTTGTGGCTCACGGGCCTAGTTGCTCCACGGCATGTGGGATCTTCCCAGACCAGGGCTCGAACCCGTGTCCCCTGCATTGGCAGGCATATTCTCAACCACTGCGCCACCAGGGAAGCCCCGACCCATTTGGTTTTAATCAGTTTATGTCATGTCCTTGGGCTATGTTGTTCTTTCAAAGATTGTGCCCTGCTCCCTTCCCTCCTGTTTCAGTGTGATCCCAGTTGTGGTGGGTATGAGTGTGTGTGTGTGTGTGTGTGTGTGTGTGTGTGTGTGTGTAAGTGATAGGCAGTGTCAACGGAAGAAAAACACACAACCTAAAAGTTGCAAGTTAAATTTTCTTCGGGGATCTTACTGAGGACTATAGTTGTAGCCTGGAGGTTGGCCTCTCAGATAGCTTTTGAGTAACTGCTCTGAAGAAGTAAGGAAGGAGACAGGATATATAGGAGTTTTTTCCTAGGAAGAACATGAAAAGATTACTGCTAGTCACAAAGAACAGATATCTCAAGTTAATGACTTTAGCACTTTTCTATGTACGGAAGATGCAAGGATCTGGGTTCATTGAAATTATTCCTTGGATATGCATCTTCACTATCTATGGCCAGTATCCAAAACACAAAATGCTTCCTGTTTTTCTCAGGCCCCGCCATCGGTGGGTGGCTGCAGTGGCTAATGGCTTGATTCTTGTAGAACTGTGATGGTGGGCAACATTCCCTGTCCACAGCAAAGAAATTAAAAAACGGGAGAGTATGTATCCAAATGTGAAAATATTTCTTTTTATGTGTTATAATTAAGAGTGATTTTCTTTTTCTATCCTCATTTTTTCCCTAAATTCTGAGTTGTTTGTTCGTTTTTCCCTTTTATTCCCCCCTCTCCAATGTCTACATATTTTTTTTTCAATTGAGGTATAATTCTCTAGATTTTGAAAATCAACTTATATTGCTTTGGTAATCAAAAGAAAATATTGTGGTTTTGTTGTTGTTGTTACTGAACTGAACTTGGGTCTGCTTGCCCACCACACAGCAAAGCCAATTTACTGACACCAGGTAGTGGTGAAGGAAAGTACAGCATTTATTGTCAGGCCCAGAAAGGAGAATGGATGGCTCATGTTCAAAAGACCCAAACTCCCCAAAGATTTTCAGGGAAGGGTTTTTATTTTTATTTTTAAAAATATTTATTTATTTATTTGGCTGCGTCAGGTCTTAGTTGTGGCACGTGGGATCTTCGTTGTGGCACGCGAGTTCTAGAGTGTGCAGGCTCATTAGTTGCAGCACGCAGGCTCTCTAGTTGTGGTGCACAGGCTCTAGAGCGCACAGGCTTAGTTGCCCTGCAGCACATGGGATCTTAGTTCCCTGACCAGGGATCAAACCCATGTCCCCCGCACTGGAAGGCGGATTCTTAACCACTGGACCACCAGGGAAGTCCCTCAGGGAAGGGTTTTTAAAGGCAACATTTTGGGGTGAGGGCTGCAGGGTACATGACTTTATTCTGATTGGCTGGTGGTGATGTAATAGGGTGGTGTTTCAGGATTCTTAATCATCAACCTTCTGGTTCCAACCAGTCTGGGTCTGTATCTTGTAGTCAGCATGTAGTCACAATCCTCTACATGGGTGGGGGTCTTAATTCCTGCAGAAGAACTCAAAGATATGTATCAGATTGTGATGTATATCCCTTGGGGAGGAGCTAGGATTCTGTTTTATCACTGAACTATTGTTTCTTGACTGTTTTTCTTCATCCCCTCACTTCCCTAATTAGTAACTGCTTGAGTCTGCCCTTTGGAACTCAGGGAAGGCCTAGAAGACCAAAGCCCTTTTCTACAAACAGGAAACAGGGGACACAGAAGGGCTTTTGTACGTGGGAGAGCCCTGCAGGGTCCTGCTTAGTTTCAGTCACCCCCTTTCTTTGATACTCCTCAATCCTGGGGGGAACAGGGAGGCAGGACAAGCAAGAGAATAAAGTTTTAGATAGAGAGGCTAATCATAAACTCAGCAGGGGAACTGAGTTTCAGGGGGACCTAGTTTCATTTTTTAAAAGTGGTTACCAAAAAGGGTTATTGAGCCCACCCATATCACATTCTTGGTCTGGGTAGGCCACTGGGGCTGCTCCACCTGACATTTATCATCTAATCTCCACTACTTTCTACGTATGTCTCTGTAATATGCTTTTTTGCTTGATTGCTTATACCCTTGAAATGATCCCAAATCATCTGAGAAGGAAAAATCTTTCCAGTCAAGGACCCGTTTCTGATTCTGATATGATGCTTTTTTCTTTAGAACTTGGAGAATCTCATGGCTCAAAATACCACCGGGCCTGTCTTCTACCCAAGGCTCTACCACCTGATGGCCTATGTCTGTATACTAATGGGAGATGGGCAGAACTGCAACCTCTTCCTGAACACAGCCTTACAGCTCTGTGAAACACAAGGGAATGTGCTGGAGAAATGCTGGCTGAACATGAGCAAAGTATGTAGCATCAGCTAGCAAGCTGGGGAAGGGGATGCTCACGGGGGATGCGAAGGGGCCCCAGAAGCCCACTGCCTGGCTGGGTTTCACCAGGTGTGAAAGGCCAGCAGAGGCCTTTCTGGACCCTTACTGAAAGGGGTGACACGTCCATAGGTCAGGTATTTGCACCTCCTCTTCCCCTTTGAGTTCTCATGGGATCTTCCCCTCCTGCAAATCCCCTTTAGCAAGCTCTCCACCTTCTCGTAGGTCTCACCACATTCCACTTCGTGTTCCATGTCTTGCCTCCCTTCAAGAATGTGAACTCTTAGAATGCAAAAACCACTGGGTCCCTAGCATAGTGCCTTACACTCGGTATTTGTTGAATAAGTGAATGAATGTTCACTTCTACATGTTTATTTAAAGAGTCATGTGTCAGTATCCTAGTTTGGGCTGCAAAATTCATTGTTTGCCTGTGGGTTCGCCTGGTTTTAAAAGTTCAGGGACATTTGACCATTTGGGGATTACCCCACTCTTGACCACACAAGCTGAGGAGCACTGATGAATTCTGTGTTCTCTTTGTCTCCTCTCAGGAATGGTGGTACTCAAGCTCTGAGTTAACAGAAGACCAGTGGCTTCAGACACTCTTGAGTCTCCCACCATGGGAAAAAGTTGCATCAGGCAAGGTAAACATGCAGGATATTCAAAAAAACAAATTCCTGATGAGAGCTAATATCCTGGACAATCCTTTCTAACATTTCATGAAAGAGAACAAAGATTTTAGTAAGACTCATTCTCTTGTGATTATCCATTATTAACCTTTCTTTATAGGCAGCACCATCCAGGTTCCTGCATATTCCCTTCTGTTCCAGACACAGAACCAGACCTGTTGGTTTCTCCTCTGTCTGGAGGGTTAGAAAGGGTCGGTAGTGTCATGCTTTCCTTTCTCCTAGCTTTACACAAATTCCCTTTGCCTTACATGTTGTTTTAGCTTGACCTGTTTATTTTCAGCCCATGCAAAATTGTAGCAGATCAAAAAATTTTAATATCAAAATGGTACATGTTGCAACAGATACACTTCTAGTTAATCTATTAAACTGAAAATGGTTATTTTTAAATGTCCAGTTGTTTAATCTTTTGTGTATAGCCCAGGATTACAAATAGCAAATTCTCCTCATGGTCTGTAAGGGCAAGATTTCAAAAGACACCTCTTTGTTGTGTGTGACTGCAGCCTCCAAAGCCCCTCTAACCACATGCATCAAATATCTGTGGAAATACTTTTTTTTTTTTTTTGGCTGCACGGCTTGTGGGATCTCAGTTCCCCGGCCAGGGATTGAACCCAGGCCACCACAGTGAAAGCCCAGAATCCTAACCACTAGGCCACCAGGGAACTCCTGGAAATAAATTTTTAAATGGAAAGATTAGCAATTTTGATGTGTCTTTTACATGCTTAGAGTTGATATATTTCTATATTTAGCAAAGTCATAGCATTCAACTTAACTTCCCAGATGTTGGAGAAGCTGCCCTAGAGCCATCTGTGGTCACTGTCTCTCTTTGTTGGCAGACAGAACAGTTCTTATAGGCACTTTGTGCCTCTGATGGTTCATGTGGAACACGTGTAGATTCAGCCCCTCTCTGTGTTGCTGCAGCTCCCTCGTGTTCACTCATTTCACAGACCCAGGTGGCCTCCTCAAGCAAGTGCCCCAGGATTTCTATTTTGTTGACTCTAGTCACCTTTTGATCCTGGAAAGAGGTTCTTCTGATGGACATCGATGTGTCCGACTTTAACGTACACCTCAAATTCTCCTAGTGATTTCCACAGGCAGTGCCCCGTGTGGGTGCGTTCTTTCATAGGCCTGTATTTCACTGTCCTTCTGCAAAAGGCAAAGCTGTGTTTTTCCTCCTGGTAATATAACTGAGTTCTACTAAGGAGGTTGGATAATCCCAGTTGGTACCAGGAGGTTAGTCACAGGGGTCTGGGCCCTGACATGACGGTAAGGACAGCTGGCTAGGAGATCAGAGCATTAGGTTCTAACATGAGCTCTGCCACAAGCATATTCCTGGGGGCTCATCACCTAACCTCCCTATTTCAGCGCTGGGTGTGGGTATCAAGTAAGATAATAAAGCTGTAAAAAGGAATTGAAAAATTACACTGTGCCATACAAGCAAAAAATTAGTATTAGACAGATGACTGATTTTAAACAAATGCATCAAATATTGAACTTTGCATAAATATTGTCCCCTTCAAAGGTGTCATCCTGAAAGTTGCACACTTGTCCCATGTGCTACATAAAAATTCCTTGCTTTCTAATTGCCTTCATTATTTTATATAACATTCATCTTAATCATTCACTTATTTACTCATCCAACTAACATTTTTTTTGACTGATCACCATGCATCAGGCATTGATTAAGTTCCAGAGGTTAAGACACAAAGACATAAAAGACACAATCCTTGACCTTGGTAAACTCATAGGTCTCGTAGAGGAAACAGACACACAAGTCAACCTCACTTAGCCCATATTTCACGGTAATTATACTAGAGGTGTGTACACAGCAAACAGCATGGTGGAGAGAGTAGCACACACAAAAACCCAGACATCTCTGAAGACTTAGCCGAACTGCCTCTGACACGAAGTCATTTGATTACCCTGTGCCTTCCAGGTGAAGGTGGAGGGCAAGTGTGGGAGAAGATAGGTGAGTGTGTAAGGGAGAGCGGGTGCACATGAGGAGAAAAGTGAGAGCAACGCTTGGCTTATAGCAGAGAGGTGTTTGACATGGAGCTTATAGGAGATGTCCTCGGCCAAGTATCTGGGGTTCTGTTCTGCAGAGGCTGTGCTGTCCTGGAAGTGAAGTGTCGTCCTTCCAGCTCCCCCCTACACACCCTCTCCTGGGGCAGAACCTCTCATTTACATTACCAGCACCTCCCAGATGAAGTCCTCCAGGGAGAAGCTGGGGGCTGGGTTGTGCCCACAATCTTTCATCCTCCAAGATTTTCAAAACTTCTTTCACTTTATTTGATTGGCCTCTGACCAAGCCAAAGCAAAGACTGGAGGAGGTCGACAGGGGGAGGGCAGCCTGTTACTAGAAGTACAATGAGGTAATTCCCTAAGGACTGATCAAAGAAAGTGAAAACAGAGGAAGAAGTAGGAAAAGGCCAAACTGCAATTTAGAGATTTTACATTCCACGTGTCTGAATCCAGAGGAGCAGGCATCAGGCTTTACAGGAATCCTGAACTTGCTTTCTGGCCCCAGCTACACCACAAACCAGTTATGTGACCTTTTCGTCAGTTTCCTCACCTCTAAACTAAACAGGTTGTGACAGGTTCCCATCCCTCCCCATCAGGTAGCCATTCCCTCCTCCTACCAACAGGCTGGGTGTGGGTCCACCTCCTCCGTGGCCAGCAGATGGCAGCACCAGCTCTTTGCTCTGGCCACGGCCCAAGGAACAGTTTCTGGTCACGCTCCAAGCTTTTGTCTTCAGGTCTACAGCCTCAGCCCTGAACAGTTAGAACCATGTCAGCTTCCACGGTAGCTCCCCTCATTATCTACAGGGAGCTTCCAGCATAAGGTTCTCAGGAACATCACTTGAGAAGGTGGATTCTGACTAGAATTCTTTTTAGGAGAAGGCAGATAATTTATGAAGATTTCAGGAACAGAGAGTAACGGAGAAGTGAAGCCCTATCTTTTCTTTCTTCCTTCCTCCCTTCCTCTCTCTCTTCCTTCCTCCCTTCCTCTCTCTCTTCCTCTCTCTCTTTCTCTCTCCCTTTCTTTCTTTCTTCTTTCTTTCTTTCTTTCTTTCTTTTCTTTCTTTCTTTCTTTCTTTCTTTCTTTCTTTCTTTCTTTCTTTCTTTCTTTCTTTCTTTCTTTCTTTCTTTCTTTCTTTCTTTCTTTCTTTCTTTCTTTCTTTCTTTCTTTTCCCTTTCTTTCCTTCCTTCCTTCTCATGAGCCTGTAAACTCTCTTCCCCAAGTCTATGCGTTCCTAGAGGGCAGAGGCTCTGTCCTCATTCCCTATCTCCAGCACTATGCTCATTTCCTGGATATATAGTCAGTGCTTAGGAAATGTGAATTAGTGATTTAACCACATTTTCATTTGATCATCTTAAGTTAATTCTTACAAGCACTCTTAGAAGTAGGAACTTAGTATTTATTGAATGAGTAAACTATATGGACTTTCAGGGAAATCAACAAAAATTACTTATCATCAACTGTGCTAGCCAGACTCTGTACTCGGGTTACAATGATGAGTAAGAAACGGTCTGCACAGCGGTTACAGATGTCTATTTAAAAAACAACACGGACAACCTAAGAGCTGTGAGCTGAGTTTATTCAGTGTCTTACTGAGGACGATATTGCAGGAGACAGCCTCTCAGATGTCTGAGAAACTGTTCCACAGAAGTAGGGGTGGAGCCAGGATATATATGAATATTTTTGCTGGAAAAAAACCCAAAACATGTAGTTGAACATGTAGTTCAACATGTAGTTGAACATAAAAAGATGACTGCTAGTCACAAAGAAGAGACATCTCAAATTAATGATTTTAGTGCTTTTTTATGTATGGGAAGATGCAAGAATCTGGACTCTTTGAAATTTTTCCATAGATATGTTTCTTAACTATCTAGGGGCTGGCAGAGAATAATACCAGCTTGGATCAGAGGGGAATTATTAATACATAGGAGAAAATGTATCCGGCCAGTTAGGCTAAACCTCTTATCGATATGTATTTCTCCAATTAATGTGATTCCAGGATGCCAAACTAGTGCTTAATGATAGATCAGATGTTAGTCTAATGCCCAGGTCATACAGCGGTGAGGTTGCTTTACCAGGCCTTTGCCTCCACAGGAAGGGATTGCATTTTGCAGTGACTTTAATGCATGCCGGCTCACAGGGAGGAGGAGGCCTGAAGGGCGGCCCTGGAAGAGTCATAATCTAAAAGCTTGAAATTAATTGAAACAGACAGAAAATTTACACTGAACCCAAATCTTTCACTTTCTCTTATGGTATTTTTGAGAGAGGTCATGGAAGGAGGCCAGTTATTTCTATCCTCGTGCTAGCTCTCCGCCTCAGTTTACTTCACTTTTCTCCCTTGGGCTTTTTTCTCTCTTGCTCAACCTCAATTAGCCAACATTGAATCATGAGCTTAGCCTCCTGTCTGAGCCTGGCGTGTCTTGAGGTGTGCTGTGTCAGAGGATTCACCCTGTGCTCTCTGCATTGTGTGCTTCTTCCCGATGATACGGTGCTGGTTCTTATCCTTTAACCCGGGAGCTCAGTTTAGCTGCCTCAGCTAAAGGACACAGAGGGGCGTGGCAGTTGCTGGCTGCCAGCACCCCTGTGCTGCACAGATGTTTTACTTTCTTTGGGACCAAGATCCTTGAATACGCTTTTCAGAGCCATTTCCCCCTCTGCCGGACCCACTTCCTTCAGGAATGGCTTGTAGGAACACCCAGACAGGTTATAAACAAAGCCCCTAGGGTTCTGCTGGACCAGCAAGAGCAATGGCTGGGTTTTGCAAAATGATCCCTATTCCTCTGGGTCTATTGTACATTCTAAGAGATGCCCTACAAAATAAGTTTAGATGTTATGTTTCTTTTGTCTAGTTGAAAGAGACTCTGGAATTTAAGAAAACAAAACAAAACAACAAGCCACCCCCCCCCACCCCCACCCCCCCAATTCTATTCAAAGCAAGAGAAAGAACCTAGATTGAATCTAGATTCAAAACTCAGTCCCCAGGGTGTCCTTGTTGGGGGAAGAGAAACCTCAGACCTTAAGCAAGCCGGCCTTAGCTTTGCCATGTCCCCCGTGCCCACAGCAGAGCAGTGATTAGGTACACATGCCTGAAATTACTTAATGCCCCAAAGGACAAAGTGACCACAGATGTGTTAGCCACACAGCACTCGACGGCAGGGTTCGAAAGCAAATGTGAGAATACTAAACCTGTCAAACTTCCTCTTCCCAGATGTTGGGAGATTTAAAAAAAAAAAAAATCCCAGACCTTCCTTACATTCTGGAATAAGAAAGGCCAGATCCATAAAGCCCACAGTGAAGGAACGGATGGACAATTAAATGCAAACCCTGAGCCAAGAAGGGACAATAGTTTAACATCCTGTTTGTGGGAGGAAACAGACGCTGGAAGCAGCTGTTCCCCTGGGACTCTCGGAGCTTGAAAGATTTGTGCTTCCTTCTTGTAAACACAGCCAGGTCTCCTGGAGGTTCTAGAGCTCCCTCCTGCCTTCCGCCCCAGTTGTTTTTCTTACAACCTGACTCAGTCCGACTTGAGAGCAGCCTTTCGCCAGGATGTGAGGAGGCGAGGGGAGCTTGATTGCCGCCATCATCGCCTTCAGACTTAGGTCCCATTTCCAGGTGCAGGAGGACTTGTCTTTCATCCTGAGCTGCTTTTCCATGGCTGCAAGAGATTTGAATTTGGCTTTTTTTTCTTCAGTAGTTCATATGGACAGACAACAACTACAGTACCACTTGTGATAGACAAAACAAAACACCTGGTTGTAGGACTTTTTTTTTTTTTGGCTGCGCAGCATGTGGGATCTTTGTTCCCCAACCAGGGATTAAACCCATGCTCCCTGCAGTGGAAGCGTGGACTCTTAACCACTGGACCACCAGGGAAGTCCCAAAACAAGACAACTGGAAACAACCTAAATATCCAGAAATGGTTTACAACTTTATGACACATCTGTTACCCAGAAACTGGGTTCACCTCTTAGTGGGTGTAGGGCCAATAGATACAACCAAGCCAAAGTTCAGGAGAAGAAAGGATTTATTATTACTTGCGGCAAGTAAGGAGAATACCGGGGATTTTTCTCAAAGCAGTATCTCCCCGAACAGCAAAATTGGGGAAGTTTTAAGCTAAGGATACATGCATATTTATAAAGGGGCTTGAGCAGAGGAGAATTCAGCATAGAATTGGGGCAAAGGTCGACAGAGTCCAAGCTTTAGCTGATTGAAGTCAGGAAGGTCAACATCATCCCACCCTCCACCTGGGTGGGGGCCTTAGTTCCTGCAGAACTCAAAGGTATATTATTAAGTAGGGGAAGGAACTAAGAGGAACTAGGACTTTATCACTGCTTTATCACTGCACTAGTGTTTCACTGCCTTTTCTCTGTTCCTGCATTCCTCTGTTCCCTAAAGATCATTAATTACTGAGACCTGTTCAAGGGCAAGCACTGTGGCCAGGCTTAGATCACAAAATGGCTTAGGCCAAAGAGGCTTCTCTTATGTCAAGAAAGCCATTCCTGGTTCTCTTTCTCTGGGGACCACCTAACCTATCTGTTT
The DNA here is from genome assembly GCF_009873245.2 of Balaenoptera musculus. Lineage (NCBI taxonomy): Eukaryota > Metazoa > Chordata > Mammalia > Artiodactyla > Balaenopteridae > Balaenoptera > Balaenoptera musculus. The sequence continues at coordinate 123,789,311 of NC_045785.1, read as the reverse complement.
ACACATCTATACAAGAGAAGGCCCTGCAGGTGTTAATAATAATGGCCTACATCTGTCCGTACTCACACGGACGCTTCTCAGACACAATGTCAAGGGGAGAAAGCAAACAGAAGAGCACTATTGTCCCATTTTTGTTTTTAAAACAGGCAAGACATCTTTAGTGGAACCATATCTCTATCCTGATTAGAAGAAACCATTTGGAAAAAGGCCATTTTTGAGACAAGGGGAAATTTGAGTATAAACGGGGTATTAGATGAAATCAAGGAATTGTTCGTTTAAACGTGTTTTTTAAAATGTTTCCATCAAATGTGACAGGACGTTATGGTTATGTAAGAAAATGTCCATATTTTTTAAAGATGCACGCCAAAGGATGTAGAGGTGAACTGATACGATTTGGAGATTTGTTTTAAAATAATTCAGAAAAAGGAAAAAGATAAAAGGGATAGATGAAGTAATTACGGAGGGTGGGGCTATGGAGGTTGATTTTACTATTCTTTCTTCTTTTGTGTATGTTTGTGAGATGGGAAGGGAGCAGGGCACAACCTTTAAAAGAATGACAGCCATTGAGGACATGACATAAACTGGTTAGAACCACAGAACCAGCTAGGTCCAAAATGGCAGGTAATTGACTTCCACTAGACCTTGAGCCTCAGTGTACGCTCATTGTAATACATCAGCATATGATAAATGACCCACCCACAGGCGCCATGACAGTTCCAAGGCCAACCATAAAAGGCCAAAAAGTGGGCAGTTGTCCAATTCCTGGAAATCCCCACCCCTTCTCCCAAATAGTTGGAATAATCCTCCCACTCATTAGCCTATGAAATTATCCAACTCTCTAAAAACTGACAACCCTGTACCCTGGGACCTCTCACCTTCTGAGATGGCCCACACACTGTCTATGGAGTGTGTATCTCCCTGAATAAAACTTCTTTCACTTTACTATGTCTCGCTCTTGAATTCTTTCCTGCACAATGTCAAGAACCCACACTTGGTGGCTGTCCCAGGGACTAGCCTGAGACCTGGGATGTGACCATCCTCTTGTGCCCCACTTTCTTTCCTGCAACATTTGAAATTCTTCTTAATAAAAAATCTTGAATATACAGGAAAAGCGTGTATGGGGGAACCTGCTGTATGATCAGGCCACTCAAGATTGCTGTTCTCTTGCCCTCTGCACATCCCCTACTCCCAGTCCCTGCCTCATCTATACGCAATTGACCTTACCTCTTAATCATAGAGCCTAATTGGTAACTGCCCATGTGCTTGGCCCCCGCCTACTCTTCCTCTCTCCCACCCCCAGGCTGTGATTGTTCTAATTAGGCCAGAATGGCTCCATCCAGATAGTTTACCTAAGGGAAACATCTGCCCCAGGAGGCTATGAGGGACTTGCTCCTCCCTGTTTCCCCTGGTAACCAATGAGCCAACCTGATTTCAATTCCCCCTGTAACTGGTAGCTTCCCCCTCCCCCTGGTAGAAGACTGCTGCCTCATCCTGCCTGCTGTCAGCCTTCCACGGTGCAGTATCGCTCCAGGACCTTGCTTCGGACGTGTAAGCTCCCCGCTCCCATAAATCACTGACGTCTCTGTCGGTGCCTCCGGGCTCTTTCTCTGGTCTTGTGGCTGGGCAACTACAAGCTTTGCAGGCCTGTGAGGTGCACCCAGCAATTGTCTAGACAGCCAGGAGGCCGAGGAAACTCCCGTGAGTGCTGAGACGTCGGGAAATAAGGATGGGGAATGGAAAGTTGCCAGGAAAATCCCAGGATGGCTGTGCGCTAGCATGTGGGACCCTCTGGCGGCTGTTCTTGATAAATGAGGGCCGCCAAGAGAGTACGGAGAACTCATAGAAGCCCCTAAGGGTATTGCAGAGCTATTGGCCTCCATTACAGTGGGAGAAAAGAGGTTAGACAATAAGGCAGTGGCTGCAGCTGTGGGCTGGCCGTTGCTTGCTGTGTTAAGAAAGGCCATGGGTGGTGAACTATCGGCCAAGGCTGAGGTTAGGCATCTAGAGGAGGAATTAAAACTTGAGAGAAAACACTAGGCTGGCCCAGACTGAAACTACAGACACATTAGTGGCTAGATTGAGGGAACAAGATGGGACGTTAGAGACATTAGCCTGCTGCGTGGCCCAGCTAAAGGGGAGGCAGCTTCCGTGACAGAGAGTCCGGATGGTCATGGCCTGTCCAAATTGGGACCCCAAAGTATGGGACCCTATGAGAGCACTGATGAGGAAGATTGGGATGAGGTCATAGGAGTCCCTGTCTCAGTGAGGCCAGTGGCTGGCCCTGTGATGACCACTAAATATGAATATCAGCTTAGACCACAGAGTGTAGATAACGATCTGCTCCCTCCCCCAGAGTGGGGATAACTGGCTATCCTCAGACACTGCACCCAGACTGAACTAGTTGAACTGGGTGACAAATTTAGACAAAAGGGGAGGGAATCAGTCGTGGCTTGATCGCTGCATATCTGGGATGTTGGTGGGGAAGGCATTATGTCCACTGGCCAGGATATGTCAAAGACGGCCTCTGTGACTAGGCACCCAGCCCTCTGGCAGCATTTATATGGGGCCATCAATGAGGGCAAAGTGATTTCCTTGCTCTCTTGGGTAATGGCCGCCTGCTGCGCCACCTGGCCCAATGAAGGGGATGTACCTACTCCTCCTCTCCGTTGGCAAACCATGGAAAAACTACAAGATGTATTAAGAGAACTAGGCATGAAACCTGCCATCTATGCCCAGCACTATCGGGGCCCAGACAATGAGTTATTTACAGCAGTCATGAGGAACACAATCCTCCAGTCTGCTCCTGGGCAATGGTATGGGGCTCTAGTTTGCATCCTGAGTCCCTTCGTAGGGCACCCACTTGCTTGGGTGGTGCAAACAATAGCAGAGTTGGGAGAAATGGAAAGGATACGGCACCTGGGGATCAGAACCACTAATCCCAAAGACGCAGGAGAAGGAAGTAAGGCTCCTCCTTGCTCCTTCCGGGGACTCACCTGAGTAACTAGAAGACAGATGTGGCAGGACCTAGTGGCGGTGGGGAACCCTATAACCAAGATAGATAAGCAGCCCAATGCTACGTTAGTGGAGCTATGGCAGAAGCTAAAGCCTGAACAACAGTTTACCAAATAAGAGAGACCCAAGACACTCCTTCCACTCCTCCAGAGGAAGAGGCCCTACCATTGGAGGTGGAAGGAATGTGTCAGCCCCCAAGGCCACTAGATTAGGGGTATAGCCAAGGTCCCAGCAGGTCCCAGGTCACAGTAATGTAGGTTTCAGGGAAAGATCCTGGGCCACAGTAATGCAGGTTTCAGGGAACTGGAGAGCTCATGTAGAAATAACCATTTATTGGTCCCTAAAGAATAGACAAACTGTCTTAGCCCTGGTGGACACCAGGGCTGAATGGACATTAATATAAGGAAATGTCAACTGGCTCTGTGGCCCCCTCTCTGTATGACAGAGAGCCCTGCGTATGGGGGTGGAATGGTTAGAGAAAAATATATCACTGATGTTACAAACTGGGCAGTTGCTCCCCCACCAAATATGAAGTGTTCATAGTTCCAGTCCCAGAATATATATTGATACTTATGATGGATGTGATAGCAGGTCTCACCTTACAAACTAGAGTGGGGGAATATTTCCTATGAGTGCAAATGATAAAACAGATTAACAGAGTCTTTCTCAAAAGGACGCTTATCAGATATTCTTAAGTACACAATAGAACTGAAGGAAATTAACTCTTGTAATCCTACTTCCCACTTAAGAAGGGCCTCTACATTGGACTGGTCTATAGAAAAGACTGCTAACTCCAAATGAAATCCACACCAAGAAAAAGATGACAACAGTGGTAGGCAACTGACACAAAAATCTGGACCAGGCCTATTAAGACCCATTCTACTAATTTTTTTTTTTTTTTTTTTTATAAATTTATTTATTTATTTTTGGCTGTGTTGGGTCTTCGTTTCTGTGCGAGGGCTTTCTCTAGTTGCGGCGAGCGGGGGCCACTCTTCATTGCGGTGCATGGGCCTCTCACTATCACGGCCTCTCTTGTTGCGGAGCACAGGCTCCAGACACGCAGGCTCAGTAGTTGTGGCTCACGGGCCCAGTTGCTCCGTGGCATGTGGGATCTTCCCGGACCAGGGCTCGAACCCGTGTCCCCTGCATTGGCAGGCGGATTCTCAACCGCTGCACCACCGGGGAAGCCCCATTCTACTAATTTAATTGAACTGTTTAACAAATGTTTGTCTCCCTATCAACACTGAAAGTTATGTGTTTTACTTCTAACTATAGTGTTGCCCCGATGTTCAGGATAGAAAGAGAATTGACTAGTGAAGTTGTCACAGAGTAAAACTACTGTGTGACACTGCTTTAAGTCTATGGCTAAAAGCACATGTACAATGTGTAACAGTTCAGTGTAATTGATAAAAGTGTATAGCCTCTAAAATGTTTCTCCATTGACGTACCTCTGAGCTTGTCTGATTAGTTTTCCCCCAACATAGATAACCAGGCACACACACACACAAACTAAGTAGGCTTAGCACTGAGGGACATGATGGACCCAGGGCAGGGAGCAACCACCCTGGCACTGAGGGACAAACATTGTATTTTGATCATGAATGCTTTCCATCAAAAGATTTGCAATCCAAAGGGGAAAATGATAGAAGAAATGTTCACATATTGACGTATGGAGAAATCATTCTGATCTATACATAATTGAACTTGAACTTTAGGCTAACCAAAACAGCCAGTTTGTGGCCTATTAAACATGTTGTACATTTGCTTTAACCATTAAAGAAAAGTACATTTAAAATCAAAATTATGATTTAAAAATCCTTGAGCTATACATAATTATTTGGCAAGGGATGTATCCATTGGGTCTTACCATACTTATGAAGGGCAAACATCTGTTTCCTTCAGATACAGCCATTGCAGAGCATTCTGAAGTTTTTCTGCTGAGGTCAAGGTGATTGTGTGTCATCTGTAGCCAATAGCATTGAGTCCCCAAAATGACAAGGTTCACAAACTAAAGCCAAAATTGTATTTTTAAAGTTCAGATTGTATCCAAGTTTCCTGACTTTTCCTCCCTCCTTTTTTTTTCTTTCCTTCCTTTTTAATAAGTATATCTCAAAGCCACTGCACACACACACACACAAAATCAAAAATCAAAATTAACTATGGCTCAGGCATCCAAAATAGAGCAGGATGCCACATAGATGTGATTTTAGACACATTCCTGTATTCCTGAAAACTTGAGGTATTTGAACTGTATTACAGACCAGGACAAAAAACACAGGCAGGAGTGGTATCATCTCAGAATGTGGTTACTGCTTGTATTTTGCTTGATGGTCATGATCTCCCCTGTGTTGTGCCTGTTAGATGTCTTACATTTCATCCTTAGCCTGAGCAGAGGAACTGGGCAGCAACGATGGTCTCACTGCAAAATGAGTCTAATTGCTGGGTCTACAGCAAGATGCTGTTGGTGTCCTCCCCTGGACTTTCATGGAAAATTGACCTGGCTAATGCAACCATGTGGGGACAGCTGGCAATGTGGGGAAAAGACTCTCACCATCTTCCTGTCCTGCATGCCAATAGGTCAGAAGGACTCTCATCGGTAAACGTTACTGTAAAACACATTTTACACTTTGCCAGGATCACGGCCTATGAATGCCCCCTAGGCTATGTTGCATGGAGCATAATAGGCTGGCTCCTGGCCACACAAGTCCAACTAGTGGGATTAACTGCTTTTTGTTTGGAAAGACCTAATGGGTCCACCCCTAATGGCACCCAACATAGCGTGGGGTGGCAGACCTGTACTGTGACTGCTGACACTTGGCTAGGTCACCAGAATGTTTCCTTTAAAGCCGGGGCCTTCCCCCCAACCCCATGGGGATGACTCTGGGTTTGTGGAAGCCAGAGGTGACCTTTCCTTATGCCTGGATAGGATGCTGCTGCCCTTGACTTCCTCTTCATTGACCGGATAATCTCTTGGCTCCAAACTTTGCACACATCCTAGAGAGCTACTATCTTTAGCATACTAGGTGTCTTACTCTTAATCTGCTTTAGCTGCTGTTGTCTGTATTGTATTTGTGGCATCTAGTTGCAGGGCACCTCTACATACCTGACCCCAGGGATATCGCAGAAGAGGGGAGGGCCAAGATTGTGAGGGTCAAGCAGTGTATGTAGGGGTGGAGTGTATGATCAGGCCACTCAAGATGGCTGCTCTCTTGCTCTCTGTACATCCCCTGTTCAACCAGTCCCTGCCTTACCTATGCCCTAACTCACCTGACTCCTTAATCATGGAACCTAAACAGTAACTGCCCGTGTGCTTGCCCTCCAACCCCTGCCCCAAGCTAGTGACTGTTCTAATCCTTAGGCCAGAACAGCTCCACCCTGCTAGTTTATCAAAGGGAAACACCTGCCCAGGACAGTCTTAACCTGAGGGCTAGGAGGGACTTGCCCCTCTGCTGGTTTCCCTCATAACCAATGAGCAAACCTGATGTCAATTCCCCCTGTAACTGGTATCCTCCCTCTCCCCTGGTAGCCAAGACTGTTGCCCTGCCATTTGTTCTGAAATCTGGTTAGCAATGTAATCACCTAGAGGAGCCAGAAGGGGGCCTATGGCTGTAAGGGGCAAAAGAGTACCCAAGGTGCCCTTTTAAATGCTAAGCCAGCTCCCTTGGGGCTGTAGTCACCCTCAGAAATACGTATGTGTTTGGTTGGTATGTTTCTTGTGCAGCTTGGAAGTCAGAGTCCCAGCAGAAGATGGAAACTCCCCAATACTTAATTCTAATTTGGGAGGAACCAAGAGAACCTGATTTCATTACTGCTGCCCTTGTGGGCTGGGGGAAGTATCTCTGTTCTTTTTCTGCCACATCACACATGATGCGGTTCACAGGACATACACTCCCACAGGCAACTACAATGTCTCTTCTCTATATATGTGAGTCTGTTTCTGTTTCATAGATAAGTTCATTTGTGTCATATTTTAGATTCCACATATAAGAGATATCATATGGTATTTGTCTTTCTCTTTCTGACATACTTCAATTAGTATGATAATGTCTAGGTCCATCCATGTTGCTGCAAATGGCATTATTTTATTACTTATTAGTATTCCATTGTATATTTGTACCACATCTTCTTTGTCCATTCATCTCTCGATGGACATTTAGGTTGTTTCCATGTCTTGGCTATTGTGAATAGTGCTGCTATGAACATAGGGGTGCATGTATCTTTTTGAATTATAGTTTTGTCCGAATATATGCCCAGGAGTGGGACTGCTGGATAATATGGCAACTCTAGTTTTTTGAGGAACCTCCATACTCTTCTCCATAGTGGCTGTACCAATTTACATTCCCACCAACAGTGTAGGAGGGCTCCCTTTTCTCCACACCCTCTCCAGCATTTGTTATTTGTAGACTTTTTAATGATGGCCATTCTGACTGGTGTGAGGTGGTATCTCATTGTAGTTTTGATTTGTATTTCTCTAATAATTAGCGATATTGAGCATCTTTTCAGGTACCTATTGGCCATCTGTACATCTTCTTTGTAGAAATGTCTATTTAGGTCTTCTGCCCATTTTTCGAATGGGTTGTTTTTGTTGCTGTTGAGTTCTATGAGCTCTTTTTTAGAAATTAAGCTCTTGTCAGTTGCATAGTTTGCAAATGTTTTCTCCCATTCTATAGGTTGTCTTTTCGTTTTGTTTATGGTTTCCTTTGCTGTGCAAAGGCTTGTAAGTTTGATTAGGTCCCATTTGTTTCGTTTTGCTTTTATTTCTATTGCCTTGGGAGACTGACCTAAGAAAACATTGGTACGATTTATGTCAGAATGTTTTGCCTATGTTCTAGGAGTTTTATGGTGTCATGTCATATTTAAGTCTTTAAGCCATTTTGAGTTTATTTTGGTGTGTGGTATGTTCTTTCATTGATTTGCATGCAGCTGTCCAAATTTCCCAACACAACTTGCTGAAGAGACTGTTTCCCATCTTGTATTCTTGCCTCCTTTGTTGAAGATTAATTGACCGTAGGTGTGTGGGTTTATTTCTGGGTTCTTTATTCTGTTCCATTGATCCATATGTCTGTTTTTGTGCCAGTGCCACACTGTTTTGATTACTGTAGTTTTGTAGTATTGTCTGAACTCTGGGAAGGTTATGCCTCCTGCTTTGCTCTTTTTCCTCAGGATTGCTTTGGCAATTTTAGGACTTCTATGGTTCCATATAAATTTTAGGATTATTTGTTCTAGTTTTGTGAAAAATGTCATGGGTAATTTGATAAGGATCACATTTATCTTTTTTTTTAATTAATTAATTTTAATTTTATTTATTTTTTGGCTGTGTTGGGTCTTTGTTGCTGCGTGCGGGCTTTCTCTAGTTGTGGCAAGTGGGGGTTACTCTTCGTTGCGTTGCGTGGGCTTCTCATTGAGGTGGCTTCTCTTGGTGTGGAGCACAGGCTCTAGGAGTGGGGGCTTCAGTAGTTGTGGCAGGACGGCTCAGTAGTTGTGGCTCATGGGCTCTAGAGTGCAGGCTCAGTAGTTGTGGCGCATGGGCTTAGTTGCTCCACGGCATTTGGGATCTTCCTGGACCAGGGCTCAAACCTGTGTCCCCTGCATTGGCAGGTGGATTCTTAACCACTGCGCCACCAGGGAAGTCCTTGTCTTTCTTCTTTTTTAATTAAAAAAAATTATTTTTATTGAAGTATAGTCAATTTACAATGTTGTATTTAGTTTCAGGTATAAAGCAAAGTGATTCAGTTATATAGATGTGTATATTCTTTTTCAGATTCTTTTCCATTGTTGGTTGTTACAAGATATTGAATATAATTCCCTGTGCTATACAGTAGGTCTTTGTTATCTATTTTATATATAATATTAATCCAAAACTCCTAATTAATCCCTCTCTTCACCTTTCCTCTTTGGTAACCATAAGTTTGTTTTCTGTCTGAGTCTATTTGTTTTGTAAATAAGTTCATTTGTATCATTTCTAGATTCCACATATAAGTGATATCATATGATACTTGTCTTTCTCTGACTTATTTCACTTAGTATGATAATCTCTAGGTCCATCCATGTTGTTGCATTCCTTTTTATGGCTGAGTCATATTCCATTGTGTATTTGTTCCACATCTTCTTTATCCATTCATCTGTCAATGGACATTTAGGTTGCTTCCATGTCTTGGCTACTGAAATAATGCTGCAGTGAACATGGAGGTGCATGTATCTTTTCAAATTAGTTTTCATCTTTTACAGATATATGCCCAGGAGTGGGATTGCTAGATCACATGGCAACTCTATTTTTAGTTTTTAAGGACCACCCATACGGTTCTGCATAGTGGCTGCACCAATTTACATTCCCACCAATAGTGTAGGAGGGTTCCCTTTTCTCCTCTCTAGCATTATTTGTAGACTTTTTTTTTTTAATATAGCATTATAGCTTTATTTTTTTAAATCTATTTTTATTTATTTATTTTTGGCTGCATTGGGTCTTCGTTGCTGTGCACAGGCTTTCTTCAGCTGCGGTAAGCGGGGGCTACTCTTCGTTGTGGTGTGCGGGCCTCTCACTGCGGTGGCCTCTCTTGTTGCAGAGCATGGGCTCTAGGTGCGCAGGCTTCAGTGGCTGTGGCGAGTGGGCTCAGTAGTTGTGGCTCACAGGCTCTAGAGCACAGGCTCAGTAGCTGCAGCGCACGGGCTCAGTTGCTCCACGGCATGTGGGATCTTCCTGGCCCAGGGCTCGAACCCGTGTCCCCTGCACTGGCAGATGGATTCCCAACCACTGCGCCACCAGGGAAGCCCTACTTGTAGATTTTTTGATGATGGTCATTCTGACTGGTGTGAGGTTATACCTCATTCTAGTTTTGATTTGCATTTCTCTAATAATTAGCGATGTGAAGCATCGTTTCATGTGCCTGTTGGACATCTGTATGTCTCCTTTGGAGAAATGTCTATTTATGTCTTCTGCCCATTTTTTGATTGGGTTGTTTTTTGATATTGAGCTGTATGAGCTGTTTATATATTTTGGAAATTAAGTCCTTGTCAGTCACATTGTTTGCAATTATTTTCTCCCATTCCGTAGGTGGTCTTTTTGTTTTGTTTATGGTTTCCTTTCTTGTGCAAAGGCTTATAAGTTTGATTAGGTCCCATTTGTTTATTTTTGCTTTTGTTTCTATTACTCTAGGAGACGTATCCAAAATATACTGCTGTGATTTACTGACATTGTCTTTCTAAAAGTGGGTTTAAGATTAGTACAACTAGCATTAACTCATAGTGCTATATAGAATAAGAAATTCAAAGTGCCTGGCACACAGCAAGTACTTAGTAGCTATTATTACGGTTATGTCACCTTCTCTCACTTCTATTGTGGCAAGCTCCTTGAGGAGCTGTGTCTTCCTTATGCTTAGCACAGTGCCTGGCATAAGACAGTTCTCAAATATAGATTTGTTGACAGATAAATCCACCTATCCATCGGTCATCTAGTCCACATTTATTGAACAACTGCTAATTGCCAGGTACTGGTCTAAAGATGGATCAGTGAACAAAACAGCAAAGTCTGGCCTCTCAGTGCTTATGTTCTAGTAGGGAAAACAGACAAGCACATAAATAGTTTGACAGGGAGAAAAAAGAGCCGGGTTAAGGGGTTTAGCAAGAGCCAGGGGTGGGTGAAGTTGCTCTTTCACATATCACGGAAGGTCTCTCTGAGAAGGTGACATGTGGGTAGACACTTAAAGGAAGTGAGGGAGCAAACCATACAAATGTGCAGAATGTGTGTTCCAGGCCGAGGGAACGGCAGGTGCAAAGGACCTGAGGCAGGCACAAGTGTGGTGTTTCTGAAGAATGAGAAGCCGGTGTGGCTGGAGCAGGATAAATTAAAGAAAGGGCTTTGATATCTTCTTCACTTGATTAAAAATGAGCACACAACACAGTCCAATAATTGAAAAAGATGTATTAAAATATTCACAAAAATACAACAATTGAAAAAGAAAAATTAATGAACTTGATGGGTTTTTTTTTTTTACCTAGCTGAATACATTTCCATTGAAAAACTACAGATAGATTGAAATTTTAATCTCAAGTAATCCTTTGGGTGCCCCCTTAGAAAAATCATGTGTAGTTTTAAGAGGTCTCATTCTGCCAATAATCAGACATGGAAAGGACAGCCCTGCCATTTGGAAGCAACCCTGCTGTTGTCATCTGTGTCCAGGGACGAGGATGCTGGGACACAGGAGAAAGGGTCAAAAAGATCCACAGGAGTTGGTGTGAGGAGTTTTGGAAAAAGCCCCAACCCTGAGGTGCTCCACCCAGGTGTGAGCCGCTTCCCTCAGACAAATCCGTCACAGACCCAGAGTAAGAAGCTGGCAGATGACCACCCTTGCCCCGCAGAGGAGGCCACGGGGAGGCAGGGGAGGGAAGGCCCGCGGCTGTGGTTAGCCAAAGTGAGGGCTGGTGCTCTGGGTGGCAGCTTCACAAACATGCAGGGAAATCAGGGCTCTTGCTATCAGGAGGTGTGAGGAATGTACGTATAGTAGATTCACTGGACCTTTGCGAAAGGAGGATAAGGAGGATCCCCCTTTCTCTGCCAAAAACGACTGTAAGGAAGTTACACATATCAATGCACACACCTGGTCTCACCACAACGTGTTTTCTTTCCCCCTGAAGTCCTGGATGGCTGTACAATTCTCACAGTGGGAGGGCTCACCAAGAGTATCCTGGCATCAGCCTGAAGGGTGACATCCCAGCACCAACCCCCGCCTTCCCAACACACAAAAATGTCTCCTAAAGGCTCCTGGAGTTTTCACCGTGGAGGCAGAGAAGCCTCAGGGCGCAAGGCAAAGTTGACCACTTTGCAGAACTGTCTCGGGCTGAGTGCTCCGCGTCCCTCTCCTGCGCGGGGCCTGTGAGCACAGAACACGGAGACGCAGCAGAGCCGGCGGGTTTTCCTCCCATGCCGCAACGCACGCCAGACGCACCAGCTTCGGAGACGGCAGGTATGTGTGATGACAAAGCCCGCTCCCCGCTCACGTACATATCAACGGAATGTAAGTTGGAGAATCATGCGAATAACAACAAATAGTCCCTCAGCAAATAAAAGACCGCACGCACGGGGCAGAGTTCGTTTTATAGCTCACGCACCCTTTCTCTACATAACCACCTCGTGCACACCTCTAAATCTAAATCCTTCTTTGTTTCCTTAAAACTCAGCCTTCAAACTCCCTCACAAAGATGACAAGACGGGGGGTGGGGGGGGGAGGTAGGGGGGTGAGGGGGTGGGGTGGGGGTGGAGGCAGCTCTTAGGGGTCCTCAAAGTAAATGAGAGAAAAACTAACATTAGCCGTCATCCCTACTTACCTGAACACGACCTGGGACCCTATTGTCGGTATTCTTCCTCTAACTGTGGGCTTTCAATTTTAAATGAAAAAAAATTCTTAAAAAAAAAAAATCCGGAAAATGGGGGAATGACAATATAAGTGTTTAATGATTTTCACCATGCTTTTCAGTCTGAGTTAAAAAAAAAACACATAGGTTTGAGATGGGGTGTTGGGGGCGGTGGTCAATGGGAGAAAATAAATTGAGAAGGATGCCCAAATTGTCTAGATTTCTCCTCCTCTCATTGTTTATCAGTTCCATGTAATGGAGGTGGGGGAAAAAAAAGGAAGGGAGGAAGGGAGAAACAAAGAACAAAAAACCAGAAACAGAAGAGATTCCCAACGTAGAAGTACTAGCCTTGTTTGCTAATTTTAAAAATCTAGACCCTTTTTAGCCTCAAAAGGCCTTGGACGCATCATGAATCTATTACAGAAGCCATGACTGATGCTGCCCCTGCTGGAAGCATGACTGAAGCTTTATATAGAAGATTCTCTAGAGAGAGCTCTGTGATACTGGAGACTGGCAATCTAATTATTCCATTTCTGCCTACTTAAAAGGAAATGAAACTCAGCTCCTTCAGGTGTATGGGGACTCCTATTACAAGTACGAAGGACTTGAGCAAAGAATGTAACACACCTTTTGCTCTCCAAATGGTACAGGTACTCCTCAAGCCAGGCCTGGGTTCCCTACTTCAATTATGTATTGATTATGGTAATGATCTAAAAGTACCTGGAAGGAAGTGACTTCCGGCATTGATCCTTTGCTAATCTTGCTATGATGAATCCACAAATCGGGACAATATGCTTACAGGGTGTGATGTTATAGTCTACACAACACTGAAAGCTAAAAACTGCCCTGTATTTTAGAGAGCAAAATAGCAACAAAAACTCTCACCCTGTCTCCAAGTGGCATAGTGAATGGATGCTTTCTAAAAACAACCGCCAAATAGGTGGTACACCCTGGGCTAAAGGCCACCCTGAACATGCTTCCATCATAGCAGCTCCACTCTCCATGTACAATAAACGCTAAGGCGGGTTAAGCCCTTACATGAAAAGGCCATGTCTGTTAGAATACTAAAAGATCTGCTACCATCTCCATTAAGGCAAACCACGTCTAAATGATGGTGATAGGAATGTGTCTGAATTTTCTCAACTGTAAATGACCCTGAAGGGAAGTACAAAAACAGACAATTTACGTATACTTAGAATCATACCATCTCTCTCTTCATCATGCAATACTGGCTCCTCGCATCAGGAAGATTAAATAGAATATTTATACATATCCTTTATACATTTCTTTTTCTCCCTCTATGAATAAACATGTGCTTGTCCGTGTCCAGGTTTCCAAGGCCACACATGGTTATGAGCTACATTTTCTGCACAAGAGTCCAGTTTGGATTTGTTTCTTGCTTAGGATATGACTGGGGTCTTCTCAATTTTTCCGGATGTCCGCGTACACCACAGACTCTGACTTGTTAATCTTGTCGCTGTGATGTCCGCCAGAGTGGTCTAGTTGCGCATATATGACTGGGCCCTGGAGAAGAGAAGTAGAATTAGAGGTTTGGAAAAACTGGTGGTCCCATTAGGTGCAGGGACAGAAGCAATGATTAAAGTGAATATTGTTAGGGTTCCAGAGCGAAGAGTTCCCTCTTTTGAATGTCTTCAGGTACATATGTTCCTTCTTAGGAACAGTATGTCCAGGACTGACTGTATTTTTTTCCCGGGATTGACTTTAAAACAAGATTGGGTATACTTGGTAATTGTTCAAGCTGGTACATAGAGATTTATTACATTATTCTGTCTACTTTTGTATCTGTTTTAAAATTTCTATAACAATATAGTATTCCTTCTCAGGAGTTACGCTTATCTTAATACCTGTCACAGAATTCCTCAACTCTTGTAATTGGGAGTCTCAAGGACAAAGATGGGCACTTCTGTCAACCCGAGACCCACTGAAATCATGACTTTCAGAATGATACAAGAAACCAGCATATTCAGTGCCACTCGAAAATACAATCAATTAGAACTGGTCACTTTATACAAATAGGTACTTAAAAAAACTTCAAATATTCTTACACGTACCTACTTATAGTATAATTCTGTTAGTCTAATCTTATCATAACCAATAAAAATATTGCTTCTTTGGTATCTAAGATCAGGTAACCATTTTTCCTGTTTTAAAATTTAAAATAACCCCAAAGCCACAATCTACAGAGCTATACGGAAAAGCCCTAACTGGACTAAAGTAGAAGAGGTCCTCTTCTCACCCTCAGCAGTAAGGAAGAGAGCTGTCAGGGTCCCACCTGGGACAGCGAGGCAAAGTTGCCTGGGGCAGAGCGAGTCCTCTGACTCTTGGGGAAGGAGGGGAGGCCGAGGGTTCAAATATCAGACAGGTGGCTGTGCTTCACAACCCTTAAAGTCCCTTCCAACCCAGAGATTCTAAAATTGTAAACAACAACAACAAAATAGGCCTGTTTTAGGGGTAAAGACAAGTTAATATAACCCAAAGTCGACTTCTCTCCCAATCCAGGGAAATCTCTCCTTGAATAGTCTACTACTATGCTTAAGCTTTCAACTTTGAAATCATAAGCTCAGTAGCCAAAAGTATGTGGTTTAAAATAAACATCCTTGAAACTGTTCTGTATGAATCTGTAATGGTGGATACATGACATACGCATTTGGTGAAACCCACAGAAATGTACAACACAAAGAGTGAACCTTAATATAAACCATGGACTTTAGTTAATAATAATGTTTTCTATATTAATTCATCAACTGTAACAAATGTACCATAACAATGCAAGTTGTTAATAATCAGGGAAACTTTGGAGAGGAAGGAGTACATAGGACCTCTCTTTACTTTCTGTTAGATTTTTCTATAAACCTAACACTGCTCTAAGAAATAAAGTCTACTAATAAAAAGAAGAAAAAAATGGAAAAAAAAAACCCAAACATCCTCACTCCCATCTAGGAGTCCCACAACCTGCATCCTTTAGTGTGTAACGTGGGATCCTGTGGTGTTCAGGCCCCCCAACTTCTACAGAAGGGATAAACCCAGCTGTAAGGGCTATACAATGGTGCACCTAAAAGTAGAGTTATTAAAATAACACCCAAGGGCTAGACCCATTTGAACGTTGGCAGATCTGCAGTCTGAACTTATGAGCTGCTCTTCTTGGGCATGGTAGTAGCACTGGTGAGCACTAGCCTTGTGGCCTCAGGCATATTTTAAAACCCCCAAGCATTAGTTTATCTCTAAAATGGCACTAACAATAGTATTATACGTCTTAAGATGGTTGTGAGAATTAAATGAGATGATATCTACAAATAACTTAAGCAGTGTCTGGCAGCACTCAGTACATACTAATCATTATTCTCATGAACATATTGTTATACAAATATACTTGAAAATATACCGAGGTTACCAGTCAAGTAAATGAAGCAGTCAAAGTCAGTGTGTTTGTCTTTAGTCAGTGTGTGATACTCTCATGCCTGTCATGGGTAACACAACAGATCACGCTGTTAATACTGAATCAAACTGAAACCCTCTATATTCATCTCAAAAAGCTGCAAGTTAAATGTGATTCTACAAAATAAAAAGTTAAAGTTAACTATTTTAACTATTTTCTACTTCCAGGAAAAGAATGAAAAAAGTGTTTTCTAGTAAGTTAATGGATCCTTGGTAACAGCCATTTCCAACAGAACAGATCCTGAAATTAAATTATGTAACTTCCTAGACAATAAGACCTCATCCATTAGGAGGCTTAGGGTGTATTCATGGGGGAAGGAGTTTACACCATGTGATAGATGGTTACAAACTCTTTCCCTTGTTGCGTCTACACCCTTACAATATAATGCTGCAGCTCCTCCCACCAAGAGTAAGAACCTGCTTCTTAACCCCTTGAATCTGGGCTGGTCTTATCACTTGCTTTGACCCACAGAATGTGGCAGAAGTAACATGTGTAAGTTCCATACCTAGACCTCAACAGGCCTTGCAGCTTCCACTGTCTCCTTGATCTTGGAACCCACAGAGCCACCACCACCATGTGAAGAAGCCCAAGCTACCTGCTGGCTGATGGGAGACACACAGCCCAGTTGTCCTGTGTCTCTCTGGCCCGCCAACTGCCTGCCAGTCGTCAGCCTATGAGTGAGACCCCTGCCGGCTGTCCAGCCAACTGCAGATGCACGAGCGAGCCGGCAGAGGTCAGCTGAACTGCCCTAGACCGGAAGACCTGCCCAACCAACCCACAGAAGTGGGAGCCAAATAACTGGTGGTTGTTCTAAGCTACTGTCTTTTAAGGTGGTTTGTTACATAGCAATAGATAACTGATAAACTGTGCGAGTGGAAAAGAAAGAGCACAGAGAAAGCAACAAAGAAAAATAACAGAATAATCTCTGAATTGGTCAGTAAATGTTAAAACACCAGTAAGGTCTTTCATGTGAGACAGTATTGTCCTTCACGGCAAGAGAACGCAACAATTTGCTGAAAGTAACTGGGAAAACACTGAGGGATAAAAGGAACTCCTTCCTACTGATGGATTTAGTTTCTTCAAATTGCTTCCCACTATCTAATGTCCTCACTCCCTTTCCCCCTTAGAATGTAATAAGGCCCTCAGGTCAGGGGCTTTGTTAAATGCCTAGAATAGTCTTTGGCAGACTGTAGGTGTTGGATGAAGGGGTGGATGAAAGAATGGATCTAGAGGAATTCTCACCAGAATCGGAGCTCAGGAATCTGCTGATGAATCTAGCTCAATCTAACACAGCTCTCTGAAGTCGGGTTCCGAGGTTGACTTGGCAGCTGTAGGTACCCTGGGTCTCTGTGGGACATGCCTCAGGACTTTGACACTTTGAGGGCCAAGAAGACCACTGAGGACTTCAGGAGGGGCCAGTGAACCAAGATCAACTTGGAAATGTACCTGCCATCGCTAAGATATTCACTTTGGGGTGTTCGAGAGTTAAAACAATATCAACAATAACACCTACATTAACCGAGCTGGTTTTTTTTGGCTGCGTTGAGTCCGTTGCTGTGCGCAGGCTTTCTCTAGTTGCGGCGAGTGGGGGCTACTCTTCATTGCAGTGTGCGGGCTTCTCATTGCTGTGGCTTCTCTTGTTGCTGAGCACGGGCTCTAGGCGCATGGGCTTCAGTAGTTGTGGCTCACAGGCTCTAGAGCACAGGCTCAGTAGTTGTGGTGCACGGGCTTAGTTGCTCCATGGCATGTGGGATCTTCCCGGACCAGGGCTCGAACCCGTGTCCCCAGCATTGGCAGGCGGATTCTTAACCACTGCGCCACCAGGGAAGTCCCTTAACGGAGCTGTTTTTACTGTACATCTTGACACTCACCTTTCCCTCATCCTCCATTTTTTGTTTTTTTTTTGGCGTTGCCACAAAGAATTACCATAACCAAGTGAAAAATTGCTCTGTACATATATATTTTCCCTAACTACTTATTATACAAGTAGTCTTTACTATTGAAAATGTTTCAAGAGACTAATTGCTTGACCTAGGTCTATTGTTTTAGTTTCAGTTAGAGATGAAATTTCCCCTGAACTCTACTTGCATGAAATTTATTCCAATATAAAAACATACTGGTGAAGGTGTGGGAAGAGGGTCCAGGAAAAGAGGGTTATGGAAGAGCAAGGAGACCTATCTCTGAACAGATATTAATTTCTCGGAAGCTATTATATCCTGAAGTACACTTTCCATGGTCTCTGTAGCCCTTTAGAATCTGAATCTGGTCCTTCAGGCACTAGAGGACTCACACCTGACAAGCTAGCACAAGTATCACTAAGAGAGAACATCTGTTTTTACCACATGCTCATTGACTGTTCACAAAGCACATTTTCAGTATTTATTTCACATCACCAAATATAGATGTGAAACAGATGTGTCTTGTGACATTCTTGGCGATAAATGAAACTGATTATCAAAACGAAGTTGAAAAGAACTGGACAGGCAGGGTAGAACAAATACATGCCTTAGAGCCACACACAGATCGGGGTCTAATACCAGCTCTTCCACTAACTACTGACCTCGAGCAAGTGACTCAACCTAACTAAGCCTCAGTTTCTTCACGTGTAAAATAGGGACAGTAAAAGAACTTACCTCACAGGGCTGTTGTGAGGACTAAATGAACTAATGCACATGTTGTACTTCTGGAGACATTACATATCTATAGACTATACTTGACAAATACATAATTGTTCCACTCACTGTCCTCCATAAATACTTGCCCCTCCCCTCCTTTTTTTTTTTTTTGACTACACCACTCGGCATGCGAGATCTTAGTTCCCCAACCAGGGATCAAACCCATACCCCCTGCACTGGAGGCATGGAGTCCTAACCACTGGACCGCCAGGGAATTCCCACTTGCCTTTTGTATACAAAGCATTAACCACTTCCAGAAAAGGATCTAGAAAACCAACTGTTTGTAAGATATATTCACAAAAATTATTTGAAACCAATGTCATTCAAAGCTAAGCATTGCAAAGAAAGATTTGTACTTATCTTTTCCCTAATGCCAGAATACTCCAGACTCTAGGCAGCACCTACGTAACACCCTTCCCAACTCAACTTCCCACTCTGTTTGCGGGAAGATCCCTAATTTGGTTCTCGTGTGCACCTTTCCTTCGCTCAGGTAAACGACCCCGCTCTCCCCTGCCCCCAGGGTGAAGCCGATCATAACTGCTGTCCCCCTGCAGATGACTGGAAAGGGCATCAGCATGTGACCCACTCTGCCAAGGCGACTAGGAAAAGTTTGCTGGGGGGGCCTCAGGTAAAGATTTTCCTCCATAATAAAAACCACCTGGGAGGAGATTCAGCTCTAGGAGTTCAGCTCAGGTGCATTTTTTCATGAACTACCTGAAACCATGGCAGCCATTCTGAGGCTGAGGGAAGGAGCCTGAGAACAAAGACAATATGCAGAGGATGAAGGAATAAAATGGGAAGAACCTGAGTCTTAATGACATTGCTGGGCCTCTTGTGAGTTAATAAACTTCTTACTGTTTTTTAAATTTATTTATTTAATTTATTTATTTTTGGCTGCATTGGGTCTTTGTTGCTGCCCGTGGGCTTTCTCTAGTTGTGGCGAGCGGGGGCTACTCTTTGTTGCAGTGTGCGGGCTTCTCACTGCGGTGGCTTCTCTTGTTGCGGAGCACAGGCGCTAGGCACACGGGCTCAGTAGCTGTGGCTCACAGGCTCTAGAGCGCAGGCTCAGCAGTTGTGGCACACGGGCTTAGTTGCTCCGCGGCATGTGGGATCCTCCCGGACCAGGGATCGAACCCGTGTGCCCTACACTGGCAGGCGGATTCTTAACCACTGCGCCACCAGGGAAGTCCCTTCTTACTGTTAAAGGTACTTTTAGTCAAGTCTTCTGTTACTAGTCTTCCAATTATAACAAAAATAGTGGCCAAAGACAGATGAGTGATATAGTGCACTTAATGCCCTGCCTGGCTATTATGTTTCATCTTTTGTAAATTTCCTTCCTGCAGCACTAGTATTCTTTCTCTTCTGATAAAATAACTTTGAGTTATTTATTCGTCCAAATAGTAATGACTAATGCTATTAGACTCTCAGATGACGCCTGCAGATAGAAAATGGAAGGTTTTGATGATCAGGGAGCATGTCATGATAGAACCCTTGGAAGAAAGTCCCAAGGGGTAGTCTGCAAATATCCCTACCATGCACCCATTTCACAGATCTGAGTGCAATATGTGGGCAGCAACTGCCTAAACCTCTCCTTATAAGGCACGGTGTACCATGGACTCTTATAATTAGCAATGGAAAAATGAGAAGGGGCTTAAAGATCAACTTGCCCCAACCCATCATTTCAAAGATAAGGGAACAGATGTGGAAGTTAAATAATGCCCCGCAAGCTAACACCATGAGCTGAACCCCAGAGTCAATACTAGTTTGTAACACATCACTAACCCTTAAAACACTAAGATGTCTATCTAAATATGAAGATTTCCTCAAGGCTGTTTTGTCAGGATATATACATAAAAAAATTCTCCATACCATAGAAAAGCCTGAAAATGACCTGAACAACCCAGGAGACTCTGAGGTTCTGGAGGGCAGGGACTGGGTGATACTCATGCCTGCATTTCCCACATCCGGTTTACACTGTAAGTATGCTGAGCACTCAAGTGTGTGTGGAAGTGATCAAAGAGAACATGCAATGGAATGACTGACTCTTCAAAACAATTGCTACCTTTGGTTGTGCTCAACTTACAAAAAGTACTTAATCTCATAAATTACCTAATAAGAGGAACATATCAGGTCAAGCCAGTTTTTCCTAAACCGTGAAACCTTTTCTGCCTCAGTTTGAACAACTGAAGATATATCAAAAGGATCCTGGTAAGAACAACTTCCATAAAAACCTCTGGTGCTCTGACACAGAGGTGTTTCTGATACACGTACTGAAGATGGCGTGTGATGGCAAGTAAGAGCACACACCAGCATCACCTAAGGCCCTGTAGCGCTTAGGAATTTTGTGGAGTATCTGAAGCAAATGTTTCAACCCCAGGATAGCAGCCCCTGTTCCAAGTTGACCACTGAATGCAAACCTAAATAAAACAAAAATTGGAAGATAAATCTCCAAGGGAATCACACAGTCCACTTCCAAGCCTTGTGTGGACCGACAAAGGCTTTATAAGTTCCAGAAACAGGTAAGGCAGAAAATGTCTTTAACAAGTTGTGTAACTTTTATGTAAAAATAAAAGGTACAGTATGACTTGATGAAAAATAACCAAGTAAGACAAAGGGTGCTCCAGGTACATGTCACTGAACAGAAACCCTGATTTGCAACATGTTAGAGAAGAGGCCTTCAGGGGCCTGCCCTGAGAGCAAAGGAAATAACCTAGGAATTGATCGTGAGGCACGCTGCAGCTTTCCTCTCAAAGCTGACCTGGTGTCATACTGCAAATGCTGAAAAATGATAATATAGATTGACACAGTGCTTGAATTGCTTCTCACTAACCTCCAGAAAACGCCACAGAGTCAGGCCTGGGCAGAACCCTGGGGGTTTACTCACAGGAGAGCTGAGCCCATCTCTGACTCAGGGACAGCAGTCATAGCAGGGTGGGGTCTTGGTGCTGAAAACAGGGCGGGCAAATCCACTTACTGAACAGGGAGCCCCCCCTCTCTCCTTCCTCTGCTCCATTCCCAAGCATGAGATCAGAGGATTTCTTTCTGGAGAAATCGACTAACCCAAGAGAAAAGACCTTAGCAACCGATACTTAGGGGGTCCCCCCAGTGAAAGCCAGCCAGCACTTTATACAAACAGTGAAGCCTACTACCCAGTAAGCTCTGTCTCTGCGAAAAGAGCTCGTGATCAGATCTGAGTGCCTTCAATATGAACAGATAAGCAAGGATCGCTGGGCATTTAAGGAAAGCTTTTAACATGAAAGACAAAAATTATAAAAGAAAAAAGGGAATTCAAAAGAAACAGCAAAATCCAGTAACAGAAGAAAACATTTTTTAAAAATCATAAAACAGAAGAAAAAATGATATGCTCAGAGAGATAAGACAATGCATCCATGAAAAGTACGGGCTATTAGAACCAGAGAATAAGCAATAGCTCTTGAAAATTAAATAAAAAGATAGCAGAAATTAAATATTTAATAAAAGTTGGAAGATAAAGTTGCAGAAATTTTCTAGAAGAAACTGCAAAACAGAAAAAATTAAGAAAACGAAAGGACTGCTCTAGATGATCTAATTGCTAACAGGAATTTCCAAAAGAGAGGATAGAAAATGGAAGGAGGAAAATTTCCAAAGAATAATGGAAGACAATACCCTAAGACTGAAGGGCAGAGTTTTCAGACTGAAAGAGCCCACTGAGTAGCCAGTACAATGAACAAAAAAGGCCCACAATTTTATAAAATTTCAGAGCATGAGGGATAAAAAAGATTCTAAGAGAAGGGGAATAAAACTGGTCCCACCCGAAGGAGGAGGAATCAGAACTGTATCAACTTCTTAGCACTGGAAGCTACAAAAATCAGCAATGCCTCAAAATGCTGAAGGAAAATGATTTCCAACCTGGAATCCTACCCAACCAGATTATCAGTCAAGCTTGAGGGAGGAGAATAGAAACAATTTTAGACCTGCTAAAAACAAATGTATTATCTTACAGTTTTGGAGGTCAAAAGTCTGAAATGTGATTCACTGGGCTAAATCAAGGTATCAGCAGGGCTGCATTCCTTCTAGGGGCTCTAGGGAGAATCTGCTTCCTTGCTTTTTCCAGCTTATGGAAGCTGCCTGCATTCCTTGGCTTGTGACCCCTTCCTTCATCTTCAAAGCCAGTAGAATAGCATCTTCAAATCTCTGGCTCTCACCCTCCTGCCTTCCTCTTATAAGAACCCTTATGATTACATTTGGCCCACATGGATAATCCAGGAAAATCTCCCCATCTCAAGATCTGTAATCACAGCTGCAAAGTCCCTTTTGACAGGTAAGGTAACATATCCCATAGGTTCCAGGGATTAGGATGTGGACATCTTTTGGAGGTCATTATTCTGCCTACCATACGAAGCCTCAAAATTTGTATCTGCTGTGCATCCTTTCTCAAGAAGATAAGGAGGCCTCCCCAAACTCTGATTTCCGCCTCCTCAATTCAGTGAGACAGGTAAGCTGTTTCTCTTCTCCCCTCAGCACTGCAGCCTTGAGGAGTAAGCTGGGACGATCACAGGGCTCCCCTTATTTGTTTCCCTTCTCTTAGGAATCATGGTGCTGCACAACCTGTTTTCCAATGTCCGAAGTCCATTGTTTCTTTTTTTTTCCCTCCCCGTTTGTTTTCAACAGGAGAACAACGCCCATGGCACTTCAAGGACAGAAGAAAAAGTTTCCAAGGCTTCTTTAGGTATTATGCCTACCTGTAACTCTAACGCCTTTATTCACAACCCTATTCCCATTCACAATCCAAATTAGTGAACTGAGGTATACTACATAATCCGAGAGAGAGACAGACGGAGAGACAAACAGAATGAGAGATATGGACAGACAGACTAGGAACAAGTAAGGAGCCTGATGTTGTGAAAGACAATGCCTAGAAATCTAGGTTCTCGCCCCAATTCTGTTGCTAACGGGGTCTGTGCTTTTAGTAATTGAACATCGCAATGCCTCAGTTTCCTCACCACGTAGGACAACTGTGAACTAAGACTGTGGAATACTTCTTCCACAAAACACTGTTCTCCTTTACTTCCTCTTAAATCCACCCGCCCCACTGCACCCTCAATTCCGCCTCCTCAGGGCAAAGTTATAACTGGCCACATTCCTTCTAATGCTTTCTACCCCAGAAGACCAGAATTGGTACTAAGCTCTGGAATTTCTGCCATTTATAGTTACACCAGCATGGCCAAAACACAATATTAACCTCAATGCCAGATTCCATGCTAAATTCCAAATGAAAGTTATTTCTTCTCTGTACTTTCTACAAGAAGTAGAAACTAAAGCCTTTCCTTGTTCATCGAGCCTAATTATTCAGATAAATGTTTACTTTCAATTTCTCCTAAAGAATTCATACAAAAGAACTTTTCTGTTTTATTACCAACACCAAAATCAACTTTTTGCTGTGAATTCCATGGCTTATAGAACACCTCAGTATAGAATCTAGTTCGCTAGCTTTATTTCTTTGAGCAATGAAGGAAGAAGTATTTACATCTGACAAAGCCATTTCCTAATTTTTGCTTGGGCCAATCTGTGTGTGGTGGTTTGGTGGAAACCTTTACTCAAGTCAGATTCTTCCCCACATACCTTCTTGTGGTCCTCCTAAACCAGCCCTTACGTTCCCCTCTGTTTCTCTTGCTCTCTCTCTTTCTGTTTCTCACAGCTCAGTATTCTTTCCCACACCCCACAACGTGACAGAGCACCAAACTGCAGAGCATGGCATGGTGGGCAGAACTGCAATCAGCCGTTACCTGGTGAGATCCAGAAGGCAGGCTCTTTACTAGACCCTCTGTGTCGGAGGGGGACTTCCGCGGAGCCTGCTTAACCGGTGACACATTCTCTGATGTATTGCAGCTGATGAGTTGGCAATTTGGAGAATGTAAAAAAAAAAAAAAAAAAATTAAAATAAATGGAAACAAAAAATATAGAAATGCAAGTGATGACAAAATGAAGTAGCAGATGTATAAAAACAAAACTCAACAAAACAATGAGTATCAAAACAATCACATATCTTGAAACTATTTTTTATCCCTGACACTAATTCTTCCAAGTCAGTGAAGCTACTCCAGGGGAGGTACAGAATCCAATGTGGTACAATCTCTTTGCCCCAGTTTACAACAATGATATCTGCTGTACGGGATGCTGGCTACAATGTACGTTTATCCTTTTGCTGCTTTGGCTTTTTCCCCTACCATAAATCCTCCTTTGGGATACAGGTTTAAAGGAGCAAGCTATACCTTCTTGATAGCAATTCGCTTTTGTGATCATCAAAGGCAAACCTCTTCTGAATGTGCTTCCAAAATGACAGATACAGATCCAGGCTCATAGTCTTGGCTTATCTCATTCCTTCCATTCCCTAGGTCCCCATAGTTTGTTTCCCCACCAATTCCGCAACCAAACCAAAGAAAATCCAGGAAGTCATGGATGATAAGAAACCGTGGAATGCCACATCACACGGGCTGAACTTTTTCAGGGGCAGCAGGGTCTTCAACAGCAAGCCCTGTCTCATAAATGAACCAGGGAAAGTGAATGCCAGGAGGTAACTCATTAAGGATTCCCTGATGGGATGTGTCTTCAGCAGAGCTTCAATCCCTTATGATGTAGTTTTTAAAAATCTTAGGAGTGTGGAGAGAATCACATTTAAAGTGTCGTTACTAAGACCAAAGCATACAAAGCATTCTGCAAACTGTGCCTTCTCTGAACCAGGAGGCTATATGCCACAAACCAAAATGGTTTGAGTATTGTAACACGAAGAGTCTAACTCAGTAATAATACAATTCAAGTATAAAAAAACTAAAACACACACACACACACACACACACACACACACACACAGACACACACACACACACAAAGGCATTTTACATGAAGAACATATATGTTCAGATGACCATAAAACCTGACAACCCAATTTCATTGGGATGGTACACTCAACATGTTTCTAACACAGACACGTGACATATTTGTGGACAAACCATGATAGCTGTTGGGTTAGCTCAGAGCTGGCTAGTTAGTTGTCAACAAGGGAGATGGGCTGAATACATACACATGAATATTAACAGCAACGGCCAATGTGATTAGTTACCATGTGTCTAGTGGGAGTGGAAGAGGAGACCCAGCCCTGTTATAGGCCCAATGTGTCGTCTATGTCAGCTTTTCTTAAGAAGTGGAAGATAGGCAGGATCTGATCCCGGCACACCAAGGTAGAAAAGGCAGGGGAGGGGGAAAAAAAAACCAAAGTAAGAAGAATAGCAGCATTCACGACGCCATGCAGAATTCTAAGGCACACTTTTCTGTGCCTTTATTAACCCAAAAAGCGTGAACTACAGAGACTGGCATGTCACCACCCTGGATTAGTTTCATGTTGAAAACCAATGCTCCGGTTATATTTCATCATAGACCACTCACCATGCAAGGGGGCAGGTACAGTCAGTAGAATAGAAACATTCCAAGCAAATAATATCTGAATTTGAACACTTAAACTCCTTAAAACACAGCACTCTTAAAAAGTAGAGCAGCAGAGCCCAAAGCGAGAAGTCCCCACCATCCACCAGCCAGGGAGTCCAGGGCATGCAACCCTCTCAACCACAGTCCCTTCCGTGCACCTGGGACGCAGCTCGTGCTACATCAGCTGAAACCCAGCCTCGCTCTCAGTCTTACCACACGAGTTCTACCAAGCTTATACAGGCTAGCTTTCCAGCTGGAGTGGCAAAAAAGAGAGGGTCCTTCAATTAGACACACACCCTATGCTCAAAGGTGTTCTCTTTGAGAAGCCGCAAACAGAACGGAAGTCTACTTTTCTTTATTGCTGGTATATTTTGATGTTCTACTCTTATTAACTCAGCTTGGATAAGTCCAGCCATGCATTTGAGAATGGTCAAAGCAATAAACCTCCTTACCAAACTACAAACAGGAAAAGCCCTGCATCATCACATCAGGTGGGGGGTCATTTATCAGCATACTCCTATTATTATTATTATATTTACCTAACTGAAAAGAAGAACCTTATGAGATTATTACCTAGAGATCAAATTAAACTCATATTAGGTAAGTGATATCTGTGGCTTAATAATGCTAATTGCAGAGTGGATGATACTGAAACACAGAGCACAGACTACTGAGCAGTCCATTTCACCAAACCTAAGAAAGAAACTGAAACAGGGATTAGTGTCATAGCCCACGTTTAACAGCAGGCCACTGATTTCTGCTTGCCTGCGTCAGAACGTCTTCTAAGAAGATGGCTTGATTCCGACATGAAAGCTAACGGTAGCTAATTCTTCACAATTCTTTTCCCATAACACATACAGAAGTTTTCATAAACTCTGATTCCTTCCCTCCACCCTTCCCCCCAAAAGCAGAGCTCCTTACCCGGTGTAATCCCGTTTAGAGTTTTTCCTTCTATAGAGGACAGCCAGAATCATGGTGATGAGCAAAGTGAGACCTAGGACCACAGCAGTAACTATACCCACCACCACCCAAACTGGAAATGCGGGCACAATCTCTAGAGAGAAAGAACAAAATAGGTTTAAGGTACATTGCGACAGAGAGAAGAAATGGAATTGTATTAAGTTAATAAACAAGTGTCTTCCTTTAGCAATTACCATACACCATTTTATTATCCAAATTATGAGATCCTAGTACCTAATTGATGACAGAGGAACATTAGCTGATAAAGAATGAGCTTTAGAATGAAAAACATTTCTATATACATAATCCCTCTCAATGCTCTAAAATCAAAGAAAAGCTGGGGATGTGAATTTACCTCAATCTATTCTCCAACAAAGCAGACTTTGTCTCGAAATGAGACAGCAGAACCTGCGTTTCCTGCTTATTCTCCAAAAAAGGTGAAGAAATAGCTATACTGTTTCTGCCAATGTTAAAGCTTTCTCCTGGAGAATATTAAAACAATATTAATCTCCTTCTTTCCCAATACTCACCCCATCCAACTATAATGAATCTGGTCTTACTTCTAATTAACAGTGAAAAATTCATACTCCTTTAATCTGATCAATATGCTCCAGACAGCAGGTATACAAATGGAGAAATCAGCCACTCCAGTTGGAATGAGTTCCCTGACCCCCAGGCATGTTCGGTAGAGCCACAGGTTGATGGAAACAGGCAGCATAACTGTATGGCAGAAATACCCCTTCCAAACACACCCTGAAATGTAACTCTTGTTCTCTAACTAAGCATGAGATAAAGGGGACTGTATCATTACTGCAAAAATACTCAAGGAAGTACCTTTCTCTACAACATAAAGCCTAATGTGTCCTGGCTGGACAACAATGTCAGGAGGATTTTTGACATCACAGATGTAGGTGCCATTGTGTATAAACTGCATATTTTCTATGTTGATTGATGCATCTTTCTTGTCGAGGTCTCCAGCCCAGCTGATTCTGTCCTTAAATGGTGGATAATTCCCGGCATACACTTGCCCTTGGGAGTAGTGGAAAAACTGCAATTAGAAAAAAAGAACACATGAGCTATTCTCAAAAGTAGAAGTTCTAAACTCTATTATAGGCATGCTGTGAAGGGTTCTTTTAAAAAAAGACTTCATCCGAGGAGCTCCAATCAAGATGGCGGAGTAGAAGGACGTGAAAAAAAAGACTTCATCCAGAAAGAAATGCCACATCATATTACAAATCTCAAGCTATAGAACCTAAGCCAGACAGGGATTTAGAAATCATGGAGTTCAACCCTGTTTCAGTTGGAGAAATAAATGTGTACATTCTCTCTAAACCTCTCAATAGCCCAGTGGTATAGCAATTACCACCCATATTTTTATAATAAGGAAATGGAGACTCAAAGAAACCATTTGCCCAAGGTCACAATGACAATAGGTGGTGGATCCAGAGTCAAAGTCAGGACCACCTGGCTCTTCAAAGCCAATTCTCTGATGGACACCACGACTAAGCCCAGTGAATCCAAAGGTTTCAGCCTTAACTCACAAAACTTACCATTAAGATACGCAAAGCATCAAGAAAAAGAAGCCTAGGGCTTCCCTGGTGGCACGGTGATTGGGAGTCTGCCTGCCAATGCAGGGGACGCGGGTTCGGGCCCTGGTCTGGGGGGATCCCGCGTGCCGCAGAGCAACTGGGCCCGTGAGCCACAACTACTGAGCCTGCGTGTCTGGAGCCTGTGCTCCGCAACAAGAGAGGCCGCGATAGTGAGAGGCCCGCGCACTGCGATGAAGAGTGGCCCCCACTCGCCACAACTAGAGAAAGCCCTCGCACAGAAACAAAGACCCAACACAGCCAAAAATAAATATAAAAATAAATTAAAAAAAAAAAAAGAAAAAGAAGCCTAAATATCACAGATCAGTTAATCTGATGGGTTACCCAGTCTTACTTATTGGTTTCCTACAGAAAAGTCATGGATATGTGAAAGGAACACAACCCAGACAACCGAAAATGTTCTCGTCCGCCTTTGCAGCTTCAGCCTTTAGCCCCTTTCTCTTTCCACTCTCACTCTCTCCCCAGACCTGCTTTCAGCAAAGGAACTCATTTCTCAAAGTAACTTTGTCAAACCCAGCCCCCTGGAAGTAAGGTCAGGCCTGGTGGGTGGGGATCTATCCTGATATGTGGCTTCAATCCAAGCAGCTCTGCTGGAGGCTGGACGTCTTTGTTCGGATTCACAGATGGGGCGATAGTGGGGTTGGGGAGGGTGGTGGAAATGAGCATTAGTCAACCACTGAGCTGCACTGGCAATCCAAACACAACATTTTCAGAACCTTTTGTGGAAGCTGAAAACCCCTGTGCAATCTCATCCATTCCTATGATTTAATGGCCATCTACAATTTTGTTAACTCGCAAACCTCTCTCACGCATAGTGCTTCCTGCAGCTCTAGACCCCTAATCCAACTGCCTACTCACTCAGCTGCCTCCACCCTCCAAGTCTGCCACCTTCTCCTATAAACTCCATCTTCTACCTGTGTATCTCATCTTGACTGATGGCTACATGCCAGTCTCGCAAACCATAAATTTTGGAGTTATCATTAACTCCTCTGTCTTCCTTCCCATCCAATTAATTTCCCAATCCTGGGACTTCCCTGGTGGTCCAGTGGTGAAGAATCCACCTTCCAATGCAGGGGATGCGGGTTCAATCCCTGGTCGGGGAACTAGCATCTCGCATGCCGCGGGGCAACTAAGCCCACGCTCCACAACTACTGAGCTCATGCGCCTCAACCAGAGCCCGCATGTCGCAAACTACAGAGCCCACACGCCCTGGAGCCTGCACGCTACAACTAGAGAAGAGAAAACCCGCACGCCACAACTAGAGAGAAGCCCGCGCACCACAACGAAAGATCCCGCATACCTCGGCGAAGATCCTGCATGCCTCAACTAAGACCTGATGCAGCCAAAAATAAATTAAATAAATAATAAATAATAAATAAATCTTTAAAGAAAAAAAAATCCCCAATCCTGTCAATTCCATCTCCTAAGTTTCTCTTTTCTATTTAATTCCCACTGATAATACCTGATTTTTATGTCCTCATCATCTTGGGCTATGACCTCTTAACTGGTCTCAAGCTCCTCTAATCCATCCTCCACAATGCCTAAATGATTATTGGGAAAAAAAAAAATTAAAAACCATTTATCAAATATATACCCTGTGTTTAATATAACTAATGCTTGTTAGGAACTATGAAGGCTCTGAGATTTTACCCTCCCTGCAAGTCGGCCACAGGTTCACAGATGCTGGCAGTAGACACAAGACTCCTGGGAAGTCTTTGTTCTCATGAAGAAGTCTTGGAGACAAAGGACCCTATTACTTACAAACAGCCAGCAGCATGTTTTTATTTGTGGCCCCTGCCCCCCAAGGCCCATAGGGACGGCATGGAGGGGATTGGGTGGATGTTGTGCGTGCAGAGGCTCGGTTTCACAGCTGAGGAGCCCCAAGCTTAGGAAACACAAATCTTTTATAATGGCCCCAATGGGAGACATATTACTATCTTGGACAGTAAGCAAACCAGTCCTCTGCTCCAGAGGGAGACACCGTCTTCTGCCTTCCAAAGCTAGTCACTGAACAAGACAGGCAGCCAGGGCCTCCGCTTGTAAGATGGGCAGAAATGTGAAATACCATGAAAAATAACGCTCTGACACTCATAACCACGCTGCAAGGTGAGAATCACCTGCCAGATATTTGGCAAGTGAGGAAAGAGGCCCAGAAAACCTTAGTGACTTACTCAAGGTCACAGGTCTCGGAGACAGAATTCAAAGCTTAAGCTATTTCCATTATTTAATGCCTCTCATGTCTGATCATATCTCACCTGCCTCAAACCCTTCACCTCTCTTCTTTACCAGGAAATAAACCATAAACTCTTAGCTTAGCAAACAAGTCCTTCTGTCATCTGGTCTCTGCTTTCCTTCCTACCTCATCTACAAATATCCCCTGAAGCACTTCTGAAGCAGCAACATAGACCTACACTACACTCTTTCCCACCTTTGGGCCTCCGCAAACCTCTCCCTCATCAGACTGGGTGCCCTCTGAAGGCAGGGCACAAGCTGTATTTCTCTCTGTGCTCCTCCACACTTAGCACATCACAGGAACTGTATATGTTTGCTGAACTGCACTGATTAATAACGCTTTGGTCAAACCAGTAAGAAAGAGAGAAATGAAACAGTAAAAAAACTCACACACAAAAAGGGACTAGATCTCCTTATCGACCAACATTTATTAAGTAAAAGCCACAGTGCTAAAACCATGAGGGACGCCAAAGGTGTAAGATAGATCTCTACCCTCAAAATGCTTACATTCAAGATAAAGAAGAGAAAAACTGTCATAGCAAGGGACCTTCTCTCACAGGAGTGGCCCAGATAACATGGGCAGGGAGTTTTAAGAAGAGCTAAAAAGGTCAAAAGAGGTCTTATGGAGGGATCACAATGTGAAGATGGGATACAACTTAAATGGCAAGAGTTCAGAAGTGGAAAAACAAAGCATAAAGCACTTTTTACTAGACTGAAGGAGATCACATGAGAGAACAGAAGTGGGGCTAGAACAGACAAGCACTGTTTGCAATGGGAAACTATGAGGATTCTGACTAGGGCAGTGGTGAGGTGAAAGAACTGTTTTAAGACAAGGCACCTGGTAGACTGTAGGACTGGGTTGAAAGGTGGATAATTTGAAGTGGAGGAATAACCAAGGGGGTTGCCGCACAAGTCCCGGCACACAGTTTTTTATCACTTAATGGAGAGCGGAGAAGCAGGAAGGCTGACAAAAAGCTAGATGCCAGAAACGAAGTAGGAAGAGCCAGCAAACGTTCTTATTTCTCAGGGTGGGTGTGAGGAGTAGAAGGGAAGGACAAACCACCCCCCCCCCAACAAAACTCAAGATTTAAAAAAAGAATCAGGTCCCTAGAAGAACATAAACACCCAAAAAGAACTAGCACAGAAGGGAAACAGAGGGGAGAAAAGATGAGCTCTGTTTTAGACATGTGGACCCTAATTCCATGGACCAGAAAAGCCATATCTGGTATGTTGGGCTTGATTTTTCCTTCTCCTGAAAATCTATAAAAATGAAGAGCATCCTGCTCATCTTATTAACTATGCCCTGACATTTGGGAGTTAAAGGATCCTGTATCAGTAACTGAACATTCTGGAATTAACTATAATCAGATCGGTGTGTAAGTATAAATTGATTAGCTAAAAACATTAATCAGAAATACAGCATGTTTGGACTTCCCTGGTGGTACAGTGGTTAAGAATCTGCCTGCCAGTGCAGGGGACACAGGTTCGAGCCCTGGTCCGGGAAGAGCCCACATGCCGCGGAGCAACTAAACCCGTGCGCCACAACTACTGGGCCTGTGCCCTAGAGCTCGTGACCCACAACTACTGAGCCCATGTGCCACAACTACTGAAGCCCGCGTGCCTAGAGCCCGTGCTCCGCAACAAAAGAAGCCACCTCAATGAGAAACCCGCGCACCGCAACTAGAGAAAGCCCGCGTGCAGCAACGAAGACCCAGCGCAGCCAAAAATAAATAAATAAATAAATAAATAAATAAATTTATTAAAACAAAGAAATACAGCATGTCCTTAATATTAAGGCTTGGGGTATGTAAACCTGCTTTGACCCACATGACAAGAATGTTTTCAGCATAAGTAAAACTGCTCTTTGAAGGAAAGAGCATCTGGGTGTCTTCCTGATGATGCTTTACTTTCTACAGATAAAACAATGTCCCTCACTTCTAGTCTGGCAAAAGATGTCAGTGGGAAATCTTCACAAATTTAAATAATTCTTTGGACTCTCCTGGGTAAATCTGTGTGT
This sequence comes from Balaenoptera musculus, assembly GCF_009873245.2. NCBI lineage: Eukaryota > Metazoa > Chordata > Mammalia > Artiodactyla > Balaenopteridae > Balaenoptera > Balaenoptera musculus. The sequence goes on along the minus strand of NC_045785.1, from coordinate 123,756,542 downwards.
TTAATTTTGCACCTATAGGATACATGATCCACGTTGATGCCATATTTATGGGAAGCAACAGAATGCCTGACTCTGCTTCCCCATGACATTTGTGTGGGTTCCTGCTCTCACTCACTCTGGGACTGTTTTACCCAGAACCATACCCAATTGGACCCAGTGGGGAAGTCATATAAACTTGTAATCTCTGACTTTACCTCACCTTTCCTTCCTATTCAGACACAACACCCAGGGGGCCTTCCTTTTTATAAAGCCTGAGGGACACAGGTCCACTCAAACATTTGGAAATCAGGCATACATTCCAACCCAGTATATTGATAGATAGATAGAGATATCAATATCAGTATCAATACAGATAAGAAGCTGCATTTAAGAGATGCCAAACTTATTTTTTTGGAGAGTCTCAAGCAAGAGACGGGCCTTGAAGTCTCTAATAGATAACAAACTCACTCATTTGGCAAGTGCGCAAACAAACTCACTCATTTTGCAAGTGCGCAATCAGAAGAATGGGTCATTAATCACACTAGATCAGTAAAGAACCCGGTGAGGTACGACCAGCGGAGAGCAAACAAGCAAACAAGCATTCCTACCGACACAGTGGTGTCCGTCCCCTCTGGCTGGAAGCTCCAGGAGACTGAGGTCAACGTGCCGGTTGTGTTAGTAGACTTGAACTTGCAGGTCAGCTTCCCTTGTGTCCCATTTGCCACGAAGATTTCTTTTGGTGTATACACCTCCAGGGCCGATACACCAACAGTCACTGGAGAGAAAGGAACAAGGAAAGCCTAAGAGTAGGATTTAGCATGAATACCACTGTGCATATTTATCAGAGGACAAAGAAAAGATACAAGAACGTTACAAGATGTATACAGTAATCCATCACCACTGTGTACTATACATTTCTGGCAGAATATTATATAGCCAGGTACTTCCTACAAACTAAACCACTGAGAGTCTGGGATTTTTGTTTTCTAATAAGAAGACATTTTTACTGGTTCAGTTATACCTAATATTTATGTTCTCTTTTGAATTAATAGACTATTTTTCAGAGCAGTTTGAGGTTTGCAGAAAGTAGGGAGTTCCCATATATTCTCTCTCGCTTCCCCCAAGCCCCAGTTTCCCCTATTATTAACATCTTGCATTAGTGTAGCACTAACATCGAGAATATTCTATATTTGGAATCATTCAGTAAATGTAGCCTTTTCAGATTGGCTTCTCTCACTTAGGAATATTAATTTAAGCTTCCTCCATGTCATTTTGTGGCATGAAAGCCCATTTCATTTTATTGCTGAATAATATCCTTTGTACGGATGTACTACAGTTTATCCATTCATCTACTGAAGGACATCTCACCATGCTTCTCTGATGGTCTGTTTTTAATGATGTGGAGGCCATATTTTTACTTCTTTAAATAGTTCTCACATTCACCTACTACATTTCAATTTGTATCAAGTTGATCTTTTCTCATCTTCCATATATAAAGCAATTAAAACTGTTTTAGGTAAGATATCACTTTATTTTAAAGCCATGTTTATTATTTAACTAACCCTTTTCCTATAAGGTATTTAAGGCAAAAAAAAAAAAAGAAGCATAACATATCTTGCTTTCATTAGTGAAATCTTACCTACCTCTGGATTTCAGTGTGCTAGACACATGTGCACTCAAGAAATAACTGACCACACTGGGTCACATATTCATTTACTCACTGAGTTTTTTTCAGATAGCCTAAGCCCAGGAAGTAGTAATTAAAATGTCTATCACTTGGCATATAAAAATAGCTCTTTTTCCGAGATCTATAATCAGAGGCAACCTGCAGGAATTATTAAGGATTCCCACTAAAATAAAATAATCTTCACGCAAAAAGAGACCCTTTCATGGACTAAAGAAGGTTAGAAAGAAACTTATTTGGCCTAAAAGTGGAAGCAATTAGAGCTAATATAGAAGAGATTAAAAACACCCATTTTCAAAACAAGGTTTTTTTAAAGAAATAGTCAGGAGAGAATCCCTATCTGCAGTGTTCCAATTATTCTTAGAATGTAACAGACAAGCAGAATAAGGAGGGGTATTGTCACCCAGGACTGACGGTCATACTCAGAATTTTTTCTTCCTGAGGTCTTAACTATGACTCCAGGCCAAGGAGAACAAGAGTACTCCCCCATTCCTCCTAACCGTCTTCCAAATGTTTATCCTCACGACACAATGGGCACTTTTGGCCATTCTTCTAAATAAACTGATAGCCACACTGCATCAAGCAGATTTTTTTCTGCTAAAGAGGGTGGATTATTATTATACGGAACAATGGATTATTATTCGTGGTCCAAACCTCAAAACAAGCCCTTCTTTTAAACAAGACGCCAACAAAAGACAGTTCCTTGCTATTGTGGGTAGGCAGAAAAGCAGCCCCAGGGCACTTGAGTTCAAAATGAAGGACAAAGCATAAGACTGGACAATCTGACCAGTTTATCCCAGGAAGCAGCACTGGTTTGTAACCCTTATTTACTCTGTGTGATTTTGACTAGTTTTCTCCACTGGGATGAGCACTGCAAGGAAAGCCAGTCTTTAAAGTCAACAAATAAAGTTTCTCAAGGATTTTCTCAAACCAGATCCCTGCCACAAGGCCTGGCTGCAAGAACTGTTACCCTGAGATGTTATTTAATGATGCAACTAGGCCAAGTGCCCAAGTTTACAGTCATGGAATTTTGACCAAAAAGACCAACCAAATGCCTAAATGGGCTCTTAGACAATCTATTTAAGACAGACAATTTAATTATGCCAAAGCTGGTTAAGAAACAAGTGGCTTTTAAAAACAACAACATACCATCACTCTTTGGCTAATTTGGACAGGCAGCTCTTAGAGCCAGGAAAATGAATTCCAACTCCAGCCAATCAGCCAGTTGCAGAAAAATAAAATAACTCCATACATAGCTAGTTAACTTCCTCTTGTCCCTGGCTCTTTCTCCCACTCTTGTCATAATTCTTGGAGCTTCCATTAGTCATAGGAAGAACCTTCCAAAACCCTGATCTCTTTGTTTATCTTATCTTCTCCAACGATCTTATCCTCAGGCCGATCCCAGCTGCTAATTCCCATAATCATGCCCTAGCCCAGGGCTTCTCAACCGTGGCACTATTGACAATCGGGCCAGGTTAGTCTTTGCTGTGGGGCTTGCCTGGGCGTTATAGGATGTTTAGCAGCATCCCTGACCTCTACTAGGTGTCCGTAGCAGCTTTTCTCATTCCAGCTGTGACAACCAAAAGTGTCCTTACACAATTGCAGATGTCCCCTCCTCGGGGGCAAATTGCTCCTGGTCGAGAACCGCTGCCCGAGACCCTATCATTAATACCTGCTCCCCCTCCACAATCTTAATTTTCAGGCTCTCTACCCTCTGACTGACCACTTCTGACTTTCCAGAACATTTCCTCCAATACCCTGATTTTATCAATCCTTCAGCCACATTAGAACCCAGAATCCATCAGTCCTCCAATCCTTTTACTGTCTCATCCCCAGCATGTCTCCACTGGTCCCGCTCGGATTACTTCCACGGTGCAGCACAAGACTCATCCCCTGGCTGCACCGTCAGCCCCCCTGCCTCTCTCTCCCGTCAGCGCATTCGCCCGGCCAGACCTCAACTCTGGTTAAGTGCACTTCTCTATCCATTCTGCATCTCTACCAGGGTGACTGACCATAGCTGGAGAAAAACACACAATCCCGCTGACTGGTTTCACCTTAAATTCATGATCGCTAACTTCAAAGAGGACTCCTAATGGTGCCCAGCAATCCTCCCACATTTCCCTACTCCATCTAGGCTCCACTCTCCTAAATGACTATTTTATACTTTCCTCTCTAACCTCAGCTGTGGACCTCCCCCTGCTTCTCTCGCTCAGCTGACGACTGTGCTTCCTGTTTCCCTAAGAAAACAGAAGCAATCACAAGAGAACTTCTCTGTGTCCCCAACCACATCCTACCCTCACCTTCTGCATCTGTGCCCTGTCTTCCTATGTGGGCAATGGCTGCACTACTCTCCACTGTGCACTGGATCTCATCTGCTCTCACGCACCTAGGGACACTGATCCAGCAAGTCTCCCTTTTTCTCCTGAAGATTTCATTCTCTACTGAGTTACTGCCATCAGCCATAGAATTATATGCATTTATATCCCAACTTTAGGGGGAAAAAATCTTGACCCTGCATTGCCCCACAGCGAAGATCCCTTTGCCCTCCTCTGACTTGTAAATCTTGAAAGAATTGTCTGTAGTCACTGTGTACAGTCTCCCTCCTCCCACTATCTCCTGAAGAAACCCAGTTCAGGCTTTCATCCCCAGTACTCCACTAAAACTGTTCTTGTTAAGGAATCCAACGACCTCCATGTGGCTAAACCAACAGTTAATTCTCAAATCTCATCTTTTTGATCTGCCTGCATTTGATACGATTGATCACTCCCTCCTTTTTTTTCCAGTTTGGCCTCTGAAACATCACCCCCTTTTGATTCTCTCCTCATCTCATTACCTGCTCCTTTCCTAGTCCCCCTGACCTCTACATGCTGGACAGTCCCAGATCATCCCTCTGACCTCTTATCCAGTCATTCTCTTGGTGACCTCATCTATATATCTATCTATTTTGGCTGCACCATGCGGCATGCAGGATCTTAGTTCCCCAACCAGGGATGGAACCTGCACCCCCTGCAGTGAGAAAGCAGAGTCCTAACCACTGGACCGCCAAGGAAGTTGGTAACCTCATCTAGTTTCAGGGCTTTAAATACCTCCTAAATGCCAATGACCCCTGTACACACACACACACACACACACACACACACACACATACACGTGCATATGTATTCAAATGTTTATCCAGCAATGTCACTTGGATCTAACTGGCATCTTAAATTTAACAATGTCAAGATGGAACCTCTGATTCCCACCTCCAAACCTGCCCTTCCATGGGCTTCTCCATTTCAGTAAAGGACAACTCCAGACTTCCAGTGGCTGAGGCCAAAGCTCTGGACAACTCTCTTTCTCACAACTTACCTCTAAGCTGTCACAAAACTTGCGTCTCTACGAAAAACATATCTAGAAGGTGATCTCTCCATGCTCTTTCAGTGCTATGATCTTGGTTCAGGCCATCATCATCTTTCACTCAGGTGATTTCCGTGACTTCCTAAGCTGGTTCTCTCTTCCACCTCATCCACTTAACTGCAGCCGATCCACGGAGAGGCCAGAGAGATCTTGGTAAAATGCAAGTCAGATCTTATCTCTCCTCTGCTCAAAACCCTCCAAGTTCCCCACATCAGGCAGGATCAGGTCTAGGTCCTCACAGTGACCCACAGAGCCTGATGTAAGCCAGCCCCCGGCCACCTCTCACACTTCATCTCCTACGCTTCCTCCCTAAACATGCTGAGCAGCCACGCTGTCACCTTGTTGCTCCTCTGCCTGTGATGAGAGCCCCCAGGACAGAGAGTGCTATGGACTAGGAGACAGGAAGTCATGATGACATGAGAGCTGAGAGAAGGGCGTTCAACCAAGAGAACTGCTGGGAGTCAGGTGCTCTGCACAGCTGATCTCGGGGAGAAGTTTCAGCAGAGATCCGTACTTAAAACTGCATGTGGTTACCACGCACATCATAGAAGCCCAAAGTGCTTACAGCAGTTTCTGATCAACTGCAATGAGCATGAACGCCAGCAAAGTTTCTCCTATGTGGGGAAAGAGAAGGAAAGCATAGATCTCCCCCTCGGACAACATTCCATGCAGCCCAAGCCAGGGATGAATTCACTGGTTTCTTAAACAATTGGGAATGGTTTGCTTTGTCAGCCTTTTCTTTTTTTTTAAGTGACTAGGGGTATTATGGAAGTATATAGTAAAATTATTGTGAAATTCAGATGGCTTGTCTTCAGAGTCATAAAAGAGAGTTTTAAGGGGCTAGTTAAAATGGCTAAAGAACGCAAATATAAAGAGCACTGAGATGTAGAGAAACTATTGTTCTAATCCATGTCATCCCATGTCACTGTAGACTGGACTCCCAGTCTGAATAAGATATTACATAGGTTTTTTTTTAAGCCTCAGATTTACCATTATGGTATAGTGGCAAAAATCGCTGTGAAAAGTATTAAAACTTTAGTTTAAAAACTCATTGATGGGGGGGGAAAAAGTCTCCTGTTGAATCTTGGAAAAACCAATTGCCTCAGGAATAAAAACATAGAAATGAAATGAAATGAAATAAAAAGATTAAATGATATACACATGTTTTTACAACCGGCCAACTTTGGATTCTGAGTTACATATTAACTTACAGATAAACTTCAGAATGGTAACAGTAGCTGAGCTTACTTTCTTCCTGGGGAAGGAATCTTGCTAAGTTACACTACAGTTCAAAGGGCAAGAAAACATATAAACAAAAACAACTCTTCTTCTGATGTGCTCTGGGAAATAAATTTCTAAAATGCACCACTTTTGTTGCCCAAAAGTATCATTTAGCAGTGGAGTGATAATGACCCTCAAAGTAGGAGATCAATTCAAACGAAAAAAGCCTGCAAAATCATTTGACAAGTAATCAAAAAGTTTGTGCAATCAACTCACTAAGGGTCATTTCTGCAGTAGTCAAATGTGATACCCCAAACTTGATATTCTTCCATTTTGGATGGAAACCTGAACAGTCTAGGGGAAAAAGGGGGGGTAGGGTGCAAATACAGAATACAAACAACATCCATCACAAGCACAAAAAAAGCAAATTCAAGAATGGTTTGCCCAAAGGGCTATTTCCTGACATGATCTATTTCGATATTTTGAATTATTGAAGTAATACAATGTCAATCATGTCTTCCAATGTCAATCATGTCTCATGTTAGTACATGTCAGGGTGACCTTTACGCCAGTAAATTCAAACTCTGATACCACAAAATCATTTAAAATACACTGGAGTGGCATTATTACGAATGAACAAACACTTTCATGGCCTAGTTTAAAATAAGTGTTTTCATTGTTATTGTTAAAGCAATTCCTTGCCGTGTTACTGCTGAGTCCATGTGTGATACACCCTGGTTTGTAAAAACCTTACCCTTTTAACAAACCCTGTTAAGGTTTTCCTTGAAATTGAAAGGCTTTTGTTTTGACTTTATTTTTTTTAAAGTACTTTGATGTTACCAGTATATTCTCCTCTTTAAAAGAGTACAATCAAGCAATTTACTCAAACAGCTTTCCAGGCTATTTCTTGTTCGCTGTTGGTACACAGTGATAATCTGATATTGTAATATCTCCTGGCGCAAGCGTAAATATGACCTTTTAAAACATAGTAAAAGAGAGGGACAAAAGAGAACACTGAACACAAAATTCAGACTAGTGGTTCTGATTGGAACGGCGTGTATGGAGCAGGATGTGTGCAGCACACCCTGTTGGTCGTGTTTGATTTCCTAGGCTGGGTAGTGAGGGCGTGGGAGCTTGTTTTTTAATGTGTACTCTGCAAAGTGTATCGACGTGTGTGCGCACACACACGCCCACTCTCTTTCTTTTGTATACATTTTATTTTTCATAATAAAAACTGATTTTTTTTAAAGAGAGAAAGGAAGACATCGGTAGGTGTTAAGAGATTTACTTCTTTAATTCCCCAATGCTCCAGTGAAAGCATCCAGCACGTGATTCCCTCCCAGCACAGCTGTGACTCCTATAAACAGGCTGAATAAACGGAAGCCAACGGACGATGCGTGTTGGTGGAAAAATTGCCGGGGGTCTAGGCAGAGGCCTCACGCCCCCCTCAGCACCAGGCCACTCTGCAGCAGAAGGGGGCTGCTTTCTGCCATGTATCAGGGCTATTCTGGACCTGCTTCAGTTGGGTGGCACAAAGTAAGGGGAGGCTAAAAAAATCTACTCTATTCAACGAGCCATAAATATTAATAAATTAAGCTTTTCATTTGTCGGGAACACACGCTCTTCCGTACGCTTTGTCTGAAGTTATGCTTCAGGCCACAGTCTAAAAATGACTTCCTCCCAGTGTCTGCCCCACATCCCTCACCCTGTGCCCCTTTACATCCTGCCTTTCCCGTCAAGGCACCCTTCACACTCTACGGGAGGGACCTGCTGCCCGGAACCAGGGGAGGGCCAGTGGCTGTGTCCACCTCGTTCACCAAACCACCCTCTTTACCTCGCAAATGCCTGCCCCTGTCAGTGTGCTCGACAAACATTTATCTGAAAGTTGGGAAAAAAATGAATGAATGAAAGAAGGACAGAAGAATAAAAGAGACCAACCACAAGTCAATTACGCTCAGCCATAAAAAATTATACTTGCTTCACAACCAATGGCATCAGCATAATGCCCAACACAAAAGGAATTTCAGAGATTACTCAGGATCAAGTTTGAATGCTGACATCATCTTAGAGGAAGTTTAGATAGGTTTCCTCCAAGAGTCACCTTCCTATTTTTGATGAGAAAATCCCAAAGGCAACTCATCTTTTGAAATGTTCAATTAAAATAAAGAAAAAAAAAGTTATGTACTTTTACTAACACACAGGATTACCAAATTCCTCTCAGAGCTGATTCCTTCTACTCAGATCGATGGCCAGCTGGCCACATTTTTATCCTTAACCTTTCTGTACCAGCAAAGATCTTTCTGTTTCTCAAATGAGAGATGTTCAAAAGGTCCTGAATCAGGCTAGTCATTGAACTGATCACTTGACTCCTTAAAGCCCTGGTATTTCTTGTTTGCCCTCCTCTATGTATGTACTGTTCATCTTTCTTTTCTGCCACGGCTTTCCTTCTTTCAATCAACCATTATCCTTTCAAACCATGCTGGGACTTGGCTTCTGCCCTTAATGGACTGACAGTCTCGTGGAGACAAATGAACAAACATCTACAGTGCAGTGCCTGGCCCCTGGGATGCACCCGGGCTGGTGCAGAGACAGGGCACAGATTCCACTAAAGACCAAAGTCTCCAATCAAGCAGTCAACACAAACGCCACAGTTGTAGTCAACCTGAATTGTATCATCTGTGTCCAAATGTTTGTCCAAAACTGTCCAAACATTTCTCAGTTCTTAGCAAGGAGATGAAAAGAAGACACTTTTGGAAAGAAATGAGATCATTTTACTTCTGACAGATTATAGTGGACTAAGATGCTCAGCATAAAGGACACGTTGAGGGCTTCCCTGGTGGCGCAGTGGTTGAGAGTCTGCCTGCCAATGCAGGGAACACGGGTTTGAGCCCTGGTCTGGGAAGATCCCACATGCCGTGGAGCAACTAAGCCCGTGAACCACAACTACTGAGCCTGCGTGTCTGGAACCTGTGCTCCGGAACGGGAGAGGCCGCGACAGAAAGAGGCCTGCGCACCACGATGAAGAGTGGCCCCCGCTCTCCGCAACTGGAGAAAGCCCTCGCACAGAAACGAAGACCCAACACAGCCAAAAATAAATAAATAAATAAATTTAAGAGAGTTGCTACTACAAAAAACATTTAAAAAAAAAAGAACATGTTGAAAGCTCTGGGGGCGTAGCCATGGATAACAGAATAACACTCTCATGTGCTTTATGCTTCCCAGGTGCTGAAATGGCATATCAAAATTTCTACTCAAGCAAAAGACCACTGTACTGTAAATCTGTATTTCCGAGCTCTCAAATTTATTTTATCAGAAGGCCTACAGTATGTTAGGAGATATTTGAACAAAAATGTAATCCAAACCAGAAAAGGCTAATACAAAATATTACAGGAACAGCAAAACAAAAGATGGTAAAGTATGTGCCTATGTTCGATGGCAAGAAGGGTACTTCTTGTCTCCAAAATAGGACAAAAGGTAAAGAAGCAATGGACAAACCATCATTTATTAAGTGCTTACCATGGGTTAAACATTATTAAACTATGGCACATTTTTTATTTTTCAGCTTCACTGTTGGGTATTACCTATTGGACAGAAGCTCAGAGAGGTTAAGGAACTTGCCCAAGTGACTTATTCAGCAGCTGTGGAGCCAGAAGTTGAATCTAGGACCCTCAGACTCCAAAGCCTAGCTCTTTTCACTATGCTGATTACCAACCTTTAAGAAAGTCCTTTATTCAAACAAAATCTCATGGGGAACCCAATACATAATGGAGATAAAGGTAGTTTTCATATACAAGTCAGGCAAGAAGTACTCAAAACTTATAATAATAAAGTCCAGAAGTAGAATACAGCACAATGGTTCTCAACCTTGGTTATATTTTGGAATCACCTAGAGAGCTTTGAAAATTAGTGATGGCTACTGAAACTACTCTGTATGGTACTGTGTACTGATGGGTATATGTCATTACACATTTGTCCAAACCCACAAAATGTACAATACCAAGAGTGTACAACACCAAGAATGTAAACGATGGACTTTGGGTGATTATGAGGTGTCAGTGTAGATTTACCTATTGTAATAAATGTACCACTCTGGTAGGGGATGTTGGTAATGAGGGAGGCTATGCATGTGTGGGGAGCAGAAGGAATATGGGTGTATGGCTATATGACCTCTCATTTTTTCTGTGAAAAATAAAGTCTATTTAAAAAAAATACTGGACTTCCCTGGTGGCGCAGTGGTTAAGAATCCACCTGCCAATGCAGGAGACATGGGTTCGATTCCTGGTCCAGGAAGATCCCACATGCCGTGGAGCAACTAAGCCTATGCACCACAACTACCGAGCCTGTGCTCTAGAGCCCGTGGGCTGCAACTACTGAGCCCATGCGCCACAACTACTGAAGCCCACGTGCCTAGAGCCCATGCTCCGCAACAAGAGAAACCACCGCAATGAGAAGCCTGCGCACCACAAGACCCAACACAGCCAAAAATAAAAACAAATAAATAAATAAATTTATTAAAAAAAAATACTGATGTCTAGGTCCTGCCCTTATTCCTAGGGATTCTGATTTAATTAGTATGGGGTGTGGCCTAGGCATCAAGATTTTTAAAAGGCCCTCAGGTGATTCTACACTTGTAACCACTATCCAGCACACCAATGAGATGCTGGACTCTACTTATGATACTATAATAAAAAAGACCGTGCCTGAAGCAGATGAGCCAGACCTTGCCTGGCATTTGATTGAATGTAGATACAGGTATGTTGACTTGTAAAATATAAGTTAGTGCACACGTGTGGACCTGAATTTTTCAAAAGACTGGGGCGATGGTCTACTACCCTCTTCATCAAACGCACACTTACAAGTTTAAATGTATACATAGAAATTACAAAAACGTGCTTTATTCTGAAGAATGCATTGGCTGCCAGAGTTAACATGGTGGTGTTCTCCGAAGTCCCCAAATCATGTATATAACTTCATGTCTGGCACATTGTTCCTTATTATTATTTTAATGGTTAAAAATATACTTTAGAGGACTTCCCTGGTGGCTCAGTGGTTAAGAATCTGCCTGCCAATGCAGGGGACACGCGTTCAGAGCCTCGGTCTGGGAAGATCCCACATGCCGCAGAGCAACTAAGCCCGTGAGCCACAACTACTGAGCCTGTGCTCTGGAGCCCGCGAGCCACAACTACTGAGCCCACGTGCCACAACTACTGAAGCCTGCGTGCTTAGAGCCCGTGCTCCGCAACAAGAGAAGCCACCGCAATGAGAAGCCTGCGTACCGCAACGAAGAGTAGCCCCCGCCCCTCTCAACTAGAGAAAGCTCGCGCGCAGCAACGAAAACCCAACACAGCCATAAACAAATAAAAATAAATAAATAAATTTATTTTAAAAAATATATATATATACTTTAGAAACAAAAAAAATGTACATCAAACATTTGGAAATTCTAAAGCACTGTTCCTGAAATACCCTAGAAGTCTATTGAAGAGAGCTTGAAAACCACTTCTCTGCTTGGTTTTTGAGAAGTTCAGGTTTGCTGTAAGTGTGTAAAACCAGTGTCTGCTGCCATAGCAACCTGAAACTGGACAAACAGACTAACCACATTTTAACCACACAGGGGGAAGTGAATTAAATGAGGGAGGAAATACTTCAACCTTTTTTAGGTCCATAGGTACTGTCAGAGCTGATCTTCTACCTGGTAATTCTTTGGACAGGTTCTTAATTAAATGCAAATTTCTAATTTCTTATTTAAAACCCAGTTTAAAAGCTCCCTTATTGCTTCCAAGCTTTTCAAAGTCACATCCCCCCTTTCCTGCCTTACATTTGGCGAGGGCTACAGCTGGTGAGCTGGTATCAGCTTGCTCTTGCTTCCTTCAACATGCCACGCAGTTGGCATACCTCTGGGCACAGTTTGGAATGAGGCCACCTCTGAAATCCTACAGAATCCCGACTCCACCTAAACAGGACTTCAGGAAAACCCTCCCTGATCTGACCATCTCTTGCACCCCACTACTCGATGTTTCTCGTATGCCTCTTCAGTATGCTGCAGTCTACTGAAGCTACACCTTCAAGTGAGAAGTCAAAGCTTTTTGGTATTTAGCCCTGCAATTGTCTTGAACTCCACTATCACTCAAGACTCTGAGGGATGGAACCTCATCTTATTTGGCCTGTGTGCGCCGAACACAGAAGACAACTCCTGGTGATCAGAAGGTTCTCAAGGATCCTTTAAGGAGTAAACAGACCAATAACAGCTGTATTTTTAGGATTCCTATAACGTGAAGCTTTGGTTAATGAAATGTATAAGCACCTTTAAAAAAAAAAATAAAGAAACCAAGTTGCCCTTAAATGAAAACCTAATCCTACTCAGTCAAACTCTCTCTGGCTCTTAGAAAACTCTGGCAAAAGAGTCCAGATTAATCAGCACCAACTTATCAATGCCCGGAAGAGTTCAAAGTATAAATGCTCACCTTTGGACAGAAGTAAAATATGGGACAAGAATGGATATGTGCGCCCCCTTTCCTGTTGAGGCGCAGGTTTTGTTAGAATAAAACAAAAAAAGACAATAATATCAATTAAATAACTCTTTTTTTTTTTTTTGGCCACGCTGCACGGCATGTGGGATCTTAGTTCCCCGACCAGGGATTGAACCTGCGCCCCCTGCGTTGGAAGTGTGGAGTCTTAACCACTGGACCGCCAGGGAAGTCCAAATTATTCATTTATTGAATAGCAAATAAGTGCTACATTCTATGGGGGATGCAGTCTCCTTAGATACTATGCATGAACATACACACACACACACGTAAGAATGTATACAGCAAACACTGAGTGTCTACTGTGTGCAGGGTCTGGGCACAAGGGAGGACACGGCAGAACAGCCTTCCAAACGAGGCTTACAGGCTACCCAGTCTGTATTTTATTTCTTGTTTATACCACCTTATCGTCCCTAAAAAATTTCCTACTAAAGCATCTCCATAAAGTAGCAAATAGACTACATGTAGTTAATTAATGCTGAAGTTTGAAAAATGAAGAGGTCAGGGAGTGTTTTAGGGGAAATACACTTGAATTTTATCTGGAATGTTGAGAAGAATCAAGATAGGAAGAGCATTTTGCAGAGACAGAAAAACACGAGCTGCTGTTTCCAAATGGATTGTGTAGATTATTTTGGCTGGAGTAGAAGAAAACTTTAAAGTTGAAAAGGTAGGCTGAGAAGTTGGAACTTGATCCTGTGGGGAAATGGGCACCACTGAATGTTTTTAAGCTGGGCAATAAGGTAAAAGTGGGCTTCTTGGCAGAGATGTGAAGAAACACAGAAAAAGGAGGGAAAGGAGAGGCATTTAGAAGATTTTTTTTCTCAAACAATTTTTGTTTGGTTCATTCTGCCCCTAACACTGGACAAAGGAGAAAAACTTCCGGGAATGACTCATCCCTAAATCTTTCAAAAGCAGTAAGACTAAGAAAACAAATTATTTTTACATTTATAAACCTACAAATTGACTTTAGATATGTGAGGGATATTTTTAAAAACTAAGTACTGCATCTATCTAATTTCTTTTAAATAATTAATAATAAGGAATTCTACATGATCATATTTGTCATATGGTTGCCACAAGTTCCTTGAAGTTATTTTTTTAATACCACAACCATTTTGATGAAAATCTTGCTAAAATGTATTATTTTTCTTCTGTCTTTATAAAACAATAATACAGTGACGATTTGCAGAGAAACAATATTTACGTAGTTTTGAAGCATTCCTCTACAAGATAGTTATTAATTACAATGGGAAAAGATAGTTCCTTTACAGTGGAGAAATATGGCAGACTCCATCTTAACTGAGGATCAAATGTTAATGTCACTAATAATGGAAACCATCGGTAACGAACGTCTCCTTATATGATGCGCTGAGAAGAACAGAACATTACTTCCGCAGTACCCCTGCCAGATGTGCATAACCTGAATCATCAGACAAACACGATGGAGGGACATTCTACTACATAACTGGTTTGTACTCTTCAGGAATGTTAATTTAAATTAAGGGAAAAAAGACTCAGGAAGTGCTGCAGACTAAAGGTGACTAAAGAGACACAACATCTGGATGAAACACACCATTCTGGATTTTCTTCTACTAGGATGGACATTATTGGGGCAACTGGCAACACCCGAATAAAGTCAGATAATTACACTGTGGTTATATAAGGTGATGTCCTTAGTCTTTCTTTCTTTCTTTTGGCCGCAAGGCATAGCTTGCGGGATCTTAGTTCCCCGACCAGGAATTGAACCCTGGCCCACGGCAGTGAAAGTGCCGAGTCCTAACCACTGGACCACCAGGGAGTTCCCGTGTCCTTAGTCTTTAAGAAATACACATTAAAGTATTTAAGGATAAAGGAAGCTGCGCGCGCGCGCGCACACACACACACACACACACACACACACACACAGTATTTAAGGATAAAGGACCAGCAATTCTGCTGCTCTCACATAGTTGAGAGATACACACCTGAGGATTAAGAAAATGTAACAAAATGTTAACATTTGAGAAATCTGGTTGAAGGGTAGATGGTATTCTTTGCATTCTTTTGCCACTTTTCAGTAAGTCTAAAATTATATCAAAATAAAAATGGAAAAGAAATAATATACTACTTTGTTGAATTTTTGGCTAACTCTTTGGTAACTCAGGACTTGTGTGGACATCAAGAACATAATATAATTTAGTGATACCCTCTGGGGCCACTCAGATATGTAGGGCTATTTGCCCCTACCTAGCTGTCTCCAGCCATGATTATTTTTGAACTTTTGTAAATGCTTTTAATTTTCTTACAATTACCATTCCAATCAGGTAATCAGTTGTCAGCATTGCTGACGGCAGTTTGCCTTCAGTATCCTCTATTCCACCTCCTAATTAATTGCTCTAAGCTATTATGGGCTTGGAAACTCATCTAGTTCATGTTTATTTTACAGATGAAAAGACTCTAACCCAGAAAGGGTAAGTAACTTATTGAAGGTATCCATTGTCATCAAGAACAGAAAAAGGATTTGAACAATTCCAAAGTTCTTTTTGTGACATCACGCTAATTTGATCAGTGTATAAATAAGAGGAAACAGTCTCTTAATAAAAAACTGTGTTACACTGAGATCAGACTTGTGGCTGCCAAAGGGGAGGTGGGAGGGGGGAGGGAGAGGGATGGACTGGGAATTTGGGGTTGGTAGACGCAAACTATTACATTTGGAATGGATAAGCAACAAGGTCCTACTGTATAGTACAGGGAACTATATCCAATCTCCTGGGATAAACCATAATGGAAAAGAATATTAAAAAAGAATGTAGGGACTCCCCTGGTGGTCCAGTGGTTAAGAATCTGTCTGCCAATGCAGGGGATCCAGGTTTGATCCCTGGTGAGGGAACTAAGATCCCACAGGCTGCAGGGCAACTAAGCCTGTGCGCTCTTGAGCCCGCACACCACAAAGAGAAGCCCACACACCACCACAACAAAGAGCCCACGTGCCACAACGAAAGATCCGACCCAGCCAAATAAATAAATAAATATTAAAAAAAATAAAACATAATGTACGTATGTGTAAAACTTGAGTCACTTTGCTGTACAGCAGAGATTGGCACAATGCTGTAAATCAACTATACTTCAATAAAAAAATTTTTTTTAATTAAAAAAAAGAACTGTGTTACAAGTAAGACTCAGAAACTAGAAGGAATGGACTTTGTCTTATTAATCTTAGCTGTCCCTTGGCCTTTTCTTTGCTTACTTTCCAGTGGCCAGATAAGCCTCTGCAGATTATCAAAGTGTTGGTGTATTTCAAGATTTTCCCCTAACCTTCTTCTTTATTTAAAAAAAAAAAACCACATGTTTCAAAATCTCTGGATACTCTGTCGCTTACTGAGTGGCTGGCAGAATCGCCCAAAGTTTAGATTTTTACCCACTTACATTCACATACATAAGAGACAACAATGCCACAAAACAGTAAGAGGAGGACACATGCTACTAAGTCATCTGTAACCGACTATAGTTTAAAATGTACAACAAAATGTTAGAGCACCTTGTTCTTCCAAAAGTATTTTTACAGATATTTTCAGATAACTGAAAGAATCTTCTGCCTCCTGACTTACTGTAAACATCTAATGGAGGGAAAGCTCTTGAAATAATTCCTTGGGGTTATTCTCCCCAGAGGACTGGCATTTACTCAAAGGCTTCTGGATGGCAAGAATTGCTTAGAACAACAAGTCTGTCAAATGGTTGAAACTGCCATTTTGAGGAGGCTGGTATGAAATAACGTCTCAAGCCACAGTACATTTTGAAATAATTTCCAAACCCAAATGTTTATGTAAATTTCCATCAATGGGGGGACTGTTTAAATAAATTTGATATATCTGTACAATGGAAGACCCTGGTATCATAAGAAAAAATGAGGAAGTTCTTTAGTGCTGATATGAAATGATCTCCAAGACATATCATTAAATGAAAAAAGCAAAAGGTAGACACACCATATACAAAAATTAACTCAAAATGTACACTGACGTTATGTAAGAGCTAAAACTATAAAGTTCTTAGAAGACAACATAGTTTTTAGGTATGATGTCAAAAGCATGAGCAACAAAAGAAACAATAGGTAAACTGGACTTGATCAAAATTTAAAAACCTCTGTGCCTCAAAGGATACCATCAAGAGAGTCAACCCATAGAATGGGAGAAAATATTCGCAAATCATCTATCTATTAAGGGACTTGTATCCAAAATATACAAGTAATCCTTATAATTCAACAATAAAAAGACAAACTAATTAAAAGATGAGCAAAGGACTTGAATAGATATTTCTTCAAAAGAAGATATGCAGATGACCAATAAGCAAATGAAAAGATGCTCAAACATTACTAATCATTAGAGAAAGGTGAATGAAACCACAGTGAGATACCACTGCACACCCACTAGGCTGGCTATTCAAAAACACTCTAACAAGTATCGGTGAGGATGTGGAGAACTTAGAACTCTCTCCATCGCTGGTGGGAATGTAAAGTAGCACAGCCCTTTGGAAAACAGACTGGCAGTTCCTCCGACGGTTAAACGTAGGGTTACCATATGACTTAGCAGTTCTACTCCTACGTATATATCCAAGGGTTACCATATGACTTAGCAGTTCTACTCCTACGTATATATCCAAGGGTTACCATATGACTTAGCAGTTCTACTCCTAAGTATATATCCAAGAGAACTGAAAACATGCCCATCAACTGATGAGTGGATAAACAAAGTGCGGCACATCCATACAATTGAATATTTTTTAGACATAGAAAGAAATAAAATATCGACACATGCTATGTCACGGATGAACCTTGAAAACATGGTAAGTGAAAGCTGGATACAAAAGGCCTCATACTATGTGATTCCACTTACACAAAATTTCCAGAATAGGCAAACCCATAGCGACAGGAAGTAGACTCTGGGGGCTGTGGGCAGAGGGAAAGGGGGACTGACCCCACTCATGAATACAGGGTTTCATTATGGGGTTATGAGCATTCTAAAACTGGGTAGTAGTGGTGCCTGTACTATTCTGTGAATTACTAAAAAACATTGAATTCTACGCTCTAAAAGGGTGAATTTCATAGTATGCAAACTGTATCTCAGTAAAGCTGCTGTTTAAAAAAAAAAAAAAGCAAGCTGTTGAGTAATAATGTATGAGATACTACCACTTACAGATTTGCTCACATCTCCATAATGTATCTCTGGAAAGACACAATGTTAGAAAACTAACATTCGCTTCCTCGGCAAGGGGGCTGGAGACAGAGGAAGATTTTTCATTATGTACTCTTTTTTAACTTTTGAACTATGTCAACATAGTACTATTCAAAATTTTTAGTTAGAAATCAAATGAAATTAGAAAATGTTTTTAATAGACTAGTTCCTTCCACTGGTTTGACAATGCAAAGCTCTATGCAAAACAATATACTCGGGGGCTGTAGATGGTAATGAGTTACTGAAATTAGCCTGAAGTAACAGAAAAATCAGTACAGTTTCCTTTTCTATACTGTTTAATTCTGCTTCCGTTAACTTTTCCCTTTTGGTCTTCTAACTATGTCTCAGTGGCTCTTTGATGAAGTAATGTTCTGTACCTCTTTTATTTGCAAACCCAAACTGAACAAATTTCTTCTATATTGGATCAAATTCCCAAACGTGTTTAAAAAAAACAAAAAGGAGCAGAAAACCTATTTTTAAAAAATTTATTATAAAACCTCCCTCTACCAGACATTATACTTTAGAGGAAATTAAGACTAATAAAATGACCCTTAATTTAGGAATAAATTTAAGAATAAATGACCCTTAGGAAAAAGTCAAAAACAGTTTCGAAACACTACTTCCTACATGCTCCACCCCTAAATTTCCAACCGAGTGGATTAAAACTGCCCTCTGAAAGCCATTCTCTATTTTTCACCAGCACTGTCATAGAGCTAGTGCAGAAACAGGTTTCCAAAACAGGCCACTGAACCCCAACTCCGCTCACAACAGGGGCAGAAGGAAATAGCCCCACTTGATGAAGAAGTTCTCCCTTCCACTTAATTCCACACTGTCCAGCTGGAATCAGAGTGTAGTTCTGTACTTTGGAGAGTTCTGTACTGTCGATCTTATCTGATATATTGCTTTATCCACGCTCTTCTATTATTATGTCAATGCCACACACACCCTTGATGATGCAGAGAGGGGAGAGCTGCTTTATGAGGCTGCAAGGCTGTGTCAATACAGCTCGACTCCCTAGCAGGGCACACAAAGCCCTTCAAAGCCTGGCTGCAGGTTACCATTGTGGCCAGTTTATCACTCTCCCCATCTCACCCCAGATCCTACATTTCTGCCACATCAAACTTCTAGCCCTTTCCCCAACACACTACACTCTTTAACAACAATATGCTTTATACATGCTACTCTTTTGGTCTGGAATGCCACCTCCACTAACTCACTCACTCAAACTGGGTCAGTGCCTGTGCTTCCTTCAAGGCAACTCCAAGATAATCACCTCTGTAAAGTCTCCCCTAACTTGGGGTCTAATCGTGGATATTTTTTCTGAAGTTTCAATGAATTTATATTAAAAAGACTTATAAAGTAATAAAAAAATTAGGATATTTCATAAACTTGAAGACACCACTGATGACAAGGGACATTATTTTTATGTGTCACCGGGAAATAAAAATGCTGGCTCTGACTCACCAGTGACTGTAAAGTACATCCCAATGTCAGAGATATTAAAATGTGCAAAACTGTCTTCAAATTTTAAAAATGTAGTAAACCACAAAGCTCAAAGGTAAAGATGTTGTCTTCCATCTGTCTGTTTACCTATAACACATCTCTTGATTGTTATAGGTAAATTGTTTCCCAGTCTCTCCCAGACCTTTGGCATCTAAGATTTTGGATTTTACTCACATTTGTTTCTTCCCAATAATTAGCTCAGAACCTAAAACCCACGATATGCAGTGTAAAATAAGAGTCCAACTTATTTAAATTTAAAAATAAGAGTTCCTGACATTTTGCCAAAGAAGAAACGCAGATGGCCAACAGGCACATGAAAAGATGCCCAACATCGCTAATTATTAGAGAAATGCAAATCAAAACCACAATGAGATATCATGTCACACCTGTCAGAATTGCTATTATCAAAACGTCTACAAATAACAAATGTTGGCAAGGATGTGGAGAAAAGGGAACCCTCCTACACTGTCGGTGGGAATGTAAGTTGGTGCAGCCACTGTGGAGAATAGTATGGAGGTTTCTCAACCTCCCTACCATATGACCCAGCAATTCCACTCCTGGGTATACATCCGAAAAAAACCAAAAACACTAATTCAAAAACATGCATGCATCCCAATGTTCATAGAAACATTATTTACAATTGCCAAGACATGGAAACAACCTAAGTGTCCATCAACAGACAAATGGATAATAAAGATGTGAGATACACACACACACACACACACACACACACACACACACACACACACACACTGGAATACTACTCAGCTATAAAAAAGAATGAAATTTGGCCATTTGCACTAACATGGATGGATCTGGAGAGCACTATGCTAAGTGAAATAAGTCAGACAGAGAAAAATCAATACTGTATGATACCACTTATATGTGGAATCTAAAAAATATAACAAACGAGTGAATATAACAAAAAATAAGCAGACTCACAGATATAGTGGTTACCAGTGGGGAGGCGGGGAGGGGCACATAGGGGTGGTGGAGTGGGAGGTACAAACTATTGGGTGTAAGATAAACTCAAGGATGTACTGTACGACACGGGGAATACAGCCAATATTTTGTAATAACTGTAAATGGAAAGTAACCTTTAAATATTGTATACAGATAAATTTTTTTAAAAAATCAGTTAAAAAAGAGTTCCTATTTATTAAGGATCTGTCTAATGAAGTACAAAAAGAATGTGATAAAACTTAGAAATCATTAATGCCATAAAAATAAAGCTTAAAAAGAAAAGCTTCTTTGCCCACAGTGACCCAGGCAATACCCAATATTTCAGCATCAATGTTAACCCACACATACTGGAGATGTTAAATTTTGCAGTGTTTTTGAAAGATACACAGGATATGCCCTTGTATCCGGGGTTCCAAAAACATTCTTAACAGAATGTGCTGAATCTTCCATTTGCAACATTAGATTAATGGTGTTTACTTAGTACAGAGACAACATTTTTGCCCCACAATATAAACAACGATAAGCACTTAAAAATATATTTGTAATAGAGAATCTGATGTTTGCTGACAACTTTCAAGCTGTTACAATCCCCTTTCCCGAGGGGAAGCTGATAAGAAAACCCAGGTGATCCCTCCTTTGGAGCAGATGGGAAGCTAAAACCAAGCCCTGGCCCAAAGCACAGATGGGAGCTCTGACCCCAGGCCCCATCATCTAATCAAAATAAAAGCAAAGCCAGACTTATTTCCCTGTTCTTTCAAGCCACTTTTGGACCAGCTTGAGAAGCCTGCCCTGCCCTTCCCAGAAAGCCTCATTACATGACTAACAAATCTCTTCATACCTCCTTGGTACATATGTGGCATCATCAATTCATGTATCTGAACCAAATATGGGGTGTGGGGCTGTGGTGTCCATCTCACCTCTGTGGAGTGATCACAGCAATATTTATTCTTGAACTGATGGCAGCAGATATTATTCTGTTATGATTTCACTCCCAATTTAAAGTAAATAAACTTAATGATATAAATGGATACAAACGTTCACCCACTATTGTAAAGTAGCCATGATAAGGACTTTTATTAAGGCCTATATGTAAACTTATTTCAGAGGGAGGAAGTGGGAAAACCCATCTGTAGATGTGTAAGTTCTTACAGAACTCTTGGGGGGAATTCCCTGGCGGTCCAGTGGTTAGGACTTGGCACTTTCGGTGCCGTGGGGCCTGCTTCGATCCCTGGTTGGGGAACTAACATCCCGCAAGCCGTGTGGCCAAAAAACAAAAAACAAACAAACAAAAACTCTTGGCTTCATTCAGATATACTTTCTAATGGATCTTATTTATCTTACACTTCAAAAATTCTCCCCCTAGTAAGGCAAGTTTTTTACAAGATATCTACAATTTTTCCTGGGAAACCACCAGTGTGGCTCTGTGGTCTGCAACGACAGCAGCCAGAGAGCTACCTGAAATAACAAGGAATAATGTACAACCTTGGGCAAAAACCTGTTGGTGCCTCAGCTGCTTCTACTGTAAATGTACTCTAATAATAGTATCTACCTCATAAGGTTATTATGGAAATGAAATGAGTTAATATTTATAAAGGGCTTATTAGAGTACCTGGCCTATGTGATAAGCTCCATACGTCTATTTGATAAATAAATAAGCAGCTGCAAAAACATTTAGGTGTATTTGTGCAATGTGATGCTTCTGTACTATAAAAAGTATCTATCAAAATAGACAATAGGGCTTCCCTGGTGGCGCAGTGGTTGAGAATCTGCCTGCCAATGCAGGGGACACGGGTTTGAGCCCCGGTCTGGGAAGATCCCACATGCCGCGGAGCAACTAGGCCCGTGAGCCACAATTACTGAGCCTGCGCGTCTGGAGCCTGTGCTCCGCAACAAGAGAGGCCGCGATAGTGAGAGGCCCGCGCACCGCGATGAAGAGTGGCCCCCACTTGCCGCAGCTAGAGAAAGCCCTCGCACAGAAACGAAGACCCAACACAGCTAAAAATAAATTAATTAATTTAAAAAAAAAGGCTATCAATCATTCTATAGAAAAAAAAGACAATAGCCTCTCTTTTCTCTGAAAAACTATTGCATTAGTAAGGAGTCTAAAAATGTCAGTCCCATTTACTTCATGCATATTAGTTATCTCTCCAAATGGACTCTAAGCACCTTGAGGGCAGAGGTCATTCCCACAGTCCTCTACTGTACCTGCCAAGCACTTTCACAGGGTCAGGATCCCCAGGTGTACACAGCAATGCTAGTGGATTGGCTAGCTTTGAGAATGGTGTAAACAGTGCTGAAAGTAGAGGACAGAAAGGCTGCCCATTCCGCCTCCATGAGATCTACTTTTTTTTGAAATGGAAGGTGTTCTAAAGTAATCTCTAAGTAAATAATGGTCAACAGTTGTTCACGTAGAGTCCAGAGAGAGAGGCCAAGTTAACCGGAATCAGAGCAATGGAAAATAAAACACTATGACTTGACTACTGGAAGCAAGAGGCATCGTTACTTTCATTTATTTATACTCTGCCTAGTTATATGAAGGAGTTGATGTGGCTTCCTAAAAATATGTATGAACATAAATATTAAATAAAACATGGAATCAGGATAATATCCATTAAAAGATCAATATTGGGGGTAGGGTAACAGAACACATATATGCAGGAGATATGGTCTATATACTGGCTATAAACAAACAGCTTGCCTGACCACCGTCTCCAGGAAAGATTTCTCATATACCTTCTGTAGGGCACCCTGAGTAATGCAGGGGGCATGTCGTCAAGAACAACTTGGAGCAGTGCAACAGTGAGTTTTATAAAGCAGGCTCTCCTGACACCCCTTAAAAAAATGCTGATGACATTACACCACAACAGGATTCAAAGAAAGCAACTGTGTAAGGATCCAAAGCATGACTGTCCAAGTACAAAGCTAAACCAAGGACAGGACGTGGAACAGCTACAGAAATAAATGGACTGCATATACTTGAACAATCCTCTACCAAATATCACTTCCCTTAACTGGGCTCCTGATAAAAGTTGTGGCGAACCATTTCCTGTTATATTCTTTGCCAGTGAGGTCTGTGTTGATTATCAAAGGTAGATCCACATTCTTGACAGATCAAAGAACAAGCAGGTTGACCTGTTAAAAAACTGAGGGTGCCAAATCAAACCTCTCACCTAGATCTGTGGCCATCTCGCCCATGGGTGGGAGGTAAGCCATGGGAATGCCCCTGGCAAGCAAAGCAGCACTTCTCTTAGAGAATGACTTTGGGATTGCTCCAGTATAAAGTGCAAATGATTGGTCACACTGCCAACTCCAGACCATAAAGCATAAGCAGTATGATTTTAGTCCAGAAACTTCCCACAGTACTTGCTAAGTCACCCTACACAGCCAGGAGCTATACAATTTGCAGGGCCCAAGATAGGCGTGGGAGAGGGCTTGGTACTTGGATCAGGAGGGTAAGAGGACACTCCTGAGTTGCCCACCAAACTCACCAGGGTGCTGCCAGCCTAGGGGGAAGGGAATGGTCACCGCGCTGCTCCACCCAAGGATACCCCAAGGCACCTGGGGCTGGAGAGCAGTGGGCCAAAAACCCATCCCTGGGAGGCAGGGAGGCTGCAGGAGGCAAGCTTCCATGTGAGCTCAGGCTCTGAGCCCCACGCACACCCCACTGCCTCATCAGACTTCACTTACAAAGTACACGTTCAAATATAAAATTATTAAGACTTTCAAGATGGTGGCCTCAGAGCAGTAAACCCCAAGCTGGTTATAAGGTCCTCTGAGTGCAAGGTCCTGCGCGACTGTGCTGGTTGCCTGCCTACGAAGCTGGCTCCAACAGCCATAAAAAGATCTGCAGAACGTTCTCACAAAGTGTCTGATTTTGAGTGATAAACCCTATCAACAAACCTATCAACTGAATGAGTTAGAAAAGACATCCCTCTATCACATTTACAACTCTCTATCATATCAAACATAGTACACATTGGTTTAAAGTTACCACTATCACCACCACCTAGAAAATGACATATCTAGAGTTTGTGCTCTAATTACAAAATGAAACTATGTATTCTGACTATGGTAGACTGATAACAGACTCCTTACCAAAATTCCTTAAGGCAATCCATGTATATTTATTTTAAAAGTTGGAAAGTATCTTTTTCATTTGAAAGTTACTATTAATATATCTGCCCATAATACTACAATTAAGCAATATACTCTTATGCTTATATTCCAGGCTTTTGACATTATGGAAACAAGAATAATTTGATCAGACCAACAGGTTTTAAAACGTTTCAGGAAAATGACACGCACTTTAAAATAGTTCTAACGGAGGGAAGTGTGGGCAGCAGGAGGGAAATTCATTAAGAAGTTACCGCAATAGTTCTGGGATACAGCGGTGGTGACCTGGACCAGAGGAGAGAAGATGGAAAGAGAAATGGACAATCAAAAGGATTTCTTGCTGATAACGTAATATGGGAATGAAGAAAAATACACCAAGAATAACTCCTGAGTTTCTGGCCTGAGCAACTGAATAAGTAAAGTGCTTACAGAGCTAGAGATTTAACTGGGGAGAAGGAATAGAAATCAACCTGCATTTTTGGAAATGTGAAGTTTGCGATGTCTATGAGACCTCCAAATGGAGTCAAGTAGGGAACTGGATACGCAGGTCTGAAACTCAGAGGTCTGGGCTGTGCATAAATTTCTGAAGTTACCAGCATGCAGGTGGTACAGCATTGAAAACCACAGAAAATGCCATCACCTCAGAAAATAATGTAGTGAAAGATGAGGGTCAGGCCTAAGTCTGGAGGAACACCAGACCCTGTAAGGTCAGGTGTGGAGAGAAGGAAGACCCTGCCAAAGGTGGATGAAAGGGAGCAGATTGTGAGAGGGGAAGAAAACTAGAGAATGGGGTGTCAGGAAAGAAAAGAGACGAGGAATGGCAGGGGGTCTCAGTCGATGACTACAGAAAAGGATCTAGAGAGTTTGGTAACTTGGGGTGCACTGGTGACCCTGACGTGAGAAGTTTCAGCGGTGTGGAAGGGGCAGCCTGTGAGAACGGGTGGGAAGGGCAGAGATGTGCACAAAGACAGGAGTACAGACAACTTTTCAGAAATGCAGCTAAGGAGACTGTGGGACCAAGAAAGGACTTTTAAAGATTAGAAATTCTAGAGCTTGTTTGTATTGTACTAAGAATGATCCAAAGAGAGGCAATGACTAAAGCAACAGATCCTTGAGGAGATGAAAAGAGATGATAGGGTTGGGGGTTGGCCAGCTGATTACAATGGAGGGACAGAAGGGCAAGGGAAGTAGGAGTATTTGAAAGGGAGTGATTACAACAACGGACCACGGACTCCAAGCTGGAGACAGAGAGAGGAGCAGAAGGGAAGTGACTAATGCAAATAAGAGAGTTGGAAAGAATCATACGTCTTAATGAGTTCCAGAAAGTGCTGCAGTGAGACTGTAAGGAGGTCGCACTTGAAGAGGAGGATGAGATTTTGGAGTTGGTGCATTTTCTGGTGACGACGAGGCTCAGAGAAGACAAAAGGGTAAGAGAGATGGCCACGGTAGAAGATGTTCACAGTAGTAAGAAACAGCTCCTCAAGAGACGGCATGCACCCAGGGACCTCCCACAGGTGACTGTGGTCAACGGGGATATGAAGAATGAAAGGGTAAATCCAGATACTCTCCGAGAGTAAGGGACAAACTAGTTCTCTGGCTGCATTCCCCAGGTATACAGCTGCTTAATGGGCTCCCTGGGGCTTCTTAGGGGGTCATGGCAATGCTTATGGGAAGGCAGCACCTACTGAGAATTCCA
This sequence comes from Balaenoptera musculus, assembly GCF_009873245.2. Lineage (NCBI taxonomy): Eukaryota > Metazoa > Chordata > Mammalia > Artiodactyla > Balaenopteridae > Balaenoptera > Balaenoptera musculus. The sequence continues at coordinate 123,730,250 of NC_045785.1, read as the reverse complement.
GAGCTCAATTTCCACAGTTGTATAAGGTAAATTATACCTTAGAGTTTTAGAGAGTTTTATTTAAAAATTCAAAAAGCTCTTTTATTTCAAAACTTTCAACTAACAAAACTTTAATAAAGTACTATAGCAACACTCTGCCCACCCCCAACAACTATATTCAACAAACACTTACTGGGTTCCCACTATGTCCCAGGCACTTTCTGGGCCTTAGTGGAGATTTATATTCTAGTGGAAGAACCGAGAAAGAATAAACATACAGGGAAGAAATAATGTATTTTCAGCTATAAACAGTAGGGAGAATACAAACTAGAGCAATGGAGACCAGCAAATAATGGGGTTAGTGGTTGTATGCTCATTTTATTTTGTGCCATTGCATTGTTAATTGACAAGAGTGTTCACTTTTGTGTAGTCTGACTCCTAAGTCCAACGTTCTTCCCATTCAACATTAGTATATTATATACCTTGAAATCTGGTATAGAACTGATTACTTAAAGAAAAAAAGAAAGGAAGGTCTACGAATTTTGAAAGAAGTATCAACACTCAATAGATGATGTTAGTCATCTGTAGAGAGAATCCACTCTATACGATAGGCTCTCTGTCTAGGAAAACTCTCAAGATGCAGGAAACTATCAAGGTTTCCAATGAAGGTTTCTAGGCTGTCTCTTCATGTCTAAAGTGTCATTATCAGTATGTGACAGCACTCTACAGTGAAGAGGATGACTTAACCAATCCAATGGATCTGCCAGTTATACGCCTACCACGGGGAGAGGGGTGTTTCAGGCTATCACGGCTTGACGATCATAGCCATCATGGTCATTCAATAAACATCCATTGAGTTGATCCCATAATCCCTGGGCAATCTTGTGAGGATAGTCTGTCTTTGGACAGGGAGAAAAATACATTAACAGCTCAATCCACTTAAACATTCTAGCACCCCAGCATTTATAACGCTCACTGAAAATCAATAAGCTGACATGATGTTCTTACTAGATACAATGCTCTTGAGAGCTTGGTTAGACAGTTTCCCCCCCTGAGTCATATCACTGTCAAATCCAATGTCTGAACTACAAAACTGACATCTGACTGCTCCCTGGATCTTGAGATTCCAAGTTCCAGAAGGACCTACCTCCTTATTTTCACTCAATCTCTGCTCTAATGTTTATAGTTCCTACATGGGGTTCAATTCAACAATTCACCTAATATCTACTAAACACTTAACTACGTTCCAGGTAGTGTGCTAAGTACTGGAGACCTAAAGATGAATAAGGCACAGTTCTGCATTTAGAGAAACAATCATATAAAAAGATAATTTCAGATGAAGTGACAGAGCAGAAGCTTAGAGGCAGGGAACTTGGCCTTGCCTCAGAATATCTGCCAGATGAGCTTGCACTTGAGATAGGAAGGCTAAACAGGGGTAGCCAAGTAAATAAGTAGGGAGAAGGGTAATCAGGAGGGAGAGTGAACATACCATACAGAAAATCAAGGAGACAAAATAGCGAACCATGCAGAAATGTTGCAAACAATCAATAAAGTGCAAGGAAGGGAATGGCAGGTGATAGGGCAGAATACATGAATCAAGCTAAGGACCTGAGCTTACCCTGGAGACTATGGGAAGGGACGGAGGGTCTTAGCAGAGGGTAGCACAATTAAGGCTGCCCATGAGAGATCCCTCTGGCAACAACTGGGAGGGTGGACCTGAGCGGAACATGACGAGCATTAGGGAGACCAGTTAGGATGCTCTCGCAATCATCTGGACTTAAAAAGATTGGCACTTGTCCAAGTGCAATGGAAAACAAGGGGTGGATTCAGAAATAGAAGGTAAACATTGGCAGGGCTCTGATTAAACCCATGGAGGTAGGGTGAGGGAAAGGAAGGATTCTAAGATGATGTTCAAGTTTTTGTCTGAGAGAAAGGCAAATAGGACAGTGGGAAACAACAAGAATAATGGCCACTGGAGTGAAGTAGAGGCAGAGTTTGGAAAGGAGAGATACATGGAGTGGAGCTTTGAACATATAAAGTTTGAGGTGCCCCTAGACATTCAAATGGATATGGGCAGTGGGTAAGAGTCTGCAGTTCAGACCACAGGAGATATATTTGGGAGTCACTATTTATTTAACAAATCTTTATCGAATGCCTTACCTGCCAGATATGAATTGCAGTAAAAAGAACAAAATTGGATGAGGTCACCAAAGATGAGCACGTGACGAGACTAGCAGATGGCTGAGAGCAGAACCTCAAAATCAATGTTGGGGCACAGGCAGAGGGAGGATGCTTGGAGCAGACAGGGAAGAGAGATGAGAATCACAAGTAATGTCACAAAGACAAAGGAAATAAGATCAACGTGGTCAAAAATGTCGAGGAAGCAAAATAGTTCAGAAATAAAAGATCTGAAATATTGATAGGTCAGTTGGTTTGGCAATCTCAGGTGACCTTTATCAAAGTGTTAACTAGGTGAGAGGAGGCAGAAGTCAGATCACACTGACCTGAGATGGGAACAGGAAGTGCTAAAATAGAGCAAGGGAGAGAACTGTTTGCAATCAAGGGAAATCAACAATTTGAGATCTCCACTTATGGCTTATCTTTTATAATTCATTACTGGTGTGGCGGTTAATTTTATGGGTCAACTGGCTGGGCCACCAGCTGGACCAATAATCTTTGTTGAAAGACTATTGTGGATGTTTCTGTGAAGGTGTGTTTTTGGATGAGATTACCATTGAATTTGGCCGACTCTGAGTAAAGCAGATTATCCTCCCTAATGTTAGGTGAGCCTCATCCAATCAGCTGAAGGTCTTAAAAAAAAAAAAAAAAAAGAAAGAAAGAAGACGACTGGGGCTTCCCTGGTGGCTCAGTGGTTGAGAATCCGCCTGCCAATGCAGGGGACACGGGTTCGATCCCTGGTCCGGGAAGATCCCACATGCCACGGAGCAACTAAGCCTGTGTGCCACAACTACTGAGCCTGTGCTCTAGAGCCCGTGAGCCACAACTACTGAGCCTGCAAGCTGCAACTACTGAAGCCCACGCCCCTAGAGCCTGTGCTCCACAACCAGAGAAGCCACCGCAATGAGAAGCCCGTGCACCGCAACAAAGAGTAGCCCCCGCTCGCTGCAACTAGAGAAAGCCCGCGCACAGCAGCGAAGACCCAACACAGCCAAAAATAAATAAATAAAATAAATAAATTAAAAAAAAACAAAGACTGACCTCTATGAGAAAGAATTCTACCAGCAGACTGCCTTTAGACTCCAACTATACTACCTCCTTAAATTTCCAGCCTGCCAGCCTATCCTGCAGATTTTAGTCTTACCAAGCCTCCACCGTTGTGTGTCACTTCCTTAAAATATCTATCTATCTATCTATCTATCTATCTATCTATCTATCCATCCATTTATCCTGCTGGTTCTGGTTCTGTGGAGAATTCTGACTAATACAGATTTTGGTACCAAGAATGGTTCTAGAAGAAGAGAATCCTAAGGATGAGTTTTCTGAATTGGTTCTGGGGTTTCTGGAACTGGCTCTCCACTCTGATGAGACTTAAAGACACTAATGACTATTTCCAGTAGTAAAGAGAGCACAATGTGGCCACAGAGATATGCAAAGCATCACCAGGGAATACTCCTAATCAAACACTTACAAAAGGCAAGATTCTGGATGACCATGTAAATAACACCTTCGAACATTTCTGTCAGACTAATGAGGATAATGATATTGGTTAATTGCTCCTAAAGTCACTAGACAAAGTGGGGAAAGGATGAGCTCAAGGATTCAAATTCCCAGCTCAAGTGCTCCTAAATGACCAGAAAACTTCTATGTCTACCCTGTAAGGGACCCTTACCTCCTACAGCCACAGGGCTGAGACTGCTAAAAATCAAATCCAGAATCTCATCCTGAGATTGGCTGAATTACAAAGCAATTTGAATCCCCAACTTCACAGGTGTCTACTGTTAAAGTGAGGGCACTGACTGAGAAGGAGTGGGGACCCTATGGGAAGACCCTGATAAAGCTGGGGACATTGAACCCCGAAATATCAAGAGTCTTCTCTGCCAGTAGAAGCAGACCCCAGCCTGAGATTAACCCTGCTTTGCCAGAGGAAACCTTAATGGTCTCCCCTGAGGCAGCTGCCTTGAAAGACACTGCTGATTGTCTCGACCACCCATCCCACTCTTTGATTCTAGACTTATCACTAGACTCAAGTCATAGAAGGCCCCTACAGGTACAAAGTGTGACCCATGAGGAGATGCACTACACTCCAAAACAACTACTTGATTTTTCTAATTCACACAGACAGAAATCAGGGAATATGTGTGGAATGGATACTAAGCAGGTGGGATAATGGTGGAAGGAACATAAAGTTGAATCACGCCAAATAGATCGACAAGAGCCCATTAAGCAGATATTCTGCATTTAATGCCACAACTCAGGGCGTTAGAAAGAGCTCTAACAGTTTGTTTTGGTTCCTTGGCTAAAACATGGACCAAAAGTGGCCCACAGTAAATGAACTTGGAATGCCAGACCCGCCTTGGCTTAATGTGGAGGAAAGGATTTTTTTTTAATTAATTACTTTATTTATTTATTTTGGCTGCATTGGGTCTTTGTTGCTGCGTGCAGGCTTTCTCTAGTTGTGGCGAGCGGGGGCTACTCTTCATTGCAGTGCGTGGGCTTCTCATCGCGGTGGCTTCTCTTGTTGTGGAGCACGGGCTCTAGGCACGCAGGCGTCAGTAGTTGTGGCATGCGGGCTCAGTAGTTGTGGCTCACGGGCTCTAGAGCACAGGCTCAGTAGTTGTGGTGCACAAGCTTAGTTGCTCCGCGGCATGAGGGATCTTCCTAGACCAGGGCTCGAACCTGTGTCCCCTGAACTGGCAGGCGAATTTCCAACTACTGCGCCACCAGGGAAGTTCCTAGGGGAAGGGATTTAATGAAGGTTCAGGGAGATTGGAAAGTTAGAGTGGATTTGTCATTTAGGACACAATCATCTGGGCTTCCCTGGTGGCGCAGTGGTTGAGAGTCTGCCTGCCAATGCAGGGGACACGAGTTCGAACCCTGGTCTGGGAGGATCCCACATGCCACGGAGCAACGGGCCTGTGAGCCACAATTACTGAGCCTGCGCGTCTGGAGCCTGTGCTCCGCAACAAGAGAGGCCGCGATAGTGAGAAGCCCGTGCCCCACGATGAAGAGTGGCCCCCTCTTGCCACAACTGGAGAAAGCCCTTGCACAGAAACAAAGACCCAACACAGCCATAAATAAATAAAAATTTTGTTTAAAAAAATTAAAAAAAAAAAAAAAAGACACAATCATCCACCCTGGGAAGGTCCAGAAGACATGCCTTTCAGCATAACTATAAGAAATAAATTTGTGACAGGAGCCCCAGCATCTTTGAAGAGCCCTGGGATCACTCTTCTCTGTAAGCCAGAACTTACAGAGGGAATTGTTGACACTGATGTGATGCTCCCTAAATGCAATGGAAGGAACTGGATCCTGGAGTGTCAGGGGAAGTGGCAGCACTCAGCTGTCAAAGGCAAGTATAGTTACCATAACGGACAACAGAGGGGAAGCAGCAACCAGAATAGTCTGACTCACAGGGACATGCAACGTTGGTTAGTTGATCATAGCGCTCCTGGAAATGATATAGATGAGCAGCCAACTAAATTCTTACTTGATCTATATAAGCAGAAAAGTTCTAGGTCATGTGAACAAAAGTCTAACTTGAATCATAACAACAAAAAGTCACATCTCCTCCATCAATTCCCAGACTTGCGCCAGTTTACAGATCTAGAACCCCTTGAATAAAGAGGAGGCCGAGTCCAAACTAGCATAAATTAAGAAAGGAGATTAAAGGCGATTAGGTGGCAAGCCATTAGCTTTATGTATTAGATGTGTTTCAGAAGGTAGAATTTTTCAGATTTCAGAAAATTAATACAATGCATATACTATGTATTATATAACAGCCCCAGCCGGGTATAGGGCAGCATTCCATAAACAAACACATAAGTATTTCTGTATTGAAACATATAATTAGTCTTACCATGTGGATCACGATTGAAAATAGTCTCTCATTAGTTCAGGTCAAATTTTGCAGCCAAAAGAGTTTGTATTGGGACTTCCCTGGTGGCACGGTGGTTAAGAATCCACCTGCCAATGCAGGGGATACGGGTTCGAGCCCTGGTCCAGGAAGATCCCACATGCCACGGAGCAACTAAGCCCACTCGCTGCAACTAAGCCCACTCGCCGCAAGTAGAAAAAGCCTGCGCGCAGCAACGAAGACCCAACGCAGCCAAAAATAAATAAATTAAAAAAAAAAAGAGTTTGTATCAAACTTAGGAAAAAACTTTCAGTTTTAGAGCTCTGGGGATTTTGGAATTGCTGGTAAGAGACTGTGGACCTATAATTTGAAATGAGAATGAGAAATTGCCCCTCAGCATCTTCTGTTCTGAAATACATATACAAATCAGCATCACCTCTGCTTATTATTGAAATATTTTCTAATTTCTCTAGTGTATAGAGTTCAGCAAGCCTTACTGGGGTTCTATACTTGCAGTCACTGGGTTGGGGTGGGGGGGCGGAATTAAATTCCAAACAGCTGAAAGTGATCAAGACTGAAAGTCCCTACTAGTTAAGAGACAAGGGTTGGAACTTCTGCTCAAGGTAGGCAGCAAGGCAGCAGGGCTACAGAACCTCTTCCAACGGGGTGGAGGGGCCGGGGAAAGGCGCCGGTGAGAAGCCTCTGGTTTGAACCCCCTGAGCCCGTCTGGACATCCTGCAGGGCAAGCCTGCCAGGAGTCTAACTGCAGAAGTATCTGCACAGCCTCCAGGGAGAACTCAGCCCAAGTGAAGAGGGAAGGTTCAGCAGCTTGTCAACATGTAGTGCCTCCTGATGAAGGGCAAGGAAGCTTTCTGAGCCTCGTATGGTGTCAGACACTTGGATACATGGATTCGTGAAGTGTCCTCGCCAGAGGGAGCAGTATCAGAGTGAGAAACTACAAGAACCACACCCTTAGCAATCCCTGGAGAGCAGTCAGAGCAGGATTTTGCATCGTTAGTGAGGAGGGCTTCAACACGCAGCTTCATCCCTCTAGGGTGGAGCCAGCGGCATCAAGGCATGGGGTTCTCAGCACAAACATGACCACAGAGACGAGGACACTGGTGGATGCCCTGGGACAGTTAAAGGACTCTTTGCAAACATTTAAGACATCCTGGAAGCCTCCGAAAAAGTGGTTAGAAACTTTGAAGGAGAAATTCTATAATAATGCAGAGTGGTTGCAAATATATGCTTCGGAGTTTTGAGTCCCAACTCTACCATATAGTAGCCATGTGATTTTGCACAAGTTACACAACCTGTCTGATCCTTAGTTAGCTCATCTGTAAATTAATAAAAATATAATTATCACACAGAGTTGTAAGGAGCAGATGAGATAATGGATATAAATTGATTAGCAAAGGCCTGGCACATGGTACACACTCAATAAATGAGGGCAGAACGAAAGAAATAACATGAACCTAGTGTTATATCTAAACTTCTAAGTTATACCTGGCTGAAAAGAAAAAGATATATATAAAGATAAATATATATATAAAATCTGTATCTATATCTAGACAGATAGATAGATAAAATGTGAGTTAATTAATTCAAAACTTCTCCCTAACTACTCACTCACTTTCTCTCTGCCCTTCTTACCATTTAGGAGATTTCAAATATTTGCATTTTAACACATTTTTCTCTTAGGAAGCTGAGTCCTTTGCTTATATTTCCTAGCAACACCCTTCAGAGGAAGGTAAATAGCAATTATGACCTGGATGTGAGTAACTGTAGGAAACTGTCTGGCACAGGGTCATATAAGTTCTTACTGAAGCTTAGTCTACAATATAGCACCTTCATCTTTTAAAGCGTTATCTGGAAGAAGCACAGGATTATGTTAAACTTACATAACTGCACACTGGGTTCTTTAATGTTTGGAGAGAAAAGAAGACGTTTCTTAATTCTGATAAAAGCATTTTAAAAATGGTTTTAAATTGCACATAACGAACTCCCCAGATCCCAAAGTAGAACATCAGAGTCTCAGTATAGAAAATGTTCACTGCAAATTCATTGACATTTGCTCAGTTGGTTACAGCACAGTACTAACAAACTCAAGTCAGGGATTTCATTCTAAGGGGCAACCTTATCTATAATAATAAATAACTCAGGCTCAACAAAGACATACTGCATCTCTAACGCCAATTAGTTAAACCTAAGAACTGGGTACAACACATCACAGTTGTTAGAAAACTATTCAAGCCACAGGCCCTGACAGTAGATCAAAGGTATTACAAAGGATCACAATTTCTAAAGAGACTTTGAGTTTGGAAGGGAAAAAAAAAAAGAATAAATCACTGAAGAAGAATTTATCTATGAAATTATCCTTTTCATAAAGGCCTAATGGGACCAAGGGAAAATTATAAGTGAATAAAAAATTACAGCAGCCCACATGCATTCAAAAAGATAATAAATAAATAAAGAGGTTTAAGGGCAAAGATGTAAAGGTCCCAGGAGACAATTGCAATTTCTCAATTCAGGCACTACAAATGGTCACAAAGCCAACTGACCTCTGCCTTCTTAGCAGCCAAAATTCCAATGACTTTAGTCTAGACTCTAGGGCATTGCTAATGTCAAGCACTTGGCAAAGAGTGGAAAAGGAAGAAAGGAATATCACTCAAGATATACGAAGCCTTCATATCTCAACAGCCTTAGGGATCCAGACGCAGAGCCATCTGATACTTGAGACCTCAGGCAATGCTTTTAGTTCTTCTAATAATTAAATTTCCTTTGATGGAGGCTAAAGACCAAACTAACCTATAATGAATTCCATGTCAAAGCAAACCATTTATTCTCTTTTTTAAAATGACACCAACGGTCTTAGCAAGATTAAAATCTTTGCAAGGTTTAGGTACACGTGAGATGCATGTCCTACACAGAGAATCCAAATTCTCAGATAAAGATACAATTCAATAAAAACACAACTGGGCTCCAGTTAAAAGATTCTAATCATCCAGGAGAAATGTGATTGTGGCTGCACTAAATCAGCCTCAGTGGTGATAGAAAGGAATGTGAGAAATATTTAGCAGGTAGACCAGCATTAACTAGGTGGAGGGGAGGCAGCAATATTTCTGAAAAACTGTGTATGTTTTTCCCAATTAAATCACATTTTAAACTCAGTAGGAAAGAGTAACCATTAATGAAATCCCACAATGGATCCTTTGTAAGTTTAAAAAACATCTATTTTGTAATGCCAATAGTATTCCCTCTCCCTCTTTTCTTTTTTTTTTTTTTTACTGCAACCTTTCACAATAGGTGAATATCTTAAATGTGGTGACTGTCAGGAATTTAAACCGTCCTTTGGTGTTCATTATTTATTTGAATAGTCTGTCACCTCCCACTAGAATCTAGGCTCCCTGCTGCATCCACGGTACCTAAAACAGTGCCTGGCACCCAGTAGGTGTTCATTTGGTTGAATAAGTGAATGAAGACTTTGTGAAAACACAAATTTGCATTTTATATACTTTTCACATATATCTCTCTTTCACTTAATAGTGTCTTTATTTCTTTTTTTGGCAGCTTCTGAGCCTAGTGAATACCCTGGAGTTAGGGTAAAAATGAATGGTAGAATATTTAAAAAAAAAAACAACAAAAACTAAGTTTTTGTTTTATTATCTCAATTAGTAAATAAGGAGTAAAAGGCTGTGGGAACTGGTAATTAGATCAGTGGCCTTTCAACTACAGGGGTAGTACTTGAAGTCTACATTTGGTCAACAAGCATCAAAAAATATAAAAGTTTTATTGATAAAACACTTAGATACTACAACAAACATGATAAAACAATTTTGGTATATAACAAGTAGTAATTCCAAAACTATAGTGCTTAAAGTGGTTGAAGAATGTTAATTCATTCCATACATTTCTGAAGAAATACGAAATAGTACTCAAAGAGTGAAAATTATCAGATAACGTATAAAAATCACACTTGGAAAAAATATTCCTTCTTTCAACAAACATTTCTTGGATACCTACTATGTGCCAGGCTAAATCCTAACTACGTGTGGCAAACTACTAACAATCTATTATCAAGACACGCCTACGCCTCCTTGCCATTTAATAAATATTAGTATCTATCATATCCACTACGCTAAGCACTAGGGATACTTCTATAAACAAGACCAACACTATCTCTGTCCTGGATTCTAGTGGAGGAGAAAAGAGAAGAACCACCAAATAGTGAGGAATTACAATAAGGACATAAAGGGCCAAGAAATGATAACAGGGGACCCCGCTGGATAGGGTGGTTGGAGAAGGCCTCTCTGAGGAAGTGACATTTAAGCTAAGGCCTCACTGATGAAAAGGAGACAGCTCTGGGCAGTTTTGGGGAAAGAGCACACCAGGCAGCAGGAAAAGCAAGTGCAAAGGACCTGGGGTGGGAATGAGTGTCTCAGAGCAGAAAGATGGCAGCATGGCTTGAATATAGTGAGCAAGGGGCACAAGCTGAAGTCAGAGAGGCGGGCAGAAACCAGATCACATAGACAACTATAGGCCATGGGGAGAAGTTGGGATGTCATTCAGAGTGCAACGGGAAGCCATTAAGAATTTCAAACGAGAAAGCAACATGATCTGATTTGCATTTTTATAAAGTCACTCTTGCAGTTGTGTGAAGAATGGACTAAAAAGAGACAAGAGGGGAAAATGGGGAGACCAGCTGGGAGGCTATCACAGTATCACAGGCAAGAAATGACAGTGATTTCGACTAAAATGATAGGAGTGGACCACAGATAGAAAAAAAGTGGGTGAGAGAAAAAAAAAAAAAGTGGTTGATTCCTAGATGTATTTTGGAGATGGGAGAACTGATTGGATGTGGGGAGTGAAGGATAGGGCATTATCAAGGGCAGATCCTAGGTTTCTGGGTTGAGCAGTTAGATGGATGGTGGTGCCATTTACTGAAATGGGTGATGCAAATTACTGAGATTTATTCTTCATATACTGTGTGTTCATTCCTACCTAAGGGTTACCAAAGACATACCAATTGTCACATTCAGTGAATCCTTGAAGTATTCACTCTCTCTCCATCTGACACAGTTAAAACTTCTTCCTTAAAACTTCACTCTCTCTCAGTTTCCAAGACACCACACTCTTCTGGTTCTTAATTTACTCAACAAGCCTCCTTGTCAGGTTCTGTATACCCCAAGACTCTGTCCTTGGCCTTCTGCTATTTCCTTCAATACACTCTTCCTTGCTGACCTCATCCAAGCAATTCATAGCTTTTACTACTACCCGCATAAAGCCTCCCAGCTCTCTATTTCCTACCAGAACTTTCTCCTCACCTCTAATACTATCTACCCAAATGTCCCATTTCTACTGAGATATATCAGGAGCATCTTAAACTCAACATATCCAAAAGTAACTTTACCATCCTCTTCTTCCAATGCTCCTTTCCCCTCATCCATAATCTTCATCTGTGAAAAGCCCTACTTTCCAAAACTATGCCCAGCTTTCCAAGCTCAAAACCTTAGGATCATCTTACACTCCTCTCTTTCAAGTCCACATCAAATTGATTTCCAAGCCCCATCAAATTTACTTTCTAACAAGCTCATGGATATGTCCTCTCTTCATATCCCACTGCTATAATTCGGGTCTTCAATCCTCCTCCTCTGGATTGTTACAATAACCCTCTGGTTTCTTCAGCCTCACACCATTCTATCCCACATCTATCTTCACATCTCGATAGACACAGAAATCCTTCACAGGCTCCCCACAGCCCTTAGGATAAAATTCAGCCTTATGAATGGCAAACAAGGTCCTTTAGGAGTTAGTGCCTCTGGCTGGCTCTCCTGCCTCAATTTCCACCATCTCTCCTATACACACTCCAACCTTTCAGGACACTGACCTACCAACAGGTTCATTCATGACTCTGCCTATACCGTTTTCTCCCAACACCTACTTAGCTTAAGCAGCCCTTTCTCTAGCAGCCTGAACTTCGGTCTGAGATAATGACTCTCCTTAGTGCTCTCACAGCAAACCATTAATGAAAGACTTCTCATATTGCTTATCACACTTTGTTTCTCCCACTGAACTATAAATTATGTGAGGCCAGGGACTGTCCTTCCTAGAATACTTTTGGTGCTTAATACTTAAAAAATGCTTAGTAAATGTTTGCTGAAAACTATATCTAAATCAAACTCGAGAAGACTTTCTGTCAAACATGAACTGCTATGTACAGTATTCATGACAAGAAATGGTAGCTTGAAAGAAGAAACATTCGATAGTTTTCTAAAATTAACCAATAACATCAGCTGCTGCCTTTCACGTATCAGCATTCATCTTTCATTACAGAAGAGCTATGCATGTCCAAGGTGTGTATAGATGTTATTCTGATGATCTTTTTGTATTAGTATCCATTAATATTCAGTTTTTCAGTTCTGCTACTTTTTTTTTTTTTTAATTTTATTTATTTTTATTTTTGGGTGTGTTGGGTCTTTGTTGGTGCGCGCGGGCTTTCTCTAGTTGTGGCAAGCGGGGGCTACCCTTTGTTGCGGTGCGTGAGCTCCTCATTGCGGTGGCTTCTCTTGTTGCGGAGCACAGGCTCTAGGCACGCGGGCTTCAATAGTTGCGGCACACAGCCTCAGTAGTTGTGGCTCACGGGCCCTAGAGCACAGGCTCAGTAGTTGTGGCTCACGGGCTTAGTTGCTCCACAGCATGTGAGATCTTCCCAGACCAGGGCTTGAACCCGTGTCCCCTGCACTGGCAGGCGGATTCTTAACCACTGTGCCACCAGGGAAGTCCAGTTCTGCTACTTTTTAATACCTTGAGTTTAATTAAGATTACTCTGACTGCTTTTGTCCTCAGTAAAGACGGGTGTCTGCCTCTCATGCATAATAATTCTGTCTGAACACACAAGATTTCTGATACACCTTAGTTTTAAGCTATTTCCTACTTCTTCACTTAAAACATGAATATTTTACCACCATCACAAACACCATCACCACCAAAAAACCCCCATACTTTTAACCCTTTTTTTCCCCCCTCAGGAGAGACATTTATACAGAATAGATTGTCTTATATATACAAAGTATATATTCATCTATCAACCTCCAGAGGGCGGGGGGACTTTTACCTTTATACTTTACAGCTCCTGGAATCATTCATTAACTGGTATTTCTCCTGGCTCCAAAGATTACATTAAGAACTTTTCCATGAAAGTAATTACTAAGTATACTCATGTTCAGATACTGTCATGCAACTGACATTTTGCAAAACAAAAGAAATGAACAAGTCTCCGTGGTTTTTTAGGAGTTGGCTCTCTTTATAACCATTACTTAACCACATTCTGAGACAGCAACAAGTACTCTGCTTTGAACAACACACACAAAAAAAGTCCTGTGGCAAGACACCACTGCAGATGTCCGTAAAGCAACTCATCCAATTCAATAAATCCAGCCTGAGGTTTACTTTATGCCTCACTCATGAAATCTGGCAAGGAAAAAAACGTGATTTTTTTTTTTTAAAGAAAAATGAGCCTTTTAATGTCCTATGTCTTGTCAAACTACGGTAACTATGACTGTAATTATTATGGATTGGCCAAACTCTTTTAAGCCAGGTCACTCCAGTGGTATTCCCAGCTCTTTGCATCCTAACACAGAAGTAATGTAAATTTCCTCCTGGTGCTCTGAAGACTACAGAGATGAGACAAATGAGACTCCGGGACCCTTCTATCTCAGAGGCTTAAAAAATGGGTTGGAGAGCACTGGAAATGGAACTAACAAGGTAAAACAAAACAGTCGCTTAAAAGGGAAACAATCAACAAAGGCCCTACAAATGAAAACCCTGCAACCTTCCGCCACCTCCCAAAGGTGGAGAACGCCAGAAGCCCGGGTTCCTGAACCGGAATCCCAAGCGGGCCTGGGCGACCCAGAGTCGCCAGGCGGAGATGGTGGGCGACTCAGCGAGGGCGCAATGCGGCCTCCCGCCGGGCCCGCTCCCCAGACAGCCCCCCAGGAATGAGCAAGGTAGGGAGTTCTCCCCGCCTCCTCCACACACAGGGATCCAGGAAGAAGAAAGAGGCTCCGCGCCTCTCCAGCCCGTGGCGGAGCCCGCCGGCTCCGTTCCCCGGGCCCCAGGGCGTGCAGGCCGCGCCCCCTCCCCACCTCGGCGCCCCGCGCGCGCAGGGCCCGCCACCTGGCCCCGCCGCCCCCGCCATCCCGGCTTTACTCACAGAGCCCGAGCGCCACCGCAAGCACCGACCACAGCCAGCGCCTGCGGTCTGGGGATGCAATCAGTGCCCCGGCCCCGGCGGGCGCTGCCATCGTCCTCCGGCCGCAGCCGCCGCGGCTCTGGGCCCCGGTCCCCACTACGGTTAGCTCGGCTCTGGCCCGGGGTCTCCGGACTCGCCGCCGCCCGCGTCTGCTAGCACCTCCACGCCGCGATCCCCGCTCGCGGCCCCAGCCGCTGCCAGCCAGCCCTCCGCCCAGACCTCGGCCCCGCGCCGGCCCCAGCTGTCCGCTCATTGGCCTGCCCCGCGCACTTTGAAGGACTCGATTGGAAGGCACCGACTGTCCATCACTCCCTCTCTCCAGGCGGGGCCCCGCCTTTTCGGTCCCACCCAGGCTCCTTATGCTGGCGCTGGAGGTCCCCGGCTGTCCGAGGCGACCGCCGCCAAGCCCTCTGCCTGCCTGCCTGCCTGCGTGGCTGTCCGCCGGTCTGTCCTGGCCCGCCCGCCCCCCCGCCAGTGTCTCCTCTGCCTCTCTAAGGGTCCAGTCCTCCAGATCTATTCATTGTCTGTCTTCGCCTGTTTCAGCTTTTCCCGGTTTCTCTGAGCCTCACCTAAAGGAAAAGAAGCAGTTCGTTTACAAAATTAAAAAAAAAAAAAAAAGAAAAAAAAAAGAATGAGGGCTACGATGGGGAGAGACTTCTGATTCAGTCGTTCAGGTAGAACACATCTCTCCCCTTGCCTTGTCTCCAAGGCCTGTCCTTTGCCTGGATCAGATCATTTATGTGTGCATATTGAGAAATCTACTAGCTTAAAAAGAAGTCTCCATCTTGTCTGAATCTCCTCCTAGGAGCCCCCCGTTTTGGCTTAAGAAGGGTTGGGAACTGGAAACTCTTTCCTACTACCTGGAGCACAAATGAATGGGGTTTTGTTTGTTTTGCTTTTGTAAACAAAATATCCCTCGATTTATCAATAAAAATTGTCAAGTTCCCCACCCAGACTCTGAAGTGCCGTTCCTGAGCCGGCTCCACTTGGTTACCTTGGCCCAGAACGGTGTCTGCCACTTACTGGTTGCCCAATAAATTCTGGAAAGTGTTTGTAAGAGTCCTTATGAGAACAGCCCACAAAGGGGAGAAACGGAAGGACAGGAGCACAAGAAAAATGAGGGTGAAGGAAGAAAAGGAAAAAATCCAGATGGGAGGCCAATAGTGTGAGAGAAGGAAACAAGTATTAGACAATTAGGATGAGAGTGGGAGAAGAGCATGGTGAGAGCACCCAAATGCAGCCCCTCATTTCAGGGTTTTGTCTCAAGTCAACCTTATGAACACCCTTCCTGATATTTTAGCTGTTTTACCCTGCTACCCTTATAGTTCAGCAAACTCATAATAATTACTTTAGCACTAGTGAGGGAAAACTAAAAAGAAAAAGACAGAACCATTTCACCCTATTTCTCTCTCAGCAAGATCCTCATGAAGTGTTTCTGGAATGTCATAGGTTGGAAAGAATACAAATGCATTAAGTGAGCAATTACTATGTGCTGTAGATGTAGAATACCTAGACTTTACTCTCAAGAAGCACAGAGTCTACCAGTCAGTATAGCAAGCAAGTACTGAACTAAATTTTTTTCAATGCTTGAAGAGAAGGTCGAAGAAAGGAGAAACCGTAAGGCCAACAGGGACAGTGGTTCTCAAAGACACAGGTTATGTTAAAAGCTTCTCCACTGACTGTGATGTACCTCAATACAGCTACCTCCCTCTTCTGAGAACCACTGGCCTGTGAGGTGTCTGGAAAAGATGCACAGAAGATGTAGCATTTGAGGTGGATTTTAAAGGCTGAATAAATTTTCACCAGAGAGAAACAGGAAAAGCAAACTCAGAAACAAGAAAGCAGTATCAGGTGCAAGGAATAGTGGGTTAATCCTCTGTGGTTTGGAACTTCAGGGGGAGTGAGTGAAAGAGGGGAAAGAGAGAATGCTGGAAAAGTAGGCTGTGGTAATATTTTGAAGAGCCTGGGGTTGTCTTTATTGTATAGGCAGTGGGGAGTGATGAAAGGGAAGTGACAAGTTCAGATCTGTGTTTTAAAAGGATGACTCCTGCAAAAGACAAGGCAAGAGTGAAGAGAGCATGAGATAAGGTGTTGGCAGTGATGGTGGAGAGGAAGATGAGGACTGGAGAAACATTTCACAAAAGGAATGACAGGACTGGGTATAAATTAGATGGGAAGTCTAATCAAAGACAGATGTGACCTCCAATTTCTAGCCAGAGTAGTGAATGCTGCTACCAGTTAACTAAGACTAAAAACCCAGGAAGAGAACCTGGTCTGTGAGGAAAGCTAATGAGCTGGGCCTTGAACACAGCTGAAAGTGCTGAGAACACCCAGATGGTCAATCAGAAGGCAGTTAGATATCTAGGTCTGGAGCCCAAGGAAGCAACAGAAGGGCTACCGTGAAACCGCAGCCTGCTGGGGCAGCAAAGTGTTTCCATGATAAACAATATCAGACCATCAGTAGATACTTAATAAATATTTGTTGAATGAATAGAAGAATGAATGTTTATTGAATCAATCTAGAGAAGTTACAAAGAAAACAAAATCATGTGAGGTTGTTTTAGCCATAGGCCTTGTATTGTAGTTTCTGATTCTTCTGTAGAGATAGTAAATGGAAAACAAACAAACAAACAAAAGCTTTGGATTTCAATCACTATTGTGAGCCTGAAGGTCTCACTCAACAAACCTCCTCTTCAGATACTTCCTTCTTCCTCCTGGAAACTCCTCTTTCCAGGTCAATCAGTCCGGGCATACAGTCAGAAACAACTGAAGACTTTCCATCAGGTGAGAAAAGTCATTTTTAATGGGCTGCCTTGCCTCTGAAAAGAATGGGCTCCTTGGGGAGAATTTTCCCCACAGAGTCAGTAAGAAGGGAAATCATGTGCAGAGTCTTGTCTGATAATAGTTACCTATGTACAGATCCCTTGGCCTCAAAGACTTCCTTCACGCAGTGCACAATAAATGCACTAATAAGGAGGGGTTTGCCTTGGGAACATCTCAGGGTGTGTTAAGTCTTCTCTTAATAGAGATCAGATAAGGGGCACCCAGGAGCAACTAGTGATGGCAAATATCTATGGACAGAATTTTCTAGAGCTGGAATTAATGGGAGAAGTAGGAAGAGGGTGTCAGGCACCAAAATTTCCAACATCTCTGTGATTGTAGTAGAATTCTCTTCCACCTCCTGTACTCTCACTGGCATTCTCTCCCTCCTTGTTTTTTCAGATCTGTTGCCAGAAGAAAATGGAATGCTGTGATCTGTGGGTGGTGATAGCAAGTCATTCCAGGATCACTGAGATTTGATGAATATCAGATAGAGTCAGAGATGAATCCCAGGCCACACTGAGAAATATTTACCTGAAATCAGTTTCATTAACATTTCTACAGAGAGAATGTCTCAATCCAGGAAAAGGTTTGCATTTTTCTAGGAACTTTTTGAAAATCTGAAAATTTGAGTGCCCCTGGGCACCAAATTGGGGGAACATGGGTAATGGGGTCTTTAGGGTTCATTGTATAGAAGGATATGTCACCAGGCTTCTTCATTTACTGTGGCTGGAATAAAATGCTCTTCAAGGTCCTCTGTCTCCCTGTGCCCTGCTGCCACCTATGTACTACTTCTGCTTCACCTATGAGGGAAGGATGTACACTGGAGAGAGAGCACAGACATTCCTCTCACCAGGATAGAGACATTTCTCACTGTGAGTTGGTCAATTGATATCCTGAGTTTCGTTACCGTCAGTCTTCTTGTATCATGGTTGGGAGGGCAAATGTGATACTCTAGTGGCACCTGCAGAGTAAAAGACAAACCCTTTCAATCCCTAGAGAGAAGTAGGAGTAAGAAAAAAAAAAAGCCCTAAAATGATAATAACTGTAGTAAGTTCAAGTAGGAAAGGTGAGCATAGCGACAGACCTCTTGGTAACTGTAGAGATGGAGGTTTCCAGAAAACTGAAGTGGTTACATTATTTTACCTAATGAGTTATATTTTGTAGTTTCCTCATTCTTGGGAGAAATAGAAATTTCTTAAGTGTCCAGGGCACATTTTTTTCCAGTTAGGTTCTGATGAATAAACTCTGCTGGCATCTAGAACTAACGAACATCTTAAAAGGTATTCTTATCCTCCTTGCCTTGGGCCCTAAGGAGGACTGAAGACTCAAGTTAGGACAGTTTCCAATAAAACAAAGGGTGGGGACTGAACATTAGAGCTCCAGAACTGCAATTTACTCATGTCAAACCATAAGAAGAAAGTTGACAACTCAGAGTCTGGCACATAGCGCTTCTAAATGTTTGTTGAATGAATGAGCAGTCAAATGAATGAATAAACTGGAGAATGAATGTTATATGACATAAAATAAACAAATAGGCCTGTTTAGGATAGTCACCTTGTCTACTTGTAGTTTCCTATCTGGTTAGTTATTTACTAAAGTTGCAATTCACAATTAGTGATTGTCCAAATACCAAAATTTGTATTTTTAAGAGATTTGGAACAAATTGCGGTCATTCAGAAATTATTCACTGAGCACCAGTTTTGCCAGCATAAGCCTCAATACTAAGTATTTAATAATTTAAAATATAGTAAAGAAGCCATGCGTTAAAGATATTGGGACAATTGGGCGCCAATTATATAACAATTGGTTGTCAATTATACAGTAGAATTCAGTGTTGCTGTTAGTGTTGGTGTCTTGTCCTCTAATAAATAATGATTAGAGGAGACAAGACTGCAACCCAATTATATACCAGATAAAATTGGTTTTAATATGTTAAAGGATCTTTTTCTGAGAAGGTCAGAGTTTGGGATTTATGGAAAAGAGAGGGAGAGACAGATTTTCCAGCTGAAGAAAACAGTTTGAGTAAAAACACAGTGATGGTAATTTGCAAGGCTGGAAAGGTGGTGCTTTGAACGCTAGGATGAAAGATGTAGGCAAGAAACCGACAATTTTACTATTATTGTAAAGAGCAACATCCTGAACGCAGCAAGGGAGAGAATCTGGAATCCGCCTGCCACAGGGATATTGCCACACACTCACTGCAATTTATCAGCCATAAATATAAATAGAATTATAAATATGCCACTGGTAGTGACACCGTTGTTTTCTTCTCTGTCATTGATTTTCAAAGATCAAGAGAGAAAAGAAAAAATCGAAAACACAAGAACGCGAAACAGCTGAAGGATATAAACATATTACACAGATAACCACTTGGGGGCGCGGGACTAAGTAGTTCCTCCTTTTATAAGGACGGGAATGCGACAAACGCGACGGCTCGTTGGTCTAGGGGTATGATTCTCGCTTAGGGTGCGAGAGGTCCCGGGTTCAAATCCCGGACGAGCCCTCTTCTTTTCTTCATGAATTAATCATTTCTAAAGAAATTAATTTTAGAATAGATCCATAAATGTAATAAATACATGTTGGTGGAAAATACAAAGTTGAGACTTTTTGAACTTAGAGCACACTTTACGTTCAAATACCATTAAAAGACGTAACATGAAAACGTAGAAAGTTTGCTGACCATGTAATACTTTGAAAACGCTTGTCCCCATTCCTGCCAGTTTCGGAGTCGAGCGCTTGTGTTAGGGACTGAGTTCCGATCTCGGTTGCCTACAGGTGCGGTTTGAACTTGCCCAGGCCCGCGCATGTCCGCACGCACAGCGACCGCTGGAGGAGGACAGCGCGCCCCATCACCCTGGTCCCGCTAATCCACGGCGCCCCCTGCTCACGTTTGGAGTGTCCGAGGGGTGCCCAGGAGTCCGCACGAGGCGTGTCTCTTTTCCGAGTACGTGTGTTTTAAGTGGTACAAGCATTTTCATACCTTGCCCTCAGACGTACAAAGACCACATATTTAACGAATTGATCTCAATCCTTTACTTCCTAAAACTACGACGATCAAGATTCGAGCTCATGGAACCGGAATAGTTTCATTTCAGCCTCTAAATGAGCCGTGTGAGAAAAAGAAACTGTTTCTTAAATTTTAGGCTGAGACAGAAAAAGGCTGGGCTCGTCCGGGATTTGAACCCGGGACCTCTCGCACCCGAAGCGAGAATCATACCCCTAGACCAACGAGCCGCTCACGGCAAAACCGTTCCCAGCGCCTCTCTTCAGCCTTGCCTCGCCGCTGGCCGCACCGCCTGACCGACCTCAGTCGGCGGCGACCCTTCTCTTACTCCCCAGGTCTCCGGCCGAAACCCTCCTCGCCACCCGAAGGAGCACCAGGAAGGGACGTGCACTTTGCCCAGCGGGGCCGGTGGTATCACCCAGCGCCCGGGCTCTGCGCCTCGGCCTGCGGCCGTCCGCACTCGATCCGGGAAGCCGCCTCCCCCGAGCCAGGATGGCCCCTGCAGCGCGGTGGCGGCCGGGCGCTGGAAGCCCGGGCTAAGAGGGCGCGGGCAGGGCCCCTCGGACACACTGGACGCCGCCCGGTGCCCGCCGCCCAGTGTCTCCACGCCGCCAGTTTCGCTCCTTGCGGGGAGCTCCCGCCGCTCTCCACTCAGACCATCCTCAGAGCACTTGGCTGTGTGCCGCGTGCCCCGTCCCCGTCCCCATCCCAGTCCCCTGTGCTGCAGCGGGACGACGCTCGCGGGTGCGCGGGGCGGGAAATAGCGCGGAGGAGCGGGCGAGAGTTGGGAAGGGATGTACCTTATCCGTGGGAGGGAGTGATGGGGCGAAGAACTGGCAAAGGAGAGAGTATTAACAGCTAACTTTTTTCGAACGTTCATTTTGAGATCCTGCACTCTTTTAGGCGTTTTACATACTGAACTCACTGCATATTTGTAACAATTTTCCCTTAGTTACTACTGTTATCCTCATTTTGCAGTGAGGTAATTCAGGCCACACGGCGGCGAGGAAGTGCAGGCGCAGGCACAGGAACTACCGAGGTCTTGGAAGGTGGGGTTAATAGCGAGGGCCGTGAAAGGAGCTGGGGAGGGAGGGGGCAGAGTTGGGTGCCTTGGTAGCTTGGAGGAGTGGACAAGGCTGTAGTAGTGGGCAGGACCTTCGCTCTGGCGCCACCCCACCTCCATCCCCTACTGTAATAGGGAAGAACAAATCTGACTCCATACCGGGTCTGTTTCTTTTACTTTAACCTTTGTATTCTATTGCTTTTGTTACAAGTTAATTACTAAAGGGCTGGTGCCTGTAGTTTAAAGTACACATGATGGCCCATCTCTGGGAACCCTGCGTCCCATGCCTGAAAGTTAAGCTAAAACACATTTGTTTAAGCTCACAGGAAACATCCTGACCAGGCCCACCTGTGAATGGCTGCAGGAAAGAAGAAAGGAATACATCCGTTCCAGAGTCTGGCCAGAACCAGGAAATGTTTGAAATAACTTCTCTCTCTCTCTTTTTTTAAACTTTACCTCTTACATGTTCTGGTATAATGTTATAAGTCATGATTCTAGTTATTACTTTAAAATGTACATCTCAGAAATAACTAAATTTCCTTGTCAATTGCATTATTATGAACTTTCATCAAATCTTTAACCATGGCCATTTTTAAGTCTTTTGTCATTTACAGACAGTTCTGGGTGTACTCTGAAGCTTTTGCAAATATGTTCCTATAAAAGTGTTTCATCTTCAAGGAATTCATGGAAAAGACTCTGACAAGTACAGGTTTCTGGTAACTGACTATACTGCTGAACTGAATGAATAAGCATTTTCAGAACTCTAATGGAAAACTGATGAATTCATAAAAGTGCTAACAAAAGATCAAGATAAAAAAAAAATTAATTACATGGGACTGAGTGAACTGATGAGGATGATTATAATTTTTGTGACTTCCTGTTTGAATAATAATAACAAAAAAATCCCACAAGGACTCAGAGGCAAAAAATATACAAATCAATTTTCACTGCAAAGTAAAGGAGCTGTTACAGTGGAGGATTACTGGACTGAATGTCAGTATTATGACATAGTATGAGTGTGTTTCGTAATTGCAATCATTGTTTTTGTTGTGGTCATCCATTAAAAAAAAAAAAACAAAAACAAAACTTTACCTCCTCACTTCCCCCTCTTTGTTTTATAAAAGAAACAATCATCCAAACCTGGGCAAGATGATTCTTTGGGACACTATTCCACCATCTTTTCAGTCTGCTGGGTTTCCAAATAAAGTTGCTATTCCCTGCCCCAGCAACTCTTCTCTTGATTTGTTGCCCTGTGGAGGAGTGAGCAGTACCAGCTTGGATTCCTTAACACGACCCCCGCCCCTTCTGCCGCATAGTTTGAGCCTATCCTAAGGCCCTTAACCCAGGTGGACCAGGAGTGCAGGGTCTTAAGCTAGCCTTGCCTGCTTTTGGCCTGCACTCCCCCTCCCTCCCCAACACCCTTGAGTTGGTGGTTGGGCGGCAGAAGCTTCTCATTTCTGAAGCCCTCTTCCATCCTTAAGCTACCTTGAATTTGGGGGTCACTGGAATCCTTTCCTTCGAACCCTGGTCAGACTGTTCTCTGAGGGTCCAGGTGGTGTTTCTGCCCTCTCACCCTTTGACTGAAAGCTCTCCATTTGCACCAGCTTCTCTGCTCATCCCCTGATCCCTTCCTTCCTCCTGATGCCAGTGGGCTCTGGGGGTGCCACTGAATACAGAAGGTCAGGACCAGAGCTCACACCCTTGGGGAGTGTGACAGGGGAAATACAAGTGAAAACACTTCAAAACAAAGAGTTAAAGCTGGAAAATCTTTCTATAACCCATTCTGGCCATGTAGA
This sequence comes from Balaenoptera musculus, assembly GCF_009873245.2. Taxonomy (NCBI): domain Eukaryota; kingdom Metazoa; phylum Chordata; class Mammalia; order Artiodactyla; family Balaenopteridae; genus Balaenoptera; species Balaenoptera musculus. Next base: position 123,707,300 of record NC_045785.1, on the reverse strand, counting down.
GAGATCCCAGAGCCGTGCTCCTCCCTGGAGTAGAAGGACATGTGTAGGGTGGGCTGCTCTAAGCCTTCCATTTGCTTTGATAGTATGTAAATTTTTTTAAAAATTAAATTTATTTATTTGGCTGCTTTGGGTCTTCGTTGCTGTGCGCGTTGTGGTGTGTGGGCTTCTCACTGTGGTGGCTTCTCTGTTGCGGAGCACAGGCTCAAGTCATGTGGGCTGCAATAGTTGTGGCTCACAGGCTTAAGTTGCTCCGCAACCGGGGCTCCAACCTGTGTCCCCCGAATCAGCAGGTGGATTCTTAACCGCTGCACCACCAGGGAAGTCTCAGTATGTAAACATTTTATTGACACCCTCTTCCTGTCTGAGATCACTTTTCTTCCTCCTACTGAGCTAAGGTTTGAGAGCCCCATGTTGCTTTTAATCCACTCTTTTGTAGTTTGAGAATGGGCTCAGGAGGGTGAGGAAGGAGGAGTTCTCCTCAGGGGGAGTCCTGAGCAATCTAGGTTTTGCCCTCCGCTTTCAGACTGTGCCTTTTCGAGGGCTCCCTCTGCCCTGCCTGAGCTGTATCTCACTCACTCACCAAGGTGCCATGAAAGATGGCAAGACTGGAGACCTTTCCTACCTTTGCCAGTGTCCACTCTCAAGGTTTCTGTTGTTATTGTTTTCCATTTTCCCCATGCCTGTTTTCCCATCCCTTTTAGTTGTTTGTAATAATTTTATACTATTCCATCAAGACAATATAGCATAATTTTCTTTTTCCTGTCTTTTCTTTTCTCTTTTTTTTTTTTGGCTGCACCACATGTCTTGCAGGATCTTAGTTCCCCCAGACCAGGGATCGAAACCAGTGCCCCCTGCAGTGGAAACACAGAGTCCTAACCACTGGACTGCCAGGGAATTCCCATAGCATAATTTTCTTAATAATTCTTCTACTGTATAATAAATAATTGGTGTCCAACATTTCACTGATATAAATCTTGTTTGGCCCATTTGTGTATCTACTTTCCCCACATATTACATGATTTCCTTAGGATTTACTCCCAGAGCTGGGATAACCGCTTTTGTGGCTCTCCATGTAATTCCATGCCAATGAGCTGGGCTTAGCTGGTTAGCAAGTAAGATGAAAACTGATGTGGAAGAAGAGGACCAGTGGCTGCCAGAGAACTTTAAAAGCCATGATTCAATCTTTTAATTTGATTTAAGGGATTTGGTGGCATTAAAGCCTTTGAGAATGGTGGTATGTTAAAAGTACTATTGAACATAACAATTTTGACTTGGGTTCAGATGCATGTGAGGGCGAAGATGAAATGAGAAAAAGAAGAGGTCCATTAGGAGATGATTAGAATAACTCTAGGATGATGTCATGGTTGATGCCTTGAAATTGTGAATGGCTTTTAAAAACACTTATGGTGAGGGATTTGTGACTATTTTGTCACTAATGTTTGCTCGCCACTGAATTCTGACACAGTTTGGGCTTAAGTGGTACAGACTTGGCTCTGACTTGGAATGATCAGCCCTTGGAAGTGAGAATACAATTTAATTGCGTGGGTCTGCCATTCAAAGGAAACTTCTGGCTAACTTGGCCCACAGGACTGGCCTCAGGACTGTGCGCTGCGTCTTACTTGCTGCCCGTGCAGTTAAGCACTAACTGGCCCGCAGGCCACCGCCGTTGTCATGCTGGTAGGTTTGCTTTGTTCACTGCAAGCCATGTCCTGACCCACACAGAAAGTGGGATCAGATTGAACATTTGTGCCTTTTCCAGACTCCAGTCCAATAGCCTATAATAGCTTCAGCTAGTTTTTACTACAAACATTTCTTTGTGGTTTTCCTCCAGTGATCCTTTCTCAGAGGCTTATCTCATGCCTCCCTCTGGATTTTGCAATCCCTAAATAATTAGGAATGATATTTTGGAGTTGCCTCAGCCCTTTCATTTTTCATTCAAATGTTTTCACTTGTTTTAAGTTTTGAGAGTGCATGAGGTCATGAACGTGATAGGAATCTAAGATCTAGACTGTGAAAAGAACTGCTTTCCACAACACCTTCGTTTCCACCAGGGGATATTATTACCCCTCTTTTATACAGATTTGGTCTTACTCTGGATGTTATTGGTTGAATAGAAGAAGACAAAAGTGTACAGTTTTCATGATGAAAATTGTGATTGTTTCGGAAGACATGCTCACGATGGTATGTTACAGAAGAGAAAAATACACAGTTACATACAGTGAGATCCCAGTTTTGGAACAACAACGAATTAAAAACAAAACATGTAATACATGCATTAAAAAAACTAGAGGAAAATCCATAAAATATTAACACTAGTTATCTCTTAGTAGTGGGATTATGAATAATTTTTATTGACTTAAAATATTTTTTCTCCACACATGTTTAAAAATAAATGTGTATTGCTTTTATAATGAGAAGAAATAAAGGTAATGAATATTTTTAAATCACAGAGAAAACAGGGTTCCTAAAACTATGTGTTTCCTTTTGCTTGGTAGAATGAAAAGAGGCACAGAATTAGAGGCGATGCAAAGCAAGCCCTTTTGCCCTTTCGCATCCCAGCTGCTTGCAGAGGTCGTCAGGAAGGCTGCTACTGTTGCGCGTGAGGGGCCAGGTTCCGCCGTGACGGTGAGTGCCTGGCACCACCCAGCACCCAGAGGTCCCTTAGACAATCCAACAGTAGCGACTAGTGTTTGAGGTCCTGTTATTTTCTTGGAGCAGAAGGAATATCTGCCCCTTGGTAATACCATCCTTTGAGTACCAACCATATAATCATTCTAGAATCTTGCTTCTGAATTTTGACTGAAGTGCAATTCAGTCCACTCATGATTGAAAACAGAAGCAGTTGATAAATGTAATAACTGGCATTACAGGTTTGCCTAAGTCATTTTTTTCACATTTTCATTTAAAACTACACCATCAAGGGTCAGGGTCATTACTGACAAGAGTGCCCAGCGGGGAATCCTAGACTGTTTCGACCTCTTCCTTCTACATCCTGTTTCCTTCATAGCATCTCCCTGGCTGTGCCTAGGCGTTGCAGGTCCCGTGGAGAGCCCAGAACTTTCCAGGAGGAGGAGGAGGAGAAATCTCTTTGTTCCAGTTTTGGAAGTGGGTGGCTTCCTTTGTGCTGTGAGGCATTGAACACATTCACCTCCTTTTCCTCTGCAGAGGATCAAAGAACCACAGTTTCCTGCCCCATTTGACCACAGCGGGGCCTCTCCCACAGCTCTCCTCGAATTTGAGGGCAGAACTGGAGTAATGGTTTTCTCAGCCTCCATAGCCACTCTGGTCAGGACATCACTGGGCTAAATGGGAGCCTGACTTACCCTAAGCAAGACTGGGAAGTCAGGAAAGTGTGTCAACTGCCCCTAGAGTTTCGTGTACTTTGCTCTTCTTTTTCAACCCCTTCTGGGAAGGCTTTCTAGAACCAACTCAACTCAAGATGTGATGACAGGACTTCCCTGGTGGCGCAGTGATTAAGAATTCGCTTGCCAATGCAGGGGACACGGGTTTGAGCCCTGGTCCGGGAAGATCCCACATGCTGTGGAGCAACTAAGCCCCCGTGCGCCACAACTATCGAGCCTGTGTGCCACAACTATTGAAGCCCATGCACCTAGAGACAGTGCTCCGCACCAAGAGAAGCCACCGCAATGAGAAGCCTGCGCACCGCAACAAAGAGTAGCCCCCGCTCACCGCAACTAGAGAAAGCCCGCGTGCAGCAACGAACACACAAAGCAGCCAAGAATAAAGACCTCCTTTTAAGTACCTCCCCTTAAGAAGAAGCCCATCATTCCTCTAACTTACCTCAAGAAGACAACAGACCATGGGGAAAAAAAAAAAGATGTGATGACAAAGGAGGCCTAAAATATTACCTCTCTCAGGATATACGTTTTGACTGGGAAGAAGACTAGAGCCAGTGGAATCAGTTGCTAACATTTCAGGCATCTGGCATCAGTGAGGGAGTCTTTGGGCAGCGATAAATGTTGAAACTAATCCTATTCCAGCTCTGAAATCAGTTTAATCATTCGTTACTTACCGAATGTTTATTGAGCACCGATAATACATGAGGCACTGGCACAATGAACTACACAGACAGACTTGACCCTCATGGAGCTCCAGGCTGGCTCTGGACACAGTGATACATTATTACATTTAAAATGAGACTGATTTTCTTTGGTGGCTTATGAAAACAAATTCCGTTTTATCTGAGTAGCCCTCGAATTTTGCTCAGAGCTCTATTGTTGTTGTTGTTTTTCCCACCCAGCATCATATCTTTTAGTAACAGCACTTTGATTTTACCTTGAGGCACCCTGTTGCCCCATTCACAGTCCTTGCAGATGAGATAGAATTAACTCACCTAGCCCCTAACTGCAGGAGAGTGACGGAGGGCCGGCCAATCTGATCTCTGCATCTCCTTGGTCATAATGATTGGCTCAGCTATAGATATATGATCCCCACCAAGCCTATAGAAAACCTTTGCAGGATTTTTTCCCACAGTTACTGGGAAAAAATAAGCTCTTTCCATTGGGTTTGTGCCTGAGAATATGGCCAACACAGAGGAAAGCAGAGACCAATAACAGAGAAAGATCTCTGACATTGCTTAAGTGATTGTATTCAGGTCTGTCCATGGATTGTCAAAACATATTACTCAGTGTATAGAAGGAGGGAGGGACAGACAGACAGAGAAAGAGAGAGAGGGAGACTCATAGATATAGCTGTTTTGCATCAGCCTGTTTGAGTTGGGTTCCTTTCATTAGCAACTGAAGGTCCTCATTCATTCAACTGTATTAAAGTTTTACATTCCCAAGAGTACCGAATCAAAAGATGATGATGAGCTGGTTGTCTGTCCACTCCTTTATTCCCTTATCTGACATTTTATGGCGTGACTAGTCAGCTGGGTCACAGGCCAAAATTGGTCTGGCAAACAGGGTCCTGTTGAGGGTGACCTCAGGGAGGAGAGTGGAATTCTGAGGCCCCTGGGCTCCTCATGGCCATATCTGGTTACCCAGTTTCACATGCAGCCCCCTTTTCAATATTGGCATATTTCTTCAAAGCATTCAAGTTTTCTTCTTGCTCCCTCTCTGGAGAAAGGAAGGACACAGTTTAATATTCAAGCTAGATTACAAAGGTAGTGGAAGAATGATTCTGATTCTTCTCTTCAGCCTTGTAGCTGTGAAGAATCAGTGTTTTCCTTCAAGCCTATTAAGGAATCCTGACGAAAGTCTTCCTGGCCTGGTGATGACTCTGTGCCACCTAAGACACACATGGATTTCTTTAATCCCCAGTGTGAAATCCCAGTCTCAACCATGGCGTTGCAATGCTGAATCATGGTCACTTCGAGAAAGGAGAGCATTAAACAGCCAGCTTGCAGCGCCCACAGGGAACGGGTTCTGCCTTCGCTTCATGAATTCCCCACCAAGAACCCCATCACTAATAACAATGCCTGCGGTGGGGTCTTTGTGTTCTCACAAAATAGATCAAATAATGTAACTAATAGGGAACTGGGGAGATTTTTGGACACCGTCACGCATGCTCCTTCAGTGTCACATTCTTATTTTTGATTGCTCCTTCTTCATCTGCTACTGTAAGGTATGGACCCTCCAGAAGAAAAATAGAGTTTTATTTTTACATCTACATCCCATCTGTCCCATTCCTTTTTCTAGTAAGAGAAGTGGCAGATTTCCCCCTTTCATTGCACAGTCATGCTCACATTCTCAAAACTCTTGCCCAGATATGTGCATGAGTATATAAACAACCCAAAGACATACATAAATAAATCCATGTATTGTTTAGGGGGTATACATCTCTGTCAATAGACAGATAGATGATAGATTAGATAGATGATAGATATTATACAGATCTCAAAATAACTGACACACATATCTCCCAAACTCTGCTAAAATACAAAGCTTATTATGGTATCAGTCTTCACTAGATTATAAGGCTTAGAAGCTGCATTTGACTTAAAAATAGTTTTTGAAAAAATATATATCCCCAATATTAACACTATCCTGGAGTTAGAAAAACTGTAAATGGGGTGATAAACTGAGGTACCAGCAGTGAGATAAGGCCTTTTAGTCTGGGAAACTACTTTCTGAAGTCAGAGTAGAGTGTGGTCTAAGAGACCTCCAGAAAAAACGACTGCTCCAACTACCAAATCAGCATGTTGAGATACTGAAATACTCAAATCTGAATAAGGGCCAACCCTTAAGATTAAACATTTATTTGGACGAGCATCTTTCAGCAGGAGTGTGGGAAGAGGGGAGAGGATATGTCAAGGAAGGGGTCGTCAGGCCCCCTGTCCCCGGCGAAGCCGCATGCACTCTCCAAACAGACCGATAAAGCAAGAGCTACCCAGGAGGAACAGACAGAAGACCCACCCCACCCCTCCTGAGTCGGGGAGGAGAGCCTGGGTTTCCATTCAAGTCAGGGAAGCCAGGAAGGATGTTCTCATTACGTAGCTTGCACATCACGATGCTCAAACCACTTCCCAGGAGATGTCTAATCCATGCTCGAGGCTCCCCCTCTGGAAGCACAAATTTCATCCTCCCAGGATAAACCAGAGGGCAGGCATTGTCCAGGGGTCACCGCTCTGCTTTCAGGATGAGGAAATGCAGCACAGAGACATCGTGCCTCTCCAAAGGAGTTGTTGCCTGCCTCTGCCTGCTCTCCCCCTGGCAGAAGCAGGTGAGCTGAGCTGGTCGCCTCCCAGTGTATCACCAGCTAGAGAATTACCTGATGGAAAAGCTCCTGTTGCTGGAACAGACACATATTTTTTAATGTTTCAATAATTATCTCTTCTCGTCCAATGTTTTCAAAATTGGTTGGCCAGTCAAATTTGGACCAAGCTGAAAGTTTGTCTCAGGGTCTCCATACAATTTAAGGTCTTCTGTAACTTACAGGATTTATATTTCCAGTGATACTACTTTGTTTCTAGCTACTTGCAATGAGTTTTTACTTACACTTGAGAATCATGAAAACTTAAGAACAATAAAAAGGCTGTCACCTTACACAAACACAAGCCGAATAGGTATATCCCAGTCCAGTTCTGAGGTCAGCTATAGGGTTAGGTGGGTGTGGACAGTATATGGGCCCCATAGTTTGACCAGCATCCCTGGGGAGTTGTCACCACAGTAAATTGTTTTAAATGTTTTTTTGTTTTTTTTTTAAACCAAGTTCATCAAGTGACACAACTTTGATCAAGTTGATAAAAGTCTGCTGCCCTCAGATCCAATCTCTGTCTACGATGGGGCGGAGGTCGGGAAATTGCACCCTGTGTCCTCAGGCTGACTCCAGACCCTCAGCCCATCCTGCTCCTGCGATGGCTTCCTTTGCTGCCGCTACGATCATTGCTGCTACTTCAAGGACACGGCTCCAGCAGCTTCATCACTAGGCACAGTGAGATCTTCTTCACATTTTAGTGTCCTGGACAGGGGTATTATCCTGTGAGCAGAGGAGGAAGGAATAAATTAGGAGGAAAGTAGGAAATCTGGACACTCAGCCTGTCTCCTTGGGGATGCTAGGTCGGGTAATAGTAGTAATAGTGATAATAATGCTATGTGCCTGACATAGTTTTTCACGTGCATCAACTCATTTATTCCTCATGAAAGCAATATGAGTTTGGTAGTTCTATTAGCTCTGTTTTATAGGTGGGGTAATTAAGGCACAGAGAGGTCAAGTGACTTCCCCTAGGTCACACAGCTAGTAAGTGGTGGAGTCAGGATTTAAACCCCGGGACCGGAGCTTGAGCCCTCAACGAGGACACTGCCTATTCCTTGATGCGTGGCTTCCCATGTCCTCCTTGCCCTAGCTTCTTACTTCCTCACTCATTCCCATTAATTTCATCATCCTGAAACACTGCTCAAGAATCAAAGAGAAAGAAGAAAAGTACCTCATGAGCAGAAGTGCGTACAGCTAACAACGGAATTTCAGGTTTCGGTTGAATGTAAGTGGAGAAACAAAGCGAGCAGCAGTTTGGTTTTGGAGATACGGAGCGTGAGGGACTGGTGGACCTGTGGATGTGCGGTTGGGGCCGTGGTGAGAGCCCGGCTGGTGCTAAGCAGTCAGGAGGGGCCGGCAGGTAATGGTGAGGACCAGTTGTAGGAGTCACTGACAAAAGGAGGGGAGATGAAGCCTGGGAGTGGGGGCCAAGGTCAGGGTGTGGTGACGCCACCCTAAGAGGCAGAGAGGGGGCCAGGGCAGCCCAGCCAAAGAGCGGTTAAAGGAAGGAGGTGGTTTTTAGGGCAGGTTGCCGGCATCAGCTGTTTCAGAGCGGTGAGGATGACAAGAACGGAGACATGACTGGTCTTTGGTGGCCGGGAGGGCATGTGTGGGCTTCAAAAGTCACTGATGAGAGCGAGATCACAAGGGGAGAAAGAGAGAACTGGGGGTGGAGCTGGGGGTAGAGAGCAGAGTCGAGACATTTTTCTTTTTTTTTTTTTTAATAATCCTCCCTGTCTTTTTTTTTTTTTTTTTAATTTTACACTTTATTTATTTATTTATTTTTGGCTGCGTTGGGTCTTCGTTTCTGTGCGTGGGCTTTCTCTAGTTGTGGCGAGTGAGGGCCACTCTTCATCGCGGTGCACGGGCCTCTCGCTGTCGCGGCCTCTCTTGCTGCGGAGCATAGGCTCCAGACGTGCAGGCTCAGTAGTTGTGGCTCACGGGCCTAGTTGCTCCGCGGCATGTGGGATCTTCCCAGACCAGGGCTCGAACCCGTGTCCCCTGCATTGGCAGGCAGATTCTCAACCACTGCGCCACCAGGGAAGCCCGAGACATTTTTCTTTAGGATTAGAGAGATCCAAACATGTTTGTAGGCAGAAAGGGGCGAACTAGTGAGGAGCTGGAAATACAGAAGAGTAACTGAATGGGAAAATCTTAGTCTAACCCTTCACTTAAAATGCACACACATGCTCCACAAATATCTTGTAGAAAAGTCCAGAAAATGGCAGACACAGCAGACAAGGGGGTTTGTCTTATCAAAGAGAAGGGGCCTCTCTTCAGATGTGCAGGAAGAAGAGACTCTTGGAGCGTATGAGCAAGTGGCAAACAGGCTGGTCTTCCCTTTAGGTAAACAGGAAGGAGGTGAGGTCATTTGCAGAGCAGGAGAGGAAGAGGTAGGGAGTGAGCTGGAAGAACGGCAGATGAAAACAGGATGATAGAGAAGCAGTGAGAGGGTGTCCAGGCGGCACTGAGGTTGGATACGGTTCAGCTGGGTTGGTAAGACTTTATAAGAGATCCAGGCAGCATGGTTTCGTGAATTCCACCAATGACACTCACAAGTCTTGGCAGAGAAGGTGGGTGTGAGAGTGACTTAGCTTTGGGGATTAATACAGAAAGATAGAGCAGGCCGATGGTGAGAGGGAGATTAAGGTGCAGAAGGACAGCTCGTAAGTGACTGGCCACGGAGGGAGCCTGGGGGGCAGGGACATAGGATCTCAGTGGAGGGTAGTTCAGAGGCTAAGGGAGGGACTCAGGTAGAAACGCAAGCGGAGGAAGGCGGCAAAACTCTGACAACCTTAGTCCAACCCCCTGGTTTTGCAGAGGAAGAAACCCAGGCTCCAAGAAGGGACAGGAGTTGTCCAAGGTCACAGAGCTCGATGTTGACACGAAGGACACCAGCGCTACTCATCAGAATAAACTGCTTCACAAAGCACCTCTGCACATCTGCATAATTTATTTAATCTGGGAGGGGCACTGCTTCCAATCCTCTTTTGGTTTTTTCAAGCCTGGTCAAAGTTAGAACCAAAATGCCTCGGGCAGTGGTGCCAAAGTGTTCCCCAGTGAGGACAACTGTGAAGTGGGCCCCTTGCGTCACGGGCTTCCCCAGCACGCCATGCCTGTCCCAGGTCTTTCCTGGATCTCACAGAGGCAGCACACACCACTAAAGAGACGGCTTCCGGCCCCCCGATTTAATCCCCATCTTGTTCTTTGATTGGTAGAAGTAGATTGATCAGATAAACTACAACAAGAGGAATATGCTCAATGTCAGACTGTCAAGAGGAAGGGATAAATATATTTAGCAATTAAAAAAATACATCTTTGTCCAAAATAACTGCAGCTCAGTCCATCAAACCCATATAGGACTGAAAATATGAACACTGAGTTGTATATGGTGATTATGCCTACTAAGGAGAGAGGCGCAAAGAGGGAGATGAGGGTAGAGATTCAAAATTCATTCTCATATATCACTTATATGTGGAATCTAAAATATGACACAAATGAACATATCTATGAAACAGAAACAAACTCACAGACCTAGAGAACAGACTTGTGGTTGCCAAGGGGAAGGGGGGTTGGGGGAGGGAAGGATTGGGAGTTTGGGATTAGTAGACGCAAACTATCATATATAGGACGGATAAACAACAAGGTCCTATTGTATAGCATAGGGAACTATACTCAATATCCTGTGATAAACCAAAATGGAAAAGAATATGACAAAGAATATATATATGTATAACTGAGTCACTTTGCTGTACAGCAGAAATTAACACATTGTAACAACTATACTTCAATAAAATTTTTCATTCTCCATACTTCTATGTGGCTAGAATCTTTAAAAGATTGTATTCAATGCACTATGGAATAAAAATTATCCTAGACAATTTTACCAGTAATCTTAGATATAGATCAGTTGGAAAATGACTCTAACATGTTACTACTTAAGTCATTAATTTATGAATTGATGTTAACTAGGTAAAATAGGAGAAAGTCTATGCTATGTCTGCCTGCTTCCATTTTAAAACCACAACAGGAATCTAGAGACCAGACCTTTTGTTCACCTTATCAAACTTTGCCAATTCCTCATGAAAAGTAAATAAACTGAAAAGCCCCAGTGAGTAGCAAATTATTATTAGTATGATTCAAGGGACAAACGGAAAGTTTGGAGGTACAATTTCTGGAAAAGACATATTTTCAACCAAGTCTTTTTGCTGTTTATTTGGCACCTCAAACACATACCCATCTTTATCCTTGTATATTAAAGAATTTAATATATTAAATCCTCAAGAATTTTTTCAAGAATTTTATAATATTCTTTAATTAAAATCTCCTTGGGAGTGGATGTGTGTTCATGTTTGTTGCAAACACACACACACACACACACTACAGCTAGTACAGTGTTCTGCACATAGTGAGGATCTGACATGTGCAATTAAATGAGAAATTATATGCTGTTAAGCTCTTGAAAAGAGGTAGCACCTTGCATTTAAGTAATGAAACAAAAAATGAAAATGGTGTCTTGAAAATGTAAAACTCCAAAATTTTAAAAGTTTTTTTAAATTTTTATATTTTTTTGGCCATGCTGCGCGGCTGTGTGATCTTAGTTCCCCGACCAGGGATGGGACCCGGGCCCACAGCGATGAAAGCTCCGAGTCCTAACCACTGGACCACCAGGGAACTCCCCCAATTTTTTAAAGTATTACTATATGAAAGAAAGCTTAATGAACATTCGAAAGCAACACATTTAGAACCTGAACACTATCAATTTGGAGTATAAAAATACAACCACAAAGAAGAAAGGCTGGAAGGATGTACACATGCCAGCCCTATGTGATTTGGGCACGGTCCTAAACAACAGCTCTCAGATGGCATTTTGGAAAGCTACAGGTTCTGAGTCTGTTCAACCAATTTTGTGCTTATAAATTACTTCACCAAGTCACTTCAAGGATCTAGATATTAACCACTGTAAAAAAACAAAACCAAACCAAAAAATGTCGCCACAGTTGGGGCACAGTATGGGCGAGAGTCAGGGAGAGCTGGGCAGGGGCCCCCCAGGCAGGGCCTCACAGAGGCTTTGGAATCTGTGTTTTGAGTGCTCTGGGACAAGGGGGAGCAGAGGTGCCATGGGTTGTGTCCTCCTCCAAAGATATGTCCAATCCTAACCCCCAGTACCAGTGGATGTGACCTTATTTGGAAAGAGCATCATTGTAGATGTAATTAAGGATCTTAAGATGAGATCATTCTGGACTTAGGGTGGGTCCACATCCAATGATGGGTGTCCTTATAAGAGAAAGGAGAGGGAGATTTGAGACACACAGACACAGGGAAAGACCATGTGAAGATAGAGGCAGGGCTTTCCTGGTGGCGCAGTGGTTGAGAATCTGCCTGCCAATGCAGGGGACGCGGGTTCGAGCCCTGGTCTGGGAAGATCCCACATGCCGCGGAGCAACTGGGCCCGTGAGCCACAATTACTGAGCCTGCGCGTCTGGAGCCTGTGCTCCGCAACAAGAGAGGCCGCGAGAATGAGAGGCCCGCGCATCGCGATGAAGAGTGGCCCCCGCTTGCCACAACTAGAGAAAGCCCTCGCACAGAAACGAAGACCCAACATGCCATAAATAAATAAATAAATAATTCTTTAAAAAAAAAAAAAAAAAAAGATAGAGGCAAAGGTTGGAGCGATGAGTCTACAAACCAGGAGACACCGAGGATTGCCGACAACCACCAGAAGCTGGAAGAGACAAGAGAGGATTCCCAGGGTCGCCAGCAGCCACCAGAAGTTAGGGGACAGGCTGGAAGAGACTCTTCCTCAGAGCTTCCAGAGGGAGCCAATCCTGCCAACACCTTGATTTTGGAGTTCTGGCCTCCAGAACTGTGTGACAATGCATTTCTATTGTTTTCAAGCTGCCAATTTGTGGTAATTTGTTATGGCAGCCCTAAGAAACTAACACAGGACGTAAGTAATTTTAGCAATGAGTAAACACACACACACACACACCCCTCTGGTTGCTGTACAGAGAATGGACTAAGTAGGCAGAGAAAGTGGAAGCAGGAAGTGACATAAGAGGCTAATGTCCTCAGAAGCTGACGGTGGCTTGTGTTAATGAATGAATGAACTAACATAAAGGGAAGGGGGAAACACTGGAGGGTGACGTTGTTGATAAGATTGTTAGGGGTGGCAGTAGGGGGCGGGACACAGAGCTTTTCTTGTGGAAACCAGCAAGGCTGGTCGTGCTCCTGAGGGCACAAGTAGGTGAGCGCAAGGTGGGCTTCCCGGGAGTGGTGGGAGGAGCCACATGACTAAGTGTGGGCCCAGCAGGAGGGCAGGGACTGAGGCAACCCCTCCTCATGCGCGCTAGGTGTCTAACACCTGTGCGTGGATGGATGGAACATAAAGCCTCCTTTAAAGCTTCCCTAGGAGAAGCCCTGCCCATTGCCGCGTTCTGCCTTCTTTACGGCGCCCCAAGGAGCTGCTGGTCTCAGGCACTATCACTGTGAGTTTTGTATGGAAAGGAGCACCCCCTTTTCCTCTCAGGACGCCCCACAGCAGCGAGCCCCGTCCAGGACTCTGCATCAGGAGGCCTCGGTGTGTGGGCCTCAGTCACATCCAGAAGGGCGCCAGAACCCCGAGGCAGCCAGAAGCAGAGAGCATGGGACACGCTTCCCTTTCTGGTCCTGTTGTCCCCTCCCCACCAGTGACAGCCCGTCTCAATCCAGTCCCTGTGTTACTGCACACCCAGCTGATTGGTGATGGATGTAAGGAACAGGGCATGGGACATAGGATGCGCTGGCCCTGCCCTGTCCGGGTCGGGGGGACAAGCCAGGCCACCTACCTCCGTCTTGGGGACCTCACTGCTGGCGTCCGGCTGGGCGTGGCCAGTGCCAGGGTCACAGCCTGGCTCGAGGATGGTCCCCTCATCGTGTTTTTCCTTGCCAGCCCCCTGCTCAGGACTGTGGTCGCCCTCGCCTCCTCCAGGGGGGTTTTGGGGGGTCTCGTCCCCCACAGCTCCCTCCTCCAGCCCCTTTGTATCTCGGCTCCTTTGTCCGGGCTCCGCCTCTTCACCGGCCGCCCTCTCCTTCACCTCCGCAGGCTCTGGCGTCTGCTCCTCAGCCGTTTTCTCCTCCGTGGGGCTCCCACCCCCGTCCTCTGCCTCTGGGCTGGAGGCTCGGGCTGGATGCTGGCTGGCCCCCTCCTCGGAGCTCCCCACGGCCTTTTCGTGCTGCTGGGCTACCCTCAAGGCCCTGCCCTTCTCCTCCTGCTTCTCTGTCCTGCTGGGCGTCCTCCTCAGAGGAGGGGATCCTGGGGTCTTGCTCTTAGCTAGGAACACCTCGTCCCCATTCTCTTCCTTGGCACCATTCTCCTGGGAGGACTCCACGGCCCTGAGCTCCCCCAGGTCCGCACAGTCCTCCGACTGGGACCTTCGGAATCGCCTGGAGGGAGGGCGCCTTTTTATGGAGCCCCTTGTCCGCACCTGCAAGAAAGTGTTACGGAAAATGATCTACACCTGCGAAAAAGGCTGAAGGGAGGGCGCATGTTCTTTCACTGTCAGTCTCACACGCACAGCTTCCCAAGCCCACCTGAGGATCATTTGATTTTCTAGGAGGATGTACCATCGCTTGCTATTTATTATAGGTTAGAGCCCTGTGGGGTTGCGGTATTACATGGTAACCTGCAGATTTTTTTCGGTGTGTGTGAAGATGAAAATGCTGTCTATCCAGTAAAAAAGATAACCTAAGATTTTACTGGCCTGGAAAATAACAATCAGTTCAGTGTCTAACTTAGCAGTTTTATTCTAACATGTGTCCTTTTTAATTGCCTAGAAATAAGCAGTTCTTTGAATGAGCTTTACCATCTTACAGGGTCCCTCCTAAATTAACGAGTTGAACAAAATCTCTCTCTGTTTTGTATCAGAGTCATGTTTTAACATTCTGAAGATTCCACTTTGACAAAGGTGAACCCAACAGAAAAGAGGGTTGGGGGTCTGTGGGTGGCCGGTACCGTGACCTCATGGGTGTGGAGCTGGACAGCTGGTGATCAGCTTCCTCCCTTCCCCCCCTGCCCCACGCCCCCCGCAAAGCTGGCTAACCCGGGAGAGCTGAGCAGCCAGAACCCTTTGCTTTCTCCAGCGAGGTCCAACTCTAGCAGAAGCCACACCTTAGAAACACCCAGCAGAGCTGCCTGAAAACCATTTCCTCTCTGGGAAGTGTGTGAATCTCAGAACCAGGCCTCACCTGGGTCCACTGGACTTTGTCAGAAGTTCAATGGGCGTGTTTATAGTGGGTGTCCTACTTTACTCAAGTGATGTGTCTTTACAAATTTATGCGCAAACTAAATCTTATTTTCTCATTGATTTGCATTTTGGTATTTGTCAATCCTAGCTGTCTCAGAAGTTTGGAATGAATACTTGTTTTTTAAAAATAAATTCATGTTATTATTTTATTTTTATTTATTTATTGTTTCTGGCTGCATTGGGTCTTCGTTGCTGCACGTGGGCTTTTCTCTGGTTGCGGCTAGTCGGGGCTACTCTTCGTTGCGGTTCGCGGGCTTCTCATTCTGGTGGCTTCTCTTGTTGCGGAGCACGGGCTCTAGGCGCACGGGCTTCAGTAGTTGTGGCACGTGGGCTCAGTAGTTGTGGCTCGTGGGCTCAGTAGTTGTGGCTTGCGGGATCTTGAGCGCAGGCTCAGTAGTTGTGGCACACGGGCTTAGTTGTTCTGCGGCATGTGGGATCTTCCCCGACCAGGGATCGAACCTGTGTCCCCTGCACTGGCAGGTAGACTCTCAACCACTGCACCATCAGGGAAGCCCTGAATACTTGGTTTTAAAAGGGCTTCCCAGGAACTTTCCTGAGACCACGGTGAGGCTAGCCCTGCAGGCTATCAAGGCCCCAGCCCTCATGGGCAGCAGGGTTCAGAAATAATCCTGCCTGCTCCCTTACTGCTGTCACAGACTAAAACCCCCAGTACTATGACCAGGTGGCAGAGCCTCCCTCCCTGCCTCTACATCCCACTGACATCCTGTGAGAAGACAGGGCTCTCTCCTGGGTTCCTCTCTGCCGTCGGGGGTCTCTCCATTGCCCTGGGCTGAAGGATCTCCACTCTGTCCCAGCCAGCAGGCTCAAGCCTACCCCATCACCTCCTCACCACCACTTTGTTTCCTTGGGCCCTACCTGTTTCGACACATTTGACCTCTTTCCTAGATGGATCCTCTGGAAGGGCTCGGAAGATCCTGCTCTCTCCATCCTTAATTCTAAGGTCACATTCATTTAACTTTTCCTGGCATCAGAGCCCTTTAACTCAGGGACTTCCCTGGTGGTCAAGTGGTTAAGACTCTGTGCTTCCACTGCAGGGGGTGCGGGTTCGACCCCTGGTCGGGAAAGTAAAATCCCACATGCCCGCGGTGCAACCAAAAAAAAGAATAAGAGCCCTTTAACTCTTAGCCACTGCCTGGCTCTGGTCCAAGTTTGCTGGGTACCTGCTTGGAGTGTATTGGACTGTATGTACCTCTGATTCTCTTGATTCTTACCTCCTTCTAGTAGGGCAGGGATCTGATGAAATCACACACAAAGTATTAGGGCAGCATCTACAGAAACAAGTGCCGCCATACATCTTTTTGCAAAGGGAACGATTTGGATATTCTTCAACTGGGGCAAGATGCAGTAAGAATGATTTGAGCCCATTCTGGGACACTTAGGAGTATTCATATCAAGGCAGGACAGGACAACCTAGTGACCCTGCCCTCCCTTCTGCTGAGTCGCTGATCAGGGCTTTAGTTTTTGTTTTCAGCTTTTGACATAACTCTCTGTGCAGCTGGGATCAGTACTGAATTCCTGCCCTTCTCTCCACAAAGGGTGGAGCACTCCATCCCCTGCACCTGTCTTTCAGGTGAGTGGCACAGTTACAGGGACAGCGGATGAGAGAGGCAGGCTAGGTAGAGGGTGATCTTAGCTCAGGGATCACTTGCCAGGAAGAGGAGAAATTTCCTTTGTTATAAACCACAGCTCAGAAGTGTCTTCCTTTCTCCAGGACAACAGGGTAGAGGTGATTCAGGATTGCCCAGTGCCTGCATTTCCACAGACACACCACAGTACTTAGGATCAAGATATTACCTTATTGTAAGAGGGCAGATGACTGCCTTCAGGAGGCTGGTCAAAGCTGACGGGCACCTCCTCTGGCTCGCTGGCCCGAGACCGCACGCCAGGGCTGCTGGGGGTAGAAGGCGGGCTGTGAAACGGTGACACCATGGTCTTGAGTCCAGGACTCTTGGGTGAGGCCCCAGGCAGCAGGGCCGCTGGATCAAAGACTAAATTGGCCTGTAGAGAAAAGATGAGGAATTTCAAACCCAGGCTGCATTCCATAATGCCCAGGAAGCACTGATTTGATCCAGCAAAAATGCATTGGAACAGTCCCGATTTATAGACAAAGAGGCCAGAATAGCCACTGCCAGCACCTGCAGGCACCAGGATCTCATGCTGTCAGCGCCCTTTACCATCTTTCTCATCAGAGTCAAGAGCAGTTACCGCTTACTGGATGCCTACTCCTTGCTGGGCATGCGCAGTTTTCCTCTCTACAACCACCCTACATGTTCAGTTTTGTTCTCATGGCACAAATTAGCAAAGTGTTTAGGGAATCTGCCCTGGGATTCAAGCCAGGTCTGTTTGTCCCTCAGTCTCCAAGTACAGGGTCTCTCTCGGTAGACCACAGTGGTGGACACAGCAGGCCACCACGCCTTTCCAGGGGGGAGCCAGCAGAGCAGATGCCAGTGTGTGACCCTACTTGCAGCATCGCAGTGCAGGTGCAACCAGACCAAAATGAACCCTGAGGACAAGCAAAGGGGAGGGCTTACCCAAAGGTAACACTGAGGGAGGCCTGAGGGAGTCATGAGTTTGGTGGGGGAGGAGGCGGTGGTCCCAGATCTATCCGACTGCCTCAGAGAAGGTGGTGGTGCAGAGGTCTATGGAGGGACTGAACGTGAGCGCCTTGGGTCCTCTAGCGCCACCTAGGGGCTCTCGTTCCTCCAGCTCTGACCTCTGCGTTTCCAAATCATTGCGCAGTTGCATCCTCCAGAGCAGGAGGGCCAGCAGCAAGGCCTCCAAGGGAAGGGACCAGGCTTGAGGGGCAGAGGATGCTCTCCACGGAGACACACCCAACTCCAGGTATTGCCTCTTTCACTTAATAGCTGTGTGACCTACAGCGAGTCCAGTAGCCTTTCTGTGTCTCGGAGTCTTTATTTGTCCCATCGACTGAGCCTGACCTTTAGAGTCTTTTATGATCTGGTCCCATTACTCTCTCCTGCCACTACCCGACTCACACCCTTTCCCTCCAGACTCCCCTTGGTGCCACCCTCCTGCCAGCCGAGGCTCTGTCATCTTGGAGAACTCCGACATGTACTTTAGGACTTGCACAGTATAGAACATTACACATGTTTAGGACGATGTCAGTTTTTCGATTGTGATTTTAAGAAAGAATTTATAATATAGACAAGATTGTGTCATTGCCCAATTAAAAATATAAAAGTTAAATAGCAACAGTGTGAGCCCACGCCATGTCTAAAAGCAGCATGTTGCAGGTACAAAGGGACAGGTTTGGACCACAGAGGCTGTGGGAGTTGGTGTGCTGGCATGGCCCAGAGGGCTTCATGGCAGAGCGGATGTTAACTGGGCATTAAAGGAGGTCTTCCTGCCCTCTCAGGGTCAAGCTGGGACATTCCCTCTGTAAGACTGCTTGCAAATAAAATGGGTCTTGCTAGCCAGAGGAAAACTTGAACTTTGAATTATGGACTATTCTAGTGAAGAAAAATCATAGTTCCTAACTCATCCAATAGAATACTTAGAAGAAAAATGAAGCCGATGATGCATTTCTTAGTTCTTTCCCCACGTACTTCCAACAAGGTAAGGTTCCTATGGGATTTGGCCAAATTATATACTGTCGCTGACATTCTTCATGAGATTAAACCATTAGAGATTAAAACCCCATTCTCAGGTTGCGATGTTTCCCGAAGAGGCTTATTAATGACTAGAAAGGGGAATAAGACCAAGACTGCAGGGTAGTCTTGACTGCAGGGTAGTCTGACCAAGACTCAGCATTTGCTGAGGACTAAGTACACAGCATTTGCAAACTAACTTCTGGCACTTGGATGAGGTCTGTGGTAGGCTGCCGGGAGACAGAGGTAGGGGTCCTCGGCTACACCCTTTGGATGGCTGCTAGGAGGGAATGTCTGAGTTCTGGGGTCCCTTCTGAGAGATCCCTGTTATGTATATGGGAGCCCTGCAGCCTCCTACAGCGATGGGCAGCCCACTCCCTCCCTGCAGCTGGGGTGGGATCAGGGCTTCTCAGTATGAATTAAACTTCAGGGGAGACTCCCCCCCCAGCCATGAGGTAGGCTCATAACCCAAACCAGAGATGCTTCCCTTAACCCCAAATCAGGCTGGGGGCCAAATCCCTGGTCTCTCACATAGCTGGGAACTGCAGAGGCTGTGGCTACTTGTCTTGACACACCCCTAACAATGGCTTCAGAACAAGGTAGACGAGCCAATTTTATTAGTTGGACCCAGAGGGGAGGAGCCAGTGCAGGAGAGCCTTGCTGTTCTCCTGGGTGACTGCACAGAGACGGCGGTGAAAGCTGGAGCATCTTCTACAGGCCCCACCCAGATACATCATGCCTGTCTCTCCTCTGTGCTTTAGCGCATGCTGTCCCCACACCAGGAGTACCTTCCTCCCTCCTTTCCAGCCACTATTCTTAAGGACGGACTCAGGAAATAGGTATTTCCTAAAGCATTTGTTAATTACTCCTGCCCACTTGACTCTCTTCTCGCTCTAAAATTTTACCGCAGTGGTTCTCAGCTGGGGTAGGGGGCAGGGGAATGATTTTGTCTCCAGGAGACATTTGGCAATGTCTAGGGACATTTTTCTTTGTCACAGTTTACTGAAGAGTGCTGCTGGCATCTAGTGGCTAGGGACCAAGGATGCTGCTAAAGCATCTTGCAGTGTACAAGGCAGCCCCTGCAACAAAATTTACCAGCTCAAATAATGCCGAGGTTTAAAAGTCCTGGTCTAGAGCAGTAGGAGTCGGATAGTTAACCCACGATTTAGATCTCTGGTATTTACTCTCCTATATGTCTTTTATTGTATCATGTGTGAAAATCTTGTCTCCCCAACAAGATTGTGAGATCAAGTGCAGTGTCATATACTTCGTTTACACTCCCAGGAAAGCCAGCCCCACTGTGGGCACAGTGGTGAGGGCTCTGGATGTACAAGGTGGTGAGGTAGGATGGAATACTTTCCAAACAATGAACTTGGCCTTAGTGGTGTAATGACTAGCAGCTGAATTTCAGCCCTGTGTAAAGCTGAAATGGTTTGTGGCTGCATTCAGGCCTTGGAAAGGACTTGGTTATTCTTGGAGTGTTTCTTGTGTATAACATCCTTTCCCATAAGACTCTTGAGGCATCTGATTATCCTCAATCTCCATTAGGTGCTAATGATACGAGCTCCTGTTTGATAGGGTCCTTATTTTAGCATTTTGCCCCCAGGTAGAGCTCCTCATCCTTCAGGGCAATTTGATCACTAGCTGGTTATCAGAGGTCAACTGTCCAGGTGACATCTGGGACTACCCTAGGAGCCCCAAAGACATGCAAATGTTGGATAAGAGAGGGGGTTGGATAGGAGGTAGCATTAGGTAATGATTCTGAACTTACCTGGAGCTTCTCGATCAGAGGCGAGCTCTTCACCTTGACTTTAGGAGGGTGGTTTGCATTGGGCGGTGACTTCTATGAAAGCAAATGGACCAGAACAAGCAAATGAGTGAGGTGAAGGGAAGTGGGGCTCTGGCTGGAGCCCAGAAGCCACAGTTGGAATAAGAGGAGAAGAAAAAGTTGGTTTTACCACTTCATCACTTAGCTTCAGGAGCTCACTTACCTCCTCAGGTCCTGGGTGTGGCAGACTCCCCTTCCCCTCTCCCTCACGCTACCACTAACAAGACCACTTGAATCTATCGATCAGAGCAGGCAGGACGTCTGAAACACAGGAGGCCTCCTGTTCCAGGAAGTATGCCTTCATGGTCGTTATGAGGGAACAGACTATGTCTGAGGGGGGGACAAGATCTTCACCTCATGACCTTCAGCAACGTGAGCCAACAATTGGAGGGGATTTCAAAGAGAAAGGGCACAGTGATCATCCATTCTGTTTGTCATCAACATAAGAAACCACAGAGCTGGAGTGAAACCTGACAGAGGTATACTTGAAATTCTTCCCTTAAACTAATAATATTTTGGAAAACCCCACCAATAGTGTTGTTTATAAATTATCATATTCCAAAACACTGACTATTCATTTTGATTAAACAGACATTTATTGAGTATCTCCTACATTCCAGGCATTGTGTTGGTTACATAAAAATGAATATGATTGAGCGCCTGCCCTCTGAAAGTGGTCGATGTCTGAGATATATGTATGTGAATATATGTGTGTATACACACACACACACATATATATGTTCTGTTAGTTGGGATATTTTTGTGATGAATGTATGTCAGGAATCTTGCCTGGCTTTGGATTTTATATTATCTAAAAAGATTGACTCCTTCCTGTTTTGTGTAAAATCCCTACAACTTGATTCTAGTTCCACAGCTATATTGATCCTCAACAGGTAGGAATGTTGACAGTGATGATGATGATGATGATGATGAAGAAAAAGATGACTTCCACGATGTCGGACAGAGACCAGAGCAGATCTTCCTATAGTTTGGGGACCCTGCTCCTTGCACCCATGTGCTAATTTACTTGAATCATAAGGAGAATGACACAATTTCTTATATAAATATTCTGAGATAGTTATTGAGTGAGATGATTGTATTTTAGTGATGGAAGGAGACAGACTCACTCAGCTGAACTCCCTGTGACCTTTTTAAGGCCCAGCATTGCGGGGGGAGGTGCTGGAGCGTGGGGCAGCCACTGGCTGGGACTCAGGAGCTCCCTTCCCCAGCCCCTGCTAACTCCGGCTTTGACAGGAGCTAGATGGCTGCCCTGGCCTCGGCCTCCCCAGCCAAGACCCAGGCAGGTGGGTGGGTTGGAATAAACGATTCTAAGGCCTCCTCCAGCTCTCAGGTGCCTCTGGCTCCATGAGTTTACACCATCAGACGTATTTCCAGAGCCGTCAGTCTTTCAAGGAGCCTTGCGTCCACCGTGAGAACAAACAGCTTCCAGCCCAAACTCAGTTGTCCTTAATTTCTGGGCTTTACAGTGAACGTTCAGATGAGGCCGGGTTTCTGAAGATACTGTTTAGGAACTGCAGCAACAATTGTGCTGACAAAGCTCACTTTATGTAATACTTTATTCTCTTCCGCAACTGACTAGTATCTTCTGAAGAGAGTGAAAATTCAATAAACACAGCCCCTTCATCATAGGAGAGTGCTGGGAACCCAGCTCATGCCCTACAAAATCCTTGTTGATTTGAACTGAACTGCAAAGCAGGAAGAATCCGAAAGAGCCGCCAATGCCATTCCTGGGAACGGCTGCAGGTGGCAGTATTTCCTTTACTGTTTAACAAGCAGCTCTTTACTGTTTAACAAGCGGCCGCCGCTCATACTGTTGGTGGAGAAAAGTCAGCCTGACATCTCTCTATATGTATGTATATATGTCCATATATGACATTCCTATAATGTCTAGAATAATGACCAGATTTTTCAGATGGAACTGTTTTCCAGCCCTGTTGTGGGCAGGCAAGGCAGGCTCAGTGGCCACATTAAACACTCTTTTGGGTGGGTCCTCCAGAGAGGGGCAACTCCTGGCTCCACCATCTCAGGCCTGTGCAGGCAAAGGGAGGGGGCAGGGATGAAGAAGGGATGGGAAGACCCTCTCCGGCACTGTGCATTGGGAACCGAGGGGTAGCCTGACTGGGGCCTTCCCAGGCCCCCAAGGCTCCCGGCTCTAGGGCTCCTGCAGGCTGTGCCGTGGGAGTCCAGAAGGACTGTGGGCAGCAGCCTCCACAATTTTCTAACCCAGCCAGACAGAGCCGGCTG
Source organism: Balaenoptera musculus (assembly GCF_009873245.2). Lineage (NCBI taxonomy): Eukaryota > Metazoa > Chordata > Mammalia > Artiodactyla > Balaenopteridae > Balaenoptera > Balaenoptera musculus. The sequence goes on along the minus strand of NC_045785.1, from coordinate 123,684,576 downwards.
CTCATTTTATCTTTATGTGAATTTCAAGCTTGTGACAAAAAGTCACTGGTCTCTGGAAGCAACGTCCTTCCTACGTGCAAGCAGCCTGTCACTCCACGCAGGACCTTCCCTCTTAAATCCACCCTCCCATTCATCCAGCCCTTGGCTATTACATGCCATTTAGCTGCTGGTGGTGCCCCATGGGATGGAATATGTAAACGTATTTCTCCCAGAGCTGCTGAACTCCCTCCACTTTTTTTTTTTAATTATTTATTTATTTTATTTATTTATGGCTGTGTTGGGTCTCCGTTTCTGTACGAGGGCTTTCTCTAGTTGCGGCAAGTGGGGGCCACGCTTCATCGCGGTGCGCGGGCCTCTCACTATCGCGGCCTCTCTTGTTGCGGAGCACAGGCTCCAGACGCGCAGGCTCAGCAGCTGTGGCTCACGGGCCCAGTTGCTCCGTGGCATGTGGGATCTTCCCAGACCAGGGCTCGAACCCGTGTCCCCTGAATTGGCAGGCAGATTCTCAACCACTGCGTCACCAGGGAAGCCCTCCCTCCACTTTTATCCAGGGGATAACTGTCTACCCATTCTGACTTTCAGGCTCTCTAGTCCTTTTCAGACTCTCCAGGACTTTTATCCAGGGGATAAAAGTCCCCATCCGGCCCCCATCATGTCGGGTTAGTGTTCTTGTCCCATTTTACAAAAAAGGAAGCAGGCGCAGTGCAGTGACTTCTCTGGGGCTGAGTCCAGGTCATCACGGGGCAGCCTCACGGTAGGCACCTAGTGGCCACGGCCTCAGCCTATTGCCTAACACAGGCTCCAAGCCCTCAGGGTGAAGGTCACAGGAGAAGTTCACCCTCAGTAAAGAGAAGTTGTTGGTATGGCTTTGGTTGGAACGCTGGCTGATGACCCCACGAAGATGGGGTCAGAATCATGATGTCAGCACCTGAGGAGACCCCAACAGAAATGTAGTGTTTTTTAAACTGGGCTTCTTGGGGCGTTCTCATCCCAGAAGACCCCTGTCCAGTTTTGGGGGGGAGTATTCTCAGAGCATATGGGGGGCCCCACCCCCTTCCCACTTGGTTGAGAGCAGCTCTGAGTTTCTGCTTTATCTGATGGGCTTCTGCTTATATGCCTTGGGTTGACAAAAAGGTTGGAAAACCGTTGATCGACTCCAAATGTTTCACTTTATAAATGAGAAAATGTAGACACCAAGGGCCTTGCCCAAGTCCACATGGCTATCCAGTGTCTGTCGTCAGGATGTTGGCCCCCAAAAAAGGAAGCGGGGGAAAGAGGTATCACAGTTGGGATGTGGGAATTGGACTGTCTTTCGCTTGCTGCTCTATTTCGGGGTTGGCCTCCCAGGCCGGACAAGAGAACATGCTAATCCATTTCTGGCGGGGACCACGACCACAGTGAAGGTTCATGGTTTCCTGGGAGGGTGTGGACAAGTTGCTCTTACAGCTACAATTAGATAAATAAGGGTAGGTGAACACGCAGGCCGGGAATCCATTGCTGGCTATGATCTATGATACCAGAGCCTTTATTATGTTGGTAACATTGGCTATTTATATCTGAGGGCAATGAGGCCTCCTGTGTGCTCTGGTTCTCTTTCAGTGATCCAGAACAATAGCCAGCTTTTTCAAGATACCACAGAAACCCGCGACTCTCTCACACTGCAGTTCTGCTTTATGTGAGTGCAGCCCTCTTTCCAGATGCCTTGCATACATGCAAGATCGTATCAGTCAGACCTGGGAGTCAAACATGACTTTCATGACTCCTGAATCTGGTGTGGTAATACTCTATGGACCCATTCTCTTGGCTGAAATGCTCAGGCTTGAAAAACAGTGCTCCTCAAAAACAGAAATATAGATCAATGGAACAGGATAGAAAGCCCAGAGATAAACCCACACACATATGGTCACCTTATCTTTGATAAAGGAGGCAAGCATATACAGTGGAGAAAAGACAGCCTCTTCAATAAGTGGTGCTGGGAAAATTGGACAGGTACATGTAAAAGTATGAAATTAGAACACTCCCTGACACCATGCACAAAAATAAACTCAAAATGGATTAAAGACCTAAGTGTAAGGGCAGACACTATCAAACTCTTAGAGGAAAACATAGGCAGAACACTCTATGACATACATCACAGCAAGATTCTTTTTGACCCAGCTCCCAGAGAAATGGAAATAAGAACACAAATAAACAAATGGGACCTAATGAAACTTAAAAGGTTTTGCACAGGGACTTCCTTGGTGGTCCAGTGGTTGAGAATCGGTCTTGCAGGTGCGGGTGATACCGGTTTGATCCCTGGTCAGGGAACTAAGATCCCACATGCCGCGGGGCGGCTGGGCCTGTGTGCCGCAACTACTGAGCCAGCACAACACAACTAGAGAGTCCGTGTGCCGCAACTAAGACCCAATGCAGCCAAAAATAAATAAATAAATATTAAAAAAAAAAAAAAAGGTTTTGCACAGCAAAGGAAACCATAAACAAGTCCAAAAGACAACCATCAGAACGGGAGAAAATATTTGCAAATGAAGCAACTGACAAAGGATTAATCTCCAAGATTTACAAGCAGCTCATGCAGCTCAATAACAAAAAAACAAACAACCCAATCCAAAAATGGGCAGAAGACCTAAATAGACATTTCTCCAAAGAAGATATACAGATGGCCTACAGACACATGAAAGAATGCTCAACATCATTAATCATTAGAGAAATGCAAATCAAAACTACAATGAGATATCATCTCACACCGGTCAGAATGGCCATCATCAAAAAATCTAGAAACGATAAATGCTGGAGAGGGTGTGGAGGAAAGGGAACACTCTTGCACTGTTGGTGGGAATGTAAATTGATACAGCCACTATGGAGAACAGTATGGAGGTTCCTTAAAAAACTACAAATAGAACTACCATACGACCCAGCAATCCCACTACTGGGCATATACCCTGAGAAAACCATAGGTCAAAAAGAGTCATGTACCAAAATGTTCATTGCAGCTCTATTTACAAGAGCCAGGACTTGAAAGCAACCTAAATGTCCATCGACAGATGAATGGATAAAGAAGATGTGGCACATATATACAATGGAATATTACTCAGCCATAAAAAGAAATGAAATGGAGGTATTTGTAATGAGGTGGATGGAGTTAGAGTCTGTCATACAGAGTGAAGTAAGTCAGAAAGAGAAAAACAAATACAGTATGCTAACACATATATACGGAATCTAAGGGAAAAAAAAAAAAAAAAAGGCCATGAAGAACCTAGTGGCAAGACGGGAATAAAGACACAGACCTACTAGAGAATGGACTTGAGGATATGGGGAGGGGGTGGGGTGAGATGTGACAGGGTGAGAGAGTGTTATGGACATATATACACTACCAAATGTAAAATAGATAGCTAGTGGGAAGCAGCCGCATAGCACAGGGAGATCAGCTCGGTGCTTTGTGACCACCTAGAGGGGTGGGATGGGGAGGGTGGGAGGGAGGGAGATGCAAGAGGGAAGAGAAATGGGAACATATTGTATATGTATAACTGATTCACTTTGTTATAAAGCAGAAGCTAACACACCATTGTAAGGCAATTATACTTCAATAAAGATGTTAAAAAAAAACAAAAAACAAAAAACAAAAAACAGTGCTCCTGTCCTTGAAAACCATAAAGGAGGCTCAGTAAGAGGGAGTAGGAAGGGACCTCGTTTTCAAAGTAAAGGATTCAGGAAGCGTTAAGGAGAATCACCCCTGAATCTGAAATGGAGAAATTCCCTGCACAGGTTTCAAGTCTGAAAATGTGAATTGCATGCCTCTTCCTACAGAAAGGAGAAAGAAAATCCATAAGCAGCATCCTCTGAGCCCCCAGCAACAGCAGCACTTACCTCTTCACCGTTCTGGCCCAGCTCTACCCTGGGAGGGAACAGAGAGAGGGAGCAGGGCGGTTTCCTTCTTGTTGGTTTACTGGCTGGTGTCTAGAGGGAGGGCGACAGACAGACACACAGAGAGAAAAAGAGAGAGAGCTAATCAGGCAACAGGGAGGAAGAGGAAGGAAGTAGAAACCGGTTTTAGGAATGTTTAGGGCTGTCTGGTGGAGAAAAGAATGAAGGGAGGGATTGCATGTCTTTGAGACTGCCCATTAACTTTATAAATTCATTCTAGTGAACTGTCTACCCATTCTGACTTTCAGGCTCTCTAGTCCTTTTCAGACTCTCCCAGTCCTTTCCTGCTGGAGCATCCTCTTTTACTCGTGATTCACTGGCCTGCCTGAAGCAACATCTCACAATGACACCCACACCCAGCTTCTAAGCACTGCCAGCACCTTAGATCAATACTATCTCCTTCACCCTTTATGACATTCCTATCGTGTCTGAAATTATGGACCGATTATTCAGATGGGAAAATAAAAACGCAAAACAACGTACCTAAAAAAGCATGACAGTACCTAAAAAAGCATGACAATTACACTCTCCTTTGTCCCAAGGGGCCACGATAAACCTCCCCCCACACTGGGGTTCCCTTCCCTCATTTCACTTCTAAGGAGCTCCTCAGGCTGTAGGACTCAAGAAAATCTAGCCCAAATCTCTCCAATGCTGCAATGCCCCATTTGACACTGTCCTCTCCAGCAGGATTCTAGAATCCACTGGTCACCGGATCCCTTTCCTTCCTGATCCCTGGCTTCCTATCTGAATGTGCTTCCCTTTCTGTCCTCTCTTTCTTCCCAGTTCTCCTTTTGTAATCCACCCTTGCTCCGGATTCCTAAGCTTTCTATGCTCCGGGGAGGAGCCTGGTGTGGGGACTTCTTTATTCTGAAGCAGTCCAGGCCTGGCACAGCTGGGCAAGATCTAAGTCTCTATCAGTGGAGGACTGAGGTGGACAAGCCCCAGGTTCCAGACCCCCGTCTCTAACAGCAGGGCTTTCAGCTCTCAGCCCTCCTGGCCACAGCGTAAGCCTCACTCTGGTGGGGAACGGTCCTGCCCAGGCCCAGCAGCATGGCGACATTCCTCACATTCAGAGAGACCCCTCTCTGGCTTCTCTTCCTAATTTGGTAATTACCAGGCCTCCTCCCTCCCTCTCCTCTGGGCCTGACCCAGACTTCCCCTTCCTCCAGCCCCCTCCCAGGAGAGGGGCTCTGAAGCCTCCTGACTCACCTCCTTTGCGGCAGCTGCCTGCTCCCTGAATCGCCCGGCCAGCTGGGCCACCGAGGGGGGCGCCGAGTCGTCCACATTGGCGTTGGTCTCTGCCGGCCTCTCCTGGCAAACCAAGGGGAAGCCGAAGTTAACCAGCAAATATGCACTCGGCACTGCTGAGCATGGCACCGAGTGCCACACGAGGTGCTGGCTATGCGGCCGCAAGCAGGGACGCGGCGACAGTGAGGTCTTTTCTCAGCGTTTTGCAATTGACTCCTGCATTCAAAGACTTAAAAAAACCCCGTTCAGTCAACTGCATTTAGTGAATGTTTATAGTGTCCTTGGCCCTGGGTGTGGCTCTGGGGATCTGGAAAGGAATAAAGCTTGGTGCTGCCCTGGGGGTGGAGGTTGGAGCACCCAGGGATCTGGGAGGCAGGACAAGGCCGGGTTCCTCATCCCATGGAGACCCAGCCCGGAGAGGGCTCTATCGGTGACAGCGTCTTCCCGTTGTCACATGAGGCTTCGAAAACTGTAGGCTGGCAAAATGCACTGGAGAGAGAGGCCTGTAAGTGTATCTAATGGGATGAGCAAACGTCTTTGATTGAACTTTTATTTATTTATTTATTTTGGCTGCGACGGGTCTTCCTTGCTGCGCACGGGCTTTCTCTAGTTGCGGCGAGCGGAGGCTACTCTTCGTTGTGGTGCGCGGGCTTCTCATTGCGGTGGCTTCTCTTGTTGCAGAGCATGGGCTCTAGGGCACGCGGGCTCCGTAGTTGTCGCTCTAGAGCGCAGGCTCAGTAGTTGTGGCGCACGGGCTTAGTTGCTCCGCGGCATGTGGGATCTTCCCGGACCAGGGCTCGAACCCGTGTCCCCTGCATTGCAGGTGGATTCTTAACCTCTGTGCCACCAGGGAAGCCCCTTGATTGAACTTTTGACAAGTATTTTTGTGTCTTGTTTCCCCTACTTAATTGAGTGCCTTGGGCATAGAAATGTTCAGAAAATATTCAAATAACACGAGAGTCAAGTAGCATGGCGATGAGAACCAGACTATCTGGATTCGACCGCTGAGTCGCTCCATCTCCCTAGCTCAGTGACCTTGGGCAAATGATTTTACCTTTCTGAACCTTGACAGGGATAACAGTAGCACATCACTCACAAGGTTGTTCTGTGGATTAAATGATTGACTATACGTCTAAAGTGTGGGGACAAGGCCTAGGACATAATAAGAGCTTTAGAAGGATTACTATTACTACGGGCAACGGGGTCCTTCCTTCCAAGAACCCTGCGATGACTTCAGTTATAGGGATTTGCATATTGCATTACTGTTCTCTACAGTGTCCTCACTGAGAGAGGCTCGCTCACCCCTTTTACTGTTCTGTTCCTTTTTGCTGTGAGCTTTCTGCAAACTGGTTACCAGCTGGTTACCATGCCCCTGCTCTACCACCAATGCAACCATTGGTTTCCTGTGGCCTTCCCTCCCCCAAGGTGCCTCTAGGCCCCCTGAAGAGGCCAAGATGTACCCTGGCCACTGTTCACTCCCATGTGCCATTTGTCGCCAAGACTCATACGGTGAGTCAGTAAGCACTGGAAACGGCCCCCTCACTTCTGCCTTGTTACATGCGGCCTATGGAACCACACGGTTTTAATAATGTTTTTTAAATGTCCAGCCTCAGAGACATTTGGCTTTGGTTTTTGGTGACCATGATGATGGCGTTTCGTACACAGACTGCAAACTCCCTCTCCACTCCCTCTGCTCACGTCTAGCCTGAAACTGGGAGGATCTGGGTAGCAGTTTGTCCGAGAAAGTCCATTTCTGTCTTTCCACGGGGCTCATGGCCTACAAAGACCAAGCATGCTCCACTCCAGCTGCAAGCTTGTATCCCTGTACACCACACACACACACACACACACACTCTCTCTCTCTCTCTCTCTCACACACACACACACTCACACTCACATACACTTCCTAGGCCCTCCTTTTTGCGCTAAAAGTGTCTCCAAGCTTTCTTACTTGGGTGCTCCCTCCAAAGGAACCGTCGCTGGTCACACCGTGACGCTGCCCCTGGAGCAGGGGAGGCGCACACGGCCGCCCCCCACCGCCTCGCGTGAAGTTACGTGGGGGCCAAGCTTTGTGAAGGGGCCTTTGCTTAGAGACAGGAAAGAACTGCTGCGGCCACGGACCTTCAGATCTGCGAACAGGCTGCTCTGGAGGAAAAGACAGGTCCCTCTTTACTGTTTCCTGCTGTAAGTCAAGTTTATTCTCATTCCGGCCTAAACATCAGATGCTGATTTCACATAAAGATGCAAAAGGATTCACCTCTCTTCAAGATGCCAGAGCTCCCGACAGCGCTGGGGCGCGCGGGGAGCCCAGTGCCCGCTCTGATTAGTGCCCTACAGGTGTCACGCTGGGCGTGGTCACAGGCGAACATCTTGTCCTCGTGATTAATTAATTGAGCTGCTCTTGGCAAAGATGCTGGGCCCATCAGTTTGTCCATCTGTCTAACTTCCCGCCCCCATAACAGCTCAGTCTCTCTGTCCATTGCTATATACTGCTTGGGTCCTGCTTTACCCTCGGCCCCGAAGGCGCCAATCACTGGCGGTGCAGGAAGATACATTCCAGATAAAAATAGAGCCGTACAGGAATCAGAAACTCCTCCGTAACTTCCCTGTCTCAAAACCAGGCTTGGCAAGGGGCAAGAGAATGACAAGGCTTCTGGAAGCATTTAGGGCTTAAAAGCTGGGTTGAAGGAAAGATCATAATACGCCTGAATTTGTCTTCCTGGAGCCCAGTGAATGGGTTTTCTTTAGAATGTCTATGGACTCCAGAGCTTGCTGAAGCCTGGCAAATCCGCTCACTACCAGCACCTCTCCAGATGCTTCTTATCCTATGTTGCAGAAGAATGACTGATTGTTGCCTCCTCTCAGTTGGGCACATCGAAGCCCAGAGAGGGCAAGTAGCTTAGCCAGAGTCACAGAGGAGAAGCCAGACAGAATAATCTGTGAAACACTTGACTCCCACCGCCTGATAATCCAGCAATGGACATCAGTTAAGTATCCTAATTTGTGAAGGTGCTTTGAAAACTGTAAAGCGATATATAAATAGTGAAACTATTATAAGCCACTGGGTTACGCAGGTACAGCATAAGAAGCATGGCTTTGGGCATGGACAGGCACCGTGGCTCAGCCTGTTTGAGGCTTTGCCTGGATTTCTGCCTTGCAATTCTAGCAGGTACCACTACTGACCTCCTCCAGTGGTTCAACATCACACCACCTTGGCCCCAGGCAGGTGAGAGTCTCCTTCCGTAGCTCGCTTGCATGTGTTCTCTCTCTCTCTTTCTCTGTCTCTCTGTCTCAGCCCTAAGGCCGGTTTGGTAAGGTCTTGCTCCCACCTTGATTGCTCTTAGATCTGAGAATGACTTCAATGTCCCTGCCTAGTACCCAACTTTCCTGGGAACCCGGCCCCCACCCCAACCTCTCTGGGACTTAGAGTTCTTTCTCTGTTCCAAAGATGTCCATTAAGTGTTGAACATAGAGCCGGGAACACAGAAAGCCCTCCTCGAAGGGTGCTTTCTTCCCCTCCCCCCATCCAACCCGGTTGTGATGTCAGGGCCTGGGCACCTGCTCCCAGAGTCACCGATACCCTAAACTCACCCCTCTCTCGCCTGCATCCACATTCCGGGTCTTGGTCACTGTTTTGACCTCAGCTGGTCCTTTCTTCTTGGGGCCAGTTTCCACATCTTAAATCTGTTTTCTGAACTCATCCCCCTTTGCGTCCTGCTTTAGTTGACCCTCGTCTTTACAGACTGCAGTCCCCCTGGCCCCATTCCATCTTCCTGGGCCCAGATCTCGCTTACCAAGCCCTCACTGCCACCGTTCCAGCCTGGCTCTGCCAGCAAGCTTGGAAACCACTCCTGGGGTTCCTGTGACTTTGCCGAGGCCAGAAGAAAATCACCTCTGGTGTTTATTTTCTGTCTCTATGGGACTTTCTGCTGAGAACTGAGGAGCCCCTGTGTCTGGACAGCAGGGAACTTCGCCCTCACTGTTGCCATGCTGAGTAAATACCATTTGGATGCTGCTGACCATCCACATGGTGGAACCTTTGTGCACAGGCCTAAACCGGGCTCTACGTGCCTCCCTGGCTCCGCCCCTGTTTCTCCATCCTCCTCCTTGGTCCAAGGTCTAAGTATCTACCAGTCTCAGGGCCACGGGTCAGGGAAACAAGGCACCAGGGGAGGCCTCCTCATCTATAGCTTGGGGGAGAAGCAGTGAGAGGGCTCTGCCTGGGGGCCGAGGAACCCCTGCTCTTAGCTGAAAGGAAGACTGTCTTGCTCACCAGAGACAGGCAAGACAAGCCAGAGCCTCAAAGCATAAGGTATGCTTGCTTCTTTGCTCTTCTAGAACTGTAGTGGATTTTAAGACCACTGACCCCCTTCCAGTATAACCATACTGAAACCATCATTTGAAAAGGAACAACAGACAGCCTCTTTGGGATGCCACAATGATTCCAGGGTCTTCCTTTACACTTACCTTACCCTTAACTCTTCAATTCCCCCCAGTGTTTAACCATCACCACCCGGGGACGATGGAAAGGACAATGGACTAGGAACCAGGTTGGCCCGTTTGACTTACCTACCTACTTAGAGCAGCTGCTATCGGGGAGGCACTGTCCTTACAGCACTTGATACATTTTCTACCACTCTCACAACACCTCTTCTAGAACAGAAAATGGCCCAGAGTTGCTAACTCACTCTTCAAGTTAGTAAGTGCAGCACCAGCGTTATCTGGATTCCGAAGATCTCTTTCCACACGGACATGCTATATTAACTCTAGACTTTCACTGCAAGAGTCATCTTATTCAGTCTCTCATCAGTGAACATTGTTGTCCTAGGTCCTGCGGTAAAGCAGTGAACAAGACAGAGTTCTTGCCCTTAAGGAGTTGCTACTCCAGCAAGGGTAGCAAACAGTAAACACAGAGGCAGATAAACAAGTAAGATGACGTGTTAAACGCCATGAAAAAGAGGAAATAGGGCACTTTATCTATGGGGGTACGGGCAGACATCTCTGCGGAGGGGTCATGTGAGTTGAATTCCAGCTGGGGAAAAGATGGGAAGAAAACTGTTCTGAGCAGAAGGCACAGAGAGGAACAAAGGCTAAGGGACAGAGAAAAAGAGAGGTGTGGCAGGGACCTGTTGCATCCAGGAGAGAAGAGGAGAGACAAAGGATGAAAGGCAGTCTGGGGCCCACTGCGTGAGGCCCCGAGGACCATGGCAAGCAGTTTGGTTTTTTTCTTTTTCCTTTAGGTTTTTTATTTTATTTTAGGAAGTGAAATGAACAACACTCATTCCGGAAGGGGGAAATCAGCAGTTTGTATTTTATTCATCTGGAGGGTTTCGAGGAGGGATGTGGCCTGAGCTACACATCAAAAGGCTGTCTGTGGAGGATGGATGAGAGTGGAAGCAGAGAGACCAGGAGGACGGTTCTGGCGGTGCTCCAGCTGAGCAGCGATGGTGGAGTGGACCAGGCTTGTAGCAGCAGATGGTGAGAGGGGGTGGATGTGGAGGTAGGACAGCTAGGAATTACTGATGCACTGGGCGTGGGAAGTAAGGGAAATAGGGCAATCAAGGATGACTCCCAGATGTTTGACGTGGACAACAGGATGCATGGGGGTATTTTTTCCTGGGTCGGGGAAGGCTTGTTGGAGACAGAGATGTGGGTGAGGGTATATGGGGAGTGAACAGCTCTTTCCTGGTCATGAACGTTTAAAATGTCTATTAGACATCCACATTGAGATGCAGTGGAGGGAGTTGAATATATACCCAAGTCTTGAGTTCAGGGGAGGTGTCCAGGCTGGAAACAAAATTTTGAGAGTCACTAGATAGAGATAGTATTTGAAGTCACAGGACGGTATAAAACCAGGAAATATAGAACAGGGAAGGGGAGAGGTCCAAAGACCGAACTCCTTATTAGCTGTGTCTCCTTATTAGCACTGAGCTGCCTTTCACTCACAAAGGTGAGAGGACCGCTCCTGTTATCCCAGTGGGAGCCTTACAGACATTTCGGTGCAGATTGCCGCCAGGATGGGTCAAGGCCAGAAGAGTTCTTTGGCTTAGATGATAGAGGATGAAACCCTGGAATGCCACGGGAAGGAATAAACCTCGTGTCCTCCATCTGTGCTGTTGGGTCATGTATTCATCACTTCTTGAGCATCTGCAGACACTGCAGGAGGCACTGGGATAGCAGTGATTGGGGGAGTGGGGGTGGTGGCGTGGAGAGGAGGTGAAAAAGAAGAACGACAACTAGACAAGGCAGAAGAGAAACAGGTACACGTGAACGCCGATCGACTATTTCACATAAGACCAAAAAGGTCCCAAATATCCCCTACCTACCCACTTGTCGGCTTTAAGAATCTGAAAATGGCAGGTCCTTGGCCTCTGCGATTCTCTCCCAGGGAAAAGCCCAGGTAGGATGCTCTGCTCACACAACGGATCCAGGGCCATGCCCCGGGTACAGGGTCCCTCCGTGGGACCTCCAGTGCTTCCCACTCCCTCCCCGGACGTGGTGCTGCAGCCCAGCGGCCTGGACAGGGTTCAGCAGCCCTCAGTCACTGGACGCCGGCCTGACCGCTTCGGCGGTTTTAGAAGCAGGGTAGCCCGCAGCCTCAGATGCCCAGCCGGCCAGCCAGGTGGCGTCAGCGGGTTTGGTAGCAGTGGCACAGGCGGGGTTAGCGTCCAGGTACATCCCCAGGTAACAGCAGGGACAACAGAGAAATGGGAGGGAGATGTTCACTCTGAATGTCATGGTAGTGTAGGACCTTATCAGTGAAATCTCAGAGATAACGTATGTGAAATTTCTCTGTGAAACCTGTTAACTGTTGTATAAGCGTAAGGATAAAAATTTATTTTGAGTCTGATGGGGTTGTGGGTGCACGGGGACGATATGACAGGAGTGGAAAGAACAGCTAATTCAGAATCAGATCTGGGTTTCAGTCTTGGCTCTGATGTATACTGGGGTGGACCTTTCTGAGCCTCAGGATTCTTGTTGGTACATGAGATTATTAACATCCGTCAGCCTTTGCCCCAACCCAAATCGCAACATGTCCCCTGTAGTCTGAAGGCTGCACCACCTTTCTCCCATGGCCAGCAGGAGGTAGCCAATATCCCCAGAGTCCCCACAAGATGCAGAATCAGCCCTGTCTGTGCCAGGCGTAGTGCACAGATGATGGGGTTATGGTGCTGCATTTGGGGCAGGAGAGCACAGAGCTCAGGCTTCGAGCCACACTGCCTGGGTTCAAAGCCAGCCTCTGCATCTACTCGTTCTGTGGCCTTGGACAAGTTGCCTAACTTGTTTGTGCCTCAGTTTCTATTTGTAAAATGGGGAGAATACACCAAGGGATGCCCAGGGTCTCATCTAGTCTACTCTTGCCCTTCCATTCTCTCTGGGGCACAGGTCTCCCAGAGGGAGCCCCAGCTGGCTAGGTTGTGCTCCCTGCTGCTTCCTGCCACTCTTAGCTCAGGAGTGGGCCGTCACGAGTCAGTCACTGGTGGGCTACACTTAACAGGCACTTAACAGACACTCCATTCCTGAGCTCTCAGACCAGCCCAGAGAAACTGATGTGCGTACTAACTAGCAATTAAAAAAATAATAAAGCTAAGTTTAATTTTACGGCTTTTAGGGTCATGTCCCCTCTTCCTTCTCCTCTACGCTTCCATCTCTCTTCCTCCTTCTTCGTCTGATTATGGTTATTGCTATTATTTTTTATGCTCTCCTGCCACCTAATTCAGGGAACTGAATTGCCGGTAAGGACGCTGGCTAAGTCCTGAGCATGGACTTGGAGCCCTTTCTCGTGCCACCTTGGTCAAGTCACATGAGCTAGCGAAGCCTCAGCTTCCTCATCGGTACAATGGGAACAGCACCTGCCTTGCCTTCCTCCTGGGATAGTTGTGAGGCTCTAAGGACACAGTGAATGATAGCACACTGGAGGAGAGGTACCCAGAGATGGGCAGGAATGGATACTGTCTGCACCCCTGAGTTTACGGCCTACTGGGGAACAGGGGCAATTAAGCAAGTATTTAAAGTATGATGGGTCAGCCAGTGTGGAAGGCAGAATAATAGCCCCCAAAGATGTCCACATCTGAATCCTGGAACCTGTGGATATGTTAGGTTATATGGCAAAGGGGAAGTAAGGGTACAGGTGGAATTAAGTTTGCTAATCAGCTGACCTTAAAATAGGGAGATTATGCTGGATTATCCAAGTGGGCCCCATGCAATCCAAAGGTTTCTTAAAAGTGGGAGAGGATGGCAAAGGAGTCAGCGTCAGAGTGGTGGGACGTGAGAAAGACTTGACCCACTATCGCTGGCTTTGAAGATGGAGAAAGAGGCCATGAGCCAGAATGCAGGCAGCCTCTAGAAGCTGGAAAAGGCAAGGAAGCAGTCTCTCCCCCTGAGCCTCTAGAAGAAAGGCAGCCCTGCTAACACCTTGATTTTAGTCCCAGTGAGATCTGTTTTGAACTTCTGACCTCCGGAAATGTGAGATAATAAATTTATGTTATTTCAGCTGCAAAGTTTGTGGTCATTTGTTGCACTGGCCATAGGAAACTAAAGCAGTCAGCAAGTACTGCTGAGCACCCACTAAGGGCTCTGAGCTCTGGGGAGGTAGTGCTAAAGGAGAGAGAGTCCCCACTCTCACTGGAGCTCAAGTTCCAGGGGACAGACAGGCTGTGAACAAATAAGCAAGTGCACGTGTAGTACGTGATTACTGCTAGGTGCCATGTCAAAGGAGGCCTCCCTGAGGAGAAGCAGAGGGAGGTGACATTGAGTTCAGGATGCTGTGACTGGAGAAGGACAGGGTGAAAAGCACAGCAGGGGCACCCAACCTGGCCAGAGGCATCCAGGAGGGCTTCCAGGAGGAACCACCAACCTGGCCAAGCTTGAAGGGTGGGCAGAGTTGGTCACTCTCCCGCTGAGGGAGCTGCACGTGAAGGTTGCAAGGCCAGGGGCATCTCAGGGAACTACCAGAAGTCCCTAAGCCTGGTACAGGGCGTGCGGCATGAGGGGCAAGATGAGGCTGCAGAGGAAACAGAGGCCAGAGCAGGCAGGGCCCTCTAAGCTGGGACCCTGTTCTTAGGGCCATGCAAAGTCATTGGAGGGAATTCAGCAAAAGAGTAAAACCACTGGATTTATTTTGATGGTCCCTTTGGCTGCAGTGGGGGTGGGGAGACCAGTTCAGAGGCCACTGCTGTTGTCATGAAAGGTAAAAAAAATGAGCAAATTGACAACCCACTGCCACCTATGGAGTCTTAACCACTGGACCGCCAGGGGAGTCCCTTCTACTGCCTCCTACGGAGGGTGGATCCTGGCCCCCAAAAGTCCTTTCACTGAGCTGAGCCTCCTGTTGGGTCCAGATCTGCCAAGGGAGCTGGGAAGAAGAGTGTAGAGGACAACAGGAGGGGACGGGGCAGCTGAGACCCTGAGGAGTGGACAGGGTCAGCCACTTGTGGGGGAAATGGCCACTATGAAAGAAACCTCTGATGATGGGGTGGCCAAAAGGGTTTTGATGAACAGGAGCCTCTGGTCACTGATTTACAATTGTTAGCTGTGTCGTATCATTATGATCACTTCCTGCAATCTGCAAACCTTCAGTGGAAGTTCTTCTGAAAGCAGCAGCTTTTTATTTGTGGGTGCTTTTGAAAGGGGTAGTGTGAGAATCAAATTATTAGAGAAATTCAAATCAAAACTACAATGAGGTATCACCTCACACCAGTTAGAATGGGCATCATCAGAAAATCTACAAACAACAAATGCTGGAGAGGGTGTGGAGAAAAGGGAACGCTCTTGCACTGTTGGTGGGAATGTAAATTGATACAGCCACTATGGAGGTTCCTTAAAAAACTAAAAATAGATTTACCATATGATCCAGCAATCCCATTACTGGGCATATACCCAGAGAAAACCATAATTCAAAAAGACACATGTACCCCAATGTTCATTGCAGCACTACTTACAATAGCCAGGTCATGGAAGCAACCTAAATGCCCATCGACAGATGAATGGATAAAGAAGACGTGGTACATATATACAATGGAATATTACTCAGCCATAAAAAGGAACGAAATTGAGTCATTTGTTGAGACGTGGATGGACCTAGAGACTGTCACACAGAGTGAAGTAAGTCAGAAAGAGAAAAACAAATATCGTATATTAACGCATGTATGTGGAACCTAGAAAAATGGTACAGATGAACCAGTTTGCAGGGCAGAAGTTGAGACACATATGTAGAGAACAAACGTATGGACACCAAGTGGGGAAAACCACTGTGGGGTGGGGATGGTGGTGTGATGAATTGGGCGATTGGGATTGACATGTATACACTGATGTGTATAAAATTGATGACTAATAAGAACCTGCAGTATAAAAAACAAACAAACAAAACAACTAATACTAAACTTTCATTGGGTATATGTTAATATAAATGTTTCAGACAGTACAAAAATAAAAAAAAGAGAGGAGAGAGAAATGAACCATAATGATAGACAAAAAAAAAAAAAAAGTGTCTATGGCCCACCATTGGTAAAGGAATGCCTTCAGCAGGAAGAGGTTATTGATTCAACCATTCAGTAGATATTAATGAGCCCTACACATGCCAGGGATTCCCAGGGTGTTTAGGTCTACTAGGCTTATAGGAGAATGGAGAACAAGGATCCAGTAGAGGCAGAAAACTGGGACCAAGGGTGACCATGAGCAGGTAAGTCCATCTGGGAATTAGGAACTATCTTAAGGATGGCTTAGACATAGGGTTGGAGCCAACACTCTGTAGATCTCTGGAGTCTGTGAGACTAGACAGAATGGTGGCCTGAACTGGGGTAGGGTCCATGGGGATGAAGAACATTACTAGGACTCAAAAGCAACTTAGGGGCTTCCCTGGTGGCGCAGTGGTTAACAATCCACCTGCCAATGCCGGGGACACGGGTTGGAGCCCTGGTCCGGGAAGATCCCACATGCCGAGGAGCAACTAAGCCCGTGTGCCACAACTACTGAGCCTGTGCTCTAGAGCCCGCGAGCCACAACTACTGAGTCCGCGGGCCACAACTACTGAAGCCCATGTGCTTAGAGCCTGTGCTCCGTAACAAGAGACGCCACCGCAAGTGAGAAGCCCGCGCACCGCGACGAAGAGCAGCCCCCGCTCGCTGCAACTAGAGAAAGCCCGTGTGCAGCAACGAAGACCCAACACAGCCAAAAATAAATAAATAAATAAATAAATAAAATTAAAAAAAAAAAAAAAGCAACTTAGGAGAAGGATTGACTGGAAGTGGTGACTGACCAGCTAGGTGCAGGGAGGAGCCAAGATGCTGCCCAGGTTTCTGCCTCTGTCTGCTGGGTGGACAGGGGTGCCATCCACAGAGGTGGCGAGCCCTGGGGAGAGCATGGCTGGGAAGAGAGAGGCAAGAGGTGGCGAGAGAAGGGAAAGATGCCCAGAAGGGGTGAGTGAACAGAGCAGAGGGTCCAGGACAGACCCTTGAAAGACCTGCTTGGGATTTCTGGAGTCAGATGAACCTGGGTTTGAAACTTGGCTCCTGTTACAAGGTGATGGCCGAGTCTGAAGACAGGCAGGGTGAGTGGAGGCTGGGAAGGAGATGGAGACGGTGCTGGGACGAGGGGGCAGAAGCAGCGACCTCGTGGTCCAGGTGGCGCACGCATAATCATCTTCCTCTTCTCCTTCCTCCTCCCACCAGTGGAGGTGTGGGTGGGGGGAGGATCAAATTCAACCCTGTCAGTCTGGCAGCCTCAGAGCAGCTAGCTGTTTTTTGTTTTTTGTTTTCTTTTTGTTCTTTTTAGAGGAACTGGGAAGACTGTGGAAGAAGTGCTTCTGCATAGTTAGCACAGGTGATGCAGAGGGATTCACTCACCTAGGCCAACAAGTGAATCTACAATCCGCTGGCTCTTCAAAGAGAGTCCAGAGACTCCTGTCACGTACTCTCTTGTGCTGGTTAGTCCTGTAATAAACCTGATTTCACCGTGAGCCCCTCTGACTCCTGGGGTTTGCTGCAGCCAGAGGCCCCCCAGGAATATCCTTCCCTGGGGGCCATTTCTGCTTCCCAAGCAGGAGTGACAGTGAGTGTGTCCTGAGGTCTGGGACATTTGTCCTTCGTGCCACAGCAGAAAGCCCAGGCATACCTTCTAAGATTAGAACAAGTCGCCCAAGGACCAGGGCCTGCCTCCCAGTCAGCTGCAGCCTCTCCTGTTACAGCGGCTCCTCTTCACTCTCTCCCCTCCTCCCTTGCAGTCTGGAGCTGGACTCTTAGCAGGAAGCCCCTTGGGATGCTCTGTGGGTTGGTTTGCCCTGGGCAGGGTGCGGTGCTGGGTCCCCTGCTCCTTTTTCTTTTACCACATCTTGGATTCATTCATTCATTCATTCATTCATTCTTCCGGTACTCCAGGCCCTGCACGAGGATATAGCTACAAACAAGATGATACAGACCCTTTTCATGATGTAAGTTACAGTCTAGTGAGGGTAACTGTTCAACAACCATCATTATTTTTTATCTCAGTTTATTGTTTATTAGGGCGATAAATGTTGCAGAGGGAAAGGACTAGGAAAGCAAGTGACAGGGGGACCCGACCCAAAGATGTGCCGTTTAAACTGAGATGTGAAAGATAAGTAGAAGTGATCCAAGCAAAGTGTGTGTGGTAGGGAAGGGAGCGGGGGTAGCCAAGGGCATTCCAAGTACAGTTTACACAAAGGCCTGGAAGTGAGAAGAGCAGGAGGGGTTTGAGGAAATAAAAGAAGGCCAGTGAATGTGGCGGGGAACTCAGGGAGCTTATCAAATACCCAGGGTTTTGCAAGCTTCTTTCTTTCCACTGTAAGCACCATCCCCTAACCCATTCCCATAGTAAATGCTCAAATGCCGGTAAATGAATGAATGAATAAATGAATGATGCCTCAGTAAACCAACACCAATGGGCTGACATTGTGAGGGCTTGATAAACATAGATCAGGGCCTGGAAGTAAAAATGGAAACAAAGTGTCAGCCAGGGTTGGCTCTAGGCATACCAGGCTTGAATAGTTAGTCCAAGGTCACTGGAATATAACTAGAGGGCAGAGAATGAGACCTTCTCTGATGAATCCAATACCTAACAGTCTGAGCCTCCAGACTCTACTTGGAGCTAAGAAATGCATTATAATTTCATATTCCCATCCCTGGGTATACCTGTCTTCTCCTCTAGTTTTAATAACCCAATCTATCTTAAAACATGACCTATCTAAAAAATACTTTAAACGTGTCTATTTCTTTATCTAGAATGGTTGAATCTCTCTGTTGGCTGCTGACTTTCAGACACATTTCATCAAGGAGGCACTGAGGCACAGGGAGACATGGGTTCCCTATCAGGGTAGAATGGTGTGGAATGGTGTCTGCCCAGGATCTGAAATCCACATCTCTGGTCTGTTTCTGCAGTTGTCCTCAGACACCAAGGCTGTCCTTCCCTACCTTGCTTCCCCGGGATGCTCCAGGCAGGAGTCCATAATCTCCAGTCCATCAAAGAGGCCCCATGCAACGCACAGGACAGGCTCTACCTGCCTTAGAAGCTGACTCACTGGGATGGGGCCAAAAGGTTCCTGAAGCAGTTATTCTACTTATCTTTCCCATCTCCTCTTGCCACACCCTCCAAAGGAGAGAGAAGAAAAGAAAACCACCAAGCTGAGTTAAGTTGCTTCACCTGAAAGGTCTACTGGGCTTTATAGAACAAAACAGCTGACTGGGAAGGGTGGGGCGGAGGGTTGACGGTTAGCCTGCAGAGGCTTGTAGATGGCCTGATCTCTCTTTTCCACCTGTCCTTCCCTCTGGTTGCTCCCTTTGGGCCTGGGGCTGATTCACAGTGGGAGTGTCTCCTCCAGGCACTGACTGAGAGCACTCTAGGGTCAAGAGTCCCACAGGAGTCCAGACCCGCTGAGCTGCTCAAGTCCCCTCTGTGCCCAGGATCATCCCCCTACCGGGTGATTCTATCTACACCTACTACCATTGCTCAAATGGCTCTCTTTAGAAACTGGTTTTGAATTAGTAATGGTAGCCTTTTGTCACGTATTTTCTCAACAATAATAAAGCAGCTAATTTACTGTAAGTTTATTGTGCTGGGTACTATGTTAAGATTCTCTCTTCCAGTCCTCACCACATCTCTGTGACATGGGTTTCATAATCACTTCCATTTTACTCATGAGAAAATTGATACTCAGAGAGCTCAAGTAAGTGGTCCAGGATTGCACAGCTACTAATGGTAGGTCTAGAATCCACTCTCAGATGGTCTATGAAGGCCTGTGTTCCGAACCACAATGCTACATGCCTCCAGGAGCCAAAGCATTTGAGAGTTCACATTTTGGGGTTAAAAAGTGCTCATCAAATTCCATAATAATAAAACAAACAACCCAATAAAAAAAGGGCAAAGGATCTGAACAGACACTTCACCAAAGAAGATATATGAATGGCTAATCAGCACATTAATCAATAAACACAAATTAAGACTGCAAAGAGACATCACTACACACCCACAAGAATGGCTGAAATAAAATAAACTGACAATACCAAACGTTGGTGAGCCTGCAGAGCAACTGGAATGCTCATACATGGTTAGAGGAAATGCTAAATGGTATAGGCGCTTGGAAAAATACTTTGGTAGCTTCTCATCAAGTTAAACATAAACACCAACCAAATGATGACCAGACAATCCCACTCAGGTATTTGCCCAAAAGAAATGAAAACGTGTCTACATAAAGACTTGTATGCAAATTTTAGAGCAGCTTTATTATTAATAGCCCAGATCTAGAAACCCAAATGTCCATCAACTGGTGAGTGGATAAACAGACATACTATGTGATATGCAAATCACAGAATACCACTCAGCAATGAAGAGGAACAAACTAGTGATATGCACATGGCACGGAGGAATCTCAAACGCATTATGCCAAGTGAAAGAAGTCGGACATGAAAGACTACCAGTATGATTCCATATACATAACATTCTTAAAAAGGCAAAGCTATGATGATGGAAAGCAACTAACTGATTGCCTGGGACCAGGGGTAGGGGCAGAGGACTGACTACAAAAGGTATAAGGGAACTTCTGAGGTGAAAGAAATGTTCTATATCTTGATTGTGATCTATATCTTGTGATGGTGGTGGTTACATAACTATACACAGCTGTCAATACTCATCAAACTGTACTTTAAAAATAGGTGAATTTTATTGTGTGTAAATTTTATCTCGCAAATGTGATATACATTTTTTTGAATTAAAAAAAAATGTGCTCACCATAGTTTAAAAAAAAAAGGTTGAGGCACACTCCCTCTGCATGAGGTCTTCGTTCATTTGCCCTGGGGGTAGGGGAGTCGGCTTAGTCCCAGGATGCCAGCCCCATGGGCCCCACGGTGTTGGCTGCTGGCAAGAAGGTGCTGTGGCCGCAGGAGGCTGGCAGCCTCTGGCAGCTGCTAGGAACAGGCCACGCCCAGCCATTCCCGTCCAACCCAGGGCAGCCA
Source organism: Balaenoptera musculus (assembly GCF_009873245.2). Lineage (NCBI taxonomy): Eukaryota > Metazoa > Chordata > Mammalia > Artiodactyla > Balaenopteridae > Balaenoptera > Balaenoptera musculus. The sequence continues at coordinate 123,663,946 of NC_045785.1, read as the reverse complement.
CCAGCACTCAGGAAGCAAGAACGGTGATGAGAGCACAGAATTTGGCGCTTGACAAGCTCAGGTTTGAATCTCATTCTCTAATTTATGGGTTGTGGCGTCACAGGCAATTGACTTAACTACTCAGAGTCTCATCTGTAAAATGAGGCTGATACACCCTCGACGGGGGTCGTGAAGATGCCAAGAGATAGTGTTTGGTAGGACAGTTTGGGTCCAAATCCAAATCCTGCCTCTTACTCGATGCGTGATCTTAGGCAAGACTTAACTTCCCTGAGCCTCAGTTTCCCCACTTGTAAAATAAGGCTTATAATAGCAATTGTCTCACATGATTGTTATAAAGCCCAAATGAGATAATTAATGCCTGGTACATAATAAGCTTTCCCTCCCATTTTAGCTGTTGTTGTCACCTAAGACACTGGTCACCACTCAGTAGGTATTAGTTGAAACGTGGGCTCCTTTGCATGCCTTATAGGGATAGCAGGCTGTTGCCCGTTGGCCCTGAAGAGTTGCAGGGGGACAGTAGGGATCTGCTGCCGCCAAGTCATTTCCATTCCCATCCTGTAGAGCAAGTCTGCAGACCAGGAGGGTTGGCATTGCATCTTCATGTCAGAGGAATTTACAAATGGGAATTTTCTGAATCACACAAAAGGGCAGACTGGCTAATTGGAGTGAGATTCTGGACTCCAGCCATGAGTAGCCTCACTCATAGCAGGGCCGTTCATGTGCTGGGTTTCAGGTGGATGTTTCGGGGATGTGGGTGGAGTAATGGGGGCACGACGAGCCGTCAAAGGGAAAGCCTGGCTCTGGCTTCTTCTGTAGGAGGGGAGAGTCCTGCCTTTCACCCAGGGCCCTGCACCATGAAAGGCCATAAAAGGAAAGCCCCATGGCCAGAGTTTGAGGGTGGTGCCTGCCCCTGTAGGGCCAAGCCTAATCAGGCTAGTTTATCAAGTGGGAGCAGGGGCCCTCAGGGGCTACGGTGGGTGAATGGCTAGAGTAGCTCTCCAGGGAACATGCTTGCGTCCAAATGATGCAGCGAGTGGGAATAAGAGGTTATGTCTCTGGGCAGACATGCTTTGTCCTGCACAGTCAGAAGGGAAGAGGCCGGTGAGTTATTTCTAGAGCTGAGCACCTTGGGGGCGGGGGAGGCCACTGGCCCAGCAGTCAGGAGCGCTGTGTGAACTCTCCACCCCTCTCTGCCCTTCTGGCTCCTCACCCGTAAAATGAAGGGCTTGCCAAGGATGCTTTCCAAGGCCCTTTCGGCTGCCTAACTATTTTTTTTTACTTTAACATCACTGTGAGGAAAACCGGGAACGCCTAAGTTACCTTTCTCATGTAGATGAACAGGTGGATGGATACCGGACTAAATGTAGGCAGAATCAGGGCAAACTCTGCAAGGAAGCTCAGGAATTCCCACGGAAATGCATCGATATGACCCCCTGGCCCCCACCACCTTGACACACAGCTCTGCAAAGTAAAGCACCCCATCATCCCTCTTGCATCTGCCTCTTCCAAAGAAGATTCTAAGAATGGGATGCTCTCCTATTCTCAAACCAGGAATCAAATGGCAATGCAGTATAATCCCTTCATTCCAAATTAGCAAACCGGGGTTCGTAATTCTCTTAAAAAGAAGAGTTTCAGGAGAGGGAGAGGACAGGGCTCAAATAGCTCAGGCGTTTAAAAGCCATTAAAGAGGAAAGTGGGTGAGAAATGAGTAACAAGGAACAATGACCAATGAAGGGATACAAAGGCCGAAAGAAGTATAAACTGTAAAGGGGAAAAGTAACTGAGTAGAGAGTTCAGGTTTTTCCCCAGGCGTGTTGCTGCCCAGCTGGGGAAAAAAATAACCCTCATTTTGGTTTCCTCGGGAAGTCATACAAAGATGGAATGACTGCAGGTTTTGTTTTCTTTCATTCACACCCTTCGGCCTGTTGCTTTTTTTCACTATCTACTACACCAAGGGCTCAGTGCCTTGGCCAGCTTGAGAGCCTCACGGTTCTGAAGCAGGAACCAGGGGCGGCTCTAAGAATAGAACAGGCCTGCAGGAAAGCATTTGGAGTAGATACGGACAGAGCTTTTCATGGACCCTCTAGAGTGAGTGACTCTCTGGGGCCCCAAGAGAGAGGGGAGGGATTGCCCTTCTTGCAGGGGGGCTCCCAGGCTCTGAGCAGAAGTTCCTCACAAGAAAGATCCTCCCAGGAGCAAACACAGAAATATACAGGCCCCCAGCGCAAGAAGAAACATGAGCAGAAGGTCTAAGATACAAGTAAACCAACCTCCTCTTGCTCCCCTCTTATCAGCAATTGTACCGCCCTCCACCACATGCGTGAGAAATCTCTTTGGACAATGGCCAATGCGCTGCTCATGTAGATATCTGAGCGGATGATTCACAAGATGCTTTGGTTTTCTTATGGACAGTCCAGCAGTACTTTATCCCATCACTCCAGCACACCCACACTTACACCTCCAGGCCGCCTCCAGGGAGCCCAGGATGGCAGCTGCTGTGGCTCTTCCAGGAGAGGTGGTTCCACGCTTAGTGGCTTCCAGGCCACTTCACACAGAGAGCATCTGGGATTGCAGAAGGACCTCCCCCACCCCTCCTCCAACCCCACAGAAAGCAGAGAGTAGAAATGGTGCTCATTTCCGCCCCAAGGTCAGCATGGTACTGGTGATGAGATCAGACTGGCCCATGCCGGCCCTTCTGCAATCATCCTGCCATCCAAGCACAGGTTGTTGTGATGCAGTTTGAAGAGGACTCATAGTCCCAGATCTATCTCCTCTGGACTTCATTTTCTCCTCCGTAAAATGGGAACGAGAACTACTACACAGGCTCATTATCATGATGAAGTGAAACGTGCATGGGAAGTGTCTTACAAGCCAATATTGATTGATTGATTGTTCCTACTTTCCACTGATTTCACTTAATAAGGCCAAGAACTGGCTTATGCTGGCATTAGAACCTTTTTAGTAGTCAAGACCCCAACCTAAGCAGAGATTTTGGGGGGTCCATAGTTGCAGGTGTTTTAAAGCCAAGTGAGATAGAAGAAGATTCAATATTCCTACAGAGTCTTGGTTAAACATTTTAGTGAAGGCTGGAGAAGGTTCCTGAAACAATCAACCAACACATGTCAGGGAGGGGATAGTTACAGAGAAATTAAGTCATGGTCCGTGTTCTGTTGAAGCTGACAGCCCACTTGGGGAAATATGAAGCAAAGGTCGATTCAATACAAGAGCAAGTTAAGCAGACAGTGGTGCAAGAAGTTGTATCCGTGTAGGCATGATTAATGGCCCAAGGAGCCGCACAGGCTGTAAATGTGGCTGCGTCTGAAGACCCAGGAAGGAGAAGTGCTGGAGTAAGGATCGGGGGTAAGACTGGGTCAGAAGGTGGTTACATACAGTGCTCCGGAGATAGGATGTTTGATTCACATCCCCACTCTGCTCCTTATGTGGCCGAGGGCAGGTAACCAACCTCTGTAAATTTCAGGGGCCTTGTCTGCAAAGCGAGGACAGCAACATTTGCGTCATAGGCTTGTGTAAGAATCAAAAGAGATGTACGGTACTCAGCGGAGTCTGGCACACAAGAAATGCTCGCTAAATGCAGGCCATTATTATACACGAAGCCAAGGTATTTGGAATTTCTCCCGAAGAAGTAAATCCGGCAAGGAGTTTAAAGGAAAACATTTGTCCTGAATTCCCACTACGCAAACCAGAACCGCAAAGGGGCAGTCAGGCAGCCCCTGCAGTGATGCAGACATCCTTTTGGAGAGAGGGTTGGACATTAAGGGAAGGGTGGGCGACCCGGCTCAGATGGCTGGAAAGGACCCTGTGACCCTAGGAGGCCCTGGGGCAGGCACATGGAGAGTTCAGGGACATTCCCCATCTATCCCACCAGAAAGAAGGACAAAATATAGAAGAGAGCTGAGAAGATGGAAGGAAAACTTCTATTTAAGGAGCAAATGGGGGAGGGGACTGGCAAGGGAGGGAGGAGAAGACAGAGGCTAAGAGCTGGGGATAGAAAAATTCCAGACTGGTATCGGCTATACGATCTGGCCAGAGAATGGACACGTGGTCTAAGGGGAGCCTGTGATAACAGTTCCCAGCATGCTTTGCTGATTTCCCATGCCTGCCTCTGGGGTTCATGTCATTTTGAAGGCAAACTGAGATTAGTTAGCTGAAACATAGGATGTAATAGCAGAATATGGGATAAAAGAGTGTTAAAATGAAACATTTTCCTTTTTAACTAAGAAAGAAATCCCAGAGGCTAATTTTATACACACACACACACACACATATATATTTTTGCCCCTCTACTGTAAAAAAAAAAGCAAAACTTTTTAATGGCAAAGATACTATAAATGAAGTAAACAGAACACAATAGATCTGAAAAATTATTTGTAACACAGATGAAAAGGAGATATCTGTTATACAAAGTGCTCTCACAAAATGACAAGAACAATATATAAGAAAGGATATAAATAAGCATTTCATAGAAAGGCAAATTCAAAAAGCCAATAAACATAAAAAGATGTTCAAACTTACTAGTTGTCAGGCAAATGCAAATTCGATTAACACTGAGATTTCTCTTTATGCTTATCAGGCAGGCAAGGAGAAGGGAGAGAGAAAAAAACAGCCATTGCCGTTTCAGAAACAGGAAAAAGGAACCACCACAGATTGCTGGAGGAAATATGAGTTGTACAGCCTTTTAGGAAAGTTATCTGGGAACATTTATTATATTAGATTACACAAATCTTTCGACTCAACCCCACACTCCTGAGAATCTACTCCACAGACACACAAGCCCCGGTATATAAGGACGTGGAGGCTGATTGCAGCACTGTTTACAGCAGCAAAACTCTGGAAACAAAGTGAATACCCATGAAAACGGAAATGTTTTATGGTCCATTCACATAACAAGCTATCATGAAACCACTAAAAAGGATGAATTAGAGCACTCCAAACTTCCATGAAAAACTGTAAAGTGAGAACAGTTAGATGCAGAGAAATGTGTATAATATGATCCCCGTTTTATAAAGCAACACAGTCTACCCCCATATGTGTCTATGTGTACACATACCTATCCATCATATGTGTATGTATAATGTATATGTAATAATTTATATAGTTAAAGAATATGAAATATCCTACAGAAAGGTATATATATGAGGTTTCTGGAAGCTGAGGTGATAGGGAGGAGAGATGATTTGGGAGGGGCAAACCAAAAGAAAAACACTGCCTGTAAAAAACCAGCATGCCTGCTATGATCTCAGTCATGTAAAATTGTGTACGTGTATTTGAATGAGTAAATTGGAACTAATTCACAGGGCCGTCCATGATATATTTTCAAGGAAAAGAAAGCAAGTTACCAAGACATAATATGAAAAACATCAAATTAAAAAAATTTTTTAAATACTGAAATGAGAGTTTCAAGCTCTGCTCCCCAAATCTTTTGGGAAAGTCTGGTGTGAACAAATACCTGAAAACAACTTTGTAGTGAGTTGTCAGTCTTCTCAAAATATCAAAACAAGGGCTTGAGCGTCTGGGGACAGGACACACATGCCCAGAGGGAAGGAGGAGGTGAATTTCATAATTCCATAAAGCTATTGTGCCACTAAGTTTATATACATGCACCCTAAAGCTGTTTTCAGGTTTACTAAGATCTAGGGCCACTTACCCCATTTGTAGTAGCTCCCAAAACATTTTAAAATGTTTTCTCTTTGCTATTACAAACTGCTCTCTGCTCAAGGAAATGATCAACGCGAAGCCAAAATGTCCCCTTCCATCTCAGCAGATACGTAGAAAAACCGAATTACGAGACCAGAGAAAAGTGAAAGAAATAGGGTGATTTCCTTTCGACCCCACACCCTGATTTTCTAAAGATCTTGTACAGCTCAGCGTGGACTCATTTACATCCCTGGTGATAAACAATGCCCTCAGGGGGGTTATGTATTCATCACTTTTGGAAAGGAAAAAGAGATCAGGAATCAATATTGAGTGAGTGCTTACTATGTGCAGGGCACATCACAGATGGAGCTCACTGAATTCTCTCAACAGCCCTGAGAAGTAGATATTGTTAGATTATTAGTCCTATTTTACAAGTAAGCATAGAGATAAAGTCACTTCCTCAGAGTCACATGCTGATGTAGTGGGGCTGGGTTCAAAACCAGGCCACTCTGACTCTCAATCCGACCCAGCCATCCTCCCTTCTATGAAATCTACTTCTACTCTAGATGTCAACGATGTAACTTCTGAGCAGGAGCTGCCATTCTGAGAATGCAGCCTGACAGCTGGGAGCAATGACCTCTTTGGGAGCAGATGGGAAACGGAGACTTTCCCAATGTGTAAGACCCATGCAGATCCTGGGTGTCCTTTGCAGCCTGTTTCCACACCCCTCTCCCGCATCATCTGGGGTGGGCCTTGCAAACTCCAGTGCTTTCAGAGGCCAGGCAGGAAATGGAAAGCGGGGGTGGGTGATCCTGCTGCACGGCTCCAGCCCGCTGCCTGCCTGGGGCAACCCTGAGCCACTTTTCAAAAGATCACTCAAGGCCCAGCATCCCCAGATGATCTGGATTCTCAAGAGATTAAAATCCAGATTTTTGGGCTTCCCTGGTGGCGCAGTGGTTGAGAATCTGCCTGCCAATGCAGGGGACGCGGGTTCGAGCCCTGGTCTGGGAAGATCCCACATGCCGCGGAGCAACTAGGCCCGTGAGCCACAATTGCTGAGCCTGCGCGTCTGGAGCCTGTGCTCCGCAACGAGAGGCCGCGATAGTGAGAGGCCCGCGCACCGCGATGAAGAGTGGCCCCCGCTCGCCGCAACTAGAGAAAGCCCTCGCACAGAAACGAAGACCCAACACAGCCATACATACATACATACATACATAAAAAGAATGTAAGCAGACAAGAATAGCATTAAAAAAAAATAAATAAAAAAAAAAAACCAGATTTTTAAGTGCCATGTATTGATTCCGTTTTTAACATCATCTCAGTTACCAAAAAAAAAAAGGAAAACCTCAGTGCGGGTAGAAAATGTCTGCCTGCAGCATTTGGCCCAGAAGGCTACCAGTTTGCTACTGCTGATTCACGGGAAGAATGTTTTTACCCTATTCGACCAGTTTTCCTGGATAATCCCAGGAGGTATCTTTTGGTTTAATATATGAATCTGTTTTTAATTATTACATGCACATCATTATATCACTGTTCTTAATATTAAATAATATCAAAGGTATTATTACCTCCTCATTGAATTCTAAGGGGGATTAGAATATAGAACTCCAGATGGAAGGAGAAGAGTTCAAGTTCTGTTCCTGCCCGCCAGGGCTACTAGACCCCTTAACCATTCTTAGCCTTGGTCTCCTAATCAATAAAATGGATCAGTAATACCCAACTCACAGAACAGCTGTGAAGGTTTTAAAAGGCAAGCTGTGTAGTAAAGGTATTCAATAAATATTTGTTCCATTCCTCCTAAAAGACAGGTGTGAGGCGCCATAAATATTGTAAAATAGATCAATTGAGAGAGATTATGTTGCTTTACCAATGGTTTCTTCACTTGATAAAAGGGTTTCCCATTGTGGCCTTCTGTCGTGCATGAAAAACATGATGATTTCCCTAAAATTTTAGTTTATGCATAACTTTTTTGGGGGTAAAAATGAACAAGCATTCTGCCCTTTCAATAGCAAAGACATTCTCGCCTGTTCTACGAGGCTGTCATAATTGGTTGGAGATGGGAGAATTGTCCTACGTATGAGAAGTAAAGAGTAATTCTGGACTTCCCTGGCGGTCCACTGGTTAAGACTCCGTGCTCCCAATGCAGGGGGCACAGGTTCGATCCCTGGTTGGGCAAGATCCCGCATGCCGTGTGGCTCGGCCAAAAAAAAAAAAGAGTAATTTTACTGGAGCTACCTGGCATCTCTGTAAGGCCACAGTTGCTAGGGACTCAACAACCAGAGTAATGCTGGAAACCAAAGACTTCCTCTCATCCTCTCTCCCCAACAGTGCTGCTTAGGTTGGTCTTCAGAGCAAGCCCTGCCTTGCACCACAGGTGAACGGTGGAGAACACAGAGCCCGTTATGCAGGGGGTCTGTATTCACCTCACCTTGCCCACAGGGGACCTGAGGCGGCACACACGGAGCGGGGAGACTTTCTGGAAATCTCAGGAACAAAACTGATTATGTCACGGCTCTGTCCTTTCTGAGAGCAACACCATAGGAAACACCTGTAGAGAGCAGGAAACTAGAGGCATTAAAAATATCTGCCTGATCCCTAAAAAATAAATAAAAGAGGAAAGTAAAATGGTCTCTTTTCTTCACAGGGAAAACAAACAAGGTAATATCTGGTTTGAGCCATTTCCGCTCTGCAAAGCACATCCCTCCTGTGGGCCACCCTCCCCAGGCAGACATAGGCCTGGACCACACGCTTTGACAGCCCAGGGCATCCGGATGCCTGAGATGGTTGTCAGTGAGGGTCCTGAGTAGGGTCCAAGTCCCCAGGCTTCAGATTTCCTTTGTAGGAGGGAGGGTTTGAGGAAGCTGAGCTCATTTCCTTGGGGAGAGGGGTAACCTCCATCTAGTTTTGGACATAAAAGGCCCTTGTGCTTTTCCTCCACAGCCTTCCCAATCCCAGGCAGTCAGTTCCTTGCAGCCCTGAAGATCAGGGATGGCAGGCCCATTTGGAAAGGACATGATTGCTGAGCCTGCAGGACCTGGCTGAGCACAGGAGCGGATTTAAAGGTGGTAGAATTAGGAAATCTCAGATCCTACTCTCTCCCCTGCTTTCTCACAAACAGTAGGTCACCAAGCCTAGTCATCTGTCTTCTAGCTCTATTTCCAGCCTGGCATCTTCATCTTCGCTGTGGTCACTGCACTTAAGGGTCCCTATCCTCTCTCTCTTGACTGTGGGGAGAGATTGTGGTCACCCAACTGGTCTCTTTGCCTCTGCTCTCCTTCCTCTTGTCCATTCTCCCCTCTGCTGCCCAAACAATCTGTCTAAAATCTGTCTGACCGTCTTTGCTTGGCTTACCTACTATAGAGTACCTCTTAGTATATAGAATGTAAGGCTCCTGTCCATCTTTCCTCCCTAGAAGATAATAATTTTTCTCAATAAGAACAGCCAACACTTACTGAACATTTACCATGTGCCAAATACTATGTTCAGTGCTTAAAAAAGATGCTGATTGGATCTACCACCAACCAGCCAGGTATTATGATTGTCACAATGCAGATGGAGGAATCAGAGCTTAGAGAGGCTAAATGAGTTGCCCAAGCTGACAAAGCTGCGGTGGACCTGGGATTCCAACCCTGGCAGTCCAACTCCACATCCCACTCTTCCCGCCGTGAACCTCTCTGCAGCCCTCTAAACACACTATGCATTTCCATGCCTCTATGTCTTTACATATGCTGTTGCTCTACCTCAGATGCCTTCATCCTTATTCCTGCCACCTGGATAGCTCTTCTTCTTCATCCAAGACCCATCTTCTTGCTACGTCCTCCCAAAAGCCTTCATGGACCTCTCCCCTGGGTTGTGTCATCACAGCCAGCCATGCAAACTTCTCTCGTAGCACTTCCCTTGCTACACTGAGCTGTCTGTCCCCCTCAGCAGAGTATGAGCCCCTTGAAGGCACGTGCCACAGCCTTTATCTCGACTTTCCCCTATTCCTAGCAGAGCGGCTGGCATATAGTACGTGTGCAATAAATATTTATTGGTTTAAAGACACCAGCCATTGTAAAAGATTGAGGCTCTGGCTTCTGGATCAAGTCTCTGGGCCTTGGGATCTCCATCTGTTAGATGAGACCAGCAGTCTACTCACCTCCTCTCCTTTATTTCCAAAGGGACCCCAGGTCCTGTATTTTAGAAACTCCCTCCACGGGACTCTAACATGCATCCAGGGTTGAGAACCACGGCCTTGATCTAAAGAAGACTTAGTGGAGACAAAGCCTGCCAGGGAGAGGCTTGCTAAGTGAAATCACACAACGTATTTATGCATGTGAAATCTGTGTAAAATGAACACCAGAAAGCATCAAAGAAGATAAACTTCCAAAGCATGGGGAGAAAATACTGACCCAAAGTTGTCATTTGGGAAGACACAGGACATTGATAGTCAATACTAAAATGCAAATTAGCTTTAAGGTAGCAGTACACAACTATCAGATTGGCAAAATGTTATAATAATAAAAAGCCAGAGCTGCCAGGATTATGGGGAAAACTGTTCCCTTAAAAACTGCTGTTAGCATTACACACTGATTAATTCTGCCCTCTCAAGACAATAATCTGGGACAATGTAACAAGAGCTTGACAATGCTTTGTTCTATTTTTAGAATATATGCTAAGGAAATAAAGAAAAATGCAGCTTATACAAAATCATCTATAGCATTGCTATTCACATGAGGTGAAAACTTAAAAACCATCTGAACATTACATTTCAGAGAACAGTTGAAGTAAATTATAGACCATAAAGGCAATAAAACACCATGTTCCTATTAAAAATGACACTCAACCTTTCTAACACATGGAGATATGTATGGAACAAAAAGGAAAAAAAAGGGCTGAGAAATTCACAGCGTTTTGTACACAGTGATGAGAGTTACACAAAAACAAACAAATACCCTTTGACAAAAACTGGAAGTGAATTTGGAAAGATGGGGGAAAAAAACATCATGTCCATCAGCTTTGAAGTTGTTCACAGGTTTTGTCATTAGAAAACGTGTGCCCCCAGCTGGGGCAGCAACTGGTCGGTCCCTCTCTACGGAGGGGCAGGCCTGGTTCCAGTCTGACAACCGCTTGTATCTTTACCTAGGCCTCTTGGCTGAAAATACACTCTAGTATCTGGCCATGGTGAGGTTTCAACTTTAAAGGGGCCCGGTTCCTTTTAAAGTCGTATCCTCTCCAGACCAGATGATAAGGGGAGCATCACTGGCTCCACGAGGAATGGAGAGTGAGGAGGGATGGGAGTCAGGGGTGGGGAAATCTCCTCCCAGGACCTGGTAACAGGGCACCACCCTCCTGTGGGAAAAGGCGCTGGTGACTGGGGGAGAGGAAGCATCTGAGGCCCACCCTCCAGATAAGGGTGGAGATGGGGGCGGAGTGCGGTCCCTCTCCGGACAACCGGGAGAACGCCGGTCAGGGGCTCAGCCTCCTCTTGCCGGCCCAGTGATCTCAGAACAGAGGGGAGACAGGGAGCTGGTGGGTCAGGGCTGACCATGGGCCCTGCCATGCCTGCCCCCTGCCTTGCCTCACCCCTTCGTCTTGGCTGGGCAGGCCTGGCCCCATAAATGGACTAGTGACTGGGAAGTAAAAGCCCCAGAGTAACGCAACTACTCACAGGAGGATGGGGAAGTTCGGGGCAGTGAGACCAGCGGGAGCAAAGCTCCACAAGACAGAGAATGCCGAGAGCTGGGTCGGAGTCCATCGCGTTGCACTCTGTGCTGGCAGGAGAGGTGACATGAGTTTATCTACCCAGAAGCGGGTAACGGAAGCTGTGCCTGGGGTCAGGGGAGAGCAGGAGAGTAGGAGAGCCGCGCAGCAACGCCGCCAGTGCAGAATGCAGGGTGCCCTGGGGCTCTCTTTCTAGCATGTGGCTGAGGGACAGGAGTCGCGGAAGTAGCCAGGCGAGGAGGGAAAGGCCACAGACGGGGTGTTCAGAGCCCTCTGAGTTCCATTTCTGACCCTGTGGCTCGGTGATCTCCAGGGCAACTTTTCCATTCTCACTCACAGCTGGAAGTGAGGCTCTGGGTCTGGGGGTGCTGTTATATACCGAATTGTGTCCCTCAAATGCATATGTTGATGTCCTAACCCCCAGTACCTCAGAAGGAGACTGTATTTGCAGATAGGGTGTTTAAAGAGGTCAATAAGTTAAATGAGGCATTAGGGTGGGCCCTAATCCAGTGTGACTGGTGTCCCTGTAAAATGAGGAGATTAGGACTCAGGGAGGGAAGACTCTGTGAAGACACGGGGAGAAGATGACCATCTTAAACCAAGAGGAGAAGTCCCAAGAAAACAATCCTACTGACACCTTAATCTTGGACTTCTAGCCTCTAGAAGTGTGAGAAAATAACTTTCTGGGTTGAAGCCCCCCAGCCCATGGTACTTTGTGCTGGCAGCCCTAGCAGACTAACACGGGCGTTGCACCTGGCCTGTGGAGGCTGCGTCTGGGGCTGAGCCCCCATGCCCTCCTCGCCCCATCATGCTATGTGTACTCACACTCACAGCATGCTGTCAGGGTAAAAGCGCCTTGAATCCTTCTTCCCTACTCTACAGAAACTGCCCAGGGACTTCCCTGGTGGACCAGTGGTGAAGACTCCACCCTTCCAATGCAGGGGGCAGGGGTTCCATCCCTGATCCAGGAACTAAGACCCCGCATGCTGCAAGGCACGGCCAAAAGAAAAAACTGCCTAACTTCACACAAGCAGAGCCATTGGCTGGGCTGCAATTCTGGCCCTCTCCCCTCCATGCTCTGTTGGTGCTTTTGCTTCTAAAACTCAAAACAGTTCACTGGACAGAGGGGGAATGCCTATAGCTCCTGAACTTTGTCCTTGACTGTGGCTGGAACAGAGCTCTTGCATGGAGGGACGGGGCAGTGGTCTCCCTGGTGTGGACGGCAGGTCTTTCCTCAGGACCCAGGCCTCCTGGTGGGCCCCTGGGGTGTCAGGCCAGGGACAGACCCATGTGCTAGAGTCAGGAAGTCCTGCCCACTCCACTGGTTGCCTCTTTGTAGCTTCAAACACGGCCTCTGCCTCTGAGCAGTAATCTGGGCAGGGCCCAACCTGGCCTCTCATCTGTAACAGCTGCTCTGAGCTTCAAAGAAACGCCACAAGAAGAGCAGGAAGCAGAGCCCCAAGGGGAGTGCATGCCTCACAGATCCCTCACCCCTACCCTGCCCCACACGCTCCAGAGCGCCTGCTTCTCTTTGAGGCACCAAGTTATTTCCAGATATTGCCCTGTGTTTTCCAAAACACAGAGGTGACAACACCTTGCATCTGTCCAGTCCTTTATGCCTCTTCCAAGTCCTTGGAGATGAACACATTCACTCATTTAATCCCCCCAGTAAGCCAGGCAGGGACAGAATTATCATCCTGGTGAGAGCCCCAAATCTTGTGCCATTGATTCAGGACCGCACAGCAATTTCCACAGCAATGGAATTTGGTCCACAGCCCTGAACTCCTGCACCACCATGCCTGGCTTCTTCCAGCTAGACTGGAACACTCACCTGGTTCTCCTCCACCACACGCATACACAATGTACCTGCACAGGTGCCCAGGAGGCAGAGGTGAGCTGCTCTTCATTACAGACACAAGAAACCCAGGCCCAAGTCTGATGCCCTTTAAATGCTATGGCCACACCTGGGCATCCCCATCAGCGCACAGGCCCCTGGGAACCGTGCTGCCTCTTCTTTTAGTCCTCAGCTAGGGCTTAGGTAGAAAGTTCTCGGCCTGTGAGGAAGGGTCCCCACTCAATCTCCTCTCTCCACCTCCGCCTCCAGTCCTTTCCGAAGCCCACCTTGCCTGGTCGTTAGTCCAGGTGACTGAACAGCCCCCTAAAGGTCTCTCTCCAAATCCATTCTCTGGGGACCACAGCCACAGTGAACTTTCTAAAATGTAAATCTGATCACCTAAGCCCCGTCCCCCATAGCTTGGGGAATAAAACAAGTGGCAACACAAAGAGGTGGCTTTTGAGAGCTCGAACATTCCCTGTAATCTCAGCAGCCACGCCAAATACATATCCAGTTTAAGTTAAGAAGTGTGCCTGCCCTACAGGTTCAGCTTCAAGGCTAGCCCCGTAAGCACTCCCTGTGCAACAGGACTGTGTCTCCAGAGGCCTCCGTGTGGAAATCCTGGAGCTTCCGAGGTCAAGTTCTAGGGAGTCAAGCATGGCCTACCCAGTAAATCCAACTGTACTTCAAATGCTCTCCTCCCTCCTGCCACTCCCTCCAGCTGCAACATCCTTCTCTTCCCTCTTCAGCTCTCCAGCTCCTCCTCATCCTTCCTCCTTTGGGAAGTCTTTCCTGCCCCCAGGTCATACCCAAATCTGTGTCCTGAGCACAGATTTATCAGCATACTTGACCAAACTATTATAATCACCTGTTATCCTTCTGATTCCCTTACTAGACCGCAGGCTCTCTAAGGGCAGGATCCCAGTTGTATTCCCTTTTGTGTCCAGAATTCTCAGCAGAGAACCTTACACAGTGGGCACTCCTGAAATCTTTATGAAGTGAGGGAGTGAGTGGGTGATTGCTTCTCCTTCCTAACCCAGACCACTCCTGCCCACCACAGCAAGGGATTTCCTAGGAGCGAGTCGTTGCTTCCTAGAGGCCAGCCCAAGCAGGCTATTCTGCTTCCATCCTTGACGGTGGGTGAGTTTCTGGGTGACCCCAGGCTCACTCTGCCCTGCCCCCATCTCACTGGTACATAATTTTCCCCTATCTGCAGCTGCTCCAGCAGGAAGTCCAGATGGTTGCTTCATTTCCCAGGGTGTCCACACCCCTTTCCTGCCCTCCCCTCCCCCTCCCTGTTGGCAGGATGGGGAACCCACAGGAGTACAGTGGGAAGATGGGGCTCTGTGCTGAACCAGCCTCCACAGGGCGCTCTCACCTCACGTTCCCTTCCTGGCACACCTCGCTAAGTCTGCAATTTGTGTACCAGGTACAGTGAGCCTTTGCAGAAGGAAGGCAGCCCAAGGCTAATTTGGCAACATTTACCAAGAGCCATATCCTTTGGCCTAAAAATTCCACTCCTGGGAATTGCCTCCAAAGAAATAATTCAAGAGAAGAAAAAAAGATACATGTACTGTTTATAGCTATGTTATTTACAATAAGGAGAAAAGGGAAGCAAATGCCATGTCCCAAAATAGAAAAATGATTAAATGATGTTATATTTGTGTAATAGAATATCATGCAGACATTTTAAGTGAAAATGTGACTCTGTAGAACAACGATATTGTCTTGGAAATAGCATTAGGTGAAAAGATACAGTACAGAGTTGCATAGATACTTATTATAATTTGGTAAGAATTACATATATGGCTAAAAATAATAAAGACATAGTCATTATATTAAGTAGTATTGTCTTTTTCTCCCAGTTTTTTTTTTTTTAATGATAAAGGGGGTAAAATGGAGGATCAGAAGGGAGCAAGAAAAAGAGAAAAAAAATAGCTGTGTTAGGATGATTATTCTAATAATTTTACCTTAAAATGTTTAACATTAGCTTAATAATAAAGTAATATTTTAAAACTAAAGGGAAACCCCTGAACACCAAGTCCTAGGATTTTCAAAAAAGGATTTTTTTGTTGGTTGTGGTTTTATCATTGTTTTTAAAATAATAACAAGAACATGCCTCATTCAGACCTTCCCAGTGTGTGGCTGTGCCTCTATAAATTAATCTGATGTGGGACCCACGACCTGATTGCCACTGAAAGCACTTAAAAGACCTTTGCCTAATGGACAAATAATTCTGTCCCCTCTCCCTCCCTTCTCTGCACCTCGTCTATACCACATCCCAGCCTCAGGTGACAGTCTAGAAGTACTGAGGCCCATTCCCTTGAGGCCTCCATTCCTGGAGCTGAGAGAGGGTTAGGGGAAAGGAGATGTGATCACACAGAGAGTCCTGGAGAGGTCATCTGGGCAGGATAAAAAACTTTAAGTCCTAAATTTGTGGGATACAGAGATAAAGCCTGAGACTGAACCTTTTTTTTTTTTTTTTTAAAGAAAAGGGTTAGGTTACGGGAAGCTTGTGGTCAGCTAAAACTCCCAGCCCTCTGCACATAAACTGCTCCTTCACTAACTTTAGTCGTCCTGGTGTTCCTCAAATGCGAGGGATGCCCACAGCATTGTCCTTGGCCTGCTCCTTGCTTTACAGTGGCCTCTCACTGCTCGGGCTGCAGAGACCACTTCTGTGCAGATGACTGCTGAACCCATCTCAGCCCAGTGCCCTTCCACGCTCCAGTTCTGAATTTCCAATTCTGAATGTCCTGTCAAGGCCTCAACCGAAATGCAGCCCCTCCGCCACCCAAACCAGCCCAATTCTTCTCCTTGCTCCCGGACTGAAAATGCAGTCACTCTGATCACTTTCTCTCTAACCCTAACACCCACGGCAGCCTCCCACCAAATGCCAAATACTGCGAGTCCTTGCCTCGGTTTATTCCACAGTTTCATTGCCTTTCCAATCTCAAGGCCCTCTCTCATTGGTGCTTTAGCCTCTCAACTGGTATTCCAGCCTCTAGAGTCTCCCACCTACTCATCCTGCACACTGGGGCCAGGTGAACGGGCCTCCAGCGCTCCTTTGATCCCGGAAGCCCCCCTTTTCAAAGACCCTCAGTACCCACTGAAGAAAGCCCACGTTATCAACACTGTCTTTCTGGTCTGTGCACAGTGCAGTTTTATCCTCTCTCTTTGGCAGTTTCACTCACGCACACATGTGTGCACACATGCCCACTCGGTCACTGAGGGTACTCATAGCTCCCCACTCCCCCAACTTATCACTTAGCTGCCCACTACTGTTACTTCTTTGCCCTTCACTATAGCTACCTGCTTAGAAAAAAACTCCTGGTTTTCAGTGCCCACTGTGAATTCACCCTCTCCCATGAAGCCTTCTCCAGTTGCACCAGCTGAGCATGCTCTGTCTCTGAGGAAGCCCCCCAGCCCTGTGGTCTTGTCACTTACATGACACTTCATACCCGGCACCCTGTATTTATTTGGAGATGCATCGTATCACATCCCTGCACCGCTACTAAACCTTCAGCTTATTGAGATCCTGTTTTTATATCTGACTCCCTCTGAGGATCCAGACAGCATCTTTCACATAGTGGGCCCGATAAATATATGTGGAATTGGCTGAACAAATGAGTGTGTACTTCCAAGCCAGGTCTGTCCTACGCTGGTGCCTGACATTCCAAAGCTAAGCAGAGGACTTGACGTTCATCCCTGTTTAATTTCGTTATGTTGGTTTTGGCCCCGGCATACCATCCTATATAAATCATTTTGAACTTGAATATGTCATCTATCATATTAACTATCCCAGCTGTGGGTCATCTGGTTTCTTTCTATTTTTCATCCAAGCCATTAACAAAAATGTTTAACAAGCCAGGGCCAACAACAGAGCCCAGTGTCCTGCCCTTGGAGACTTCCCTTGGGAAGGACCTGGGATGCAAAGTGTAGTGAAGCTGGGCTTCCCTAGTGGCGCAGTGGTTGAGAATCTGCCTGCCAATGCAGGGGACATGGGTTCGAGCCCTGGTCTGGGAAGATCCCACATGCTGTGGAGCAACTAAGCCCGTGTGCCACAACTACTGAAGCCCATGAGCCTAGAGCCCGTGCTCAGCAACAAGAGAAGCCACCGTAATGAGAAGCCTGCGCACTGCAACAAAGAGCCCCCACTCTCTGCAACTAGAGAAAGCCCGTGTGCAGCAACGAAGACTCAGTGCAGCTAAAAATAAAATAAATAAGTAAATAAATTTATTAAAAAAAAAAAAAAAGTGCAGTGAAGCTACGCTAGGAGTTAGGTAGCTCAACCTCCTCTGAGTCCATCTTACCAAAACCCCTTACTTGCATTACTTACTGCAAGTAATTATTTTGGCAGGATGAATTCAGAGCAGGTTGAGCTACCCTGACTATTTGAGAAACCAGAAAACCCTTGCTGGCATATGAAGGCACTTAATTCCTTCAGCACAGCAGGAAGCTCGGGATTGATGTCAAGCTGAGACTGATGTCAGTTGAGAAGGGCTCTGAATGGTTAGCTTCTCAGTCTCCAATCCCTGCAGCTGTCTTTGCAATCACAGAATCCCACCCTGTTCAGCACCCCAGCAGGGGACTCCCATGCAGGTGTGAAAGGTGAGGACAGGTCAGGGAAGGGGTGACCAATGTAAGCAAGAAGGAGGAAGAGGAAGGGATGCCATACTTCAGTTGGACTGTCTTCCCTTTTCCTACCTCCTCATTTCACCCGCTCTACCAGGGTGAACCACAGAATAGACTTGCTGTCTCCCTTTCTTTGAAATGCATTTATTGAGCCAATAATACTCCCTTCTTCTTGCAGGCCCTGGATGCCCTGTGAGCCTGCAGCTTGGATTTGCTATTCCATGCCTAAGGCTCCCCCAGGGCTATTTCCTTGGTTCTAGTTCGGACTTATGTGGGTACTGTTCCAGCACTGCCTCCGAGGACCAACCGCATACAGAAGTCCAGAGAGCTCCACCAGCAGAGGTCAGCACACAGCGGGCACTAACCACCCCTCCATCCAGCACTCTCAGGCTGGAGGAGAACTTCAGCCCATCCTGGGTCCCAGTCAAAGCTGCACCAAAAGCAAAAGAGGCCATTCTCTTTTAAATGACTATAAAAACTTTATTTATTCAACAATCATATCACATCAAATATGCGCCAGGCACTGTTCTAAACACTTTACGCAAATACAGTTGGCCCTTTGTATCCACAGGTTCTGTATCCTTAGATTCAACCACTGTGAGTCAAAAATACTCAGAAAAAAATTTTCAGAAAGTTCCAAAAAGCAAAACTCGAATTTGCCATGTGTCAGCAACTATTTACACAGCATTTACATTGTATTGGGTATTATAAGTAATCTAGAGATGATTTAAAGTATATGGGAGAATGTCTGTAGGTTATATGTAAACACCATGCCATTTTATATAAGGACTTGAGCATCCACAGAATCTGAGGGGGGTGGGGTCCTGGAACCAATCCCCTGTAGATACTGAGGTACATTGGTATTAATTCATTTAAGCCTCACAACAATTCAATCACGTAGGTACTATTATTATTTCCATTTTTACAGATGGGAAAACCAAGGCACAGAGAGGCCACAAGCTAGTAGCTGGCAAAGTCAGGATTCCAATCCAGCTGTCTGGCTCCTGGATCTGTGCTCTTAACCCCTACATTGTGCTGCCTTGAAGCAATACGAAGCAATATGAAGCATTCCTGTGTTCATTCAAACGGGTGTGTTGACCCTTGAACAACGAGAGTGTTAGAAACCCCCTTCTTCCCCCAAAGTCAATAATCTGTGAAAATCCATGTGTAACTTTATAGTCAACCCTCTGTATCCAAAGTTCTGAACTCACGGGTTCAACCAACCGTGGATCATGTAGGACTATAATACAATGCACTTAGTGAAAGAAATCCAAGTATAAGTGGACCCATGCAGTTCAAACCCATGTTGTTCAAGGTTCAACTGTACTATGTTCATTGTAGCATACTAGAGCCAACGATGGGAGTTTTTAGAGCTTTAAATTAAGAGATATGGGAAAGTGCTTTGACAAAAAAGCACGGCAGAATTGTAAAGTATTTTCCTTATCACCACTGCACAAATCAAAGCCTCTTTTGTGAGTCCTTTTTGGTCCATAATGGAAGCCTTAGCTTTGCTCATATTCTCCAACATCACCTTCTTTGCACTCCCTCTGCCACGTTCTGTTAGGCAAAGAGAACACCAGAGCTTTCTTATAGAAGACACCCTCAGGGTTGTCACAATTTTGCACAATATCCATTTAATACATATTAATAATCATACCACCATGACTTTATGGGATATTTTACCTTTCTAAGGTACTTTCATAAAGTACCTTAAAGTACTTTATAAAAGTATCTTGGGCTTCCCTGGTGGCGCAGTGGTTAAGAACCCACCTGACAATGCAGGGGACACAGTTTGAGCCCTGGTCCGGGAACATCCCACATGCCATGGAGCAACTAAGCCCGTGCGCCACAGCTACTGAGCGTGCACTCTAGAGCCCGTGAGCCACAACTACTGAGCCTGTGTGCCACAACTACTGAAGCCCACGCACCTAGAGCCCATGCTCCACAACAAGAGAAGCTACGGCAATGAGAAGTCTGCGCACCGCAATGAAGAGTAGCCCCCGCTCGCAGCAACTAGAGAAAGCCTGTGCACAGCAACAAAGACCCAATGCAACCAAAAATAATAAATAATAAATAAAGTAAATAAATTTTTTA
The DNA here is from genome assembly GCF_009873245.2 of Balaenoptera musculus. Lineage (NCBI taxonomy): Eukaryota > Metazoa > Chordata > Mammalia > Artiodactyla > Balaenopteridae > Balaenoptera > Balaenoptera musculus. The sequence goes on along the minus strand of NC_045785.1, from coordinate 123,644,028 downwards.
AATAGTATCTTATTTATGATGCATGATTTTACTTCCTTTTCAAAATAGCCCTATAAGGTAGGGAAAGCAGGTACCAGTTTTACAGATGGAGGGACCAACCAGAACCCTAAGGCTAGTCACTGACTCTGGACCTGAAACTCAGGTCTCATGGTTTATCTCTCTACACAGCAACCCTCTTGGCCTATCCCAGATGCAATCAACCAACAAAGGAAACCTAAAAAGAACAGAGGGCAGAAGGCAGCCTGGTGTTTCCATTTCCTTCAAATTCCATTGCCTAATGTCCATGTTATTCACAGGCTGACTTTCACTAACGCCTTCCTCAGGCACCAAGGGCAGGGCTTATTTACAGGCTTATAGGGGAAAAAAAGGCAATTCTGAGTGTTATATAACTACATGTAGAAAAAGGCATAGATTCCCTATTCACTATGGGGGAGCACTTCCAAATCAAAAAGGATGCCCGTAAGCTGTCTCTCTTGATGGCATGGTCTATGGTATTGGCTGTTCTGGGGCTAAGATATTTGAGAAACATTTTAAACAGCTGCACCTAATGGCTTACGTCTATTTCATTGATATTTTTACCTATAGAAATGGGGTATATATTCTATTCACCCTCTGACTTCCCTTTCAAACCTACCTGCCCCTCCTTATCACATCTCAAAGCATGAAGAATAACTGAAATCACTAAAAACATTTTTTTGTGCTTGCAAAGCAGCTTTCGTTTTAATCAGGAAGAACATCTCCTACCATGAGAATTGTGTTAAGTCTCAAGTGAGTGAGCCCGGAGTGGCACAGATAAATGCTTTCTTCCTCAGCCTTCACACCTTTGTCAGCCTGAAAGACACAAGTCTTACTTCCAGACCAACTCAAAGATCATCTGCTCTGTGAAGTCTTCTAAGATTCCACCAGGACCCAAAGGATGTTCACGAAACGTATCTAGCTCTCATCATGGGGGCATGTGGGAGGATTGCACTTCCTCATCCCTGTGGTCGAGTTGATGTGGCTAGTTCCAACCCTTCCAGGCCAGAGCCACAGCTGGGGCAAGTCCTTTGGAACCCTCCCTCCCTCTGCTATGATAACTGACAATGTTCCATATGGTCGCTGCTCTGTCAACCTGGGTCCCACAGGGAGGACGACAGTGACATGCAGCAGAGACCCCAGCCAACCCTCCACAGAGTGAGAAATAAGCCTTCATTGTTTTCAACAAGTAAGACTATGGAATTGTTTTACAGTGACACTAGCCTGCCTGGACCGCTGCAATCACCTGTCCTCACTTGTCCAGTTGGACTGCTTACACACTGCCTTTACAGAGCCAATCACATTGTTCTGCAATCATTGCTTCCATTTCTGCCCTGCTCTCTTCCTCCAGACTGTATGGATCTTGAGAACAGGTACTGTGTCTTATAAATTCTCAATTGGTAGCTGCTCAGTACACGTCCTTAAATGAATGAAGAATGCATGAATAAGGTACTTGATCACAGAATATCAAATGAGATCACATAAAATGTAATTCTATAATCTTGCTAGGCACAATCTTCTCTGAGGGTGGAGATGATCCCAGATAATCTTTTTTTTTTTTTAATTTTTGGTCACACCCCAAGGCATGTGGGATCTTAGTTCGCTGGCCAGGGATTGAACCCACACACCCTGCATTGGAAGGCGGAGTCTTAACCACTGGACCACCAGGGAAGTCCTGATCCCAGATAATCTTAAGTAGTTCTTCCCAGCCTGCTGACGCTGCCGTAGTTATCTCATGGGAAAGGGATCAGAACAGGGGGAGATGATCCTCATAGCCACATGGAAAGACTCCACAGTGCCCCGCAGGCCTCCTCTCCCAACTGTGGTTCTGAACAGAAAAGACTGTGGCTGTGACCCATGCCAATAAGGGTGTATGTGGGCTACCCTAGAGACAGGAAATTATTCACACAACAGTAATCAATGAATATTCATGGATTATTCACCCCCAGGGCAGTAGGGGGAGGAGTGTCACAATATAACCTAGCAATAACCAAGGATTGACCCTACCAAGCCCCAAGTGCCCTGCGCCTATAATGGACAGCACGTTGTCTGCTGTCATGAGCTAAATGGTGGCCCCCAAAAAGATATGATCACTTCCCAGTCTCTAGAATCTGTAAATGTTACCTTATTTAATAAAAGGATCTTTGTAGATGTAGCTAAGGATTTTGAGATGAGGAAATCATCCTGGCTTATCAGTGTGGGTCCTAAATCCAATGACACATGTCCCTATGAGAGACTCACAGAGCAGGTGAAGTGAACAAGAGGCAAAGACTAGAGTGGCCACAAGCCAAGAAAGCTGCAACCACCAGGAGCTATAGGAGGTATGGAATGGATTCTCCCCTAGGGTCTCCTGTGACACCTTGATTTCAGATATCTGGCCTCCAGAACTGTGAGAGAATAGATTTCTGTGACCTCATTTGTGGTCATGTGTTATGGCAGTCCTAGAAAACTCACGCATCTGCCAACTCCACTGGTTTTAGATGCCCATCTGGGCAGCACTTTGGCATTCAGTCTATAGTAGCCTGGAGCACTGGCATCCCTCTGAGTCTCCCATGCATTTCCACAAGGGCTTGGAATCATCCTTGTTCCTCTCCTCCCAAGTACTTCAATTCAGGCTTCTGTGAGGGGATTCAGGCATGACTAGGCAGCAGGGGCCAAGGACTCCTCCAGAGAGACCCCTTGAGGGCATCACAGAAAGGAAGGCTAGTAGGACAGGGTGTAGTACTGCCCCTGGTGGGGTGGGGCCCTCCCAGACTTAGCTCCGGATCTCTTGGCACTTGTTGCTTAAAACAATGATAAAGGGGCTTCCCTGGTGGCGCAGTGGTTAAGAATCCGCCTGCCAATGCAGGGGACATGGGTTCAAGCCCTCGTCCAAGAAGATCCCACATGCCGCAGAGCAACTAAGCTCATGTCCCACAACTACTGAGCCCACGTGCTACAACTACTGAGCCTGTGCTCTAGAGCCCGCGAGCCACAACTACTGAGCCCATGTGCTACAACTACTGAAGCCTGTGCACCTAGAGCCCCTGCTCCGCAACAAGAGAAGCCACCGCAATGAGAAGCCTGCGCACCGCAATGAAGAGCAGCCTCTGCTCGCCACAACTAGAGAAAGCCCGCGCGCAGCAACGAAGACCCAACGCAGCCAAAAATCAAATAAATCAAATAAATTTTTCAAAAAAAACCCTTAAAAAAAAAGAGAAAACAGATGGAATAGGACTTTATGAGGATTAAAAAGATAAACTTATGCAAAACTTCTGTATATAAGTAGGCATTCAACAAGTGGTAGTGATTACCATGCAGAAAGCTTTAGGTTTCTCCCACACTGACATCGGTATGGATGCTCAGAAATGGATTTCCCATTATCCATCAAAACATATCTCGAAAGCAAGACAAGCCAGGAGCCTGAAGCCTGGAAATGTATTTCAGAGATGGAGGAGGGAGGCGGGGAGGGGGGGGGCGTGACCCCATCAAGGTGGGAGAACTGTCCATCTGGCTCATGTGCTTGGAATGAACTATGGAGGGTAAGGGTCTAGCAGGGAGGCCCCAAGGAAGCTGGAAGACCTCTATGGCATGTTGAGAGATACAAATTCTCTGTGACCTCTGGTGTGGGTGCTTGGGCTGTGTAATAGCAGCCACAAGGCTCAGCTTCTCGTTTCTGTTGCACTGTTTCGCTGGGCCCAGCCCAGGCTGATGCACGTGGTTAGCTGCTGCTGCTGGGCCCACCTCAGCTTGTCCCTGTGCTGCCTTTGGACAAAAAGGAGAAATGCTGGCTTCTTGGAGCATGCACAGGATGTGTGATCACAGCGGGAGGAATGAGTGGGGCTGCAGGTGGAGGTGTGAACTGAAAGAGGAGATTTTTTGTGTGAATGTGGTTTATTCCCAGAGGCCTCTTTCTGTCAGAGAAGGCAAGAGGGCCTTGTGGGGGGTGACCAAAGGCATTCCCTTGGGGCCTGGAGCCTATTTCAAATTAGATATCCTCAGCAAAAGCTTTTAGGTGCAGGTTCCAGGCCGAGTGTGCTAATCACTGGGTTGCGATCCCCTGTTAGCTCTGCATCACCAGGGCTGCCAGGGGGCCTGGGAAGAGCCACACTTGTAGGGGGACTCCCCAGCACAGGAAGCAAGTTTTCTCTAGCTTCCATTACAGAAGCTGACTTTGAACTCCCACACACCTGAGAGCTTATCAAGATACAATGTTGTATTTTTTTCTGTTGTGTCATATGTGTATATCTTGTTTCCCCAAACAGAAGAGAGCTCCTTTTATGGCAGGAGCTGTAACTTATATTTCTCTTATCCCTCATCTAGTCCCCCAACTTCAAGTACCTTTATCTTGCTTTATCCTCCAGAAACAAACCGCTCGTAACTCATACCATATTGTTGCTAGCATCAGTGCTTTGCTCGTCATTCCCTCTGACTGGAAGGCTCTTCCCAAATTTCTGCACTTGATCAACTCCTACGCATCCCTCCAGACTCCACTTAGAAACATCTCTCACAGGAAGCCCCCTGAACCCCAGGCTGGGTATGACACCTCTCCTCTGTCCACATGAACTCAAACTCCTGTTCTCCACACGCCTGTAGGTGGTTGACCCCCTTCTTCGACCCGAGCTCTTCAGAGACCAGCAGTGTGAAACATTCATCTTCGTATCTCCACTGCCTGCCACGTATCTCCACTGCCTGCCACGTATCTCCACTGCCTGCCACGTATCTCCACTGCCTGCCAGGCAGTACGGCCTCAATGCATGTCTGTTGGACCTAATTAAAGAGCTAGTGTGTGGTGTCCTATGACTTGCTATCAATCGATTATGGAAGATCCAGCTTAGGAGAGAGCTGTGATTGCTACCCCAAGGCCAAGAAGGTGGCCCTGATATGGTTACAAGCAGGTTCAAAATGAAGGGCTGGGGACATCTTGGCTGGAAAGAATGTCCAGTTCCAAGGTCTGGAACTTCTCAGTGCTTCCAGCCTGGGGTCCACAACACTCTCCATTAAGGATGGGTTCTGATGGCGTCTCAGGAGGGTCTCTTGGAGATGTAAAGGCCCTGAATGCCCATCTCACCCCTCCTATGGAGGCGCCAGAGCTTGCAATTGCAGAGGCTGGAGCCCCTTCCCTCAAGATAAGATTTGACCCATGCAAGTGAGACTTTACAGGTGAGCCTCAGAGGCTCAGCAGTCATTTCCCACAATGCCCAGGAGACAGATATTCAGGAAACCCAAAGGGAAATAGATGGGGAGCTCACTCCCCAAAAGACCACGGTATGAGGGCAGTGTCCCCCCTGGTCTGACTCAGGCAGATCCACTGGGGAGATGAGCTGCTGTAGGACCCTAGAGCAATAATACTGATGCTGGTGACCAAGCCTTAGTACTGTATTAGCATTTTCATTGTATCTTCTTCTGCAGAGAGAGATTAAAAACTTCTACATAACTCTCTGAAGGCCAAACATGAGGTGGATATTGATTTTGTGATGAAACTGACCATTCTCCCTCTTAAGGTTTAGGCTGAACTACTCCCCAGGTGAGAGAAAAATTGCAAGCTGTTGGCTTTCCAAAGGTCCAGTGGTGCCTAAAGCCCCAGGCAGCCTCAGTCTCTGCGTCTTGTTTTCTCCTTTACAGTATGGCAGTTAGAGATCGTTTCATTCCACCCAGAGCTCTGAGATGTTCAGATTCTAATGAGTTGAGTAGAGGTGGTCAAGCTGACTCTGCAAACCCAAAACTATTACTTTAGGAAGGCAGATCTGCCTTCAGATTTCTCTGGAACTGAAACGTTCTCTTGAGGCCCTGATAAGATTACCGGGCTGCTGAGCCTCCAGTGTTCAGATTTCCCACGGAACCGCCGCGCTCGCCAGACTCTGGCTCGCCTGGCTGTGAGCAGCCGCGCTGCGGATCGGGCTCTGAAACCCGACTCCGCTCCAGGAATGCACGCTCACCCCCTCCTGCGATAGCGCCTGGGCCCTTCCAGTCTGCCTACCCGAACCTCCCCCTGTCATTGCGGTCCAGTGAATGCAAGTGCCTGTTAACTGGAAGCCGGTGGTACTTTGAGGGTCCCAAAGAGTGGGAGCCAGACAGGAATGTGCGGGGTATTTGGCCAGGCCTGCAAGTCCACCAGCCAAGCTCCAGCTCCCAGAGGCCAAGCAATCCCTAATTATGACCCATAGGCTCCAGCCAGCAGCCAACATATGGCTCAGTGAGAGGCTGGGTCCAGAACCAGCAAAGGCTGTTGGGTGAAATTGTGGTAGAAAATATTTAATGAAGTATGGGAATTCCCTGGCGGTCCAGTGGTTAGGACTCTGAGCTTCCTGACGCAGCCAAAAAAAAAAAAAAAAAAAAATGTAAAGATATCATTGAAAAAGTAGGTTACCAAATGAACCAAATGAACACATTATATGTACCAGTATGTACACATACACACAGACCCATCATCAGTAAAACTGATAGTCTGTGAGGATGAAAAGACATGATAGCCCAATATTTAATTAACATTTACTGCACAAGATCTAGTACATAATAAATGCTCAATAAACACTGAACAAATGGATGAATGACAAATAATATCTGGAAGGGACTTGGAGTTACCTTAAGGAAAAGGGATCCTTAACTGTCTTCATCTAAGTTAGAAATTCATTACTTGTTCAGTGGAAAATTAAACTTTTTCAAGTACTCTCAGGCTATTTGGTACTGCCTACAATTTATATTTAAGCAACTAAGAATATTAGTTTAATTTTGATGTCCGAAGTCTCCAGCTCTTTCTTTATTATACATTTCTCCCTTCTGGGTTCCTATCCAGAGTAACTTCACCTATTATTTCTTCTAGAGAAGAATCATATTTTCATCATAAGAGGTCTGTACTTCTCATGGAGTATTGGACAGTCCTACTTAGAACAATCAAAACTAACATATCTAAACCTTGTTTTTTTAAAAAAAAAATCTGATCTTTCTCCCATCTTCAACCGTTTATTTACTCATTCAACAAGCATTTGAGTGCCATCAGGCCCTAGATATATAAGATATGGTCCCTGTCCTCAAGGAATTTTCCAGGGAGAGAGCCAGGTAAGCAGACAGTTACAGTTCTGCCTGGTACTCTAATCCAGTTTGAAAAAAGTGCCGAGAGTGCTGTGGAGTCTGAGGGCATCTGTGAAGGTTCCCAAGGTAGAGATATTCGAGCTGCAGGCTGAGAGGGGAAGAGTTCCCTGTTTCTGTCAATTCATTTATCAAGCAAGCTCTTCTCAAGAAATTATATGATTATCTAGGCACTGTGCAAATCTCTGGAGACCTAAAGACCAATAAGACAGTCCCTGCCTACAAAAGGGTTACAGAAGCATAAAAACAATACTGCCATTCTCCTTGGCATCTTAGAGAACTCTACTCATCTGGGCACCCTGGCAAGCTCAAACACAGAAGTCATTTCTGCTTCCTCTTATAACACGCGGCCTTTACTCTTCCATCTTTTCCATTCTTGCTCTCTCTCAAAGTCAGAATATGCCTGGACTCTCAGAGAAGCTCCTGAGTCTGGTTTCCTTGCTCACTCTACACATTGGTGTTTCTGCCACATCATCCCTGCTACATGGTGGCCGCCATCTTACTCAACACCACTCAGTTTCCTACTGTCCATGGAGCAGAATCCAGGGCCATTCACTATCTGGCCTTTGAGGGCTGCAGCTGGCCTCTGTCTAAATTAGAAAAAGGCCCCCTTTGGGGCACAGCTAGGCAAGGAGACTTTTTACAAAGAAAAAGTAACCCTTTCTTCCAGATGGCTTGAATTCCAGCTCCCACTCACCCACTTGGCCAGCATCCGCTATACTCAGAGGCCCTGTGGTTTTTATCTTATTACTTTCATTTTTTTCTCTCTCTGCTTCCCCACTTTCCTCTCCAGCCAACTGGCCTGCTTTCCTACACAAAGCTGGCATGTTCTCCGGGCACCCATTCCTTATGTCTTCTCCTCCTCACCACCTACCTTTCTTTTATGACTTCTTTTGAGACTTAATAGAAACACTGAAATACTGTGGAACTTTTGGTCTGCAACTGCCATACCTTTGGCACTTAAGCATTTGAAAATTATATACATGACAAGATATAATAGTAAGTCTCATTTTCCCTATTGGATCGTGAACTTTTAAAAGGCATCTTTATCTTGTTTATTGCAGAGGGCTTAAAGAGGGCTGAAATAATGATTGATGTTGATAGCAGTAAAGTAACTTAAAAAAAGAAAAGATTTCCCAAAGACTTCCAGCAGGCAAGTGGGCTCTAGAGAATGAATGCTGAGTAACTCTTGTTGGCCTGGTTTAAATTCCTAGTACTAGGAAGTAATATAACTCAGTTTCTCACCAAATATAGTGGTCCCTGCATGTCTCAAAAGTGGGTTTCACCTCTCAAAAGAGGGTTTTACTCTGAGATTTTTCAGGAATTCCCAAACCCCACTCCTGCATATCATGTCCCACCGTGAAAAGTTTACGTCCTGGCTGAGAAACGTCACTTCTCCAGCCTCTTGGTTTCCTCTTTACTTCCTTTACCAGTGCTAGCAGTTGCAGTTCTTTTTCCAGGCATTTTGACAAAAGAACTTCAAAAGCAGTCACTGCCAACCAGCAAATCCATGCCCTGTACAGACTCAGTGCGAACTGACAGGCTTCCTGGCTGGCCAAGCAATGCCCCCATCTTGGTAGAATCCCCCATCAATGACTACACGTCTTGGTTTGTACACTGGAGGACCTTCTCTTTTCACCACCCCCCAAACACAGGAAGTTGCTTAAGCGACAGTTTCAGGGCCTCTGCCACACACTGTTCCTTCCTCAACTGAGGGAGAAAAAAGTACCTTAGGAAGGAGTCCCTTGTGCCTTCTGAGAACAAAGTTCAAACTTGCATTTGGCCCCCAAGCAGCAAGCAACCTGCTTTTAAGCCTAAATCTTTGCTCTCATCTTCCATCCATTTCTGCAAGAGGTTAGACAGGTCCTAAATCGCACTGTACCTCTACCTGGGGGCCTGAGGCACCCTGTACTTTCAGAGGAGGAAACCCACTCCTAAAGCAACTTCTTCAGGAACCTTCACTCAGCCCGTGGGCATCCCCGGGGCCATCTCCCTCCTCTGCCCTGAAGCTGTAGTCAGCCAGAGAGGATCTTATCGCTCTGGGCTATCTTTGAGTAGACTTGTGAACACCCACTGCTGGGTTTCCCTCCCACCCTTTCCCAGCCCTAATCTGCGTGGAGTTTCGCCAGTTTACAGATGTTTCCAGAGGGTCCATCTCAGCCTCTGGTGGATCCCACGGTCCCCTGCACTTTATAAGGCCTCCCTGAGGGTGATATCTGAAGACAACTGGTAGAGCCGGATGCCTAAATGCAACTGCCCAGGACAGACCTATTGCCCTCACAGAGAAGTCACAGCGCTTTGTAGGCCAAGCAGTGAGGTTCACTTAGAAGAGCCAACCTGGGCTCTGGTGTAGAGCCAGGAGCGGGGAAGAGCTAGCAGAACCGACTGTGAATCTTGAGAGCGCTGACCACAGCCTTGGGAGCAGCAGTTCAGCTTTTGAAAAGGGTGGGAATCACCTTGAAAGCTAGGTAACATTCACACCTTCTCTTTTCTTCTTTTTAAAAGCAAGCCCATGTCTGGCTAAGACTGGCTTAGGGCTAAATGTCAGGCCTCAGTTTCAAGGGGAAAATCTGGGGAAGTCTCAGGATGTGGAGAAGGCAGGGCGGAGGGGAATACACCCAGCCACTCCTCCACTGGAGGGTGGTTCCTGGATCCCACTGGAGCGGTCCCAGGAAAATCCCAGGCCGGGCAGTGGTGGGCTTCACCCTGGAACCCCCCACAGATATGTGGCCAGCACACTCCTGTGCACGCAGGGACGTACAGGGGAGTCTGAAGGCTGATCAGAAGGAGCGCCATTTGCCCACGAGGGGAGCTTTTCAGAAAGTTCTGAAAGAAGATGTTACAGACAGAAGCGGGACTTGAGAAACAAGAGGGCGACCGGACTCCAAATCCAATTTTCATCGAAAAGGGAAGCCAACGGACTGGCCAAAAAAAGTGCCTCACGTTAACAGTTCTGTTTCTCTTTCAATACCCATATCTTCAGATCCAGCAGCTTCTGCTTTCTTGAGAGTTTCTGCTCACACGTTTGCCCATTTACAAAGTTTACGGCACTTTTTTTTTTCCTGAAGCATTTAAGTCCCTAAGCAAAATACCTGGATCTCTAGAAAGGCCCCTCCCCTCTCCCTGAGGTCTTCCCCCGCCAACCCCCTGCCTGCTCAGAGGGGTCCCCTAGGTAGGACCAGGGGCGAGCCTCCGGAGTTGGCCAGGAGGCGTGGGAGCGGCGGGCATTCGCTGGGCTCCCGGGGCGGCAGCAATGAGCCCGGCGCTCCCGGCTCCCCGCTCGGATCCCGGCCCCCCTCGCCGCCCCGCCCGCGCGCCACCGGCTCCTTTACCTCCATGTCCTCCAGGTGCCGACTCGGCGGCAGCCGCGCGCGCTCGCTCTGGCCGGGGCTCGCGATCCCCGCTCTCCGTTCGGCTCCCGCCGGGGCCGGGTTCGGCTGGGGCGGGCACAGCGCAAGTGGGCGGCTGCGCGCCCGGCTCGCTGGCTGCGGGACTGCCCCGGCCGCCCGCGCCTTGCGCTAGAGAACGAGGAAGGAGGAGGAGGAGGGGTAGGAGGTGGAGGAGCGGGAGGAGGAGGAGGGAGGGGGAGGAGGGGGAGGGAGGGGCAAGGAGGCCGGCAATCAGGGTTTAAATTTAGACACAAATCTAAACAGATACTGTCCCCTCCCGGGGCAGGACGCAAGCGAGGGAGCCACGACTCCATTAATCTGCCCAAACATGGGGATGGGACAGCCGCCTGGCCCCTCTTTCTCTCTTAGTTTCTCCAAGACCCTGGTCGTTGCCTCGGTGTCAGTCCTTCTTAACCTCTTCCTCCTTTAACATGCTCCTTTCATTTTTCTTGCCCTAAAGGTTAGAGTCGTTCTTTCATTCTTTTTATCTCCCCTCTTTTCTATTTACTTCTTTTATGTACATTCCTACCCCCTGTCTTTCCTCATTTAAAGAAAAATTGCACTCACAGCATACCTGGTTTTCCTGGCGTTCCTGGCCGGAGGGTGAGAACCCTCCCTGATTGATACGTTGTTCTCCCACTGCCCCCCGCACCCCCCGCCCCCGCAAGAGGGGCTGTTCAGACAGTGCATTCAATGCTCAGTGTTGGACGGCGTCGACCACCTTCCCCTCTGTCATCTCTTTTCCTCTCCATCTCGCAGTCTCAGATTTTCAAGAAACCACTCTCAATCTATCCATCTCTCATCTATGTATCAGGAAGAGGAGGAGGAGGAGAAAAGTAAGCCAAGCAGAGTTTTCCAAGCTCCCTGTAGCAGTCTATCTTTCTGTCACCCCAAACGATTGATGCTTTCGATTTTGTGGAATTTCAGCCCCCATAAGCTTCTTGTTGCCTTAGGGCCCTTTTGCTGTTCCTAAGTGTACTCTAAGAAATAGCGCAAAGGACAAGATCCTGAACTTCCGATTCCCATAGGCCCAACATAGCAATCCTCCCCCAGGGCCATCCCAGCTCTCTGGGCAGCAAAGAGGCTGAAGAAAACAAAGCTGCATGGGAGGGACAGGGGAACTGGAATCTGGAGCAGCTTCTCTCTCTGCTACCAGTTCGAACACTGGCCATCAGCTCTAGGTGCCCCTTCTGGATCCCCCCCACTGCTCGCAGAGAGGCAGAGGGGGAATGCCTTCAGGGACCTGTGAGTGTGAAGGGCATTGGCTGGCAGGGATGCTTCTGTGTCTTTCTGCAGTGTTCTTGCGTCCCCACCCCTACCCCAAACCCTGACCCAACTCACCCTGGGAAAGGGACAGTGGGCCAGGTGATCGCCAGCACTGTGAAGAGAGACATATGGAGGAACTGATCAAAGAAACCAGCTGAGAGTTTGCTCAAACTGCAAAGAACTGCCCTGATTCTGCTCCTTATCCCAACACGACCTGCAGACTTTCGGGCACTTAGATTGCTTCTTTGGGTACCAGCCTTAGAAACATGACCTCTTCCCTGTAGAATCTTCTAAGGCTTGTCTTTCTAAAACAGTAATAGCCCTAATGCCGAAGTGTTTTCTAGTTCATTTAACTCAGCTGAGCGTAAAGATAAGACCCTTGATTTCAGAAACAGATTGAAGGTTGAATTCCAGCTCTCCTACTTTCTAGCTATGTTTTCTGAGACAAGTCGCTTACCCACTCTGATTCTCATTTGCCTCACCTACATAGTTTGGTAGGCACTCTGAAAACAGTAGCTACTTTTATAATGCTTAGCCTCATGTACAAGCTCAAATGAATAGGGACCCAATATTTCTTTTATTGCCAGGCATTCTAAGGCCCAGCGAATGGGGCCTCCACTCTCAGGAATTAATGGTGAGTCCCTTCCCATTCCAGCCACTCCGCTACAGAGGTGAGGGCACTAGGGCAGAGTTGGCAGCAAGAAAGGAAGTTTCTTGGTACCTTGCAACGCGTACTCGTGCTTGTGATTTTTTTTTTCCTTTTCTTCTTTTTACAGGTGCAGGACTGAGTTGGCGATGGGAGCATAGTCTCTTCCCATATCTTCTAACTCTGACTCATGGGGCCTTTTCCTTTCTGCCTCCATCTAGTCCTCCTTTCTGCTCAGAACAGGGCCGTCCCAGCACAGGTTTCTGGTTCACAAACAGGATGGCGGAAGTGCCTACCCAGAAGAAACCGTTCGACGTTTAGAGAGCATCACAGTTACTCAAGGTGACTTGCAACTGCAGCCCACGCCCTGCTCAGGCCTTCCCTCAGCCATGTAAGAACCCATGCCCCACAACGCAAATAAGCTCGGCCTCCACCATGCTCCTGGGTCTCAGAACGTGCAGGGTGGGATGCTGCTCCCTAGTTATTTGGGCCCTAGGCAGAGACCTTCATGAGAGGAAGGAGTGGAAAATTGGGAGAGGGGCAGAGGCCCAGAGCTCAGTTTCAGTTTCAGCAGCCCTGAGTAGGTATGGGGACTGTGCTCCCCGTATATTCCCCTCCCACCCCTCCTGAAGGTCCCCAGAAGCCAGAATGGAAATAACCCATCTGGTAAACACCCTGTTTTTGCTGGGCTACCTGGGATTCTGACTTGCCGCTCTGTGTGCTGGGAGAAGCTGACAACCCAAGGGGAAGGGAAAGTGGCTCTGAGGGGGTGGTCCCCCTCCCTCTGTAGGTGACTGGTTGGCTCACAAGGACCCACTTCCTTTACTCTCCCCACTTCACACACCCTGGTAGTCTGAATCAGCCAAGCAGTAAATAAAGGCCAGTGCAGAATGAAGAACAAGAAACATCAGAGCAGCTTGAGCAGGGGAGCCCACATTACCATCAAACAAATACCACCAAATAAATATTTGGTGAATGAATGAGTGGATGAATGAATGAAGCAAATTAGTAGGATCTTTGCTTTTAAACCAGAGGCAGAGCCTTTTTCCATAGATGGGTCTTCAGTGGGAGAAAAGACCCCGTGGGAGAAAAGATCGTGGAAGGGTACCAGTTAAGCAGTTACTAAGTTTTTAAGCAGACTTGCAAAGAGCTCCAATCAGTCATTTCTTAGTAAGTGGCCACACTGTGCTGCTGATTGTCCATTTTGAAAATTAAGAGCAAGAAGTAGATGTTCTTTCATGGCTATAAATACTAACTTTAAAACATATATGCTTCAGCCCTAAGTCCTGGGAATGTGGCGAAAATAAAACAACTCATTCCGCTACAAGTGACTGTCAGTGGGGAACAGAGTTGAATATACTGAAGTGAAAGCACCAAGGCTTGAGTGCTTTTGTGTTCAAGGAATGGCAGTGGAGGGTTTCTCAGAGGAAGATGGTAGCATGCGAAAGGTAAACTGAGGAGGAAGGTAGCAGGGTAACAGCTGGGCCACAGGGAGGATGTTGAAGTGTGCAGCAGGCAGCCAGCAGGGGTTGGCGACCTCATGAGGCAGTCTTTTGACTGGCCCTCTGGGGATTGGGAGATTGATTACATATGGAAATTGAGCAAAGAAATTGACATGTAGAAGCCAATGGGAGACAAGATTCTCTCTGATGGGGAAGGGAGATACAAATATGCAAGGGGAGTGGGGACTGGAATGAAGCCTGTGGTGCTGAACTGGAGTGGGAGGTATTGGTGTGAACTCATGGTTTTCAGTCTGGAAATACATAGATGTAGCTATAAATGTGTATACATACATACATATATTTCTTAGTTTGATTCACTGAGAGTGCCTGGGAGAAATGATATGCCAGTAGCAATCAGTGCACACAGAGCCCAGATCTTGGTTTCTGAATACCATTCTCCACTAAAGGAACCAAGGGTCCTTGGAGAAAATGGCTGATTACAGGGCTGGGGCAGGTAAAGAACAAGATAAGCCTGGAACATCTTGTTGTGCCAGAAAATATGGAAGTGCTCCATAAATGACAGGAAGATGTTTTAAAAAAACATAGAAAACAGATTGCAGGGACTCCTAGGGCAATATTGGGATAATAATAGGATCAAAATAAACAATGATAGCAATGTATTATACCCTTTAAATAAAATAGGAGTTCATGAGTCCACACTGATATAAACAAATAAGTGAATAAGTAAGTGGAAGAAGAGAAAGCTCTTTCTCATAGCACAATGCTGACTAACAAATGTAAAAAAAAAAAAGAAAAAATTGCCATATGACAACAATTATGGTTCTAATAATTTTAGGCTAGGCAAGAAACATCATAGGATGCTAAATCTAGTGGGTAAAAATTGAATGAGGAATAGGATTTTACATAATTTCAAATTATCTCCCTATAAATTACTCATTAATTACAAAGGGGAAAAAGTAACATTACAGAGAATAAGGCTAACAGACACCATATTAAGAAAGTGGTCAAAATAAACACCACCAGTGATGGGACAAATTGACATCACATGCTACCTGATGGGATGCAATAAGAACACACCATCATTTCTGTGGTATTCTGGTCCAAGGTGCATAACCTGAATGTAATCATGAAGAAACACTGGACAAGTCTAATAGGAAGACATTCCTTAAAGTGACTAGTCTGTGATTTCCAAAAGTGCCAATGTCAAGAAGGTCAAGGGAAGGCTGGGGAAGGGTTCTAGGTTAAAGGAGACTAGAATCACATGACAATTGGGTTGACCATGTGCTTCTAGGTTGGCTCCTTTGACTATAAAGTATGTTAAAGGAATTATTCTATATACACATATCAAATCATCACAATGTATAATTTAAGTATCTTACAATTTTGTCAATTATATCTCAATAAAGCTGAAAAAAGATTATTAGAATTGGCAAAACTGTAAGAAATTCCGGGTGAAGGATGTATGAGAGTTCTTTTGTACTAATCTTACAATTTTTTCAAAGTTTAAAATTATTTCAGGGCTTCCCTGGTGGCACAGTGGTTAAGAATCTGCCTGCCAATACAGGTGACATGGGTTTGGGCCCTGGTCTGGGAAGATCCCACATGCCACGGAGCAACTAAGCCCGTGCGCCACAACTACTGAGCCTGCGCCCTAGAGCCCACGAGCCACAACTACTGAAGCCCACATGCCACAACTACTGAGCCCACATGTCACAACTACTGAAGCCTGTGCACCTAGAGCCTGTGCTCCGCAACAAGAGAAGCCACCACAATGAGAAGCCTGCGCACCACAACGAAGAGTAGCCCCCGCTTGCCGCAACTAGAGAAAGCCCGCGCAGCAACGAAGACCCAACACAGCCAAAAATAAATAAATAAAATAAAATAAAAAATTATTTCAAACTAAAAAATTAAGAAAAAAGATGGTGGGGATAAGAATTGAGCCCTTCCATTTCTTTTTTTTCCAGACTAACTCCCTACCCAGTCCCTTCATCATCTGTTCCTCCCCCCCCCCCCCCCCCCCCCATAGAGATCCATAGGATGGGCCAGGGGCCTGTTGACACTGGTGATAGATGATAGATGGATAGATAGATAGATAGATAGATAGATAGATAGATAGATAGATAGGTAGATAGAGAGATAGATAGACAGATAGATATTGGGAGAAGAGAGAGAGCCTAGTCTTCTGGAATGATAGTGGATGGAGACAGGAAGGGAAAATTATTCAAATCTTTTTTGTACAAATATCTTTGTGATGTTTCAGTGGTTGAAGCAAACACATGGATATTTAAAGTTTTGAGGAGAGATTTAACATTAAAAAAAAAAAGGGAAGAAAGAAAACACAAGAACCAAAGCAAATTGGACTGAAGGAAGGCTGGACATACACTGAGAAAGGGGTTGGGAGTCTACGGCTGAGAAGGGCCAACTAGGGATTTCCTGGGGTGAGGCTGGGGGAAGCCAAAGAACAGTGTTGACAAAAAAACCAAAGGGGACGGTCTGGAGGCCTCAACAGATTGCAGCCTTCTCCTTCTGAGGCATAGTCCAAGTTCAGGAATGAAATTATACAGATCTACAAGGAAACCCAAACCTTCTCAGCCCTAAAGTGTATCATGCAGAGCATCTGAGCACCAGCTTCAACTCTGGATGTAGATTAGAATGACCCAGGGAGCTTTGAAAAAATAGCTATGCCTGACCCGCCCACTTCCTGTAGGTGAACACAGAGTGGGGCCTGGTGTGTCAGTTTATTTTTAAGCTTCAGTAAAGACGTAAATCTTGAATAGTCTAAGCCAATTATGGAAATAACATTCCTCTTGCCAGAAATTGGTTTAGAGAGAAATATGTGAGGAAATTTTGGCCAATGAGATAAAAGGGGAAATCTTTATCCTTTCTGCTAAAGAAACACATACAAAGAGATGCCGTGTAAACATAAGGTGTTGTCCTACCTGATGTAATGCCTAGAACTACAGCAACTATTGTGCTACCACATGAGACAAAGCTGGGAAGATTCAGGACATAAACTCCATGAGGACAGAGATTTTTGTTTCTTTTTTTGTCAGTGTATATCCCATGTACCTAAATCAAGGCTGGACACAAATAGTCATTCAATAAATATTCACTGGGCTTCCCTGGTGGTGCAGTGGTTAAGAATCTGCCTGCCAATGCAGGGGACATGGGTTCGAGCCCTGGGCCAGGAAGATCCCACATGCCATGGAGCAACTAAGCCTGTGTGCCACAACTACCGAGCCTGCACTCTAGAGCCCGCGAGCCACAACTACTGAGCCCACGTGCCACAACTACTGAAGCCCGCGCGCCTAGAGCCCATGCTCTGCAACAAGAGAAGCCACCGCAATGAGAAGCCCGCACACCGCAACAAAGAGTAGCCCCCGCTCGCCACAACTAGAGAAAGCCTGCACACAGCAACAAAGACCCAACGCAGCCAAAAATAAATAAATAAAATAAATAAATTTATTTTTAAAAAAATATTCATTGAACAAGGAACCAATGGTTTTGTTGACCAAATGATTTTGTCGAGACACTGAATTGACCAACTCCGGAGGGACTATCCCCTGGAATTCTTGTTATGTGAAGCAATAAATTTCTTTATTTCAAAGTTAAGCCATTTGAGTATGATCTTTTCTTATAGCTAAAAGCATCCAACTGATTCAGATATACACAAACTGACAAGAAGAAGACAAAATCAGACACATATACCAGTACAGAGAAAGAAGCAGTCCCTCAGATAAATGTCCAGCAGAGATGTGGAGAAAGACTGGCACGGTAGTGCATACACACACACACACACACACACACACACACACACAGAGAGAGAGAGATGGGAGAATGTGAAACAGAAAAAGAGAGTGGGAAACCTAACTAATATCCATTGGGGAAGAAAAAAATTCAGATTGAAAAAATAAGAGTACTGTCAGAATTCTAAATGTCTTAATTCCTACCTAAATTTCAGACAACAGGTGGTCTAGATAATCCTTTTTCTTTTTTCTTTTTCAAAAATTTATTTTATTGAAGTATAGTTGATTTATAATGTTGTGTTAATTTCTACTGTACAGCAAAGTGATTCACTTATACATATATATATATATACATTCTTTTTCATATTCTTTTCCATTACGGTTTATTACAGGGCATTGAATATAGTTCCCTGTGCTATACAGTCCTTTATCTTTTCTTATTATTAAAAAGGAAAAGAACTGGGGAGTCCCTGGCAGTCCAGTGGTTAAGACTCCGTGCTTCCACTGCAGGGGGCACGGGTTCGATCCCTGGTCGGGGAAGATCCCACGTGCCGCGCAGCCTGGCCAAAAATAAATAAATAAATAAATGTATGTTTTCATGAAGTAATTTCATATCACAGTTTCTTTTAGGATATTGTTAGTAACGTCAAGTGATGTTGCAGTTTTGCCACTAAAGGCATTTGCTAATATGAATCAGTAGCTTGAATGGGGCAGGAGCTGTCCAAAGCTGGAGGTTACCCACATGGCCTTACAATGAATATCTTCAGTGATTCTACACTAATAAAGTGAAACAGGTTATAAGAAAGAAGAGTACCCAATTCCCACTGGTCACTCATCCTCTTTGTTTTTTTTCATGGGCAACAGGCAAAGAATTATGTGGAAAGTTTTCTGCACCAAGTATGCATTTGCAAAATTCTACTAAAAACCTGTGTCCCCACCTGTTTCTCTTTCCTTCTTGTGGTGGTCTTGCTATCCATCCATTTGTTCATGCCAGAAACCTGGGCGTCGTTCTTGATTCTTCCTTCACCTTCACCAACCAGGTGCTACAATTCTAGCTCTAAAATATAATGACATTACTCCCCGCAACCTCCCACCAATCACAGTCATTGCCATCTTTCATCTGGATTAAGAAAACAGTGTCGTAGTTCATCTGCATATCTGCTAATTGTTGTCCTTGACTCCAACCTTGACTCACCATCTCCCTGCATCTATTCTCCACTCCACAGGCGGTAATCTTTCTAAAGATTACTTTGGAGGGTGTAACTCACACACTTTCCTGACATGGTAATGCTTACCTCTCCAGCCTCTTCTCAACAGAGAACACCCAGTACTGCACAGTCAAACCATCCTGATGTGCATTCAGGTCCCTGAATGAGCTCTTTTCTCTGCCTGGAACACATTCCTTGCTTTGCACAAAGAACAAAATTAACTCTTATTCATCTCTTCGTCCTCAGATTAGGCTTCCTCCAGGAAGATGGTCCTGACCACCCCCCTCCAATTCCCACCACCTGGAAGAGATGTGCTTCCTATGTGCACCTCATGCCTGCACTATTCCTGTCCTTGCAAGGATTACTTTATAATTACCTGTTTACTTTCTTTATCCTACCACAAAACTTTATTCTTTTTTTTTTTTAAAGTGGATTTTTTTTTTTATTAATTAATTTTATTTTTGGCTGTGTTGGGTCTTCGTTTCTGTGCGAGGGCTTTCTCTAGCTGCGGCAAGCGGGGGCCGCTCTTCATCGCGGTGTGCGGGCCTCTCACTATCGCGGCCTCTCTTGTTGCGGAGCACAGGCTCCAGACGCGCAGGCTCAGTAGTTGTGGCTCACGGGCCCAGTTGCTCCGCGGCATGTGGGATCTTCTCAGACCAGGGCTCGAACCCGTGTCCCCTGCATTGGCAGGCAGACTCTCAACCACTGCGCCACCAGGGAAGCCCCAAAACTTTATTCTTAAAGAGAGCACATTCCATTCTGTCTTGGTTAAGTTCCTATGATTGATATTGGGTTCAAATTTGGTGAGTAAATACATGTTGGATGAGTGAATGGACACTGGCTCCATGCAAAAGAGGTAGATAATCCACTTTGTAATCCAGCTCTTGAATGTCCACCTAAAAATGCAGTACAGGGCTTCCCTGGTGGCGCAGTGGTTAAGAATCCGCCTGCCAACGCAGGGGACACGAGTTCGAGTCCTGGTCCAGGAAGATCCCACATGCCGCGGAGCAACTAAGCCTGCGCACCACAACTACTGAAGCCCGCGCCTAGAGCCCGTACTCTGAAACAAGAGAAGCCACTGCAATAAGAAGCCCATGCACTGCAGTGAAGAGTAGCCCCCGCTCATCACAACTAGAGAAAGCCCGCGCACAGCAACAAAGACCCAACGCAGCCAAAAATAAATAAAAATAAAATAAATTAATTTTTAAAAATGTAGTACAAACATGGAAAGATGTAACACAGATGACAGCACAGAGATTTAAAGATCAGCACTGAAACCAGACTTCCTGGGTTTAACTGTGACCTTGATCAAGTTACTTAATTTTGCTTCTGTTTCTCCATCTGTAAAATGGGGATAATAATAGAATTTACCACATAGAGTTGTAAGGATTAAATGAGTGAATACATGTGAAATGCTTAAAATAACGCTAACAAATAATGAGTGTGATAAAGGCTGGGTCATTATTGTCATAGAAATAATAGGAGCAGTAGCATTTTATCATGAAGAAATGATTCTAATCAGGGGCAGTTACCAAATGCAGCTGCCTCCACATGATTCCATGTTCATCTCTCAATCCCAAGCTATCCCCTCATGAATTTCACCTACTTTTTTTTTTTTTTTTTTGGCCAGGCTGCACAGCTTGTGGGATCTTAGTTCTCCAACCAGGGATCAAACCCGGGCCCTCGGCAGTGAAAGCACCAAGTCCTAACTGCTGGACCGCCAGGGAATTCCCAATTTTCACCTACTTTTAATAAATTTATCTGCTTGGCTGCAGCCTCACCTTGGAGGAAAGATTCATCTTTGTCTTATTTCTTCCCATCTGACTGTTCTAGAATATTCTAAGTTCAGATTCAATTCTGTATTTTTTGCTTGTACATGCCAAAAATAAAAAAAATGGTGGGAGGGGAGTTCCTCACATCTCAATTCTGAATAAATTTCACTATCTTGAACAGTGTTTCATTTTGGAAAACAGTTTTAAGTTACACTGATTTAAATAATGCATAAATTTAATGCAACTAAACTATGTTTTCTGGCGTAGTCAAGGATTTGACCTTCTTTCCTAAATCTTACCACTTATTGACTAGTTTACTTGCTCTCATCCCATTGTATAACCTCATAACTCCTGTTGCCAAAGTTTTTCCAGTTTTGGAGTATGTCATTACTACATTTCCTACCCTCATACACCTTCATTCGCCTTTTCTGTTTCTGCCCTGTGATAGTATTTGAGATGCTTTCATATTTTTCTCATCTTGGTCTCTCCAGCATCATTCAGCCCGTGAGGCGCACAGAGGGTCCCTATCATATAAACTTATCATTTATCTGAGAAGGCAATAATTAATAGACCCTTGAATATTTGAATCGTAATGCAAACTAAATGCTAAATGTCCTGAAGCAGTATAAAACTGAATGCTGCTGGGTCCTGAGGAAGGCCAGAGGGACGAGGATGGAGGATTCAAGGAAAGCCTCGGGGGCAGGAGGAAGAGGAAGCTGACCTAGGCGAGCTTGGTGAGACGGGGATGGTGGGGCTCTGGGTGCCTTGAAGGGTCGTGTGAGCAGAGGGCTCGGGAGCCTGGAGGAGGGGGTGGAGAGGGGGCAAGAGGGTTTGTCAGCGGCCAGCTTTGACCGTTCTTCTCAGGTTTGCAGTGTCGGCTCCAACAGGGCACACGTTAGCCCTTTAAGTGGGCATTAAGTTTGGAATTCCTCCTGGCCTCCTTATAGGGAGTCTGCTGCCCCTGGAGTCTTGTTCTGAGAATGTTTTATGCTTGGTATTTGTCTCTGTAAAAATAGGTGATATTTGCATTTTGAAGATTACTGACCTGAGCAGAGTTGCTTCTGATTTATGTTTTCTGTTTCTTGTTTCCTTTATTGCACATGGTGGGGATTTTAAGCAGCAATGAAGACAAAGAGATGGGGTGAGAGTGAGTAGGGAAAGAGACATGACAACCATTTACCTGTAAAGACTCTGTAGGCAAAGGGACCAAGCTGAGGACTGGGGACTCCAGGACCCTACCACATATGTGCTTTCTAAGGGGCAAAGGTTTTTTTGTTTGTTTGTTTGTTGTTTTTTAATAAATTTATTTATTTTATTTATTTTTATTTTTGGCTGTGTCGGGTCTTCGTTGCTGTGCGAGGGCTTTCTCTAGTTGTGGCGGGCAGGGGCTACTCTTCCCTGCGGTGCACGGGCTTCTCATTGCGGTGGCTTCTCTTGTTGCGGAGCATGGGCTTTAGGCGCGCAGGCTTCAATAGATGTGGCACGTGGGCTCAGTAGTTGTGGCTTGCGGGCTTTAGAGCACAGGCTGAGTAGTTGTGGCGCATGGGCTTAGTTGCTCTGCGGCAATGTGGGATCTTCCCGGACCAGGACTCGAACCCGTGTCCCCTGCATTGGCAGGCAGATTCTTAACCATTGTGCCACCAGGGAAGCCCTAAAGGGCAAAGTTACTTCACCATTCTCATTTCCTAATTGATGATAATTCTCATTAGTCACCCAGGGATGTGGCAAGGAACTCCTAATCAAAATGACCATAAATCTAAAGCCATAATGTAATGGGTTAAGCACTCAGTCTGGCCTCGCACAGCCGAGTTGGCAATGAAGCACAGGACGCAGACAGCCCCTGCTGGAAGTCACACAGGGAGATGGATGCATCTCTGCTGTGGAAGGGGGAATGGTGTGGATGGCAGTGGTCGGGGAGCAGGGTGGGGGTGGGGAAGGAATTTGCATCTCATGGCTTAATCAGATCTGAAAGCTAATATCCTGTTTTTCTGTAAGTTGGGCACATCAGTAGCTGAAAGCCTCCTCTGACCACGACCAGGCTCAGGAAGTGAGTGTCAACAGCCTTGCAGATGGGAACCCAACTCCTAGTGACCATGCCTGCAAAGGCGTTCCACCCCATTCTGGCCAGGCCCCCTGCACTCCTCTACTCCAATTCTAGAACTCCAGACCTCACCCCTCCTCCCCAGAGACTTATCAACAGGAAGTTAAGTCAGCTGGAACACTCCGTTCCCTTGACATTTTTGTTTTAATTCTGCAGCTGTGTTTAAGGCTTCATGAATTCTCTGTCTGGCTCTGTGTCTTGGGACTGTCTGTCTGTCTGCCTGGTGCTTTTTCTCTCACACCCATTCACCAAGTCGTGGTTACCATAAGGCTGGTGGACCAGAATGAGAAGTAGGGTTGGTAAGAAGGAAATGGGGAGGGGGCGGAAGAAAGCACTTTAGGGACTGTAATACTAGCTGTTGATGAGCTAAGGAAGGTGACCAATTGCTCAGGAATCATTACTGAGGGGAAACTGTAAATGCTGAGGAGGAATTCCTAAATCATGAACAATGTGCACTTCCAGAGCCACCCCTCCTCATTGCTTATCTGCACCTCATATCAGAGTGATGCGTGGGCATGTCTTCTCAATATTCTACAGTGCCTACTCAGCAGATGGCTTATTCATACTTATTTTCTCTTAGGAAGCAGTTGGGAAATAAACAAATGAAGCTTCTCTCCTTCCTTTTATCCCAAGTCAGCCTAACACTTAAAAAGCCAAGACAGTTCCCAAATGCAACTTGGTCTATTCAAGATAATATCTCGGAATCTCTTGTACCTGCAAGTTCCTTACTTGCTGAAAGTCTATTTTTTATTTGCAGCACATTGTTCCAAGACTCATGAGGGCATTATTTTGTTCTGTCCTGGTTGCTTTTTTCCTACTGCCTCTCATTCAAGTCTAGAGGGGAAGGACCTCTAAACTTAGAGACCATGAACCCCTAAAGCCACTAAGTGGCTAGAAGGAAAGTGGTGATTATTCTCTCTCCAAGTTCTTCTTCATCAGACCCAAGAAGAGAGTATCCCTCATTCATTATAGTAGCTGGTCCATTGAACTTACATGTGTAAACTGCCAAGGTTGGTTTTTAAAGGATCACATGAGGCAAATGACTTATAGTCACACAGGTTGGATATGCTTTGTCAATCCCTGTCCTTGAAACCTAAGTCCGAGAAAACATAGCTCACAAAACAGGTATGGTACCATATGTCTCCATAAAACCACATCTAGAAAATCCATATACAGATCTTCTTTTGCTAGTTGGTAATCCTGAGCTATCATTTCAAATGCCTGCTAGTGTTTGTCCAAATTTTATATTTCAGAATTTGCCCAGGAATTCTATATTTTAAAAAGTAAACTATAAGTTTGCAATTAACATGATACTCAACAATGAAAAACATAAAACTTTCCCTCTAAGATCAGGAACCAGGCAAGTTTGCCCACTCTTGCCACTTGTATTCAACATAGTACTAGAAGTTCTAGCCAGAGCCATTAGGCAAGAAAAAGAAATAAAAGGCATCCAAGTTGGAAAGGAAGAAGTAAAATTATCTTTGTTGCAGATGAC
Organism: Balaenoptera musculus; assembly: GCF_009873245.2. NCBI lineage: Eukaryota > Metazoa > Chordata > Mammalia > Artiodactyla > Balaenopteridae > Balaenoptera > Balaenoptera musculus. Next base: position 123,619,859 of record NC_045785.1, on the reverse strand, counting down.
ATGATCTTATATGTAGAAAACCCTGAAGATCCACCGCCCCCCAAAAAACCTATTAGAACTAATAAACAAATTCAGCAAAGTTGCAGGATACAAAATCGACACACAAAAATCAGTTGCATTTCTATAACTAACAATGAACAATCCAAAAAGGAAATTAAGACAACAGTTCCAGTTACAATAGCATCAAAAAGAGTGAAATACTTTGGAGTAAGCTTAACCAAGGAGGTGAAAGACCAATACACTAAAAACTACAAAACATTGCTGAAAGAAACTAAAGAAGACACAAATAAATGGAAAGGCATTATGTGTCCATGCATTGAAAGACAATATTGTTAAAATGTTCATACTAACAAAGCTATCTACAGATTCAATGCAATCCCTTTCAAAATCCCAAAGACATTTTTTTTCAGAAATAGGAAAAAAATCCTAAAATTCATATGGAATTTCAAGGGACCCCAAATTGCCAAAATATCTTGAAAAAGAACAAAGTTGGAGGCCTCACACTTCATGGATTCAAAACATATTACAAAGCTACAGTGAGGTACAGGCATAAATACAGACACAAAGACCAGTGGAACAGAAAAGAGAACCCAGAAATAAACCTTTGTGTTTATGGTCAAATGCTCTTAAACAGGATGTCAAGACTACACAATGGGGAAAGGAGAGTCTCTTTAACAAACCGTGTTTGGATATTCACATGCAAAGAATGACATTAGACCCTTACCTTATACTATATACAAAAATTAACTCAAAATGGATTAAAAACCTAAACTTAAGACTTAAAACTATAAAACTCCTAGAAGAAAACATAGGAGAAACATTTCATGGCATTGAATTTGGCAATGATTTCTTGGCTATGAAATCAAAAGCACAGGCAACAAAAGCAAAAATAGACTAATGGGACTACATCAAACTTTAAAACTTCTGCACATTAAAGGAAACAATCAACAGAGTGAAAAGGTGATCTATGGAATGGGGGGAAAAATAGCAAATCATATATCTGATAAGGAGTTAACATACAGAATACATAAAGAACTCCTACAACTCAACAACAAAAAAACAAGTATCCCAATTTAAAAATAGGCAAAGAACATAACTAGACATTTCTCAAAGAAGATATGCAAATGGCCAACAAGCATATGAAAAGATGCTTAACATCACTAATCATTAGAGAAATGCAAGTTAAAACCACAAGGAGACATCACCTCACATCTATTAGGATGGCCACTATAAAAAAAACAAAACAAAAACAGAAAATAACAAGTGTTGGCAAGGATGTGGAGAAATTGGAACACTTATGCACTGCTGGTAGGAATGTAAAATGGTGCGTCCACTATGCAAAACAGTATGGAGTTTCCTCAAAAAACGAAAAGTAGAATTACCATATTATCCAGCAATCCCACTTCTGAGTATATACATCCAAAAGAATTTAAAGCAAGATCTCAAAGAGTTATTTTCACACCCATGTTCACTGTAGCATTATTCACAATAGCCAAGAGGTAGAAGCAACCCAGATGTCCATTGACAAATGAATGCGTAAAGAAAATGTGATACACACACACACAGACACACACACAGACACACACACACACACACACACACAATGGAATAATATTCAGGCTTAAAAAGGAAAGAAGTCTTGTCACATGCTACAAAATGTATGAACCTTAAGGACATTTTGCTGAGTGAAATAAGCCAGTCACAAAAGGACAAGCAATGTGTGATTCCACTTTTATGAGGTATGTAGAGTGGTCAGATTCATGGAAACTGAAAATAGAATTGTGGTTGCCACGGCTGGGGGAAGGGGAACAGGGGAGTTGTTATTCAATGGGTATAGAGCTTCCGTTTTGCAAGATGAAAAATTTCTAGAGATCTGTTACACAACGTGAGTATGGTTAATACTACTGAACTGTACACTTAAAAATGGTTAAGAGAAAAATAACAAAAAATACAAAAAAACAAAACCAAGAAGAGGAGGAGGAATTTTATAGTGTATGTGTGTGTGCTTTACCACAATTAAAACTAAAAAAGAGAAAACAAGAAGTATAAGTATAAACTTTTGAATGTGCCTAACCATAAATCGCCTCCATTGGTGCCACTCCTCTGGGTTTACTTCAAAGGCCAGGCCTGTGACTGAGTAAAAATTTCTTAAAAAGCAGATTTGTCATCAACAAAGAGGCATCAACCTCTATAACAACTAGCCTTCCAGCTGTGGTCTCTCTGAAGAAGAAGTGTGCTCTCCAGTAGCAGAGATCACAAGCCAATCTCAGGCAATAACTTAGGGGGATGTTATAAAGCACCCAGGTTCCGATAGGTTCAAACTGCTTGACTTTCTTAGTTCCCAACTAAGAAAGTGGAGATTCTTGGATTATAAACCACAAAATTGGGCTGAGAAGTGGCAATAGGAGAGGCAGAAGGCCCTTTGGCTTTGCACACTATCGCATTCTCTCTGATTAGGCCATAAGATTAACTGCTGCAGCCACAGACTGAAGCCCCATTTGAGTGGATAGGTGTAAGAGAGCTATTTCAAGGTGTGTCTGGTGGGTTGGGGAGGGGGCAGTATTCAGGCACTGAGGGAGGGGCAAGGAGTAGATCAGGAAGCCAGCAAAGCCTTGGGAGGAGTGAGAGGGGAAGGGATGCTTAAAAGTGGATAGCACTATCAATCTTAGCATTTGTCAAAGTGGGAAACAAGACATTATGTTCCTCCTGATATGATGCAATAAGGAGTACATGGGGCCACATATGATGTGATATTTGCAGAAGTAAAAAAACCTAAATACTAAACTAGAGTCCAATCATGCCTCTAGTTCTAACTCCCAGTTTATAGGAAATATGGCATATGGCCCGTGTATGACCCATGAGGATTTAATCAACAAAGCCTGGATGGGGGATTTCTGTAGATCAAATGAACTGGTTTCTTCAATGAATAAATAACACTTAAAAAGTAAAGACAGAGAAAGAAGGAACTTTTATAAATTTAAAGACTTAAGAGAAGAATCAACAAAATGCAATGTGCAGAACTTCATTGGATCCTGATTCAAACACACTAATGTTTTTGAGACAAATGGGAACATTTGAACACAGATGATGTTAAGAAATCCATGTTATCTTTTTTAGGTGTGAGAGTCATGTTAAATACAAAAGTTCTTAGGTGTTGGACATACATACTGAAGTATTCATGCTAAAATTATGTGAGGTCCAGGATTTGCTTTAAAATATTCTAGAAAAAAAGAATGGTTAGGGGAATAGATGAGGTAGGACTGACTGGGAATGTACTGATCATTGTTGAAACTGGATGTGGGCATGTGGGAATTCGTAGCACTATTCTCTCTGGGTTTCTGTATCCTTATACATTTCCATAGTCACGGGAAAACAGTGAACAGACTCAGGTTGATTGGGTACCCAGGACAGGTCTTGGTGTAGGAGAGGGAAGGGGCACTAAAAGTTTCAAGATCAACAAACACATCTTTATCTACATTACAGCTTTGCTTAAAGGCAGTCTCCTTCATATGGTTGTTGGAGGAGTTACTTTATTCATTCCCTTAAAACTTTGAGAGTCAACTCCATAACCCAGCAACCCCATACCTAGTCAATAAATTGCGGATCATTCACACAATAAAATGTTACTTAGCGATTAAAAGAAACAAACTACGGACACACATGACATAGGTGAATTTCAGAAACATAGTGCAGGGAATTCCCTGGCGGTGGAGAGATGAGGACCCCAGCTCTCACTGCTAGGGCCCTGGCTTTGATCCCTGGTCGGGGAACTAAGATCCGCATGCCATGCGGTGTGGCCAAAACAACAACAAACAAACAAAAAACATGGTGCAGAGCAGAAGCCAGACATAGAAGAATACATATTGTGATGTTCAAGAAGAGGTACAACTAATTGAGGGTGATGGGCACCAGAATAACTATTCCTGGGCAGTGGTATTGACCAGGGGGAGCACTGAGGAACCCTTTTGAGGCGATGGAAATGTCTTACATCTTGATCTGAGCGCTGGTGTGTACATATGCAAGGACCCATTGACCTGGACATTTAACAGTGTGCTTTGTGCAGTCTACGCTATAGTATATGTCATAACTCAATTTTTAAAATAATAATTTTTAAAAATAGGAAAAGAAAAAATCCCTAGAAGTATTTTGAATTTTCAAGAGAGACCTAAGTGATGGTGAAATGTAAGACAATATTTTTTGGGTCTAAAAAACCATTCTGATCTTGTGACTCAGAAAGCAAAAATCTCTTCCTAGGGAAGTGCTGCCTGGAATGTTCTATAGCCCAGGGGTCAGAGAAAGGGTTCCTGTTCTACCCCAGACTTCCATCCTGCTTTTCTCTTTTGCAAAATGCATCAGCTCCCTGTTTAGCCAGCTGTTTTCCCCAGGAGCAATTAAAGAGTCCATTCTTTTTTCCTATTTATTTTTTTTCTGAAAACATTCATGGCAAAATCCTAATCATCGCCAAGTCAATATATTAAGCCAAATGAAGCTGTCATGTACAGAAAATGAACATACAGCCTGCAAAGAAGAAATGGTTTGTTTTCCAGGAACTTGTTCTGGGATAGTAGGGCCGTCGAGGAGGAGGGGACATGGGGGAGGGGGACGCAGAGTTCCATAAACAGTGCTGGACCTAGAGTAAGAACACTTGGGCTCTGAGTCTAGCTATTGTTCTGACGAGTTATGCCTTTGGGGGCAAATCATGCAACTTCTGTTATCATCAATCCCCCGTTTGAGAATTGGGCGCGATGTCTGCAGGGCTGACATGAGGATTAATGAGGTCGTCTGCACAGAGCGGCTAGTGAGCTCCTGTTGCTCAATAAAGGGTGATTAAAATAGAAGAGGAGGAGGAAGCGCCCACAGGTCCAAGTTTCTTCTTCTTCTTTTTTTTATTAATTAATTAATTAATTAATTAATTAATTAATTTATGGCTGTGTTGGGTCTTCGTTTCTGTGCGAGGGCTTTCTCTACTTGCAGCAAGCGGGGGCCACTCTTCATCGCGGTGCGCGGGCCTCTCACCATCGCGGCCTCTCTTGTTGCGGAGCACAGGCTCCAGATCCGCAGGCTCAGTAACTGTGGCTCACGGGCCTAGCAGCTCCGCGGCATGTGGGATCCTCCCAGACCAGGGCTCGAACCCGTGTTCCCTGCATTGGCAGGCAGATTCTCAACTGCTGCGCCACCAGGGAAGCCCCGCAAGTTTCTTCTTTACATCCTTCTGCTCAGCCCTTTTCTTCTGCTCCTAACCTCCTAGTGCCTCGAGGGTCCCCAGACCCCTCCTGCTGTGGTCAGGACCCCACTCAGCCACCTCCTCTCAGGTGCTCCACTGCAGACCTGGGGTGGGGAGTCACAGATGTGACCAGTGCCCTCCAGACGCCCTCTGCCAGGTGCAGGGAGAGCTAGGCCCTGGGGAGGCTTCACTGAGGAGTCCACACTGGCATTACGGATGAAGACCAAAAGCAGATTTTTCCAGGCTGTGAGGTCAGCAGAAGCTAATCAGAGGATACGTGAAAGGGTACACAGTAGGGAGGGAAACGCAGAGTCCACTGTGGCTGGGATGGTAGAGAAAAACGGGGACTGGATTTGGATATGCTAAGGAGTTTGGACTCTAGTAGAAAAGGGGGCAACATGGCACAGGCTGTTTTTGCAGGGGCCAGAATGGCATTTTAGGAAGATGACTCCGGCAGCAGAAGGAATCAGAGGCAATATGTTTGCAGACGTCAGCTGAGACACAATAAAGACCTAAACTGGAGAGGAGGAAAGGGGTTGAAAGATATTACAAGGTTGATTTGCCAGGACTGGCGTGCAGGATAAGTAGGAGGAGCTGAGAATAACTTGAACTCTCAGGGTAGGCTTGCCAGATTTATCAAACAAAAATACAGGACTGGCATCCATTTAAATTTGAATTTTAGACCATCAGTGAATAATTTTTAGTATAAGTATGTCCCATGCAATGACTAATCTAACATTCAAACTGAATTGGGTGTCCTGTATTTTATCTGGCAACTCTATTTCAGAATCATCTCCCTAAAATGCAAATCTGATCTGCTTAAACCATTGCTATATATATTTTTTAAAATTTTTATTGGAGTATACTTTTTTCCATTGTTGTGTTAGTTTCTACTGTACAGCAAAGTGAATCAGCTATGTATCATCCCACCCCCCCTTCCCGCTTGGTATCCATACGTTTGTTCTCTGCGTCTGTGTCTCTATTTCTGCTTTGCAAATAAGACCATCTATATCATTTTTTAGATTCCACATATATGCTTTAATATATGATATTTGTTTTTCTCTTTCTGACTTACTTCACTCTGTATGACAGTCTCTAGGTCCATCCACATCTCTACAAGTGACCCAATTTCATTCCTTTTTATGGCTGAGTAATATTCCATTGTATATATGTATCACATCTTCTTTATCCATTCCTCTGCTGATGGACATTTAGGTTGCTTCCATGTCCTGGCTATTGTAAATAGTGCTGCAATGAACATTGGGGTGCATGTGTCTTTTTGAATTATGGTTTTCTCTGGGTATATGCCCAGTAGTGGGATTGCTGGGTCATATATTAGTTCTATTTTTAGTTTTTTAGGGAACCTCCATACTGTTCTCCATAGTGGTTGTATCAATTTACATTCCCACCAACAGTGTAAGAGTAAACGGTTGCTATCTTAATTCGACTCCCCAGGTAAATAATCCTCCTGGAAAGAGATTGCACTTGTTAGCGGGAAAGAGTATTTGTGTCAACTGAGCAATCATATTGCTCACTTTCAACTGGACAATCAGCCTACTGAAGAGCATAATTTAAATTTTAGCATCATTTTTTTTTAAAGCTTCTTAGGCATTCTTTTTTTTTTTAATTAAAAAAATATTTTTTAATTTTTATTTATTTTTGGCTGCGTTGGGTCTTCGTTGCTGCACGTGGGCTTTCTCTAGTTGTGGTGAGTGGGGGCTACTCTTCATTGCAGGGTGCGGGCTTCTTATTGTGGTGGCTTCTCTTGTTGCGGAGCACGGGCTCTAGGCATGCGGACTCCTGTAGTTGTGGCACGTGGGCTCAGTAGTTGTGGCTCGCAGGCTCTAGAGCGCAGGCTCAGTAGTTGTGGCGCACAGGCTTAGTTGCTCTGTGGTATGTGGGATCTTCCTGGACCAGGGCTCAAATCCATGTCCCCTGCATTGGCAGGCAGATTCTTAACCACTGTGCCACCAGGGAAGCCCTGTAGCATCATTTATTCAATATGGTTTTTAGATCTATACTAAATTTACTCAATTTTAAATTTAGCATTGTCCTAAGTAATGATATCCAAGAAATCACCAGTTTAGTGGGCTAGTTATTTTTTTCTATACCAGTTAAAATAAATGTATGACTGTGAAGTAAATTTTTTATTCCCTTACAAAGTAAGATTTGCATACACACTTTGGGAAATTCCAGTAAAGTCGGGAGGGCCATGCCTGGGCTGGTCTGACTCCCACCCAACCAGTCTTGAGCCCTGATCCCTGTCCAGATGAGGAGGAGGATGGCCTGGTGTGCTTATAAACCTGCACTTGACTCTACTAGATTAGGAGGAGATGGACAGGCCCCTGATAAGGATTGGGCCAGTGGGGACTGGAGCTCAGCCTCCAGGAGTCCAGCAGGTCCCAGAGGGGCAGAGGCACATATGTGGTGGAGCCCCACTGCCCGGGAAGAACTGCATGAGGACCAGTCAGGGCTGAGAACTTAGCTGGAGGTTGGGTTGAGGAGTTACATCCCTAGGGGAACAATCTCTCTCCCCAGGGGCTGTAAGCTGATAGCCAAGAATGCTTGTTTTGGGATTTGGATACAGACTGTTGATCTACCTGCTCGCACAATGTCCAATTGTTCTGGATTTGTTAAGAAAGCTTCTCCTGATACTTGGTAGCAGTTCAGGTTGATGTCAGTCCTGGGGCTGTCCAACAGAGAGGTTTTCCCAGGTTTCTCGGTGGAGACTGGAGCCACCAGAATTGGGGCACCCTGAACTCAAACCAACCAGCCATTCTTGCTCAGGCACCTCTGACCCCAAGGGTCATGTTGAGAGCCCAGTGGCTCTGATCATGATTTCAGCACTTCAGCCACATAATGGCCCCCACTGTCATGTTTCCCAAATGCCACAATGCTCTCTTCCCTCCAGGTTTCGCTGATCCACTCTGCTTGTAAAAAGACTCCTGGACTATGCCAGCATTACTCTGGGACTTTCTCTGTGTTCATCAAAGTTCAGGCTCCTTGGTAAGGGTTGATGCATCCCTGTGTGCTTGTCCACAGTGGGCTGATGAGACACGAGACAGTAGGGGTAGGGATACCACTCTATCCAACACTCATGTGTCACAAGGCTGTTCTGTGGGGGGCAAGGCAGAGGGGCAGGGCAGGAGACAGTAGTGATGTCTGTTATGCTAAGCCAAACTTTACAGTGATCCAGGAGGCAGGTACCATCATCTTCATTTTACAGATAAGGAAACTCAGAGAGATTAAATAACTTGTATAAGGCAGAAAAAGCAGAGCTAGAATTAGATCTCAGGCTTTCTGACCTTAAGTTTGGTGCTCTTTGAATTATGCCACTTGAAATCATTTTGAGAAGACAGGTAATCACTGGCTCAATTTCAATACAATAAGAATTTGGAGGCACCATCTGTGTGCCTAAGAGTGAGTGGCTATAATTCAGGTGATTTGCCTCAGGCAAAACCTACTGGTATCAAATACTTCAGAATGTTCTGCTTTAACTCCCATCTTTTTTTTTTATTTTTTAAATCATCCCACAGACTACTTTCCTCATTACTACTGTTATTAGATACACATACCCACATTAGTTAAGAGTTAGTTAGGCTGCGTAACAAAGAGACCCAAAATACATCACTTAAACTTAAATTTATTTCTCTCTTATATAAAATTCCAGATGAGTAGTCCAGAGGTGAAACACCCCAAAATGGCTGTCTCAGCTCCTACCATCACATTCTGCATCCCTGCCATCAGGAAAGAGGAGAACACATACCTTCATTTTAAAGGGATGGCCTGGAAGAGTGCACATATCACTTCTACTTATATCTCACATTGATCCAAACATAGTTACATGGATGATTATGGCTACAAGGGAAGTTGGGAAATGTAGTTTTCAGCTGAGTTGTCACCTGTGCAGTAAAAACTTCTATTGCTATGAAAAAGAGAATAGATATTGGAGAGATCAGATAGCCACCACCACAGTAACTTTGGGAAACTCTTGCATGAATTGATAAGTCATTATGTTTTCTGTAAGAAGTCGGGATTTAGAGTCAGATCACTTAGCTTAGAGCCACAATTTTGCCACTTAGGTGTGATCTTGGTTAGTTGTGTAACTTCTCTGAATATCAGTTTTTCCCTCTGTACAATTAGGTAACGATAGTCGGCTTAACTCACTGGTGTGCTGGCAGGTACAAACAAACTCACGTCTTTGAGAGCCTAGGCTGTGAGGTCACATGAAAAGTGAAATGCTACTGCATTAGGACACCCAGATGTGGTTTTCCATATATATATATATTTTTTTAAATTGTGAGCACTTGGTGCTGGCTCCCCAGCTTGGTTTAGGATGAAAACCACATATCTGAAATGTCTATTTTGTATTTCCACTCAAAGGGGAATACTTTGGTGTGTCTTATCTGCTTCTCCTGGTTAGCCTGCCCTGCTGTGACCAAGTACCTCTCCCCAGACGCCTGGGCTCTCATCCTTCTCTGGGGTGAGAGTCACTGGTAACCCGCCCCACCGGCTCTTTCTGTGCTCTAATCATGTGTGGCTGATGAAAGCCCTGAAACTTACTCCTCACAAAGTGGATTTGGGTGGAGACCCTGGAACAGAACTGGCAGGAAGGAAACCAGCCAACAGTCCCCAGTGATGCCAATCTGAACGGTTTCTCCCCACCCTGTGTGCAACAAACCACAGCATGCAGTCTTGGCATAATTTGCATCCCTAGTTGAGCTTGTATGTCAGTCTACAGTGTGTGTCAGTTATAGCAGAACCTGTTCTTATCTATCAGCCTCTAAACTCCTTAAGGAAGGAAGGAAGGAAACCTTTCCTCAGCATCTATTATGTTGCAGGCACATAGACAACTTGCCTGTATTTATTTCTCACCCAACCTCACTGCCAGCAGATATTATGACTTCCTTACTGATAGATGAGGAGTCGGAGGTTGAAAATCTACCTTGCTCAGTACTACACAGCCGTCAAGCAGAAGAGGTAGGATTTGAACCCAAGACCTTTGACACCAAGTCTGGCTCTCATTCTACCATAGCATGATAATTTTATTATACTTGAGTGTGAAAGGGTAGAAGCCACACGTTCAGTCACTGGATCCTCCCCTGAGTATGAGCATGATTTCATGCCCATAGTAGGGACTCAAAACAGTTGGAATGAATGGCATTTTCACCATTTTATCTCTGGCAGTACACAGCCAAGTACCTGACATGTGAAATGGGTCATTACAGTGTTCTGGGGTTTACTTAAGTCATTGGATTGATATTTTTAAAAGAATCATAACTGAGTTGAAGTTTAAAAACACCTTGCAAAGCCCCCATGGGACTAGGGTCTTTACACAGATAAAACAAGCAAGTGAAGTCAAGGAAGGAGGTTTCCTGGACACAACTGTTCATCCCTGGCTTCCTAGCAGAACCTGAGCAGTAGTTAACCAAGGGTCTACTGTGGCTGGTATCTGAGCCACACTCATAGCCTTGAATCTGTGGCAAAAGCAGATGGCACTTCCAGTAGGCATCTCCCAGAGGAGAGAATTTCCCATGAGGTATGTGCATGGCAACTATCCATCCTGGGTTTCCTGGCATGCTCCAATTTCTTGTCTTTTGTCCGAAAGTCCTTAGAATGGCACGTGTCCTGGCTGGGTAATGAATCCTGCTTTTGAATATGGAAAATATGGTTACAGCAGGCACGTGGAAAGTGCCTTTTATTGCTTCCTGCTGGCAGATCAAAAGCAGAGGGGTTGGACCACCCCAGGAGAGCCTGTTTTACCCAGGGAAAGGGAGGGGCCTCAGGGCTCAGGAGTCTTTTGTTATTCTGTGCAGGTCAGGAAGCCAGGGGGAGGCTACTGATTGATAGAGAAAGCCAACCAGGGCTGGAGCAGGGCTGTGTCCTGAGAATTGGGTCCCAGAAAAGGCAAAGAAAGTGGTTACAGGAAAGAAAAGAAGCAGAGGCAGAAACTGCTTTTTTGTTGCACAAAGGAAGGAGGTGACCCAAGGCTCCTTGTGACACAGGAAGAAGCATATTTGGGGAAGTGAGAGTCTCTCTCTACAGATCCCTTCAGATCAGAGGCCAATTATGGGCGGCCCAGGGCAAGCAAGAGGCTCTTTTGTGGCTCTAGCTCTTTCCACACCCGGATGGGGTCACTTGTGTAAAGGTGCCCCTCATAAGCATGTTGAAACCAAGCCCAAAGCCTATTTGTTTTCCAGGATCAGTCTATTAAGGCCCGCCTCCCCACTCCCCGGTCCTCCCACCCTTCAGCTCCCAGCTGGTCAGGGAGGTCCCTAAGGGTTAATTAAGCCTTGGGCTAGTACTCAGGAGACCTGGAGTGAGTCTCATCCTGCTTCCCTAATCAGCTCTGAAGCCTGGGGAACAACACTTTTCCCTTCTGACCTCTGCTCTCTCAAATGAGGAGCAGAGAAGACTGACAGAATTATAGTGCTTACTACAGACAGACTGGTTACTTTGCCCTGAAGGTGATTCAACTAACTGACTCCACATTTAAAAAAGTTGAAAGCATTCATATTCCTCAGTGCTGTAAAATCTTTGTGATTCTACACATTTCATTCATTCATTCACTTAAACATGTATTAAGCACCATTATATGTCAGCCATGCTAAGCAACAAATAGCGATAACTTCTGCTTACTGAGTCCCTACTGTGTGTCACATACCGTTAGATGCTTTAGATTGATCATCCCATTTAATCCTCCCCACAGCTCTATGAGCTACTACTTTCATTATTAGACTAAGAAGAGTTTAAGCAACTTGCTCCAGTTCATGCATCTTTGATTCTAGGTCAGACTCCAAAGCTGGTGTTTTGATGCACTAATTCTGTCACTGCATAGATCAATGAGATGCAGTGGGTCCTGATTTCAATGAGGTTCCAACCAACAGCGCTGTGGCCAGAAGGCCAGCTTGCAGGCTCTGAAACCCTTGACACTGTTCACTTGGTACATTAGAAGATGTTCCATCCATTTCAGAAAACCTGGTGAGCCTGGACCACACAGCAAACCCTTTTTCTCTTCATGCCTCCAGCCATGAGTTCCACAGACCTAGTTTTCTACAGGAATTTCTGTACCACGAATATTATAAACTGAAGAAATAGCGCCCTCATGTGTTAGGAGTACAGCACACATCTGCACTCAGGAGAAAGGTACATTTTAAAAAATCTTAATCTATGAAACACTTGGTTTTGTTTTTGTGTTTTTATTTTTGCTTTCTATGACTTTGAAACATGCTGGGGAGAAATGATGAAAAATCGCTAAACCTCCAGAACTCGACCCAGAGGCAAATTACTAAGTACAAGGACCAGCAGGAAAGAAAGAAGGGGCATGATCTTGAAATACTCCCCTGCTGGGGGATCTGATGTCCTACACTAGCCTGGAAAATCCAGAACTTCTGTTTCAATATGAATATGATCCTAGCTTCTTCTTTTTTTTTTTTAATTTTATTTATTTATTATTTTTATTTTTGGCTGCATTGGGTCTTCGTTGCTGCACGCGGGCTTTCTCTAGTTGCGGCGAAGGGGGGCTACTCTTCGTTGTGGTGCATGGGCTTCTCATTGCGGTGGCTTCTCTTGTTGCGGAGCACAGGCTCTAGGCGTCCAGGCTTCAGTAGTTGTGGCATGCGCGCTCAGTAGTTGCGGCTCACGGGCCCTAGAGCGCAGGCTCAGTAGTTGTGGCACACGGGCTTAGTTGCTCCACAGCATGTGGGATCTTCCTGGACCAGGGCTTGAACCCGTGTCCCCTGCATTGGCAAGCAGATTCCTAACCACTGCGCCACCAGGGAAGCCCTCATCCTAGCTTCTTGACATGTTTCTTTTCTTCCTTTCTGTTTCCCCCTGCCCCCATTTCTTTTCTCTTTTTCTTACTTTATTATACCTTCATTTGCTTCTCCCCACGCCATTCTCCCTACCTGTTCTTAGAAATAGTTATATTTGCTTATAAACAATACCATCTTTATTTCTCTTTTTTATGGGATTTAAAAAATTTACCTCTTCTTTTCTGAGCGTGTGCTGGGGGTAGGGGGAGGGTATGCAAAGAGGGAAGCACTGATATAACCCAGGATTTAGAAGATCTGGATTTGTCTCCATCCATGTATCCCCTCCTGCTCTTTCCATAAAGGATTAGCAGTCACTTATTAAAACACATGCAGTAAAAATGACACAATGTAGAGTTTGAGGGGATATGATGAAGGAAAACATATACAATAATAAAAGGTCAGGAGGAAGACCTGTACAAAGTAATGTGCACCACAGAGTCCTGTACGTTTGCTGAAAGTAGGTCACAAGGTATTTCATTGTGGAATCTCTCAGAAACCAAGGAAAAGAGGAAAAAATAATTAGTGATTGTATGTATCATATTCATTAGATGAAAACAGATGAATTGTTCTTTGGAAGTATTGTGCTATCTGGTAGTGAGGCCTGACAAATTCTCCCATGGGTACTCATGAGGAAGGGACTGTATTACAGTGGGAAACACTCCCAGCAGTAGCCCTACAAGAGCTACAGTAACACATTTCCTACAGTTGTTTCTTATAACAATGTTCAAAGGAAGGCTGATAGTGTAACTCCAGGGTACAGTTCAGTACAGACAAATCCAAACAAGGGAGGAAAACAATATAATCCAAGTAGGCAATTCTCTGCTACTCTGATACATTTCAAGGGAAACATTTAGAAGAGCTAAAAAAAGGAGTGGACTGCATGTTCTTAGGAAATCCATCGCAGATACGACTCCTCCTGACTGGGCTTTTGATAAAACTGAGCAGAGTGTCAGATTAGAGTGTCTGGTTGTAACCTCCCGAAAGAATCTGTGTTGTTGATAAAAGGAAGACCTTGTGATTTTAATAACTGAAAGGGAAAAGAATAAAGTCTTTTAAAGAGCATTTAGGAGTCTATGCAGACATGTGACTGACTGGTGTCCACTTCATCTCAGCAGAGGGTGAATTTAGGGAGTACCTAGAAGCTGAAGCCAAAATCTCTTTAGTAAACAGTTTGGGATCTACTCCAGCTTATGAAAGAAACAGAGAAGCATAAAACAAATTCACAGATTTTAGTGTGCCCAGCACATACTAAGATATTTGTTTAGAAAGCAGAGTCCTGGGGCCCAGCTCCAAAGATTTCGATTCTGTTGTTCTAGAGTGGGCCACTGAATCTACATTTTAAACTCAAGAAACAATTGGGACAGAGATACCACCTTAAAGCGGGGCTATGATAATTCTAACTGGGGAAAAAAGAAAAAACAACTCAAAGCAGATGCTAGTGATTGCTCACTTGGACAAAAGTCTCTGGGTAAAACATCTTGACTTACACTAATTTAAAACTATAGCTTCCTGGTAAAATCGGTAGTACAACTTAGTTCATAATTGTGCCCCCCCTTCCCCTCCCCCACCAAGTAACTAAACGCTCTAACCTGCTGTACAGAACGGCTGCTACAAGCCAATTTTATGCGGGACGACGTCTGCCAAAATTGATTTCATTTTAGGGTAAGCTCAAGTTATCAGATCAGTTAGGATTAGGTTTGGCTGCACGGAATGGAAAAATCACAGTGGCTTAAACAACATGGAAGCTTACATCTGTCTCTCACAGATGAGTTTCAGAGGTTGGCAGTGCTGAGCAGGTATCCTGCTCTACAACGTCAGGGACCCAGTTTCCTTCCGTTGCTCTGATCTTCAGCAGGTGGCCTCTACTTCATGCCCAAGATGGTTGCTGCAGCTCCCACCATGGTTCTACACGACAGATAGCAGGAAAGAAGAAGGGCTAAGATGGATGTGCTCCCTCCCTTTAAGGATTTTCCACGTTTATACTGAGCACATCTGCTTACATTTCATTGATCAGAACTTGGTCTCACAGCCATATCTAGCTGAAAGGAGTTGGGGCTCTGGGAAATGTAATCTTCATTTTGCATGGCCACGTGCCCAGCTAAATTTAGGGGTTGATTAAAAAAGGAAGAAAAATAATTGGGTATTGGGGGACATCTACCAGTCTCTGCCATAGCCATTTGTGGACATAGATTAGGTGACAAGGTCAATTGTCAGTTGAAGAAATTCCTAACCAGTAACACCAAAGCCGTGTCACCTCCCTCAGAAAAGAGCCTTTCTGGGTCTTCCCTGGTGGCGTAGTGGTGAAGAATCCGCCTGCCAATGCAGGGGACACGGGTTCGAGCCCTGGTCCGGGAAGATCCCACATGCCATGGAGCAACTAAGCCCGTGTGCCACAACTACTGAGCCTGCGTGCTGCAACTAGTGAAGCCCAGGCACCTAGAGCCTGTGCTCTGCAACAAAGAGAAGTCACCGCAGTGAGAAGCCTGTGCACCGCAACAAAGAGCAGCCCCTGCTCGCCACAACTAGAGAAAGCCTGTGCGCATCAACGGAGACCCAACGCAGCCAAAAATAAAATAAATTAATTAAAAAAAAAAAAAGAACAAGCTCCAGAAGTTAAAAAAAAAGAGCCTTTCTGATCTCAACACAGATGCTCACGCTTTCTGAAAGCGTGAGCAATTCGTAAGATACACACTGAAAAGAAGATGAGTCAGAATCTCTCTGCTTTTTTCCATCCTTCCTCTTTTGAAAGTTGTACACACGTAATATGTGCTCGTGACAAACCCAAGCAGCATGGAAGAGTAAAAAGCGCAAGTTCCCTCCTGCTGCAGCCCCTACCCCTAATCCTACCTCAAGGGTAGTCTTGGTTATCATTTTGGGGTATTTCTTTCTGAACAAGATTTGTATCTCCCCCTCAAAATCGTTACCTGATTGATCAGGACCCCATGCTTATCCTGACTTTGTATCTAGCTTTGTTTTGTATCATTGTAGAGTTTACCGCTATCCATTGCAGTAATGCAGTGGGGGGGTCAAACATGACAAATGTTAGAAGTTAAAGGGGATGGAGAAATCAGAGTGTAATTCTCACAAGTTATTCCTTGGTTTATGTTGAAATGTAAATGGGGCTAGGCTTGCTATTTTTTTTTCCCACTTGACTTATGGAATTTTATTTATTTTTTAAAAACACTTGATTCATGTGAAAGTAAATATGTAACTTCTCTTGGGGTCTTCAATAATATAAACCAGAATATTCTCTTTTTTTGCTCTAGTCAGTTTGAGTGTGATTTTGCTGACAGTTATCCGGACAGTGTCCTCGTAGGTAACATCTAAGAGAATATGAAACAAATAGAGGGAACGTGAACCATCCTCCTTTTCTTTTCTTCTTTTAAATTTTTTATTTATTTATTTTTTGGCCACGCTGTGTGGCTTGCAGGATCTTAGTTCCCTGACCAGGGATTGAACCCAGGCCCCCAGCAGTGAAAGCCCAGAATCTTAACCACTGGACCCGCAGGGAATTCCCCATCCTCCTTTTCTATCACAGCCGGGAGGGGCTCCAGCGGCACAGAAGATGGCAGAAGCCCTCAGTCAGGAATCATGGGGTCTGCCACGGTGGCCCCCTGCGGATACACCTGAAGGGGTCAGCAGAAGCAGTGATACCCCTCCCAAGGGCAGTGGTGTCTGGGGGAGATTCCCCAGCAGAGAGGGCTCTAGCAGGAAGTGGGGAGGACAGTGGCCAATGTGGTCTAGTATAGTAATTGTCCCAGGCTTAGTTGATGTGCCTCCACCCTTATTTTCTCTGCTCTACCTGCATCTCCCCCGCCCAATTCTCTAGCCCCCTCCTCACCCCAGGACCTTGGCTACGTGCCCAACGGAGATCCTCCACCGCTACCATTGTCCTAACAGCGCGAGCTGCCTCAGCCTCCCCCCAGGAGACGGCTTGGCTTCGGCATGGCTTCCATCATGTTTGTTAGAGCAGTACCAGAGCCCCGATTCTTCCCAAATGCACCCCCGGTGCTGTGGCTCCTCTCACACTTCTGGGACCAGGAGAAGGTCACACTGGAAGGCAGGGGATCTGACTTTCTCAACAATTTCCCAGAAGTTCTGTGTAACTCAGCCCAGAAGTGCAGGGAAATTAATGCTCCATGCGGTGAACTTCAACAATGACAGAGGAGATGAAAGACCTGGTTGATATATCCCTCTCCTTTCTTCCCCAGAGGCCCGGTTCTGATGCACGGTGTTTCCACCTGGCTTGTTTGAATGACAGTCTGCATGACCAAGCAACCAGCTGTCTTTTCTCGTGCAGCCAAGGGCAGCTAATCAATGTGCCACCTTGTATTTGCTTTCATTCCTTCCCTGCTTTTGCCTTCTGCCCTGGGATTTGCAATAAAGCTGCAGCATGTGAGGTTTGCTTCTGGCTTTTTTTCTAGGGAACATGGGCTAGGAGAGTAACTGATGATATTTGTCATGAGCATATGTGAACTGTTCCCTGGAGGGAGGGTTATGAGATTTGGCAGATAAAAATACAGCACTGAATTCAGAAATACTGAATTCCAGGTAAACAGCGAAATATTTTTTTAGTTTAAGTATGTCCCAAAGATTGCATAGGACTTACTTATACTAAAAGAATTATTTGCTGTTTATCTGAAATTCAAATTTAAATCTGCATCCTATATTTTATCTGGGAACCCTATCTGAATACGCTGAGAAATTCTAGGGAAAGAGGCTTTGCAGGGTTTGAGGTAAGGGAACAGTGTAGGCAAAACTCTACAAAGCTGTACAAAGAATGAAACAACATAGCAAGAATGTAAAATGTGAAGAAGGGGTGCAATGGGAGATAGAGCTGTGTCACAATGAAGAAACTTAGGTTTTTACATTGTTAGAGGAGTGGTGTGGTCACTTAAAAAAAATAGACCATTCTGACAAAAACTCTGAATGATGAAATTCTGGAGAAAAATTGGTTGAGGGGCAAAATGGAATGAAGGCAAGAAAAGGCCAGTTAAGAGGCTGTTCAGTCACTGACACTGGAGAGAACAAGGGCTTGGACCCAACCCGTGGTGGCTGGGATGGAAGGAAGTTGATGGTTTTGGGAACCTCTGGGGAGATTAAATTTAAAAGTCATGGTGAATAACTAGATGGCATGGGGAGTGGTAAGGAAGAGGAAGGAATCTGCCGTGCATTCCAGCAAAGCACTTCTGCTTAGATAACCAGCATCATCAACGCCAATGAGAAGAACAGATTTGGGGGAAGAGAACCACGAGTTCAGTTTCGTCCCCATTGAGTTTGAGAGGGTCTGCAGGCCTTGCAGCAGAGAGATCCAAGGAATGGGTGGACATCTGGATTTGGGCTGGGATGGACAGTCCCACTGTACAACTCCAGAGGGCACCATTCACACTGTATACAGTGAGACTGGTGCCCCTGCGTACCGTGCTGCATCATACTGATCCTGTGGGTAAGGCTGGGAGTGGGTGTGGGAAGATAATTCTCCACGGGTATCTCCCTGCACATCTTGTGAACAGAGGTATTGACTGCCTTTGTTCTAGACAATATTTTTAAGGAAGTTTGTTTAGCAAACAGCCTTGAAAGATAGAGAGGGCATCTCCCTCCAAAGCGCAGGGCTGCCTCCTGTCCAGTTATCAAGGATAATGTGTCCCTTAGGCAGACTTACTGCCCATTAGAAAACATTTGGTTCCCTAAACTCAGGGTTCCTTTCCTGTATGCAACCCCTTGCATATGCAGGTGACCTGGCCTTCTTCACATTATCTGGTGGGAACTGGGGCTTGGAGAACCATCCAAATGCTGCTACTCTGCCCACTGCTATTGCTCTGAGGAATAAAATCCTTTGCCTCTGATTTAAGAATCTTGTGGATGCTCTGCCAGCATCCATGAAACTGTGGCAGGCTCACTTGCTGGTTTGCAGGGAGAGTAAAATGCCAGGTCCTTCACTGTTCTTGACAGTGGGGAGAGAGGAATGGTCAGGGCTGCACACATAAATTAGAAAGTCATCCACCTACACGTAAACATTCAGTGTGTGTCCTCTTATCTTTTTCTTCCTATTTTGTTCACTCTTCTCTATTTGTTTCTTCCTCTAAGTTGTAAGCCCCACTGGGGTGAATTTAGGAAGAAAGATGAGTCAGGCATTACAGGTCAGTTCACTCAGTCTTTCAAATTCCCTTCTCCCATGTGTTTCTCTTGTTACAGAGGCTGGGAATCTAAATATTAATTTTCTAGTCTTCCTGGTATCTAGAGGTGGCAACTCAGTGCTAGCCAATGAGATTTCAGCAAAAGTCTTCTGGAGGGGCTTGGAGGCGATAGTTCTGGGAAAGCGTTTGTTTTCCAAGTTTAAAGAGAGGAAAATTGACACAGGTGTAGTCATTTTTGTCCTTTGTTCTTCCCCTTCTTCTGGCCTAGAATGCAAATGTGATGCTTGGAGGTAGAGCAGCCATCCTGTGACCATGAAGTAAAAATCATAAAAATAAAAACCAACATTCTCTTTTGGCTGCGTTGGGTCTTCGTTGCGGTGTGCGGGCTTCTCACTGTGGTGGCTTCTCTTGTTGTGCAGCACGGGCTCTAGGCACGCAGGCTCAGTAGTTGTGGCGCACGGGCTTAGTTGCTCCGCGGCATGTGGGATCTTCCCGGACCAGGGCTTGAACCCGTGTCCCCTGCATTGGCAGGCGGAGTCCTAACCACTGTGCCACCAGGCAAGTCCCATGACAGGGTTTTTAAAACAATCCTGAATGTTTGTTAGGCAAATGACATCTGGCCCATGCACTCAAGGTACCAGTTCCGCTTTCAGTCTGCACTTGGATCCTGCTCTAGCTCTCCTCTCCTTAGACCCTCCTGTAGTGGGTGCTGTGGTGTGTCGCCCACATACCCCCACCCCTCACCCCCTTTCAGGACTGAGACACTCATTTCCTCAATTGCTCAGAGTGCTGGCAACTCACAGCTGGCAGCTGAGTCCCTCCCTGGAGATTGCCGTCAGCTGTGAGCACTGCTGGTCAAGGCAGGGGTATAAATGTCTAGCCCCTCTGCCCCGATCTGGGACAACTTCAGCTCCAAAGTTGGTGGAGCTGGGCCACCCCAGCTCCAAAGGACCTGTGGCATCAGTTGAGGCCTCTGATGTGACTGAATCACAGCTCATCTTCTCTTGCTACCCTATCCTGCTCCCTTCAGGGTTGACTCTAAGAGCACTCCCCAGTGAATTTCTTGTGCTAAGTCTCTATCTCAGAGTCTGATGTCCAGGGAACCTGACCTTTAGCAATTTGTGACAAGACTGGTCCAAGAAAGAAGACTGTTTATAAATTGGGTGCAATTATGGTGATGAGTAACAAGGTTGAAGTGGTGGCCACGGGGGCCTGACCTGAGAGAGCTATTGAGACAGTGACTAGAATGTGATGTCCCTAGGGGTACGATGAACAGGCAGTCAGCAAGGGTTTTGCTCAGTCTATACAACCAAAAGAAATCAAGAGTGGACGAGAGACTTCTGTTTCCTGGTTCCGCATGTGATGAGCTTAAAAGTTGCCACTCTGTCTTGACAACAAGTAAAACGGGCTGAAAAATTAACTCTTCTTGGATCTGTACAAGAGGGGAGAGCAGGGAAGACAGCTGCCCCCAAGACTGGAGAGGCAGGCAGGTGAATACAGGCAGTCGCAGCTTCCCAGAGCAGAGATTCAGGAGCTGAAACGGCCTCTGGAGCCAGGGTCCGGGTAGGAAAACCTGAACCGTGAGTGATAAGTGCTGGAGACTCAGTGAGGACAACTCTGAGAGTTAAAAACTCCAAGGGGACCCAGTCATAGAGGCTCCCACAGTACTGTGAGATTACCCTCCAGGAACTCCACTGGCTTCCCACAGTAAATACCAGAGAAAAATCCCCTCTGGCTCCCTGCAGGGGGAGGGAAAAAGGAACCATTTTGAAATATGCCAGAGCATTCTCTTCTTAAAAAGGTCTGCCTTCAGGGGAAACTAGTTAACCAGAGCCTAACCTGCTGGGGTATTATCAGAGCCTAACTCTAGTCCACTCTAGCCATCCTGTCCCACCTAAGGGGGGAGGGAAAAACTAAGAAACTCTTGTAAAGTTCCTAGTCCAGAGACATAGGCTCATTAAAAGCCTGAGAACTGATCATAGGACTATAGGATGCTTCCCCTCCCCCCATACCTCATAACCACATTACTAAAGGCCTATTTACAGCAGTTCCTTTTACCCAGTAACCATGTCCAGCTGACAAGAAAAATTACAAGGAATACTAAAAGGCAAAAACAACAACAACAACAAAGAAAACCCACCATAATCTGAAGAGACAGAACAAGCTTCAGAACCAGACATGACAGGGATGTTGGAATTATCAGACCGGAAATGTAAAACAAATATGATTAATAGGCTAAGGACTGTAATGGATAAAGCAGAGAGCATGCAAGAACAGATGGGCAATGCAAACAGAGAGATGGAAATCCTAAGAAAGAACCAAAAAGAAATGCTAGAGATAAAAAAAGAAAAGAATCGCTGAGCCAGAGGATATATCAATAAATCCTCAAAAACTGAAAAGCAAAGAGAACAAAGACTGGAAAAAATACAGAACAGAATATCCAAGGATTGTGGGACAAGTACAAAGGCATAATATATATACAGTGGGAAAAGAAAGACAGAAAGGAACAGAAGAAATATCTGGAACAATAATGACTGAGAATTTCCCCCAAATTAATGTCAGACACCAAACCACAGATCCAGGAAGCTCAGAGAACACCAAGCAGGATAAACTCCAAAAAAACCTATACCTAGGTATATCATTTTTAAACTACAGAAAATCAAAGATAAGGAAAAATCCTGAAAGAAGCCAGACAAAAAAGCAACTTACTATATAGGAGCAAAAATAAGAATTACATCTGACTTCTCTTCAGAAACCAGGCAAGCAAGAAAAGAGTGGAGTGAAATAGTTAAAGTATTGAGAGAAAAAACCCCACCAACCTAGAGTTCTGTAAATTCTGTGAAAATATCCTTCAAAAGTGAGGAGAAATAAAGACTTTCTCAAACAAACAAAAATTGAGGGAATTTGTTGCCAGTAGAGCTGTCTTGGAAGAAACGTTAAAGAAGTTCTTTATAGAGAAGGAAAGTAACATAGGTCAGAATCTTGGATTTACATAAAGTAAGCAAGAACACTGAAGAAGGAATAAGTGAAGGTAAAATAGAAACTTATTTTTCTTATTCTTAATTGATCTAACAGATAAGTTCAAAATAATAATAATAACAATGCATTTGATTATGCATACTAATATATATTATATATATGCTTATGTATACTTATATATAAGTGAAATGAATGACAGCAATGCTACAAGGGATGGGAGGGAGGAACGAGGATTATTTACATAGTCTTACCATTCAACCCATAATCACATTCCTTGGTATTTCCCCCAAAAGTTGAAAACTTTTATCCATACAAAAACCTGCACACAGATATTTATAGCAGCTATATTGACAACTGCCAAAACTTGGAAGCAACCAAGATTTTCTTCAGTAGGTAAATGGATAAATAAATTATGGCACATCCAGACAGTAGAATATTATTCAGGGCTAGGAAAGAAATGAGTTATCTCTAGAATAGATGGACAACAAGCTCCTACCGTAAAGCACCCAAGGAGACGGCGGGCCAGAGGCTGATGAGAGCACGGTGGCATCTGCAAACAGAAAAACAGAAAGGCAGAGAACAAGGTCAATACCTATACATCAGAAATTAACACGACATTGTAAATCAACTATACTTCAATTAAAAAAAAAAAAAGAAATGAGCTATCAAGCCACGAAAAGACATGGAGGAACCTTAAATGCATACTACTAAGTGAAAGAAGCCAATCCAAAAAAGGCTACATACTGTATGATTCAAACTATATGACATTCTGGGAAAGGCAAAACTATTGAGACAGTAAAAGGATGAGTGGTTGCCAGGGGTTGGGGGGCAGGGGCGAGGGAGGGATGAGTAGGTGGAGCCCAGGATTTTGAGGGCAGTGAAAGAACTCTGTAGGATACCGTAATGACGGTTACATGTTATTATATATTTGTCCAAACCCAAAGAATGTGTGACACCAACAGACATAAGAAGACTCTGGTTTTTGGGTGATTATGATGTGCCAGTGTAGGTTCAACGACTGTAACAAAGGTCCCACTCTCATGAGGGATGTTGATGATACGGAAGGCTATGCATGTGTGGCGGTGACAAGTATAGGGGAATCTCTGTACCTCCCACTCAGTTTTGCTGTGAACCTAAAGCTCCTCTAAAAAGATAAAGTTTTAATAACAATAAAAAAGGGTTTACCCCCATTATAGAGTAGACACGATAATTTTTTTTTTTTGGCTACGTTAGGTCTTTGTTGCTGCGCACTGACTTTTCTCTAGTTGCAGCGAGTGGGGGCTACTCTTCGTTGCAGTGTGTGGGTTTCTCATTGCGGTGGCTTCTCTTGTTGCAGAGCACAGGCTCTAGGCGTGTGGGCTTCAGTAGTTGTGGCACGCGGGCTCAGTAGTTGGGGCATGCAGGCCCTAGAGTGCAGGCTCAGTAGTTGTGGCGCACGGGCTTAGTTGCTCCGCGGCATGTGGGATTTTCCCAGACCAGGGCTCAAACCCATGTCCCCTGCATTGGCAGGTGGATTCTTAACCACTGCGCCACCGGGGAAGCCCCCTATAATTTTTTTTAAGTGGATCATTAGGAGACTGAGAGCAGCCACCACAATAAAAAGTTAGAAATCTCCTTTTCAGTTTTCAGACCTGAGCCAGTTTTCAGATCTAGAAACCATTAACTGAGGAGAGGTTGAATCCCTAGGGGGAAGGCCTTATAACCATGGCAAGTTACAAGCTTAAATGGAAATGATCCCTGTAGTCTTTCCCTGAACAAAAATAAGAGCTACTTAGTTAGGTAACTATGGACTGAGAAAAGGGTAGTATCCAAATATTCTGAGGACACAGGGTCCAAGTTGATATTGATACCTGGAAACCTAAAGCATTATTGTGGCCTTCTGTTAGAGTAGGGGTGAGTGAGGACTGGGTAATCAGTGGTCTTGGCCTCAGTCCAGCTCACAGCTGGTCTCCTGAGGTCCACAGACTGTCCCAGTGGTCATTTCCCCATCCTCAGTAATATAATTTGAAATGGACACTGAGGGTTGGCAGAAACCCCACACTGGCCTGTTCATGGAGAGGTGTCATAGTGGAGATGGCCTAAATCAAACCCCTGAAACTGTCCCCCCACCCCATCCAAATAGTAAATCAAAAACAATATCACATCCTGGAGGAAGACAGCAGTGATTCATGCCATCTTTAAAAACCTAAAGTATGTGGGTTGGCGGTCACTAACGCATGTCTGTTTAATTTATCACTCTGGCTTGAGATAGACCTTGGAGGATAACAGTGGAGTGAGGCATCCTTTACCAAGTCATACCCTCAACTGTAGCTGCTGTGCCATATGAGCTATCTTTGCTAGAGTGAATTAACACTAATTTGTAGATGGTATGTGGCCATTAGATGTGCATTCCTTTCTAGCCCTATCAGAATGGAGAATCTGAAACAGTTCTCATTCATGTGGAATAGTCAATAGTATATACTCTTGCTGCTATAAAACTTTCCCTCCTTCTGTTGTAATAGAGTACAGAGGGACATAGACTTTCTGGCCATGCTGCATGGTCATCACATCGGTCTACCTTATTAATGACATCGTGTTATTCAGACTATGAGTAACAAATAGCGAATACATTGGAAGGATTCTTAACACACATGAGCCCTACTTTCTGACACTACCCTGGTGAGTGTGAGGTGCAGAGTTGTGATGGCCTGGTAAGGGTGGGAAGGCTCCCCACTCACTTTTGCTGGCATGGGTAGAGCCTTAGTTTTTCTGTGGTATTTGGCTGAGGTAGAGTGATTGTTATCTAAACGTTTTTGCCTTGCTAGAATGTTCCTTTCATGGTCTTTAACTAAAGAGAACAGATATTTGTTGGGGCTTTTTTGGGTCAATGTCCATTTGTGTTTCCAGGTTACCAGTTTCTTGAGCTCCAAGTCTGAGATATATGAGACAGAAAAGAAAACTTGGGAAAATAATAATTAAAAAAAGAAAACTCAGGGAACCCACCACTGTGTTGTTCCTCAGGTCCCATGGTCTCCAACTGGTCATACACCTTTACTCCACCTGTCAGAGTCTTCTTATGTCTGAGTTTTTAGTTGTACATAGTGGCAGGAATAGGGAAAATTAATATTGCATCTTCTGGAAAGTGGAAGTCCACATTTCATCCACAGAAATGAGATCTCCTATAACATAGCATTGGACCATGAGGGTCACTTTACAGCACAGGAGATGCAGAAGTGAGCCCATGACCATAGGATCCACTGATCCTTCACATACAAGAACACTCAGAAAATGCCATCCTGATAGAACAAAGGAATGCCCTCCTGAAGGCACAGCTAAGGTGCTATGCTGGAGTTGATACCATGTGAAGATGGGGTGCTGTCCTCCTGGATGGAGTATATACTCCCAATCACCAATCATTACCCACTGCAGTGTCCCCAGCAGGTAGACTACTTGGGTCTGGAGATCATGGAGTAAGAATAAGAGAGGTCTCACTTACCATTATCCCAAGTGGTCCACTTTGGAAACTTGTGCTTCCTGCTCCACAGTTCTGGACTCTGCAGATTTAGAGGTTCTGGCTCTCCCAGAGGGTGAATGTTTCCACCCATCTTCTTGAATTTTTTCATGCTGAGAAACCAGCAGGAAAAGACCCTGATCTTTAGGAGAAGATGAGTCTGCTGTTATGCAATGATGGCAGAAAAGACCGTGGATGGCATGCAGGCGATCCACTTGGACGTCACTTGGTTCTCCCTTGCCCAGTTTTGCTGATAAATGGGCAAATGCAGCAGGCATGGCCTAAGAAGGACATTGTAATCAGGGACTCAGACCCCTTAGGGATAAGTGTCTAGGTCACTCCACCATGTAAGCCACCTGGACCAGCAAAGATGCTCACGAAGGGTCAGAGGAATCTAGAACAGACAGTACAAGAAGGAAATTATAAGTAGCAGTTGAGACCAGTTGTAGCAGTGAGTTCTATCATTTGTTCCCACTAATCATCCTCTTCTAAGTTTTCCCCAGGGAAAAAGACTCACTAGAAAAATCCTCAGAGAGGGACTTCTTGGTGGCACAGTTGTTAAGAATCCGCCTGCCAATGCAGGGGACACGGGTTTGAGCCCTGGTCCGGGAAGATCCCACATGCCGCGGAGCAACTAAGCCCGTGCACCACAACTACTGAGCCAGAGCTCTAGAGCCCGCAAGCCACAACTACTGAGCCCACGAGCCACAACTACTGAAGCCCAAGCACCTAGAGCCCCTGCTCCGCAACAAGAGAAGCCACTGCAATGAGAAGCCCACACACCGCAACAAAGAGTAGCCCCTGCTCGCAGCAACTAGAGAAAAGCCTGCGCGCAGCAACAAAGACCCAACGCAGCCAAAAATAAATAAATAAAATAAATAAATTTATTTAAAAAAAATCCTCAAAGAACTGCTTCCAAAGTTTATACAAAGTAGGTAGATTCAAGTGGCAAAGGGATGGACCATGGTGGATGCAATGTGTGCTGCCCAGATCCCTCCTCCCCGACCCCGGATGAAGCCCTCATTTCCCCAGCTGCGGAGAGGGTTGACAGCTGACAACCTGCGTCTGAGTACTGCTTCCAAGACTGCCTTCAGCAGAGAACTGCATCATCCACCACCCTGTTCCCACATCTAATGACAAGCTGATATGGGGGGCTGTAAAGGCCTGGACAGTCAGGACAATCTGGGAGGCCATCCCAGGTCCGGAGCTCTCCATGGGATCGCCTGAGTGTTTTGTTGGGACTGTATTACACCCAACTTCTCATTCTGCCCAACCTTGCTTTCTTTACTCCCCATACGTGTTGATTCCCGCGTCGCTCCCAATAACTTTATTGCACGCAAATGTTTGTTTCGGAATCTGCTTCCTGGGAAACCGGACCTGAGACACCTCCACAACACACACAAACAGAGGCTGCCCTGCCTGTGAACTGGCTTGCCCACAGGCTGTTCTCTGGACCTGGGGAGTACCTCCAGTCACAAGACGATATCTGGAGGCTCAGAGGTTTCATTGAAACACTGCCGAGGAAGGAGTCACTGAAGTTCTTGTGAGGAAGGACCTAGGAGGAAGGAAGTACACCAGAAAAGGGAGATGGATATAAATTCAAAGTTTCCATCAAGTTTGGGGCCTGAATCAGCTGCCTGAGAGAGAGGGGTTGCAAGGAATAAAAAGAGGCAAGTCAACTTCATCAACTCCCAAAGTCAAGGCATGGGAGGGTCTAAAGCAAGTGGTGCAAGGGCCGCTAAATGGGCTATTGGCTCCTGTGTAGAGAATATCCTAGCAGCTTGGTGCCACTGCTGCCTCTCAGGCCGTGCAGGGGGGGACTGTGGGGCAGCCAGCCTTGAAGCCCTGAGCCACCACTCCTGTCCCTCGCCTTCCCTGTTCTCTGAACTGACAATTAGGGTTTTGTGTCCAGCCCCAGAGTGACAGCTTAACCTCATACCCTCCACCTTGTTCCTTTTTTTATGACAGACTCAAGCCTTGATGACTTTCTCCTCCTCCACCCCTCAAACTTAGATGGAAGCTAAGTTGAGAAGATTCTTAGCTACAGAACTGGCATGATCTGACTGGGAGGCTGTCGAGCCTATTTTGAACCTTCAGAATACTGAAAAACATATTTTTGCTCTGGTTGTGCCCAGATATAGAAGAATTAATACTACTTCCAAGGGTTCACAGATCAAGCAGGAACCCAAGGACTCAGGGGAAGAAAATTACTGGTGAGACATTCTTATCTATTCCAGTATGACCTTATTAACTAGCTGCATCTGCAATGACCCTATTACCAAATCAAGTCACATTGTGAAGTACTGGGGGTTAGAACTCCAAGATATGAATTTTTTTTTGCAGGGGGAGGGGCACAATATTCAGTGAGGATTGTCCTTTTCCTGAACCCCTGGTAAAAAGAATAGATGTATGCTTGGGATGAAATGAGGGGTCAGGATGGCAGGAAATCTAAAGCTGTTTCAGACACATCTGGATGATAGCTTATTGGCAGTAAGTAAAAAAGAAGAGCTCAAATGTGTTATTAAATACAAATTAAGCAGCAGACTTGTTGGATGATCACAAAACCTGATAAAAAGTCATATCTTCAGAAGACATTATCCTCTAAGTAAGTACTGGCAGCTAGCACCATACCTGAGCTTATGGAAGCAAAATATTTGATCAAGTCCAGAGGGCTATAACCTACACAGTAAGGGAATGTGCTCATTAGAATTTTTGTCTATGCTCTGCCTTTGGTATACACTTATGTCACAGAAACGTCCCCACACCACATCGGCCTAGAGAGTAAATGTAGTATAATAACAACTAATGTTTATCAAGTGCTGATTTTGCACCAGGCACTTTTCTAAGAAATTTATCTGTGTATTTCATTCTCACAAAAACTCTATTATTGCCATTTTATAGATGAAGAAATTGAAGGTACAGAGAGGTTACGCAGTTAGGAAGTGGCAGCATGAACAACAAAAGAAAAAATAGATAAATTGGACTTCCTCAAAATTAAAAACTTTTGTATATCAAAGGACATTATCAAGAAGGCAAAAAGACAATATATAGAATGGGAGAAAATATTTGCAAATCATATATCTGATAGGGTCTAGTATCCAGAATATATAAAGAACTCTTACATCCCAACACCAAAAAGAAAAACAACACAATTTTTTAAATGGGCAAAGGACTTGCACAGATATTTCTCCAAAGAAGATATCCAAAAATCACATGAAAAATTGCTCAACATAATTAGTCATCAGGGAAATGCAAATTAAAACTTTAGTGAGATAGTACTTCACACACACTAGGATGGCAATAATCCAAAATATGGAAAACAACAAGTGTTGGTAAGGATGTGGAGAAGTTGAAACTCACCTACATTGTTGGGAATGTAAAATGGTGAAGCCGCTATGCAAAACTGTTTGGTGATACCTCAAAAAGTTAAACATGGAATTTCCATATGACCCAGCAATTCCACTCCTAGGTAAACACCCAAAGGATTGAAAACAGATACTCAAATCCTTGTGCAAGAATCTTCATAGCAGCACTATTCATAATAGCTTAAAGACGGAAACAACCCAAATGTTCATTAACAGATGAATGGATAAATAAATTATAATTATATATATATGTATATATATATATATATACATATACATATATATACACAATGGTATATTATTCAGTCATAAAAGGGAATGAAGTACTGATGCATGCTACCATATGGATGAAACCTGAAAACACTTATGCTAAGTGAAATAAGCCAGTCACAAAAGGTTATCGCTCATTCCATTTATATGAGCTATCCAGAATCCCTATAGAAACAGAAGGCAGATTGATGGTTGCTAGCGATAAGGGGGAATGGGGAGTAAAAGCTTAATGAGTACAGGATTCTATTTTGGGGCAATTAAAAGGTCTAAGAACTGGATAGATGTAGTGGTTGACAACATTGTGAATTTACTAAATGCCAATGAATTGTTCAGTTTAAATGGTTAATTTTACGTCATGGATTTTACCTCAGTTAAGAAAAACACTTTATAGGCAATGGTAACTAACAAAAGGGTTTAAAAGCAGGCAAATGCTCCAATTTCTTGTATTTACAAAGATCACTGCTCCTTTGTAGGAAGTAGGCTGTTGGTAGTGGAGGCTGACAAGGGTAGAGGAGATACTGAGGTAGCTGCTACATCCAGACGATGGCTGGCACCACCCTAGCTTTGGTGAGAAGAGTGGGATGGAGAGAAAACTTGGAAGGATGAATCAACATGATAAAGTGACAGATGAAAGAGGAGTCAAAGATGACTCAGGTTTTCAGGATGACACACTACTAGTGCACCACTTTATTGAGTTGCGAACTAGGAGAGAAGACTAAGATTTGGTGGTAAGTTTAGTTTTAGACTTGAGAGGTCTGTGAGACATCCAAGTGCAGTTTCTCATTAGGAAGCTGGAAATACAGATTTGAGAGTTGTTGTCCTTTTGTTGGCTGATGAAGCCACAGGAGGTGATGAGATTGCGGAGGGAAAGAGTCTAGAAGAGAAGGAAAGAAAGCTTACAACAGAGCCCGAAGGAACTTCAAATATAAAGTTAAGTAGGAAAGGAGGAACAGGCAGAGGCGACTAAGATGTGCCAAAAATAGTGGAAAGCCAAGGAGAGCAAAATCGGGGGGTCAAAGGGAGAGACTGTTTTGAGAAGAATGAAGTGGTCAGGTGTATTGAATACTTCTGAGAAGTGACGTGTCCATTGGATTTAGTAGCATGGGAATAGTTGTCAACCTTTCCACTGAAGGGTGGGGATGAAATCAGAGTCACTAATTTGGACAGTGGGAATTTGATTTCTTCACCCTCTTGACTTCCACTTCACTGCAGGGTTGTCCTAGATTCTGTTTTCCTGACTTACGTGGTACCCAGTGCCACCAGTGCTGCCCAATGCAGCCCCTATGCAACACCGCTGCTGAAGATTTTGCCAGTGACAACAAAATACATACTTCCTTTCCGCCACCTCAGCTACTGATGTTGCTTCTTGCTTCCCCTTATGCTCAAGTTTTCATGTCTGGAGAAAGCAGATTTGGGGACAGTAGGATTGAATTGCTAGGAAGATTTTCCACTATTCATTCCTCATTTCTTCCCTGGATGACTTAATGTCCCTCCCTCTTCTTAAAAGATAACAGACACTCTTCCCAGATTGGACATGGAAGCTATGGACAATTTTGTCTGTGGTCCAAGGGTTTGGTTGACCAGGGAACACATTCAACTTTATTTTCCACTCCCTGGTGCTAGGGCAAAGGCCACCACTCACACAAAGTCCCCATCAGTGGAGAGATGATTTACAATCAGCTCTCCAGGGGGAAAAAAATATCCCTGATTTATAGCATATGCCAATTTCCATGGTGTAAATACTTCCAACACGGGCAATTTCAAGCTGCTGCAAGGTCACTGAACTCAGAGATAAGAGATGTGCAGAATCAGCTCTTACAGGTTGGTATAAAACTGACTCAAACACCAATGCACCCCTTCCTAACTTTAAACTTCTTCCTGGAAACTGGTCATCTTCTTTCTCCTAATTTATTCCTTCCAGAATTTATCAACAGATTTTGTTTAAGAAGTGTGCTTGGCACATAGGAGCTGCTCAATAAGTATTTGTGGAATGAACGAAAGAATAAATGGAATCATTGTTGGTTGCTTCACTGACCTCATGTCTACAGTGAAGGAAAAGTAGTTGGTTTGAAAGGCACCCTGAATTAGGAAGGGCACTGCACTTGAAGTCAGAAAATCTAGGTTCAAGACCTGGCTCTGTCCTGTAATATCTGTCTCCCTTAGGGCAAGTCCCTTAATGGCTCTGGGCTTCATTTGGATCATCTGTAAAATGAGGCTAAGAAGTACCTGCTGCATAGAGTTGTTGTAAGGATCAAATACAATAATATACAGCAAAAATTCTATGGTGCTATTTTATTGGCATCACTGCACAGCAGAATCTGAAATTTATAAAAGCTATGAATCAGTTCGTAAGGACACTCACCAGAAAGTAAAGTTTAATAAATGGAACTATAAATACAGGGTAGTGAGCACAGGCATTGGGTCAGACAGATGTGGGTTTGAAAACAGATTCTACCACTTATTTGCTCTGTGACCTGAGGAAATCACATCAATAAAATGGAGATAATTAATACCTACTCCACAGGGTTTTGGCAAGAATTATAATTAGACAGTATATGAGTCAAAATAGACTAAGTTATGCTATGAATTCGAACAATAAAAGGTCATTGTTATGTCCCAATCATAATACATGTTCACTGTGTTCACTGCAGATGACCTTGGTTGGGGTCGTGGGGATATGCTCTACAATGCTTCAGGGTCCAGGTGGACAGAGCAGCCACAATCTGGAACATTATCAACTGCCTAGGTAGAGGGAAAGAGGGTCTTGCACCAGTATGGAAATGATACACATCATTTCCACATGTATCTCCTTGGCCAGAACTAGTCACATACCCCCACTAACCCCAAGTCGGTCAGGAACTACAGTCCTCCCTGAGATACTGCAGACAGCCTGAAATATCGAGTGGACAGCAAAATGTATACCACAGATGGATTACATGATAACCCTTGGCCCACTTAAATGTTCCTCCCCACCCTCCCCCTTTCTAGGTATGAAGGAATAAAATGATTTCAACCAAAAAGCTTGAAATTTATTCGATCAGCATACATTGTGTAACTACTTAAGAGTTTCCCTTTGCAGTTTTATGAATGTGAAGGAGGGAGAAAAAAAACCAAAAACCCTGCTAGTTTAAAAATAGGCCCCAGAATTTCTTTAGAAAAAGAAGTGTATTTTATTTAACACAATGCTTAGAAAGTGTATTTTATTTAAAATACACAGGGTGTATTATTTAAAATACAGCAGGGTGGCTGGGCTAGGAAAAGACCTCAAGCTAAATTACTGTCCATATTAAAAAAAAAAAGAATTTAAAGTTTCTTGAAGCAGCTTGGGAAACTTTCTAGAAAAGAGACTCGAATATTCAATTTAAAATAATCTGCTGTGGTACATAGCAAAGTAAATCCACCCCCAAATCTTCAACAAAAACCTGCTACACTTTGGGTAGTGTTTGTTATGAGGTGGAGGATTAAGAGAAAGTGTTTGTTGGGTTAATTTAGGACAAAAAGAAGAGAAAGCTTCAAGCTACATCAATAATTTATCAGATAACTATTACAAGAAACACAACCCCCTGAGGATTCTCAATTATTCTGTGAGGAAATGCTGAGTTTCCCAGCCCAGTAAATAGATATTTTAATTTAAATATTAAAGGGGAAAGTAGTCCCACTAAGATGAAGGAGATGGAGCTCTCCAGGCTGCTGTTATCAGATTAAAAAAATAAAATAAAATAAAATAAAATAGTATAGGGACTTCCCTGGTGGCTCAGTGGTTGAGAATCTGCCTGCCAATGCAGGGGACACGGGTTCGAGCCCTGGTCCGGGAAGATCCCACATGCCACAGATCAACTAAGCCCGTGCGCCACAGCTACTGAGCCTGTGCTCTAGACCCTGCGAGCCACAACTACTGAAGCCCGCACTCCTAGAGCCCATGCTCTGCAACGGGAGAAGCCACCACATTGAGAAGCCTGCGCACCACAACGAAGAGTAGTCCCCGCTCGCTACAACTGGAGAAAGCCCGCGCGCAGCAACGAAGACCCGATGCAGCCAAAAATAAATAAATTAATTAATTTTAAAAAATTTGCCTTATAAATTCCATTATGGATATGAGAAAAATCATAGACCGGAACACACTATACAAAACAATTCCCACGCTCCTTAAGTAATTATAAATCAGAGCATATTCTTTCTTTCCTCACACCCTCCGTGGCTACTCATTGCACTTAATGTACACACTGCTTCGCGTGGCCTGCTGGTGCCACCTGAGCGGTTCCCTGCCTGCCTCTCAAACCACAGCTCCTGCCCTCATTCATCCTGCTCCAGCCACATGTCTCCTTGCCGTTCCCCAAACATCTCAAGTCTTTTCCACCTCAGGGGCTTTACACTTGCTCCTCCTTCCTCCAAGAGCTTACTTCTGTGAGCTCTTCATGAGCCAGCTTCTTCTCAGCCTTCACAACTAGTAAAGATAACTTCACAGAGACTCTTCCTGACCACCCCATCCAACATAACCATTTCCAGCCACTTCTAGCACCACCACTCTGCTTTATTGTCTTCCTAGCACTTGCAACAATAAATAATTACCTTAGTCCATTCCCTTTGCTGGAATGGAAACTCCCAAGAGAGGAGGACTATCTTGGTCCGTTTGGCTGTTACAACAAAATACCAGTTTTTAAGACTGGGTGGCTTAAAAACAATAGACATTTATTGCTCACAGTTCTGGAGGCTGGAAGTCCAAGATCAGGGTACCAGCATGGTCAGGTAAGAGCCCTCTTCTGGGTCAGACTTCTGTGTCCTCACATGGTAGAAGGGGCAAAGGAGCTCTGTGAGATCTCTTTTACAAGAGCACTAATCCTATCCACGAAGGCGCCACCCTCATGATCTAATCACCTCCCAAAGAACCATCACCCCCAACCCCCCGCCACCTTCTAACACAGGGTGTTAGGATTCCAACATATAAACTTGGGGAGGATGTAACCATTCAGAACATAGCCAGGACCTTGTCTGTCTGGTTCAGTCCTGAATCTCCAGGGCACAGAACAGTGCCTGGTCCACAGCAAGCACTAAAGCACTGACTATTAAATGAATCAGTAAATGGATGATTAAATCATGGGAAATACTTTAAATACTTTTGGCTGAGTTTACTTCTATCATGTATTTAACTTGGAGGACAATTAAAGATCATGCTACTGTACATTCCCATGTCTCTATCAAAAGAATTTATTCCTTCCATCTTTGTGCCTTCCCACCCCCAATAGGAAGCCCAAGAATTCTGGGCCACTCTTCAAGCTATGAAGCCGATTCTTTTCTTATTGTCTTATGCAAAAACAAATAATTTAACAAGTGAGAAACCAAATCCCTCTACAGACAGACTGCATTCAGAGACTTTATATTGAACTGTTGAGGACACATTGCAAACAGGCAGCCTGGTGCTGGAGTGCAGTTTCTCAGGGTACAGATTTGAGAGGATGCCCTCTCCCATGGTGTTGCCCTAAGCTGTGATCACTCTGTGCACCTGTGAAACTGAGCTCCCAAAGTAACAGTTCCTTAGTTACAGAACCCTCTCAGTGTAATCAACATGGCAAATATTTATTAAGCGCCATGTGCCCAGCACTATTCTAAGCACTTTCATATGTACTACAGGCCCTCAATCTCATATCCTCATTTTGAAAATCCAAAACCTCTGAAAACAGGAAGATTTTGTAAGTCACTTGGCAGCAAACCTTACCTCTGGGAGGTCCTTCATGGTTTTTTTTTTTTTTTTTTTTTTTTATAAATACTAGTTATAGGCTATTTTAAACATACCAGTTTTTTTTTTTTTTATAGCTACTTTATTTATTTATTTATTTATCTATTTGGCTGTGTTGGGTCTTCGGTTCGTGCGAGGGCTTTCTCTAGTTACGGCAAGCGGGGGCCACTCTTCATCGCGGTGCGCGGGCCTCTCACTATCGCGGCCTCTCTTGTTGCGGAGCACAGGCTCCAGACGCGCAGGCTCAGTAGTTGTGGCTCACGGGCCCAGCTGCTCCGCGGCATGTGGGATCTTCCCAGACCAGGGCTCGAACCCGTGTCCCCTACATTAGCAGGCAGATTCCCAACCACTGCGCCACCAGGGAAGCCCCCCTTCATGGTTTTTATCCACCTTCTTTACTGCAAGTGTCCCTGTGTG
Source organism: Balaenoptera musculus (assembly GCF_009873245.2). Taxonomy (NCBI): domain Eukaryota; kingdom Metazoa; phylum Chordata; class Mammalia; order Artiodactyla; family Balaenopteridae; genus Balaenoptera; species Balaenoptera musculus. Next base: position 123,584,429 of record NC_045785.1, on the reverse strand, counting down.
TCACATAGAATTCCAGATGTTGTGGAAGGAAGACTTCGTGGTTCCAAACCCTTCCTGAGTGACAGGAGCATCTTTTGTTATAATATTTGATTTAGTCCCTGACTTTTCTACTTTGACCTCCAGGAGGGGAGAGAGACTGGAGACTGAGCTAATCACCGATGGTCAATGGTTTAATCAATCATGCCTATGGAATGAAATCTCCACAAGAATCCTAAACAACAAGGTTCATTCAGAGTTCCCAAACTCCACAGGGACAGAAGCTCCTATGCTCCAGCCCTAGTCCTTGCCTTATGTACCTCTTCACCTGGCTGTTCATCTCTATCTTTTATTATATTACTTATAATAAACTAGTAAACATAAGTAAGTGTTCTCCTGAGGCCTGTGAGCTGCTGTAGCAAATTATCAAACTTGAGGAGGGGGTCATGGAAACCCCCAGTTTGTAACCAAGTTGGAAAGAAGTGTGGGTAACCTGGGGACCTACTACTTGTGATTGGCATCTAAAGTTCTAAAGGGGGGGGGGTGTAGTCTTATGGGACTGAGTGCCTAACCTGAATGGTCTGAACAAGCTCTGGGTAGTTGGTGTCAGAACTGAATTGTAGGACACCCATTTGGTGCCAGAGAGTTGAGGTGGTTGATGTGGGAAACCTATACAGACACATTTGATGTCAGAAGTGTTGTGAATAGAAGAAAGGTTTTTTTTTAGCCATTGACAATAATTTAAGGACTTTTTTTTTTTTGAGGATTATTTAGAATAAATAAAAAGCTGGAATGACTTTTTATTGAAAATAAAAAGAGAAGTGCTTACAGCAAAGGAAACCATAAACAAAAGAAAAAGACAACCCTCAGAAAGCGTGAAAATATTTGCAAATGAAGCAACTGACAAGAGATTAATATCCAAAATATACAAACAGCTCATGCAGCTCAATATCAAAAAAACAAACAACCCAATCAAAATATGAGTGGAAGAGCTAAAGAGACATTTCTTTGAAGAAGACATACAGATGGCCAAAAAGCACGTGAAAAGTTGCTCAACATCACTAATTATTAGAGAAATGCAAATCAAAACTACAATGAGGTATCACCTCACACCAGTCAGAATGGCCAACATCAAAAAATCTACAAACAATAAATGCTGGAGAGGGTGTGGAGAAAAGGGAACCCTCCTACACCATTGGTGGGAATGTAAATTGGTACAGCCGCTATGGAGAACAGTATGGAGTTTCCTTAAAAAAACTAAAAATAGAATTACCATATAACCCAGCAATCCCACTCCTGGGCATATACCTGGAGAAAACCATAATTTGAAAAGATACATGCACCCCAATGTTCATTGCAGCACTATTTACAATAGCCAGGACATGGAAGCAACCTAAACGTCCATCAACAGAGGAATGGATAAAGAATATGTGGTACATATACACAATGGAATATTACTCAGCCATTAAAAAGAACAAAATAATGCCATTTGCAGCAACATAGATGGACCTACAGATTGTCATACTGAGTGAAGTAAGTCAGACACAGAAAGACAAATATCATGTGATATCGATTATATGTGGAATCTAAAAAAAAAGGGTACAAATGAACTTACTTATAAAACAGAAGTAGAGTCACAGATATAGAAAACAAACTTATGGTTACCAGGGGATAAGGTGGGGGAGGGATAAATTGGGAGTTTGGGATTGACATATACACACCACTATATATAAAATCGATAACTAAAAAGAACCTGCTCTATAGCAGAGGGAACTCTACTCAGTATTCTGTAGTGGCCTATATGGGAAAAGAATCTAAATAAAAGAGTGGATATATGTGTATATATATATATATATATATATATATATACATATATATATATATATATATAGCTGATTCACTTTGCTGTACACCTGAAACTAACACAACATTGTAAATCAAGTATACTCCAATAAAAATTTTAAAAAAAAGAGAGAGAGAGAAGTGCTTAAGGAGGCTAAAGGCTCTGGCCAGGTCCTCAAGGTCTGACAGGGAGGCCACGGCAGCCTTTTCCCACTGCAGGGCTCCCCTGGCTACGCATCTATGGGGAAGGGCTCCCACTAACAAACCTGCTTTAACTCTCAACAAATCCTCTCAGGACTTCATGGGTAAACATGGGTAAATATTTTTAAAAGCTGAAATGTCACAAAAAATTTAAGTGGATCCCTTCTCAAAAGGGAAAAAAAACCCTCAGGAAGAGTTCCATAAATCTTTATTTTTACTGCGCCCTCTTCACAGAACTCAGTTCTGTTCTATTTCAACAAAAACAAAAAATAACGCAGGAGGCTACAAATAAGAAAAGAGTTTATTTGGAGTCTTAAGAATTGTAATTTGGGAGGCATAGATTCAGGTAACTCTGAAAGAGTGCTCTGAGGAAGAGAAAGCATCAGGGACTTACAAAGAAGAAAAGCCACCAGGCCGTTAAGAGTTGCCTGGAGAGAACTGTGATTGACTCTGACTGCAGTCAGAAAATATTTGTCCTTAAGGAATCACAAGTTGTTTTAGTGTAGGGGTTCCCATAAGCAGATAGACTATCACAAGTTATTTTAGGGTAAGGGTCCAATAAGTATCTTGCGTTTCTGACAGGTGTTCTGGATGACATCATCAGGTCAAAAGGTCAGATTCCGTCCAGGCTGAGACATGCATAAGTCACACTTTCTTGCTCCATTTTAGAGAGCTCTCTTAGCATCACTGACTCCATTTTATAATTTTTAAAAAAAATTTAATTAATTAATTTATTTATATTTTTTAATTTTTGGCTGTGTTGTGTCTTTGTTGCTGCGCGAGGGCTCTTTCTAGTTGCGGCAAGCGGGGGCCACTCTTCATCGCGGTGTGCGGGCCTCTCACTATCGCGGCCTCTCTTGTTGCAGAGCACAGGCTCCAGACGCGCAGGCTCAGTAGTTGTGGCTCACGGGCCTCGTTGCTTCGCGGCATGTGGGATCTTCCCAGACCAGGGCTCGAACCCGTGTCCCCTGCACTGGCTGGTGGATTCTTAACCACTGCGCCACCAGGGAAGCCCCCATAAGGCAAATTTTTAAAGGTCTTTTAATTAATTCTAGTTACTGTATCTGGTATTCTAGCAGTCACCCAGGTTACTAACACTGCCTTCAGTCACAATTTAAACTCCAAAACTAAATCATCTCCCATGTTATGAAAGCCTGTGATTATTGGAAATAAGGCACATGATATAGTAAATGTGGCTTTTCTACTCTGCAAAATATCCTTACATTAAACATATAAATATTCATCAAACACTGGTTTAAGTAATGGTGTGTATGGAGCGAGATCTAAATGACATAAGGCTCTATATGCAAGCCACGTAATATCTTGACAATTCACCTCTATCTGTCACAACTTAGCTTTCATTTCCCTTCTTGCTTTTAGGAAAAACTATTAACAAAAAGCTAGGCCAGGGACTTCGCTGGTGGTCCAGTGGGTAAGACTCTGCGCTCCCAATGCAGGGGGCCCGAGTTCGATCCTGGTGGAGGAACTAGATCTGGCATGCAAGCTGAAACTAAGAAGTCCGCGTGTTGCAATTTAAAAAAAAAAAGGTTCCCACATGCCGCAACGAAGATCTGGCGTGCCGCAGCTAAGACCTGGCACAGCCAAAATAAACAAATAAATAAATAGATATTAAAAAAAAAAAAGCCATCCCTATCACCCTACACCTTGCCATGTCACTCCTGCACTTTTTTTTGGGCGCACGGCATGTGGGATCTTAGGTATGTGGGCTCTAGTTCCCCAACCAGGGATCGAACCCGTGCCTTCTGCAGTAGAAGCACCGAGTCTTAACCACTGGACTGCCAGGGAAGTCCCAACTCCTGCACTTTTTTGATAAGTGAAGATTTTGACTCCGAGCCTAAGCCTCTCAGAGGTTGTGGAGAAGAAACAAGAGGAACATAAGAATAGCTGTTCTGAATTCAGTGCATTGCCTGACACTTTAAGACCTCGGACCACAGTCAACTTCTCATTCACCGCAAACTAGCTAGCCAGTGATTTTTCCTTCTTTCCAGTGAAAGCTTTACCTATATAGGTAGCTTCTGTTTGCCTGGGAGATAAAACAGGTCACGTTAACATTGAACTCTAGCTCTATGGCCCTCATCTCCACTCAACACAGTGGGACCTCTATTCCTCTCCAAGCTTCTACTGTCACCGAGATGTCTCTCACAGGCTCAAAACAAATGAGCTCAACCTCCAGTGTCTGCTGAAGCCACCTCTGCCTGCACTGCTGCATGAGGGCCCTTCTTCTGCTGTCAGAACCATTAGTCCAGCCACTTTCAGGGGGCACCACTGTGTTAGGCACTGCAGATCTGCGCCAGCCCACAGCTGCTCCACTGTTGCCAAACATTACTGCCACCATAAGCACTTCATGTGGTTGAGTTTTTTTTTTTTTAGTCACTTCTTCCCCTTTCCATCATGTTCCATTTCTAGACTAAGGCATGAGACCAGGGGAAAGCACAGAGCTGGTCTGGAGAACAAATATAAATTGTAGATGCTTTTCTGAATTCATAACTGAACACTAAAGTTATGTAACCGCACCAATCCCAAATACCCGTCTTTCTCACCTCTTAGTATTTGTGTTCTATGTTAATCACCTCTCTTTGAGTGATGGGATGCCACTCCAAGATTATAAAAGAAAAGTTATGAAAAGACTCTGGCTTCTATCTTGCTGGCCTTCTTTCTCCCTCATTTAGTTGCTTCAAGGGAAGCCAACTGCCATGGTGTGAGCTGCCCTACGGAGGGGCCCATGTGGCAAGGAATGGAGGGAGGCTTCCAGCCCACAGCCAGCAAGAAACTGAGGCCCTCAATCCAACAACACACAAAGGACTGAATCCTACCAACAACCACGTGAGTGAGCTTAGAAGTGGATCCGTTCCCAGTAGATCCCTGGGATGACTACAGCCCTTGGCGTGATCCATTTCCCCTACACAGCTGAACATGCCTGTCTCCCACCAATGGGTCTTCACACTCCCTTCATCAACAGCTGCCTTCCCAACACATCATGTCTCCATGCCCATGTACATTCTAGGTCCTCTGTGTAAAACTCTTCCCTTCCTTCTCTCTCTCCCACCTTCGCATTGTCTGCCAATCTTCTACCTATCCTTCAAGTTTCAACTCAAGAATTGTCTCTGATATGAAGCCTTTCCTTGAGGGTATGCCTAGGTTCCTTCTTCTGTGTTTCCTTTGCCCTTTGTATAGTCCTCCATATAGCACTAATGACATTGAATTATAATTTTTCTATTTGCTTACCTGCTAATTAACTAGGCAGAAATTTTCCTTAAGGGCAGGGACAATGTCTATTAATATTTGGTTTCTCAGCACCTATCACTGTGCCCCCAGGTCTTGGCTAGCACTCAATGTATACTTGTGAAAGGCATAAATTTAATACACAAATGCATACATAGTGATAATTTTGGCATCTGGCAGGCAAAGTGGACATATATCTTGTTATAGGTACTCTTTTATTTGTACTCCTTAAATTATTATGATAATGATGTGAAAGACTGGCTTTTAGTGTAAATTCTAATTTAATAATTTTCTTCAGACTCACAGATAACTTTCTTTTCCTATTTAATATTAGTAAATCATTGAAATACTAGGAAGATTACTCTTCTAAAGCTTAGTTGATGTGCTTTTGATCTAAAACACTTAATTCAAAAGATATTTGATAATATGTCTTTTTATGTACCAAGCACTATCCAGGCAGGTGGAAAACATGTCCTGTAGACTGACAGGAATCAAGAATTATTTCCAAAACATCTGGAAAACCACTGTTAGTCAAATGTAAGTATGCATGAAATACAAAACTTAAGGTAGTCAACAAAAGGGTAGCTTTGTAATACTATTTTTTTTAAGGTATTTTAAAAAAACTTATTTATTTTATTTATTTATTTTTGGCTGCGTTGGGTCTTTGTTGCTGTGCACGGGCTTTCTCTAGTTATGGTGAGCGGGGGCTACTCTTTGTTGCGGTGTGCGGGCTTCTCATTGTGGTGGCTTCTCTTGTTGCAGAGCACGGGCTCTAGGTACCTGGGCTTCAGGAGTTGTGGCTCGCGGGCTTAGCTGCTCCGCGGCATGTGGGATCTTCCGAGGATAGGGCTTGAACCCGTGTCCCCTGCATTGGCAGGCAGATTCTTAACCACTGCACCACCACTGAAGCCCTGTATTACTATGTTTTAAAGTCTGGGAACATTCGATTAAAGTGAGGGTGGATGATAAAAAGTGTGAAGGAAAGGACATCTGATTAATGAAAAATAATATGCATGGGCATTTTCTCCCTGAAAGTAGGTGTAGGCTGTGAAACTTCTCAGTAGCTGCTTGAGGAATTCCCAGACATTTTGTAAAGTTATTTTTTCAGAAGGCATTTTTTTTTTTTTTTTAAACAGAGGCCACAGTGGAAAGCATTCAATTTCAAAAAGAGATTAAATGAACAATCTACAGATTTGCAGCATAGAAAGTAGGAACAGAAAGAGTGGAACAAAAGCTAACAATCACTAAGATAACAACTAGAAATTACTGAGCATTTACTATGTCCCAGGAGCTATGTTGGGTATTTTACATTATCTCATTTAATTGCCACAAAACCCAATGAGGTAGGAGGTATTATTTTCCTCTTTTTAATGAGGAGGAACTCATCCTATCACAGTCATGCTTAAGTCGCTAACTCCAAAGCTAGCTTTCTTCACCACGTCACTAAGCAACCTACTATTTGAAACATGTATACTGCAAAGCAGAAAGTTCCTGAGCTATTGCAGACAGCCTGAGAACATTCTGTGGTTGGTATAACTGTTCTGATACAATTCATTTTGTCAGTAGCATGTAATGGATGCCTGCTGGATGTCTGGCATTGCATTCAGTGCTGGGATATGGAGATAACGTAGCCACAGCTCCTGAACTAGATGAAACTTGGGCTGGCAGTGACCCAGACAAATAAACAAGGGTAACACCATGTAAAAGGGTGCGTCCTTCACCAGGATCGAACCCAGATGTAAGGAGAAGATCACTATTTCCCGATGGGTCTGTGGGAGTTGGGGATCAGTTCAGGCTGTTCAAATATGGACAGAAAGTCCAGATGAGAAGCAGTGGGATTTGGATGGTTGATCCAGCCACTCCTGGCTAAGGGCTTTTCCCAGTACTCCAATGTGGAGGGTTTGCTAAGAGGTGAAGCACCTGTTGCTATCCTTGAATGTCTCCATTCAGTTGTCCTCATTGGCTAAATGTTGATTTTATAAGGCTCTATGTGCAAAGAATTCCATCAGATATTACTCATTAACTCAGTTAGTCATTCGATAAATATTTATTGAGTGCCTACTCTGCACTGAGGATATGGAAATGGACAAGACAGACGACATTCCTCCTCTCCTGGAGCTTACGTTCTGGCAAGGGAGACAATGAACAAATACCTAACTAAATAAATATGGTTGTTGCAGAGTGTGATGATTGCTATTGTTGGGAGGGGAAAATTTCCCCCTTCCTCTCTTGGTTTTTTTAGCTGGTCGAATAACTAAAGTGACATAAGACAGATTAACCGGAGAAAAACAAATTTAATTAAGTACTGTGGGGAATCCACATACCATGAAAGATTCCAAAGACAGTCATGCTAAATGAGATCTATATGTCATTCCAGACTAAACAGAAAGGGGTAGAAATCTGGGACTTCAAAGGGAAAGAAAGCAATTCAGAGGAAGATGAAAAAGAGCAAACGTTTGGTAAACAAATGTTTTCTGCACCATACAGAAGCAATAGGTTGCAGAGAGGAATTTTAACAAACAGACTTTGCTGGGTTCTGTGAAAGGAAACTAAAAATGGAGTAGGTATTCCTAAGAGAGCTCTCTAAAATGGAGCCAGGAGGCTACTAAAGAATTATGACTTATGCACATCTCAGCCGGGATGGAATCTGACCTTTTGACGTGATGAAGTCATCCAGACACCCACAACACCCGCCAAATACTCAAAATATTAATTGGCTCCTTACCCTAAAATAACTTGTGACAGTCTATTTGTTGGACCCCTACCCTAAAACAACTTGTTATTCCTTATGGACAAATATTTTCTGACTGCAGTCAAAGTCATCACAATTCTTGCCAGGCTACTTTTAACAACCTCGTGGCTTTTTGGGGTTTTTTGGCTTTAACAACCCCTGACTCTTTCTTTTTCTCAGCACACTCTTTCAGGGTTACCCAAATCTGTGTCTCCTGAATTGCAATTCTTAAGGCCCCAAATAAACTCTTTCCTTCTTTGCAGCCTCCTGCATTACTTTTTGGTTGACAGCTCTTCCCTGTCTACAACAACTAGTTCATGTTATACTATAGTTATCTATGGTGATAGCTCCCTTCCTGGAACAGGTCCTCTGCTACTTTTAGGCAGTTAGGGGGAAGGTCAAAGATTCTTCCCAAGTCTTTGGGCCTTGGTTGTTTTCAGCTCCAAATAATCTACATGCTTCTAGCACTTGAAATCCTGGGCATTGAATTTCAATACAGCTGTCATCACTGCAGAGAATAAAGAAATAGGACAGAAACAGGATGTCCTACAGAATATTCAGAGGGCTCTTAAACTTAGCCAATTTTCTCTCAAAAAAGGATGATAGCTTCATCTTCTCATCAAAGGCTCTAAATAGTAATGAATCAAATGAATGAATCTTGGCATTGTAACTCCTTTGAATTATCTCATGTTGTTCTATAGATATGCAGTTAAAAGGCATTTTAAAAATCTTAGATTGGATGATGCAATCATACCAGAGCTTCTTGAAGGGACCAAAGAAGCACCAACATTGTTTACTAGGAAGAAAATGCCTCATGAATAAACAGAAATCTCCAGAAAAAAAAAAATTCACATGCCAAAGTGGTACATCTTGGGGCGACTTATTCTGAACTACTGCACTATGAAAGAAATAAACAGGGTTGTCCAGTGGAGAATAACCAAGGAAGACCTCTTAGAAAGAGTGGTCAGGGAGGCGCCTTTAAGAAGTGACATCTGAGTGGAGATCTGGATGTGAATGAGGTAGCCAAGCCCGCAGCTGAGGGAGGAGCATTTTGTGCAGACTTAACAGCCAGTGCAAAGACAGACACTGAGGGGAGGTGCTTAAAACTGGAGGTTTTTAGACCTTCTTCTCATGCTCAGATGCATGAGGCCAAGTTCTAGGCACCTGTGTTGTAATGGGGCTATAATAGGGCTTACTGTTGTTTCATAGACTAGCAATAGTGGTATAGCAATAAACAAGAAGGATTTTGTAGTCCTCTTGCAAAAAAAGTGTTCATGTTCTAAAACTTACAAAAGGCCCCTGTTTTGCATGTTAACAGAAAAACAGAGTATACAACCAAAAGAGGTATCAGATATCATCTAATCCAAATCGTCATTTTAGAGTCGAAAACAGTGGTCCAAAAAGGTGAGATGGAAGTCCCACGTTCACATGACTTGATAGTGGCGGAGGTGAGATTAGAACTCCAAATTTGAAACTCCATATGCTCTTTTCCTTAACAGGTTAGGGATGAAGTATTTGTAATTGGTAGGCACTCAAATAATTTGTATTAAATATTTGTTTTGAAAATGATAAACCTGATTTTCCTCCTCTCAGATTTCTCCCACTTAGTTTTCCATCTAGCTCGAAGCTCTCCCAAATTCAGTTGTTATAAAGGAAACCAACTTTGACTAAGGTGCTCACCCCCTTAACCCGAATGTGCAAGCAGTGTGTGTAACACACTTTGGCCACCAGAGGGAACTGAAGGCTGCTACTCAGAGTAAAAGTTCTCATTTCTGTACCCAAGTTCTGATGCTGTAGCCTGAGAATCTTCCTGAGAATATGGGGAGGCGGAGTTGGAGGCAGGACATGGAGGCGGGGCTTCGGCTCACATACCTGTAGCCCCCACCTGCTCAGGTGACTGGCCCAGGGCAGCTGAGGGAAGTTACCTCACCTTTGCTGAACGCCTCAGAGAGCCAGGTCCGCCAGAGCCAGAGCTGACAAACTCCTGCACCAGCACCACCACGCGGCATTTATAACAACGATGAAAATGGGGGTTTGAGGCCAGGCCAAAAAGATGAGGACTCACCCTGAGGAGATGTGACCGAAGCTTATAATTATAAAGACGGCAGGTTAGGTGGTATGAGCTTACTTACCAATTCCCAGAGTATCAGAAAGAGGAAGCACCCCTGAAGAGACTGAAGAGACCTTTTTAGGAGGAACAAAGGGAAATGCCACTTACATGGGGTGAGGGGTCAGCAAGGGCAAGACATTTGTGAAACCACTGCCTCCAAGCTTGATGACTTAGGCCCATAACTGGCTTCCATGAGTTCAAATTCGTGCATGGTGCTAACACATATATGCCGAATCTAAAAAAAAAAAAAAAGGTTCTGAAGAACCTAGGGGCAGGACAGGAATAAAGACACAGACATAGAGAACGGACTTGAGGACACGGGGAGGGGGAAGGGTAAGCTGGGACGAAGTGAGAGAGTGGCATGGACATATATACACTACCAAATGTAAACTAGATAGCTAGTGGGAAGCAGCCGCATAGCACAGGGAGATCAGCTCTGTGCTTTGTGACCACCTAGAGGGGTGGGATGGGGAGAGTGGGAGGGAGACACAAGAGGGAGGAGATATGGGGATATATATATACACATATAGCTGATTCACTTTGTTATACAGCAGAAACTAATACAACATTGTAAAGCAATTATACTGCAATAAAGATGTTAAAAAACAAACAAATTCGTGCACGGAATCCTGATAATCCCTGAGTGTCTCTGTCTGAGAGACTCCTGGGCCAGGAGCAGTTTATAAGGTGTTAAATTTGGGGGCTTCTATCTGTCCCACTGGGACCCTTCCTGCTCTTCGGTGCGGATAGTGAAGTAAACGGAAAGGAGGAGCATACGTGGAAAACGCAGCATTTCCTCTCAGATGCCAGGTAGTCATATCCAAAGGTATTAAAGGAAGGCGTACGGGTGAAGAGACTGGTCCTTTCCTAGTAGTATGACTTAGGCAACTGCTTAATTTCTCTAAGCCTCCGTTTTTCCATCCGTCAAACAAAACAAATCCCATTTAGGACGATTTCCCAATCCTGACAGCGGCGGGGCGGAGCGGTAGGAAGGTGGATAAACAGCCGGGTCCCAGCAGGCTGAGGAGCCGGCCTAGGGACACGCCCTCCCGCCCACCACTCCCGTACTCCGATTGGTCCTCTTCGGAGGGACGGGGCTGGCTTTCCCGCGGTGGGCGGGGCCGGTAGCGCAGGGCGGGGCCGGTAGCGCTGGGCTAGGTTTGGACCTCCTAGGTCGCAGGGCTCCGGACTCTCGCTGGGGTCATCGCCATGGCCGGGTGTGCCCGCGGGTCCGCGCGTGCCGTGCTCGCCTTCCTGCTGGCGCCCGCGCTGGTGGCCCTGCTGGTGGCGCCGGCGCGGGGCCGGGGTGGCCGGGGCCACGGGGACTGGGGCGCCGCCGAGCTGCTGCCGCCCCGCGAGAACGCGGCGCTGGTGGCTCGCTTCGTGACGAACGTCTGCGACTGGGGCGCGCTGGCCACCATCTCCACTCAGGAGGGGGTGCGCGGCCGGCCCTTCGCCGACGTCTTATCGCTCAGCGACGGGCCCCCGTCCAAGGGCAGCGGCGTGCCCTACTTCTACCTGAGCCCTATGCAGCAGTCGGTGGGCAACCTGAAGGTGAGCGGGCGGGGCCGTGTGGCTCCGCGGGTCGGAGCGCGAGCTTTTCGACTATAGCTTGAATTCTGCCTGCGAAGGAGAGCCAGCCTCGTAGAGATAAGAATGTGAACCCAGCCCAAACCCCTGCCTCTTCTCTCCCGCGCTGGCCGGGCTGACATTGCAGCTTTCCAGTTGTTGGGCAACTAAATACCAGGAATTTCACACACGCCCTCGCCACCGCGCCACGCACTTGGGGCGAATTCTTTACCAGCACCTGGAAGACTTCTCAGCCCTGAGTCGTCTTGAGGCACGGTGTCTCATTAACTGGGCTTTAATTATTAAAAGCTTTACCGGGTGTAGAGGCTGTTGGGTAGTTTAGCACTTTGTATAAGTGGCTTCGGGATTTCTCTTTGTCACCGCTTCTTTTGAACTAAGGATTTTCCCTTCAGCAGCATGAAGCGAACAGACAACTTCGTGAATGATTATTGCAGTCTTTAGGCCTCGTGTGCACATGAGCTTCCCCGTTAGGGATCAGACCTTTTGGAGGGCCATGTCCTTACCCTTTGCCCACCATCTGGGGCAAGGCCAGGTTAACACCTCTCTGGTGGACCCCTGCTGTGTCAAGAGCGGTGTCACAGCTTGGGAGACTAGAGCCATACTGAGTCCAGGAATGGAGCCTGATTTGGGGAAGGTTCTTTTGACAAAAGATCCCAGGTTTGAGGTTAACACTGTTGATAGAAATAAGATGAAAGAAACCTGATATTTGCTGAAGCACTCACCGTGTGCCAGGCTGACCTTTCCATTCATCTTCCACTCATTGTCTCTTTTAATAACCCTTTGAGGGGGGTATTACCATCCTCATTCTGCAGATGAAGAACTTGAGGCTTAGATAGGTTATGTAACTTGCCCAAAGACTTTGGCCACACTTGAATTTCACCCCAGATCCATCTGCCTTCAAAACACAGGTCGTAGAGTGGTGGCCCATGAGCTGATCAGGCCCACAGACTGGTTTTCTTTGGCCCACGCAGAGTTCTGTTTTGTTTTTAATAAATCTGAATTAATTCTCAACATTCAAAAATGGAGATTGCGAGTAAACGTCTAAATTTCTAACTTCTTGAAAAATTGGAAGCTCTGTGGCACTGGGGGCCTGCATTCTTTGAGCAGAACCAGAAGCAGCTGCCTCCTTTAGCCAAGACACATACACCCCCTTCACCATTTTCTTATTCCCAGCCCACTCCGCTCCACTCCCTTAGACATTTGCTCAGAGCAAGCTCATTCCACTCCCACCTTGTGCTGTTCAAACTTGGCTGCAAATACAGTCACCTGGGAAGACTTTTAAAAAGGCAATTCCAAGACATTTTACTAAAAACACATATTATAAAACAAAAAAAAACAAAAAACACCCCAAATCCCTCCTTGATGCTTCTAATATTGGGGGAGGGCAGTGAGAACCACTGCTACACATGAATATATTTAAACTTCTGCTGATACTATCTTCCTCATTTTAGGAAATGTGGAAACTCAAACTCAGAGGTGCAGAGACTCACTTGTGACTAGTCAGCTAATGGCTGTCAGGTGGAACTTGAGCTCAGGTCTTTGACATCTCTAGAAAAAGACAGTGGTGAGGCACTTACCCAGGATTTCAGGTCTGTGATTGCAGTGAAAAGGCATGGCCACATCAGAATTAGTCTGAATCTGATGCCGGCAATTAACCAGTTAAAGCTGGTTTCTGCTTTCTACTTTTCCTCCTCCTTCTGACCTCTGTCTTCTTCCTGTCTGTTCTTGTATACCTTACCCACCAGATTTACATGAACAAAATACCACTCAGCATTGCCGTCTGCCCAGAAACCTTTAACAACATCTGGCTGCATAGAGCTGCATAGGATTCACCTGGGTGTTTGTTAAAAATGCAGATACCTGGGCTGGGAATGGAGCCCAGAAATCAGCATTTTAACAAGCTCTCCAGGCAAGTGGTTCTTGGAAAGCACTGACAGATGCCAGCCTATAAAATACAATCTTGACTCCTTAGCTTGGAGGTGAACCACCCTTACTACCCCCAGCCCCTGACCTCTCCCCCACCTTGTCCCCAACCCCCTTCCCTCAGAAAGCCTTTCTTTCAAGCAAATTGGGTTTTCACTACTCACAGTCGTGTCTTACACTTTCCCAGTTCTGTGTTTTTGCAGTTACCATTCCCTTTACCTTTAATACGTCTTCCCACTTTTGTGCTGATTTGCCTATGTTATAGGGCTTTCTAGGGTTTCCATATCACTCCAGGCTGTGCTGACATCTTCTTACTCTGAACTTCAAATACACTTAACTGTACCATTCCCTTGGCAATTAGTTATGTGCTGCTTTTTGACCTATTCTGCGTCTTTGTGTTGCATTTAAAAAATTTTATTTATGTCTGACTTTTCAACCAGATTATAAACTTACAGAGAAGGGAAAGACCTTATCTGAGTCTCCCCCTCCCTTATTTTTGGTCTCCTATAGTGCCTTACCTAATAGTTTGTTGACAGCAAACATTTGGCCTAATGATTCCAAAGAGATCTCTTTATGACTCACTGTTTTGATGGGTCACTGTGAGATGGCACAATTCCCCACACAAGACACTTGGGGTTTAAAACACTAAATACAACATGTGAATTTTACTGTAATCTGTCAACAGTGCCTTTTATGAAGCTGATTTCTGAATAAGAAAGAGTTAGGAATTTTGCTTGCATCACATTTTTAATCTAAGAATTCTCTTATTGCTAGAACAGGAATGAGCAACTTCTCCAGTTTTGAAATCACATGACAGTTTCTGCTAGCATAAGATAACCAAGAAGCATGATTCAGCTACTTTCTTGCTTAAATTGTACAGTTAGCTAGTTGAGCCACTGTGGTATTTTTATGCACTAGTTTCACATTAGTCTAATCCTTTAGTCTTTCAGTGAAGACTAGAGATCAGCCTTGTATTTGGGTGGTACTGTAATTATAATTCCTCTGGTGAATATGGGACAAATTAAGAGTTTAAGAGAAAAAAAGCGTTAAAATAATTCTTACCAAGTCAATTAATTTTAAATATGAAACAACCTCCAACACACCTTTTTTGGAGAGAGGGTAAAGATCAGTCTCTATCCAAGTAGTAATTTTCCCAAGTGGAAGGTGGTATTTTCCAGTTCATTGTTTCATGGAAGAACGGTCAAGCTCTGGGGACGGTATGCAACTTGTGAAATTTATTACCTTTCCAGAGACAGTATTTCACATGAGAGGTCTTCATTTTCTCTCTACAGGAGAATCCATATGCTACGCTGACCATGTCTTTGGCAGAGACTAGTTTCTGCAGGAAATATGGATTTGATCCCCAAAGTCCCCTCTGTGCTCACATAATACTGTCAGGAACTGTTATCAAGGTAAATAGTTATCCTACAAGAACAGATACTTGTTTCAGAAGAGCATCATGTTATTAACAATGAAGGAAGAGATATCTTAGAATAAAATAAAATTGATTTGTGGTTGAGATACAGAGTTAGAATATGTTCTGGTATGTAATTTCATGAAAGCTAACGGTTTTAATCAGTTGCTTTCATATAGGTGTTCAATAAGATATTTATGAGGAAAACGAACTATTTTTTGAAGCCGAACAGATATAACAGCTATTAAGCATGTATATGAGGAACATCTGCCCAGCCAAAGTTTATACTCCTGACCATGTTGTACGTTGTACAATATTTCCCATGTTTGGGTTCCTTGTCTCCATATTTTAACAGTGGCTTAGAGCAGAGAGTGGATTTAGTAGGTTAAAAGGGGAGTATCCATTATTAAATACTAGAAATGAATTTAGACAGTTTGGGGTGAGTGCTAGAGGGAAGAGGTTAAATAAAATCGTGGGAAGGGCAAAGGGCGAGGTGTCATGGGAACTGATCTGATCGCCAAGCAGCAGACCAGCTTCTTGACCTTGTCAATCATGAATACCTCAGATAAGTTTTATCTGTGGTCTCAAAATTCTATGTGGATGCATCTCTAGAGTTGAGTGTCCTTCACTGGCAAGAGAAAGAGGGGCAGCAGATACTCTTGAGTTCCATTGTGCTTCTTCTAAAGACTTTTATCCTTTGTGTACACTCATCTACGTGTTTAACATGTGCATGTAATGGGATAAAAGTGCTAATGTTACATAGCATAACCACCAGTAGCATTTTATTATAGCACTTTGTGCCAATTACTCTGATAGCTCAAAATTGCTATTTAGCAGTGAAAATTGGTACTCATGATGGTTTCCCACTTTATTATAGTATGTGTTATCACCAACATTTGAAATCTCCATTGTTCTCTGCATTTCTTCGAACTTCCTTTACTTCCTCTTGATTCCATAAGATCAGAATTTATAGTAGATTTTAAAAGTTCTCAGCACAAGGGAAAAAAAAAGAAAAAGAAAAAAGATGAGAAAAAAATTGTGGCTATGTGTGGTGATGGATGTTAACTAAACTTGTGATTATTTTGCAATGTATGCACATATCAAACATTATGTTGTACACCTAAAACTAATACAATGTTATATGTCAATTATAGGTCAATAATTAATTTTAAAAATAAAAATTAAAAAAATCAGGATTTATAACTAAATAAACTCTTTAGGATTTGTGGAATGCTAGAATCACACATTCTTAACAGCCAAGAAAACAAAATGTCACTGCTATGAGTAGGTTTATTTTACATATGTCTTTTAGGTGAGTGAAGCAGAAATGGACGTTGCAAAGAATTCATTATTCATTCGACACCCTGAGATGAAAACCTGGCCATCCAGCCATAATTGGTTCTTCGCTAAGTTGAATATAACCAATATCTGGGTCCTGGACTACTTTGGTGGACCAAAAATAGTGACGCCTGAAGAATATTATAATGCCACATTTCAGTAAGTATTTGCGTGTCTTTCATCTTTCTAATATTACAGCCCTTTTCAGTGGTCCTCAACCTTCTAAAGCAAGGGGGTCTTAACCATTTCATGTACCATGGATCCCTTTGGCAAGCTGGTAAGGCCTACAACTCCCCTAGGAAAAATATTTTTTAAATGCATAAAGTACACAGGATTACAAAAGAAATCAACTATATTGAAATACCTTTATAAAAATATTTTATAAAATGCGTAGTGTAGTAATATGTTGGCTTTTTAATGAATACGTTAAATAATAAGGTCTAGTAGTGCGTCCATAACTTCTCTGCACTTTCAGAGTAGTGAGAACTGAATATATTAAGACATCTGCAGCAAGTCTACCATGATGTGAGAGTATCTGCGATTTCTATATTTCTGTTGCTGGCCATCACAGATACACTGTCACCACTGTGGTTTATTGCCTACATTCATCACTGAAGAGAATGATACATTTCAGTTAGAGCTTAATGAAAATGAAAACTTTTTTCCATCCCAGTTTTTTCCCGTCACAAACCCCCTGAACTCTATCTACAAACTAGGACACCAGGTGGAGATTCTGTTATTTTTTCTTTTATTTGTCTGCACCCCACGGCTTGAAGGATCTTAGTTACCTGACCAGGGATTGAACCTGGGCCGTGGCATTGAAAGCGTGGAGTCCTAACCACTGGACTGCCAGGGAATTCCTGAGACCCCATTTTAAGGCTATGCTTGTGGGGCCCTGGGTAGAGCCCAGTTCTGACCCGTGAATGGCATTTTCTCATGAGAATCAGACCCGGGTGCTTCCAGACCATGAAGGATCCACATTGAGTCTGAGCACGTGACCCCTGTCTCCTCAACCCCCAGTCCTGTGAGGGTTGGAGGTGGAGGTGTGTGGTGTATCCCGCCAGGAAGCGGATACTTAGAGGGAAGGAGTCATGGGAGAGAATGAACGAGAAGAACATAACCTGAAGATGGGAAAGGGACAGGAAAGAAGGGTCTGATCAGATCCTTTGAAATTAGGTCAGGGTTCAAATGAAGGAATACAGGGACTTCCCTGGTGGTCCAGAGGTTAGGACTTCGCACTTTCTTCAGGGGGCCTGGGTTTGATCCCCAGCTGGGGAACTAAGATCCTGCAAGCTGCGAGGCATGGCCAAAAACAAACAAAACAAAACAACCCCCCCCCCCCCAAAACAAATGAAGGCATACAAGGGACTGGTACTTTTCCCAGGTGACACAGGTCACTCTGGCATGTCTGGCAGCCTCAAGGTCTAGCGGACGGTGATGACAATAACAGTAGCAGTAGCGTTTGTTGAGCATTGCTGGCTGGTGCTGTATTGGCAGCTTTACATGTCTGAACTCACTGAACTCTCACTGCAATCCTATGAGTTAGGTAGTGGTTTTCTTCATTTATGAGATAGAGAGCTGAAGCACAGAAAAGAAAGAAACTGGCCTAAAGCCTTACAGCCAGTAAGCAATGGTGCTGGGATGCAAACCCCAGCATTCTAGCTCCACAGCCCTCAACTTGCTTCTAACCAAGATGTTCTGCTGCCCCTCTGGTTACCTTACTGGCAGCTGACCAGGCTTCAGTTCCAGTGTAATTTAAGCACTTTCTACTTGTAGCAGACTGACTGCTGTTTGTGGAGGTCAGGTGACGATGCTAAGCTAGACCTGTAGGTTGCAGTTCAGGTTTGGGTTTAAATTCTCAGCATTCGTTTATTCTGTCTTATTCTATTGTACAACAGTTCTGTGGTGAACTATTGACTTTCCACCATGATTGTGAGTCTCTTCACAGCAAAGCTCAGGTTTTAGTTTTGGTTTTTCATTCCAAACTGGACCTAGGACAGTACATGGCACAGAACAGGTGTTTAATAAATACTGGCTACTTGTTAGGCTGATCCTTTGAGACAAAGATTCTCGACTTCCTTGTTTGAATAAAGAATCTAACAGTCATGGTGTTTATTCTGCTGCCGTGCATGTAGGAGAAGAGGCCTGGGCCAGTGATTGTCTCCTGGACACGAAAAGCCATCTTACTTTATAGGAAGACAGAGGTAGCAATTACAACATTATGGCAGGGCAACAAATTATCAAGGAGGACGGCCAGTAAGATAATAGGCCTGCTCTTTGAGGTTAAAGTTCACTTTTACAAGACATAACAATCTCTGAAGTACAGTTATCTTTGTATAAATAATATGCCCGAGGACAATGCTTGCTTTAATAACAAAATAAAACTGGGTTTTCCCATAAGTCTCCACACTGAATAAGTGAGTAAAATAGATAAATTTGAGGTTCCCACTTAACACAGACGAGTGGGCCTTTTCTGCAGCTCAGAGATAAAAGGGAGCACTCGCTCCTGTCCTTCTGAGAGGAGGACAGAAGACTAGCCCAGGGAGTGACCCCTCCTGAGACAGGACTCCAGAATCCTAGGAATGGGCAGTGACTTGAAGGTGACCTTCCCGAATAGGTGCCTCTGACTCCATTTCAGAGTCCAGGAGTGGGTGCCCCACCATCCCACCCACCAGGTTTGCCATCAGAACTGTTCAGTAGCCCAAGAGAGTATACAGTAGTTCTTGCCTTGCTGGACTCATATTGAATGGAAGGTTGATGTTTACCCAAAGTATTTGCACTCATGCTTGAGTAAGCGGTTCTCATAAGTATCAGCAATTGCTTCCTCTCACTCTTAAGTCTGAGTAGCAGGCCTCTGGGCTGCCCACGTGTTCCCTGGCAAAGACAGAGGTAATGAGAGGTCACAGATTACAAACCTGCCCGCTCTCCCTTACCTGGAGCTGGATTTCCTGATGGCAGTGGTCGGGGCCGCAACAGGAAAATGGGTCAAGGTCACGTCCCCGGCTGGACGCTGGCTGATTGCTGCTCTTTTGCCCTAATGTTCAGGACCCCTTCTGTTCTCGACTGTTCTTGTCTTTTATTTTATTTTTTTAATAGATTTATTTATTTATTTATTTATTTATGGCTGCGTTGGGTCTTCGTTGTTGCCCACGGGCTTTTTCTAGTTGCAGCGAGCAGGGTCTGCTCTTCGTTGCGGTGCGTGGGCTTCTCATTGCGGTGGCCTCTCTTGTTGTGGAGCACGGGCTCTAGGTGCGTGGGCTTCAATAGTTGTGGCACATGGGCTCAGTAGTTGTGGCTCTTGGGCTCTAGAGCGCAGGCTAAGTAGTTGTGGCACACGGGCTTAGTTGCTCCGCGGCATGTGGGATCTTCCCGGACAGGGCTCGAACCCGTGTCCCCTGCATTGGCAGGCGGATTCTTAACCACTGCGCCACCAGGGAATCCCCTGTTTTTGTCTTTTAAATCTTCAGATATTCTTGAATGAAATGATCACAGCAGCCACAGCTGCTGATGAATGTTTCATCCCGGCAGCGTTTGCTAAGTGTGTCAGCATCATACTTGGAGAGGAGGAATGATGGCCGAGATGAAGATTCCTAGCTAGGCCTGACCCTAAACCAGAACTCAGGAATCTGCATTTTAGCAAACTCAGATGATTCTTTTTTATTTATTTATTTATTTATAAAATTTTTTTAATTTGAAAATCATATATTTGATAAGGGGTTAATATCCAAAATATATAAAGAATTCATACAACTCAATAGGAAATAAAACAAACAATCCAATTATAAATGGGCAGAGGATCCGATTAGACATTTCTCCAAGAAGACACACATGGCCAGGTACCTGAAAAGATGCTCAGCATCACCGATCATCAGGAAAATGCAAGTCAGAACCTCAATGAGATATCACCTCACATGTGTTAGAATGGCTGTTATCAAAAAGACAAGAAATAACAAGTATTGGTGAGGATGTGGAGAAAAGGGAACCCCTATGCACTGTTAATGGGAATGCAAATTGGCGCAGCCACCATGGAAAACAGCATGGAGATTCCTCAAAAACTTAAAAACAGAACTAACATATGTTTCCAGCGCTTCCATTTCTGGATATTTATCTGAAGAAAATGAAAACCTCCAGCAAGTCCATCTTTTCTAATTTGAAAAGATGTATGCACCCCATGTTCATTGCAGCATCATTCGCAGTAGCCAAGATGGGGAAACAACCTGTGTCCATTGATGGATGGATAGAAAAAGAAAATGGGATTGCTGTATCTCTCTCTATAGATATAGGAATATTATTCAGCCATATAAAAGAAGGAAATCCTGTCATTTGTAACAAAATGGATGTACTTTGAGGGCATTATGCTAAGTGAAAAAAGTCAGACAAAGAAAAATACTGCATTATATGTGGAATCTAAACAACAAATAAGCAAACAAACAAAAAACCAAAGCAAAGCAAACTCATAGGTACAGAGAATAGATTGGTGGCTACCAGAGGCAGGGTGGGGCGGGATGGGTGAAACAGGTTAAGGGGGTCAAAAGGTACAAACTTCCTGTTATAAAATAAACAAGTCATGGGAATATAATATACAGCATGGTGACTATAGGTTATAATACCATACTGCAGATTTGACAGTTACTGAGTAAGTAGATCTTAAAAGTTCTCATCCCAAGAAAAAAATTTTGTAACTCTGTGTGGTGATGGACGTTAACTAGACTCCTGATGATCATTTCTCAATGTATACAAACATGGAATCATGATGTTGTACACCTGAAACTAATATGTTATATGTCAATTATACCTCAATTAAAAAAAGAAGTGATTGTATAAGTGTTCAAAGATATAGATGCAGTGTGGCATTTTTTTCTTTTCCTTTTAAATAAATCCTGTATTTAAATCTAAATCATTTTTTTTTTTTTTTTTTGGCTGTGCTGGGTCTGTTGCTGTGCGGGCTTTCTCTAGTTGTGGTGAGCGGGGCTACTCTTCGTTGCAGTGCGTGGGCTTCTCATTGCGGTGGCTTCTCTTGTTGCAGAGCACGGGCTCTAGGCATGTGGGCTTCAGTAGTTGTGGCGCATGGGCTCTGTAGTTGTGGCTCGTGGTCTCAGTAGTTGTGGCTTGCGGGCTCTAGAGCACAGGCTCAGTAGTTGTGGCACACGGGCTTTGTTGCTCTGCGGCATGTGGAATCTTCCCAGACCAGGGCTCAAACCCCTGTCCCCTGCATTGGCAGGCGGATTCTTAACCACTGTGCCACCAAGGAAGCCCTAAACATTTTTTAAAAAATATTTATTTATTTATTTATTTGGCTGCACCGCGTCTTAGTTGTGGCATGTGAGATCTTCATTGCTATGTGCGCGATCTTCGTTGTGGCATGTGGGAACTTTAGTTGTGGCATGCGGGATCTTTAGTTGTGGCTTGCTAACTCTTAGTTGTGGCATGTGGGATCTAGTTCCCTGACTAGGGATAGAATCCGGGCCCCCTGCATTGGGAGTGCAGAATCTTAGCCACTGGACCACCAGGAACGTCCCATGGACTTTAAATCTAATTTAAAGTATTAGATTTTATACTCCAATAAAGATGTTAAAAAAAAAAAAGCATTAGATTTTAGATTATGGAACATTCATATAATGAGCCACAAAGCAGTCATTGGAAGTGATGTAATTAGACATAGACATGTAAAGATGATCACAATATATTAAATTTAAAAAGCAAGTTACAAAATTGTATGTGTCATAAATGCCATTTAAAAACATATAGTAAAAATAACATACTCTAGTAATAGAAAAAAAGTTCTGGCAAGACACATTAAAACCTTACAGTATATAATTCAACAATAAAAATATAATTAATTCAATTAAAAAACAGGCAAAGGATTTGACATATCTATGAATATTACTCAGTCATAAAAAAGAAGGGAATGTTGCCATTTGCTACAACATGGCTGGACCTTGAGGGCATTACGTTAAGTGAAAAAAATCACGAAGAAAGACAAGTTCTGTATGATCTCACTTACTTGTGGAACCTAAAAATAGAAATAAAAAATTAAAAATAACCCCAAACCCTGAACTCATAGATACAGAGAACAGATTGGTGGTTGCCAGAGGTGGGAGGTGGGCGGGGGTGGGTGAAATGGGTGAAGGGGGTCAAAAAGTACAAACTTCCAGTTATAAAATAAGTCATGAGGATATAATGTACAGAATGGTGACTATAGTTATTAATACTGTGTTGTATGTTTGAAAGTTGCTAAGAGAGTAGATCTTAAAAGTTCTCATCACAAGAAATAAACGTAACTATGTGCAGTGATAGAAATTAAGTAGCCTGGGGTAATCATTTTACTATACATACATATTTCAAATCTTTATACTGTGCACCTGAAACTAATATAATGTTATGTGTAAAATAAGCATAATACAAAATATACAGTTAGAAGGAGCAGCAAGAAATATGAAAATCTGAAGGAAGGAGAAATTACTTCGGAATAGTGGGATTAGGGAAGGTTTCATTGGAAGAGTTAGCATATGAGTTGGGCCTTTTAAAGATAGCAATTTGATATGTGTGAAAGGAAGAGAGTATGCTAGGCAAGGGAACAACATAGATTTAAAGAGCAAGAAATTGTGAGATGTGGTCAAAGAATGGTGTTTAGTTTCACTTGGAGGATGGTAGAAGGTAATTTCAGAAGGTAGGTTTGGGCCAGTTTGTAGAAGACATTGAGTATGAGATTAAAACGCATATATTACTTTGGATTAGGACAGAAGGATGTGTATGCTGTTTTATGGTATGAGTGAAATGACCTCACCCACAGCGTTAGTCAGGAGGGTCCAAGTCATGTCTCTTACATTGTTAAGAGACGACATTTAAATTTCAGTGGCTTAAGAAAACAAAAGTCAAAAGTTTATTTTTATTTATGCAAATTCTGCCGTGGATTTGGGCAATTCTCCAGGACAGTTATCCTGTGTGTGTTGGTTGGCTCCGCAGTCTGGTCTCTGTGGACCCTGTGGCACCTCCATGTTAACACATGCTTCCACAATGGCTGTTGCAAGAAAAAAGTTCTGAAAGGTTACCCATCTGGAACTAAGTTACTTTGTTCTAGAAGCCACACACGCACTGCTTCTGCTTACAGCTCATTGGCCAGACGAGTACCGTGGCCCTTCCTAATGCAAGCGGGGCCTGGGAAGTATGGTCTCTGTGTGTCTGGAAATGGGGAGGGCATGGATACTGAGGAGGCCTAGTAATGTCCACCACACCCAGACTTGCACAAAATCACTGTGATTCAGAACAAGATTGTATTTACAAACGAAATAGAGAAACGTAAGGTTTCTCATACTCTATTAACAGAAATTTCCCCATCTGTTGCATTTACAACTTTCAAATGAAGGAAATATTGTTTACGGTTTATCCACCCACAACACATAATGAGAGGAAGATAGCTACTTATTTCTGTAGCCTGCCTGTTATCATCTCTAGGGCAGCATAAATTGGTGTATGTTGTATGGGGCATAAGCTCTGCCGACACACAGCTGACACCTCACTTGGCTTCAGCTGCAAGCTGCAGTCTAGCCATTATAGACCACATCTTCCAAAGGACGCCTCCTCATCAGAATGTGATGAGAGAGAAAGCCACGCTTAAGGAAAGAATAACACTGATGTAATGTGTGTACACACAGTCGCCTGTATGTGGTGTGAACATGTTACACGATCTACGTAAACGGAAGATATTTTGAGAATGGAATGTAGAGCTAGTATGGCTTAGTCAAAAGTGCCTGAGCTTTGGAGTCAGAGATCAATAAGCTACAATCCTAACTTTATGAACTAATTGCTCTGTGACTTCGAGCCTCAGTTTCTCATCTTTTTTTTTTTCACACACACACACACACACACACACACACACTGTATTTTATTTTTACAAGAGATAAATAAACTGACACCAAGCATTATAAATGGATGACCACAACAAAAGCAACAATGATTGCAATTACCAAACACGAAACACACTCCCACTATGTCATAATATTGACATTCAGTCTAGTAATCCTCCACTGTAACAGCTCCTTTACTTTGCAGTGAAAATTGATTTGTATATTTTTTGCCTCTGAGTCCTTGTGGGATATTTTTTTTTTATTCAAACAAAGTCACAAAAATTATAATCATCCTCATCAGTTCACTCAGTCCCATGTAATTAATTTTTTTTTTATCTTGATCTTTTGTTAGCACTTTTATGAATTTATCAGTTTTCCATTAGAGTTCTGAAAATGCGTATTCATTCAGTTCAGCAGTATAGTAAGTTACCAGAAACCTGTACTTGTCAGAGTCTTTTCCATGAATTCCTTGAAGATGAAACCCTTTTATAGGAACATTTTTGCAAAAGCATCAGAGTACACCCAGAACTGTCTGTAAATGACAAAAGACTTAAAAATGACCACGGTTAAAGATTTGATGAAAGTTCATAATAATGCAATTGACAGGGAAATTTAGTTATTTCTGAGATGTACATTTTAAAGTAATAACTAGAATTATGACTTATAACATTATACCAGAACATATAAGATTTTTAGAAATTTCATGTAATGTCTGAAACAATTATATTAACATATTTCCATACAAATAACCCAAAGAAAGTTTAGTATTAGTTGTTTTTTTGTTTGCTTCTTTGTTTGTTTTTTATACTGCAGGTTCTTATTAGTCATCAATTTTATACACATCAGTGCAGTGTATACATGTCAATCCCAATCGCCCAATTCAGCACACCACCATCCCCACCCCACAGCGGTTTTCCCCCCTTGGTGTCCATACGTTTGTTCTCTACATCTGTGTCTCAACTTCTGCCCTGCAAACCAGTTCATCTGTACCATTTTTCTAGGTTCCACATACATGCGTTAATCTACGATATTTGTTTTTCCCTTTCTGACTTACTTCACTCTGTATGACAGTCTTTAGATCCATCCACGTCTCAACAAATGACTCAATCTTGTTCCTTTTTGTGTCTGAGTAATATTCCATTGTATATATGTACCATGTCTTCTTTATCCATTCCTCTGTCGATGGGCATTTAGGTTGCTTCCATGACCTGGCCATTGCAAATAGTGCTGCAATTGGGGTGCATGTATCTTCTCAAATTACGGCCTTCTCTGGGTATATGCCCAGTAGTGGGATTGCTGGGTCATATGGTAATTCTATTTTTAGTTTTTTAAGGAACCTCCATACTGTTCTCCACAGTGGCCGCACCAATCCACATTCCCACCAACAGTGCGAGAGGGCTCCCTTCTCTCCACACCCTCTCCAGCACCCGTTGTTTGTGGATTTTCTGATGATGCCCATTCCAACTGGTGTGAGGTCATACCTCATTGTAGCCTTGATCTGCATTTCTCTAATAATCAGTGATGTTGAGCAGCCCTTCATGTGCTTCTTGGCCATCTGTATGTCTTCTTTGGAGAAATGTCCACCCAGGTCCTCTGCCCATTTCTGGATTGGGTTGCCTGCTTCTTTAATATTGAGCTGCATGAGCTGTTTATATATTTTGGAGGTTAATCCTTTGTCCGCTGATTCGTTTGCAAATATTTTCTCCCATTCTGAGGGTTGTCTTTTCGTCTTGTTTATGGTTTCCTTTACTGTGCAAAAGCTTTGAAGTTTCATTAGGTCCCATTTGTTTATTTTTGTTTTTATTTCCATTACTCTAGGAGGTGGATCAAAAAAGATCTTGCTGTGATTTATGTCAAAGAGTGTTCTTCCTATGTTTTCCTCTAAGAGTTTTATAGTGTCCGATCTTACATTTAGGTCTCGAATCCATTTTGAGTTTATTTTTGTGTATGGTGTTAGGGAGTGTTCTAATTTCATTCTTTTACATGTAGCTGTCCAGTTTTCCCAGCACCACTTATTGAAGAGACTGTCTTTTCTCCGTTGTATATCTTTGCCTCCTTTGTCGTAGATTAGTTGACCATAGGTGCGTGGGTTTATCTCTGGGCTTTCTATCTTGTTCCATTGGTCTATGTTTCTTTTTTTGTGCCAGTTCCATATTGTCTTGATTACTGTAGCTTTGTAGTATAGTCTGAAGTCAGGGAGTCTGATTCCTCCAGCTCCGTTTTTTTCCCTCAAGACTGCTTTGGCTATTCGGGGTCTTTTTTGTCTCCATACAAATTTTAAGATGATTTGTTCTAGTTCCATAAAAAATGCCATTGGTAATTTGATAGGGATTGCATTGAACCTGTAGATTGCTTTGGGTAGTATAGTCATTTTCACAATATTGATTCTTCCAATCCAAGAACATGGTATATCTCTCCATCTGTTGTTATCATCTTTAATTTCTTTCATCAGTGTCTTATAGTTTTCTGCATACAGGTCTTTTGTCTCCCTAGGTAGGTTTATTCCTAGGTATTTTATTCTTTTTGTTGCAATGGTAAATGGGAGTGTTTCCATAATTTCTCTTGCAGATTTTTCATCATTAGTGTATAGGAATGCAACAGACTTCTGTGCATTAATTTTGTATCCTGCAACTTTACCAAATTCATTGATTAGCTCTAGTAGTTTTCTGGTGGCATGTTTAGGATTCTCTATGTATAGTATCATGTCATCTGCAAACAGTGACAGTTTTACTTCTTCTTTTCCAATTTGTATTCCTTTTATTTCTTTTTCTTCTCTGATTGCCGTGGCTAGGACTTCCAATACTATGTTGAATAATAGTGGTGAGAGTGGACAGCCTTGTCTCATTCCTGATCTTGGAGGAAATGCTTTCAGTTTTTCACCATTGAGAATGATGTTTGCTGTGGGTTTGTCGTATATGGCCTTTATTATGTTGAGGTCGGTTCCCTGTTTGCCCACTTTCTGGAGAGTTTTTATCATAAATGGGTGTTGAATTTTGTCAAAAGCTTTTTCTGCATCTATTGAGATGATCATACGATTTTTATTCTTCAGTTTCTTAATATGGTGTATCACATTGATTGATTTGTGTATATTGAAGAATCCTCTCATCCCTGGGATAAATCCCACTTGATTATGGCGTATGATCCTTTTATTGTGTTGTTGGATTCTGTTTGCTAGTATTTTGTTGAAGATTTTTGCATCTATATTCATCAGTGATATTAGTCTGTAATTTTCTTCTTTTGTAGTATCTTTGTCTGGTTTTGGTATCAGGGTGATGGTGGCCTCATAGAATGAGTTTGGGAGTGTTCCTTCCTCTGCAATTTTTTGGAAGAGTTTGAGAAGGATGGGTGTTAGCTCTTCTCTAAATGTTTTTTTTTTTTTTTTTTTTTTATTCACACACACACACACTGTATTTTATTTTTACAAGACATAAATAGACTGACACCAAGCATTGTACATGGATGACCACAACAAAAGCAACAATGATTGCAATTACCAAACATGAAACACACTCATACTATGTCATAATATTGACATTCAGTCCAGTAATCCTCCACTGTAACAGCTCCTTTACTTTGCAGTGAAAATTGATTTGTATATTCTTTGCCTCTGAGTCCTTGTGGGATTTTTTTTTTTTTTTAAATTCAGACAGAAAGTCACAAAAATTATACTCATCCTCATCAGTTCACTCAGTCCCATGTAATTAATTTTTTTTTTCATCTTGATCTTTTGTTAGCACTTTTATGAGTTCATCAGTTTTTCATTAGAGTTCTGAAAATGCTTATTCATTCAGTTCAGCAGTACAGTCAGTTACCAGAAACCTGTACTTGTCAGAGTCTTTTCCATGAATTTCTTGAAGATGAAACCCTTTTATAGGAACATATTTGCAAAATCATCAGAGTACACCCAGAACTGTCTGTAAATGACAAAAGACTTAAAAATGACCACGGTTAAAGATTTGATGAAAGTTCATAATAATGCAGTTGACAAGAAAATTAGTTATTTCTGAGATATACATTTTAAAGTAATAACTAGGATTATTACTTATAACATTATACCAGAACATATAAGATTTTTAGAAATTTCATGTAATGTCTGAAACATTTATATTAACATATTTCCATACATATTTCCATACAAATACAAATATAAGATTTTTAGAAATTTCATGTAATGTCTGAAACATTTATATTAACATATTTCCATACATATTTCCATACAAATACAAATATAAGATTTTTAGAAATTTCATGTAATGTCTGAAACATTTATATTAACATATTTCCATACATATTTCCATACAAATACAAATATAAGATTTTTAGAAATTTCATGTAATGTCTGAAACATTTATATTAACATATTTCCATACAAATAACCCAATGAAAGTTTAGTATTAGTTGTTTTGTTTGTTTTTTTATACTGCAGGTTCTTATTAGGCATCAGTTTTATACACATCAGTGTATACATGTCAATCCCAATTGCCCAATTCAGCACACCACCATCCCCACCTCACCGCAGTTTTCCCCCCTTGGTGTCCATATGACCATTCTCTACATTTGTGTCTCAACTTCTGCCCTGCAAACTGGCTCATCTGTACCATTTTTCTAGGTTCCGCATACATGCATTAATATACAATATTTGTTTTTCTCTTTCTGACTTACTTCACTCTGTATGACAGTCTCTAGATCCATCCATGTCTCAACAAATGACTCAATTTCGTTCCTTTTTATGGCTGAGTAATATTCCATTGTATATATGTACCACAACTTCTTTATCCATTCGTCTGTTGATGGGCATTTAGGTTGCTTCCATGACCTGGCTATTGTAAATAGTGCTGCAATGAACATTCGGGTGCATGGGTCTTTTTGAATTATGGTTTTCTCTGGGTATATGCCCAGTAGTGGGATTGCTGGGTCATATGGTAATTCTATTTTTAGTTTTTTAAGGAACCTCCATACTGTTCTCCATAGTGGCTGTATCAATTTACATTCCCACCAACAGTGCAAGAGGGTTCCCTTTTCTCCACACCCTCTCCAGCATTTGTTGTTTGTAGATTTTCTGATGATGCCCATTCTAACAGGAGTGAGGTGATACCTCATTGTAGTTTTGATTTGCATTTCTCTAATAATTAGTGATGTTGAGCATCTTTTCATGTGCTTCGTGGCCATCTGTATGTCTTCTTTGGAGAAATGTCTATTTAGCTTTTCTGCCCATTTTTGGATTGGGGTGTTTGTTTCTTTGATATTGAGCTGAATGAGCTGTTTATATATTTTGGAGATTAATCCTTTGTCCGTTGATTCATTTGCAAATATTTTCTTCCATTCTGAGGGTTGTCTTTTCGTCTTGTTTATGGTTTCCTTTGCTGTGCAAAAGCTTTGAAGTTTCATTAGGTCCCATTTGTTTATTTTTGTTTTTATTTCCATTACTCTAGGAGGTGGATCAAAAAAGATCTTGCTGTGATTTATGTCAAAGAGTGTTCTTCCTATGTTTTCCTCTAAGAGTTTTATAGTGTCCAGTCTTATATTTAGGTCTCTAATCCATTTTGAGTTTATTTTTGTGTATGGTGTTAGGGAGTATTCTAATTTCATTCTTTTACATGTAGCTGTCCAGTTTTCCCAGCACCACTTATTGAAGAGACTGTCTTTTCTCCATTGTATATCTTTGCCTCCTTTGTCATAGATTAGTTGACCATAGGTGCGTGGGTTAATCTCTGGGCTTTCTATCTTGTTCCATTGATCTATGTTTCTGTTTTTGTGCCAGTACCATACTGTCTTGATTACTGTAGCTTTGTAGTATAGTCTGAAGTCAGGGAGTCTGATTCCTCCAGCTCCATTTTTTTCCCTCAAGACTGCTTTGGCTATTCGGGGTCTTTTGTGTCTCCATACAAATTTTAAGATGATTTGTTCTAGCTCCGTAAAAAATGCCATTGGTAATTTGATAGGGATTGCATTGAATCTGTAGATTGCTTTGGGTAGTATACTCATTTTCACAATGTTGATTCTTCCAATCCAAGAACATGGTATATCTCTCCATCTGTTGGTATCATCTTTAATTTCTTTCATCAGTGTCTTATAGTTTTCTGCATACAGGTCTTTCGTCTCCCTAGGTAGGTTTATTCCTAGGTATTTTATTCTTTTTGTTGCAATGGTAAATGGGAGTGTTTCCATAATTTCTCTTTCAGATTTTTCATCATTAGTGTATAGGAATGCAAGAGATTTCTGTGCATTAATTTTGTATCCTGCAACTTTACCATATTCATTAATTAGCTCTAGCAGTTTTCTGGTGGCAGTTTTAGGATTCTCTATGTATAGTATCATGTCATCTGCAAACAGTGACAGTTTTACTTCTTCTTTTCCAATTTGCATTCCTTTTATTTCTTTTTCTTCTCTGATTGCCGTGGCTAGGACTTCCAGAACTATGTTGAATAATAGTGGTGAGAGTGGACATCCTTGTCTCGTTCCTGATCTTAGAGGAAATGCTTTCAGTTTTTCACCATTGAGAATGATGTTTGCTGTGGGTTTGTCATATATGGCCTTTATTATGTTGAGGTAGGTTCCCTCTATGCCCACTTTCTGGAGAGTTTTTATCAGAAATGGGTGTTGAATTTTGTCAAAAGCTTTTTCTGCATCTATTGAGATGATCATATGGTTTTTATTCTTCAATTTGTTAATATGGTGTATCACATTGATTGATTTGCGTATATTGAAGAATCCTTGCATCCCTGGGATAAATCCCACTTGATCGTGGTGTATGATCCTTTTAATGTGTTGCTGGATTCTGTTTGCTAGTATTTTGTTGAGGATTTTTGCATCTATATTCATCAGTGATATTGGTCTGTAATTTTCTTTTTTTGTAGTGTCTTTGTCTGGTTTTGGTATCAGGGTGATGGTGGCCTCATAGAATGAGTTTGGGAGTGTTCCTTCCTCTGCAATTTTTTGGAAGAGTTTGAGAAGGATGGGTGTTAGCTCTTCTCTAAATGTTTGATAGAATTCACCTGTGAAGCCATCTGGTCCTGGACTTTTGTTTGTTGGAAGATTTTTAATCACAGTTTCAATTTCATTACTTGTGATTGGTCTGTTCATATTTTCTGTTTCTTCCTGATTCAGTCTGGGAAGGTTATACCTTTCTAAGAATTTGTCCATTTCTTCCAGGTTGTCCATTTTATTGGCATAAAGTTGCTTATAGTAGTCTCTTAGGACGCTTTGTATTTCTGCGGTGTCTGTTGTAACTTCTCCTTTTTCATTTCTGATTTTATTGATTTGAGTCCTCTCCCTCTTTTTCCTGATGAGTCTGGCTAATGGCTTATCAATTTTGTTTATCTTCTCAAAGAACCAACTTTTAGTTTTATTGATCTTTGCTATTGTTTTCTTTGTTTCTATTTCATTTATTTCTGCTCTGATCTTTATGATTTCTTTCCTTCTGCTAACTTTGGGTTTTGTTTGTTCTTCTTTCTCTAGTTTCTTTAGGTGTAAGGTTAGATTGTTTACTTGAGATTTTTCTTGTTTCTTTAGGTAGGCTTGTATAGCTATAAACTTCCCTCTTAGAACCGCTTTTGCTGCATCCCATAGGTTTTGGGTCGTCGTGTTTTCATTGTCATTTGTCTCTAGGTATTTTTTGATTTCCTCTTTGATTTCTTCAGTGATCTCTTGGTTATTTAGTAACGTATTGTTTAGCCTCCATGTGTTTGTCCTTTTTACGTTTTTTTCCCTGTAATTCATTTCTAATCTCATAGCGTTGTGGTCAGAAAAGATGCTTGATATGATTTCAATTTTCTTAAATTTACTGAGGCTTGATTTGTGACCCAAGATGTGATCTATCCTGGAGAATGTTCCGTGCGCACTTGAGAAGAACGTGTAATCTGCTGTTTTTGGATGGAATGTCCTATATATATCAATTAAATCTATCTGGTCTATTGTGTCATTTAAAGCTTCTGTTTCCTTATTTATTTTCATTTTGGATGATCTGTCCATTGGTGTAAGTGAGGTGTTAAAGTCCCCCACTATTATTGTGTTACTGTCGATTTCCTCTTTTATAGCTGTTAGCAGTTGCCTTATGTATTGAGGTGCTCCTATGTTGGGTGCATATATATTTATAATTGTTATATCTTCTTCTTGGATTGATCCCTGGATCATTATGTAGTGTCCTTCCTTGTCTCTTGTAACATTCTTTATTTTAAAGTCTATTTTATCTGATATGAGTATAGCTACTCCAGCTTTCTTTTGATTTCCATTTGCATGGAATATCTTTTTCCATCCCCTCACTTTCAGTCTGTATGTGTCCCTAGGTCTAAAGTGGGTCTCTTGTAGACAGCATATATATGGGTCTTGTTTTTGTATCCATTCAGCCAGTCTATGTCTTTTGGTTGGGGCATTTAATCCATTCACGTTTAAGGTAATTATCGATATGTATGTTCCTATGACCATTTTCTTAATTGTTTTGGGTTTGTTTTTGTAGGTCCTTTTCTTCTCTTGTGTTTCCCACTTAGAGAAGTTCCTTTAGCATTTGTTGTAGAGCTGGTTTGGTGGTGCTGAATTCTCTTAGCTTTTGCTTGTCTGCAAAGCTTTTGATTTCTCCATCAAATCTAAATGAGATCCTTGCCGGGTAGAGTAATCTTGGTTGTAGGTTCTTCCCTTTCATCACTTTAAGTATATCATGCCACTCCCTTCTGGCTTGCAGAGTTTCTGCTGAGAAATCAGCTGTTAACCTTATGGGAGTTCCCTTGTATGTTATTTGTCGTTTTTCCCTTGCTGCTTTCAATAATTTTTCTTTGTCTTTAATTTTTGCCACTTTGATTACTATGTGTCTTGGCGTGTTTCTCCTTGGGTTTATTCTGTATGGGACTCTCTGCGCTTCCTGGACTTGGGTGGCTATTTCCTTTCCCATGTTAGGGAAGTTTTCGACTATAATCTCTTCAAATATTTTCTCTGGTCCTTTCTCTCTCTCTTCTCCTTCTGGGACCCCTATAATGCGAATGTTGTTGCGTTTAATGTTGTCCCAGAGGTCTCTTAGGCTGTCTTCATTTCTTTTCATTCTTTTTTCTTTAGTCTCTTCCGCAGCAGTGAATTCCACCATTCTGTCTTCCAGGTCACTTATCCGTTCTTCTGCCTCAGTTATTCTGCTATTGATTCCTTCTAGTGTAGTTTTCATTTCAGTTATTGTATTGGTGATCTCTGTTTGTTTGTTCTTTAATTCTTCTAGGTCTTTGTTAATCATTTCTTGCATCTTCTCAATCTTTGCCTCCATTCTTATTCCGAGGTCCTGGATCATCTTCACTATCATTATTCTGAATTCTTTTTCTGGAAGGTTGCCTATCTCCACTTCATTTAGTTGTTTTTCTGGGGTTTTTTCTTGTTCCTTCATCTGGTACATAGCCCTCTGCCTTTTCATCTTCTCTATCTTTCTGTAACTGTGATTTTTGGTCCACAGGCTGCAGGATCGTAGTTTTTCTTGCTTCTGTTGTCTGCCCTCTGGTGGTTGAGGCTATCTAAGAGGCTTGATGGGAGGCTCTGGTGGTGGGTAGAGCTGACTGTTGCTGTGGAGGTCAGAGCTCAGTAAAACCTTAATCCACTTGACTGTTGATGGGTGGGGCTGGGTTCCCTCCCTGTTGCTGTGGCAGTCAGAGCTCAGTAAAACCTTAATCCACTTGACTGTTGATGGGTGGGGCTGGGTTCCCTCCCTGTTGGTTGTTTTGCCTGAGGCAACCCAACACTGGAGCCTACGGGTGCTCTTTGGTGGGGTTAATGGCAGACTCTGGGAGGGCTCACGCCAAGGAGAACTTCCCAGAACCTCTGCTGCCAGTGTCCTTATCCCCACGGTGAAACAGAGCCACTACTCGCCTCTGCAGGAGACCCCCCAACACCAGCAGGTAGGTCTGGTTCAGTCTCCCCCAGGGTCACTGCTCCTTCCCCTGGGTCCCGATGCACACATTACTTTGTGTGTGCCCTCCAAGAGTGGGGTCTCTGTTTCCCCCAGTCCTGTCAAAGTCCTGCAATCAATTCCCACTAGGCTTCAAAGTCTGATTCTCTAGGAATTCCTCCTCCCGTTGCCGGACCCCCAGGTTGGGAAGCCTGACGTGGGGCTCAGAACCTTCACTCCAGTGGGTGGAATTCTGTGGTATAAGTGTTCGCCAGTCTGTGAGTCACCCACCCAGCAGTTATGGGATTTGATTTTACTCTGATTGCGCCCCTCCTACCGTCTCACTGTGGCTTCTCCTCTGTCCTTGGACGTGGGGTATCCTCCTTGGTGAAGTCCAGGGTCTTCCTGTCAATGATTGTCCAGCAGCCAGTGGTGATTCTGGTGCTCTCGCAAGAGGGAGTGAGAGCACGTCCTTCTACTCCGCCATCTTGGTTAATCTCCTCTAAATGTTTGATAGAATTCACCTGTGAAGCCATCTGGTCCTGGACTTTTGTTTGCTGTAAGATTTTTAATCACAGTTTCAATTTCGTTACTTCTGATTGGTCTGTTCATATTTTCTGTTTCTTCCTGGTTCAGTCTTGGAAGGTTATACCTTTCTACGAATTTGTCCATTTCTTCCAGGTTGTCCATTTTATTGGCATAAAGTTGCTTGTAGTAGTCTCTTAGGATGCTTTGTATTTCTGCGGTGTCTGTTGTAACTTCTCCTTTTTCATTTCTAATTTTATTGATTTGAGTCCTCCCCCTCTTTTTCTTGATGAGTCTGGCTAATGGTTTATCAATTTTGTTTATCTTCTCAAAGAACCAGCTTTTAGTTGTATTGATCTTTGCTATTGTTTTCTTTGTTTCTGTTTCATTTATTTCTGCTCTGATCTTGATGATTTCTTTCCTTCTGCTAACTTTGGGTTTTGTTTGAAGTTCTTCCTCTAGTTCCTTTAGGTGTAAGGTTAGATCGTTTATTTGAGATTTTTCTTGTTTCTTGAGGTAGGCTTGCATAGCTATAAACTTCCCTCTTAGAACTGCTTTTGCTGCATCCCATAGGTTTTGAATCATCGTGTTTTCATTGTCATTTGTCTCTAGGTATTTTTTGATTTCCTCTTTGATGTCTTCAGTGATCTCTTGGTTATTTAGTAATGTATTGTTTAGCCCTCATGTATTTGTGTTTTTTACGTCTTTTCCCCTGTAATTCATTTCTAATCTCATAGCATTGTGGTCAGAAAAGATGCTTGATATGATTTCAATTTTCTGAAATTTACTGAGGCTTGATTTGTGACCCAAGATGTGATCTATCCTGGAGAATATTCTGTGCGCACTTGAGAAGAAAGTGTAATCTGCTGTTTTTGGATGAAATGTCCTATAAATATCAATTAAACCTATCTGGTCTATTGTGTCATTTAAAGCTTGTGTTTCCTTGTTTATTGTCATTTTCGATGATCTGTCCATTGGTGTAAGTGAGGTGTTAAAGTCCCCCACTATTATTGTGTTACTGTCGATTTCCTCTTTTACAGCTGTTAGCAGTTGCCTTATGTATTGAGGTGCTCCTATGTTGGGTGCATATATATTTATAATTGTTATATCTTTTTGTTTGATTGATCCCTTGATCATTATGTAGTGTCCTTCCTTGTCTCTTGTAACATTCTTTATTTTAAAGTCTACTTTATCTGATATGAGTATAGCTTCTCCAGCTTTCTTTTGATTTCCATTTGCATGGAATATCTTTTTCCATCCCCTCACTTTCAGTCTGTATGTGTCCCTAGGTCTGAAGTGGGTCTCTTGTAGACAGCTTATATATGGGTCTTGTTTTTGTATCCATTCAGCAAGCCTGTGTCTTTTGGTTGGAGCATTTAATCCATTCACGTTTAAGGTAATTATCAATATGTATGTTCCTGTGACCATTTTCTTAATTGCTTTGGGTTTGTTTTTGTAGGTCCTTTTCTTCTCTTGTGTTTCCCACTTAGAGAAGTTCCTTTAGCATTTGTTGTAGAGCTGGTTTGGTGGTGCTGAATTCTCTTAGCTTTTGCTTGTCTGTAAAGCTTTTGATTTCTCCATTGAATCTGAATGAGATCCTTGCTGGGTAGAGTAATCTTGGTTGTAGCTTCTTCTCTTTCATCACTTTAAGTATATCGTGCCACTCCCTTCTGGCCTGTAGAGTTTCTGCTGAGAAATCAGCTGTTAACCTTATGGGAGTTTCCTTGTACATTATTTGTCCTTTTTCCCTTGCTGCTTTCAATAATTTTTCTTTGTCTTTAATTTTTGCCACTTTGATTACTATGTGTCTTGGCATGTTTCTCCTTGGGTTTATCCTATACGGGACTCGCTGCGCTTCCTGGACTTAGGTGGCTATTTCCTTTCCCATATTAGGGAAGTTTTCGACTATAATCTCTTCAAATATTTTCTCTGGTCCTTTTTCTCTCTCTTCTCCTTCTGGGACCCCTATAATGCAAATATTGTTGCATTTAATGTTGTCCCAGAGGTCTCTTAGGCTGTCCTCATTTCTTTCATTCTTTTTTCTTTATTCTGTTCCGCAGCAGTGAATTCCACCATTCTGTCTTCCAGGTCACTTATCAGTTCTTCTGCCTCAGTTATTCTGCTGTTGATTCCTTCTAGTGTCGTTTTCATTTCAGTTATTGTATTGTTCATCTCTGTTTGTTCTTTAATTCTTATAGGTCTTTGTTAAACATTTCTTGCATCTTCTCGATCTTTGCCTCCATTCTTTTTCCAAGGTCCTGGATCATCTTCACTATCATTATTCTGAATTCTTTTTCTGGAAGGTTGCCTATCTCCACTTCATTTACTTGTTTTTCTGGGGTTTTACCTTGTTCCTTCATCTGGTACATAGCCCTCTGCCTTTTCATCTTGTCTGTCTTTCTGTGAATGTGTTTTTTGTTCCACAGGCTGCAGGGTTGTAGTTCTTCTTGCTTCTGCTGTGTGCCCTCTGGTGGATGAGGCTATCTGAGAGGCTTGTGTAAGTTTCCTGATGGGAGAGACTGGTAGTGGGTAGAGCTGACTGTTGCTCTGGTGGGCAGAGCTCAGTAAAACTTTAATCCACTTGACTGCTGATGGGTGGGGCTGGGTTCCCTCCCTGTTGGTTGTTTTGCCTGAGGCAACCCAACACTGGAGCCTACCTGGGCTCTTTGGTGGAGCTAATGACAGACTCTGGGAGGGCTCACACCAAGGAGTACTTCCCAGAACTTCTGCTGCCAGTGTCCCTGTCCCCACAGTGAGCCACAGCCCCCACCCCACCCCCCAACCTTGGCAGGAGACCCTCCAACAGTAGCAGGTAGGTCTGGTTCAGTCTCCCCTGGGGTCACTGCTCCTTCCCCTGGGTCCCGATGCGCACACTACTTTGTGTGTGCCCTCCAAGAGTGGAGTCTCTGTTTCCCCCAGTCCTGTCGAAGTCCTGCAATCAATTCCCACTAGACTTCACAGTCTGATTCTCTAGGAATTCCTCCTCCCGTTGCCGGACCCCCAGGTTGGGAAGCCTGACGTGGGGCTTGGAACCTTCACTCCAGTGGGTGGACTTCTGTGGTATAAGTGTTCTCCAGTCTGTGAGTCACCCACCCACCAGTTATGGGATTTGATTTTACTGTGATTGCGCCCCTCCTACCATCTCATTGTGGCTTCTCCTTTGTCTTTGGATGTGGGGTATCTTTTTTGGTGAGTTCCAGTGTCTTCCTGTTGATGATTGTCCAGCAACTAGTTGTGATTCTGGTGTTCTCCCAAGAGGGAGTGAGAGCACGTCCTTCTACTCCACCATCTTGGTTCCTCTCCCAGATGATTCTTTAGTACACTGAAGTGGCTGAAATTAACTCGAGATCTTAAACTTTCAGATCAGAAGTTTCTCTAGTCCTTCCCTAGAATGAATTAACTTTTATGATTTGTCAGCTCAGTTTAATGAAATAATTTTTCTTCCCCTCTCTTCCTCTCTCTAGGTGAAGCAGCATATGGCGAATTTAACCTCATGTGCGAAGTTTCTTAGGAAGTTTCATGCAGACTTAAAGCGCTTCATGTTTCTTTATGGAAAGTTTCCCAGATTATTAGACAGTTTTCTTCCCTTGCTTGCATGTTTACAGAATTGAGATGGATTATTACCGCATTTCTTGGAAGATGAGATTGCTGGATAGATTTATATATATTTCCGTATTTTGAAGCCATTTTCATAGAGACCTGTCATTCATTATGATCAAAGAAGTTTTGTTCCATCAATTCCAAATAGTTTGCCAATGGTGCTCCTTAAAGAGGAGTGGGTACCAGTTTCAGATTGCCCATTGGCATTTGAAAGTACTCAAGTACGTGTTTCTAATTACTGAAAACCACTGTGCTGGGGAGAGGTGTCATGCCTCCACGGGCTGCTGCCTGAGCCTGTATTAAGGGCTTGGCTCCTGTTACAGTGCACCTGAATAAATCTTGCCGAGGCAAACTAACAGTGACGAAACACAAACGGAGCATCTCACTCATGGTCCATTTATGTCTGACAGTCCTGGGTGTTGTTGATCCAACACAGGGCAAGACTGTTTCTTATAAAGAACTTTAAAAAAAAGCTTTTGAAGTCTAAAGTGATAATTATCTAGAACAAAGGAAGTTCATAAAACTTCCTGAATTTGATTTAATCAAGGAAGTTCATAAAATTTTCTGAATTTGATTTCCCCAGCTAGGTGGACACTGTATAATCAGTTTCCTCAACTCAAAATACATAGAAACAAGCATACATTTTTTTTTTTGCCCTAAAATGGGATTGCGAAGAAAGAAAAGAAGGGAGGGGATTTTGTGTGCAATTTGTTTCTCGTGTTCTTTTCTAAGTTAAGTTAATGCAGATATGGACCAGTTTAAACCAGGGCCCAAGTCCATCTCCCAACCACTCTCTCTAGCTTCTTTTCTAATGCTACTCTCAACAATGAACTAAGCCTTCCTCAGCTGCTTCAAATCTCTAAATGGCTTCTAATGCTGTTACTACCTAAATCATGTTATCAGAGGGAAAACAACATGACTTTTAGAAAAGAAATCACATTTCTTCAGAAGGGAAAAAACTGTTTGCTTTTATTACCTATATACATGATTTCAGAAGACTGTATGAGATCCATCATAAAGAGGTGTGTCAGGAGTCAAGCAACGGAATCCTTAAATGGCTAAGAGAGAGGAAGTTGAATATGAGTTTGAAGACTACAAAATGAACTTATCTGAAGTCGAGCAAACAGCTTCTCGTTAAGAAAAATGATGTATCTTAAACTTGGTAGAGTAGGTTTCTTATCCAAGGCATTAATAATTAAAAGCATTATTTTCATGAAATATGTTGGATTTATTTTCTTACACAGAGATGTTAATATTTATTACATGTTTTTTCACTCTCCACTGTTGAAACCCTTTTGTGTTTTTATTTTATAATCAACTTCTGGCTGCTTCAAAGCTGAAAATGAACAATTTGACTCTTTCCTATTGGTAAACAGCTCATTGTGTCTTAAAATTTGGGGATTGGCCAGAATGCAGCCTTTGTCAAGGATCTTCCCTCAGGGCCTTGGGTGCCAAGGTACCTTGTGATAGAATTAGGTTGAGAGTGTCTATCTGTATTTCTCCCTTTACCCAGTCATTGTGAGTTTTCTCTTCATCATTTGGTACCATGTAAAAACATTTGTATTCAGGTAAGATCCAATTATCACAGTAGAGTGAACCACTTTTTCACGGAAGGCACTGCAGATTCCTTTATAATTGAATGTGCAGATTGTTCCCGTTATGTTATGATTGACCACCAGAGGGCACTGTGGACCACTTTTTGTGCAGATGCCGGTTCTTGTACAGTAAGATCGAGAACTTATATGCAGGGATACGTTCCAAGACCACCCCTCCCCCCGCCCACCCCCACCGTGGATGCCTGCAACCCAGGATGGTACCAAACCTATATATACTATGTTTTTTCTTATACATACATACGATAAAGTTTAATTTATAAATTAGGCACCGTAAGAGACTATCCGAATTGCCAGCGTCACTACTCTTGTGCTTTGGGACCATTATTAAGTAAAATAAAGGTAACTTGAACACAAGCACTGTGATACCAAGACAGTTGATCTGATAACCCCATTTGATAACCCCAGTGACGGGTAGTATTGATACATACAGTGTGGATTCGCTGGACAAAGGGCTGATTCGTGGTGTAAGATTTCATCACGCTACTCAAAACAGCACACACAATTTAAAACTTATGAATTGTTTATTTCTGGGATTTTTCATTTAATATTTTAGGACTGAGGTTGACCACTGGTAACTTAAACCTCAGAAAGCAAAACTGTGGATAAGAGGGGACTACGGTATAACAGAGCTAATCAAGCCCACCATGGGTTGGGATGGGGGCAATGGCCTCGATGAGATGACCCTGGAGTAAAGCCAGCCCAGCAGGGCAAGAGGAGAAGCCGAGGCCTGGTCTCATACTGCTGCCGATTGGCTTTCATGGATCTATCCCTCCCTGTCAAGCGCTTCATGACCTGCTGCAGAACTGGGGCAGGGTCCTGACCCGAACCAGATAGGGGATGAGTGTCTTGGTCGGTGACTAGCTTTGGCCCAGAGAGCAAGGCAGGCCCTGATCAAGAAAAGAGAAAATCAGAAGTAGGAAGAGGGAGTAGCCAAGGAACCCCGAGCCGCTGAGTCCAGGGGGCTGCGCTTGGCGGATGTTGTCTTGGCCTTGGATCTGTGCTCAGCTGGTCAAGGCAATTTATTTATTTATTTATTTAAAAATTTATTTTATTTATTTATTTTTGGCTGCGTTGGGTCTTCGTTGCTGCACGCGGGCTTTCCCTAGCTGCGGCGAGCGGCAGCTACTCTTCGTTACTGTTCGCAGGCTTCTCGTTGCAGTGGCTTCTCTTGTTGCAGAGCATGGGCTGTAGACGCACGGGCTTCAGTAGTTGCGGCACGTGGGCTTCAGTAGTTGTGGCACGTGGGCTCAGTAGTTGTGGCACGTGGACTTCAGTAGTTGTGGCTCGTGGGCTCTAGAGCGCAGGCTCAGTAGTTGTGGTGCACGGGCTTAGTTGCTCCGCAGCATGTGGGACCTTCCCGGACCAGGTCTTGAACCCATGTCCCCTGCAATGGCAGGTGGATTGTTAACCACTGCGCCACCAGGGAAGTCTTCAAGGCCATTTATCTTTACCAGGCTGTGGCCAATAGTCATGGTTCATTCTGTCTTTTAGTCCAGGTTCAAATTCCTTTCAAGTATGAGGTGGAGTGGGGAAAAGTCCTTTATGACATGAGGCAGGGCTCCATGAGCCAATGCATACATATTCTGATTGGAGGTTGTTCATGTCACGTTTCCCTTCTTAGTAATATTCAGACTGAAGATCACAAAGTCGTTGAAGAGCAGACCCTACTTTCCTGTGGTGGGGCATGTTTTCAGTTTTAGTACTGAAAAAAATAACGTTCTACTTTGTGTAAAACTGGTAGGTCAATATTTTTAGGGAAATTCCAAACTGTCACTTCAAAACAAAATGCTCTATGTATTTTCATCTGAGACGACAATGATAACCTTTTTGGAATTAAGGGAGTAACCAGTAAAACTGTATCTTTTCCTTAGTTTTTTTTCCCTTACTATTTATTGTAAGATATATATTTTTGTGTGGAAGATACACAAAATAAAAGTTTAAAAATTAATAATTTCACCAGCCAGCATGACTGCTAATATTTTGATGTGTTTTCTTAGAAGACACATCTTTGCTTCCATGAAATGTTTAAATATAATTAAGATCATGCTAAAGTTGATTGTGTATCACGCTTCCTTCACTTAATCATAAGCTTATGTTACTAGAAACCATTCATAAGGATGGCTTAGAATGGCTGCAAATATTTCATCAGGTTGATCTACTTTGGCTACCAAGTAATGGTCTATGTTAGCACTCTGTTGCTAGTGACAGAAACCCTAGTCAAAGTAGTTTAAGCAAAAAGAAGAGTTCATTGATCTTAAAATATTCCTTCAGAACTCTCTCTTCATCTCCTGGCTCCTTTTTCCACTGTGCTGGTTTTAACTACAGTCAGCAATCTTAGAGCAAAGAGGATGCATCTTTCCCAGCCAGGGGAACCATTCCTGAATAATCCCTGTGTCTGGGAATGGGATTCCCTCATTGGCCGAGATTCCATCCTATGTCTTCCCCTGCAGTTGGGGATTCAGCTCAGCACTCGTCAGAACCATGGGGACTGGGAGAATTTTGAAGTGGAGCTCCTGAAAGGAAAGAAGAAGTTATGTTAACTGAAGGGAGACTGGACAGGCAAAAGCTAAGGGCTGTTACCGATGTCTCCAGTATTTGAACATTTAAGTTACTTCCAATTTTTCCCTGTTATAAGACAGAAATCTTTATGCATGAAGTACTTTCTACATCTCTGTTTGTTTCCTTGGAGAGATTCCCAGCAGTGGAATTCCCAAGCAAAAAGTTGGTGGGGGGGGGGGGCTTCTCTGGTGGCACAGTGGTTAAGAATCCGCCTGCCAATGCAAGGGACACGGGTTCGAGCCCTGGTCCGGGAAGATCCCACATGCCGCAGAGCAACTAAGCCCGTGAGCCACAACTACTGAGCCTGCGCTCTAGAACCCGCGAGCCAC
This sequence comes from Balaenoptera musculus, assembly GCF_009873245.2. Lineage (NCBI taxonomy): Eukaryota > Metazoa > Chordata > Mammalia > Artiodactyla > Balaenopteridae > Balaenoptera > Balaenoptera musculus. The sequence goes on along the minus strand of NC_045785.1, from coordinate 123,541,729 downwards.
AACTACTGAAGCCTGCGGGCCTAGAGTCCATGCTTCTCAACAAGAGAAGCCACGATAATGAGAAGCCCGTGCACCGCAACGAAGAGTAGCCCCTGCTCACTGCAACTAGAGAAAGCCCGCGCGCAGCAACAAAGACCCAACACAACCGTAAAAAAAAAAAAAAAAAAAGTTGGTGAGACCTATTACACATTGCCCTTAAGGCTTTATATCAATGAACAGTCCTGCAAACAGTGTATGAAAGTGCTCACTCTGCACTGAATTTATAGGTAAAAATAGTACTGTGTGATTTTAATTGGCAACTCTTAGGTAGTGTTACCACTACCTAAAAAACTCAATAAACACTAGTTGCTTTTCTTTCCTTTGCTTCAAATATCAGTTGGTAACTATAGGTTGAGTTTTCTAAAAAAATAAAAGTTATGATTGTCATAGGACTTAATTTTATAAAATAGGTTGTTTCACAGCATTTTATCTAATCCTTGCAATAAGCCCAAGAAGTAAGTGGGACATGTTATTTCCCTTACTTTGGGGAGGAGGTTGGAGTCTCCAGATGGTCAACTTGGGGGAGTACACACAGTTGCCTGTCAGACCCTGTCCTTAAATCTAGCTCTGTCTCCAAGAATCCAGTGACCCCTCACCTGCTGGTGACATCTGGGTCCTTTGAAGAAATGTCTTGCCATTTGTATTAGAGGTGTGTAGTTTAAAAAAAACATGGCAAGGGCCATGTGTGAGAAAACCCTAGGTTTTCACAGGTAGTGTGCTGACATCTTTCAGGGCCAGCAGTGGGGCATACAGGAGAGAGTGTGAGCTCTGAAGTCAGGTGGCTGCCTTCAAATCCCAGCTCAAACACTTAGCCGGCTGGCCTTAGGCAAATGCTCTGCAAGAGGGTCCCCTGGGTAGGTAAGTCAGGGATGATATCTAGGAAGGGGAGCTGGTTATTAGCGTTATTTAGCCTCCATCACGATGTGGGATAGTCCAAGGCCAATCATGACATGGATGCACTGGTCAGGCTGTAGAGGAGCAAAGGACCAGCCATTTTCTCAGTCATAACACTGCAGGAAGGTCTCCCCTGTCATGTGTCAGTCACTGGTCTCCACCGGGCCTTGGGGGACAGCCTCCCCCATCATGTGCTGGGTGCGTGCCATGCAGGAGCAGAGCAGGGGTGGGGAGCTCTGGGGTCCTGTGATGAAACCTGGTCAGAGGTCAGCAGCCAGCTGTGGAAGAGCCGGGGAAACTGTAGTTTGACATGACAGTCGCTAGAGGTCCCTGTGGAACTGCACTGAACTGCCCAGGGAGGGTCGGCCCAGAGCAGAAAAATCCTCCCAAATCCTCCCGTCGTGAAGCCAGACCAGCTGCACCGCTGGAATTCCGGACCCCCTTTGTCTTTTAACTATCCTGCGTTCCCCTTAAGCTGGTGACTGTCCTAAGGGACTGTAAAGGTCTAATGTGGGGACCCACCTGTCCCCCTCCAGCAGTCCCTAGAGGTGGGCCCCCTTCAGGCTAGTTTCTGGGGCAAGAAGACACAGGCCTATTTTTGGAGAGGGGGGGGTCCCCAAGGGCCAGGCTGGGCTTAGAGACGATTTCCCAGCCAGCCAGCTGCCTCTGTCCCCTGCAAACTCAGTCAGTCCTTCCCCTTTGCAAGTGAAAGAAATGCGATCTGCATGAAGTCAGAGCATCTCAGGCATAATCAGACAGGGCAGAGCCCTGCAAACCAACAGCCAGAACCTCGTATGGAAGCCTGGTCACCGGGCCTGCTCCTGGGTCAGTGTGGGCGACCAGCCGAGAGCGGCAGGATCACAGCTTCCAGGACACACCCTGTGCCTCACCCTGGTCGGGGCTGGGGTGGGTGGAGAGATAACAGCTGGCAGGGCTGAAAGGGAAGGGGGCACTGGAGAGGCAGGAAGAGTGAAACCTAAATGTAAGTTCTGGATGGAAGACAACTTGGGAGGGGCATGTAGTCCAGCTCTTTCATCCCCCCCCCCTTTTTTTTTTTTTTGAATTTTTGAATTTTATTTTATTTATTTTTTAATTTTCTTTCAGGTTTCTGTCATCTATATTTTATTTTATTTTTAAAATTTTTATTGGCGTATAGTTGATTTACAACGTTGTGTTAGTTTCAGGTGCACAGCGAAGTGAATCGGTTATACATATACATATATCCACTCTTCTTTTAGTTTCTTTTCCCATACAGACCTTTACAGAATATTGAGTAGAGTTCCCTGTGGTATACAGGAGGTTCTTATTAGTTATCTATTTTATATATATCTTTTTTAGGAGGAGAAAGGTGTTTTATTTTTTTCATGTTTCAATTACAAATACAAATCAAGGCCACTTTTTATGTAACAAATATTTACTGAGCCTCAAGAATGTGCAAGGCACTGTACCAGGTCTCGTGGGATTAGGTAGCCCTCCAAGAGCTGCTTTTCTGACAAAGGAACCCAAATATCTCTATTTCTCAGGATGTTTTTCAGTCTCAAGTAATGGAAAATCCACCTAAAAATTTAGCCCCTTCGCTTATGGCTGAAGACACCAAGACCCAGAGAGGGAAAGTGATTTGGTCAAGGTCACACAGCAAGTTAAGGACAAAGCTGGGAGCAGATCCCGGGTCTGTGGATTCCAATAGCAGCAGCTCTCTGTGGCACCACACTGAGGGAAGACCGTTTAGTAGACTCAGAAGTGAGTCTAATCCACGTCAGAGGCAAAGAAGTTGAGAAAATCCACTGCTTCTAATGTAGTTATAAACCGGACTCTTGGATGTCCTGGTGTCCCATAGTTTGAAGCTTGCTCATTTCAGAAGATGATTTTGTGTTTTCTCAGATGCCCAGGAGTGGACTTCTTTTTTAATTTAATTTTTATTTCATATTGGGGTATAGTTGATTTACAATGTTGTATTCGTTTCAGGTGTACAGCAAAGTGATTCAGTTATACATATAGCCATTCTTTTTCAGATAGTTTTCCCGTACAGGTTATTACAGAATATTGAGTAGCATTCCCTGTGCTATGCAGTAGGTCCTTGTTGCTTATCTATTTTATATATAGTAGTGTGTATATGTTAATCCCAAACTTAATTTATCCCTCCTCCCCACCTTTCCCCTTTGGTAACCATAAGTTTGTTTTCGAAGTCTGTGAGTCTGTTTCTGTTTTGTAAATAAGTTCATTTGTATCATCTTTTTCGATTCCACATATAAGTGATGTCATATATTTGTCTTTGTCTGACTTACTTCACTTAGTATGATAATCTCTAGGTCCATCCTCGTTGTTGCAAATGGCATTATTTCATTCTTTTTATGGCTGAGTAATATTCCATTGTATATATGTACCACATCTTCTTTATCCATTCATCTGTTGATGGACATTTAGGTTGCTTCCAGGAGTGGATTTTATAAGACTTCTGAAGCTAAACTCATCACCTCCACCAGCCCAGGAACTGGAATCACATGTTCATAACAAACATGAGGCAGGTGCCCTAAGTTCTGACCTGGTGCTCAAGAGCTGCAGGATCCAAAAGAGGGAGCACACAGGGCCTTGCTCTGGGAGGTGGGGCCTCCCCTCCCAGCCGGAGGGCTTGCCTAACTCACCCCTCATCTGCTCCTCTCCGTCTCCCACCCTCTCCACAGAGGCTGGGACCCACCCCCCATTCCTAGAAAGATTTTGCCCCCAGCATCTGCCCCAAACATTTAACAGCCCTCTGGGGTCCTTTCCCCAGGCAATGATGGAGACTCTCACCTCCTCTGAATGACGTAAAAGGTAAAAAGGTAATAACTCTTCCCCAAAACCTTCTATACCAGGGACATAACAAGTATCATTGTATTCATTCCTCCAACAGTCCAATGAGGAGGGTACTGTTAGCCAATTTGGAACAAGGAGTTTCAAACATGATTAATGTAGTCAACAGCCAGGGAGTTAGTAAATGGTAGGGCTTAAATTTGAACCTGGGTCTGGCTGTTTTAAAGCTCATGTTCTTCCACTGCCACGGACCAACACCCAGAAAAGCTGAGTTCTGGTTTTTTAGCTGATTCACAAAGCTTATTTGGCCACTACCAGCTTTGTGACCTTGGGCAAATTACTTAATTTTTCTGAATCTCAGTTTCCTTAACTATAAGGTGGAAACTGTATACCAGTATTGACTACCTTATTGAGTCACTGTGAAGATGAAATATGACAATTTATGTGAAAGTGACACACAGATATAAGGCATCCCCAAAGCAGAAAAGGTTCTTTTTCAGTGGAAGGTCTTTGACCATCAACAGTGATATTTAGTAGGTTATAATTCATCTCAACCCTTGATAGTATCTCTTTAATTTTACCCACACCCCAGCTTATTTTTACCATCTCTTGTCATCTTTAAAATCTTTTATATCCTTGTGCAGTCTTTTCATTTATGTTTTTCTTGTGTTTGGACATTAGGCATGCTTTTCCTCCTTAATGTCTCCTTAAAGAAAATTTTGTGACTTAATTTTCTTAAGGACAAATAACCTTTTGAAGGGGAGGGCCCCTTAGGTAAAACTCCCACAAAGTAGACCCAGGCAAGATTGTGAAATTTACAAGTACGTCTTCAATGGCTCTGCATTTTCAGCATCTGTAATATTCAAGGCTACTTCAATTGCAAGGTACAGAACCAAAGTCAAATAGCTTAAGAAAAAAGTTATCGGCTTATGAAACGGAAGAGCCCGTGGGGAGGCCTTTAGGTATGGCATCATCCAGGTTCTCAATGGATGCAGTAAGATGTCAACCTGTCTTTACACATTTCTTGCTCTGCTCTCCTCTGGGTTGGATTCATTACTGGGCAAGCTTTCTCCATCTGGTGAGAAAGATGAATACCAGACATCCCTGATCCTCACAGAGAAAGAAAGGAGAAGCATTTTTTCCAATAGCACTTCTGTGGGAGACAAAATCATAAGACAGCCTCCAAGTCCACACTTTGGTGTATATGCCTTGTATATCTCCTTGATTATGGGACAGACCTGTGAATATGATGAGATATCACTCCTGTGATTATATTATTTTATCCTGGGTGGCCCTGACCCAATCAGGTGAGCCCTTTATTTTTTATTTATTTTTTGTATATTTTTAAATTGGGGTTTAGTTGTTTTACCATGTTGTGTTAGTTTCTACTATACAGCGAAGTGAATCAGCTATATGTATATATATATCCCTCTTTTTTGGATTTCCTTCCCATTTAGGTCACCACAGAGCACTGAGTAGAGTTCCCTGTGCTATACAGCAGGTTCTCATTAGTTATCTGTTTTATACATATTGGTGTACAGGTGAGCCCTTTAAAAGCAGAGTTTTGTCAAGCTGATTGCAGAGGAAGTCAGAGAGATGTGCTCTGGTTGGCCTAGGAGAAAGCAAACATCCATGCTGTGAACTGCCTATGGGGGCCACGTAGTAAGGAAATGCAGGTGCTCTCTAGGATCAGAGATAGTCCCTGGCCGATTGTTAGCAGGAAAATAGAGACCTAGTCCTATATTTGTAAAGAAGTAGATTTTGGCAACAACCAGTGACCTTGGAAGAAGACCCTGAGCCTCAGATGAGAACTGTAGCCCCAGCCAACACCTTAATTTCATCCTTGTAAGCACCTGAGAAGAGAACCCACTCATGCTGTGTCTGGACTTCTGACCTACATTACTGTGAGATAAATTTGTGTTGTTTTAAGTCACTACGTTTTTGATACTCTGTCATGCAGCAATAGAAAGCTAACACAACTTCTGAAAATTCTAATGTATGAGTTAGGATCTTTTGGTTGCAAGCAACACAAAGCAACTCTGGGTGACCCAAGCAAAAAATTTTACCTGAACAGCGTTCATAGAGCCACAGATCATGAACAGCTCTTGGGATGGGTCCAAGCAGGAGAACTGAACAGGGGATGTTTCCAGGTCTTTTTTCACTCTCTCGAGATTCAAATTCCAGGGAGAAAGAAGCTGACTGGCTTTACATGACAGCCTCATGAAGATTGTAACCAAGGGTGAATAGTTGGTTCTTTAAAGCAAAACTGGTGGGGTGAAATCAACAATATGGCTGAGTAAGACATCCCTCGTTTATGTTCCACTCTCAACAGCAACAATTTGACATCCATTCATAGACCGAAGTGCCTTTGTGGCAGCTGTGGGACCCAGCACCATACACCAAAGGATCCAGGAGCCGTCTTGCCCACACGTGTGTTGGGTAATAGGCATACAGACCCTGGTCCTGGCTGTGGACCCTACAGTGGCCCATGAACTGGCTCCAGCTCCTCTCAGCCATGGTCTGGGAGACCCTGGAGAACACTCTCTCAGACAATCACCATAGACAAGAGACCCTTTGTGGAAGTCCAGGTTCCACAGGAGAAGTTCCAGCACTCTGTTGGAACAGCAACAACAAAAATACGAGTTTAGATGCATTGGAGTGGGTAAGAGGAACAGCTTTAATTTACTTGCATCATCCCTCCTCTGAGGTGGCATAGCTAAGGGATAAGTGATATCTTCTCAGCCCTGTGATTTCTCCTACAGGGCAAAGAGAGAGCATGTGAATTAGCAGCCATCTCAGAGTACTGAATCACGATCTACATGACTAAGGAGCAGGAAGAAACTGGGAGAGTGGCAGATAGGACTCTTGGGGGGCATTAAAGGGCTGTGGATCCTACTAAGTGCATTGTGGGCTCCATCAAGAAGCCAGTCCATGAACCACTGGGGATGTCTTGCCTGCAGATCCTCCCAACTGGCCCATGAACATCCCAGTGCTCTGTGCACCTCACCCACACACCTGGCTCCCTCTGTGCACTCCTGATGGTGGTGGTAAGAGCAAGCAAGCTAGAGAGCATGCACAGAAAGTCGACTTGAATCTGCAGGCCAGGGAAAGACCAGAAATTTAATCTTTAGTGCCACCCTTGGGAAAGCAAAAGAGAAGCTCTTGGCACTTGGCCTGGTGTGTTTTAAGATTAAGAAAAAGCATACAAGTTTATGAATTCTGCCACGAGAGGAAGCAAGGAGCAAGGAACAGGCATATCCATGGAAGGTCTGAGAAAGCCTCAGCATCCCTAGCAGTGCTGATGGAAGATATTTCTCTCCCAAAGGTAGTTAGTAAAGACTGGAGGAGGTGACTGCTACTTCAAATGTGAAGAGAGCAACACAAAACTTCAAGGAACATGAAAAATCAAGGGAAAACATGACATCACAAAAGGATTACAGTAATCTTCCAGTGTGTATCCTAAAGACATGGAGATTGTGAGTTACTGGATAAAGAATTCAAAATAGCTATTTTAAGTTTTTCTTATAGCTCTCATTGAGCTATAAGAAAACACAGAAAGGCAATTCAACAAAATCAGGAAAACCATACATGAACAAAATGAGAAGTATAACAAAGAGATAGAAATAATTTTTATAAATTATTTATACCTTTTATTATATTATTTATTATTTATAAATTTAATAAAATTCTGGAGCTGAAAAATACAATGAATGAAAAATGTAATAGAAAACATCAACAGCAGAATGAGTCAAGCAGAAAAAAGAATCTGTGTATTAGAAGAGAGGAACTTTGAAATTATCCAGTAGGAGAAGGAGAAAGGAAAAAGAACGAAAAAATAGTGAAGAAAGTCTATGTGATCTATGGGATATCATTAAAAGAAACAATTTGCAAATTATTGGAGTTGCAGAAGGAGAAGAGAGGGAGAAAGGGGCAGAAAGATTATTTAAAGAAATAATGGCTGAAAGCTTTCCAGATCTGGAGAGAGAATTGAAAAATCCAAGTTTATGAAGCTCATAGGTCATCAAACTCAAAGAGATATTCTCCAAAACACATTAAAATAAAACTGTAAAAAATCAAAGACAGAAAGAGAATCTCAAAAGCAGCAAGATAAAAGAAGCTTGTAACTTACAAGGGAACCCCATGAGGCTGTCAGTAGATTTCTCAGCAGAAATTTTACAGGCAGGGGGAGAGTGGGATGATATATTCTTCAGGATAGATCACATGATAGGTCACAAAACAGGTCTCAGCAACTGTAAGAAGGTCAAAATTATACCAAGTATCTTTTCTGATGACAACGGTATGAAAGTAGAAATTAAAAACAGGAGGAAAACTGGAAAATTCACAAAATGTGTAAACTAAACAACACACTTCTGGTCACACAATGGGTCAAAGAAGAAATTTTAAAAATATATCTTGAAGCAAACAAAAATGGAAACACAGTATAACAAAAGTTATGGGTTGCAGCAAAAGCAGTTCTAAGAGGGAAGTTTAGGAATTCCTTGGCAGTCCAGTGGTTAGGACTCAGAGCTTTCACTGCCATGGCCCAGGTTCAATCCCTGGTTGGGGAACTAAGATCCTGCAAGCCACGTGGCACAGAAAAAAAAGAAAAAAAAAAAGAAGGGAAGTTTATAGTGATAAATACCTACATTAAAAAATAAGAAAAATTTCAAATAAACAACAAAGCTTTACATCTCAAGGAACCAGAAAAAAGAAGCCAAAGTTATCAGAAGGAAGAAAACCACAAAAAGCAGAGCAGAAATAAATGAAATAGAGACAGAAAAACAATAGAAAAGATCAATGAAACTAAGAGCTGTTTTTTAAAAAAAATTGGAACAAAATCAAGAGCCCGTAAATAAACTCTCTCTCTCTCTCTCTATATATATATACAGTCAACTAATATTTAAGAGTGCCAAGAATACTCAATGGGAAAGAATAGTTTCTTCAACAAACAGTGTTGGGAAAACTGGATAACCAGATGCAAAGGAATGAAATTGAACCCCTCTTAACACCACTCACTAAAATTAACTTGAAATGGATGAAAGACTTAAGTAGAAGACCTGAAACCATAATACTTCTAGAAGAAAAACATAGGGAAAAATCTCCTTGACATTGGTATTGGCAACAATTTTTTGGATATGACACCAAAAGCCCAAGCAACAAAAGCAAAATTAACAAATTGGACCACATCAATCTAAAAAGCTTCTACACAGCAAAAGAAACAATCAAGAAAATGAAAAGGCAACCTATGGAATGAGAGAAAATATTTGCAAATCATATGTCTGAAAAGGCGTTAATATCCAAAATATATAAGGAACTCATGAAATTCAACAGTAAAAAAACCAAAGAACCTGATTTTAAAATGGGCCAAGGAACTAAATAAATGTTTTCCAAAGAAGACATACAAATGACCAACAGGTACAGGAAAAGATGCTCAATATCACTAATCATCAGGGAAATGCAAATCAAAACCACAATAGATATCACCTCACACGTTAGAATGGCTATTATCAAAAGGACAAGAGATAACAAGTGTTGGCAAAGATGTGGAGAGAAAGGAACCCTTGTGCACTGTTGCTGGGAATGTAAACTGGTGCAGCCACTATGGAAAACAGTATGGAGGTCCCTCAAAGAATTAAAAATAGAACTACCATCTGATCCAGCAATCACACTTCTAGTTATATATCTGAAAGAAATGAAATCAGGATCTTGAAGAAATATCTACAGTCCCATGTTCATTTCAGCATTATTCACAATAGCCAAGACAGAAAAAACTTAAGTGTCTGCCAACAGGTCAATGGATAAAGAAGATGTGGTATATATACACAATGGAATATTATTCAACCATGAGAAACAAGGACATTCTGCCATTTGTTAAAACATGGATGGAACTTGAGGGCATTAGGCTAAGTGAAATAAGTCACCCAGAGAAAGACAAATGTTATTTGATATCACTTACGTATGGTATCTAAAAAAGCTGAACTTACAGAAACAGAGAGCAGAACGGTGGTTACCAGGGGCATGGGGGTGGGAGAAATAGGGAGATTTTGGTCAAATGTTACAAACTTACAGTTATGAGGTAAATAAGTTTTGGATACAGCACGGTGAAGCGGCAAAGATGAGGTCCCATGTAGGTGTTTGGGTGGGGTCCTGAAGGAATTGGCAGCCATTTCTGCTCCAACGGAGACCCCTCAGGAAACAACAAGTGCTGGCCTCCAGCTTCTTGCCAGTCCAAGAGCAGTCAGCTGAAGAGGGGGTGGGCAGGGCTTGGGTCAGTGCACTGAGTCCTCAAAGCATGGGGAAGTGCTCCTCCAGAGAAACCTTGGGAGTGACTGCCTCTGGAAACCCCAAGGACAGAAGCCAATCCTCCTTTTGTGCTTCTTTCTCTGGTGATCAGGAACCTGGGAACAGCTCCATTCACCAGTTTCTGGATTCCTCTTGCTGTGTTCTTCTCTATAGTTGAGGCAGCCTCCTACTCAGTATTGGCCTTCCTGCCATCCTGGATGTTCCCATTCACCCATTCACCCACCCATCGAAAATGTACTGAAAACTAGAGATTCAATCATGAGGAATAGCCAGATCTTTCTCACAAGCAAATCACAGCTGCTGGTCATTATGTTCTACCTGGACTTTCTCTCAGCTCCTGACCGTGTCTGTGTCCTCCTCTAGGTCCCAGCCCCAACCCACTGCACTCACCAGAGCAAGGCTGGCAGTAGTGGACAGCTATTGTTTTACACATGCCCAGAATCCTTTCCCTTTCTTTCTTCTATGACAAATGATTCTGGTAGGGCTGTTAATCATAGTGTCCTATCTCCAATCTTGTCTCCCTGGAAACAATGGTTGATCCAAGAGGTGAGCATAAGACCCAAGCTGGGCCAATTAGATCATTTCCTGAGATTTTTTAAAAAATTTATTTATTTTATTTTTGAATTTTCTTTTATTTATTTTTTTATACAGCAGGTTCTTATTAGTCATCCATTTTATACACATCAGTGTATACATGTCAATCCCAATCTCCCAATTTATCACACCACCACCACCACCACCCCCCACCGCTTTCCCCCCTTGGTGTCCATACGTTTGTTCTCTACATCTGTGTCTCAATTTCTGGCCTGCAAACTGGTTCATCTCTATCATTTTTCTAGGTTCCGCATATATGCGATAATATGCAATATTTGTTTTTCTCTTTCTGACTTACTTAACTCTGTAGGACAGTCTCTAGATTCATCCACGTCTCTACAAATGACCCAATGTCGTTCCTTTTTATGGCTGAGTAATATTCCATTGTATATATGTACCACATCTTCTTTATCCATTCCTCTGTCGATGGGCATTTAGGTTGCTTCCATGACCTGGCTATTGTAAATAGTGCTGCAATGAACATTGGGGTACATGTGTCTTTTTGAATTATGGTTTTCTCTGAGTATATGCCCAGTAGTGGGATTACTGGGTCATATGGTAATTCTATTTTTAGTTTTTTAAGGAACCTCCATACTGTTCTCCATAGTGGCTGTATCAATTTACATTCCCACCAACAGTATAAGAGGGTTCCCTTTTCTCCACACCCTCTCTAGCATTTGTTGTTTGTAGATTTTCTGATGATGCCCATTCTAACTGGTGTGAGGTGATACCTCATTGTAGTTTTGATTTGCATTTCTCTAATAATTAGTGACGTTGAGCAGCTTTTCATGTGCTTCGTGGCCATCTGTATGTCCTCTTTGGAGAAATGTCTATTTAGGCCTTCTGCCCATTTTTGGATTGGGTTGTTTGTTTTTCTAATACTGAGCCGCATGAGCTGTTTATATATTTTGGAGATTAATCCTTTGTCCGTTGATTCGTTTGCAAATATTTTTTCCCATTCTGAGGGTTGTCTTTTCGTCTTGTTTGTAGTTTCCTTTGCTTTGCAAAAGCGTTTAAGTTTCATTAGGTCCCATTTGTTTATTTTTGTTTTTACTTCCATTACTCTAGGAGGTGGATCAAAAAAGATCTTGCTGTGATTTATGTCAAAGAGTGTTCTTACATTTTCCTGTATGAGTTTTATAGTGTCCGGTCTTACATTTAGGTCTCTAATCCATATTGAGTTTATTTTTGTGTACGGTGTTAGGGAGTATTCTAATTTCATTCTTTTACATGTAGCTGTCCAGTTTTCCCAGCACCATTTATTGAAAAGACTGTTTTTGCTCCATTGTATATCCTTGACTCCTTTGTCATAGATTAGTTGACCATAGGTGCATGGGTTTATCTCTGGGCTTTCTATCCTGTTCCATTGATCTATATTTCTGTTTTTGTGCCAGTACCATATTGTCTTGATTACTGTAGCTTTGTAGTATAGTCTGAGGTCAGGGAGTCTGATTCCTCCAGCTCCATTTTTTTCCTTCAAGACTGCTTTGGCTATTCGGGGTCTTTTGTGTCTCCATACAAATTTTAAGATGATTTGTTCTAGTTCCGTAAAAAATGCCATTGGTAATTTGATAGGGATTGCATTGAATCTGTAGATTGCTTTGGGTAGTATAGTCATTTTCACAATATTGATTCTTCCAATCCAAGAACATGGTATATCTCTCCATCTGTTGTTATCATCTTTAATTTCTTTCATCAGTGTCTTATAGTTTTCTGCATACAGGTCTTTTGTCTCCCTAGGTAGGTTTATTCCTAGGTATTTTATTCTTTTTGTTGCAGTAGTAAATGGGAGTGTTTCCTTAATTTCCTTTTCAAATTTTTCATCATTAGTGTATAGGAATGCAAGAGATTTCTGTGCATTAATTTTGTATCCTGCAACTTTATCAAATTCATGGATTAGCTCTAGTAGTTTTCTGGTGGCATCTTTAGGATTCTCTATGTATAGTATCATGTCATCTGCAAATAGTGACAGTTTTACTTCTTCTTTTCCAATTTGTATTCCTTTTATTTCTGTTTCTTTTCTGATTGCCGTGGCTAGGACTTCCAAAACTATGTTGAATAATAGTGGCGAGAGTGGACATCCTTGTCTTGTTCCTGATCTTAGAGGAAATGCTTTCAGTTTTTCACCATTGAGAATGATGTTTGCTGTGGGTATGTCATACATGGCCTTTATTATGTTGAGGTAGGTTCCCTCTATGCCCACTTTCTGGAGAGTTTTTATCATAAATGGGTGTTGAATTTTGTCAAAAGCTTTTTCTGCATCTATTGAGATGATCATATGGTTTTTATTCTTCAATTTGTTAATTTGGTGTATCACATTGATTGATTTGTGTATATTGGAGAATCCTTGCATCCCTGGGATAAATCCTACTTGATCATGGTGTATGATCCTTTTAATGTGTTGTTGGATTCTGTTTGCTAGTATTTTGTTGAGGATTTTTGCATCTATATTCATCAGTGATATTGGTCTGTAATTTTCTTTTTTTGTAGTGTCTTTGTCTGGTTTTGGTATCAGGGTGATGGTGGCCTCATAGAATGAGTTTGGGAGTGTTCCTTCCTCTGCAATTTTTTGGAAGAGTTTGAGAAGGATGGGTGTTAGCTCTTCTCTAAATGTTTGGTAGAATTCACCTGTGAAGCCATCTGGTCCTGGACTTTTGTTTGTTGGAAGATTTTTTTTTTTTTTTTTTTTTATAAATTTTTTAGAAATTCACGTTCTTTTATTTATTTATTTATTTATTTATGACTGTGTTGAGTCTTCGTTTCTGTGCGAGGGCTTTCTCTAGTTGCGGCAAGTGGGGACCACTCTTCATCGCGGTGCGCGGGCCTCTCACCATCGCGGCCTCTCTTGTTGCGGAGCACAGGCTCCAGACGCGCAGGCTCAGTAATTGTGGCTCACGGGCCCAGTTGCTCCGTGGCATGTGGGATCTTCCCAGACCAGGGCTCGAACCCGTGTCCCCTGCATTGGCAGGCAGATTCTCAACCACTGCGCCACCAGGGAAGCCCTGTTGGAAGATTTTTAATCACAGTTTCAATTTCATTACTTGTGATTGGTCTGTTCATATTTTCTGTTTCTTCCTGGTTCAGTCTTGGAAGGTTATACCTTTCTAAGAATTTGTCCATTTCTTCCAGGTTGTCCATTTTATTGGTATAGATTTGCTTGTAGTAATCTCTTAGGATGCTTTGTATTTCTGCGGTGTCTGTTGTAACTTCTCCTTTTTGAGGAAATGCCACACACATTTTCCACAGGGGCTTCGCCATCCCACATTCCCACCAGCAATGTACAAGAGTTCCAGTTTCTTCACATCCTTACCAACACCCTGTGTTTTTAAATTTTAGCCCTCTTAGTGTGTATGAAGTAATAGTTCACGGTAGTTTTGATTTGCATTTCCCTAATTACCAAAGATATTGACCAACTTTTCATGTGCTTATTGGCCATTTGTATATCTCTTTGGAGAAATATCTGTTCAGATCTTTGGCAGATTTTTACTTTTTTTTTTCTTTTTCTAGTTTAGTTGTAGGAGTTATTTATATATTCTGAATACTATACCCTTATCAATATATGATATGGAAATATTTTTTCTATAGATTGTGTTTTCACTTTCTTGATAGTGTCCTTTATGCACAAAAGTTTTAAATTTTGAGGAAGTCCAATTTACCTATTTTTTCTTAGATTGCTTGTGCTTTTTTGGTGTCCTGGCTGATTTTGTACATTAATTTTTTCATATAAACCCAGGTTATCTTGTTCTAAAACTTTTGTTGGCATTTGTAGAGGGATGGGTTGATTAATTTAGAGAGAGGGACTTTCCTGGTGGTCCAGTGGTTAAGAATCCACCTTCTGATGCAGGGGACATGGGTTCAATCCCCGGTCAGGAAACTAAGATACCGTATGCCATGGGGCAACTAAGCCCACACGCTGCAACTACTGAACCCATGTGCCACAACGAAAGTTCCCGCATGCTGCAAAAAATATCCCGCATGCCACAACTAAGACTCAACACAGCCAAATAAATAAATAAATAAAATAAAAATTTAAAAAAAATTTAGAGAGAACCGTGGTCTTCTTAAAAGGGAGATTTTATCAAAGACCAGGATACACCTTTCCATTTACCCAAGTCCTGTCTGTATTCTTCAGTAACACTTTAAAGTTTGTTTCACATAGATCTTACACTTTGTATCAAGTTTATTTCTTGGTATTAATCTTTTTCTATTATTGTAAGTCTAACGTTTAGATGCTGACAACTAACAAAAGTGTTTGAAGTATTATGTGAGCTATACTATTTTCTATGGTCCAAATTCAGGCCAAGTTCAGATCTGCAACCTCAAATCTACTCCAGCAATTTGCTTTATAGGTAAGGACGCTGAGGTCTAGAGATGTTGAGTGACTTACTCAAGGCTGCACAGCAGGTAGGTAGCAGAGATGGCACTATGGCCCAAGTATTCTGTCTCTACATTTCGCCTGACTCTGAATCCAGAGCTCTGTCATCTTACCAACCTCCATAAAATACACGAATCTAGGAAAGTGGCGAATATTCTTACATGCACTGGGAACTTGTAGTTGCCTAAGGACTGACTTCACCAATCAAGATAGGAGTTAGATTAAAATTAGACAAAAATTAGGAAAAAAGGAAAGTAAAACAACGGTTAAATGAGAAAAAAAGCAAAAATTCAGACAGACACACACACACCTACGTGTGTGCACATACACCACCCCCCCCCCCCAAACCCTCAAACCTCCAGAGCTTCCTGCCTGTGAACCGAAAGGAGGAGTGTGAGTTTCCTGGCCCTGCTGGCAGGTGCCTTCTCAAAGGCCCCATCGTCCTCCACTTCCTGAGGAGGCTGCAGCCGAAGAGACTGCTTTTCTCTTCTTCGTCCAGTCACGGCTGCCTCGGCCTCTGCCCCCAGGCACCATCCTGGGGAAGGACAAGATGAAGCGGATGGCGCTTGTTACAGTGGCCACCCTGCAGGCACACTTCCCAATTACAGGTAAGGTCGGATGTATCGATGGCAAGGAACTTTTCGGAACCCTTTGTGCACGTGTGTCGGGGGTGGAGGGAGATAGCAGAGGGCTGGTGAGGCGCCAGTGTCTCCTTTAAATCCTGCCTTCCCCAAATCAATGAGCAGCTGAGTGGGGAGGGGTCCAACTTGATACAGGCATCTGCCTCATTAAGGCCAAGCTGGGCATCAGCTCAGAGCCAGCTGCTTGAAAACACACCTGTGCAAAGTATGGATTTTTCCAGTGATAAAAGGAGAGAGGAAAGTCTGTGGTGGGGAAAGGATGAGGAGAAACTGAGGCAGGCCCCGTGTGGACAAGAGGAGAGGGGGTATTTAACAGAAGCCGGGAGGGACCAGAAAATGTCAGCCAGGCCATGTTTCGTGCCGAGACACTTTTCTAGTCTTCATGTATTCTTCTTTCACACCCTTGCTGGCTCCGTCACTCAGCCCCTTTCCTTCTTCCTTCTCCAACAAAGAACATTGCATTTGTTGTTGGTTAGAGAGGGTCATGGCTGTGGCCCTGGCTGACCTGAAACACCCTGATGGGCCAGGGGCTGACTGGGTTAATGAAGGAGGGAAGTGGCCTTCTTCAGGGTCTGTGTCTAGGCTTGGCTCTGACTTGGCTGCCTCTGTACCCCACAGCCAAGGGCTGCCTGACGACACACCCATCCAGGCTCAGTGACTAACCCACCGCCTCTTGCTTCAGGCAGCTCTCTGTCTGAGGCCAGAAAGCCAGAGATGCTGACGGAACGTAGGGGACAGATGAGAGGATGTGACTTGTTAAGCGGTCACCACGGGGAACAACCAACCAGCAAGAGAGCCTACACCTCGCTTCATTCCAGTCCTTAGAATCCGGCTTTTCCTGAATCCTTTTACCCTTACCGTGTTTTCTAGCTCAGATAATAAGAAGAAGTGAAAAGAAGACAAAATGGGCTGCCTCTGGGCATTGGCGTCCTGGCATTTTTTACAAAACATGGGACAAGCTGTATTTGAATCTAAAGAAGCCAGGAGAGTGGTCACAAACCAATGTCCTTCCTCCACTTTACAGCTCACCTCGGTGTGGGAGGGAGTTTGGCGACGAGGGTGGGAGGGCAGGAAAGGCCATTGGCACTTTTGTTCCTGGCAGGGAACATGGCACAGCTGCCGCCTAGCACCTCGGGCGTTTCGAGGACTAAGTAATCACGGGGTTTTCTGTAAGATCACAGCTCTCTTCTCAGAAAAGCCTTCTTGGGTGTGAGTCACGTGGTGCCATAGGTAAGAACACCAGGGCAAGCCCAGAGCAGCCCATCCTCGTGTGCAGGGCACAAGAGGATCCAAGACGCCAAAATGGCCTGTGAATTCCATGACTTCAGAGGGAACCGCTGACAGCGGTAGATTCAGACCCTGGGCTTCAGTTTTGGGGGACGGCACTTGGTAGATAATTCTACCATGTGAAGTTTCCTCAAGGGTCTATTTGTGTTGGGTCTTGGGTCCAAGCCTGGGGCAATGGAATTAGAAGAGAAAATAAAAGCTGCTTGGGTGCTGGTGGCTGCCAGGAGTGGTAAACAAAACCCCACCCAGAAGACAAGATGGGGGCCATGCCGCATTTCCACAAGGTGTGGACAGAAAGAAAAGCCTTAGATTCATCTTTCAATGCCACTTGCTTTGCTGGTGTGGAGATTGAAATTTCAGCTATTTGTAGGTAAGGTTCCTGGATAAAAGTTTTCCAAAGTGTCCTAGCCCTGTTGAGGGAAGGCTGGGGAGGCTTAGAGAGGCCTTTAACACCGAGGGCCACAAATGGCACCCGTGTTGGCTGGGAAGACACACTCTATGATTTCCTTTGGAGGAAAGGCTGCTGACTGACGGAATTCGAGTTGAGGTCTTCCCTCTTTTCTTGCTCAGTTAAGCCACTCATCCCCGAACCCTTTTAAAGCATCTTCTTTTTGCTAAGACTTTTCCATTTGCATTTTCTTGCAAATGCCCAGATCATTAAGATCACGGCAAATAACGACCCAGTCTGTCTACCTGAGGAGGTCTCCCTGGGTGAGTCTGCCAAGACGGTCAGCAGAGGCTGGAAGAGATTAAGATGGCGTGTCTTATGGCATGGGCAGACTTCTGCCTGCAGAGCCCTCAACTCCTCAGTGCCTCTAACTCCCTGCCTCACAGTGGTCAGTGTGGCCTTGGTCCTTCCTTTGTAAGGAAATGCAGCTTTGACACAAAGTCTCAGGAAATGCATGCTCCTAGGTGTGGTGGGAAGAGTCAGGCCAGTCACAGTGCTGCCAATTTCCCAGCTGTGCAACCTTAGGCAAGTTACTTAACCTCTCTGGGCCTCCGTTTTCTCACCTCTAAAGTAAGAATAACCTTCATTGCAGAGCTGTGAAAATGAGAAGTAAATGTTACGTGCCTGATATGTCCTAAACAGTCAATACGTGAAAGTTGTATTAATTCTTACTATTATTACATCCTGGCCTGTTTTCTTGTTCTCATTATCCAGGGACAGGAAATGGAAACCCACGGTTAGGAGTCTTAATTTGCTCTTGATTGTGTTGTAAAGCAGCACTGGGCATTTTCTCCATCTGTTGAAATGCAGCTCGTCCTCCCTTTGGTTTCTGAGCATACCTGTAACGGCTCAGGAACATAGTGGTGGTCCCTCCCAGTGGTGGGCCCAATTGTGAACAAGCATCAAAACTTTGCTGGGCCATAGGATGAGCATTACAGCTACCATTTCTATTTTTCTGAGACACTTATTCTGTAAGCGATATTCCCCCAAAGTGAAAACATGACTCACAATGCATATAAGTAGTTAGGGGGAGCAAATTAGAACACAGTCGCCCTGGTCATCACTGGTCAAGGTGGCCATCCAGCATTTGCAGCCAAATGTCTGGTGTGGATGCACAGTGACCAAGGTATTTAAATGAACACTCCTCGAAACCAGACCTTTGCTTAAACTGCTTGGAGCTGGGCTTGAGGGAAGCTTTTGCGTGATGCCAGGAAAAGTTTTTCATCGATTGTATTTTCACCAATGGTTTATTTTGACCTCTGGTCATCTGGCTCTGCTCATCCAGATGATCTACTTCATTTTCTACCTTGGCGGTTCTCAGATTTGCTGGCCTGTTTACACATCTGCTGCTGCAAAACATCCCCCAGAAACTGTGCTGGGAAACTCTTGTTTAGGTGAATGACCACTGCTGAATTTATTTTAAAATTCTTTTTATTTTTGCCTTTGTTTTTAAAAAATTAGATTTAATTTTTTACTGGATATACGCTTTTACTTTCAAGAATCCCTGGGCACTGTGTCTTGTTTTATTTTGAAGGATTCAGGCACCGTTAGGGAACTGTCTTGCTTTAGAGTTGTCCAAACACACACTCTGTAATCCTTTTTCTCCTGAACCTTATTTACCTATGGGTCAGCTAACTGATTAAATAAATAGCAACGATAGTTCAAAATAAATTTCTTCTCTGCTTGGGCCAGGGCTAGTTCTTATCAACATTAAAGTGACAGTAGAATTAATCAGTTTGAGCAAACATAAAGTCCATTTGGTTAAAAAATAATCAAACTAGTCATTTGATCTGTTAATTGAAACAAAACAGTCAGTTTAGTCACTGCACATACATAGCCATTCCTTCCAGCCTCAAACACAGTCTATGTTTTCTGAGGGAAAAGACGCTTCAGTCTTGCTCAGGGATGTGTCCCAGCACTTAGCATGGTGCCTGGAGCAGAGATCACGCGCAGTAAATATTTGTTGAGTGAATTGAAAGGTGGGTGAATGAAGGAAATCTAGACCTTTCTATGTGATTAAATTCACTTTAATGGTTTATGGAGGGGGGTCGTATATTGGAGTGGCATTATTGGGACCTTTCTTCTAGAGAACTTAGCATTAAACAAAGTACTTTAAAAAAACACAGAAACTAAGCTGGTGGAGGGGGCAGGGCAGTTTGAGTAAACAGACAGATTCAAAATGATTTACAAGGACAGTTTCAGACAAAATCCTACCGTTGTTAAAATTTTCTGGTTGGACCGTATGAAATTTCCTATATTCATTTATTTGGGACCTACAAAAATGATAATTTCATATGATTCAACTAACACTATATCTTGCAAATTAGACAAAGAAAGATGCTCATTTTTCTGACTTGGCTTTAACACTAGGGAAAAGCAGAAAATAAAGAAGGCTACGACCGTTGGAGATTAACTAATGAATTAATAAACTAATGAAAGGCACCAAGGAGAAAAATAAGAGTTTGTGGATTATAGCATAAATCGCATTATTCAATTGCCCAACTGCTTCAAAATATAGAAAGAAAAAAAAAAAGCAGGATATCTAATCATTATAGTCCAAATTGGTCTAAGTTACTGAGTAAATATCTCAACTAGCTATCATTTTTTTTTCTCTCTCTTAATTTGAGGTGTTTTACCAAAAATATCATAAAATCAGAGGAAGTTATAAATTTAAAAAATATTCCATTCCAGTATTTTTATAAGTGTTTAAATATCTTTATATAGTTGTTATTACAAAAACAATTTCAAGTGCTTTTTTTCCTTAATATTTTATTCTGAGCATCTTTTTTGATGCTTAGCCTTCATGATTGTTTTTAATCGCTATGTAAATGTCCATAGTTTATGCATCCTATTTTCTTTACTATTTTATTATTGTTGGACATTTGGGCTGTCTCTAATTTTTGTTATTATAGCTAATGCTGCAAGAAAGTCTTTACATCTGTAGCTTTTAAATTTTCTTTTGAATTACTTCCTTGGGCTAATTTCTCCAGGGCTGACAATTAAAGGAATAGGTTAAAAGTAAAGGAACATTTCACAGGGTACTTTAGACTTCTGTTGAAGTCTAAACAGTTTTTCTGTCAAGGAAAGAGAGTTTTTTCCCTAGCTCTCTGACCATCTGCAAGTGTTTCTTGCCTTTTCTGGAGCAGGCGATAGGGTGGAGGGAGAGAGGAGACCGTGGAACCAGAAAGATCTGGATCCAAGTCCTGATCTGTGGCCAATTGCCTACCTTCGGAGCCCCGTTCTTCCTCTGTGAGATGGCGGTAACCATGTCTACCTCACGCAGAGCACCGTGGAGTGAAGATACTGCTCGGAAGTGCCTACACACAAGAGGTGCTCGAAAAGCAGTAGTCATTATCATGTGTGCCTCAGTTTCCCAACCTACAAAATAAAGGATATCATTTTCCCAGTGGAAGAAAGTGGAAACCCTGGTACTAACGTGCTTTCTTTGTCTTCCCTTGTCACTAAATTGCAGTAAACTTGGGCAGGAATCTCTTTAGTTTTCGCATCTGTGAAATGAATTGCGTATGGTCTTGTAATTACCAAGTTTTTAAGAACGTTTAAGTCACCTAGCCTCCCACCCCACTGGCATTGGCTCCTAGAATTAGGAACCTAAACTTCATTCTTCCCTGAAGCTCCAAATAAACAACAAACTTAAAACTTAAAAAAAAAATTCCGGACTTCCCCCTTATCACAATAATTTTAACTCTCCAGTGGGAGCCTCTGCTGTGAAAAATCCAAGGACAGATTCCAGCATTTTCTGCCTTGTGCCTTATGCTTGTGCGTCGGATGCAGATTTATGGCCACACAAGGACTTTGTTGGTGAGCAATGACTTGAAGAGAAAGCAAAGTGAGGTCTGAAGCAGCCAAACTGCAGTGGTGGAAATGTTAGGAGCTTCCACCGTCCGCTTTGCTTGCCTGTTATGATTTGTGCTACTCAGCAACTAATCTGCAGGCCCAAGGGGAAAAAAATAAATAGAAAGCATTCAAACAAGGACAGACAGGATCCTCGCTGGTCCAGACCACTGTTCCGTTAGTGCAGTCGTCCCTTTATATTTACAAAATGCTTTCCAGCACCTTCATTCATAACCATCCAATGGCAAGTAGCAGAAAAAGTATTGATTTTAAGATTCTCTTTTTATAAACAAAGAAAATGGGGTTCAGAGGTTTGGTGACTCGCCTAAGAGTAGAACCAGGCTCCAAACACGGTTTCTCTGATCCCTTGTTTGAGGTATGTGCTCTCGAATGTTCCATGCAGCCTGTCTACCAGGCCTGCTGTCAATTTGCAGTATTATACATCAGATGACTGAATTCTGAAGCAGATTTTTGAAGGTATTCCTCTTAGTAAGCATGTATTATGATTTTCCTCTCAATTTCTGAAGAAATAATTGTTTTGATGCTGAATATTCTCATTTAAATATACGTTTTTCTGCTGAGTGTGAAGTTAATTTCGTTGTTAATATAGAATTGCATTTTTCTCTGGCCTATTATTATAGTTCTGAAATCATGTTCTCCCCAACTGGTAAAATCCATATTTTCTGTTTTGCTGTTAATAAATATACCTATTTTGGAGCTTTTCTTGAGAGGGACCGGCCTCACTTTGCACACACCCCTTTCTGTGTGTGCAGGTACCGCCCCCCTGTCCTCTCCCCCGCCGACCACGTTATGCATAGGTGGAACTCAAATGTGTAAATCAAAGTGTAAATTAAATCGTATTTGAGAAGACTTGATCTTAAATAGTAGCCATTAACAAATCTGTTTGGTAAGAATGTATCTTCATGCAGTGTGTAAGGTTTTGTGGGGTGAGGTTTTCTAAAAGAATAGCACACTATTACACACAGATGCTGGGTTGAGATTTGTTTTTTTATATAAATCCTCAAGGACTGGGAGAATTACCTTTAAATGACAAATATCTATAATCAATTCTTAATTTCTTTTTCTATATTTATTTATTTATTTATTTTTGGCTGTGTTGGGTCTTCGTTGCTGCACGCGGGCTTTCTCTAGTTGTGGCGAGCAGGGGCTACTCTTCGTTGTATTCTCTTGTTGCGGAGCACAGGCTCTAGGCGTGTGGGCTTCAGTAGTTGTGGCACACGGGCTCAGTAGTTGTGGCTCACGGGCTCTAGAGCACAGGCTCAGTAGTTGTGACATACGGGCTTAGTTGCTTCACGGCGTGTGGGATCTTCCCGGACCAGGGCTCGAACCCGTGTCCCCTGCATTGGCAGGCGGATTCTTAACCACTGCGCCAACAGGGAAGCCCTCAGTTCTTAACTTCTTATGTCAGATTTTAGCCTTGAGTCCACTTGCATCTGCCTGGGCTGAGCTCAGGGAGTGCAAACCCTTTTGCTGTTGAGTGGAGCAAAGCAAACCAAGATAAGAAATCTGATGCTCAGAGCAGAAGCATTAAATTGCCAGATTGTGAATATCGGTGGCTCTTAGTGGGGCCACTCCCCAAGCTGACTGGGAGGAGGGCTGGGAAAGGAGAAGTCTCTGAGAGGTTCTCCAGCTATTTTCAGGGCTGCTGGGTTATAGGTGCATTGCCTTTGCCAAACCCTGGAGTTGGGGAAGATGGCTCAGAACACAAACCAACACCACTATTTAGGATTAAACAAGTCACCACTTCTCTCTGTCGCTGTAGATACTAGAAAGTCAGCTGTGTGTTCCTTCATTTCACCAGGTCCCCAGCATGAGATGTTGTACTGGCTCGAAGCCATCATGTGAATGTCGGCCCTGAGTTAGGACTGCCTTTTCCTCATGCAGGCTGGGAGTGGCAGTGGAGACTTGGAGGGATCAGGTATTACAGGCAGAGTAGAAGAGACAGCCTGGGGGTGGGGCGGGTGGCTTTCGATTTGCGGCTGTGGGAGGCAGACTGGCCAGAGCAGCTTGCTCCCGGGAGAAGGCCACTGAACGGGGGCTGCAGCGTGGGACCAGCCTGTGTCCAGGCCCCGTCCTGCGGGTTATAGCTCGGCACGGGTGTGGCACGCACATGTGCTGGTGTGTGTTTACCTGTGTGCTCTGCTGGAGGTACAGATGTCTGTGCCCCAGTGTGCATGTGAAGGTGTGTGTGAGGCTGCGTGTTTGTGCACGTGTTCCAGTGTGTCCCAGCGTGTGGGGGCATTGTGTGTACGCCTGTCTGTATGCAGATGGACGTGTCTTGCGTCTGCAGGTAAGTCTTTCTGTGTGCACCAGTGAGTGGCTTTCTGTGTATAATGTGTGCATGTAAGAGGAGATTGGTGGCAGCAGGACAGCTCTGTAGAAGGAAGGGCAAACATTGCTTGAGCTTAGAACTGGCGAGCTAGGCAGAAGAATGGCAAAGCTGAGATGTCACTGAGCCCATTCCAGGCATTCTGTGCAGAAGAGAGTCAAGAAAACTTCTGTCCAAGCTAGAATCTCTAGGATCATGGAGAGGTGGGAGCAGCTTCTTCATAGATGCAGAGACGTCTCAGGTCTCCCAACTGCCCTCAGAACTCTGCCATCTCCCAAGTAAGCCTGCTGTCTTTCTTTCCACCTCCTCCCAGTTCCCTCTACTTAGAATGCCTACCCTACTCCCACCCCGAACTGTGGAAACCCTGTCTTCCCCTTATAACGAAGTCCAGATACCTGGGGATCTCCCAGACCCACTGTTGACATTGTTACCAGCGTTGAGGTGACAAAGGAAGGTGGAAAATTGTTGTTCTCATAACTCAAGGTTAAAAACCCAACACAAATAGTTCCCTACGGTGAGCCCTTCTCAGAGTGGAGGCCCAGCACACAGAGTTTCAGGAACACGTACCCGTCAGCAGAAAATGTCACCAGCTCCCCAAATTCTCACCAGTTCCTCCCACAGTGGCCATCCTCTGAGTTTTGACTAAAAGAGTCAAAATACATTTGATGCTTTTCTTTCTTCCTGCCCTCAGAATAGATAAACAATTCAATAAGGTGGCTTGTGGTGCCCTATTTTGGCTGTCGAGAGTTGGTATCGCCAGACTGATAGCTATTTTTAATATCTGGTTATTCAAACCATCTGAATGGCACATTTGCCCACAAGGGCCGCCTTGCTCCTCCATTGGGAAAGAGAGCGTGGAATTGGAAGGAAAAGGGAGGAGGTGCCTGGCAGAAAATGGTGCAAATGGTGCATTTTTAGGCCTTACAGACCTTTCTAAGGCGACGAGAATTTAATTCTGTGTCCTGTCTTTTCTTTGCAACAGCCAGTTGAAAATATGAATAAAAAAAAAAAGTTTGCTGCTTTAAAATACTTCTTGATCTGCCGTTCTTGCTAAAGTACTTAGAATTATACATATCTTTGCACCATGGCCATGATCCAAAGGAACCAGAGCAACTGAGAAAACTGTTCATTGGTGGTCTGAGTGTTGAACATTTTGAGAAGTGGGGCACACTCACAGACTGTGTGGTGATGAGAGACCCCCCAAACCAAACATCCCAGGGCCTTTGGTTTTGTGACTTACTCTTGTAGTCACACGAGGTGGATGCGGCAATGTGTGCCTGACCGCACAAGGCTGATGTGTGTGTGGTGAAGCCAAAGAGAGCTCTTTCTAGAGAGGCTTCTGTAGAGTCCATCTAACAGTGAAGAAAATTGTTCTTGGTGGCATTAAAGAAGACACAGAAGAATATAATTCAAAAGACTACTTTGAAAAGTATAGCACGATTGAAATCACAGACGTTATGGAAGACAGGCAGAGTGGAAAAAAGAGAAAAATCTGCTTTTGTGATTTTTGGTGATCATGATACAGTTGATAAAACTGTTGTTCAGAAACACCACACTCTCAATGGGCATAACTGTGAAGTGAAAAAGACCTTTTCTAAGCAAGAAATGCAGTCTGTGGGATTGCAGAGAGGTGGAGGTAGATGTGGCAACTTTATGGGTCATGCAGGATACGTTGGTTGAAGAGGAGCCTGTGGTTGTGGATGTGGTGGCAGCGGGATGACGGTGGTTATAGTGGATCTGGAGGTGACGGTGGCAACTACTGTGATGGTCCTGGTTATAGCCTTAGAGGAAGCTAACGTGGTGGTGGACCAGGATATGCAAACCAAGGTGGTAGATAATGCTAGCGGTGGCAGAGGGTATGACGATTATAATGAAGGAGGACATTTTGGCGGTGGTAACTATGGTAGTGGAGGATACTACAATGATTTTGGAAGTTATAGTGAACAACAGTAATCAAATTATGGGCCCATGAAGGGGGGCAGTTTTGGTGGAAGAAGCTTGAGCAGTCCCTGTGTTGGTGGTTATGAATCTGGTAGTGGAGGGGTGGATATGGTATCAGAAGGTTCTAAAAACTCAGCAGAAAAGGGTTGAAGTTCTTAGCAGGAGAGAGTGAGGAGTCGTCAGGAAAGCTGCCGGTTGCTGTGAGGCAGTCGTCCCAAATGCATTAGAGGAACTGTAAAAATGTGCTACAGAAGGAACAAGGATCCATAGTCAGAAAAGTTATTGCAGCTTGAACAGGAAAACTTCTTGTTCAGGGCTGTCATAGCCACAGTTTGCAAAAAAGTGTAGCTATTGGTTACTGCAATGTTGTGTCAATTAGATGTACATTCCTGAGGTCTTTTACGTCTTGTAGATTTGTCTTTTTCATTTCCTTACATCAGTATCTTGTCTTGTAAATTGTGATATTGGTAACCAGGAATAAAAATTAAGGAATTTTTAACTTAAAAACAAAATAAAACAAATCATCTGGTAAACCACTTGACTTATCAATGAGCAAATATTTACCAAGCACTTCTCTTGTGCCCCAAGGAAAACAAACAATTCTGTAGATGCTTGGCCCAACCAGTCCATTGACGAGGCCCGTGTCTTGGAGATGGATGTTGAGTGATTGAGAGCCCACAGGTAAAAGAAAGCTTCCCTAGTTCTGTAGGTCATGTTCTCAGGTTTTATGAAAAAGTCTTAATTTCCCTACAGGCTTGCTTCTTTATGGTGTGGTCTAATTTTCATCATTTTGTGAGCCTGTGCTAATTTCCATGCTGAGTTTAGTAGCAAAGGAGGCGTATATCAGGAGATACCAACCAAGACTATTTTGAGCTAGGCTAGAGAGCTTCAGAAATTTCCCCCTTTGATTTCTTCAGATTAGAGAGAAATCTTTGTCTTTTCTCCCACTTCACTATCAATGCTTCAAAACCCAGACCTATATAAAATACACAAATGCTTTCTGGACAAAATGAATCTTGTCTGTTTTCTTTGGATTTCGGTGGGAACAATAAAGATTGAGCTACAAAAGGTTGGCAAAGAGGCTTATTCTTTTTCTTTCTATTAAGTGTAGAGGCTTCAAAAGAACAGCTCAGAAAGTCAAATAATTGTATCCACCGCAGCTCACCCATCCATCTCCCTGCTGACCTGGCCTGTGAAATCCCCTTTAAAAACTTGGCCAGCTCTCACCTGCCCATTGCAAATGCTGTATTGTCAAATGTTCCCATCCATAATTCCACAAGGGAGGCTGCTATAAAGCAAATTCCTTCCATTTCAACAGAGTATCTCGTCAGGACTAGCGCTCCGGGGTGAGGGGAAGGGTGCCTCTAATTTTCAAAGCTTTGTAATTTCATCTTGGAGAGGGAGGTACTTGGAAACCAAAAACGGATTGTGAATCAAGTTATGATCACAAACTCTTGCAACCCAAAATGGCCAGTGGGGAGGATGTGAAAGGGAAGGTTTGGAGAGCAGTTTTTGATCTTCATGACAATTTCTTGATTTCTTTAGTTTGGAAAAAAAACACATCTGTTTGTTTCTAGCTGTGGCTCTAAACATAAAGCCTCAGACTCAGAGCCGATCTAATTGCTGGTTTGGTTTCAGGCCATAGCTTCCTCAGAAAATTCCTGTCAGCCATTTTGAAGAGCACAGAATGGCTCCTCCGTGCCAAGGGATTAACAGAGGATTTGGCTGCTACGGGATTTTAAAATTTGGGGGGTGAATATTTTGCAGCAGCATTCAAGCCTGGAGTAATTGCAACTTAAAAAAGAAAGAAATCTAACCTCAAAATTGGCTAATCATCTCAGATTCAGTGCAGAGTGATCACCCAGGGAAGCAGGTGTTGTGCCACTGGGTCCTCTCTAGGGAGTCCTCTCTATCGTCCTGGATGCTTTCCACGTAGAGTTCCTTCAAACCCATGGTCTTCCTCCAAGTTTGACCCTATGACGTTATCTTTGTCTCCCATCATCTTCATTCCTTTTCCCTCGAAGGTTTTTAAAAAATCCTTTCCAAGGGAATACACAAATCACATTTAATGGGATTTTGAATTATGCAAATTCAAAATAATGCAATACAAAAACTTAATAAGGTCTCAGTTTATGTGCACTATTTACAATACTGTGACTCCGATTTTGTATTTATTCCTGTGAGAAATTAACTTGAATTTTGCAGAATCATCAGGAATGCACCTCTCATGTAGTGTAACTACTTCGTGATCAGAAGGGGCCTGTGATAATATCGTGATTAGCTGAGGTGGGCATGGGGGATGCTGTCAGTGACAAGAACAGTAGGCGGAGCCTCTCGGGAAAGATTTTCTGTGACCCAAAGATTTTCTGTGACCTTGCTCTGGTATGACAGAATCACGGAATATATGAGCTGGAGAGGATAGATACCTTCAAGTTCTACTTCTGGATTTTACCAGGGAAGAAATGGTGGTCCAAGAGATCAATAAATCAGCCAAATGTCATGTAGCAGAGTCAGCTCTTGAACCCAGGATTTTTGATTCTCGCCCCAGCTATCGTTCCTCTGGGCCGCCAGGCTGCCCTGTTGTAAAGGAGTGGTGTTTCCTGAGCTGGGCACTTGGGTCTCAGGTGTGTGCAACGAGGCCTCATATTGGAATGGCAACTGCAAGAGGGCTGCGGCTGGCTGGACCACGTTAGTTCATCCTAGCCATGAGGCCCTGACGGTGGCAGACGGGCCACTTCCGTGAGCAGGGGGACAGCCTTCAACTATTCCAGGAGGCGCAAAAAAGCACTGGGTCATCCCTACCGTGAGGAAACCCCGGATGGGGACAGTTGATACTGCTGGGGAGCCTCATTTGATCAAGTTCCCATTGTTTTTAAGTTTTTTGCCCATTAATGTCACAGGCCCTGACCTGCCCACCTACAAGACAGCAGGCTGTCTGAGGGCCTTGCTTCGCAGGACCTACTCTCCTGCAGCCTCTGGGAGAAGATAAAGTCAGCACTCCTCCCAGAATCCTGTCAGGAGACAGGCAGACAGTGGACAGGCAAAAAGAAAGCTAAATACACACACACACACACACACACACACACACACACATAGAGCCAGAGTGCTTTTTTATTGGTATAAAATAAAAGTTTAATGAATGAACATGTGACCCAAATTCCATATATTATTAGTACATATAGGTTCAGAAAATGCCTTATGTATGTAAATTATACCTCAACAAAGCTGCTTTTTAAAAAAGAAAATATCAGCCACATACAAGGGGACCTTCCCCTGCTAGATGAGGCCCTTGGAAAGTTTTGTGGAAGAGAATATTCTAACAACACTTAAAATATACTTAGGAGAGTGTTATCGAATCATTTAGTAATGCAAGTGTTCGTTTTCTAATTTAGCTATTTTCATGAGTGTGAATTTTCACTTATTAGATTATCATAGATTATCATAGCATAGACAGACACATTTAATTTTCTTAAGGAGGGATGTGCCCAGATTTTCCTGTCAGTTGCTCACCAATGGACGACCTCCCTTGGGTGAGCAGGATTGACCCCTTGGACTTGGAAGAATTTCCTTTTAAGAGCTTTCTGTGATGCGGCTCTACCTGGGTGTCTCACCTGTCTGCCTGGCACCCCATTCATGACTAAGAGAGACAGATAAATTACCTCTTTGTGCAGATAACTCAACGGCATCTTAAACATCTCTGCTGTGACTGCCCCGGGGCCATGGTGACCACAAGGACAGTGACCCGCTGATCCAATGCCCTGGCAGCCAAACTCACCTCTAGTCATGACAGGGCATCTGTTAGGTTAATCTAGCTGGAGAGAGAAGACTAAAACCAATGAGAGAAAAATCAGGTAATCTTTCTATGAGTGAAGAGGGTATGTTTTAACGATACATTTCCTTGTCGGAAATATTATCAG
The DNA here is from genome assembly GCF_009873245.2 of Balaenoptera musculus. Classification (NCBI taxonomy): domain Eukaryota; kingdom Metazoa; phylum Chordata; class Mammalia; order Artiodactyla; family Balaenopteridae; genus Balaenoptera; species Balaenoptera musculus. The sequence goes on along the minus strand of NC_045785.1, from coordinate 123,512,298 downwards.
AGGTAGAAATAAAATGCAGAGCATAGCCTTGCCTTCATTCATCCTAAATGTATTTTCTGAGGAAGCACCATTACACGTCGGGTGCTGCACCGTGATAAATCCCAGCTGCTGTGCTTGGAGAACTCACAGTTTCGAGGGCTGATAGATGTATCCGAATAGTCTGGTAAAGTGATACGAGCTGCAGTAACAGTTAACACTTGTTGAGAGGATCTTGTTTTCTGTGTTGTTTACATGCATTAGGTCAGCTAATCCTGTGGGACTTTTATTGGTGTCCTCTTATGCAGGTGGGGAGCTGAGGCCCAGGGGTACAAAGCTGGCAGAGCTGGACTTTGGCCCCAGTTAACCTGGCCCCCACCGTGAACCATATTGCCCCTGGGTGCGGGATAAGAGCCTACATTTGTCATAAACTTAGAGGGAGGAGTTGAGGTTTGTTTGCCACAAAAAAGTTGGAAAAGGGCAGATCTGGTGTTAGGAACAGGATGTCTTACCTCAGGAAATCAGGAAACACCAGCTAGGGCTCTTAGTAGTCCCCTGCCCATCCCTGGAAACTCATTCCCCACCCTCAGGATGGTTCTGGGATGAGAGCCTGGGGGCACCTTCCACTCATGGCCCTTGGGACTGAGACACATAGCCCACACCCACTCCAGGCCCAGTACTGACTTGCCTCCCTGGGACCAGCTGCTCACATGAGCCAACCTTCCTCATCTAAAGGAGCTGACTCCTAAAGGCCTTGTACTGAAGTTTATAACAAAGGGATTGTTTCCCAGACTGTGTTCTGCAAGATAGGAATGCTGTACCAGAGAAAGAGGGGACAGAAGTATTGGAAACGCTAGTCTGAGCAAACTTAAGGAAGGTTTTGTTTGTTGTTGTTTCACTGCAGGACTTGTCAGAACCTTCTCTCTGCAAACGTGCCTTACACATCTCCAGGAGGAAGAGAGGGAGATATAGCATGCAGTGCTGTGCTAATTGATTTGACCCCATTTGGCATTTATTTTTTCAGGGAACCCCTATTAAATGGCCTACAGAATACAGATCGAGAAAAGCTCAATGGAGGACTGTACTGAGTGGTTCAAAATGTGAGGGCTATCAGAAAGCTAGGCTGGAGGAGTAAAGGGATGCACTTTGGGGTCAAAGGATTTGAATGTATAGGACTTAATCCAAAGCAGAGGAGAGGAAGACACCCCAGGAAAGGGAAGTATATATCAAAGGCATGACAGCAGCATGAGTGCAAATGCCCAGGTAAGGGCTTAGAAGCTCCGTCCCTTTTGAGCAGCTCTCGTGTCCTACTCACACCTCCATGGCAATCAGGACAGGCAAAGGATTGGGGGGACATTTTGGGGCACTGATTGGCAGGATTGTTCCAATGAAAAGAGGGGCCAATGATACTTTACTCTTCTTACATAACCTATGTATTAAATTCTGCAACAGAAACTCCCAAAAGCAGAGGAAAGTTTAGCACATCCTTTGTAGTGGGCGGTGCCTGTTCATACCACGTTGGCCTCCCCCTCAGCACTGGCCTGCCTTCCAGCTGTCGCCATCTGCACCTCGTTGCCCGAGGCCTAGCTCTGGCCCTGGAGTCCGCTCCACCCTGGGCACCTACAGGCTGCCAGTACAGGAGAATTAATGCCCTGCTGGGGCAGCCCTCAGCCAGTGACTGAATTCTAACCCAAAAGGCTGTGCTGTCACGTGTGGTAACTCTGCACTCCCTGTTCCGTGCTGTTTCCTTGAATTTGCCAGCATGATGAAGCCCCGTTGTTAACAGGGGTAACTAGCCAATAAGGCTCCGTTTATTGAGTTCCTTCCTGTTCCTGCCAGACTCCCGCACGTATTTACAATATCCATTTCCTAGGGCTGCTGTAACCAAGTACTGCAAACTGGTTGGCTTAAAAAGCAGATATTGATTCTCTCACAGTTCTGGAGGGTAGAAGTCCAAAATCAGTGTGTTAGCGGGGTTGGTTCCTTCTGAGAGAGAATCTGTTCCATGCCTCTCCCCTAGCTTCTGGCTGTTTCCTGGCAATTTTTGGCACTCTTTGGCTTGTAGATGCATCACCCTGATCTCTGTCTCCATCTCCACATGGCCCAGTCTGTCTTTGTGTCCAAACATCCCCTTTTTATAAGGACACAGTCCTATTGGATTAGAGCCCACTCCAGTGACCTCATCTTAACTTGAGCATCTGCCAACACGTTATTTCCAAATAAGATCACATTCACAGGTACTGGGTGGTGGGAGGGGGGTTAGGACTTCAACAATCTTTTGCAGCGCACAATTCAATCCATAACACCTACCAATGCTTCCTGGGAACATCTCCCAAATAAAGTACCTGTATTCCAATCTTTGTCTCAGGGTCTGCTTCTGGAAGAACCCAAACTAAGACACCCTTTTGAAAACAGTACCTCAGGGGTACAGAGAGATTGTGAAACTTCCCGAGTACCATGTAACAAGTCCCTTGCTGAAATTATGATTTGAGTCATCATTTTAATTTCTTACCTAAATACAAGAAGATACTTCTCAACCTCTCCTAAGACTATCTGGAAGAGTTGTTTCTATGATGGCTCGATTTATTTGTTTTGAACACCGATTGTCATTCACCATGATGTGGCTCAATGAGGAAGGGAAAGAGACATGTTAAATGCACCGGGGTCTTTGCCATTAGGTATCTCTAAGGGAAGGACAGTTCTAGCTCAAGGCATAGGTGTTCGTTTCCAGCCCGGTTGACTGTCAAGCTCCTGCGGAAGTGACTGGTGTAGATGCAGACTGTGGGGTTGCTGGGCCAACTTGGTCCCCTCCCTCCCTCCGGAAGATGGAATAAACATGTCAGAGGGGAGGGTGCTTCCCATCTCAGGAGCACCGGGGTTGCCCTTTAGAAAAACATCGCCAGCACATTCTGCAATCTCGAAATGAATCTGAATGGTAATTCAAGAGGCAGGGCTTGTTCTGGATTTTGAGACAGTTCTTCTACCTGCTCCAGACCCTCCTTTCCCAAGCTCCATCTTGACTCCACGTAGCAGTGGTCTGGATGGCAGAGGGACCCTGACAGGAGGAAGGGCTAGGGTGGCAGCTGTGGCTGGCACCTCCTGCCTTCTGTGTGGTCTCCTTGGCTGGTGAAGGAAGAACAGACGCATTTGTGTTTCCAGGTCACAGCTGCCGGGGGCCCCGGCTGTGAGGCAGGGTGGTTCCAGTTCAGTTCTGAGTCAAGAAATGCTTCAAACATGTTCTTCTTGGCAAGAGTCACCAGGAATTGGCCATTGCTCTGTAGCTTTCTGCAGTCCATGAGCATTTAAGAAACTGGATGAGGGCCCTGACTGCAAGGAAAGGCCTTGTGAGTGTGTTTTAGTTAAGAATAAATTTTGACTCTAGTGAGACATGCTTGTTTACAAACACAGGTATGTAGACCAGGACTAGGGATGACCTTGATTTTCTCTGCTGTTGCAGGAAGATTGTGTGTGTGTGTGTGTGAGAGAGAGAGAATTAGGAGGCAGGAAAGGGACAAGAAGATGTATTAAAAGGATATTCATGGCAAAGAAAGTAATTTCTAGGATTCCTTTTCTCTTCTTGCTAGCGCCCAGCACCTCAGGGAGCTCTGGGCTGTGGGTGTGGGAGGTTGTGAGAGGACAGTGTTGACTAGAAGCAGCACAGCTTTTATTCTACTGCTGGAAAACGGCCCCCTCCTTTGTGAGAGAAGGCCACTCTGTGAGGTTCACATCGTCAACAAGGAGTCCTTCTTGCTCAGCTGATTCAGGAGAAAGGAACCACATCCTGAAGCAGAACCGTCTTCATTTATTTCAGATTCTTTCCCTTGTTGCCAACTTTCCATTTACCTTTAACTTCCATCTCTAACGATGTTTATCGCGTGCCTGCGTGCACCCGGTGTTTCCACATAGGGTCCCATCACATGGCCCATTCAGTCTTATGACAACCCCATGAGGTACTCGGCATCAGTACTCCATTTTATGGGTGAGAAAACCAAAGCTCTAAGAGACTAGTCTCAGGACTTGTCGTTAGTAAGTGGTGCTGCCTAGGTTTGATGCCTGCCATTCCCAGGGTTCTCTGTGCTGAGTTCCACCATGAATACGACTGCAGAAAGAGGTGCCATCAGAGGAGGGGGCTATGGTGTGGGATGCTGAGACCAGGTCTGAATCTCTCTCTGGGCGATTAGGGTGCTTCTGACTATATGTCTCCCCATAGGCTTTAAGACCGACCTGCCCCAGGCTCTCTCCCTGGGGCACAGGGACAACCACCAAGCCACCTGCAGCCTGCACCTCCTGCCAAGCACCATTTGCAGTTGCTCAGGGTCCACCCACTGACGTGTGGTAACAGGGTTGGATGCAATTGATCGAGGGCTGCTGGTAAACACTTACTGGATGTTCTGAATGGGTCCGGGAGTGGTTACTCCTAGGAAAGCCCTGTCCTCTGGCCAAGTCCCTTCCCCAGGGCTAGCTGGTCATGACTAATGTGCGGCGTGGTCTTCCCTCACATGGGGAGGACGGTTTCTCAGACTCTCCTCTATCCTTCTTGGCGTTGCTCAGACCCCATCTCTGCTTTGAAGCCTTTGCAGCCCACCCAGCTCGCAATAATCCCTCCCTTCACTGAACTCCTCAGGCTTTCACCGTCGGCCCCTCTCAATCAATGGTGAAGAGCATGGGTTCTGGAGTCACACTTAACTGGGTTCAGAGTCTACTTTCGGTACTTTCCAGTTGTGTGTCCTTGAGGAAAATAAAGGCTTTCTGGATCTGGGGCTCTTCAGCTGTTTAATGTGGGTAATGATACCTACCTCAGAGGGGTTTAGTGAGGAACAAAGTCTTTAATGCATGAAAAGTGTTGGGCTTGGTGTGCAGCACATGAACAGCTGATATACACCAGCTCGTAAGGTTAGTGCCCTGGGCTGTCGTTGATTGCTGATTCACATCATCATTCAACTCTTGTATTATTAATTAACTTTTTATGTATGTAGTTACACGTTGCTTTTCCAAGTGAAAGATTCTGGAGGCAAGGGCCCTGACATTGTTTGTGTTCTTTTTATGCCTAAAGTATTTACCATTGGACTCTCTCGAATGAAACCCAGTGGTTAAGCAGAGCTCAGCAAACTTTTTCTCCAAAGGACCATATGGTAAACATTTTAGGCTTATGGGCCACAGGTCTCTTTCACAACTACTCAACTCTGCTGGAGTAACACAAAGCAGCCATGGACGATATGCAAACCAGTAAGCATGGCGATGTTCCAAAAAACTTTGTTTACAAGCAGGTAGCTGCCCAGATTTGGGTTGTAGGCCATATTTTGCCACCCCTGGTTAAGAACAATGGGATCAGAAGTCAGATGCTTGGGTTCAAATCTACCTCCACTTCTTCATATGCCTGGTTTTCCAGCTCTGCGTCTGAAAGGAGGCCCCGTCAGTAAGTGTCTGCCCATCTCTGCCTGATCCCAGCCCATAGTACCAGGGAGACACCTGAGGTGCCCTCCTTAGGCAGCTGCACAGCTGGAGTTGGTGGTTGGCTTCGGTGAGCAGATAGCACAGGTGTGAGCTTAAAACAAAAAATGGCCTACATTTGCTGGGGGAGTATCTTCAAGGTCGATAGCTCTCTCACTAAAGTGAAATGGAAACCCCAATGTGATTCGGCTGGCCTGAGTGATAAATGCACTTGTTATTATTCTCTGATTCGCTCTGTTCATGGAGAGTTTAGTCACAGGAGTTTCTATTCTCAGGAACTCACAGCACATCACAACACACAGCTTAATTGTCCTCATAATAATTCTGCCCTGCATAACAAGCCTTTACAGGCAAGGGGTGGGGGGCAATTATGAGAAATCATGTGTGTTAGAATTGCTACCCGTGCTTCGAGATCATCAGATAAAAGTTAATTAATAACACACGTACGTGTACAGGCCACCTCTCTAATCTTAAGTTCAGGTTATAATAAAAGGATGGCATATTCTATTTTCAACCTTTTTTAACCCTTGAAATTGTGTTGATTTTGAAAGTAAAAATCCAGCATCCTGTTAAGTTAAAGAAAGACAAAAACAGATGAGAATTATAGAGCAGTAAGAGTCTGGCTCAATGTGGTAAGAATTATTGCAGGACAAGAAAGCACTGGGACTTCCGGTGGGACCAAAGTGAGGCGGCGGGGCAGGGGCTGGCACCTCCCGCCGCAACCATGGCATATACCGGCCTCACCGTGCCTCTCGTCGTGATGAGTGTTTTCTGGGGCTTCGTCGGCTTCCTGGTGCCCTGGTTCATCCCTAAGGGTCCCAACCGGGAAGTTATCATCACCATGTTGATGACCTGTTCAGTTTGCTGCTATCTTTTTTAACTAATTAATTAATTTATTTATGGCTGTGTTGGGTCTTCGTTGCTGTGCGTGGGCTTTCTCTAGTTGCGGCGAGCAGGGGCTACTCTTCGTTGCGGTGCACGGGCTTCTCATTGCTGTGGCTTCTCTTGTTGCGGAGCACAGGCTCTAGGCGCACGGGCTTCAGTAGTTCTGGCACACGGGCTTCAGTAGTCGTGGCTCACAGACTGTAGAGCGCAGGCTCAGTAGTCGTGGTGCATGGACTTAGTTGCTCTGCGGCACGTGGGATCTTCCAGGACCAGGGATCGAACCCGTGTCCCCTGCATTGGCAGGCAGATTCTTAACCACTGCGCCACCAGGGAAGCCCGCTGCTATCTCTTTTGGCTGATTGCAGTTCTGGCCCAACTCAACCCTCTCTTTGGACCACAGTTGAAAAATGAAATCATCTGGTACATCAAGCATCACTGGCCTTGAGGAAGAAGACCTGCTCTCCAGTGCTCAGTCATTGAGGTCACAAAGAAAACTCCTCTAGACGCAAAATCACCTCCATACCCAGACCACCTTCCTTGAGTCGCCCGCTTTGGCCGTCAGCTGCCTTAAACATTCACACAACATTTGAATATTTATTCTACAAAGCAGTATTTTTTCCTGTCACCTTTTTTACACTTTGATGAATGATGTGCCTATTGAATCTAAACTGTGCTGCCTCTATAAAATGTTTATGTACTCTTCCGAGATAGAAAATGCTGTTCTTCTGAGAAATGACATTACTCTCTCCTTGGGAACTGTGGATCTGAAGATGGCTCCTGCCTGCTTACAATATGAGAATCAGCGACGTGTTTAAAAACTGTTACATGACAATAAGACTCCAGTGGGGCAGTCAGTAGGAGAACATGTTCAGAGGGAAAATCTGTCCCACCAGAACTATACCAAAGTATATTTTCAGGATGAATTTCTTATTTCTGCCCTCTTTTGGAATAAATTATTTTTCTGCTTTCTATGGAGGAAAAAAAAAGAAAAAGAAAAAAATAATTGGGTAATGTCAAGATCTCATCATCGGGGAAATGGAAAGCTACATCATAAACATCATCTGCCTAATCATCCCAAGCCTTCTCATTGTAACGAATGTATTGTCTTCTCAGAGGCAGTAATCTCCTTTGGGACATGAGTAAAATAAGTTGAATTCTGTTTCCCTTTCATGATATAATGAGTATTTCTCCAGTGCAGCATAAGAAATAGAATATCACCCAGGAGAAACTTACATAGGCAGTGATAATGTGGAAAAATCTAATAAAGAAAACCCACATGCCCCATGGAGGAGAAGCCCTCTGTGTGTGTGATCGTCATCTTGTGAGTGGTTCGATCACACTTTATAGTTTTGCCAAGTGCTTTAATGTAAATTACTTCATGAAAAATTCACATCCCTTTGAAATGTATAGGTTAGCCCCCTTTTATTGGTGGAGAAGCTAAAGCTTAAAAAAGATAAGTGATTTGCTCAAGATTAGTTATTGGTAGAGCTGGAAATTGAATTCCATTCTTCTGGGTCCAAATCCAAGCTCTTCTCCCAGAAAGTTACGTGTGGACAGGTTGTAGGTATATCTGTGGCCTGGAGCGGTGGCACTTTTTTTTTTTTTTTTTTTTGAGTGGAAACTGCCTGCGACACTCTTTTATTTATTTATTTTTCCTTTAAGGCTACAGAAAATCTGCACATAGACAAGGCAATTCTTTTCTTATAGAAAAGAATACATTCAACTAAAATTTGCACATGAGCTTCCATTATTACACTTACTTTCATTTTCTATTTATTTTCCTCTTAGAGGTCAAATTTTCCATTCCTGATTTTAACCCAAAGAAGGGCTAAGTAAATTCCATGGCCCACTCTCGAAGAAGGCAAACTGGAAAAAATATACAATGCCAAATGACTAGCCTAACAGGGTGTGGACACCTTGGTCACCACTAATTCTTGTACAGTTTAACCCTAGCGACAATTTTGCAGGAACAAAATAGCTACTGTTTTTGATATTTGGTCTCCAGGTGTGTCAAATACCTTTTGATTGAGTGCTCGGAGCAGGGCTTTTCAACCTCTGCACTGTGGCATATGGGGCTGGATAATTCTTTGCTGTGGGAGGCAGTCCTGTGCATTGTAGTACATTTAGCAGAATCCCTGCCCTCCAGCCACTAGACGCCCATAGCACCTCCAAGTTGTGATAACCCAAAATGTCTTCAGATGTTGCCAAAATCCTAGGGGGCAAAATCTGCCCCTGGTTGAGAACCGGTGGATTAAAGTCATCATTTTTGTGGGTTAATCACTCATTGATGGGTTAGGCCCTGATGGACAATCTAGTCTGACTTCATTTTGGTCATTAAGTTGACCAGCGCAGGAGGCTAGCAATAGATCCATTGCTATTCACTTTCCCCCACAGGGCTGCCCTGTGAGAATGGCTTTTTGACAGCTCTTCCCAAGGGCAACAGCTATAAATCATGGAAAGCAGCCACTTGACATTGGGTATCCACAGCTGGCAAGTGCCTCCTTCCGTCTTCCATTTGCATTTCCATCCAGACTGTGGGACTGAGGGAGGTCAGTTTCAGCAGGAAGTGGAAAGTGCATAGATTTATGAGGCAACCAGACCTAAATCGAAATTCTGGTTTTATCACTACCTAGCTAGGTGACCCTGGGCAAGTGACTGTACCTCTCTGAAACTGTCTGCTCCTTTATAAAATCAAAATAACTCTACCTACCTTAAAGAATTTGGGAATTAAAGATAATGTGTGTAAAGGGCTCAGATGGAGCTAGGCACATAGTAGCACTGTAATAAATGTTTTCTATTACTATAAATAAAAAAAGAATGAATGCCTGAACAGATAAAGTTAGAAATGTCAAATGGAGTGTCTGCCAGTGGCCAGGTCTGTCTGGGCTAATCTCAAGTGTTTTCTGATGATCTCTGAAGCATGTGCCCATCTCTAGCTCCCTCAAGGCCCTCTCCACCTGTTCTCTCTCCAATGTCCCTGTTCCTCTGACTCTTAAGGGACCTGAGTGTTCCAGAACAAATGGTCGGAAAGGTGTGGATTCATGTAGAAATATGTCAAAGCATTGTTGGTTTTAGCAGCTGATCTGTTCTGGGGTGTGAAAAACAACCAAAGTCACTAAGCCACAGAGGGATAGAAATGTGAACAGATGGGCAGATGGGAAGGCAGCTCTTGACCTGAGCAGCACAGAAGTCGCTGCCCTGGCCAGGGCTGGAGGATAGGCTGAGGGACAGGAAGGGTGGCAGAGAGCTGCCACGGCCAGGATCCCAAGGCCAAGCTGCTAGCACCCATCACACATCTGCAACAGGGTCTATACTAGGCACCAAGGAGAAAGGACCAGACCCTCAATAGAATATTTGGTCAGGACAGCCCTGGGTAAAACGATAAAGGAGACTTTTTTAGTACCATCTCTCTTCCCCTCTGCATCATGGAATTTATGCTTGGTAAAGAAGCTAGGAGATCTCCTTTGTCCTAATCCCTTTAGTTCACTGGCCCCAAGAAAGGAGGTAGCAGAATCATGAAGCTGCTGGTTGAGCCAGAAAGGTGCTGGAGGTGGAATTCAGGTCATGGATGGGGTTCGGTGCCCCTTCTATAGGGAGTTCCAGGTTTGTTCCAATTGACAGTTTGTGGTTCTAGATCTTCAGCCCAGGATGGACTCCCAGCCCAGTGCTCCTTCCCCCATCCCTGTGTCTTATTTTAACTCTAAATTCTAGGATAATAGGTATCCAAGGAGATCAGTACTGTTTCCAAATCAAATACCAGCAATATTTACAATCTTTGTGTCCTTATTTACTTGATGCTGCCCCTAAAAGTAGTAATTCACCACCAAGAAACGTTCTCCTGTCCTAGAATACTAAAGAAAATGAGAAATAAGCAAAAGATGACTTGGAAGTCAGCAATTCTACTGCATCCTATTTAAAACTGGGTGGATTTTATTACCTGCTTTTAGAACCTACAACACACACACTTTTATTTATTTTATTTTTGGCTGCGTTGGGTCTTCGTTGCTGCACATGGGCTTTCTCTAGTTGTGGTGAGCGTGGGCTACTCTTCGTTGCAGTGCACGTTGCAGTGGCTTCTCTTGTTGTGGCACACGGGCTCAATAGTTGTGGCTCGCGGGCTCTAGAGTGCAGGCTAAGTAGCTGTGGTGTACGGGCTTTGCTCCCTGGTATATGGGATCTTCCCAGAACAGGGATCGAACCTGTGTCCCCTGCATTGGCAGGCAGATTCTTAACCACTGGGCCAACAGAGAAGCCCAACACACACTCTTTAAAACACAACATTTTTCATATTTTAATGATTACAAGGTCAAAGCATACTTATTGTGGAAAACTTAGTAAGTATAGAAAAGAACAAAGAGAAGACAAAAATCATTTTAAAAAATTTTGCTACCAAGACTCATTAGTATGTTGGTGAGTATCCTTCGAGGTTTGAATATGTGCATTTAGTTTTGTAACTTTTTTTCACGGAACAATAAATCATAGCCATCTTTCCTTCTTGTTAAGTATTTCTCTATATCAATTTTAGTGCCCATAGAGTGCCATAATTTATGCCACCACTGCCTATTGTTGGACATTTAAATGGCTTCACATTTTGATGCATTATGAACAGTGCTGCTGTGGGCATTCCTGTGCATATATCTATATCCACATTTGGGGTTAGTTCCTTGGAATAAATTCCCGGCGGTAGACTTGCTATGTCTCCCCTCCCCTCAGTGTCCCTGCTTCCTGGAGCCTGCCTCTGGTGCATTCATGGGCCCAAACTTTGCATCACCCACCTTCCTCGTGAAGCTTCCTAAACTCCAGGCCTATCTCCATCTGTTGGAGATCTCACGTGTGACAGGGTACACATCACACCCCTCCTGGCCTGCTCTCCAAAGGGCAGAGCTGATGGCCATTTGTAACTATGGTGGTCAAGACCAAGAAGGGTTTCTCTTCCTCTCCTTATCAGTCAGACTTCTCCATTCCCCACTGACACCATTATCATCAGACATACTTCGTTAGGAAAAGGAAGGGAAGGCGGAAGATGTGGAAGAGAAATGAGAGAATGGAAGAGAATTTGCAAAAAATACAGCAACAGAGTGACGAGTCTTGGCTCTGAAGGCAGACCATCAGCGTTCGAATCCTGCTCTGCCATATTCTAACTGTGTGACCTTGGGCATTTAACTTAACTTCTCAAAGCCTCAGCACCTCTATCTGTAAAATGGGTGCAATAACACCTATCTCATATGGCTGTTGTGAGGATCCAAAGACGTAATGCGTGTTAGCCCTTGACCCAGGGGCGACACTGAGAAAGAGCTCAACTAAGTAACATCTGTCTCTCTTTTTTTTTTTGCAGCTTTTTTGTTTTTTATTGAAGTATAGTTGATTTACAATGCTGTGCCAATCTCTGCTGTACAGCAAAGGGACTCAGTGTTACACATATAGACATTCTTTTTTTTAAATTTATTTATTTATTTATTTATATTTATTTTTGGCTGTGTTGGGTCTTCGTTTCTGTGCGAGGGCTTTCTCTAGTTGCAGCAAGTGGGGGCCACTCTTCATCGCGGTGCGCGGGCCTCTCACTATCGCAGCCTCTCTTGTTGCGGAGCGCAGGCTCAGTAATTGTGGCTTACGGGCTCAGTTGCTCCGCGGCATGTGGGATCTTCCCAGACTAGGGCTCGAACCCGTGTCCCCTGCATTGGCAGGCAGATTCTCAACCACTGCGCCACCGGGGAAGCCCCAGACATTCTTTTTTAAATATTCTTTTCCATTATGGTTTATCCCAGGAGATTGGATGTTGTTCCCTGTGCTAGACAGTAGGACTTTGTTGCTTATCTATTCTAAATGTAATACGTAGTTTGTATCTACCAACCCCAAATTCCCAGTCCATCCCTCTCCCTCCCCCCTCCCCCTTGGCAACCACAAGTCTGATCTCTATGTCGTAACAGCTGTCTCTTGATGCTTACTCTGTGAAGCAGAAAGGGGAAAGCTGGAGAAGGAAAGGGGAAGATGGAAAGAAAAGAGAAGAAAAATTAAGAAAATGGGGGGAGGGGAGGCAGGAAAGGTTTGAGGGTGGCAGTGGAATCATTTTCACCTGCCCAGAAGTGGAATATGTATGGAATCCAAAAAAATACCCAACCCCTTCCCCCCACCTGCCATTCCCCATCGCCTTCCTCTCTGCCCCCAGTAGACCCCATGGCATCCGGGGAACGAAGCCTTCTGTCACTGTGGGACCTGCTCCTCCAAGCTGACACCACGCTGGATGTCCCTGGACAAGACAGCTGGCTCAGACTCCTTCCCTCACACCCACCCACCGCGGGGTCCCTTTGAGATGGATTTGAGTGGTTTCTCACATCCCACTTGGGGCAAAATGAACTGTCAGTTCAAGAAGAGGTTTTGGGGGGATGTGGTGTCCCCCACCTGGGGCTAACCCTGGCCAGGGAGGTTGCCGATGATTTGAAGCTGGAGACGACAGCCTACGTGAAGGGAGAGGGAAATTCCCCTCCGTGCTAGTAAGAGGCTTCACAGAGCTCACCAGCCTGTTGTTTTCTTGGTGGTTTTTTCTTTTGTTTTTTTTTTTTCTTCATACATATCAGCTTCTAAATTTTACAAGCTGTTGCCTACCTTTATCTCTGAAAGCAGTGGAACATGTTGGACTCAGAAAAGTAAGTGACAGTGCACGGGAGAATAATGGATGGGGTGACAGAGGCAAGGTCTCCTGCTTTCCTCAGCGCTATGAGGGTTAAGCCTTTCTGTGGACAAGCAGGCTGCTCACCTCTTCTTTCTCTCCTCCTCCCTCGCAGACGTGGAATGTGACAGTCTTAACGCCTAAGACAATTTTAACAGTATGTGCTTCTAAATTCCGCACCCCCCTGCCATTTCTTATTGTGGTAAAATACTCATAAAACTTACCCCCTTAACCATTTTATGTAGACACTTAGTGGTATTGAGTATATTTGTATCACTGTGCAGCTACCACCATCTATCCATCCACAGAAGTCTTTTCATCTTGCAAAACTGAAACTCTATACACATTAAACAATAACTCTCCCTGCTCCCCTCCCCCCAGCTCCAGGCCACCACCATTCTACTCTGTGTCTGTATGAATTTGACTGCTCTAGGTACCTCATATAAGTGGAATCATACCGTATTGCTCCTAGTGTATCTGGCATATTTTACTTAGAATAATGTCCTCAAGAGTCACCCATGTTGTAACATGTGTCAGAATTTCCTTCCTTTTAGAGACTTGAGTACTGTTCCATTGTATGTATATATCACATTTTGTTTATCCATTCATCTGTTGGTAAATACTTGGGTTGCTTCCACTTTTTGGCTAGTGTGAATAATGCTGTTATGATCATGGGTGTACAAATATCTCTTCTAGACTCTGCTTTCAGTTCTTTTGGGTACATACCCAGAAGTGGAATTGCTGGATTGTGTGGTAGTTCTATTTTTAATTTTCTGAGGAACCGCCAAACTGTTTTCCACAGTGGCTGCACCATTTTGCATTCCCACCAATAATGCACAAGTGTTCCAATTTCTCCACATCCTCATCAATACTTGTTGTTTTCTATTTTTTGATAATAGCCATTTTATTTAATTAATTAATTAATTTATTTATTTTTTGGCTGTGCCGCACAGCATGTAGGATCTTAGTTCCCTGACCAGGGATCGAACCCGCGCTCCCTGCAGCGGAAGCACCGAGTCTTAACCACTGGACCTCCAGGGAAGCCCGATAATAGCCATTTTAATAGATGTGAGGTGGTCTAAATTTTTTTAAAAGGAAGAGAAGCCAAAGCTAGGATTTCAGAATTTATAAATATAGAATAAAATATACTATTTTAAAATGACAAAGAAAAATGACAAGTTAATTTAACAAACTAATGAGTTTAACACATAAAAATATAATAACTGCTTATGTAAGTTCCTTCTGAGATGTCAAAGGAGAAAAGAGAGAAAGAGAGGGGAAAACAGAAAGAATGGGAGAAGAAAAATTAAGTAAAATGGGGGCAAGATGAGGAGAAAAGGTGAAAGGGCTTTGAGGGCAGCACCTAGAATAATCTTTTTGGCATTAGGAGGCCATTGGCCCTCCAGATGCGCCCCAGCCCTCCCGCCTGTGTGTACGTATTTTTCTGAGGGACATGGGTTGCTTTCTGCAGTGATTCTCTGTGCTGGGAGGGACACAAAGATGAACAAGCTGCTGTTCCTTACTTGGGCCAGAAGGTCAGAAAAAGGGGGTGGAGATGGGGGGCATCTGGCGACTACCCCGGCTCTGTGTCCCAGGCGGGGAGGCCGGCTTCCTCTCTGGGTCTGCCTGTCCCAACACCCCAGCGCGGTCACAGATCAGAGGCAGGGCTGGGTGGCATTCAGTCTCGTGTTTCATGCACTTTTAAAGCCGCTTTTGAAGGAACGAATGCATCACGGTTCTTTCGTTTCAGGGAAAGCGCCTGTGAGAGAGCAGGAGGTGGGGAAAACTCAGAGCTGGGAGGGGCCGCCCTGGGCTTTGGTCCAACAAAGCCGCCGCTGCCCAGCAGCTGGGCTCTTGCCCTTTGAAAACCGATCGGCCAGGAACCCCTCAGCCTCTTTCCCTCGGGCCAGTCACATCACATTTTACAGATCTCAGGAAAGAAGACCCAAGTCCCTGTCCTCTGGGTTTGTGTCCTGGCATCCCCGACGTATCAGTTTTCTAGGCAAACACAGGCTCTAGGTGAACAGCAGCATTTTGCTTCTCTGGTCCCTGAACGGGGTCATGCTTCCATGGAATTCCACGACCAAACCAGATGAATAGAAAGAAAATGAGCAGAGCCGACTAAGTAGACAGGGCATTGCTGGTGTCTCAATGGTTGTGTCACCTATTCAACAAAGCAGGCAGGAAATCTTTAATTAACCCTGTTTCCAGACGCAAAAGCCCGTGATAACATTTTATCCTATTTGAATACGTATCTTCAAAGAAGGCGATGTGGGAGCCCTTTTATTTTTGTTATTGGACTGCTAATTTAACACCATGTATATTTTAAACTGTCGTACAAGAACACAAAACCTGTACCTATAAAACACAGAGGATGGGGGAAAATCCTTCCTGGAACTCTCCCTTCTCTCTTCCATTTTTATTCCACAGTGGCACATTCCTCTTGAGAAAATCCTGCCCTGGATTTTTATTAGTCTTTTGTAGGCAGTCAGGTATTAAAACCTCACAAATCCATTACGTGCTTCTCAGCCCTGCTTTTCAAGTTGCCTCTCCACGAGGTGTGGACTAATGAAATGGAGGGGGAAGCAGCTGTTTTCTCCCTCTTAGAAGAGGCTGCGCCCAAAGACAGACCAGCCTTCAGAGACCCTCAGGGCAGGCTTCCTCCCTGTACTCACCATATTCTTCCTGCCCCAAGTTTTAATTTAGAACTATTTGAATTACCAGAATATGCTCCCATATGTGGCATAAAAATATGTCTGCAGGGCTTCCCTGGTGGCGCAGTGGTTGAGAATCTGCCTGCCAATGCAGGGGACACGGGTTTGAGCCCTGGTCTGGGAAGATCCCACATGCCGTGGAGCGACTGGCCCCGTGAGCCACAATTACTGAGCCTGCGCGTCTGGAGCCTGTGCTCCGCAACAAGAGAGGCCGCGACAGTGAGAGGCCCGCGCAACGCGATGAAGACTGGCCCTCGCTTGCCGCAACTAGAGAAAGCTCTCGCATAGAAACGAAGACCCAACACAGCCATAACTTAAAAAAAAAAAAAAAAATGCCTGCACATATAGAAAGGGATATATTGGTTTTGCTCCATCAGAGAGGGTCTTTTTCTATTTTGTAAAAAAAGTCTCAAGATTACCATTATGTCATCTTAGCAATGAAATTGTTTAAAAATTTTTGTTAGTACATATGCTAATAATATCTTAGAGCCGTATTCTGATTTCCACTTTACAAGGCACTCTCATAGTATTATCTCGTCAGCGCCTCCTCACAAACCCTTTGAGAGAGGGATTGTCATTCCCACTTGACAGATGGGGAAACTGAGGTTCTGGGTGGCTGACTGAGTTCCTTAAGGGAACACAGCTAGAGAGCAATACTGTGGGACAAGGACCTGCATCTTCCAATGCCCGGTCCAGTGCTCGTTCCCTTTGGCCCTGCTGCCTTGTCACAAAAAACACTGGATAAAGCATTGTTGGAAGGATGGTGGGTCCGGCTGTGTGAGATTCGTGACCCCTTTGGTCAGAACGGCCGAGTGTGGTTATCAGTTTGAGCACTGGACAAAGGCACCAGGCTGAGGCTGCCGGTGGGTCCTGGAAGCTTCCTGTGCCCCCTCACAGTGGGCGCCCAGGAGCACCCAACTGAAGGAGGGGTGTTGATAGCCTAGGGCCGGCCTCCGCAGAGAGGCCTCTTTCTAACTCATGCAGAGGTGCACGAACAGCTGGCCGTGGCCCGGCGTTAGTGGTCAGAGCTCTTTCACAAGGTGGGAGGGGGCTTTCCTGTGCTGACCCTCTCAGTAGGCGGCAGGCCCCACAAGCCAGAGAGAGAGGATGTGGTAGCAGAGACTGGCCTCTGCAGCGTGGGAAACAGATCTGCCTGCCATTGGAGGGGTGCCTGCTAGAGTGTACGCTCTGCCCTGAGCTCAAGTGGGGCGCTGGATGGGGGCCTGGGCCTGAGGAGGTCGGGGCTCTGGTCCCAGTTCTGCCACTGACACCCTTCTGTTTTATTTCTATATTTCCGTTGACACAGTATGTTCACAGAAGCAATCTCTGTCGAGTCCCACCACAACCCTGTGGAGTTGGCCCGTGATACTCAGAGAGGTTCAGTGACTTGCCCATGGTCCACAGCGCTTTGGCCCCCAAGGCCAGGGCACTTGCCACCTCCCTTCGTTGTGTCTCAAGAGCTGCAGTGCTTCAGGCAGGTCCTGTGTCCCTTCTGAATTTGATTTCTCATATGAAAAATGAGGGAGTTGAGGCCAGAACCAAACCAGTTTCTTGATCTTGCTGTGATCAAAACATGTTTTCTTTCCACTGACTTTTCCACGTTGCTCATTTCTTTGGCGGACGGTGCCTCTTCTCTCGTTATCTCTTGGTAGCAGCAGAGCTGGGGCTACCTGCCCCTCGGAGCATGGCGGTGTGTCCTTGAAGGGGTCCGAGGGGCAGTGTGGACAGGGAGGCAAGGGGAAGGAGGCTCTGGAAGGTGGTGGACCACAAATCCTGCCCCTCCCCCCATGCCAGCCTTCCTGTCATTTCCTTTTTGGTTAATGTCCTGGTTGTTCAACCTTCTTGTCTTCTTTCCCCCATACCCACCCTATGGCCATACTGGTCTCCTCTGGGACTCAGCCAGAGGGAAGCAGAGAGCGAAATTCATATCGTTCTTGGTGGGAAATCGTTAAATCCCACCCAAAGTGTCTGTGGGGCTTTGGGGCTGGAAGCAGGCCAGAAAGGAGGGCTTCCTGAGCTCCGCTCCTCGTGTTCCAGACCCCTGCCCAGGCTTTAACCACCAGGCAAGCCATGCCAGGTGGGAATCCTCCCCACAAGAGTCTGGCACTCTGTGTGCCAGCCAGCACTGCAGGAGGAATAAGACATGGGCCCTGATTGCGGGGAGCTCCCAGCAGAGGCAGATGTCTAAACAGATCATTTTTTGAGTCTCCAGCAATCCAAGGCCAGGATCGAGTTTCTGCAAGTGCAGCTGCTGAACTGTAAATCGTTCTACTAGCTGTAGGGCTTCCACCCCGTCATGTCCAGTGAGGAGCGGCCGGCGGGGAGGGGCAGGCCCACTCACACCACCCCTGACCCCCACTGTGCCGCGCCCCGGGCCATCTGCAGACCTGCTCAGGCAGGGACGTCTTCCCTCCAACACTCAGACCCTCGCTTGCCTCTGTTTTCCTGAAGGAGCAACGGTGGGAGTTAAATGTAGGACGTGCCTTCAGGATGCTCTGGCCAGAGGGCTCCAGGTGGCCCCTCATCCTCCAGGACCTCCACCCTGGCCTCTGGGGCCCCTGAGGGGGAGGGACAAGAAGGGGGGCTGCTGAGAGCCAGGAGCCCTGGCTGCCCCTGAGACTGAGGTGGAAGCTTAAGGGGCCCCCATGCCCACAGGCAGCATGCGGAAGGGAGAAAACAGAGGGAGGAGAGGGGGCAGGGTGGGCAGGTGGTATCTGAATGATGACTGAGGGTAAAGGAATCAGACTCCCGAAGAGCAAGCTGCTCTCAGAGAAACAGGAAGAAAATAGAAGCGGGTCACTGGCCGCTGTACCAGAGCACAAGGAATGAGGACGGGAGAGCTGTGCCTGCAGCCTGCACACTGACCAGCGTGGTCCCCGCCTCCCATCCCACTTCTCCACCCAGCCCTGGGCCTCCCGCCCCTCGGGCAGAGCTGGGACTGAGGTCCTTTGCCCCCAGCCCCGTACACTGGGTGCCGGCAGTGCAGGACAGAGGGACACTTGCTGTGGGCAACCCGGGCAGCTGCTGTTTAGCAAACCTCCTGCTGCGGCCAATCCAGTGGGCAAACGATCTCTCATGTCCCTCGGGAAGTGGCTGAGGTGACTCTGGGCTGGAGGAGGGAAGGGGACGGACACCTCTTCTCGGACTCAGTTCATGCCCCGAATTCAGAGCCGGGGAGCGCTGCTGGAAAGTGCCGTGCAAATGTAAAATACTTTCGGTGTCATTGTCATTGTCATGACTGGGCACATCGTGCACCAGCCCTCCAGCTGGCCTCCAGAAGCAGGTGCTCTGTGGCGGGTGACGTGGGCCTTGCCACCTCACAGAACAGCACCTCTACCTACCAGCTGTGTGACTTTGGGCAAATAACTTAACCTTCCTGATCCTTGCCTCCTCTCTGTAAGATGGGGAGAATATGACCCATCTCCCTGGTAGGGTTCTGAGAATTAAATACACTTTTATAACCAGTGCTGGGAACATAGGAGATAGTAATAGATACCAGCTCCCTTGTGGGGAAAAACTAGCATGAATGTTTTAAAGGGCACAAGGACATCTGAGGTTGGTGGGAAAGCAGAGTAGGAAGGAGAGGGTGGCTATTCTTAGGGTCTAGGTGACAAATCCCCGAGAGGGGCTTGGTCTTCTCCACTGGGCGCTGTAATTGATAAGTTAAAGG
This sequence comes from Balaenoptera musculus, assembly GCF_009873245.2. Classification (NCBI taxonomy): domain Eukaryota; kingdom Metazoa; phylum Chordata; class Mammalia; order Artiodactyla; family Balaenopteridae; genus Balaenoptera; species Balaenoptera musculus. Next base: position 123,492,935 of record NC_045785.1, on the reverse strand, counting down.
TATTCGAATGTTGGCTAGCTGCTCAATGGGTACAGCTGTGGGGAGTATTAGATCAGATTGGGCAGCTCAGAAAGGGCCCAAACCAGGGCTCACCCCAGGCCTCTCCCTCCCCCCATTTTAGCTACTCATCCACCTTGAGGCAAATTTGGGCTCTGCCCTAAAGGACTGTGACAGCATGTGTAGGATAAGCCACTTCCCACTCCCCGCCACCCCACCTCCCCTTCCCAGGCTCTCTCCCAGTAGAAGAGACACAAGGCCTTTGGGACCTGAGTCCAGAAGGATTCCTTAAAGTCACTCCGGTCCTCCACGATGGTGGGAGGCCTGAGGCCTGGGCCTCCCTGGGCTGCTGCTTCCATAGCAGCTGGGTTTCCGCTCTCTTAAAGGTCAGCACCCGGCCCCAGCCTGCAGGGGCTTTGCTTCTGGTGAGGGCAAGAGACGGGAGAGGGATGTGGGCAGAGGAGCAGAAGGAAGGGAGTGCCAACCCACTGCGCAGAAATGTGTTTGGGAGACACTGACAGAGGAGAGAGGCTCACTCGACCTAGGTACGACCCGAAAGTCGGTGTCTTGACAGCCAAGCAGCCTCTTGGCTGTCGGTGGGGAGGACTCACATGCCTTCTTTCTTTATCGCCAGTACCTGCAGGAGCTCAACATTTCGTGAGCACAGTTCTGAAAGATCATGAGAGAGAGGAGATGTCATTTTGACCCCTTCATCCCAGAGCAGTGGGGGATGGGGCCTGAAGCTGCTGTGGGTTCAAGATCATCCTCAAGTCAGGGGACCTTTCAGGGGAAGGCCTCTAAGTCCTGCTGAGACAGTTCAGAGCACTGAGCCTCCTTCTAAGAGTGGTCCGCAGGGTGACGGGAGCAGGTCCCCAGGGAAGGGGGGTGGGTAGGTTGCTTAGGCAGGGCTCACACCCAATGAAAGGTACAGAGAAGCCTGCTGCCAAAGGCCGGAAACCAACTTCAATGGAGGCCTGGGGTCCTTCTCAGCACCCAGTATAGGGCTTTTCCCCACCTGCCCTGTGCCTTAGTATCCCCTGTAAAATGGGCAAACAGGATTTCCTGACGAGCCTCGTGGGGCTAAATGAAGTGATGATCTTGTGATTCCCTCTGCTTTTCTGGGAGAAAGTTGGGACAATGGTGTCATTTGTGATGTGTCTCCATCTGGAGTACTAAGTATTAGTCAATTCAGCAAGCTCTTTTTTCTTTTTCTTTTTTTTTAATGTATTTATTTATTTATTTGGCTGCATCAGGTCTTAGTTGCATGGGCTCTTCTATGCGGCACGAGGGCTTCTCTCTAGTTGTGGCACATGGGCTCTAGAGTGGGTGTGCTCAGTGGTTGCGGCGCACGGGCTTAGTTGCTCCGTGGCATATGGGATCTTAGTTTCCCGACCAGGGATCGAACTCTCGTCCCCTGCATTGGAAGGCGGGTTTTTAACCACTGGACCACCAGAGAAGTCCCTCAATAAGCTATTTCTTAAGCCCCTCATGCTCAGTCCTGGATTGCATCATGAACTTACTGCATCTATCCTCAAGAAACTTAGGGTTTCAGAAAGAAATAAGACATTTCACACAAAATAATCAGAGCAGTAATTCTGAATTTTTCTTTCAATCTCAACCCAAGTTGGATGACACTGGAATCTGTGCTCCCCGTGGGCTCACAGAAATCCCACTCTCACCCTACCTCCAACTTTCTCCCCTGGTCAAGAAAACTTTTGGAAAGCAAATAAATGAAAATGATTTTAACACAGGCATAATTTGACTCCACTTTAAATTTTGTAATAGGTGTAAGTAAGTTATTTCCAAGTTTTTGTATTCTATCTATTATAAATAACAATGTTCTTATCACACCTCTTAATGGATAATGGTCGAGAACCAATGCACTAGGCACTGAGTCTCAGGCAATACTGTAATTGTGCTTTATACCAGCCTTATTGTTGACTTAAATATTCACATAAATCTTACATGTGAAAACAAGCTATAGGTTGAAGTTTTTTCACATTATAAAAATTCCTAAGAGTGCCTGATAAAAGCCAAATCTTTCTATAACAAAATAAGTATGTATTTTATGGGGAACACAGATGCATCTTCACGTTTGATTTGAAGCAGAGTGGGAGGAAGAGTTAAAAGGTTTCAAAAGGTCCTGCTTACACCATTCTCTAAAATGTCTCTACTTTCTCTAAAGTTACCTGAGAAGAATATTCCACAGTCACCCTTGTTTACATGCTCCAGAGCCTACTGTCTTAGGTTTAAGAGGTTCCAGACTAAACTTTTAGAGCTGGGAGAGATCTCGAGATGGCTCATTGGCTGGCTGAACAGGAAGAGACCTCCAGCGGTGATGGGGGCCTTGACTGGGGAGAGGGGGCGGTCTCTGAAAGGTGAAGTAGCACTATAGTGGGCACAGCTGCTACGGTTTTCTTTGTATGTTAAAGACTAGTGTGGGTTCGTGTCAACTCTTTTTCCAGCTAAATTAACCCTATTTTCTTTCCTCTTTATTCCACTCTCCAAGCTGTTTCCCTTTGTCATGCCCCTACCGAAACTTCTCCAGTTCTTCTCCATTTGGCACACGTTGAGAAGTTCTAAACCAAACACTGAATGTTCAGGGAAAAGTGAAAACTATGTTTCTTTGACTTCAGGGCAGGATTGTGTCTTAACCGTAGGGCTACCCTGACAAATTACCCTTACCTGGTCCAGCTCTACTATCTTTTCAGATCCATTGGATGTCTGCCTAATTGGGTCTTGGCCTGGGCTGGGACTGGGGTGACAGACCACAGGACAGTGGCCATGGAGTAACATGGTCCAGCCAGCACCTCTCAGCATGGAGCTAGGTGTTTTGGTTTGAGGCATGGGAGACAACAGAGAAGTAGAAAATGTGGCTCCACAGTCAAGAAGCTCACTCCCAAATGGGCAAGGCAAGACCCAGGGTCAAGAGCAATAAAGAATGTAGTCGTGATAAATTGCTTGGTGCAGAACAAGAATTCTGGGCGTTTGCAGGAGGAACTCAGGCAACCTTGACTGATTGGTAGAACCTGGATCCGTGTGCTGACAGGAGGGAGGAGGGGTCCCGAGTGAGGGATCAGCTGTGGTCCGGGCATGGAGGGGGCAGGTGTTAGTGAGGCCGCACAGAGGCAGACCTGGCTGGGGGGGAGAGATGTGGACAGGGGACATAGGTGGAAGGTTGGGTGACCAGGGTATGAGGCGCTGAAGCCACATGGCGGCGGGGGGAGTTGGGTTAAGGGTGGGAGGTTTGCAATGTGATGCAAAAGCAAAGTGGAACTTCTAGGCGGGTTTTGAAGGGGAAGGGGAGGGAAGGGGGGCATGACCACCATTGGGCTGCAGTTTGTGGCGGATCGAGGCGGATGTGTCACATCATGTAATTGCCACCATCTTGTGGTCACAGAATCATGGTTGTGGAAACTAGATCGGCAGATCTAGGGGGGCCTTCGAGCTAATCGAGACTGACCTCCTTTTCTTTTGATTTCTTTCTGGTTTAGTTTTCATTCCAGTTAATGCCCCTCCCCTACCATTTTCAAAGTCATGCATATTTCATTTAGAAAATGTTTAAAGTACAGAGAAGAATAAAGAAACAAACAAACCCCAGTCATTATCCATCTTTGTAGAATAATCATTGTTACCAGGGTCATCGATTTCTTTCCAGTCTTTATTTTTATGCATTAGCTTCTTTACATGGTTGGGATTAAACAGTATAACGCAACTGTCCATTAGCCATATGGGTTTGAATATTTTTTTAATTCACGTTCTTTTATTTATTTATTTATTTATTTATGACTGTGTTGAGTCTTCGTTTCTGTGTGAGGGCTTTCTCTAGTTGCGGCAAGTGGGGACCACTCTTCATCGCGGTGCGCGGGCCTCTCACCATCGCGGCCTCTCTTGTTGCAGAGCACAGGCTCCAGACGTGCAGGCTCAGTAATTGTGGCTCACGGGCCCAGTTGCTCCGTGGCATGTGGGATCTTCCCAGACCAGGGCTCGAACCCGTGTCCCCTGCATTGGCAGGCAGATTCTCAACCACTGCGCCACCAGGGAAGCCCGGGTTTGAATATTTTTAGTGACAGGGTGTTTTAAACGCTTTTAGTGACCAGGATCTCATTACATCTTTAAGCATACTACACCTTTTGAAAAGAGAGATAGCTTTAAAAATGTTTTTCCATTTATGAAGTAATATATGCTTACCTAGAAAATATGCAGAACTTAAAAGTGTAAAAATTTAAATCATCTATAATCCTATTGTCCAGAAATCACCTAACCTATTGTTGATATTTTGCAGTATTTCCTCCTAGTATTATTCCAAAATAATGTGCATTTTAAAAACAAAATTGGAATCACATCATACAAGTTGGATCTTGCTATCTTCATTTACCGTAGCATACAAGTTTCCATTTTCTGACAGTTGTGAACATTATATTAACCTAACATTTATTGAGTACTTAGAAGAAACAAGGCCATTCAAAGCATTTTATATATATTCACTCATTTTAATCTTCACAACAGCCCTTGAAGATAAGTACTATTTTTCATTCCCATTTCACAGACAAGATAACTGAGGCACAGAAGGTGGGATTTGAAGCTGGATATTCTGACTCTACAGCCAGCACTCCTGCCCACCATATGGCTTCTCCAACTGGTTCTCAGCGAAGCTTCTTCTACTGATCTCAAGTACACACACACACACACACACACACACTCACACACACATACACAGTATGTGTGTCTCATGGAAACTCTTTTCCATGAGACAGACTTTCAAATATTGAAAGCATCTCTGAGGTCCCCAAGTCTTGCCTTTGCCAGCCTTAACATCCTCAGCCGTTCTTCATGGCTTGAAAGCCCTTCGCCATATTCCCCTTCACTCAGGCAGGTCCAAGTTCTTCTGTGTCCCTTTAACTGGGCGACTAGAAACAAAAGCAGGGCCATGGGGTAATCTGCTCAAGGCTGGCTGCAGCCAGCCTCTCAACCTGTGTGTGCTGGACACTGGACACCTGCCAGTGTAGCCAGAAGTGCATTGGCTTTTACATATAACACCTGAACTACCATAGCAGAGTGCTTTCTCCAAATCCCTTGGCCCCTCACAGCTCCATGGCCTAGCTTGTCCAGCCTTTCGATTCTTTGCCTGGTCCTGCAGAGCACATCCCAGAAGAAAGGCATTTAGGGATTTACAAGGGCCTTAGTGTGGCTGGGCTGAGAACTTCCAGGACAACCTGGCGGGGATCAAAATGACAGTGTCTGGCCGGCCTGGGTCAGTGGGGCGGGAGGGGAGACCCAGATCTGGCTGCAGGGCTGGCAGCTGCCCCAGTAGCACCTGTGGTTCTCCAGACGGCTTCCCAGGAAAGCATCAGCCGTCACAAGAGCCAGTCTGCGAGAGTCTGAGTGGGTGGGAGAGGGCAGTGAGGAAGGGGTCTTCTGGGTGGGTGCTGGCACAGCACAGATGGCACATCCAGTAGGGCTCTCCCCCTTCCCTGGGTCTGTGTGAGAACAAGAAATGCAGCTTTGCTTGCCTGTCACCTGGCACTGACTTGAGGTTGGCGTCAGGACTGGCTGCAGGTAAAATTGCCAAGATCATGGACTTTGTCCTTAATACCTTTTTCCCTTTGGGGTCTCCTGGCCTGGTCAGTCCTCCTTTCTCTCAGGGTCCTGATAGAGGAGGGACAGCAATGTGATAAACAGTTTCATAGTAAGGCATTCATAGTGCACGGAAGCTTAATGTGTTACCCCTCTCAGGGTCATTTCCATTCTAACAGAGACCTCTTAGAGACCCAGGTGCCTCCATCTGAAGGTATTTTCTGAGAGGGGACTTCCTGCTGTCCCTCAGATTACAACAGGGTGGCCGGCAGCCTCTTCATCTCTGTGCATTAAGAATACATATACACACCCGGTAGTGATCCTTTATATCCTTGTGCCTTGATTTCCCCATTTGTGAGATAAGGATAATAATAATGCATCCCTCATAGGGTTTTCTGAGAATCAAATGAGAAGATGCACGTAAAGCTCTTAGAATTAAAGCTGGAACTTAGTTAGCCTTCAATATATGTTAGCTCTTATTATTACTGTGAGTTATTAATTTGATTATAAAGCAGCTTCGCATTTCTTATGCCATTTTATCCTTATGACAACCCTCTGAATTTAGTTTTATTGCTCTGATTTGATAGGTAAAGAAAGGAAATTATGTATGCAGCTAAGTAAGAGTGGAGCAGAGCTGAATGCTCTCTGAAAGGGTTGTTCATTTCCCCTGCTCGGCAGGGTTTAGGGAGAGCCCAGGGGCACAGCCCTGGGCCTGGCACCCTGGAGGCACAGAGAAGCCCCAGAATCAGAGCCCACCTTGGGGAGCTCACCAGAATCGCAGAGAAAGTGCCAGCAGCCTGGGAGAGGTGCCATTTCAACCCATAATATTGTACTTATCAGTGAAGCTTCACTTCTAACCAGCTCCCTGTCTTCCGAAGGGGGAAACCAGGGTGGCTCTTTCTGTTCCAAACACATATAAAATAGAGAAAATAATATAATGAGCTGTATGTACATATTTCAGTATGTATCTCTAAAAGTTAGGGACTTTCTAAAAAAACATAACCACAATACCATTATCCTACCTACACGAATTATAATCCCTTAATATCATCAAATATATGGTCAGGGTTTAATTTTCTCCAATCTTTTTTTTTCCTTTTTCAGCATTACAGTGTGTTTGTTTGAATAAGGAGCCAACTGGCTTATATGCTGCTTCATCTTTTGTATCTATAGTTTCCTTCCCCATACCCCATCCTCCCCGCAACCCTCTTTATTTCCTTGAACTGAATTGTTGAGGAAGCCAGGTTGTTTATACCATAGAGTCTCCCACAGCCTGGATTTTGCTGACTGCACCCCTGTGGTGTTGTGTGACATGTTCCTCTGCCTCCTGTATTGTATAAACTGGCAGCTGGATCTGGAGGCTTGATGGGATTCAGGTTTGACATTGTAGCAAAAATACTTCAAGGTGGTTTGGTGTATTTCATCAGGAGGTTCATGATGTCCCGAGGTCTTTCTTTTGGTGACATGAGAAGCAATTGATGATCATGGCTTAGAGCTGCTATTTCATTAGGGGTTAGCTCTTTATTCGTTTATTTGGTGGAATATTTCTATAAAGTCCTCATTAACTATTTGGTTACCCTGATAAATACCCAGGATAAATGCTTATTTATTACTGATTTGTCATCTTTAGATAAAATGATGGATACGATGCTTGTGATTGAATTCAAAATAATCCCGGGAAGGGGGGAGTGGGTAGGCATATAGAAAAAGAAGAGCCATGAGTTGATCATTGCTGAGCTTGAGTGACAAGTGCACGGAGGTTCATTCCACTCTTCTACTTTCGTGTGTGTTTGGTATACTTTATAACCAAACGCAGGGTTTTGTTTGTTTTTTTTTCAGTAAAATTATTAAGAAAGGACTTGGTTCCCAAGCATCCTACAAAGGAAAGCAGTGACTGTGTTGGTTGGTTCTAGTGTCATGATGACTGCACGGACTTAAACATATTTAAGTGTTTTAATCCATTGCAGCCATTTTCTTATGGATGCTTAAGTGGTTCTATCATTGGCCAGTGGGAGCCTCTTCATGTTGGTGCCTAAGTTCTTTCGGACCCAAGTCCAGTGGTCTTTGATAGCATCCTTGCTTTCAGTATGACAAGAGTCCTATTTGCACTGTGTGTCTCCTACCCAGACCTGGGATATATTTCCACGGTAGGGCTCTGTCTTTCCCTAAGAGTCTTTTTTGTGCCTGGCCACTGTTATGAAAAAAGATCTCTTAGAGGCTCCAGTTAGACTCTGTTGCCAGTAGCAGAATTTTCCTCTCTACACACCAAACAAGCGTGCCTTTGCCACCCTTCACCTCCCCACTGCCGCTCCACTCCCACCCCACCCGAACAGGTGTCTCGGCGATGCGTTGACTGTGCCGGTGGGTGGGTGGAGGGGAAGGGAGATTAAAATCTGACTTTTAAGGCTCAGGCAGTAACTTCCTTGAGGCTGGCTCCCCCTCTCCAGCCTCAGCCCCACCCCCAGACTCAGAACCAGAGAGAAGGAAAGGAGGGCAGTGAGTGTTCAGTATCTCTATCTATCTATCTATCTACCTAATTTAGGCAGGTTTATCTCGCACAGTAAATCAGAGAGAAACGTTTAGGGAGGAAGCAGTGGGGTACTCCGGTTTACATAGCTTCATCCAATCTGCTGGGGCAGTTGGGGGGTGTGCAGAGCAGGCAGAGCCCTCCGGAGACAATGTAAGACGAAAGGGCACAGAGGACTAAAGGAGAATCGGCCAAGAGCGGCCTTCAGATACGTGAGGCGCCACCAAGTAGAAGACAGCCCATACTGGTTAACGTCCAAGGGCAGAACTAGACCCTGTGGGTCAGTGTGACAGGGAGGCTGGTGACAAGTAGAACCACCCAGTGATGGAGTGGGGAGCTGCCCCAAGAAGCAGGGAGTTCCCTTCCCAATGAGAGTTCCGAAAGGTCTGTCAGAGCTCCTGTCAGGAATGTTTGGGAAGGGGGTTCCCATATGACGACTGGACACATACTCAAAGAGAGAACATGGAGTTTTTGTGGCAGAGGAGAAAAGACCCAGGGCTTGTGGTTGGACACACCAGCTGTGTGAGCTTGGTCAGTTCCTTCCCACTTTTTTACACAGTGTGGGTAATAATCACGCCTCACCCTCAAGCCTACGTTAAAGAAGAGGCGGGCTGAGAAACTCTGGGGATCCTGGAGGTATGACTGAATGATCCTCACGTCTGTGCTGGGGAACCTGCAGATAGGCAAGAAGCAACTGCATTTGTTTTCAAAACAGTGTGCAGGTTGAAACTGCTCCCAGATGAAGTTGCATGATAGAAAGACCCAGCGTGGAAGAGTTGGCTAGCAAAGGGAGGAAGAAGCCAAGCTTGCCCCCCGGGCCAGTGGATGGAGGCTCTGGGGGGAAGCTGGTCATTTCAGAGGATAGAATCACCCAGAGGCCCGAATAGTGAGTCTGAATATGGAAATATTGCTTTTCAAATAGAGGTCTCAGAATAGATTTCTCTGTAAGACTATAGCTGTGTGTGTGTGTGTGTGTGTGTGTGTGTGTAAAACTTAAAGGAAACGAATGGTGGCAGACACCTGAGGAGTCCACACCTGGCATCCTTCCAGGCCTGACCTATAGAACATTTACTTGAGCTGGAGGGTAAAGACCCGAGGAGCAGACCTGCGGGGAGGCCAGAAGGCAGGGGCCAGAGTGGAGGGTTTCCAAGCACCGGCATGTGTCCCACAACCCTGAGTGCCAGGCTGCACAGGGCATGAACCAGGCCAACAGGACAGGGAAGTTCTAAGCCATGGGGCCATCCAAGCCTGTCTAGCAGTTATGCTATGCGGGAGGGGCATGACCAGACACAAGATGGGCAGCAGTCTCACTCACGTATATGTACGCATTTAAAGCACTTCCTATACACGCCTCTGTCCCCTTTGATTTTTATTTCTTTAAAAAAAACCATGACAAATTAAATATAAAAGTTGCAGGAGGACCCGATTTTAATGATGGCAAAATCCTAGTAGAAGTGTAATTACATCTTTTCTAACGTGGCTATAAAACAGCGATCTTGGTTATGTTGTTACTGCCTCCTTGACATAAGTCCTAAATTTTTCCTTCTTAATTTTGCTGCATTTCAATAGATAAAGTCAGTTTTGTTAGGCTTGCTTTTCCGTGTGTGCACACACTGCGTGTATAGGTGTGTACAGTCACACTTAGCAATAGGTATGGTTCTGCCAACCTGGGCTGCTGCCTAAAACACTTCCTAAGTTTTTTATTGTGAAAGTTGCTCCGAATATCATTGAAAATAGTACTTCCAGGAAAATATAAGTGAATATATATTTGATCTCAAAATGAGGAAACATTTTCTAAGTATATGACTAAAAGCAAAAAAATTGATGTTGTAAATTTCAATTTCTATGTGTCAAAGACACCAAATGAAAAGTAGATGACAAAGTGGAAAAATATTCGCAATATATACAGTGGGAAAAGGGTGAATATCTCCAGTATGTAACATGTTTTTAGAAATCACTTAAGAAAGCACATCAAAAAAAAAAAAAAGGAAGAAAGAAAGAAAGCAAAAGTCATCACCACACCAGTCCTAAAACAAGAAACACACATGAAAAAAATGTTCAACATTTAATAATCAAAGAAATGCAAAATGTGAAATTAGAATCTGTTTTTTGCTTACAGGTAGGCTGTTTTGGTTTTGGTTTGTTTAATGATCATACCCAGTGTTGGTGAGACTGCAATGAATTAGAGCCTTTCAAAAACTGCTCAGGGTAAATTGGCACCATCTTTCTGGAAAGTAATTCAGCCCTAAACTTAAAGAGTTTCAAAGATATTTATTCCTGGTGGCTGCATTTTCCTGTGTCTTAATTTATTTCTTAAGAAATAATCAGAGGGATGAAAATATCTATGTTTAAGGATGTGTATTGCAACACTATTTATAATACAAATCAACAATAACCTAATTTATAATAATAGGTAGAATGGCTAAATAACTGTATATAACAAAAATAGCCAAAAAAAAAAGGTAGTCCTAAGTAAAATCAAACAAACAAAACCCCTAAGGTTTTGAAAAAAATGCATTAGAATAAACATTTGAAAAAATAGCAATATGTTAACAGTGATTATGTTTGAGTGCTAGGGTTGTGGGTAAGTTTTCTTTTCTTTTTCTTTTTCATGCTTTTCTATATTTTCCAATTTTTCTATCATTAACATTTCTATTCCTATTATCAGAAAAGTTATATAGAATATAAAAATTATTTCTCTCACTTTTGAATTGAGAAATCAAATTCATCCTGACGTTACCCAATGACCTGAGAAAGAGCAGGTTTGGGGCAAGAGAAGTAAGGAGTCCTGCTTAGGACAGGCTAGAACTGAGGTGTTCATTAGATCTCCAAGTGGATGTTCAAGTCTAGATTTTGGGGGAGAGTCGGGGCTGCAGATACAAATATTTTGGGGTCAACAGCATATGGATGGGATTTTAAAGCCCTGAGAATGAATGATGAGATCACAAAAGGAATGAGTTTAAGAAGATTAGAGAAGAGGTCCAAGGCCTGACCCTCAAGACTCTCTAAGACATCTGCGAGACACAGAGGCATCAGCAAAAGAGACGGTGCCCCTGCTACCACCACGGTGCCCAGAGCAGGCACTTAGAAACATTTCTGCAATGACTAAAGGAACAAACAAATGAACTCCAGGGATTGATTTATTCTAAAACCTCAGATCATTTGCCTGCACACTTTCCTTTATCTCTCCCTCTCCTTTCAGGCCCAATTCTTGAATAATGGTGGGGGGGGCATGCATCATTCTTGAATAAAACCATGTTTGGCTAACAAAAAATGCCAGATTAAAAAACGCTGATACAACGCTTATCACCACCAACAGTAGCCACTTCAGCATACTGGGAAGTAATCTAGTACTGGAGGCCAGGCCGAGACTTGATTCCTTTCTCCAGTGAGTCCCCTTGAGTAAACGTGCAACTGAATCTTACAACCAAAAATCAAGAGTCTCCATCTTCCAGTTAAACTGATTAGTCCTGTGGGCCTTTGGTTTAGAGCCAACACGTTTGGACTATTTAAATGGACTCAGCTCTGCAAATGGATAAATCTTGCTTGCCAAACTTTTTAAAAAAGATTTATTTCCAAACCAGATCACATCTTTTTAGTTTTAGGAACTCCTTTTTTTGTTTTTTGTTTTTTATGTTTATGGCAGCTTTATTTATAAGTGCCAAAACATCAAAGCAACCCAATATCCCTCAGTAGGTGAATGGATAAATAAACTGTGGCACATCTGGACAATGGAACATTGCTCAGTGCTAAAAAAGAAATGCGTTATCAAGCCATGAAAAGACATAGAGGAAATGTAAATGCATATTACCAAGTGAAAGAAGCCAATCTGCCAAGGCTATGTACTGTATGATTCCAAGTATATAACATTCTGGAAAAGGTAAAAATATGGAGATAATAAAAAGATCAGCAGTTGTCAGGGTTTTACATGGGGGAAGGGATAAGGGATGAATAGGTGTAGCACAGAGGATTTTTATGGCAGTGAAAACACTCTGTATGATACTATAATGATGGGTACATGATATTATATTTGCTCAAACCCACAGAATGTATAACACCAAGAGTGAACCCTAATGCAAACTATGGACTTCAGATGATTATAATGTGTCAATGTAGGTTCATCAACTGCAACAAATGCACCACTCTGTTGGGAGATGTCCGTAAGGAGAGAGGCTGTGCATGTATGGGGGCAGGTGATACAAGGGAAGTTTTTAAAAAGTAAAAAAGTAAAGAAAGTAAATGTATAGAGTTTTATTTATTGCCTTAAGTTTAAAGCACTTTTACATATGATATTAAATTTAGAAAACTGCTTTATGTTAAATTATTATGTAATTTATAGCTGATAAAGCAGTTTGCTTTTTTTCTGTGCTTGAGAGAGTGGCTTCCTTCCACTGCTTGGAAGGAGAGAGAATATTTTATTTTTTAATCCCCTTCATTCACAACGGATTAGCTAGGTGGAGGATCTCTGTCTAGGAGAGACCGGTTGACCACGAACGGAGGTACTAGCTGCTATAGATTTGTTGGTTAGAATTAGCAGAAGGAAGGGCTGGCAGTGGAGGTGGGAAGAGAAAAGGGAGCGTTCCCTAGTCTTGGTTTTACCTGCTTGGGAGCAAGGTAGTGAGGGTGGAAAGATCAGCCCTTTCCCAGCGATGTGGGCTCACTGTGTAAGTCACTGGACTTAATTGAAGGAAGGCAGCTCTAAGACAGCCCTGCTGGGTTACTAGGAGGCTGACTTGGAGGAGCCTTTGCATTAAAGTGATTGATAATCTCTCCGTGTCTGGGAGAGGTGTTTTGGCTTCGTGTCAGAGCTCTCATCAGACAGGCCTGCGCTGTGAGAGGTTTGAAAAATGGTTCAGATGAAAAAATTGGCTCTTCAATAATAAATTATAATGATGCTTTGTATTTATAGCACATCCTTCAACTGAGGGAGCTCTAAGTTCTTTATGGATATTAACTCACCTTTCACACAATGGAGAAAAGATAATTTTGTCAATTCAGTATTTTTGTATTCTTTTTTTTTTTTTTCTTTTACTGGGGGAAGAGGTAGCTATTACAGGGATGTTTTCCTGTATTAATCTGGAGGCAACAAGTCTTCCTTTTTTTTTTTTTTTTTGCTGGAAATCTTTTCTTATTGGATATCACATAAGAAGTTAAAAATGAATAGTGATGCCTAAAATGTGTGTGTATGTGCATTTATATGTCTATGTGGTTGTAGTATCTATACAAATATTTAATGTTTATGGTCTAAGCCTTCTCCCTCAGTTTTCATGAGCTAGAATTTATTAGTTACTGAACAGGGGGGCTATTATTATTTGCTTTTGCACCTAAATGATTTAAAAGTCAATTATGAATTGGCTAAGGGGATTGGAGAACTATGCCATGTAATGGGGCCTCAGCAATTTCGATTTGCTACCAAATGTCTGGAATGAGGAAGTGTCTGGGGTGGGAAATAGTCCACAGACGTACCATATGGGTATTAAACCAACCAGCCAGAGGCCTTAGGTCACTGGGATGTAGCAACTCTGCTGGGTTTCATCTGGCTGGGTTAGGAGGCGGGGCCAGAGGGTGCTGGGGTGTACACAGGCAGACCCATAAATCTAGGAATAAAGCAGAACCCCAGGACTGGCCAAAACAATGACTGAAAACCAGGCAAGCCCACAGAGATGCTGGTCACAACAAGCTAGCTCTCATCACTTAGGTCTGTACCCTACACCCCTAGCGACAATTAGAGCAAGCGCCAACCGGCTCTAGGGTCCCTGGGAAGGGAATGTAAACATTTACTGCATTTCCTATTTATCTGCAAAGTGCCGTCTTCTGAGTCACTAAGGCAGAGAAGCAGGATGGAAGGCAGTAATAACCCAATGCAACAGAACTATTTGTCGAATGGAAAATCCCCCTAAGGAATTCACGTCCTTTGAACATTCCAGATGGGAGGTGGGAGTTTTCCGGTGGTAAACAGAGGCGGCAAATAGGTGATTCATACACCGAGGCCCTCCACTGGGGACTTTATGACTTTGTGTTTGCATGAAGGGATGCTGAAAATCAGATTATGTTCACCTCAGAATTAGCCAGGAGCAAAGAGTAAAACTTTCTTAACAGGCTTGGAGTCCACAGTAAATTTTAAAAAGCGAGCGTGCACCACAATGAGCATTCATCATAAATCTTCGGTTGCCTCTGGGTTCTGGCCTGGATGCTGAAAAGGATAAAGTACTTTTGGAACAAGAGCCAGGCCTTCTGATGCCTTTGTATGTTAACTAGCTAATCAAGGTGCTCCAGCCTGTCTGGCTCTTGCTATCCAGTTATTACTCAGTTGGTTTAACAGCCCCCACCCTTGAACATTGAAATTGCTGCTCGGCGTATATATGTGTATGCGTGTGTATATGTGTATACATGGGTACCTATGTGTGTATATATATGTATGTGTATGTATACATATACATACACACGCATATGTTTTCCCTCATAAATGAAACTGAATTACACCTTATTTTCAGTATCTAGGTGACCCTTAAAACTGAGGGGAAAAGGGGATTGGAAAGGCAGGGCAGGGAAATGATTATTTTGTAGCTCAACTCTAAATGAAAATTTCCCCCAAAACATTAGTTCCAAATTCTAATATTAAAGAAACTCTAAAGTAGTACAACATATAAAGATGGACTTAAATTTAATACACAAAACCATGTAGCTCCTTGGGTCAGTCCAAAGACAAACTGATTTTTTTTTTTCCCCTAAAGGAGGTCAGAGTTAACCTGGCAAGTGGTCAGAAAAATATGAAGAAGGAGGGTTCTTTTCTTTGTTAATTTGTTTGATTTGAGGTTCTCTAAGTGCAATGATTGGTACCAGTCGTGAGATCTGTGCTGAGCTGCAAACCCCAAAGCTGCAACCTGAGCCCCCAGTGAAGTTAATTAAGTTTGAGCCTTGGGCTGGTTGATGCCAGAATAAATCTAATGTGTTGTCAGCAGGCTAAGCCAGAAGAGCAGAGCTCCAACGAGGAACTTCTATGCAGTAAATATCACTTAAACTCCACTCAAAGTTGGAGCTGGTGTCAAAGTCCAAGAAAGCAATATTCCCTGGCAACTGCTGTCAGGAGTGTGTTTGTGCCTGGCTACGTATCATCTGAACACTCAGATTAGCAGAGAAGAAGGATGGTGAGTTAATATCATCCAGCTGACTGCTCAAAGAACTGCTTTAACTGTAGCCAGAGAAATATGGAGAGAGCACAACCAGTCATCAGTGACCTCCAAATGACTAGATGCTCAGAATTTTCTGGCAGCCTGGGCTAAATAAATAATTCCTGCTGTGAAATAAATAAATTCCCTGAAATATTTCAGGGAAACCAATGCCATCACTTCCCAGTTGCTCAGCTACAAGGAGCTAGAGAAACACTGTAGGAAGAGTAGAGGGAAGGGGGGAGGGGATCTACCCGCTGGTAGATTTCTATCTCACTGCCTGCTGGTTTATGAGGGGCTGGTGAGCCCAGCGAGGCTGGCGTGGTGGGGGCAGTGGGAGGTCTTCCAAGAACTCTGAATATGAGGCTTGTAAACATATTCCGCCTCTGGACAGGTCTTCGGAAGGGAAGGAAGGAAAGAAGGAAGGAAGGGAGGGAGGAAGGTAAGAAGGAAGGAAGGAGGGACAGGAGAGAGGGACAGAGGGAGGGAGGGAGGAAGGAAGGAAGGAAGGGGATATATGGAAAGGGAGATTGGAGATGGGAGGTAGAAGGAGAGAAAAGAGAAAGGCAAGAGACAGTGATATCAATTTAAAAAGGAAATAAAAGATCAGAAGAGAGAGAGCAAGAGGGAGAGGATAGAGGGAGAGAGAGAAAAGAGAAAGGAATGAATACTATGTAGCTCTAAAGTAATAGGCACCTTTTTTTTTTTTTTACAGAACACACGCTGCAGATAAATACTGCAATCTTTGAACTTTTTCAGTAATTGTGTTTCTCTTATTTTCCCCTTTGCTTTGTTCTTACATTAATTTAAAAATATTTGCTTTTAAAACACAGACAACTGAAGTTTTGGGTTAGTGCTGTCACCCTCCGTTTCCAGTGGTTTGAAGGTAGAACAACTACAGGCGAAATTCTTCCCTTTCTTCTCCAATTTCCTTCACTTACCCAGCTTCCTGCTTGCCCGACTTTCTTTCTGCTTTCAGAAAAGGGATGAGGGGCTGAGAAAATTAGCTTTGGGGAGTTCAAGGTATTTGGGTTCCTAACTGCTTCAGGAGCCAGCACCCTTGCCCAAAGGAGAGACCGCCAGTCCTGAGCCTGAGAGCCACTTCTCCCAGGGAGTTTGCTAACAGGACTATTTCCAAGCCATTCTTGAGGGAAGCCACACCAAGAGACGTTCAGAACTAGAGCTAAATTCCTCCTCCCCTGAAGAAAAACAGGGCTGTTTAGGAACCCTCACACCCCACGCAGCAGGGAGGCAGCCTCTGAATTTGGCGCTGTTTGTGAAAAGCCAGTCCCAAACACAGGCTGGGGAAATAAATCAGCTGCCTGCCAGGTACAGCACAACTTGGGAATGCAGGAAAACTGTGACTTCATCCTTGTGTGGTTGCAATCCTGGGGTGATTTCGATCAAGGGGACTGGCATCTGCCAGGGGGAAATAATTATAAACTTATTATTTCCGTTTATAAACTAAGTTTCTCAAGGGAAGGGAATGTAAAAACAGTTTTATTATTGCCCAGTGAAAAGACAATTGCTATCGGCCACAATTGGCACCTTCTGGAGAAAAACAATGCACAACCAAACACACGACATAGTCAACTACAGGGGTTTCTTTTTGAGGCAGTTATAAAAGACCTGTGTCTTATTAGCAGTGTCAGGATTTCTGGGGGTGTCTTGCTGTCCCACGGAATGAGAAGGCCATCTCCAGGGTGGTGTCCTTCTTAAGTCAGAAACCAAAACATTACAAACAAACAAACAAACAAACGGAATGAGAAGGCCATCTCCAGGGTGGTGTCCTTCTTAAGTCAGAAACCAAAACATTACAAACAAACAAACAAACAAACAAGCAAACAAACAAACCTTTGCTTTTTCACCATTACTCTGACCATCCCCCTTTAAGTTTGTAGGGCATAGTACTCCTGGAAAAAGAAACTTCTTTAGCTGAAATGAACCACTGGTTTTAATTCGGGCAATAGGGTGACATTCTCCTTTTTTTTTTTTTTTAATTAATTTTATTTTATTTTATTTTTGGCTGCTTCAGGTCTTTGTTGTGGGATCTTCATTGTGGCATGCAGCATCTTTCGCTGTGGCATGCAGGCTTCTCTCCAGTTGCATCACAGGGGCTCCAGAGCGCGTGGACTCTGTAGTTTGCGGCACGCGGCCTCTCTAATTGAGGCCCGTGGGCTCAGTAGTTGTGGTGTGTGGGCTTAGTTGCCCCACGGCATGTGGAATCTTAGTTCGCCGACCAGGGATTGAACCCTCGTCCTCTGCATTGGAAGGCAGACTCTTAACCACTGGACCACCAGCGAAGTCCCTGGCATTCTCCTTAATTTAATAATTTTAGGAAATAAATTGATGTAGATTCAGATCAAATTTCAACCACTCATTTCAATGGGGTCTATTTTTTTAAGTTTAAAAGTTGGATGTTGTTCCAAAACATAGTGGCTCTTTGAACTTGATGTTCAACTAATAACTTAGTGCAATTTCAAGTTCCCACTACATTGGAGGCTAAAATGCAGGCTCAAGAGAAAAGAGATGCAAGTTACAAACCTAGATTCTAAATATCCCAGCAGACTATCTCCGTGAAACTGACTTTTTTGTGTGTGTGAATAAGTGTATGTGTGTTACCCTCCCTTTCCCGTTCTCCTTTAAAAAAAATAAATGATGACATTTTCAGGTCTCTGCTTCCAGGTATGAAGGGCTTTGGCCATTTGAAGTCAGATGAGAGGCAGGAATGCGCGATACTAATTGGGTGCATCCTGGTGTGCTAATACAAAGGACAGGCAATGTGACTGCGGGTTTCAGAGCTTGCCGTCTGTACCTGGCCTTTCTGGGGATTAAGAAAGGCTTGCTGGCCTCAGGTCATAGGTTACACTGCAGACTTGACTGCAGTTCCCTGGATGATTCCTGTACCAGAGTGGACAGTGTGGCCTCCATGCTAACCAGCCCAGAGCAGCTCATGCTCAGTGGTCACACAGGAAAGCCGCACACGGACACCAGGAAGGATCGCCAGGATGGCCGGGTGACTGCCCGTCCTCCGGAAAGCTGGATCAAGCCAGTGGAGCAGTCCCCAAGTCCTTAGGGCCAGGGCTGCTGGCAACATGTCACGCAAGTCTGTGTGAGGTGACAAGGGAATGATGCCACCTTGGGAAGGGACCAGTTGATGAAAGATGAGAGGTGGAGAGGTGACAGAGAAATCAAAGCCTGGTGGGGAGAATCAAGGGGAATGCAGGGAGGAGACCACTGAGAGAAAAACCAGAGGGAAGAGGTGTATCAGCCTGAAGATAGGATGACACAGGAGAGGGGAAGCAGGAGGAGGGCTGGAAGGGCTTCAGCCCGGCAAGCAGGGTGGTCAGACCTTTCCACGGGTAAGAGGCTCGGTCTGGCTGCCTTCTACTTGCTGGTCACATTCTTCTGACAGAGAGAACCTAGGCTGGGAAATGGCCCAGGTGTCTCTTCTCTGTAAATGGGTCCGGAGGGCCCCGGCAAACCTCTCCCAGCAGGGGCTTGGCCCCGGCCCAAAGGAATATTTCACCTCCTTTCCTGGTTTAGACACTTCTGAGAGGCATGGCGCGCCCTCTCCCATGGGCTCTTGTGCGTGTAGACCCGCTCATTACACATGCAGACACTCCCAGGTCCTGATCCAGGGCGCACCATCTGTGTGTTTGGATACCCGAGGGACACCATTTTTTCCAGCACTGCCACCCGTTGCTAAGGTTTTGTTCCCTAAACCACACTGGTCCAGCCGCACAGTCAGACTCAGTGCCTGGCACACACAGGCCTCTCCTGTGAGCTGTGTTTTGGGATGCTGGCCTGTGACCCCAGAGCAACCCAAACCCCAGCCTGTCCTCGTCCTGGGATGTGAGAGGGGAATGCCAATCCCTGAGTGGGATGAGCAGACAGATGTGCTCCCATCTGCCTTCTGGGCTTGAAGAGACCCAGGCGGGGAGAGGACCTGGGCTCGGCTCTGACCAGCCTGTGACGGCGACAAGTTCCGTGTGATTTATACCATGCTAAATGTCCCCCTTTTCTCCTGTGGGCTTCTACTACTCTGTGAAGTGGTTGGGACTAGCCTTGAACTCCAGGATCCCATCAGCTACCTACCTCCTGTTGGTGTGTGTATGAAGAATGCAGAATAATTTAGATATTCATTGACCTAAAGTGCATCTAAGGGGGGGAGCGTCACGATGGGGAGGAGGCAAATTAAAGGCATCAAAAATGTATTTTACTATTTTCTCTTATTTCAAAATTGTATATTCTTATATAATATACTGTAGAACTTGGAAAATAGGGAAAGGCATAAAAAAGATTTAAATCACCCATAATTTCACAAAACAGAGATGAAGCCACTGTTGACAGTTTGCTGTATTTCCTTCCGTTTGCTTTTCTATAGTGATATCTGCATCTCTGTCTATATACTTATGAATCTAGATTTAGAATCAAGTAGGAAGGGCCATAGCGTGCTGCAGGAGCCCCATGGGCTCTGGTAGCAGATCTCATTGATTCCTGGCGGTCCTGGTGAGACATCCTGAGGACCCAAACTATGGAGTAATTGAGAGAGCAAGAGAGGAGGTGACATACCCAGGCTCCCCCCGTCCCACCCCACGTACCCACAGCGGTACCTCCATCGGAGAAGAGGGAGGGCAGAGGCTGGCTTGGAAGCCGCAGGGTGAACTCCCTCTCATGGGAGAGAGCCACCATCAGAGGTGACAGCCCACGTTCGCCCGCGTCCCCAGCGCGTCCCCAGCGCAGCAGCTGCAGGGGCGGCAGGCTTTGTGGGGCCTTTGATCCATGAGAACGAAGTACGTCACAGGCGAGTGCTCGCGGGGCGTGGGCAGGGCACACAAGGGTTGCCAAAGTGACAAACACACCTCCAGGAAAGCCTTCCAGCTCTGGCTGTGCTTCAATCCAGGCAGCAGCCCCCTCTGTCTCACATACGACCCGCACAGGAAGCTTGGGAATGCACGCGGCCCTTCCCCCTGGTGCTCCCAGCTCTGACCCAGCTCCAACATACAGGAGCTCAGAAATAACTCGCCCGAGGTCTCCGCGGGACTAGTCGGCAGCCCCTTGAGGTGAGAAGCTGGGCCTTTCCTGTACCTTGCTGCATACAGGGGCGGATTTTTCTGACACCCACTCACATTTCTTTTGGACAGCTGAGACATAAAGCTCTTAGTCTTTATCTTATTTTTCTTGTCAAAGCTTTCGGGGATTAGAGAGAGAAGTTGAAAACACAGGAATGAGGGCGGGAGCTCACTCTGGGCTCAGCTGCAGAGCAGGGGTTGGGGTGAATCCCAGCTGAATTTATCATTTATTCATTCGTCGAACACTTAGGATCACCTACTTTGTGCTGGCACTCGCTAAGGATTGCAGAGAAAGAAATATAAAGAAGAATAAAATACATTCCAGATCTTGTGGAGTTGAATTTTTAACAGGGGCAGACCTGTCATCGAATAATTAGTGAAAATGTGTCAAAAGCTAGAGTCTGATAAGTCAGAAATATTACCATAAACTTATTTTTAAACAGAATGTTAGCCACATTTTGAAACAATACACTCGATAGGATTTACTTCAACCTCCAGACAACTTATCAGGGAATTCTTCTAAGTTTAAAGCAATGAGTGCAGTTGTCAATGTTTAAAAAACACAAGAAATACACTACAGAGTGTTCAAAAAGCTTGGAAACCCTGACAAAGTACTGTATTTCTTGTACCTTTTATAAACAAGATTAACAATTGGATCTATTTCTTTAATTTAGAAGTATTTCACCTGAACAGGTATCTGAAGGTTGAAGGAGAACATATTGAATGTATTTTTTGAAAATGTAACTGATATTCTGTTTGACAATAAATTTAACTCATGATTCCTGATTTTTCGGGCACCTGTAGATTAGAAACAGGTGGCCGTGGAAGGGAGATTAGTTCTGCCTAAAGGAAGCACAGAAGTTTTCCCAGAGGAGGTAACATTTGACCTGAGCCTTGAAAGATGAGTAAAAGTTTTGTTAAGCTGAAGAATTTAATGGAAGGATGAGCTGAGCAGTCTTGCTGGAAGCCATTGGCTGGCCCTCCCAGAAGGCTTATCCTTTCTGGGTGAACCTCGGCCTGTTCTTTGTTCAGGTGGCAGTAGGATGCTGCCCTGGGTGGCAGTCCTGCCTGGCAGGGCCTGGGCCTGTTCACAGCCTGGAACCCACCTGTGAGAAAAGGCCCTGGCAGTCTTCCTCCCTCGGAGGCTCTGGGGCTGCAACATCCCATCCTACTCACTTATGCTTATGCCAAGGCGACGCACGCAGGGACACCAGGGAAGGTGGAGGGCACTTTGGGAATCTGACACTATGTGACGCCTGCTCATTAAGAAATCTTAAGCAGTTTTCTTCCTGATGACTAGCTTGAACACTGGATCACAGCTGGAAGGAACCACAGAGATTGTTATATGAACACCCTTATTCTGGAGGCGAAGAAACCGGGGGGTGAAGTCACTTCTCTAAGGTTGCATACTTTGGGTAATAGCATTAGCCCAGGCTCCCATAAAAACTGTCTCTCAGGCCTCTTCCAACTCATAGGTTCTTTGAAATGTAGGGGGCAAAATTCATTCGTTTTATACATTAATGACCATCAACCAATCAATCAGCCTCTTAATCATCCAAACAATTAGGTAATGACTGAGTGCCAGTGATACCCACCACTAGGCTTCCTACAGTGGTAGAATCTAAAGAACTAGAAGCCAGGCTCTTTCTTTGCCCTTGAGCATCGTGCAATCTAGTTGAGTAGGAAAGAACCCCTTAGACACAATGAGAGTAACAAAGTGCTCTTGGTGCTAAAAAATAATGAAAGCGGGCTTCCCTGGTGGCGCAGTGGTTGAGAATCTGCCTGCCAATGCAGGGGACACGGGTTCGAGCCCTGGACCGGGAAGATCCCACATGCCGCGGAGCAACTGGGCCCGTGAGCCACACCCACTGAGCCTGCGCGTCTGGAGCCTGTGCTCCGCAACAAGAGAGGCCGCGACAGTGAGAGGCCCGCGCACCGCGATGAAGAGTGGCCCCCGCTCTCCGCAACTAGAGAAAGCCCTCGCACAGAAACGAAGACCCAACACAGCCAAAAATAAATAAATAAAAGTTTAAAAAAAAAAAAAGAAAAAGAAAAAGAAGAAATGTACTTTAAAAAAAAATAATAATAATGAAAGCAATGGAAGTTGGTGTGGGCTGGAGCTCTAGGGGAAGGAAGCCTTAGGGGAAGGGCAGAGCTGAGAAAGGCTTGGAAAGGATTACTAGAGGGAAGGAGAATGGCAGGATCTGGGTGGAGAGCTGTGGGAAGCATTTGGGAAAACTCGCGAGTGCCTGTTTATATACAAGCCTACGCTCCCTCCTACACTCTCCCAGGCTCCCTACTTCACCTCACAGTGCTTCTCATCTCCCAGGATTGGTAGGTGGTTTTGCCCCTTCTCCATCCAGGATAAATCAGTGGAGAAATAGAAGGGTGAGATGCCAGCTCCGTTTCGGCTGCAACATTATTTCTCCTTCGCTGGTCATTCTGGTATGTTTGGGAAATTGGACTTGTTCTCTGGCCAGCTAACCCTGCAACAGGAAGTAAAGCATGCTTCAGGGTGCCCAGGCCCCCCATCCTATTTCCACACAGCCCTGAGCAAACCACTCAGAGTCCCCAAATTGCTCAGAGCAGCTGTGGCTCTGGTACCAGGAGCAAAGACCAATGCTAAGACAGTGCTGATGCAGTGTGAGATGCCCACCCCAGCTCCTGGTGCCACCCAGGCCGATGTCTCTCTGCAGCTGTTCAGAACCTCCCAGGACACAGGTGGATGGATGCAAGGGCTTCCCGGGGCAGGCCCCAGCACTCAGCAAGCTGGTCCTCAGCAAATGACTGGATGCGAAAAAACCGGAGCCAGAAGGAGAAAAAGAAATTATGGGACTGTCCTCGTTAGTATATTGTAAACAAAGCAGAACTCCAGGCAGCCATGTTAGGGACGGCATGATGTCCACATGAGATCACACATCAACACGATGAAATGTGGGGAATGAACACAAGACAGACCTGCCATGTCGGGGCTGTAATCCCTTGGGTTCCTCTGACAAAAGTGACCGAGTGTGGAGGTACTGGTCCCTGTTGGGTTGCTCTGTGTCTACGACAGGGAGCCTTGGGGCTGCCTTCCTTCAAGGAGCAGCCTGTCTGCAAATGCTCAGGTCGGGGTGGATGCATTCATAGAATCTTCCAGACCCAACCAACCCAGAAGGCAGTGGTGCCGGCAGTGAAGCGTACAAGAGAACATGGAGCAGCATGTTAAAATGCACATCCCTGGACCCTCCTCTAGAGACTCTAATTCAGCCGCTCTGGGGCGGTTCTGACACTGGCCCCAGACCAACCTGGCAAGCACTGCTGAGGGCTTTGGCTCTGCTGCCAGCCAAGAGGGGTAAAGCAGCCCCTCTTCACCCAGGAACTAGCTCAACTGACTTTTTCGGTCCTTTGCAGTCAAAATTCTCTGCATCGGTATTTTTCATAATACCCTGTTATGCGACCAGAGGAAACCAGGAGAAGCCGACCTCTCTTCTGGGCCACTCCCCTCCCCCCCACGGCCCCTCACTCCTGGGGTGGGTGAGAGAGAACACAGCCCAGACACGGGCAGTCCCCGTGTGCCCAGGAGCTCCACAGAGAGCTGCCCCATCAGAGGGGCAGATGAACTCCAGGGCTCGCTTTCTGCTGGCATGAGCACCGGGAAGGCCCTGACACTGAGTGTTCAGGGCTCCAAAACGAAAGCAGCCGTCGATTCTGAGAGCAGCGGCTTTGACATTTGGAGCCCCCCTGTGTGAGAACAGAGAGACCCCTGTGCCTCCTCCTGGCTCTCTGAGAAGGGGGAGCAGCGCTGGTGGGACTGAGGCCCTCCGCGGGGGGGGGGGGGTTATGTCTCCAGAAGGGCCTTCTGTCTCCCGGGCCTTCAGATGGGAAGGCAGCGGCGTGTCCCTCGGGGCCGTGCGGTGGACACGTGCGCGGCGTGTGCCGGGACGCACAGAGCCAGGCCTTCTCCCGGCCACTGTCTGTCCCTCCCCGCTCCCCACGCAGGCCCCAGGGCCTGGCCGGTCCCTGCCTCTCCGGGGGACCCTTGGACAGTTCCCCCTGGCGTCTGGGAGGTAGCCCCTCAGGCCCCAGCCCCCGAGCCGGCACGGATCCAGCCACCCCCGAGCGCTCCCAGCCCCACGCCGACTTCCCCGCAGAGGCGGTGGGGCTGGGGAAGGGACCGCAAGCGGGGGCAGGCGCCTGAGCGTGTGTGAACAGTTCAAGTTCAGACGGGAGATCTCGGGCGATAACCCAGGCCCTGGATGGCGCCGCTCGACAGGAAACCTCGAGCGAGGAGACAGCTGTGGGCCGAGGGGAGGAGCTGCTCTCCCCGTAACCGCACTGCGAGGCGGCGGGAGCCAGGAGCCCGCCCTGGCCGCGCGGGGAGGAAGGGTCCCAGGGCCCTGCACTGCGCCCAGGGTTCCTCTCCCTCTGGGGAATTCGTTTGGTGCCTTGGGGTGCGGTCCGGCGCACCTGGGCTTTGGCTGTGGTCGGAGTGCACCGGGCGGGCTGTGACAGCCTGGGCAGGACCCACCTCTGTCGGACGTGGGTGGCCAGGGCCCAGGGGTGAGCACGACTACCTCTAGAGAAGCCCCGGAAGCCAGCCCCTGCTTCCCCCGTCCCCTTTCAGGGGGGACCCGCACACGTGGAACAGTGAGCTTGGCCTCAGAAAGCTCAAGCTTGCCTCCTTAAAATCCCGGGGAGCTGTTTACTCTATCCCATAAAGTACTTGTGTCTGATTTCAAATCGAAATAGCATGTCCTCCGCAAATCTCGGAGAAGCTGAAGCTTGATGCAGTGGGAAGCTGCTCAGCGGGGCCTCATCCTGGGCTTCGCCGCCAGCCTGCCGCAGTAGAGCAAGAGAAGCCCATCACAGGGTCTACAAAGGTGGAGGAGGCACGGCCCCGGGTTCAGGGAGCCCTCAGCTGGAGGCGGCATCAGTCAAGCAGATAGATACACGGGTTTCTACTGTGGGTGCTGCCGGAGCCCCGAAGGGGTACCCTCAGTCGCCTGGGGCCAGCAGGATGGTTTCCAGAGGGCAGATGAGGGCTGCCAGAGATGGCCCCTCTGCCTCCCTTCTGTCCTATGGTCTTCCTTGGATTGCTCAGGCAGCTCAGCTCCTGATGCCCAGAAACCTGCTTGGCTTCTTGGGTACCCGACTCCCAGCGAGCAGTGGTATGGCTGGAGCGAGGCCGTGGGTGGGTCAGAGCTGCTTTCACCTGGCTGGGCTGGTGCTCACGTCAGGGATGGGGCAAGGAGGGACTTGCGTATGAAAGCATCTCTTTTCTGCAGCACTGGATAATAACAGCAACAATAACGATGGTGCTATTCATCAGCAGTAATCGTTTTGATGTTCATGCGTAAATGTATTAAAATTTCCCAAAATGCCACTAGAGTGAAAATTTCTGTATATTTGAAATACTTCCAAACACCAGCAAGTCATCACTAGAAATGTGCGGAGCCACAGCCAAGTTCGAGGTGCTTTGCTAGATGGACGAGTCCCTGTCCCTCCACTTTCTGCTTGTTTAGAACTGTGCCGCACACACCTGGTTTGACTTAAGGGTTCACGTTATTTGTTTTTGTTTGGGTCGCTTAATATTATAAATGTAAAAACTATCATAGAATTTCAAAGAGCACAAAAAGGTGCAAAGTAGAAAATAAGTAAAATTTTCCTGACCTCCTCCTCCACTCATTCCTCTCCAGAGTTAACCATGGAAAATATATTTTGTGTATGTAGCTATCCAGATATATAGATAGGTAGATAGATAGATATAGATACTTTTTTATTGTGGTAAGTTATAAATGATATAAAATTACCATTTAACCATTTATAAGTGTACGATTCAGTGGCATGAAGTACATTCACAATGTTGTGCAACCATCATCACTATATGTTTCCAGAACTTTTTCTTTTCTTTTTTTACTGTCTTATAGACTTTTTATTTTTTAAAGAAATTACACACCACTTAATAGTAATAATAATTAATATTACACTAGCTTTGGTGTGTAGTTCTTTGAGTTTTAAAATTTGGGTAGATTCGTGTAACCATGGTCACAAACAGGATACAGAGCAATTTCCCTCCCCAACTTCCTTATGTATTTTAGAGTTTTATATATTCAGTATTCAATCCTCTTTTATGTGTGTGATTCAAAAATATTTTCTCCCGGCCAGTGGCTTCTCCTCAAACAAAGTGCATATACTTAACAAATTATGTGCAAAAACTTTTACACTGAAAAGCACAAACCATGTTTACAGAAACTAGAGTTCTAAATGGAGAGATTTATCATAATCATGAATGTTTCCAGAACTTTTTCATCATCCCCAACAGAAACTCCATCCAGATACGTTTTTATGTCCGTATAAGTATACATATGCAGCCTACATAATATACCTCTTCTTTTTTATACACAAATATTAAACACACCATTCCAGAGCTTGCCTTTCACCTAATTATCCTGAAGATCTTTCCACAGCAGCACACACAGAACTATCTGTTGTGTTTGTTTTTTTGAACTACTATACATGAATACACCAAAATTTATTTATGTGGTTTCTGGCTGGTGGACGTTTACCTTGTTTTTCTTCTTTTTTTTTTTTCTTTTTTCTGCTCCTGCAGATAATGTTGCAATAAATATCTTTGTGCATATATCTCTGCATACTGTGAGGGCTTATCTGCAGAATAAATTAAAGTCTCAGAGAAATGGCAAAATCCTGCTTGGAATTTTTACATGAGGGTTTTGCTCTAGGGTGAATTTCTTTTAAATGGTGCTAATGTTCAAGAGCACAGTGAGAGGGCTGTGGGCTGTGTGCTGTGTGAAAGAACAGAGGCCTGGAGAGACATGGCCTCTCCTCTAGGCTCTGCTCCGCGTGCACCTCGGGACCTCAGGAGAGTCACTTCACCTCCCTGACCTTCAGACTCTCTATCTGCAAAGTGGAGCAAATAAGATCTTCCCGGCTTAACTTCACTTCACTCTTGTTAGGATCAAATGAAATCAAGATCGTAAAAGAGTTCTGTAACTGGAAAGTGTAGAGCAAATGTTTGGTATGACCACAATGGTTATAGCGTCAATCCCTGGAGTCAACCGGGAAAGCCACGGGTCCAAGCTGGCAGCAAGAGGGAAGAATGAGTCCCTCTTTCTCCCTCTCTCTCTTGATAGATATAGATATAGATGTATATGTATACATACATGCATATATGTATATATACACATATATGTATATATTTCTGTGTGTGTGTGTGTGTGTGTGTGTGTGTATCTTGCTTATAACTGTGCCTGGTACAGAGCAAGTGCTGTCCACTAAAATGAGAGACTTGTCCGCGGGCCTTGAGGGGCTGCTGGGAAGGTGGAATGAGTGGAAAGAACTGAAACGTGAATTCTGCTCACCAAGGGAGACCACTGCCTGTCATTGTGTTACTCCCAGAGCATTGATGAGGGCGTCGTCTCCCTGGGGCCTCCTCAGCGCCCCGTGCCTCTCTCCTAATGGGAAGATCCGTTTACTTGCTCACCGCCCTGCTCAGCTGTGAGGCTGGATCTGTGTCTTTACTCTCTCCTCACTGCCTAGCACAGTGCCTGCACCTTCTGCTAATAACGATGGCCTATCACGGTGTTTTGAGTACTCACTATGTATCAGGCACTGTGCTAGGTTCTTGCTTACATGCAATATGCCCCCTCCTTACAATGACTCAGAAGTTAGGAATTATGGTGGCTGTTTTCAGAGAAGGAAACCCTATTAGTCTGCTAGGGCTGCCATAACAAAGTACCACAGACTTAGTGGCTCAGACAGCAGACATTAATTTTCTCACAGTTCTGGAGGCTGGAAAGTCTGAGCTTAAGGTGTCGGCAGGGTTGGTTTCTTCTAAGGGCCTCTCTCCTCAGCTAGTAGGTGGCCATCTTCTCTCTGTATCTTCACATGGTCTTCCCTCTGTGCATGCCTGTGTCCTAATTGCCTCTTCTTATAAGGACACCAGTCATAATGGATTAGGGCCCACCCTAAGACCTCATTTTAACTTACTTTCCTCTTTAAAGAGCCTATCTTCAAATACAATCACATTCTGAGGTACTGGGGGTTAGGGTTTCAGCATACGAATTTTGAGAGGACACAATTCAGCCATAACAGAAACAAAGGCTTGGTGGTCATAAGTGTAATGAACAATGAGCGAGCAAAAGAATGAATGGATTTGCATCCATCCCTTCAGCAGAAATAAACCACTCTCTGCGTGGAAACCATAGCTTCGTTTATGGGACGAGGGCAGAAAAAGATAAAGTAACTACATTCGGGTGGATGAAGGCAAATCACGGAGGACCTCACAGAGCAGGCTGGCCCCCTGGGAGTGCAGCCTGGATCTTAGGCCCATCCTGCAGCTCACCTGTCTTGCATCTCCAGCCAACCCAAGGGCCCAAGGCAACTGTGAACCCAATTTATCCAATTGGCTTCAATTTTTTTCTTTTAAATTTTATTCATGTTTTTGAAATTACAAAAATAATGTGTATTTGTTGTAAAAAGAGAAAACCCTGCAATTACTCCTCACCTCATGAAGAGTAAAATCCACTGACCAAAGAGGTTCTAACTAATGCCCCCACCCTCTTGTCACCTTCTAACCTCATCTTCTAGCACTATCCCTCTTCCATGCCACACTGGCCACACCCACTTCCTTTCTGTTCAGACACACCAGGCTTGGGGTCACCACAGGACCTTTGCACCTGCTGTCCCTCTGCCAGGAGTGCCCTTCTTCCCCATACCCTCACAGCTGTGGTCTTCTAACCAGCTATGAAAAATGGGATCCATCTCTTTGTCATTTTGTACTTTTATTTACCTGACCAGTAGTGAGATTGAGTGTCTTTTTATATGCTTATAAGCAATTTATTTTTCCTCCTCTGAGAATTGCCTACTTTTATATCTTTAGCTGATTTTTCTCTTGGACCAGTTGTCTTAGCTTTCATTTTTCAAAGTATTACTGACTAAATTCTAAACCTATAAAAAGCTTTAGGAATGAAGTGGTTCATCACAGAATTTTTTACAATGGTGAAAAATTGGAAACAAATGGCCATCCGTTGGGGAATGGTTAAATAAATAGTGGAAGGATTATGATGCGACCTTTAAAAAGAATATTTAGTAAAACTGTAAAGTAACATGAAATATAAATATGAATGTGTGAAATAACATGGAAATATAATTTTAAATTATAGCGCTAACTGAAAAAATGTTTTTTTCAGGGAAAATTTTTTATGTAGAATGATTATAATTTATAAATAACAAACACTTTGGAAGGCAATCTGCCATCATATTGATTGTAGCTGTGTTTGAACGTGGTATTACGGGTGATTTTGATTTTTTCTACTTTCCTGCACTTTTATAATGAGTCGATTTACTTGAAAATAAGAAGTGATCACAGGGCTTCCCTGGTGGCGCAGTGGTTGAGAATCTGCCTGCTAATGCAGGGGACACGGGTTCGAGCCCTGGTCTGGGAAGATCCCACATGCCGCGGAGCAGCTGGGCCCGTGAGCCACAACTACTGAGCCTGCGCGTCTGGAGCCTGTGCCCCGCAACGGGAGGGGCCGCGATAGTGAGAGGCCCGCGCACCGCGATGAAGAGCGGTCCCCGCACCGCGATGAAGAGTGGCCCCCACTTGCCGCAACTAGAGAAAGCCCTCGCACGAACCGAAGACCCAGCATAGCCAAAAATAAATAAATAAATAAAAATAAAAGTAGCTATAAAATTTAAAAAAAAAAAAAAAAGAAGCAACCATCACTCATATTGGCTGGGAGAGGGGGATGGCTGGTATTAAAAAAAAAAAAAAAAAAAAAAAAAGAAGTGATCACAGAAAAAATTTTTAAATTATTGCACAAACATAACAAATTTAATGGAAATAAAAATAGGGAAAGGGAGATATTTACTCATAGTCCTGTTATCTCTGTGAAGTCAAACAGCTCCCTTTTCCCCCCATTCCCTTAGAATCCTTGCCTATGGGGAAATAATTTGTAGATGATTGTGACCAGATGATTAGCTTTCCAATGAAACATGAATATTTGAAATCCAACACTGAGGAGGGAGTTGAGGAGACTGGCAAATTAAAGTGATTAGCAATAAATTACATGGTACTGATAAACGACCTAGACTTGTTCTGCAGGTCAAGGTGATTAGGATGTCTCCAAGTGGGTCAGCCTCTCTGGGCATTGGCCAGTGTGGGTCCTGGCCTCACATTTGACAGCAGGTCGGCTGTACCTGTTAACCCCCTAGGCCTTTCAGCCCCTTGCCTCCTCCAAGAAGGAAGGTCATTTGTAAACTCAGGATGTCAACTACTCATATGGATCCTCTGAGAAGGAAGGTCTCCACAGCCTGGTGAGGATCCCTTCTCCCCATCCCTGAAGACCAGAAAGTGGTCCAAGGGTATTACCAAATGGTGGTTAGG
Organism: Balaenoptera musculus; assembly: GCF_009873245.2. Lineage (NCBI taxonomy): Eukaryota > Metazoa > Chordata > Mammalia > Artiodactyla > Balaenopteridae > Balaenoptera > Balaenoptera musculus. The sequence continues at coordinate 123,462,203 of NC_045785.1, read as the reverse complement.
ACTCTGGACCACATAGTGTCGGGATTATGGATTCAAACAGGCCTGGGTTCAACCCTGGCTCTAGAACTGATTAAACCTCTCCAAGTCTCAGACTTCCCAGCTGTAAAATCATAGTTGCTGTAAGGATCAAATCAGAAAACTCACAGATGCTTCCTGGCACAAAATAAGTCTTCAGCTAGCGGTTGTAACTATTACCCTGTGTGTCTAGCCTATATTTTTCCTGCTGCAGTGAAAGTTACTTGCTCAGTGAAAGAGAGCAACTCGCCAGGCCCTCCCCTGGGTGCCTGTGAGGCTGCGGTTGGCAGGCTGAGCATCACACCCAGCAGAGGTACCCCCTTTGCTCTGCCGCTGCCTTCCTGAAAACACATGACTTCCTGTTTTCTAAATTCTTAGCCTGCAATGTCATCACCGATTGTGTGTGAGTCTGGAGGTGGGGCTGGGCAGCAGCTGGACCCCGGGCTCAAGGTTGGAGATGCAAAAGGAGATCAGGAGTCTTGGAAGCTGCTCCTACCTGAATCATAGGCTATTTGTATTGATGCCATTAGCTCCTGTGTAGTGAGAGCTTACCAGCCCGTCCCATTTCCCTCACCCACCCTGGGAGGGAGCTGTGATTATCCCGTGTTCACACAGCTAGTTAAGCAGCAGAGCCAGGTCTCAAGTTGTCTACCTTCAAAGGATTAACTCTTGCTGTGATGCTAAAGTGCTTCGTTATGAAGGCAGAGACAAGCTGGTCATGGGTGGGATTTTAAAGGCCCTATAGACGTGGGAGAATCTGTGCTCTTTGTGCTTCTGGAGGCAGAACTAAGACCAAAGTTGTTTTTTAAAAGCTCCGAAAATTTGAGCTCTTCACCAGTAATTGATGGGTGGTGAGCTCCTGGTCACCTGAGCTATTCAAGCAGAGGCTGGAGGTATTAGAGAAGAAACTCCTACTAAAGGTAGGAAGCTCTCCGAATGAGAGAAACCCCAGACGCACCAGGGTAAAGTGGAGAGACTTTGCATCAGACGAAATTTGGGAACTTTCTAGCTGAGTGATCTTTCTGAGACTCAATTTCCTCCTCTGAATAGAACTGGCAGTCATTCTGCCCGTATCATACAGAGTTGTTCTGGGGATTAAACCAGATAACGTAAGGACAAAGAGTTCTCTAAACTGGACACAGTGCAAATGTAAGTTACCTCGTTATCATATGGTGAAGCCAGGAGTTCTCAGGATATCCACACACTATTGAGCTCCTGTTTTATACCAAGTACTTTACACGTATGCATTGTCTGGTTTTATCCTCATATACCCTGAAAGGTGGGTCGTTCCATCTTGAGCTGGGGAAGCTGACCAGGTTCCGTCCCCAACCTTGGCCTGACGGGGCATGATGGGGTGGGAAGTCCTGGTCCACTCCTGCTGCTGCTTGTACCTTCAGAGCCTCTATCGTGGCAAAGAAGGTCACCTGAGACCCCTGGGCTCAGCATGTGCCACCAGGCAGGGCGCTTCTCCACACACTGTCACTCATTTCATCTGCATAACTATCCTGTGAAGTCAGTCTTATTAAAACCCCTTTTGCAGATGGAGGAATTGAAGCTCAGAGTGGTTAAGAAAGCTGTCCCAAACCACAAAGCCAGTAAGAAGCAGATTCAGAATTTAAATCTTAGCCTTTCTGGCTCTAAGGCTTGTGTTCTTTCCTCTTCTCAAGTGGCCTGATATGTGCTAGGTGAGAAGGGGAAATAAGCAAGTGAAACCAAAATGCATCATCTGTGCTTTCCAGGGCTTGTCGGGGAGGGAGACACGATGTGAAAAGTTCACAAACTGCTGTGACAGTCTCAAAAGTCAGCAAACAGTAAGGGCTGTGAATTCAGAGCTAGGCGAAAACTCTGTGTCCTACACTTAAAGGTGAGGTGCACCTAAGGCAGAAAGGTTAGACAAGTACCTGGAATTGGGAGACTCAGTAATCCCATCCAGCTCTGTTGCTAATCTGCAGGTGTCCTCAGGAGAGGTACTTCGTTCCTCTGGTCTCAGTTTATCAACCTGTGAATTGGACTCAGTAATAGCACCCTGCCTACCTCCTGGGCTCTCATGAGAATCAAACTTGATCAGGCACAGGAAGTCGTTTTAAAAGTACAGATTGGGGTTCAAATGAGAGGTATCCTTATTAGTTGGATGTGAGGGAGTTCAGCAGATGCCCTGCTCCTATAAAGGACTTGCTGGAGGGGGAGATGGGTACCAGTGTGTGTCTGCAGCTTCGGGCTGCAGCAGGGCCAGGTTGATTAAGTCCTGTTCTCTCTGTTCGCAGAAGCTTACAGTCTGCCTGAGAGACAGAAAAACAACACAATTCTAATACATCTCACCCAGAGACCCTGTAAGGGCAGGTGTCTCCTCCAGGCTGCCTTCTGGGGCCCCAGAATCTTCCTGTTAATGGTCAGTGCCATGAAACTTTCTGAACTCAGGGCTTTTATGAAGATGACAAAATGGTGTATAGAGATGGCTGGGCTCACTCTCACTAATAAGACTCGTAACATTTTTAGATGCAATGAAGGTATGGACAGATACGCTGTGATCTGACTCCAGTTTCCCCTGGAGTCTCACAGGGCGTGTTCCAGGCATCCTGTGTCAACCAAAAAATAATGCAGGAGGCTGCAAATAAGGAAAGAGTTTATTTGGGGTCTTAAGCACTGTAATTCAGGAGACACAGATTTGGGTAACCCTGAAAGAGTGTTCAGAGGAAGAGAAAGCATCAGGGGCTTATAAAGACGAAAAGCCACCAGGCTGTTAAGAGTTGCCTGGAGAGAACTGTGATTGATTCTGACATGAGTTGGAAACTATTTGTCCTTAAGGAATCTCAAGTTGTTCTAGAGTGCGGGTCCCATAAGTAGATAGACTGTCATGTGTTATTTTAGGGTGAGGGTCCAAAAAGTATCTTGAGTTTCTGGATGACATCATCAGGTCAAAAGGTCAGATTCCATCCAGGCTGAGACGTGCATAAGTCACACTTTCTTAATGGTCTCCTGGCTCCATTTTAGAGAGCTCTCTTAGCAATGCTGACACAATTTTGATTTTCCTTTCACACCTGCTACCTGGCAGGAAGGTTCCAGCTTATCATGCTGTCGGCCCACTTCACCAGTGCCTACTTGGTGGATGACAGTGTCATGACAGGGGGGCTGGGAAACACCTGGAATCCGGGTTCCTGGTTCAGCCAGGCCCTGGCCATCTGGAGGGGCACCAAGTTTGTGGTGGGGATTGCAGTGAGCACGCTGGCAGGCAATCTCCTGGCTATGAGCAAACACAAGCTGCAGGCTGGGTCCCCTTTTGTCCCCAGTGTTCTAATCTCAGATCCACTGTGGGAAGTACCTGAGTATGCAGGGCCAGCTCTTCTGAAGCTCCAGCCTGCTTTTCCTCCAGGTGACATTAGGGTCGTGCTTTGCCCTGGAGTAACTGGAATCACCTCTAAATCGCCTCTGTCTCAGCCTGGCCACCTGGCGTGAGGCCTGATCCTGGAGCACCTGTAAGACCACTCGTGCCCCTAGTCCTACCTAGTTTAAAAGTTCTTGATATGATTTGACCCTTTCTTCCTCAAATAAATGTATTGGTGGTGATTTGGGAAAAAAATCATGGTGATAACAATGGCTGATGTATGGAGCACTTATTACATGCCAGGTCCTGCACCCTGTGATAATTATCTTAATTAAGCCTCACCATCGCCTAATGAGACAGGTAATATTACTATCCCCATTTTACAGATGAGGAAACTGAGACTTAGAGAAGTTCAATAATACACAGTTCAGAAGTACACAAAAATTACAGTGCATGTGAAAGACTGAGTCTTTAATTTTGTTCTTTGTCTCAGTTTGGCGTGGAATTTATACTTGTTATAGGGTATGGCTGTATCACTGTGGAAGGCTGCACCCGAGTGATGCTGCAGCTCTGAATCTCAACCCTGCTGTGCACTGGCCCGTGCTCATGCCCAGGCCCTACTGCAGACCAATTAAATGAGAACCTGGGGACATAAGGTAGTGGGCTAATTCTAATATGCAGCCAGGACTGAGAGCAAGAACGCTCAATCAGTATCTGGGTACTTGTTCAAATGCTGGGGTTCTCTGGGGTGCTGTGGACTTGGGACAGAGGATGGGAAGCGTGAAGTAAAACAGCTTCTCCACTTGTCTAGGAAAACAGCCACCATATAACCCCATTAAATACCTCTCTTTGGGACGGAATGTGGTGGGGATAGAAACAGCATGACAAATGGCTCACGGAAGGAGGCGAACAGGTCTCTGCCTTGGGGCTGGTGGGGGGCTGGGAAGAAGCTGGAACCGGGAGTGTCTATGGCTCCTGCCTTTGAGTTGTCATCTTGGAAAGCTGCCTGCTGTTCAAGGGAAGCCCCTCCACCCTGGGCGTGGCCTCATGAGCTAAGCCATAAGCTCCATGAGAGCAGGGACTCAGAAGACCCTACCCAAATGCTAGACATCATTAGCCTTATGGAGGAAATTTACAAAAACACCTAGCAATACATTCTCTCATTTGATTCTCACCACACCCTTAAGATAGACATGATTATCCACCATTTTACAGATGGTGAAACTGAGGCCCAGAGAGGCAAGGGGACTGGCCCAAGACCACACAGCTACTTAGTGGCAGGGGAAGGGCTAGAACACATCTGATACCCAATCCAGGGCTCTTTCTATTTCAATATCCCCTGACATCAAGCAAAGGGCCAATAAACATTTAATTAGTCACGTAATTGAATTAGGTCCTGGGCCCCTTCAGGGAGCTTTCTGGATGATCACTGCCTTCCTCAGTCCCATTCCTCCCTGCACGGGCACAGCTGGACTGGGCAGAGGGAAGCTTCCTACCCTGGGAAGCGTGTGGCTATTAATACCCTTTCCTCGACCAAACCACACGCAGCACACTTGTCTTTGGTCATAAAATCATGCTGCTCTTTAAAAAGGAAGAAAGGGCTTCCCTGGTGGCACAGTGGTTGAGAATCTGCCTGCCAATGCAGGGGACACGGGTTCGAGCCCTGGTCTGGGAAGATCCCACATGCCGCGGAGCGGCTGGGCCCGTGAGCCACAATTGCTGAGCCTGCGCGTCTGGAGCCTGCGCGTCTGGAGCCTGCGCGTCTGGAGCCTGTGCTCCGCAACAAGAGAGGCCGCGATGGTGAGAGGCCCGCGCACCGCGATGAAGAGTGGCCCCCGCTTGCCGCAGCTAGGGAGAGCCCTCGCACAGAAACGAAGACCCAACACAGCCATAAATAAATAAAAAAAAAAAAAAAAAAGAAAGAAAGAAAGAAAACCTTTTTCTATTACTTATCTCTGGGGAGGTGCCCAATCCCCTCCCCCACTGCACTGGCTCTGCACAACACCAAGAAATATTTCTTCTTATTTGTTATAAATTTACTGTCCGGTAATTTTTCTGTTCTCATTTTATGTGACAGGCAACTGAGCGATTGTCTCCCAACCCTTTTTCTGAATCTCAACCACCCCCATAAATTGCCTCTGTCACCTCCTCTCCAGTCCTAAAAGGAAAAAAATTCACCTCAGCTTTGGTGGCCTTTGCTGGGGGCTGGCTTGTCTCCTCGAGGACTTCGGACACCCACCTTTGGTCAGCAGGGGCTTCCGGCACTGCCTCAGGGCCAGAAGGCAGGCCAACCTCGTGTAGGGGGCCTGGCATCTTCCCTGAAAATTCCATATATCTAATGAATGTCTACCCTGTGCTCTGTGCTCTGATGCTGGGGGTGAAGGAAGAGGCAAACATGAAGAAGATGCAGCCATTGTTCTCCAGCACTTACTCCAGCCTAGATGGAGGGGAATTTCATAACCCAACACACTATGTCTGTAGAGGGCTCTGTGGGATATGCAGGCCCCTGCAATCCATCAGCACACTGAATTCTCACTAGGGGCTGTGATGGCGGAACCTGAGTCCCATTCCAGCAGCTGAGTGGAGCGGGTGGTGCTAGCAATGGTAGGCGGGGAAGAGGAACCAGCCCCAGCAAAGGCAGGCGGGTAGAGCAGGAGGGGCAGTGTGGGGAGAAGGCGTGCTGGGGCCTGGACCTGGGCTGCTAAGTCAGGGCTGGACTTTGCTCAGAAAGACTGGCTCGTGGATGGTTTCTGAGAAGGGGCTATGGGAAGTTTACAAAGAGATCAGCTGCCCGGCGCCAGGAGGGCCCCTGAGTTAGGGAAGGAGTCAAAGGTTTGAGGACAGAGGGAGTCACCAGGTGGAGGTGGGGACTCTGGAGCAGCCTTGAATCACCTGCTCCCAGGGCTTGTGGCAGAAGCCGGTGGGGGAAAGGAGGGGAGACATGCTGCCTGGGCTGTCCTGGGCTGCTTCTCATTTGCTGTGTACGTGCTCCTGGCGAAACCTGAGCTTCTCTGTGCCTCCGTGTCTGTGTGGTGCTGTTGGGAGAATCTGACAAGTTATTACATCAAAGCGGTGTCCGGCACCGAGTAAACACTAAAGAAATGTTACAGTTTTCACCCTGGTCAACAGAAGAGGCAGCCGAAATAGGGTAAATAACCTGCCCCAAGTCACAAAACTAGTAAGGATGTGACCTTGTTCCAGTGCACGTTATCCATTCCCGTAGCCACGACGTAGTCCTGCAGGCGGCCATGGGAGGGCGCCCCGGGCCCGGGAGAGACTGTGGCCGCGGGACCGCTGCTTCTCTGATACCAGGCAGGGGTGGAGTGAGACGCCTACTACGCCCCGTTTTACATCTGAGTTGTGCACACATACCTGGTAGGAAGAACAGTCTAGAGTAAAATCCGTGTCTCCTCACTCATAGTGCAGTGAGCTTTCAAGTAGAAATGCTAACTTTTATTTAACCAGAATATTTACTGTACCTCTTTCCCCAACTCCATTGTACTCCAGTTTGCATAGGACAGTTTGACCGAGGTTGTTATGGCAGTAGGGATTAGGGGCCCCTTGGTAATTTGGGGTGGCTTCCGGAATGCGTGGTTCAGATGGGGCTCACACCCAGCTGGGCTCCCGTGCCGTGAGGCAGCTGCCCTGTGCACAGTGGACAATTTCACCTTCCATTCACCTTCCTGCCTTCCAGGCTTTGTGGCCCTACCGGGTGCCATGTCCACTGCTGGGGCAGGTTAGGTTTTCCCAGGGGCTGGTCCAAGGTGGGGAGAGAGGTTGTGCAGGTGGGGTATGCAGAATGGACCCAGCACCCTGTCGTGATTTCCTTGACCCTTCAGGGGACCACCCCCCCCCCCCACCGGGGATTGTGAGGGCGTGTTCTGTCACCTGAGCCTGGCTGACCAATCTCATGTCTCGATACAGCGGCACAGAGCTTCGGCCTGCTCGACCCTAAACTATGCTACCTGTTGGATGGGATCCTCTTCATCTATGGTGTCATTGTCACTGCCCTGTTCCTGAGAGCGAAGGTGGGTACCACTGGGCTCTGGGGGGAGGGCATGGACTCCCCAGCTCGGTGGATGTGCAGAGGGCCTTGGTGTTGGAAAGTCTCAAGCGTGGGTGGTACCTGAGTCTTGGTGTACATGGGCAAAGCAGGGACCAGACAAGTGTGCCCACTGCGGGGGGGTGGGGAAGGGGGGGATGTCTGGCTGAGTGGGACAGTGAGCCTAGTGCTGGCCCCTTAGTGAGGAGACATACAGATGTGTGAACATCAAAGCGTCCCAGGGCAGGGTTTCTGCTGGCAGGAAAGGGGGTTATGCTTCAGGCAGTGAAGAGCAGTGGGGTGGGGGTCTCTTTCCAGATTCTGCTGTCCAACTTCTGACCCAGGCTCGGCCAGCCTTTTCTCTTCAAACCTGTTTGCTTATCAGTACGAGGGAGGGTTGGCCCAGAGCGTGGGTTTTCACCTAGTGCCCTGCAGACCCTGCATTTCTTGGAGGGGCTGGGACTGGGGGTGGCCATGGCTGGGCAGAGGGTGGAAGGACTTCCGGATAGGAGGCCTCAGTCGTTATGACTTCCGTGCCTCAACCCATTTCTCTCTTGGATTTTGGACTTTGGCAAAAGATTTTATTATAAGAAACAGTGTCTTATAGATTTTCTTAAGTTTGAGCAACGCTGCCCTAAAGATCTCTCGGGTGGTTCCCAATGCTCTGAATCTGCGAAACCGTGCAGTTTCAGCTGAGGGGCATGAACTGAAAACAGATCGAGGCCATGCGCCCGGGGCAGGTCCTCAGGACACAGTGCCACACGGAAAGCACCCTGCTGCAGAGGTCAAGATAGGAGGTGGGACCTTGCGCAGCTACCATCCTCCTCGAGGTGTGCTCCGAGCCCCTGGGAGGAAGGGGCCTGGAGAACCTCCCGGAACCCAGGGGGCGCGGCGCGCGAGCCCGGCGCTTCTGCGCACGCGCGAGGGCGCGGGCCAGGGACCGGAAGCTGCGGCCAGTGCCGCGGGCCCCTGCGGTGGCTGCGCTTGACCTCTGGGAGGTGTAAGGACAGTTGAGCTCAGAAAAGAAGCTGCAGCGCCACTGGCTCCTGCAAGGGCTCAGCCCCCCCGCAGGCAGGGCGCGCGCCGTTGGCCGTCGCGGAGCGGAGCGAGGCTGCCTGCGCAGAGAGTAACGCGCTTTCTCTCCTCTTCTCCGTCCAGTTCAGCAGGAGTGCCGACGTCCCCGCCTACCAGCAGGGCCAGAACCAGGTCTATAATGTAAGTCCGCCTCTCCCGTAGAGCCCGGTCTGGAGAAAGTGCGGTCCTCTGCTGGGACGTGGGGAAAACAGCGGCCGGGGCTCGGTTGCAGGTCTCGTCCGCGGCTGTCAGCCCTGCAAGTTGTTATAACCTCCCTGGGGCTCAGTTTCCTAACCCCGGAAACGGGGGTAGTCATGGTGCCTGCCTGCCTCGGCGGGGTACTCTGAGGATGCGGCGCGCTAGCGGTGTGATGCACGGCAAGCGCCTGCTTCGTGTAGTGTCTGCTCCTAGCGGGCCCCCGCCTGGCGGCGGTTTCACAGGCTGGAGGGGTGGGGTGGAGGAGGAGAGTATAGAATCTTCCCTTTGGTGGAGAAGCGACTTCACGCTCTCCGTGCAATGGGACTTTGAATCGATGATCCACCCCCGCCGCCATGGTAATAAGTTCTTTGAGATGTTCTCCGAGATGACGGTAGCCGATGGAGCTCCCAGTCCGTGCTCCTTTGTGAGCCCCCACCCAGAAGGAACTCCCAGTCCTACTGGCCCCATCCTCTTGAGCTTCTCTTTCCGGTCTCTGACGCTTTTCTCTCTGTTTCAGGAGCTTAATCTAGGACGAAGAGAGGAGTATGACGTCTTGGATAGGAGAGGAGGCCTGGACCCTGAGATGGGGGGGAAACCGGTAGGGCCTTGCTGTTTCTGCGTGTGTGTGTGTGTGTGAGTGTGTGTGTGAGTGTGTGTGAGGGCTCAGCTGGGCAGTGAGGAGAGGGGTCCTCAATGCCAGCACACTCTGCCACTACGCTGGACCCTGACGTGCGAGAGGCCTGGCCATGCAGACAGATGGGGGTCCCGTTTGCCGCTGCCCCTCTCCTCCTTCGCCCTTGGCTCCCTCCTGCATCACAAGGGGCCTCACACACATTAATGCGGCAACCAGGCCCTTATGCCGGGCTCCCAGCAACTCTGTCCTTTTCGGCTGTAGACTCCACACCCTGTGGGCAGGGGAGCGGCTGGAGGAGGCCCAAGCGGGGTCTTCTTAAGAGCAGAGCTCAGCCTGGGTGTGAGAGAGCGTGTCCGTGTGCATGAGGGAATCTGAGGCGTGGTAATCGCCGTGAGGGCCTGTGAGTGGCGGAGCACAGCTGCAGGAGCACGGGGAGGGCACAGGCGGATGGCAGAGCCCACAGAGGGTGTGGGGAAGGGGCCTGGGGAGGGCGCTGAAACTCTCCTGGCCTGGATCCCTGTTTCTCCATCTCTAACTTCTTCCCCTCGTCTCTCCCGGCAGAGGAAGAAGAACCCCCGTGAAGTCGTGTACAATGTGAGTAGAGGACGTGGCGCAGTTTTCATTGGAAAGTTGGAGGGTAGGGCTGAAGGAGGGCTTCGGATGAAGGCTTTGCTCCCTACTCCGTGGTCTTTGCCTGACTTGACCTTCGCTGCCCTGGCCAAATGGTGCCTCACCTGCTTGCTGTGTGCCGTGGCTGCTCGTAGGAAGGCCCCTTGGCTTGCCTTCCTTCCTTCGGCCCCTAAGCCTGCTGCGGGAGTTCCCGGATCAGCCTGGTGGGGACCTGGGGGGACAGCGAGGTCAAGCTGGGCAAGCCCCTCTGAGGGCTGCTGTTCCTAGGGGCCGGAGGAGTGTCCTGAGTGTGGCCTCTTGTTGAAAACTTCACCATCCTGGGTGTTGCTCTGGGTCTGCCACACAGGGGACCATTGCAGAGGGTGAGCTACTGCAAAGAGAGCTACTCTCCCTCCCTCCTGCAGTTGGCTCACGCACGGCCCATGGTGTTGGCTGTGTGAAGAGACAACTTGCTCAGATAAATGCTTCTGGGGGCTCTGGGGTGCGCCCTTGCATTGTCCAGCATGCGTGTCCTTTGGCTAGGACTCCACATCTTATCTTTTTGAACCTCACCTGAGCTTCTGAGCTCAGTGCAAAGGGCTGGCAGCTCAGAGAAGATTCCAGAGGGCTGAGGAGGAGGGGGGGGGGCTTGGAGCTGGTTATTGGCAGAAATGTTTGAATCTCTGGAGCCTTGAATGTGGAACCCCCCCACCAACTGGGGAATCCAGAGGTTTCCTTTTGTAGGGGAGCCCACTGTTTTCTACATCAGTTGGTAAGACCCGTGTCTCACGCCCTCTTCTTCTCCAGGAGCTGCGAAAAGACAAGTTGGCGGAGGCCTACAGTGAGCTCGGGATGAAGGGCGAGGTGAGCGTTGCTCTTTCTTCACTCCCCAGGTTGGGTGGTATGGGGCATGCTCCAAAGAGTCCCATCCCTTCCTCCTGTCACCTGCAAAAGCCCACGTGGTGGCTGCCAGAGGCAAAGGTTAATCCAGCTGTCATCCATTTGATAGTATATTAGGTACTCAGAAAGTGCTGATACCCTTTTAGGATTAAAAACCAAGTTAAATACTAAGACGGTCCATGCTTTGCAAAAACAGGCCAAGTCTGTCAACGTTAATAATAATTATCAAGTCAATAATGTGTGCCATTGTATGTTCAGCACTTAGGATGGTGGGGCCCCTTGTTCACAAATGATTCAGAATTTCCAAAAGTAAGAGCAGAGCATTGAATCCTTCTAAGTTTGATCTCCGGGTGACTGCATAGGTGGCATGCCCACAAAGCTGGCCTGGCCAGTGCTTTACCAGCTAGATTGTCTCATTTAATTCTCACAATAACCCAATGGGAAATGTGTACCCGCCAGGCACAGGAGGTCCAATAACTTACCCAAGGTCACGTAGCTGGTGATCAGGGAGCCAGAATTTGAACGGACTCTACAGCCCAAGCTTGTACCCACGACCTGGTTGCCTTTCCCAGTGAGCATTGATGATTAGCCAATAATTTTCTTAAAGATTTGTTTTATTGAAGTATAGTTGATTTACAGTGTGTTAATTTTTTACTCTATAGCAAAGTGATTCATTTATACATATATGTCTATACTCTTTTTCATCTTCTTTTCCATTATGGTTTATCACAGGAGATTGAATACAGTTCCCTGTGCTATACAGTAGGACCTTGCTGTTTATCCATCCTACATATAATAGTTTACATCTGCTAATCCCAAGCTCCCAGTCCTTTCCTCCCCCACCCCCTCCCCCTTGGCAACCACAAGCCTGTTGTTCTCCATGTCTGTGAGTCTGTTTCTGTTTTGTAAATAAGTTCATTTGTATAGTTTTTTTAGATTCCATATATAAGTAATATCATATGGTATTTGTCTTTCTTTGCCTGGCTTGCTTCCATGTCTTGGCTATTGTAAATAGTGCTGCAGTGAACATCGGGGTGCATGTATCTTTTTGAATTATAGTTTTCTCCAGATATATGCCCAGGAGTGGGATTGCAGGATCATATGGTAACCCTGTTTTTAGTTTTTTGAGGAACCTCCATACTGTTTTTCCTAGTTAGCCAAGAATTTTGAGAGCTGCAGGGAACCCTGTTTATTCCAAGCAGTGGCAGCGTGGCCAGCTCCAGTGCGGCCCAGATCCAAGAATCTGATGCCTATGAGGGTCTGAGTCAGGCACAGCAAACCTGGGCCCCATCAAAGCCAGGCCTCAGCTTACTCTGCGGAGGCCGAGGTCTGACCAGTGACCTGAGGACCCTTCTCTCCCGGGGCAGGGGTGCTGACTGGGAGACAGTCACCTCTGACTCTCTGGGGACCCTTTGAGTAGGACTCTTGAGCAGGAAGCCTGCTGCTGACTCTCTGACTTTCTAGCCTTTTCTTGTCTCACTCCCACAGAACCAGCGGAGAAGAGGCAAGGGACATGATGGCCTTTACCAGGTGAGTGCTGCTGGCCCTTCTTCCCAGGGTGGCACCATCTAACCAGAGCCAAGGTCAGGCTCCCTTGTTTTGCTTGTTGGCAGTGCCAGCTCTTGTCAACAGCTGGGCTGGGCAAGCCCAGGGCACGCATTCGGGCCTGTGGCGACTCTTCTGCTAGTCAGCCCCTGGGGCAGGGCTGGAATTCAGCCATTCAAGCACATGACTTGGTTCTAGTCAGGAGGCCGTGGGAGCCCCGGGGGGAACTGGGCACAGCAGACAAGCGGCAGCTGCCAAGAGGCTGTGTGGTCTTGAGCAAAGGGCAGATGCAGGCAAAGGACACCACACAAGCCACTTCCTGCCTCTTTCGCCGCTGCTCTGGGCCCTTGCAGAAACCTTGCTCTGCCTCATATCCTCACACCTACCTAATAGGATGGGAAGATGGGTGAGAAGATTGAAGTAGACAAATTAAGAACGGTAACTTTAAAAAGAAAATGTTATTGTAGTCAGGTGCCTAGTTTTTGCAAATCAGGGTGAATAATTATGCAAACTAAGCACAGCCAACCTACTTCTCTAAAATACAATCCCAAGTGGGTTCTTACTTGGTTCTTTCTGCCTCACTGGGGCTGTTCACAGCTTGCTTGATTGACTCCAAAGTTTCAGGCTACCTGGCTTCCCTGAGTTCAGAGTGATGTCAAAAGGGCCCCCAAATTTTACTGCGTGTGACTGCTGTTGATCTGTCTCCTGGACCAGAGAGGGAGACGTTCCAGTGAGATTGGGACCAGCCTGCCTGTTCCCTGACAAAGAACATAACTGTAGTAGCATGGCCTGGGAAGGAGGCGCGGGAGGGCGGAGGCCAAGGAGCCACTCTCTCCCCCGTGACAAGTCCCGGCTTCCTGGAGGCCCCGGTATCAGGGACGGTAGGTTGTCTGGAGCAGGTCTGGGGTCTCCCCGCTGATTTCCAGCTCAGTGTTCTAGCTGGGTGACTCTCCTTCCTCTGTGGTCTGACAGGCAACTTTGTAGGGCACAGTACTTGGGAAGCCGGGAGAAGGTGAGAATTTAGCTGGGAAGGAATTGCACCAAGGCCATTCCCAGTGGGACACAGGACCATCTCTGCTGCAGCTGCATGGGCCAAGGCCCCACCTGTGGCATGAGGGGACAGTTCCTGGGCCTCTGAGCTGGGCGGGAGATCACAGGCCAGGCTGCAGCAGACACCTGTTGGCCTCCAGGTAGGCTCATGCCCACACAGGGCTCCTGACCCCCTCTTCTTTTCTGATTTGCTTTCCCCAGGGGCTCAGCACGGCCACCAAGGACACCTATGCTGCCCTCCGCATGCAGGACCTGCCCCCTCGCTAACAGCACCTGGAATTTCACCACTCACAGGCCAGACCTGCAGATGCCCAGATGGTTAAAGTATTTACAACCCAGTTCACTCATATTTCTCCACCACCCAAGTATTCTTCTTTATGACCGGGATGCTTCAAGTTGTAATGTGCGGTCATATCCAATTCCAAACTGTCACACAGAATTTCTTCCCTGGACGCCGAGAGGGAGCGCGTCCCCTGGGCCCTGTCCTTGAGGAGCCTGCTGGGGGTGCAGCATGTTGCGGGGTTTTCTGGTTGCTGGAGGCTGTGGGCAGGCCCCGCTCCCAGTGGCTCTGGGCTCTTACCTGGGAGACGGGCACCCTCCTTCTCAAACACAGCCGAGGAGTTCAGGCCGTGTTCTGTAAAGTCCCCAGAGAAACCACAGATGTTAGCGCGTGTCCTGATGGTCTGTATTGTCCTGTCAGTGCTTGAGTGGCTTCGCTCCTGCTGTAAACTTGGCTTCTGTTGTCAGCGTAGCCCGTCATTCCACGGTAACTGGTGATGGGCCAGGGAGGCTGTGCTGCCTCCCTGTGAAGGGTGAGGGCACAGGGGAAGGGGGGGTGGGTAGGTGGCAGCTGGTGGTGGCTGAAGAAGGGAAGCAGTGGTGGATCAGGGACGGGAGAAGGGGAGCCAGAGGCCTGGGGGCGCAGGAAGGGGCCCTCCTGCAATCAAGCATACGTTCCCCGTGATGGAACTTGAGTGCCAGGCCCTGTGGGGACCAGGAACTGAAGAAGCCCAGCCTCGCCCTCCCGGAGCCCACACTCTCACAGGGAAGCGAGCTGTGAAGAGTCCGGTGTGAAAGAACACAGCAGCGTCATCGCTGACTATGAACGGGGTGAGGGGCAGCGAGACCACCTTCTCTGCAGGCACTTGGGCACCTCACACTGAGTGAAAGACACACCCGTATTGGGAAAGGCCTCAAAAGAAGACTCCGCACCACTCAGACCTAGAAAGATCCCAAAGGACATATGGCACGGTGGGAAAAGCCTCAGCTGACTTAACTGGAACAGGGCTGTGTGATAAAAGGGCACGCGGCTATGGATGGAAAACCCTCTTTGCTCTGCTCGGTCTTAATTTATACTGGTTTGCTAGAGCCTTACTTTTTTGCATAATAAATGCTTCAGTGAAAATGCTGCTTTACCGTAAGCTTTATTTCGGCAGTCAAGCCTGTAATGGTCATTTAGTCATCAGGAGATCAGCCTGCTGCTAGGAGAGAACAGGATGGCTCCTTGGAAAATGCAGGAGAGCCGGGTGCATACAGTGGCCCAAACGGGGGCTGTGCCTGGGGCAACATGGTGTCTGGATACGCCAGGAGTCCTTATGCAGGAACCAGGAGAAGGTGATGGGGAGCTCCCCGGGTGCAGGGCTCACAGCATTGAGCCAGCTTGTAGCGTGCAGGAAAGAGCAGGAGAGAGGCCAGCTGAGCATTAGGGCATCAGGACGAGGGAGCATCGTTGTCAGAGGGTGTCTGGGTGTTATGAACAGCTGCTGATGCCACAGCACAAAAAACACAAACAAACAAACAAACAAAACCTCAGTCTGGGGAATTCCCTGGCGGTCTAGTGGTTAGGGCTCTGCGCTTTCCCTGCAGGGGGCCTGGGTTCGATCCCTGGTCAGGGAAGTAAGACAGACCCCGCAAGCTGCAAGACACGCAGGTGGCCAAGAAAACAAAAACAGAAACTTCAGTCCGTAGGGTTTGGGGAAGGAGAGGGGACAACAGAGGTCTTTTAGGTCAGGTTCTCCCACAAAAAGTGACCCTGTCCCCAGCAGTATTTCCTCTAACTGCAGTGGCTGTTTTATAAGGCCCTAACTCATCAAGCCACCAATTAATATTGGGTAAAGACTTTGAAATCAGAAAAGACTTTGAAATCGAAGGCCATGGCTATTAAAAGCCACTGAGCATTTGGGATTCCAACAGGAGTGATGTGCATCTCTGCCAGGAGAGAAGGCATTCGATTCCTATCCTGGCCTCAGAGGGGAATTCAATTCCATTCACCAAGTATTGACCTAGCACCTTCCTATTCTGTGCCCAGCGCTTGGCAAGCTACCAGGGAAGCTAGAGAAGTATCATCACAGAGTTAGGGACTTTTTGTCATTGTATTTCATACACACCGTGTAAAGAACTCGGCATCACGGTGTACTGTCGTGATGCACACAGGACAGGCAGGTGGAAGCGGAGTGAGGCAGGGGTGAGTAGCTGCCAATGAAGGGGTGCAGACAGAGCTCGGCAAGGTATGGGAGAAGCTGTGGAAGGTTTCGTGGAAGGAACAGACTGAGGAGGGAGAGAATGGCTGAAAACTATCATCAATCAGCCCTAATTATGTAACCTGGTCATGGGGCAAAGGAATGGGAAAATCACACTATGTTGTTTTAGCTGCCTTTCCACTGACTGAAGTTCATCATGACAAGTGAGAGCCTCATTTTGGCTGCTGCTGCTTTGTCTTCTACTCACTGGGCATTTTATAAAACATGAAGTTCGCTTCCTTTATTAGTCAACGTTAAGCCTCAACCTCATACCTAGTTTTAAGGTCAGCTGAGTTTCACCCAGGCTGTGTGACCCATATGGCTGGCCTGAAGATAAGAGTTTGACCCAAGATTTTGACTCAAGAGGTAGGAGGAAAGCTGGCTGTAAGCTATGGGTCTGGGAGCTTGCCCGGGGTGGGTGGGGCAGAGGACTTACTGGACTCTGTGCAAGACAACTGCACAGAGAAGGCCGGTGGGAGAGGGCTCACCGGCACAGCGAAGCCCCAATCAAGCTGAGAGTGGCCCTAGTCTTCGGAGAGACAAGAGGCTGCAGTTGGAGAAGTCACACTCTATCATGGGTAGTTCCTCTTGGTAGATAGCACTGGAGTGGGTTAGAATGTAACAACCTTTTTACAAAGGACTACAGGGTAACAGAATGGAATCAGTGCTTTTATCCTCATGCCTTAGCCCATGACAAATGGGTTTTGCCTTCTCAAGTCCTCATGCTTGTGAGCCCGCTGTTGTCTCTACCAAACAGCCAATTCCTGTTAAAACTTGAAATTGTTTTAAGAGTAACTTTACAAACCGAAAAGCAAGTTATAAATACAAGACAGGGTGGAAAGGAAAAGAGCGAGGCGTTCTTTGACGTAGGAGCAGAGGAGAAAAGGACCCAGCATTTGTCTTCCCATTTTGAGCCCCTTTCAAGACAGCAGCCATACCTTGAGACCATAGTGCAAGCTTTCTCTTTCAGTCTCTCTCTGTCTCCTAATTCAAGGGGGACGCACAGACTCAGTTCATATGCACTAGTTAAACAGGATGCCTCCCAAAGGTCTTCAACAAGCTGAAGTTTTCTCTCTGTAGGAAATTCATTTTAAGATTCAAATTTTCCTTTTTATGCAGTCAACTAATTGCATTAAGACACTAAATGTTGGCTACAAGAAGCTGGATAGAGGGATCTAAGTTGTGTACCTTCAGACAGGAGAACCAGAGGGCCAAGTTCAGGGGTAGCTTCCTTCAGAGGACCCCAGAGAATGACTGTTAGGGACCTGGCAGGAAATGCTAGAGGGGCACGGTGGTTTAAACAATAAATTTGGAAAAGTCAATTTCAATGCCAGTTCTGCAGTCAAATACACAGTGAGAGGGGACCTTTGAAGAGTTCTCTCACAGATGAATCAATCGATCACACAAAGCCCTCGGCGTCTGAAGGAGACCACTGGTCCCAGGAAGCCACTAGGGCCTGGGGAGAGAGCAATGTGGTGGCCCCAGTGCCCCACGGAGCACAGGGGGAAGCGTGCCGAAGCCAGGGTACGGGTGGCGGCGGAACCGGTGCGCTCACAGTGATGCTGGGATGCCTGAGAGCACCTGCTGGAAAAAGTAAGTTGGAAGGCTTAGTTGAGACGTCTGTATGGGAATGTGTGAAGCATCCAGAATACCAACGCAACAACTTCAGAGAAACTCAAACAATGTGAAAACACTTGGAAAATGGTTTAATGATGTTTTACAACAGAAATGAACTGTACAGTTACAGTAAGTTTAATATATATAAAAAATTACAGCAGACAAATGCATCTACACAAAATCTACCATTTCATTCTGATTCACTGTCACCTACACAACCTCTCCCAAGCCTACAGCCCCTTGCAGGCAGCCCCAGGAGGGGGAATCATATAAAGGGCACTTTTAAAGAGACAGCACCGCTCATATTCCCCACCGCCTCCTCAGGCCTCAGGAGGTATCAGCTAATTCCCCCAAATGTAAATTGCTTGTGTTTCGGGTTTTCAAAACCAAGAAAACGTGTGTCTCCCGGGGGCCCAGATAACGAGGCCCCAGACTCCCAAGTTATGGGTTGACTCTTGTAGCATATTCCTATCCGAGGGGAAATGGCTAACCAGGCGTCTGGGACAGTGAGGCTATACAATAGCCACCCAGATTGCAGAGTTATCTAAGGAGAAATGCAAAAGGACTCCCAATAAACTACTTAGGAATTGTCACTGCCTCATTAAAGCTGCTGGACAATTTTGGAAAGAATCATCTACACCACATCTTAAGTTTCCACAAAAGAGAACTCAAACTCACATTTTAAAGTTAAGTACATAAAACAAAAAGTTTTGGGAGGCCAAGGGGTCAGTTTCCCCTTGTGTCCCTCCCTTGACAACAGTGGAAAAACACCCCTGAATCAATATTTAAAAAAAAAAAAAAAAAAAAGGAAGAAAAGAAAAAGGT
This sequence comes from Balaenoptera musculus, assembly GCF_009873245.2. Lineage (NCBI taxonomy): Eukaryota > Metazoa > Chordata > Mammalia > Artiodactyla > Balaenopteridae > Balaenoptera > Balaenoptera musculus. Next base: position 123,443,853 of record NC_045785.1, on the reverse strand, counting down.
GGGGGGAGTTAAGATATTTAAAGACAGAGAGAAAGAAAACAGCTTTAGAAAAAAAAAAAACAAAACCACTGTCTCTTTAAAACAAAATCCCAGTTGGGACCGATAATCAGCGAGTATTCAATCCAAATTGACCCCGGTGGAAGTTTATTACTGAATATTATGTACACTCAGAACTTTTTTGTTTTCTTTTTTATTATGAACACCTAGGCAGTGAAAACTGTTATGTTACTACATACATAGACACACCCAAAACATACAAAAATACTATTTCAAACTACTAAGAATAGGACAGTTCAGTTATCTTCATGCTATGACTTTAAGAGCATTACACTGAAACAAACAAGAAGTTAAACGACATTTTTTTTTTAATATCCCAGAAATATACCAAAATATACATCTAAGCTTTGGAATTACTGAGGTTAGACTAATGCAAGTGCTGGGTAATCGTACTTAATACACGAGTCTAAGGTTCTGCAGGAAAGAAATTATCTTTGGTATCTGCATCAGGCTAATATTATTAACATTTGGATTTTGCTTTGGGATAGAGCTTGTATGACCCTAGAACCAAATCCCCCCCTCCCCTAATCAACTGAGATTAAAAAGATCCGTGTAAAAAGTTCCTTCATTTGCACCCACCACCCCCCAAGTTAAAAAGTCACAGGCATCTACCTAGCACAAAAGGTTGTGAAATACAATGCATAGTTGCACAGTGGTGCTGCAAAAAGGAAACAAACTACAGTAAGGAGAAATGAAAAAGCTTGATAATCGTTCTGCGTGTTTTCTCACAAACAGGACAGCCACTTCCAAGCAGTTCCAGTAAAGGAAAAGAGAGAAAAGGCTCAGAAGGGCACCTTGGCGAGTATTCACGGGCACGGCCCCAGAGGTTAAAGCACCCGGCAGAGCAGCCAATCCTGCACCAGTGTCTTCAACTTCCCCCACTCTGTGGAGTCCAAGGCGCCCAGCAGCACGCCCCGGGCTCCCAGTCCCTGCGCTAAGCCCCTGCAGTGACCATGGCTGTTGTAGGGAGGACTGTCGTGGTGATGGGCTTCTGCCTACCGTTTTGGAAAAATCTGAAATGCCAGTTCGTTCCATGGCATGTTCACAGGTTGGCAGGAGCCAAAGCTACCAAGCATGCGCCTCTGCAAACCCTGGAGCACGGGAAACAGACTCCCTGCCCTTTCAGTGCAGTCAGGGGCACCCCCCTTCCCTGCCCTGGGCCTCGCTCCTCTAAACACCAGGACGCCACAGACTGGATTGACGCTGAAGACTTCCCTTTTCTTTGGTTTTTTTGTTTGTTTTGAGTTTATACAATCATTAAAAAATCTTTGGTTTTGGCTGGAAATTTAAAAAACAAAACAAAACAAAACAAAGAAACCACACCCTCCCCTGGCTTATAGCAGCAGTAGTAAGACCTGGCAAAGCTCTGTTTTTCAACATTGGGGGTGGGAATTGAAGGTTGGGAACTACATTCAAAGAAAAGGTGAAGGGCTGGGGATGCAGCTTCTAGACAGCCCATTGGATATAAGATTGTCAAATAATAATGATATTAATAACAATAAAAACTTAAATATTTGGATTTTTTTTTGGTCATGTCAAGGGAAAAAAAGTGAAATGTGTATGCAGCAGTCAGCTTAAAGGAGCCTTTGGTGTCTTCCCTTCCACCCAAAGTCCTGAAAATAAGCAGAACCCTGAGGCCTCACAGGGGAAGGGGATGGCCTCCCCGCACCAGGGACAAGGCAAGTACTGGAGGGGAGGTGTGGCCGGCAGTCAGAGATGGGGGGCGGGGTCGGGGTGTGGCCGGCTGGCCAGCCCCTAAGGGCAGGGTGGCGGGGAACAGATGTTAAGAGACCTGGGAAGACCCCCTGCAACAAAAAGGAGGAGAAGATTGCAATTTGCCCTCAGTTTGCAGTAGCTTTTAAAGCAGCGACATTCAGAGGCTTTGGGAGGTCCCACCCTAGGCTACAGGTCCCGTGATGCTATAGGCCAGAGTTCAACATTACTCAGAGGAGGGGAGGGCAGACTTGGCAACTCTGTAGGGTTTAGAGAAAGTTTTAAAGCAAGTTACTCAGTCACGAGTTAGAAATGAGGTATACAACAGCTCCTGGACTCGTGGTGGGCGGAGAACCCCACGCTTATTCACCCCGCCTCTGCCACCACCACCACAGCTGCGGGGACTGAACTACGGTCTAACGTGGGGGAGGGCATTTCCTCGGAGTGACACCTCCTGTGGACTGAGTAATGCACACAGGCCCCGCGAGCAGAGGTAAGAAGCCGGAAGAAGTCTGCGTCTCCACTTCGCCTGCACTCAGGGGAGACGCACCATTTACGCTGTCAAAAGCCAATGTTATAATACAGTTGCAAAGTCTTCGGTTCTCTCCTTTCCCCCCTCCCAGCTGTTTGCAGTCTTAACACACAACCAGGCTAGTCCACTCTACTCTCATAAAGTACGTGCCTTCCGCAGACCCACGTAGGATCAGAACCAAAGACGTGGCACCCCACCCGCCTACAACTACAGCCTTTCCTAACAGGACTGTCGTTCCAGCTTCCGAAAGTGCTTTCCCTTTCCTGCTCTATTGTTCAGACTCAGAGACGCTGCGGGACTAGGTAGGAGTACAGAGTCTTCTCTCTCCTTGGCTCTGTCCTTTTTCATTCGAAGGAGATCCCAATTTTAAAGAAGTGTTTGGACGTGTCATTTTGGAAACAGCACTGTACCCAACGGTCTGCCTGCAGACTTTGGGATATCATGTGAGAGAGCTCAATGCCACTGCCAAGTTACGAAAGAAGCCTTAAGCTGCTTTTGTGAGGTTGTGGCTGACTCCATGAAAACAATGATGAACAAGTAAACAAAGAAAATTCGGGGGAACTTTGCAGCAGACCTCAATTTTTTTTTTTTTTTTTTACAGTAAATTAGTTTTGGGGTCTGAACTTTCTGACAGTGTCCTGGGTTTGAACCAGAAGGGGGCACTGGGTGGCGGGCCCTGTGAGGAGTGGGCTGACTCAGGGACGCAGAAAGAATCATAACGGGCACCGGCCCCGCCCTGCCCACCCTGGGAGCGTCACTTCCGGGTGCAGTGGCGGTCCATCATGTTTGCCTTGTCTTCCCTCAACTGTTGTTTCAAGTGCTCTTATCTTCAATAGCCTTGATACCTGCTTCCTGACCTATCTAGCGCTTTGAAAAGTCACACAATATTAACACCACTTTTAGATAACGTCAGAACAATAAGATTATTAGTAAAGCTGTCACGAAGTTCTGCAACCTGATCATTTTCTGTCGAGAGCAACACATTTCTTATCCTTCCCCTCTTTTCTGTGTCTCGTCAATAGTACACCAAAACAGTGAACTACTCAATTCCCCAGAGCCCATATGTAAAAACATTCGGGAACAATACAGCTCTACGGAAGAATAAAGGAAGGCCTTTTGGATTTCCATGTTATCTTGCTCTTGAAAATGCTTATCCTTCACAAGTGACAGAACAACCAAATATCATCTGAACTCAAACAGGCTGTACTGGTTCTCTTTATAAGCGTTAGATAAAGGGAAATAAGAAAAGAATTCTACCCCCATCTTTTGCCACCCCCCCTAAATTTCCCAGCAGTTCCAAGAATATCACTGCCACACTTAGCAACTCTATCCATCTTTACAGAGCCAGCAGAGTGAAACTAAATAAATCTCTTTTCCAAAGCCAGGATGACCAATAAGACTTCCTTCAAAAAGTGGGGATGGGGAGGGGAGAGGAAAAGGAAAGAGACAAAGGTAAATACAGCTTTTCCAAATTTCAGCTTTTTGTTCCTATTCCCTCTGCCTGTGTAGAAAACGTAAGGATAAACAATGCAGTGTCTTTGGTATCCAAACCGAACCCCACTTAGGTTCTGTGAGATGGATCACTTATTAAAAAATAGCCTTTCTGGACATAGAGTCTATATCTGAACTCAGGGAGCCAAGAAAGTTTGTCCCAGAGTATGGCCAGAAAGGACTCTTAACTGTTCCTAAACCAGCATCATTTCTCATTCACACCCCCACTAAGAACAATACTCTTCTCAATCTCACTAACTAACCCATCCCTAAAGGTCACACCGTATCACAGGTAAGAGGCGAGCAGGTTGGCTTTCAACTTCTTGATCTGGTTTTCTTCTGTTCGCATTTTTGGTCGAGACAAAATTAGCCTCGGTATGAGAAAAGGAAGTGAGGTTTTAAACTGTTGTGCTACTAGCACAACATTAACATGACAGAGGGCGACAAAAAAACAAGAAACAAAAAACCTGCTTAATTTTCTTAGATTAAGATGCATCAATCATTCATTTCTCCTTTCCTCTCCACATTTAAATGGTGCTTCTCTACTCCTGCCTCTTATTTCTCAACCACACACCCCGACATTCACACATTCATCCTTCTCCTAAGCTCTTGCTACGTACAGAGGTAATGAATCGTCAGGAGAGGCTGGCGGGGTATGGGGGGGCCTGGGCGGCCACAGGAAGGGATGTAAATGCCTTCGAGGACCCTGAACTGGACAGCCCACGTGTAACCTGCATGCCACCACACGCTGCACTGCAGGCCAGACCGCAGAGAGGCTAACGAATCCCAAACCCAGACACAGGGATGATCAAGTTTCCTTTGGCAAGACAGAGATAAGGAAAAGCAAACACACACACGAGCAATGCAACATTTTCCTTCTAACATAATCACCTTCTTCTCTCCCCACCCACCCTCCCTAACCCTATAAACAGGATCCCAAATACATACCGCATCAATCATGTTTATCAATCATAATAAACATCAGTTCAACTAAATGCTACAGCTAGAATTATTTCCACTATTTATAAAGTTCTTTCTTTTTACTTATTTATTTGGTTTTTAGTTTAAAACCAGTTCTGTAACAATGCTAAACTATGCTGAGGTATTTTATGAAGGGGCCAGAAGCTAGCTGTTACCCACGAGCATTACCCTCCCAGATTAAGGTATCACCATTCAAAGAGAAAAGGAAGAGAAGGAAGAGAGGAAAGGAGATCCAGATTACAGAATCAACGTAAGATCTGCTAAGGTTTACTGCTTTGAGCAAAGGCTGAGAGTAGAAGAGCCCACACATGGAACTGCTTCATGAATAAGGATGGTCAGAAGAAAGCAACTTCACAAATCATACGGAAATCTGGGTGTAAACCTGACAACTCTGAGAAAAGACATATTCCCTGCCCTTTGGATGGAATCCTTTCAAATATCTTACTGAAAATTTCAGGCGTGTCCCATTGAATCTCTTTAGATTAAGAAAAGAATGAGGCAGAACAGGATTAGTATCTGCCTTTAATGTTGAAAGCAGTTTACTTATCCTATTTCTGTCCAAGTTCACATTTGTACTGTGTGCACCATCTATGCAAAAAGATGGCCAGGGCTGTGATGAAACTAAATGCTTTTCACTAAATGCTTTTCACACACACATACAAAAATGAACTCACAATGGGTTATGATCAGATGAATCCATCAGTTCTTGCCCATTTGAGTAATTTTAAATTTCAAGTTTTTAGTCTTTTTCTCCATTAGTACTGATGGTCTTTTTAACATCTTCAGCTCCAATAAACACGGTCTGAACGAATAAACTTTAAATTCATCAATTTTAGATGCCGATTAAGGAGAATGTATTCGACCAACTCTCATAATCAATTGTTGAGGCTCTTTAACGGAGGGCTCTCAGATCGCAGACTGATTTCTGGGGGGCCCCTGAGGGGTCCAAGGCCACAGCAGACTGCCAGCAGGAGGTCTGAACCAGGTGCTGCCCACCGCTCGCCTGCTCTCGGCCGGCCCTGACGCTCAGGGCTTGCTGACTGCTCCCTGTCTGCTCTCTCTCTCTTCTTCCTAGTGTAACGATTTTACTTTTTTCTTGGTAAAGAAAGTTTTGTGAGGATGACATGGTTTGGGAACAACTTTAGACTATGAACAACAAAGAGTTTCTTTTGTAAGCCAAGTGTTTATTATTCACTAACTGCAATGTTTACTATCAGGATTTACAACTTTAAAAATCTACATTAATTTCCTACATTTTCAAATGTATCCAGCTTTCCCAGCAATTTAAATAGAAAATTTAATGATAAAGATTGGGCTGAATTTAAATATTGTGTCAAGCATCTGTGCTTCTGAATATAGACAAGGTTTTTTCCCAACTTCCCAAATAAATGAGGGATAATAGAACAAAATAATGTAAAAAAGAGGTACAATTGTGCTTTTCTCCCCAACAATGAATGAACTGTGTAGAACAAATTGGCAAGATAATCTCACTAAAAATCTTTTAATTAATATTATTTTCCCTTTTAAAAAAACGTTAATTTCTAATAATGCTACCATGAAGTACAAATCAGTACGGTCCTACACAAAACGAAAGTTGGATTCCTTTGGTTCCATTCCTCAATAATAAGTTGAGTAAACTGGGATGGTATTGATCTTTCTTACCAAATAAATAAAAGCAAGTGTGTTTTATATCAGGTAATGAATGGATAGGAACAACTTTTTTAATTCTAAAAAGCTGCCTATGTAACTTCAGAAACATTTAAACTAACATGGCACTCAACATATTTCTTAAATCAGGAACAATAATATTGTTCCTCTGAGAAGCCCTTTTCCAGGTCTTTCTGCTGTCCTTTAGATGTATACAGGGTACAAATACAAGTTCACAACCAAATTGCCCTGCTTGTGATAAGCAGGATTCAAACAATTACATTCACCACTCCCTAGGGAGGGCCCATTACCATGGGCAAATACAGTATCGCTATAAATGCATTTAGAATTAGTCTTTGGCTTAATATGTGTTAACCAAATTCAGGGATAAAATAAAACTTGCATAAACATTAAGGGGGAAAAAAAGAAGAATGACACAATGAACTGTGATGACCTATCTGGCCCTTCCTCTTAGAAATGCAGAAACGCTACCAAACATCTCTTTTTGGTCAAATGGTCCCTCTTAATTTCCAGACTCTCCCATATAAGGTGGCTAAAAGTTAAGTCTGAGTACCTTAGCTTAGGAGATTCATTCAATTCGAAAAGCATTTCTTGAGATGATAAAAAAGATGATATAAAGTAAAAAAGGACTAAAGGTTGAGTCATGACACAATATGACCAGTAGACTATCTAGGGATGATGATGATGGGGCGTCAATTTTAAGTTAAACACCCATCAACAAGCTGTTTTAGTGTTTCATGTGTACATGTGTAAATGTACCTTTCATTTCACAACTTGTTTTTAAATAAGAGAAAAAAAGAGAAAAATTCTAAAAGTTACCTTTGTCTAAGGATTTATTTCTTCTTTTAAACACAGGTTTTTACGCTGGTTTAAATTTAATCTTCATAAAGTGATCCACGACCCCACATACACAAAGGCAGAATCCCCCTATCCCGAATTAACTAGAGAATATAGACAGGGCAGGGAAGAGAAGACCATCGTACTGACATTTAAAGCTTAGTATCTTTTTTTTTTTTAATATTGAAGTCTGTTGGTGAATCTTATTTGGGAGAGGGAGCATTTTTGAACCACATAGGAAAACAAACAAACACAGCCTTTCCTTGCTCTTCCTCTTAATCCATTGGGCTTGAGTCCCTTGGGATTCAACGCTTCCTTTGGTAGCAATTTTGGGAAATTAATGCTACAACCTCTAATCCAGTATGGTGGGTATCAGCACTTCCCTCCCTGAATCCTTCCTCCTAACTTACCACTCCCAGGGGAGGGACTCATCACTATGGGCAGCTACAGTATTACTGACAGCCCTAAAATCATTTGCACAGACTAAAATTGGAGATGTCAAATCAGGATAAAAGATTAAATTCAACTACATCAGAGAAATAGTGGGATGAAGAGGAGAAAATTTAGTAACTGACACTGCCATTCTATTTACACACCAAACTAAATAAACTACTTAAAAAATCAAGTTAATGTCTGCCCAGAGGATATTACAACTTACCAACATAAAAGGTTAAAACAAGCAGCAACTTTTATATAAAATTAATAAAGACAAATGAAAAAAGAAATTGTCAGTAGCATCTATCTCCTCAATGTGTCTGAACTGCACGATATAAACTAGTCCATTAGTACAGCAGCTTGCTAAAAATTGACTTTGGTTCAAGCTTAGTCAAAAAAACAACATAAAAAAAACATACCACACACAAAAACGGTGGATGGACATTTGTTAGTTTCCCTGCTTGCAGTTCATTGATTTTGGAGGGATCTTAGGAAGGTGAAGGGTAGTTAATTAAATACTTTGTGAAATAAAATGGGAAGACAGAAGGAATAGAAGAAAAATTAACAAGGGAACTAAAACATTTCTGGTCTTTTAATATTAATATGCCTGTCTCCCACTTGGATGATCACAAACAAAAATGCACATTGTGTCTGTATCACTGCCTTTCCCAACACTGTGAAGAGACAAATACACAGAATCCAAGCTCCCTTGTGGATATAAGCAGAGCATGCAGAAGAAAAATTACCTGTAAGCTCTCTCTCAGCCCCCAGCTCGAAATGGGGAAAAAGTGCAGTCATAGGACCACCGGAGATGTAAGCAAGCACCCACAAACACCAGATGGGAACCTTTCACTCCAATAAGAAGGGAGCTCAGATGAGCTGCACTGCAGTGATCCAGTCTTTTGGGAACTTTTTGGATACAGATACTAAAATAATAGAACACTGACAAAAAGGGGAATCTAATTTCCAAGTTACCCTCATTCCTCTTCATCTACTTCCATAAACACTTCCTTTTCATGGGCTCATTTACATCGTCTAGAAATACCCTGGAAACAATTACGGAAGCTAATCCCCTTCTACAATGAACAGAGCGATGCGTATTGCCATTTAGACCTACCTAGCAGGAGCACCACTAACAAACCAAGGAGACACTTGAGGTGTGTGCAAAGTTCCTGCTCAAAGTCCTTCAAAGGTTCTACAGATCCCATGCCCGGCTAATGAGTGCCTTCTCTAGTCAGAGAACCAAGGAGAGTGTCAGGGTGAGAGGAATTGATAAGCCATCTGGTGAAAGTCTGTCGCTAACCTCAGACTCTTCTCATCACACCTCTTTCGGTGATCTATAACCAATGGAAAACAGTCTAGTAGAGTTCCTTCAGAAAACAAAAGAAGGGAAAAGTTTCCCAATTTCAGTAAGTCATTTTGTTCTTTGCCAAGTAAGTTAAAGGAAGTTCGGATGAAAAACTTCCACAAAATGGAAAAAACAAACAAACACACCAACAGTAGAGCATTTCAGGAGATAAGAAATCAGGAGAACCACCAAGTTAGGTGTCTGCAGTAGTCTTTGCTCTTCGGAACCAAATCCTGCCCTGCAACATGTACAGCCATTCCTGTTGAAAGTAGCAGAAAGCAGCACTGTTGCACCACAGGATCTGGGCCTCAGGTCATTCAATGATTTGGGGTGAGTGAGAGCTACAGTTCAGCAGGAATTCCTTCCTACGCAAAAGTGCTCCAAAGGCACCACCTGATGGGGGGGAGGGGGCGTGTGTGGAGTGGGAGTGTTTGCACACACTGCCTTCAGCTTCTGCACCAAGCCTCTTGCATAAGTGGCAAAAGAAAATAATTTTCTAGCACCTCTGTAAGAGTCATCAAGGATAAGGAAACCAGCAAGAACATTCCCCGCAGTTAAGAACGTTAAGTCCCCCTTACCCTAAAACCCTCCCGCCCCACAGTGTGGGAGCTCACTGAAATAGGATCCAGGAGCAAGAGATAAACATGTCCAAACTATATATATATATAAAAAACAATAACAACACCAACAACAATAACAATAGAGATACAGTAATACAGGCCTGCCTAAATTGTACCAGTTAAGAAAGGAACCCCCAACACAATTGATACGATTATAAACACCTTGTTATGACTTAATGGCCTGTACAACAGACCCATAAAAATGATTTTTTTTTTTAAGAAAAAAAGAAATTTAGACAAACAAGAAATCCCCTTCCTATATTGGAATTGGTAACCCACCTTAACTCGTCATCATGACTGCTGGAAATGATAAGTAGTCCTTTCACTTATTTTTTTGTTTGTTTGTTTTTGATTTTTTGTTTCTGCCTTTTTTTTTGTTTTTTTTTAAATTTTTGGTTAGAAAGTTCTCCAATCCATGAAGCAATCCTGAAAAGACAGCGTTTTATTACAAAATTAGGCAAATGTTGTCCCGTTTCCATCCTTTTTTTCCGGCATGTGTTTTTCTTCTCTCCCTCCTCTCCCTTGCCCTTGCAACATGGCAAGAGGAAGCCCATCACGTGTTTCGGTCTCAGCCAGGCTGGCAGCCAGTCGCACTCGGAGTGAAGAAGGGGGCTGGCAGTGTCGCTCAGCCCAGCTCACTGGGCCTTGGAGGCGGTGGTGGTGGCGGCAGCCCCGCTGGCAGAGGCCGCCGTGAAGAGCGAGGTCTGGATGGGCTCAGCTGAGGTGGAGGTGGCGTGGAGGCTGGCTACAGGTCCAGGGTTCCCTGCAGAGGCTGCAGCGGCAGAGACCAAGCTAACTGGGTTGCTGGTGAGCAGAGAGAGGTTCTGAGGGTTCAGGAACAGAGGGGCAGTCACGATGTTGGGGGCTCCTCCCGCATTGGCAAATACCAGGTTCCCAGTTGCATCCAGGGACGTTATTGGAAGAGAGCCACCAGAAGCAAGAGCTACAGACAAACCCCCCGCAAAACAGGCAGGAAGGACAATGTTAGCATCATCCCGGAGAAGCCAAGCAACACATCAAATGTACTGAGTTTTCCTACAACCCAGATGGAAAAAGCGTATCCCTTAACTGAATTTTTTACCCTTAATTACAGCACTATACTGTCACCAACTAAAGTTTATTTATAATTTTGAAAGAGCCTAAAGGGCTGAAAACTCTAATTTAATGAGCATGATCAGCATAGGTGAGGAGAATCAAAGAGTCATGTTTCTGTCTTGAAATCTCAACTTTATTCCATCTACCTAGAAGTATTTGTTAAATCCAATAATTTTGTTTTTAATGAAGATTACTGACTTTAGATTACTTCCATTCAAAAAACAAACTAGCTACAGTGATTAAGGCATTAAAATATAGTTCGCTTTTATCAAACCAACTGGCATTACTGATAAATTTGAGCACTTTATAGTGTGATATACAGGATAAAAACTGTCTTTCGAAAAGACTTTAGTTCTAAAATAAGTTATATATTACCAAATAAAGTATAAGGTGTGATTCATTTCTCACTTCAAAACATTTAATTTCTATGACCTGTACAAAGGAGAATAATGAGTCTCTGTAGGAGGAAAGCAGAGCTATACTGATGTAGGGGGCTTCTAAGGTTAGGACTTGCTTCAATGCATAAGAATTTTTCTGTAATGCTGTTGCTTCTCCTTCATCATCAAAATTTTCATTAAAATAACTGGGCACTCTAATATCTTTTCCTGTATCTGACAACCCCCCACAATCCCCTCACCGATATAGCCACATCCTCACATGTATATTTGAGGCACATGTATTTCTTAGTGGATTAAAAATTTGACTGATTTCTTACATAATATATAAAGAGCGAGAGAGGAACTGAGGGGATGTCCTTGACTTTGGACGTGATCACACACAGAGTACAGAACAGTGAGTCTTGGTGCAGCCTGACGTTTTCTGAGATTCCAGGCTCAGGGTCATAGTCCAGTTCTAGACCTTCCCCGGGAGTACCTGTTCTGTACTCAGTTATGCCCTGTGGAAGGCATCTTGCCTTTTTAGTATCACTACAGCCCAGAGGTACACCGAAATGCAAGAGAAAAAGTGATTTATCACAAATCTTACTCCAAAAAGAAATCCTTTTATAATAAAAGCTTTACAGATCTAACCATCAATTTCACATATGATTTAGTCAATGAGAAAGTCAATATAATGTAAGGTAATCTAGGTCATGTTTTAGATTTGTCTGGAACTAATATTGTCTACAGTATACTGTAGAGATATCATCCATGAAACACTAATCTTAATTGAAGTTCGTTAACAGCTTATTTTTGGCCCCAAGAACTCTCATTTAAGCCCAAATTATTTTAAGAAAAATTTCTCAGATTAATATAGTGATGTCTCAAAGTGTTTCCTTGAATCACGTAACAGCAAGCATCTTCAAACACAAAGCTCAGACGTTAAACAAATCAAACCCTTCAATACATAGAATGAGTGGATTTAGACTCATTTTAGACTGGATAGCATGCTAAGGCCAAAAGGGACCCATCTGGGCTTGTAAAAGAGACATTAAAATCCAAGCGAATATATGCTCTATAATGATGGGGATATACAAAGGGCAGAACCTAACAAGAATTAAAAGTACTCTTGACGTCTGCATGACGTGCTCCAATGTTAATTCGTTATAGGGCCTTCTTGTATACGGCTCTCTTAGGGGCGGGGGTGGGGACTGGAGAATTTTTCTTGGTCAAGTTTGTCTGGGGATGGGTCTCGGATGACTATCTAGATAAATGTAGGAGGAAATTCTGCCTCCAAGTCTATTTACATAAGAAGATAAATATCAGCATTAAAGTCCTGGTTTCTTTCTTTCTTTTTTTTTGGCCACACCATGCGGCACGTGGGATCTTAGTTCCCCGACCAGGGGGTAGGACCCCCCACACCCCGTATAGTGGAAGCTTGGAGTCTTAACCGCTGGCCTGCCAGGGAAGTCCCAGTCCTGGTTTCTTAATACACCAAACTAAGTATATTTCCTGTTCTTACAGACTGACACCTATATTTCTCTTACAAAGCTGTTTACAAGGACACATTCTTGGTCCTCACGTTAGTCAGCATTATCAATTCAACTATCTCTTCCCATCACTCTCACCTCTAGCAAAGCAGACTTCCTCCATTTAAAAAAAAAAAAAAAAAGGCTAAGTAAGGAAAAAAATTCTACTGACCTTGAATAGTTGCCAGTGTACTGTTGCTCATCAGAGCTGGGCTGAGAGCACCACCCAGGGTCCCTGGATTGAGACTGAGTAAGGCACCTCTGAAAGTCCAAAAGAGCAGTCACTTTATTACAACGTAGATGCCTGTGTCAGTTTGACAACATACCCAAATGGATAAGAAAAGGAAAATACAACTGGGGAAGTATATGGAAATATGTTGTTCTCTTTATACTCTTACATGGGTTGGTTAGTGCTTCCAAGTTACTGCCTTCCTTGATGCTCACTTGTACAAAGCAAAACAAGGTTATGGTCCACACAAAATGTAAAACTTGCAGTCATTGTAACTCTTTGAATTACTTCATTCTCCTTTTTTCCAAAACAAAAGGAAAAAAATGCCAGAGAAAGGAATATATTTACAAAGTAATTCTTATTTGTTTGATGGTAATATAAAATTGGGAATCCTATTACTGTATCTCTTATTTATGTTTGAGAATTAGAAAGCAGACAGTTCAGAGCTTAATGGAGAAAGCATAAGAATAAGAGTCAGGAATCCTGGGCTTTCTTCCTGGTCCCATCACTCAGGTATAATCAGTGGCCTGGTGTTCTGTATCTTCAACTAGAAATAAAGGTATGACTACTGTCCTTCCAGAGTGTTAAGAAACTTAATTCCAACCATAATCAAAATCCTTGTGCTACTACTATAGAGCAACCCATTTCAAAGAGATTATGGCTTTAAAGGATTTTTTGTTTTTGTTTCTTGTCTTTTTTTGCATTTAAGATAGTGATGAAAAAGTATTCCCAACAATAACTCCAGGGATGACCTCCTAGCTGTTTCTCAGATGTAAACAAGATGAGAAAGCACCTTACCCAGCTGCAAACTGTGAGGGTGCCATCAGGCCTGGGTTTAGTCCTGCAGCCGCAGCCATGGCAGCAAGACTGGCATTTGCTGGCAACTGTGCAGCTCCTTGGAGGGCAGCAGCTGCTGCTGTCTGCAGCCCTGATGCTGTCACCATCACCTGGCTGGTCCCAAGAGGAGAGGACAAAGGAGTGGAGGTGGTGTGTGTTGTGCTGGTCTCACTGGCACTGGATGCCTCGGAGGTGGAGGCTGAGGCAGAGGGGGAGGGACTCAGAGAAGGGGAAGTGACTGCTGAGGAAGCCGGAGGCGCTGTGGAAATCACGGCTGCGGTGTTGTTGGAGGTGGTGTCTGTAGTGCCTGAAAAGGGAATCATATTAGAAATTGACCTTCTGTAAATGTTTTTGGAAGAATGGCTGCTTTATTCAACCATACTCTAGAATCAACTGAATAATTAATTTACCATCCAGTAACCTCTAAACATGTCCTATTTTATTAACCGAGTTTAGTGTTTCTAGGGAAATTAACCACAAAAACAAACATTTTAAGAACCAAAGCCATGAACCCTACTTTAAGAGGCAAGAGCAATAAAGTAACCATAAAACAAACAGGGAACACAGCTTTCCATTTCCAATTTCCTATTAAAAATTAAAAAAACAAAAAATCACAGAAGCTCTAACTACAGAACACAACTGCCCTGGGGAAGAAATGTACAAGCAAAAAAATCCAAGCTTCTGAAAAGCATTTTCATTCAGAAATCTCCTTAGTAGTCTCTATAGAAAAATCAAAACAAAGCAATGAAATCAAGAAAAACTAAAAGTTACACATTTTTCTCAAATAAGTGTCAATAACATGCTCAGAAACAGTACGAAAATAACTAAAGGAATATGTCCAGATGCCTTTAAAAAAAAATTTTTTTTTAATTTATTAAAAAAACAAAACATAATGGTACAAAAGGTTGAAAGTAAAAGAATTGGAAAAGATATACTGTGCAAATATAAACCAAAAGGAAATTATATAATAACAGATACAGTAGACTTGAAAGCAAAAGCATTACGAGAAATAAACAAGGGCACTTCATATCAACAAGACCAATTTACCAGGAAGTTTTAAATTTGTATGCACTTAACTTCAAATTATATAGAGCAACTGAGCTACAAGGAAAAAACAGACAAGTTCACTATCATAATAGGATATTTAACATACTGCTGTCATTCACTGATAGAGGATACCTCTTTCAGAACCAGTAGACCCCCCCCCCCCAAAAATTAGTAAGGATATAAAGAAAACTTAAATAACGTGAGCAGCAAATTTGATTCAACACGCAGATATATAGTCACTATACTCCAAAACTTTAAATCACAAATTATTTTCAAGCACACTTGGAACATTTTTAAAAGTGACCATATTGTGCTATAAGGCAAATTTTAACAAATTTCAAAGTATTAAAATTATACAAAGTGTGTTTCTTGACTTGTAGTTAAGCTACAAATCAGTAATAAAAAAGTAACTAGAAGTTATGAAATACACTACTTCTAAGTAATCCCCCAAAAAACAAATCACAATTGGAGTTAGAAAATAACTTGAATTGAATGATAATAAAAATATTACATACCAAAACTTGGATGTGACTAAACCTGTGCTTACAGGAAAATGTATAGTCTTTTTTTTTTTTTCAAGGTAACAGTAGTGTTGTTTTTTTTTTAAATTGCACACATGTCTATAAACCTAATAAATAGGTTTTCTCTATTTTTTTTTATACAGCAGGTTCTTATTAGTCATCAATTTTATACACATCAGTGTGTACATGTCAATCCCAATCGCCCAATTCATCACACCACCACCCCCACCCCCCTGCCACTTTCCCCCTTTGGTGTCCATACGTTTGTTCTCTACATCTGTGTCTCAATTTCTGCCCTGCAAACCGGTTCATCTGTACCATTTTTCTAGGTTCCACGTATATGTGTTAATATACGATATTTGTTTTCCTCTTTCTGACTTACTTCTCTCTGTATGACAGTCTCTAGATCCATCCACGTCTCAACAAATGACCCAATTTCGTTCCATTTTATGGCTGAGTAATATTCCATTGTATATATGTACCACATATTCTTTATCCATTCGTCTGTCAATGGGCATTTAGGTTGCTTCCATGACCTGGCTATTGTAAATAGTGCTACAGTGAACATTGGGGTGCATGTGTCTTTTTGAATTGTGGTTTTCTCTGGGTATATGCCCAGTAGTGGGATTGCTGGATCATGTGGTAATTCTATTTTTAGTTTTTTAAGGAACCTCCATACTGTTCTCCATAGTGGCTGTATCAGTTTACATTCCCACCAACAGTGCAAGAGGGTTCCCTTTTCTCCACATCCTCTCCAGTATTTGTTGTTTGTAGATTTTCTGATGATGCCCATTCTAACTGGTGTGAGGTGATATCTCATTGTAGTTTTGATTTGCATTTCTCTAATAATTAGTGATGTTGAGCAGCTTTTCATGTGCTTCTTGGCCATCTGCATGTCTTCTTTGGAGAAATGTCTATTTAGGTCTTCTGCCCATTTCTGGATTGGGTTGTTTGTTTTTCTAATATTGAGCTGCATGAGCTGTTTATATATTTTGGAGATTAATCCTTTGTCCGTTGATTTGTTTGCAAATATTTTCTCCCATTCTGAGGGTCAGATGCCTTCTTTGAATTAAAAAATTTAAGTGGCTATTGGGTAATGAAAATCAGCTCTCAAAAAGTCTATTGTGGTAAACGTTTTCTTCTTCTTTTTTTTTTTTTTTGTTCATGCCACGCACCTTGCGGGATCTTAGTTCGCCAATCAGGGATCGAACCCGGGGCCCCAGCAGTGAAAGCACCAAGTCCTAACCACTGGACCACCAGAGAATTCCCAACATTTTCTTATTCGAAGAAGCAACAACATACAATGATATTATGAATCTCATAAAAATTAGTATGAAAAATGAAGATCTAGAAAATAGTTCTTTGAGAGGCTTAAAAAAAAATCAAAATGCCAAAATTTCTTTTTGTTGTAAGGAGAACAAACATTTGAATACAAATAACTAACTGACATTAAAAATATCACTGACAGCTAAAACACATTCACTGAAATGGTTTACTATTATAGATCAATATTGTCCAACAGAAATACAGTACATATGTAATTAAATTTTCTAGTAGTCCCATTGAAAATAGTAAAAAGAAACAGGTGAAATTAGTTTTAATATTATGCTCTATTTAACCCAGTATATCCCAAATATATTTCAACATAAAATCAATATTTTAAAAATTTAATGAGTTTTTTCATACTAAGCTTTGAAAAGCAAATCTCAAATTGAACTAGCCACATCTTACATGCATAAAAGCCATGAGGCTAGTGCTTACCATATTGTATAGCGCAGGTCTAAAATATCTCTAGAAGTTAGGCCTAGTGTTACTTAAAGAATATCAAGTCCCTTTGCCTAAAGCAGAAATAAGTGATAAGGCATAGGATAGATAAAGAAGATGCCAACTATTCCCACTGAGCTGTAATTTTGATGCTATCTAACATCATCAAAGTATAGAACAGGCCCTCTTACTTCAGTAATCAGTAAATGCTACATACAAAAAAACTGGCTGCCTAAACCAGCTGGAACTTCATTTAGCGAAAGTCACTATGTTCTAGGATATAATCAACCACATATATGTGTATAGCAGAACCTAAGTGGTATTTTCTCAGGATAGAGAACTGAAAAAGACCAAAAACGTTTATAAATTTTCAATATAATACTTCTATGAGGTATAAAAGACTTCAGAGATGAAAGAACTAGACCAATCAAAATAAGTATTTCAAACCTATAAACATATTGGAAAAAGGATCTATGTAAAAGAACTTTCTTTGTGATAAAATCTAACGCCAAGCTGTAGAAGATTCTCCTCTCTCATAATAACCGTATTAAAAATTCAGGCAGTTTTGTTCTTTTAAAATCTATTTTGAAGCCTTCTTCTGGTCTATACTAAGAACACCTAGAATTCAACTCTCATTTTAACTGTTAAGGAAATGTTTCTTTCACATATTGCAGAGCTGGGAGAAAATTAGACACCATCTATTTCAGTACTGACTCTACTTTTCCCACCTCCTATCATGTTACACAAAAGGGTTATGTGGTCTCTGAATTAATCAGGTAAACATATCTTTCTTACTGTTAAGTGAAAAGGGAGGATTTACTCCTTTTTCTGTCCCTCTCAAAAATATAAATAAGATGATTCCCTCTTTACTGCTGCTGTTCCAAAGTACATCTTTGTGGATATTATTAATCACAGTTTCATTATTCAGTTCTAAATCTATCAGACCAATTTATATCACTGAGCTATTGATGCTGTGTTGGGTCCTATGTTCGGCAGATTCATACATACTTTTTCACTTTGACACTCTTTTCCTAAGACCTGCCCCCCCGTCCTATAGAAAGGTATATATCTTCTCTCATTTCTCTTCTACTGCTAGTAAATTTCAATCTTTTCTTGACCAATTTTTCAGCTTATCTAACCTGCTTTCACTTACGGGCACTACTTTCTTTTCAAACTTCTGAAATGAACTTGAGGTCAAAGGCTTAAAGTAGCCTTTTCTTCACTCTCCACTGCCGTTTTCAGACCATTTGGTATCACTTTCTTAAAATCCCGCATATATACAAAGAAAATCCCAATAATTTCATCAGTGAATTTAACCTGGGCTAAGAGATGATGACTCCAGAAACCATTCAAAGTAGCTCTTTCTGGTTTTTATCCTCCAACCACATTCTAGGTGTCTTCAATATGAATGTCATATGAGCACTAGAGTATAATAATGGGATCTTCAAATTAATTCTCCCAGTGAATCACCTCTTAATCAATATGTATCTTTTATCTATATTCTTGGCAACTTAATTACTTGGGCAACTTTGATCAGGGAAGTGATGCCTGCTGAGCTTCAGTGTCCTCAACAACAAAATTAGACGCCATCACCACATCACAAGGTTAGTAGGAAGTTATGTGCAAGAATACATAGCGTGTGGCACAACCTCTTGTTTCCCACCTCATCCTTTTTAATTGAAAAAAAAATTTTTTTAAATTATTGAAGTATAGTTGATTTACAGTATTGTGTTAGTTTCAGGTGTACAGCAAAGTGATTTAGTTGTATGTGTGTGTATATACATATATTCTTTTCCAGATTCTTTTCCATTATAGTTTATTACAAGATATTGAACATAGTTCCCTGGGCTAGACAGTAAATCCTTGTTGTTTATCTATCTTATATATAGTAGCTTGTATCTGCTAATCCCTTTCTCTGTATCATTCCAATTTTAGTATATGTGCTGCCAAAGTGAGCACCCACCTCATCTTTTTTAAAAAATAGATTTAGTGAGGTACAATCTATATGCCATAAAATTCACCCAATTTAAGTGTAAAATTCAATGATTTTTAATATATTGACAGAGTGGTACAGCCACCACCCCAATCTAGTTTATGACTAAAAAAGATTCCTTGTGCCTATTTGCAGTCACACCTGTTCCCACCTACAGCCTCCAGTCACCTGCTTTTTGTATCTGTAGATTTACCTTTCCCAGACCTGTCACATAAATGGAATCATACAACTTGTAGTCTTTTGCATCTAGCTTTCTTCAGTTAGCATACTGCTTTCAAGGTTTATCCATGTTGTAGCATGAACCAATACTTCCTTCCGGCTGAAAAGTGTTACACTACATGGATAGACCACATGGTGTTTAATTCATTCATCAATTGATGGGCAATGGCTTGTTTCCAGTTTTTTGTTTTTTTAAAAAAATTAGTTAATTAATTAATTGATTTATTTTTGCCTGTATTGGGTCTTCATTGCTCGGGCTTTCTCTAGTTGCGGCTAGCGGGGGCTACTCTTTGTTGCGGTGCATGGGCTTCTCATTGCGGTAGCTTCTCTTGTTGTGGAGCACAGGCTCTAGGTGTGCGGGCTTCAGTAGTTGCGGTACACGGGCTCAGCAGTTGTCGCTCGCGGGCTCTACAGCACAGGCTCAGTAGTTGTGGTGCACGGGCTTAGTTGCTCCGCGGCATGTGGGATCTTCCTGGACCAGGGCTCAAACCCGTGTCCCCTGCATTGGCAGGCGGATTCTTAACCACTGCACCACCAGGGAAGTCTCTCCAGTTTTCGATTATTATGAATAATGCTGTTATGATCATTTGTGTAAAAGTTTTTGTGGAAATGTTTTCATTTCTCTTGGGGGAAATGTCGGGTAGGATGGTAATTTTATGTTTAAAGTTTAAAGACAATGCCGAAGTGTCTTCCAAAGTGGCTGTATCATTTTACATTCCCACCAGCGATGCATGAAGGTTTCAGTTTCTCCACATCCTTGACAAGACTTATTATTTTTGGTCTTCTTGATTATAGCCATTCTAGTGAGTATGAAGTAGTATCTCATTATGATTTTATTTTTATTTTTTAATATGAAAACATTTATTATATTTAAAAGATAAATTTATAATATGTTACACATGAAAAACCTACAAAGCTCCCATGTAGAACGGCTTCTTAGAACGTAAAGCTAATTTAAAATTACTATGAATGTACAACATTTTATAGTATAAGCTTCTGTCTGTTTGAACAATGTAATGATTGTTCTTTAGGATTAAAATAAGATTCTGCAGTAGTCATCTCTGTAGCTATACAGTAACAGCACTCTGCTGAGCAATAATGTTGAACATCTTTTCATGTGCTTATTAGTCATTCCTATATCTTCTTCGGTATAATGTATATTAAAATCTTTTGCTCCTTTACAATACTAAGTTGCCTGTATTCTTACTATTGAGTTTTAAGAATTCTTTATATGTTCTAGATATAATTCCTTTATCAGATATATGATTTACAAATGGAATTAATTTTTCTGGACAGTTCATTGAGAGAGTATATTTATTTTGTATCTTGCAACAACACTGAAATTCATTACTAGTTCTGGTAGGCTTTTTGGTGTGTGAATTCCTCGAGAATTTTATACATATAGGATAATGAAAACAAAGACAGTTTTAACTTCTCCCCTTCCAAACTGGATGTTTAAAATTTTTTTCCATTATTAAGCTGACTATAACCTCTACTACAATGCTAATTAGAAGTCTGCTAGAGCAAACATTCTTGCTTTATTCCCAATCTTAGGGGGGAAAGCATTCAGTCTTTCTCCATTTAGTATGCTGTTACATGTAGGCTTTTTAGTAGATGCTCTTTATCAGGTTAGGAAGTCCCCTTCTATTCCAGGTTTTTATCATGAATGGGTGTTGGATTTTGTCAAATGCTTTTTCTGTATCTAGTTAGATGATCATGAGGTTTTGGTCCTTTCTTCTATTACTATGGTGTACTACATTAATTTATGTTCAGTTATTAAATCAATTTTACATTCCTGGGATAACACCTTGGTCTTAATGTATAATCTTTTTTATATGTTGCTGGATTTGATTTGTTAAGATTTTGTTGAGGATTTTTGTGTACATTTTCATGAGGGATATGGGTTTATAATCTTTTTCTTGCGATAACTTTGTCTGGCTTTAGAATCAAGGTAATATTGACTTCATACAATGAGTTGTTCCTCCTCCTCTATCTTCTGGAAGAGACTGCTAAAGGTTAATTCTTATTTCTTTGTGAAATATCTGATAAAGAGTTCACTGCTAAAGCCCTCTGAGTCCAGGCATTTCTTTTTGATTCACTTACTTTACTTGTTTTAGGTCTTTTAAAGGTTTTCTATTTCTTTTTGAGTCAGTTTTGGTAATTTGAGTCTCAGAATTTGTCCATTTCACCTAAGTTGCCTAATTTTGGGGGGCAAAAACTTGTTCATAATATTCCAGAATGCTGCATGAGGTAGCAATTCCATTCTTAAATATATACCCAAGAGAACTGAAAACATATAACCACATAAAAACTTGTATTGAGCTTTGTGATGACCTAGAGGGGTGGGATAGGGAGGGTGGGAGGGAGGCTCCAGAGGGAGGGGATATGGGGATACATGTATATGTATAGCTGATTCACTTTGTTGTACAGCAGAAACTAACACAATATTGTAAAGCAATTATACTCCAATAAAGATACAAAAAAAAAAAACTTGTATTGATACATGCATACTCATAGCAACAGTATTCAAAATGGCCCCAAACTGGAAGCAACTCAAATGTCCATCAACTCCGGAATAATAAACAAAGTATGGTATATCCATGGAATGAAATATCACTCAACTATTAAAAGGAATGAAGTTCCAATATATTCTGCAACATGGATAAACCTTGGAAATATGCTAAATGGAAGAAGCCAGACACAGAGGGTCATATATTACATGATTCCATTTATATGAAATGTCTGAGACAGGTAAATTCATAGAGACAGAGTAGGGGGAGAAGTGAATGGGGAGAGACTGATAATTGTTATGGATAGAGGGAGAAGTGAACGGGGAGAAACATAATGGTTATGGGATTGCATACAGTTCATTATGAAACACTACTTTGGAAAAAGAATTGGAGGCAGAGCTTGTTCAGTTGAGATTATTAAGGGCTGTGGAATTTTTACAAGTTCTTAAGACACAGAAGAATACATATCTTTCTGGAGCAGTACAGTCATTATCATTCATTTTCTATTGTAGAAAAGTTACCAGGTACAGCCACTATGGAAAACAGTGTGGAGGTTCCTCAGAAAACTAAAATACCATATGATCCAGCAATCCACTCCTGGGAATATACCTAGAGAAAACTATAATTCAAAAAGATACACAGGCTTCCCTGGTGGCACAGTGGTTGGGAGTCCGCCTGCCAATGCGGGGACACGGGTTCGAGCCCAGGTCGGGGAGGATTCCCGCATGCCACGAAGCAACTAAGCCCGTGCACCACGGCTGCTAAGCCTGCGCTCTAGAGCCCATGAGCCACAACTACTGAGCCCGCGTTCCACAACTGCTGAGGCCCGCACACCTAGAGCCCGTGCTCCACAACAAGAGAGGCCACCGCGATGAGAAGCGTGCGCACCGCAATGAGGAGTGGCCCCTGCTCACTGCAACTAGAGAGCCCACGTGCAGCAACAAGGACCCAATGCAGCCAAAAAAAAAAAAAAAGATACATGCACCCCTATGTTCATAGATAGCAGCACTGTTCACAATAGCTAAAACATGGAAACAACCTAAATGTCCACTGACAGATGACTGGATGAAGAAGATGTGGTACATATATACAATAGAATACTACTCAGCCATAAAAAAAGAACGAAATAATGCCATTTGCAGCAACATGGATGCAACTAGAAACTACCATACTAAGTGAAGTAAGTCAGAAAGAGAAAGACAAATACCATATGATATCACTTACATGTGGAATCTAAAACATGGCACAAATGAACCTATCTACAAAACAGAAACTGACTCATAGACACAGAGAACAGACTTGTGGTTGCTGAGGGGGAGGGGGGGAGGGAGAGGGATGGACTGGGAGTTTGGGGTTGGTAGATGCAAACTATTACATTTAGGATGGATAAACAACAAGGTCCTAATGTAGAGCACAGGGAACTATATTGAATATCCTGTGATAAACCATAATGAAAAAGAATATTAAAAAAGCATGTCTCTATGTGTATAACTGAGTCACTTTGCTGTACAGCAGATTGGCACAACATTGTAAATCAACTATACTATAATAAAAAAAGATTTTAAAAAATTAAAAAAGGGAAAAGTTTACCAAGGACCTATTATGTACCAAGCACTATGATAGATACTGGGAAAATAAAAATGACCATGGCAATCACACAACATTTCTCTTAGACGAGGGCAGACTAAGGGTATGTTTACTCCTTCATTTCTAAAATGCTATCCCAAAAGATGGTAAAGTAATAAAAAAGGGAGTGAGAGCTCTGGGAGTGAGATTTCAGAGAACTTGAGAATTTGATACATTTGCAGAAATGAGAAAGAGGTTAAAACTGGGTGGTAGAGAAACCAACCACAGTCCAGAAGGGCACAGTAGAAGACTACGATAGAGGTGGGAATTATTTACCCCAATGGAGCCCTGAGGGGATTTCAAGCTCCCCCGTTGTCAATACTGAGGCAGGAGTAGGAAACAAGGGCAGAGAACAGGGTGACCAGACTGTTCACACACCAGCTCTGTCAGTGGGACTTTTTCCTCCCCCCACCAGACTTATCACCTAAGCATTAACTAATGTCACCTATTACTCTTCAAGGAAAATAAAAATCTGAGTATGGAAGGTTAAGAACGTTAGTGTCAGCACTGGCATCCCTCTCATTTGAGGAAGGTGTGAGGGTACAGCCTGGTCTGCCTGTCTGCTTTCCACCCATAGGCCCTGAGCAAAGTCTGGCAGTTCTCTCCCCACATTCACAGCTCACAGCTCCCTTCCAATCAAGGGAAAGGATGCTGAGTAACAGAGGCTACACAAGGGCAGAAAAAACCTTACAAGCTACTGATATTAAGTACTAAGGCCTTGCATTCATCAGTATGACTAAATAATCAAAAATTACCAGACAATGAAAAAATCCACAGCACAAAAGAAATGGAACAAAATAAATAAGCAGAATTGAGGCCAGAAGAAGCAACTTAAATACAATTCTAATTTGTACTGTATCTACAAATTAAAAATAGATTGCTATAAAAAGGCGGAATCAGAACAAAGAAACATTCTTAGAAATTAAAAATATGATTTTGGAAAAACATACAAATGACAACAATAAAAAATGGGAACACAGGAACAGTTAGATAAAATTCAGGATATATTTCCAAGAATGAAGTATAAAAAGTTAAAAAATGAAAAACACAAGAGAAAAGTTAGAGATATATAGGATCAATTTAGAGAGTTTAAAGTCTGTTTAAAATATGTTCCAGAAATAAGGAAGAAAGACAAATTACCAGAGTTAAAGAAAGACATTAATTCAAAGTGAAAATGCCCACTGAAGGCCAAAGAGGACAAATTTAAAAGGCCCATGCCTTGATACCTTCTAGTGAAATTTCAGAACTCAAAGGATAAAAAGATCCTTAAAGTTTACAGAGGGAAAAACAAATGATCAACAAATCGGAGTTAGACTGAAATCAGACGTTTCATTGGCAACACTGGATGCTAAAATACAACAGAGCAATACCTTCTAAGTTCAAAGGAAAAGTAATTTTGTACCTAAAATTCTATTACTGTACAAACTACAAACACTGTGAGGGCAAAATACTTCTCAGTTATGCATGTACTTGGAAATTTTCCCTCCCATATAATCTTTCCAAATAAAGAAAAAAATTACTTGAGAGTGTGCACCAGGCAAAACAAAAAGGAATAAAAGGTAGAGGGAGACATGGGCTCTCAGAAATATTGGATCTAACTCAGGAACACAGTGAAAAGAAGTTAAAATAAGCAATCATAGGGATTCCAAGGAGAAAGTCTTCAGGAAGAAAGTAGATTGCATTAGATAAGCTGTATGATTAAGATACTGGATGTCTTTCATAAATAATATGAGTGAAAGAATATGCTACTTCTGTCAACTGAAAAAAAAAAAGCAATATAGAAATGTCAGAGGAAAAGAGGCTATAATAAGAAAGTTATGGTCCAAATAGGAAAAAAATTAAAATGAGGCATGATTTTCAGCAACTGCTGACAAGAGGAAGAAAAGAAAATCCATTTGACACTGACTCTTGTAACCTTCTCTTTCAAGGAGCAAGGTGTAAGTGTCATAAGATTACATTTTTCACCCTAATCATATGAGCTGTCCCTGAATGATATTTATACAAATGTAATATTATTGTATTCATTTTCTATCGCTATTTAACAAAGTACTACAAACTTAGCAGCATAAAACAACTGATTCAACTTTGTTGTACAACAGAAACTAACACAGTATTGTGAAGCAATTACACTCCAATAAAGATCTATTTTAAAAATAAATAAAAAGGAAAAAAAAACCCCCACACATTTACTATCTCACAGTTTCTGTGGGTCAGGTGTGTAGGCACAGTCTAGCTGGCCTCTGCAAGGCCACAATTAAGGGGTCAGCCAGACTGTTCCATTCTGGAAGCATGACTGGGGAAGAATATGTTGCCAGGCTCACTTGGGTTGCTGGCAGAAATCATTTGGCAGAATTTGCTTGCTGCTCTAGACTAAGTGCCCAGCTTCTTTTTGGCCGTTGGCTGAAGGCCACCCTCAGCGCCTAGAGGTCATCCTCAGTACCCTGATTTGTGAGCTTCCTAACATGGTTGTTTATTTCTTACTTCATCAAACTGGTGAGGAGGGTCTCTAGAGTAAGTCTGGGAACAAGACGGAGTCTTACAAAATGTAATATAATCGTGGAGTGACATCCTATCACCTTTGCCACATTTTATTGACGAGAAGCAAACCAAAGGCTCAGCCCACACTCAAGGGGAAAGGATTACACAAAGGCATGAACACTAGGAGGTAGACACAATGGTGGGGGAGGGTCACCTTAGACTTTGTCTGTTATAATTATAAATGCTGATTATTTTTTTCTCTTAATTTAGATTTATCAAGTGTTGAAACTTATTTGCTTCTGATCTAAACATTTTTCATTTTGCAACTTACTTTTTGTGTGTATATAATTTTATTTATTTTTTAAATTTATTTAAAAAATTTTTATTGGAGTATAGTTGCTTTACAATGTTGTGTTAGTTTCCACTGTACAACAAAGTGAATCAGCTATACGTATACACATATCCCCTCCTTTTTGGATTTCCTTCTCATTTAGGTCACCACAGAGCATCGAGTAGAGTTCTCTGTGCTATACAGTAGGTTCTCATTAGTTACCTATTTTATACATAGTATCAATAGTGTATATATGTCAATCCCACTCTCCCAATTCATACCGCCCCCTTCCTTCTCCCTTGGTATCCATACATTTGTTCTCTACGTCTGTGTCTCTAGTTCTGCTTTGCAAATAAGATCATCTATACCTATAAGTGCTGATTATTAATTTAACATTTTTAGAGACTTCTGCCTTTGACCATAAGAGTAAATGATAGCAAACTTACCCTTACACTATTACAAGAATAGAGAAATATATGAGAAAATGTTTTAGATATGAGAAAATAGGCAGCACAGGGCTGTGATCCCTGAAGAAAGGGAAACAAACGATATGAGCCCTATAATCACCTGGACTTTATTTGGAAGCACTTTCTAAACTGCTGCACCAGAAGAGGAAACTAAGTAGAACACAGCAATTTCAATGATTTGAGGAGACAAAGACTGTCGCTGGATGCTGAAATGGCTGGAATTTGCAGGAGAGAGTACTGGAAAGGAAAAAACTAATAGAGAAAGAACTCTAGAAATGTGCATAGGGGTTTCCTAGAATCTTTGGTTGAATACTACATTGCACACGCACAGGGAAACCCCATGAGTCCAGGCAGGGAGGCTGTAAACTGAATGATCCTTGGAATTCATGCAGGACAGGGAGATAGTCCAGTTCCAACTACACAGAGTAGAGACTATTGAATATCTGGGCATTCATTAGAGACCCCAGAAGGGTCACGCCTTCCCTTAAACTAGTGAAGGCTACTCTAGGGCCAATCTAATAAAGCTTAAAAAATAAGCCTTGAAAGGATCAAGCTGATCTGTAGTAACCTATCTGCCTGCCAAAGCAAACTCAAAAACTCTTTAAAGGAAGACATCAAAATCCAGATGTATAATCCCCTTCTCTTGAGTACAGGCAGATCTGTGAATATGATGGGAGATGTGGTAGCCACTCCTTTAATTGGGTTATATCATATGACAAAGGTGAGAGGACTGAGTACCTTATATTGCATAAGACCCTCCATAGCAGCTGACTGGAGAGAGATTCTCATGTTGCCTTTGAAGAAGCTGCCATGTCATGAGAAGGTCATGAGGCTAGGACTTGGGGTTAGCCTGTAGGAGCTGAGAGTGATCTAGCTGACAGCCAGCCAAAAAAATGGGGACTTCAGTCCTATAACCACAAGGAACAGAATTCTGCCAACGAATGAACTTGGAAGATCTTGGGTGTCATATGAGGTCACAGTTCCGGCCAACATCTTGATTTCAGCCTGGTAAGTCCCTGAGCAGAGGACCCAGTTCTAACCCATGCCTAAACTTCCAACCTACAGAACTGTGGGATAGTAAATGAGTATTGGTTTAGGCCACTAAGTTTGTGGTAATTTGTTACACACCAACAGAAAACTAATATGCTTGGAAAGAAGACAACAATGTCTGCTCTTACCACTTCCCTCAGCTGGAGTTTCTAGTCTATGCAATATTTATCAATCAAGGTGAAACAAAAACTATTTCACTGTTATAAAAGATGAAAAATAGCTCTTAAGTATATGAAATGATGTTCAACTTCACACGATTAGAAAACTGAAATTTAAAGTACACTGAGATACAATTTCTAACATATCAGGTTGGTAAAAATTAAAAAGTGTAACATTCTGTTGCAGAGGCTATGGGGAAACTGGCCCTCTCGCGTATTGTTAGTGGGAATAAAAATAAGTACAATCCTTTTGGAAGGCAATTTGATAGTATCCAACAAAACAACAACAGTATCCAACAACACATAGGTGTGTACCTTTTGACCCAGCAATTCTACTTCTTGAAATTTACCCTCAAGACACATTTCCAACAGTACAAAAATACATATCCACAAGGTTATTCCTGAAGCATAGTCTATAATTACAAAATACTGGAAATAAACTCAATGTCCATACAACAGGAATGGGGTTAAATAAACTGTAGTACATCCACATAACAGAGTAGTCTACAACAATGAAACAGAATAATTAAGATTTCTATGAACTAATGTGGAGTGATTGTCAGGATATTTTGTTAAGTGAAAAAACTGAAGTGCAGAAGATCACCTAAGTATGATATACCTTTAAAGTAACAAACAAGGGTAAATTAAAAAAGAAAAAAATCTCTACTCAATAGTTCAAAAGAAACACTGGAAGGGCATAGATGGGAATGGGATGGAAAGGATACAGAGAATTATGATAGAAGGGAACGACATTTTTCTGAGGAGAACTTTTTGTATAGTCTTACCTTTTAAAACCATGTTAATATCTCATGTTCTTAAAAAAATCACAAGGATGGGAGGAAAAACACTAACATTGAATACAAACAAAACAAATAAACTGACCTGAATTTCAAATGAATAATGTTACTACACTGAAGAGGATATAAAAAGAACTAACCAAAATAACTTTTGAACACAGTATTTGGGCTTTATGCCTTTAGGCTTAAGAGGAGAACTCTAAACTGAACTGAATTAGCAGGTCTTTTCTTTTCAGAGGCATGGGTTAGCAATTTTGAAACCACTTTCTTTTCACTATAGGATTGAGCAATTAAGTAACTTGTTATTGTTGATAATGGGAGCCAAGTTACCCATTGTCATGAGAAGGGAGTTAAAATATGGAAAGAGGTTAGGATAGAAAAGAACGAACTATAGGATATTGGATTGGAATTGGAGATATCAGTATGAACTCATGGATTTTAAGGAGGCTGATTCTAGGCCAGAGGCAGAGAAACTTTAAGATGAAGCTGAACATCTTGTGTGCTAAAAAATAAGGAAGCACTCAAAGAATGCTAGGGACATGTCAAAAGGGCACAGGAGCCACCCTGAAGTAGTTCCCATTGGCTAAATCTGGGACAATCTGAATATTACAATAAAAAGTGATAGTAGGATTCTAACCTACTGAATACAGAATGATTTCTGAGTCCATATTGATGCAGATAGCCTGGATCTGTTATTATTCTGATTCTCATATAATTCCATCATTTCTTCCACATTTATTAGTTGGCTTTCAACTGTAAGGATGAACTTTTCCTTTTCCCCTATATTTCTTGTTTATTAAAAAATAGAGTAAAGTATTCAGGGGAAAAGGGCATATCTGTAACTTGCTCTTATAACAGTTCAGAAAAAAATCACATACAGAAACACAAAGAGGAAAAGGAGAAAGCAAACATAGTAAGATTTTAATATTTGGAGAATGTGAGGAAGAGATTTAGGATTTCTCTGAACTATTCTTATAACTTTTCTGTAAGTCTGAAATTATGTTGAAATAAAAAATTTAAGAAAAAGCTGTATGTACGAAGGTGTTCATTATAGCATTATTTATAACAGTGAAAACTTCATTCATTTAATAATTACTGGGTATCTTACACTCTAGGTAGTGTGCTGGACACGAGGAATACAATAGCGAACAAGCAAGACCAGTTACGTGGCTTAGAGATTGAGAGGTTTCCTGGGATGTAATATTTGCAGGGCTCAAACTGGAAAAGTTGGTCACCCTCGGTTGAACTTAACCATGATGGTAGCATATGGAAATGGTTATGAAATTACAGTACAACCATTTGATACAAGGGTAAGAGTAGAAAAGTAAAAACTGTAACAACAGAGGAAGATATTTATTATTAGATGTTAAGCTAAAAAAAAAAAGGATACACTATAAATACTATTAGAATTGTACATCTATATACATATAAAAACAGATATAAAGACAAAATAAAAATAGTACTCGTGGTGATTGTGTCTTTCCTATTTGAATTTCCTATGTTAAATATTTTAATGATTAAAGAAAAATTTCATTCCAAAAGTTACTAACATTTCAGAAAACTGTCATAACTAAATCTAAATAAATGGGCCAAGTAATTGAGTTTAAGAAAATTTGATTAGTCAGTTAAGATCACCAAAAAATAAAAAAAATTTTAGCTCGTTTTGAGTATGTATATCTTCTTAAAATTACCTTCTGCCTCAGATTTATGCCATTTTTTAAGAAATCTGCAAAGCTATTGTTCTTAATGCCTGAACCATTAGGAATTTTTTTTTGGCAAAAGATGGGTATCTTTAAACCTAATGTAATATGACTTATAATTTGTTTAGAAGGTAAAGTACACAATTTACCAGCCAGTGGCAGTCAGGGTACACAGTAAGTTCCTCAAAGATAGGAATTTCATGTTCCTGGTGCCCAACACAGCGGCAACCAATCACCAACAGTTTGCTTTTTAAGCTGAGGTGCTGAATACTATACACTCTTGAACAGAGGTTTTTAACTTGCCTCTAAGGCATCCAGAAATGGCAAGGCTTGGTAAGGTGGGGACTGATGAGGTTTGTGATTTCTAAACCTCCTTGTAATCTTACTAAAAATTGTGGGTATGTCTACTTTGTGAGGGGAAAAGTTTATAGCTTTCACCAAAGTTTCAAAGAGGTCAAAGACCCAAAAGAGCTCAAAAGTACTGTTCTGAATAAACAAACAATATTATGAAATTTTCTAATAACTTAGAAATTTAATAACCATATAAAGCCATTTATTCAATTTTTACATCATGGTTAGGTCACTTAAAATATGAGTGAAAAAAACCAAATTCCCCAACTCTAGGTTAAATTTAAGCTTGATTATGAAAGATCACAAATCTATCCAATGATTTACTAGCATATATCAACCTGGTGAATAACTACAGAATGTCTTCTGCTTTATGTGTCACTAGAAAACTTCTGATGACAACACTAATTTATTTTAGATGTATTTGGAAAATGTGTCACGTAAAGGGAAAACATTTATTTATTCATTTTATTGTGAATGTGCCAAGCACTGATATTTCAAAAGGAATATTCAGATCTTTTGAGAAGTACAAGGTCTATTGGAAAAGAGAGAAGTATAAAATATAACTGTTTATAATAATAGGCAGGTGGAAATAAATAGTTTCCTGAAGAAACTAAAGAGTATATCCAAGAAGAATTGATATCTAAGCTGGAGTAGTTTCATCACTAACAGAAAGAAGTGGAGGCTGGGATGGACAACATTTTACGCTATGGGCATGTTTACAAAGGTAGGAGGAATCTTCTTGTGTGTTGAGGATGGGATGGAGAAAAGACTATGAATTCATGATAAATTTGGACGTTTTCCTGAGTGCAAAAAGCTGCAGTTATTAAATGTTTTTAAGGAGAGGAGGAGTTAATTGAAAAAAAGTAACTCTGGGACTTCCCTAGTGGTCCAGTGGTTAAGACTCCATGCTTCTAGTGCAGGGGGTGTGAGTTCAGTCCCTGGATGGGGAACTAAAATCCTGCATGCCATGCAGTGCGGCCAAAAAAAAAAAAAAAAAAAAAACAAACAAAAAACTCAGGAAGCAACGTAGAAGACGGACTAATGTGGGAAAGAAAAAAGATAACAAAATCTTTATGTGAAACTATTCTTTCTGGAAAAATGTATTATGCCTGATTTTTTTTTAGAGTTCAGGTTTTCATATATAACTTTTTTTAAAAAGCAATACATATTTTTAGTTAAAACCTTAATTTACAATTTAATGGCAGATTCTCACAGAAACTTAGCAAGGGCCTATCATTTGCCTAACAGCTGCACGGCCTGGCTGCTGCTTACCTGTAACAGAGAGATTAGTTACCGCAGCACTGGTTAAAGGAAGGACTGGATTGACTGTGAGGGTAGTTGCTGCGCTGCTTGTCACAAGGCTTGGCGTGGTTGCCACCTAGAGGTCAGAAGTGAAAATATGCAGAAGCATTTAAAAATCAAAATTTAAAAATTTAAGTCCATATTGTAGATTTATTTTTCCTATAAAATTTTTAAAATTCCAGATACAATAGAATAAAATAAAAGGGCCTAAAAGGAAGTGATTTTACTAATTACTCTTTGATCTTGGAATTGAGAAAACTGGCTTATGTTGAAAGGTTCCTTTTGAATAGATGGTTTTTCACTGATGTTATTAATGGCTTTGCCCAAGTTTTAAAAAGAAACTAATAAAAACAAATTTCCATATTTCAATAGTGTTGAGCAAGACAGAAATATTATACCAGTTATAAACTTAATCTAAACAAGAAAACTATTCACGGGGATCATGGGATCTGGGGTTCTTGTATTGCTTCTATTTTCAACTATGTGGGGACAAGACTGTCTTGGTTTTGTTTTTAATGAAATGATATTAAGGAAAGAATGTAAAACAAATTTTTTAAAACTGACAGTTTCTTTTTGAAATAAGATAAATATTTCTACATTTTTGTAAGAAACACTGCCTTCCTTCTATCCTTCCCTCCTTCTTCTAGAACAAATAAATCCAAAACACAAAATAGTCACCTACATAAAAGTGTACGTAATGACTATCTTTTTCATAACTACTATCTCATGAACTTTATGATTAAAGCCTCACCATTTAACAACCATAGCCTTCACTTAACAAACTAGTAAGTGCTATTAATGATGACCTTAGTTTGAAAAGCCTGCCGGTATAGAATAATATTCAAATAAATTAAAAATAAATTAACAAGAAAGTATCAGAAATGCAAACTCAACAATATTCCTATCTTTGGAATCCTGGTTGGAAATGTGGCACCACATTTACAGTTGTCCTAAAGATCAAGGCAGTCACATGACCACTATATGTCCCTTCAGTCTAGGAATACTATTCTAATGTTAACAGCAGAGGTTACTCAGTGAGGTTATAAA
This sequence comes from Balaenoptera musculus, assembly GCF_009873245.2. NCBI lineage: Eukaryota > Metazoa > Chordata > Mammalia > Artiodactyla > Balaenopteridae > Balaenoptera > Balaenoptera musculus. Next base: position 123,410,743 of record NC_045785.1, on the reverse strand, counting down.
TAAAAGGCCCACATGTTTGTGAAAATCTGAGACAATTGCTTTAATACAAGTTCAGAGCTAAAGGTTATCTGGGAATTTACTGTCACTTAATCATATATGTGTAAGTTTAATAAATTGAGCTTTAGAACCCAACATGAATAAGTGCAACTAAAGATTTTTTTATATAACTGGAATTAGCCACAAATTTACTCCCAGTTACAGAGTAACCTAATAAACTACATCAGAGAAGAGAATAATGGAACTGCAGAGAAATAGGAAAGGATTAAAACTGTTTGCTTTAAAAAAGAAAGATCAGTAAGTTCTTGGGTTAATAACAACAAGACATTTAATTACTTTTGTAACATTTAAAATATAAATTTATATATCTTTATTCAACATGAATATATACAATAAATTCCTATAATGAAATAAATTCATTTGATAGGGTATTTGTAAAATTGTAAAAATTAACCCTTGAGCACGCCTCCCTATTTTTCATCCTTACCAGTGAGGTCGGGCTGGGGAAAATTGCTTTGATAGGTGAGCTGCTGGTCCCACCACTGCTCGGTGGGTTGATTCTTTTTTCTTTCTGGCGGCGGTTACAAAACCAAACACGTATCACCTCCTTTTCCATATTAAGTTGATCAGCAATCATGGTGATCTCTTCCGAGGTAGGCTTTTGATTCTGAAGAGGAAGAAAAAAAATCACCTTTTGGGAAAACTTTTTGAACTACTGACATAACCATGTCATTAAATGAATAAACAAACGGGGAGGAGGAACAATAAGAGAATGAAATTGGGATATACAAGGCCATATTACTCCACTTTTAACAAAGAACTTCTATAGACAGACATTCTAATGAACATGTATTTATTAAATGTAGTCATATTAACTTAGAATAAGTTATTCTTGAATATTTATATATTTTTTATTTTAAGGGCAATTAATCGTGAATGAAACCAATACCTTATTTATTAGTGGGAATTTAAGAACTTCCCCAGTGCTTCATGCATATAATCTCACTTGGACAATGTGAGGCAGGCCATAAGCCTGTGGGGCAGGAAAGGCAGTTATTTTACAGATAAAGGGACTTCAGCTTAGGAAACTACGTAACTTGACCAATCACACAGTTAATGAGTGGCAGAGCAGATAAAGACTCCTGTTTCAGTGCTCCTTCCATGGTGCTCAAGGCTTTTCTGAATTAGAGAAGTCAAAATTTTGTTGGAAGCTTTGATTGTGATATTCCCTGGTACCAGAAAAAAAAAAAAACCAAAAAAAACATGCCAAATACCTGTTGAAATAACTTGAACTCTATATCTCATCAAGGCCTTCAGTGTTCTGGTTCCAAACACTACAGTTTAGCCAAACCAAACTACTTGTGTTTCCCCTGATACATGTCATGGCTTTTCTCTCTGGATGCCTCTGCTTGAAGCGCTTTCCTCCCACCTCTCCCTACCTGTGGAATCCCTGTGTATCCTACAGCAGCTGCTCCCTGCCTCTCTCACTTTGAGTGCTCACATGGAGCTCTAAGCCTGGTCTCTCCTGAACCCTGAAGCACTCTGGTTTTGTTTCCTTATGTTCAGTAACTTACTTGGTCTCATTGTCTCCAATATGTTTATAAGCATCCATTAGGGCTGAAGCTTATAAGTCCATATTTTATGGTCTACAGCAGCGGTCCCCAACCTTATGGCACCAGAGACCAGTTTCATGGAAGACAATCGCTCCACGGATGGGGGTGGAGGGGGTGGGTGTGTGTATGTGGATGGCTCAGGTGGTAATGCAAACTATGGGGAGCCGCAGGTGAAGCTTTGCTCACTCGCCTGCCACTCACCTCCTGCTGTGCGGCCCGGCTCCTAACAGGGAACCAGGGACCTCTGGGGACGCCTGGTCTAGGGCACTTAACAATAGTATTATACAGACAACTCCATGTATATGAAAAGTAAAAACCTCACTAACCTCCAAGAAACTCTTCTCTAAGGCCACACGGATGTTGGTCTCTATGCTGGTGCGTTTCTTCCTCCTACGGTTCAAGCCCTCAATTCCCATCCCTGGAGAATTCAGGGCACTTGGGCTGGAGAGAGCCGAATCAGATGAGAGGTTCTCTGTAAGAAAGAAAACACGTAAATCAAATCAGCTGAGCATGATTCATGCACACGATACATGTATTAACAACAACAATATAACTGACCAAAGTATTTTAGGCTAAAAGCAAGTATGAAAGGTTTTCATAACCTACATTAAAATACTGTTCACTACCATGGATCTTTCTGCTGTTCTTTTTTTTTTGTATTTTTTTTTAAATTTTTATTTATTTATTTTTGGCTGTGTTGGGTCTTTGTTTCTGTGTGAGGGCTTTTCTCTAGCTGTGTCAAGCAGGGGCCACTCTTCATCGCGGTGCGCGGGCCTCTCACTATCGCGGCCTCTCTTGTTGCGGAGCACAGGCTCCAGACGCGTAGGCTCAGTAGTTGTGGCTCACGGGCCCAGTTGCTCCGCAGCATGTGGGATCTTCCCAGACCAGGGCTCGAACCTGTGTCCCCTGCACTGGCAGGCAGATTCTCAACCACCGCGCCACCAGGGAAGCCCCTTTCTGCTGTTCTTATTGGCATTCTTTGTCTCAGGATGGTTGACTGTACTGCCATTGCTATTCTTTGATTTGTTTCTGAAAAAGCATAAGTTTACTATTCCTATCCTTACTCTCAGCTCTACCTCTTCTGAGCTCTGCTCTTATGTTTTGGTTTTGTTTGCTTATTTATTTATTAGCTCTAGGGATAAAAGGAAGAAAGCTTTATTGGAAATTATCAAATGTTTAACATTTATCTTGCAAATGACCTCTCATTTTATTTCACTGGTATTCCTCCCCTTCCCCCCAAAGCAAACAAATAATGAAACATTTCTAAACTATTTAAAGTTTAAACAAGGTTCTGTCATTTAACAGTTTAATGACCCTGAGCATGTCACAGACATCTCTGAGTCTCTTTCCACTCTCTGTATAAAATGAGACGGAGGGGGCAGACCAGCGGTTCTCACCTGTGGAACTCAGAAAGATTCCAGATGCTGAGGCCACACCCAGAACTACGAAATCAGACTGTCCAAGGTTGGGAGTTACAGGTTTGTCTTTCCCAAAGACCTGAATTTTGTTCACATCTACAATGAGAACCATAGTCTAGGGGATCTCTGTGGTTTCTTACAGCTCTCATGGTCTATGATTCCGTGACTCAAAATTCAAAATTTCCAAAGGGAAACTTCAGCACAAAACACATAAGTTAAAACTAACAGCTCAATTTATGTATGAAATTGGTGGTCATTTTTTAAAAATTGAAGTATAGTTGATTTACAATATTGTGTTAGTTTCAGGTATACAGCAAAGTGATTCAGTTACATATATTTTTTCAGATTATATTCCATTATAGGCTATTATAAGATACTGAATATAATTCCCTGTGCAATACAGCAGATCCTTGTTGCTTATCTATTTTATGTATAGTAGTAGTTTGCATTTATTAAACTCATACTCCTAATACGTCCCTCCCTCCCTCCCTCTCCCATTTTGGTAACCGTTAAGTTTGTTTTCTATGTCTGAGTCTGTTTCTAAATGAATATAGACTCATTTGTATTATCTGTTAGATTCCACATATAAGTGATATCATATAGTATTTGTCTTTGACTTATTCACTAAATTTAATATTCTCTAGGTCCCCTCTTCAACTTCCTTCAACTGTCTCTCACCCTGGGCTCAAATACAAGAAATATTCCAAAGCTAAAAATTATTGCTGATTATGTACCTTGTAATTACTAGCCTACTTAAATGAATTAGCTCTCTGATTTATGTAGTCATAATTTATATTGATCCTCCAAAGATTGTGAGCTTCAAGGTTCTGTAGTACCAATAATGTAATAAGAAATATAAACCCCAATTAATACAACAATCCCTCCTATACAATTTCAATGAACAATGAGGAAATGTTTTATACATTCACCCACCTGCATCATTTAGCCACTTCTCCAAAAGTGGCTTTAACTTGCACATGTTCTTAAAGCTGAGGTTCAAGGCTTCAAAACGAGAGATGGTAGTTTGGCTGAAGTCATTTCCATACAGTTTACCCATAGCGAGCCCAACATCGCCCTGCAGAATAATACAGAACAGGAGAGGGGAGAGAAAGAGAGAGAGAAAAGATTCATCTAATGTTATGGTCTTCACTCGAGGGTGCTGCTCCAATAACTGTTCCAGACAAAGAATCAGCAATCATTCCATTTACTGGGTCCTACAAAAACATCCATTCCTAAGCTGAGCACAGTATTCCAGTGAGGGCTCTGTTAGGTCTTGACTGTAACAACATTCAAAACTGTTCCATATTCTCTCCATCTTGAATCTCTTCTTGCTACCTATGTAATAATTGAGATATCAAGTGTTTCTACTAACTCTCAAAAGGTGGTGCTGATATTCTACCAAGTCCCTTAATTGATGCAACCAAAGTGATCTAAGTAATCTTTAAAAATCAGTTAACCTGTATCACCTACCGGGTTAATAGATGTAACTGTCTGGATAACCTTAGGTATTTCTGAACTAACCAAACTTCCCATAAATCACTTTAAAATTTAGAAATAATGCCTCATTCTTTTATTTTTTTCCTGTAAAGTATTTCTGGAAGCAGTGAAAAAAATCTCCTTTCCACCCTTAGTTTGGATTTCAAAGTTTGTTACAAAAACCAGGTATTCTAAAAAGACTACTTTTGTAACCATTATAGAGATAGAAATTCACAGTAGAGAGGTTTGACCCATTTAGTCAAACCTTTATGGGCACTGGAAACTTGGTAACCTTACAGCAATAGAACAATGATCCCCTGAATATATTACAAAAAATATCTTTCTCTATAAGCCTATAACCTTTGAAATGTATAGAGTGCTTTTCCTCCAGCTGAATCTCTCTTGTTAAAGCTGAAAAAGGCATATCTGAATAGTTATTGTATATATAGATAATAGAAGCTCATGGGGTGGAAATAATTCACGCTCTCATTTCAGTTAGTTCAGTGACAGGGCAGAAAAGCAACGTTTCTGGTCCAAAATACTACATAGCTAATTCCACTAGAGACAGCCAACTCCCAACTATCCTGACAAAACTCATTTTGAATTAGGATTATTCCAGTCCTTTGATTTCTCCCCCCTACAATCCATATTTTGGATAGTACATTGTTTATTAGCACCTGCGTTAGGGGTTAGTCAGGGAAAAGAAAACATTTCTTTTTAAACTCCAATTTCTTACTGGTGAGCAACTTCTGATAAAAAGTTTAACAGAGGAGAAATGTTAGAACTATAAGATAAAATGAGACATTGAGAATACCTGAACTCCAACTGATCTATATTCTAATCTTTCCCATAGGATAGATGGGAATTTAAATAACCACCAGCCACATGTGGTTATTTAAATTTAAATTAATTCAAAATCAGATAAATTAAAAATTTAGCTCCTTAGCACTACTAGCCGCCTTTCAAGTACTCAACAGCCACATGTGGATAGTGGCTATTGTACTGGATGGCACAAACACAGGACATTTCCATCATCACAGGAAGTTTTATTGACAGTTCTAAATACACTATCTCACAGAAGTAGAGCAAAAGTAGACTGCTTATTGACTTCCTTCCAATTGTAGTAAAACCCAAAGAACCAGGACGGTGTGAGTAGAGCATAAGCGTTATCCATTATTTCTATATACAAATATATCTATAAACATATTTATAGATTTTATCTATAGCATTATCTCTATACATTTATTAAAGCTTACTTCATCTAGTCAACAAATATTCACTAGGTGCCTACTACATGTCAGGCATTAAATTATGCTTTGTGTGTCACATATATTCATGTCTTGGTCACTTTACTTGTTTAGATTATAGCTTCCTAGAAAACTAAGGCCAACTAAACCCTGTAACTCTTTGAATGTAAGACCTGCTGTAGAAGTCAGATGGTAATAAATGTTTTCTGACATTATAATTGCATAATTCACTAAAAATTTTTCACAAACTTCTGTAATACCTTTCTATGAAAAGTAACAATAATGACAATTTAAAAAAATGAAATACCTATTCAAAAATCACATCATAATAAGAAACAATGCCTTCAGTTGGTGGTTGGAAATAAAGCTATGCCATCAGCTAACTAAAACTATGGCAATAAATGACAAATCCACTTGACTGAGATTTATAATACAATTGTACTTCACATTTAAAGGATTTCATTGACTAAAAAGCAACAGGTACCTCAGTTAATATACTAATTTTCACTAATTTGATATAAGCTTGGTTTAGTGCTTTTGTAACTCACAACCATCTTAGGTTCTCCCCCTCACAAAAGTAAATGTTTGAAGCAGTTGACTCATACCTAATCTGAACTATATTACATATATATATTTTAAAAAGCAAAGGAAAAAAGGAACAAAGACTGGGATTAGGAAATAATGTATCACATATGATGGATGGTGTTAGACTATGGCATCCCTTCTAATTATGTAATGACATCTACAGTAATCCTTAATAACCAATTATAAAGTTAGAAAACAACTACTGTTTAAAACACCTAATAACATGTATATTCACTCAGAGAATAGGGATTTGTTTGTTTGTTTGTTTCAACTAATAACTGGAATGTCTAACTTACCCTCTGTGTGTGTGTGTAAATGAATTAGATACAAAGCAATGTTTAAAAAACTATAGTTGAGGTATCTGACTTAAAAACACAGGTTGATCTTCCCATTCTGCACCAGTAATTTTGTGCCTTAATCCACACAGTCAAGGTTTGTGAAATGTTGCCACTGCTAAAGTCAAAGTCATTTTGAAAAATAAGGAAGAGCTGTGCCAAATAATAGAATAAAACCATACAGCAGAACACCAGACCATAGGGAAGCTCTTTTATAGAAAAAGGAGAGAGAGAGAGAGAAAGAGCAACAACCCTGGCAGTATGTTGGGTTAAATGCCACAAAAAGGCAAACCACTATCTGGGTAAAAGTTAAAGATTTTTAAAGGTCTTAACATCCCTGGCACATCACTCAGGCAACGATCTCCTAGGAAACGTAAGAGTATGCTGTGCTAATAGCCTAAGAGCTGAAGCATTGCTAAACATGCCAACCTTATACTTATTTAAGCTTATTAATTTACCCCTATCAATCTAGTTGTATCTTTTAGCTTTCTTTTTGAAAACAAGCCACATGGTTTAGATGTTTCAAAAGTACTAAAATCTTTCTGAATTGTAATTTGTTTCTTCACAACTGAGACTCCTCACAAACATAAGCGCATTTTCTCTAAAATTACATCTATTAAAAAAAAAAATTTTATGTTCTCAATAAATAGTTTCTTTGAGCAAAAATAAATTAACAAAGAAATACAAGGAATAAAAGCCTGTTCTTAAAAACACAGGGATGTCATTTTGGAGGAGCCCAGTGACCGCACTAGGCTCACTAGTGAGGAGGCGGCGCACTACTGTACGTTCAACATAAAATAATTTGTATAGTATTTAAGTGTGGCTTAAATTTCAAACAGTAATTATATTCTCTGGGGAAAAAACCATCATGTTTCTCCTGATTCCATTAAAATGCCCAATCCAATCTATACTTCAGTAATTTTATTTCACCTAATGATCCTGTATCATTTTACATAAATGTCATTCAGTTTAATTCTTTTCCTGCTTTAAAAAGTATTACTTGTGACAGGTTAATTAAAGAGTGAGTCAGTAGGAGTGCTTGGGAAAACACCCATATACCCCAACACCTGTTTAAACCATTAAGCTTATTATACTTTAAAAGCCCTCTAGGTGACATTTTAAAAAATTAACTTGGAATTTTCATCTTCAGCAGATTCCCATTTGATTAATCAGTCTCAGTTCGTGTGTGTGTGTGTGTGTGTGTGTGTGTGTGTGTGTCTCCACCACCCCTTTTTCTCTTCCAAAAAATGGTTTTAAAAAAGTCTTTCAAACATTTCCCCTTTCAGCTACTATAAAAGACCTTGTAATCTTTACTCCTCTCAATCTTACACATATGTAGCCCGAAGGTCTAGAACCAGATGTTTTTCAAATAACAAAGCCCTCAGTATAGTTATATCATCCTCCAACATAATCTTTTAAATTCTCACCATGTATTGGTATAATTCTAATTTCAGAGGCCTATGTTCTGAGAGAAATCTTAACGATTTTAACCTAACAGTAAATTATAAATTTATAAATGAATACATACGATGAAAGTCTAAACTTATAAATGCAGAAAATGGCTAACAAAAAGTTACAGTCTAAAACTGAAAAAGAAGGCTGAGAAATATATTGTTCCTTCGAAGTCTCTTTGGACATGGAAAGCAAATATATGGACCCAGCCAAGGAGGGAAACCTAAGTTAAAGGTGGGTTCATCTTACCTGAGTGAATCCAAGTTTGATTCGTCTTTGTTTGAAGGTCTTGGCAAATTGCTCAAGCTCCTCAAGGTCACTGGGCTCCTCCAAGCTGGGAGTATCAATTCGCTTTGGCGTTGACTGGCTCTGTGGAAGTGTCTGAATTGGGGTTGCTGCTATTGTGCGTGTTGGGGTGGCTGGCTGTTAGAGAAGGAACAAAAGAATAAGAACAAACATACACCACAATATTTAAGATTACATCTGGAATGGCTGCAAGTAAACAATTTAAGGAAGCGGCTGTATTCAAGAACTACGAAGACCATGTGTCACTGTAGAAGGTACAACGTAATACCCAGTGAGAAACGCAGAGTGTGATGCTATATACACTATAATTACAGTTAAGGTTAAACATGTAAGTCTATGGAAAAGACTTGAATACACAAAACTGAAATCCATTGTCTTTGGGTTTTCAAATGGTTTGAATACATGCATCTCATGCCATTTAATAAATCAGTTTTTATTTTTAAGAATCTGTATCATAAACATGTCACTTAAACTATAAGTTTCAAAACAGCAGAGACCATACCTGTCTTATCACTATCATATCTCCAACTTGTAACACAATATTATAAAAAATATATAAGATTATTAAAACTATTTTAAGGGGGAAAAGTAAATCACCTACAGTTTAAATAACTTAATAGCTTCACTTCTGCCTACTTGTTCAAGTTTTCGTACATAGAGCTACATTTTTTATGCTGTTTTTAATTTGTTGCCCTAAATTTAATCTGTAAATGTTTCTCACAAATTACAATTTTCAAATCTTTACTAACAAGGCATACATCCCACACATCAGAGTAATTTTTAAAATATGATTAATACATTGGAATGGACCATAGGGCATAAAATCGAAGAGTAAACTTTTTTTATTTAATTGAGGTATGACTGACATACAAAAAAGTTGTACACATATAATGTATACATCTTGATGAGTTTGAAGATAAGTAAACACCCATGAATATATACCATCACCATATACAATGCCCTAAATTTATCCATTACCCCTAGAAGTTTTCATCCTCCCTCAGATCTACATTCTTAACCTTAACTGTAATTATGGTAACATAATTTTATACTCTGCTTTTCTCACTTAACATTATGTTTTAATTTTTTTCCCTACGTTGTTTCAATCATCGTAATTATCATTTTCAAAGGCTGACTGAAAGGCAATATTATCATAATTTATTTAACAATTTCGTCATTGCTAGGCACTTTTTCATTTGTTTTCACTAACAGGTAACACCACAATGAAAAACTTTGTGCACACAGTTCTTTTTTCCACCTTTGTAATTAGTTCTTTGAGATAAATTCACAAAGGATTTTCTATAACTGGATAAAGAGTACACCATAAACAATTTCATGGCTTTTGGTACACATCATACATAATGCTGGTTCTCACTATACCATGTTCTCCACATGATTTGTATTAGCAGTTTTTAAAAATGTTTTGCTAACTCAGGGAGTAAATTGTACTTTGCTGTTTCCTTAATTCATATTTCTCTTATTACTTAAAGCCAAATTTTCCCCACGTGTTAATTATTATCTGTATTTCGTTTCATGTGAATTGAACTTACATCCGTAACCCATGTGTATATTAATGATATCCTCATTCTCATCCTTATCCTTAAAGAGCTCAATCAAATGTTATAGATAAAGTCGTTGTCTGTTGTATTAATACAAGTAATTTTCCCAATCTGCTTTTTTCCTTTTATTTTTCAGTGTACATAAGTCTTAAATTATCATTTGGGTGAACTTTTGTTTTTTTCCTTTCTAATATCTTCTGTTGCTTCAAATCTGAGAAAGCTTTGACTTATTTCTAACTTGGATAAAATTCCTTTTAATATTCTGCTAGCTCCTTCTATGTCTTTTAAAATATTTAATTACTGAAATCCATCTAAAGTTTATTCGGGGACATGAGGGTATAATCTATTTTTTTTTTAAAAAAAGAAAATATTAAATCTCCTTATTACACAAACACAAGGCTACACTGTTTTACTCACAACCTCTGAGTAGAACCCACCCTTCTGAGTATTCACTACTGGGATGTGCTGCCCCGACTCTGCATCATAACTGCTCAGTTAACCCTTCCTGTGAACAGAAGCCCAGGTGAGAGATTATAGGACAAGATTACAGATGAAGTCTATGGTTATGTGCTTTTTTCTTGTAATTTAAATGGGTCATATACCCCTAACTTTGACCTCATTAGTAATATGCTTTCTCCAACTGAACTAACTGGCCCTGAAAACTGCACAAGAGCAATTACACAGGCCTACACCTGGGGTAAGTTCCTCTCTATCATCCTGCTTCAATGAAGACAACAAAATTCATCTCTCTGGCCGTTGACACTGAGAAAATTTTTATATGACCATCTGGAGGAGCCCAAAACTGTACCAACCATATTAGAGTCCTAAGTGGTTGTAACTTCCCACTGAAACTGGTTGATAAGTAGAGGTTAGTCTCAACTATCAGATGGTTGCTTCATTTCTAGGCTTGAAGTAGCCCCGTTCTCAAATAATATAGCACTAAAAATAGCTTGGGTACCTTTTGGTGGGGTGGTTACACATAAGTTACCCCAACTCCAGAAACCTCAGGCTGGACTGGGCCAGATCTAGAAATAGTAGAGTAAAATTCAGTGAGCAGGAGTCAGGATGAAGCTACAACAGCCCTGCCACTGTTTACAAAGCTTGTAGGCCAGGAAGGAATTGCTGGTATAGGCTTTTTTCCAACCTCATTTTTATAATTCAGCTTATTCACAGTTAAGTGCACCATTTAAAAGTGTACAGTTTGATGTGTTTTGACAACTATATAGTCATATAACTGCTACCACAATTAAGATGCAGAATATTTCCATCACCCCCAAAAGTTTCCTTGTGTCCTTTGCTGTCAATCCCCACCCCCAGCCCCCATCCCCTGGCAACCACTGATACAATTTCTGTCCCTATAGTTTTGTCTACTGTAAAATGCCATATAAATTGAATCATAGAGTATACAGTCTTTTATGTTTGGCTTCTTTCACTTAGCATAATGCTTCTGAAATTCATACATGACGTTGAATGTATCAGAAGTACATTTCTTTCTATGGCTGAGTAGCATTCCATCATATAGATATGCCCAAATTCATGTTATCTATTCACCAGCTGATGAATGTTTAGGCTGTTTCCACTTTGGGGTGATTACGAATAAAACTGCTATGAACAGTCAGTCATACATAGGTCTTTGTGTGGACAAATGCATTCATTTCTAAGAGTAGAACTGCTGAGTCATAAGGTACATGTATATTTAACTTTATAAGAAACTGTCAAGATGTTTTCCAAAGTCTCTGTACCAATTTGCAACCCCACAGGCAATATAAAAGAGCTGTAGTTGCTTTATATTCTCATCAACACTTGGTATTATTATAGTCTTTTTAATTTTGCCCATTCTAATGGGTGTGTAGTGATATTTCTTTTGCATTTTCCTGATGACTAATAATTTTGAGCATCTTTTCATATGCTTATTGGGTATTTACGTGCCTTCTTTGGTGAAGTATCTTCAAATATTTTGCATACACTCCCTTTTAAAAAAAACCACGTTGTCTTATTGAGTTGTATGAGTTCTTTATATATTCTGGATACAAGTCTTTTATTAGATACAAGTTTTAAGAATATTTTCTTCCAGTCTGTGGCTTTTTTTATTTTTTCAACAGAAGCTTTTAACTTTTATGAAATTAAATTTATCATTTGTTTTCTTTTACAGTTAGTGCTTTTTGTGTCTCACTTAAGAAATCACTATCTTACACAAGGATACAAAGATTTTCCCCTAAGTTTTCTTCTAGAAGTTTAGGTCTGCAACCCTTTTCAAATTAATCTTTGTGTATCATTGTGAAATAAAGAGTAAGGTTCATTTTTTTTTTTTTTTTTGCCTATGGCTAGCAAATTGTTTCAGCACCTGAAACAAGACTTTCCTTTTCCCACTGAAATCCTTAGGCACCTTTGTGGGAAATCAGTTGGCTCTATATGTGTGAGTGTACTGGACTTCTGTTCCATTTCTATTCATATGCCATTACCACACAGTCTTTATTACTGTATTTTATAATAATTCTTGACAGCAACTTTCTTACTTTTCAAAATTGTTTGGCTATTCTATGTCTTCTACAAGCTTGTACAAATGTTGGAAACACCATGCAAATTTCTACAAAGAAAGCCTGTAGATATTAATTGGGACTGTGTTGAATTTATAGATCAGTTTGGAGAGAACTCACATTTTTAACAACCAAAGTCTTCATGAACACATTATATCTCTCCATTTATTTAGGTCTTCTTCAATTTCACTCAGCAAGATTTTGTAGTTTTCAACATACAGGTTTTACAAATGTTCTGTTAAATTTATCCCTAATTACTGTAAATATTTTTCTTCTTAATTTCAATTTCCAAATGATTGTTGTTAGTATATAGATTTTTGTATATTGACTTTGTATCCTACATACTTGCTAAACTCAATTATTAATTCCAGCAACTTTTTTTGTAGATTCCTTGGATTTGGATTCCTTGGATTTGGATTTTCTACATAGACAATCATGTCATCTACCAATTAAGACACTTTACTTCTTCCTTTCTAGTCTATATGTCCTTTATTTATTTTTCTTGTCTTATTGCCTTGCTAGGCCCTTCAGTGCAATGCTGAATAGAAGTGGTAACAGTGGACATCCTTGCCTTGTTCCTGATCTTAGGGAGAAAGTATTCAGTCTTTATGATGGTTTTTCTGTAGATGCCTTTTAGCAGGTTGGGAAAGTTACCTCCTAATTCCTAGAAGAGTTTTTATCATAAAGAGTTGTTGAATTTTGTCAAATCTAGTAATTTGTTAGTATTAACTGATAACTTCCACGATTATGGACAAAGAGAATCAGAGATGGAAGGGGAATTCAGGATCAGCTAGCTCAATCACCTAATTTACCTATGAGGAAACAGAGGTGCAGAGAGGTGAAATGACATGCTCAAAATCACAGCTAGGAAAGAAACAGAACTAGATCTAAAGTTTAAACCTCTAGATGCCTAGACCTGCCTAGACCCTCTAGATGCCTTAAACTCTGGTAAAAATTAGCTAAAGCAACATCTGAAAGTTGAGATGGAATAAAACACAGAGGTAAGAGCTTCTTTGCAGTTTCTGAGAAAGAGCAAAGGGCAATGATGGGTTTTAACTCAGGCTCTAGGTCTAGCTCAAGTGGTAATCTCTACTGCCAAATATCAGGGTGGGGAGGGTGGTCAAACAGCCAGAACTCATTACTCATTTGGTGCTAACACAGTTATTCTTCATGAAAATCTAAGAAAATAGGGACTCCTTGAAGATTTTCAAAGACTACATCAATTTGGTAGCACTGCTTTATCAAGCTGATAAGCCTAGCTTTGAAACTTTGGTGAGTTTTTGAAAACTATGTGAAGTATTTTTATTAAGGGGTTGTGGTTTTAAGTTAAACAAATCCCCAAAGAGTCTCAAGACAACAGGATAAAAGAAAGCAACCCTCATGGAAGAAAACCGACCTGGGAGGTGAGGGTGATGCTTGGCTGCGACTGTAGGAGGTTGGCTTGGCTTTGCTGAGGTAGTTGTGTTAAAAGATTTTGCGCTTGCAGGAGACCTGTAAAACACAAACATGTTATGTCAAACATTAAAGATTACCTTGAACAAATGGCAAAAGGAAAAATGAGAAAGTGAAGTGAAAATTTCCAACTGATCGCCTGATAGTCTTACTGGTCTTAAAACTCTTAATGTCTTATTTGCCTAAAATTCAGTCTTGTTAAATACAATTTGGGCAAGAAGATATGGAACAAACTAGAACTGGTAGATATCTTTAGCGTAACCCGAATAACCTCTCTGATTGGCCAATTCTTTATTTTACCAAGGAATGGATGAAAGTGAGGAAGTATTCTAAATGGAAGCAGCTTGAAACTCCAAAAAAAAAAAAAAAAAGCTCAACTTCTTAACCCAGAAGCCATTAGAAACAGCTAGTATATGCTGGGACAGAGAACTATCTAGTTCATTAAAGGGGCAGGCTATCCTATCCATTAAAAGTGGCATAGGTTATTTATACAACAAAAGATTTTGGAATGAATGATCAAGAAGAAAAAAGGCTAAAAAACAGAAATGATGAGGAATCAACAGAGATGCACTAATGTTCCTTGAAGCCTTGATACTCTGATACTGTCTATACTGATTCCATTACAAACATGATTGAACTTTATACAGCAGTAACACAGCAATATTCAGCACTAAAAGGCTTTGAAGATATTTTTTATAATTCACAAGATTTGCACAATTTCTAACGTGACACTCTCTCCTTCTTAAACTTTAAAAGAAAACAAATGATTGTTAGAAGCGTATACTTACAATGCTCAGCCCATTCTTTGAACACATTCCCATGAAAAACTATCAAAACATAGAAGCAATTTATCCAATGTATGTTCAGCATGTTGAAGAATTTAATTTAGAATTTTGGCCAAACTCATGGTTCTCCTTACTGATTAAACAGATGAAAGGCAGTGAAGGATGACCTTCAATAATTAGGTATGCATGACAAAAAAAATATTTTTCTCAACATTAATACTGAGCTTAAAGTTAAATAAAATTTAATAAAAACACTGTTCTAATGGACAGCTTCTGGGCCAAAATGACAGTAGTCAGCATGTATGTCACCCAAGTGGACAGCCTTGGTGTACCGTACCACTAATAAGCTCTAAGGAGGCGCTCACCCTGCTGGCCCTGGGGCGTCTGTGAGATGATAAACTGCGCTGGTTGCAGGTTGGTGGTTGGATGTACCAACACAAACTGCTGCAGGTTGAGATTCTGCTGCTGAAGTTGTTGCAGTTGTTGCAGATCCTAAAAAATTAGGATTAAAACATGGATTGGAGACTCTGAAATAAAAGCTTGCTTAATCTTAAGGTTCCCAGATGATGAATTCTGCCATCCAAATAAAGATTAAGAGTCAATATTTGACATTCTTATAAACTCCCAACAAGGATGTGCTCTGGGTGCATTCACAAAGCATGTGAAGAAACCTGGAGCTGCTACAAGGACTTGTTATTTCTGTGGGCATATATTGTGTCGTGACTTATGCTGTATCTAATTTTCAATAGTTATTTAAAATTCCCTCAGAACAAATGCTTACGGTTGTGTTTTTAACACGTAGAGACCAATATGGGTTTTTCTCTCAAGTGAGAAAAGAATATGTTGAGTTTTTAAGTGTTTGATTAGAGTTTTCTCTTGTTAAGCAAAAATTGGGAGTGCTACATCTGAACTTGCATCGATAAATTAAAAGATTTATAATGATTCATGAAATGTGGCACCAGCCTATCTAACTCAACTGAGAAATCAGTGTAAAAATTAAAAAAAAAATAGCTATTCATATAAAAATCTGATCTACAACATATTAAACTTGCTTATATTGGCCTAGTATTTTATAATTTTCAACATGCTTTCATGTATATTATCTTATTAGAATAATGTCAACATAGAGTCTCACAGCTTAGGCACTAAAAACGTTTATTTGGTGATGAAAAAAATGGCCAAAATAAAAACATGATCTTGATAAAGATTGTATATAATAGTCATAAAGATTAGCCTGACAACTATTCTGTACACTTTTAGTTAATTGGTTCTTTTTTAATGTTTAGTCAAACTCTAGCTACAATTTAAGTCTATTTCTGAGCCTTCTCTGGGGGGATAAAGATAATTATCTGCACTAGACTCATAATGACTCTTCATACATTTCACTGATATGACTACTTATACTTTTTTCCTCTCCTTGAGATAAAGGATTTCATTTACCTTTTTTCCTCCTTGGTAGAACTGTCTATGCCTCTTAAATAAATTTTTATTATCTCTGGGTACTTTGCCCTAAAATGCGAAAATTAAAGCCAAACAACACTCTAATGCAATTCTGCACAGAGCTAATCACTCTAGCAGAAAGACGATGTGCAGTTTCTCTCACACATGGGTGGCAGCATTCACTGCAGAGCACATGAAAGAACCCATGCCTGCTGTAATTAGCTAATTAAAATAAATACAGTAATCCCCTGCTTCAGAAATATGCCAGCCCAATTATTCAAGAATTGTCACTTAATATAAACAGTCAGTTATTCAAATCATCAGTTACGTGTTTATAATATCAACTCAAATAAGCAAACAAATGTATTATTTCTAGTTCAGTGGTAAGAAGGCTACACCACTTACCTCACACACTAACAATCAGAAAGTCAGCTTAATACCAAAGAAAACCTGCCATTTTATTCCTCCCTTCCTGCCTCAGCTATGAGAGTTACTCACTCACCTGTGCGATCTGGATGGGCTGAGACAGGGGGATCTGAGTCATGGGCGTGGCGGCGGAGGCTGAGATGGTGGCCCCAGCAGCGCTGTGCTGTTGGCTGGCGGAATGCTGTTGCACTGCAGCAGCCAGCAGCTGTGCCTGCGCCTGTGCCTGCTGTAGCAGTAACTGTTGCTGGGCTGGCGTCAAAGTCAGCTAAACAAAATCAGGACAAACGGTCGGAAAGGGCTGAAGGAGACTGGCCTCTAACGCAAGGCCACTGCTTTGAAGTAAGCAACTCAGGCGGCGTTAAACCTTCGCTACCCAACTTCACATGGCCAGCATGTCGCTACCCAACTTCACATGGCCAGCATGTCGCTACCCAACTTCACATGGCCAGCATGTCGCTACCCAACTTCACATGGCCAGCATGTCGCTACCCAACTTCACATGGCCAGCATGTCGCTACCCAACTTCACATGGCCAGCATGTCGCTACCCAACTTCACATGGCCAGCATGTCGCTACCCAACTTCACATGGCCAGCATGTCGCTACCCAACTTCACATGGCCAGCATGTCGCTACCCAACTTCACATGGCCAGCATGTCGCTACCCAACTTCACATGGCCAGCATGTCGCTACCCAACTTCACATGGCCAGCATGTCGCTACCCAACTTCACATGGCCAGCGTGTCGCTACCCAACTTCACATGGCCAGCGTGTCGCTACCCAACTTCACATGGCCAGCGTGTCGCTACCCAACTTCACATGGCCAGCGTGTCGCTACCCAACTTCACATGGCCAGCGTGTCGCTACCCAACTTCACATGGCCAGCGTGTCGCTACCCAACTTCACATGGCCAGCGTGTCGCTACCCAACTTCACATGGCCAGCGTGTCGCTACCCAACTTCACATGGCCAGCGTGTCGCTACCCAACTTCACATGGCCAGCGTGTCGCTACCCAACTTCACATGGCCAGCGTGTCGCTACCCAACTTCACATGGCCAGCGTGTCGCTACCCAACTTCACATGGCCAGCATGTCGCTACCCAACTTCACATGGCCAGCGTGTCGCTACCCAACTTCACATGGCCAGCGTGTCGCTACCCAACTTCACATGGCCAGCGTGTCGCTACCCAACTTCACATGGCCAGCGTGTCGCTACCCAACTTCACATGGCCAGCATGTCGCTACCCAACTTCACATGGCCAGCATGTCGCTACCCAACTTCACATGGCCAGCGTGTCGCTACCCAACTTCACATGGCCAGCGTGTCGCTACCCAACTTCACATGGCCAGCGTGTCGCTACCCAACTTCACATGGCCAGCGTGTCGCTACCCAACTTCACATGGCCAGCGTGTCGCTACCCAACTTCACATGGCCAGCGTGTCGCTACCCAACTTCACATGGCCAGCATGTCGCTACCCAACTTCACATGGCCAGCGTGTCGCTACCCAACTTCACATGGCCAGCGTGTCGCTACCCAACTTCACATGGCCAGCATGAGGCGAAAAACGTTCATCAGCCATCAAGCTGCCAGGGCCGTCAGACCGTTTAAGTTAAAATGGCGGTCCTCACTCTGGACTGAGTCATTCAAGCTTGTCCAAGGCCCTAGGGTTCAGGCAACAAAGTAATTAGCTAGTAAGCAAGAAAAAAAAGAGTCAATGCTGACAGGACATGAAAAGAAATTTACACCCAACAGAACAGCAAGTGATTAGTCAGATGAATGAGGAACAAGGATGCTGGATCTGACCAGGAAGGAACTGATAAGGCCCAGCTGCTTCCCATTAGCATGAATCCCTGCCATATTCCATCATTTTCATTATGTCCTAAGATATGACTGAAGAATATGAGGTCCATTTGTTTCTTTTCCAAGTCCCTACAGCCTCCTCCCCAACAGCCTTTTCTGTTATTGAAAGCATTGGGTCTCTGCAACTTTACATCCTCTTTCCAACACATTATCTCTGTGAAACAGGTGGTGACAGCCGCTCTCTTTACATGCAAATGAGTCCTAATGCCCAAGTATGTTTAATAGAAGCTCCAGCCACTCTGAACCTGGAATCCCAAGTGTCTCCAACTATTGTAAACACTAGTCACTCAAAACAAAACCTAAAGAAAACAGGAAATGTATTTGAAGATTTAAACTTGCTTTCATAATGCAACTTATTTCAAACACACTTAAAGTGATAAGTATGTTCTACCTTCTTTTTGGTGACATGTTCTGATCAAACCAAGAAGGAATATTCTGAAGCACATGTACAGTCACTTAATGGCACAATCCTCTTTCAAAAAGGGTCCGATACAGTTTGTGCATTAGAGATATAAGAATCAAAATCAAATCATTCAAAAACCCAATACGCTTCGAGATACATGTTTATAATACGCTTCGAGATACATGTTTATAAATATTTTATATAATATGTAAACATATATTAATCTCTACTGATGGGATTTTGTAAACAAGTTTGCAACAGTTCTTAAAAGAGCCTTCCACCACTGCCAAAACAAACTTAACTGAAATGAAGGAAATAAAAAATTTTGTGGGTTGACACGATGTGAATTGAATAACAAATAACTTCCTTACCACTCCTCTCGACCCACCCCCCAAAAAGATAACTTAATAGACAAATTTTCAACATTGGAAAAATATTTTTAATGATGTCTCAGAGCGAAGACAGCTGAAAAGTTAAAAGCTTAATATATTTGCACAGGCCAATTTACTACCGATAAAAACAGATGACATTTATTGAATGCTACTATATGCCAAGCACTGTTCTATGAGTTTTATGTATGTTATTACTCTTAATCTTTAAAACAATATTGTTAGATAAGTATTATTAACATCTTCATTTAACTGAAGGAAAACTGAGGCCCAGAGAGATGAAGTAATTAGCCAATACAGTAAACTACAGAGCCAGGATACGAGATCAGAGGTTTCATTTTAGAACGCTATACGGTAACTTAAAATGTTTTTCTTTTGTAGGTACTAATCCATTACTCTGCAGTGATGTTATAACTCCAAACTGACAACTACAATTTCATCACTGTAACTGTCTCAACCACGGGATCGTGACGCCACTGCATGATGAAGCAATGGTTGAAACGTGAATTTTAAAAAGTCCTCAGTTTACCCAGAGCATATCTGCAATAGTAAGAAAAAATACCCTGAAAACTCGTGACAAAGATAGTTCCTTTCTCAGAGCTGCTCACGGTGCAGGAAGTTCCTTTAAAGACATAATAGTGCCAGGCACAGCCGTGTTACTGTCTGCTACAGCCAACAGTTCTAATCAGATATTGGCCAATGGCAGTGTTTTTTTTTTTTTTTAAGATTTTTTTGGATGTGGACCATTTTTTTAAAGTCTTTATTGAATTTGTTACAATATTGCTTCTGTTTTATGTTTTGGATTTTTGGCAGTTGAGGCATGTGGGACCTTAGCTCCCTGACCAGGGATCAAATCCACACCCCCTGCGCTGGAAGGCAAAGTCTCAACCACTGGACCGCCAGGGAAGTCCCCCAGTGGCAGTTCTGACACAGAGAAAGTTCGTTACAAATCTCTCAGTGAAAACTTACCCCAGTTATCTGTCCTCCAGCCAGCATGAGCTGGGTCTGGGGAATGGCTGCCTGCACTGAAGGCTGCTGGGAAGGCTGGCTTGGCTGCTGTGAATCCCCCGATTCTTCACTAGATTTAGACTGAGGTTTGGGGGGTGGGGGGAATAAAAGATTTAAAATAGTTGATTTTAAAAAAATGTACTCACAATTTCATGTTTTAAGAATTATTTACAATACAGACTTATCTAATCATGAGTTTTCTGATTTCACTCTTTTCCTTTCTTCTAAACCTTTGTATTTTCCTAATTTTACGTATTAAGTTTTCAGACTTTTTGTTCCAATATCAGCAAAGGTGCAATTGTAATTTTTAAGAAGAAAAAGTAATTTGGTCCTCCACAAGTCAACAGAATTTTTCACAAACCCAAATCCTCAACTCTGGAAATAAAGAGTAAGTGAAGAATACAATTTCAACCTATGTTTACATTAGACAGACCCTCCATTCCAATATTTTGACATGTCTTTGGTGGTCAGTATAAAACTTCCTTATATACCATCTTATAAATTGATTACTTGACCCACAGAACTTCTCGTCTAATATTTTGAAAAACTATAAATTTAGCATCCCCCATCAAGTAACACACTAACTTAGAGGGAAAATGCTGCAGTCAAGAGGGAAAGAGAACATACTCCTGGAAAGGGGCACTGAGAGAAAATTTTATGGTAATTAAAACTGGTTATGCAGAGAATGAAAATTCTGCAAAGATTTGCATATTTCCCACCACCTGTTTTGGGGACTGCAGCAAGGCTAATTAACATAAAGGCTCTGATTAATTCTGCCAGTCATTGAGAGATAATTACAGTGCAAGACTGTAAACATTCCGTACTGGAGATACAGCCTGTTTGCCAACATCTCTCTAAGGGATGAAAGTTTACCATGGCAACCAAGGCAATTTTCCGCCTCCTCTCTCTCAGAAAGGAAGGTCACATTATCTCCTTTTCTTTTCTCTTCTTGTCTCCATGTGTTACTAGGTCCATACTCTACTCGGTTTCATGGAATGCTCAACCCAAGGTCTTTAGTCATTAGCAACACTGAAATCAACCTTCCAGAATACTGTTTTTTCCTCTTGACTGTTAGTTACCTAAACACTATAATGAAAGGAAGTAGCAGGTTGATTGAAATATCATGGAGTCATGCATAATACTTGAACTTTGCACGTTTTACCATATGGTTCATAGAAACAAAGCACCCAGATTTAAGTGTTGTCTTCAAAATTTTGACTGTATGAAGCTCATTAATGTTTATAAATATGTTTAATTGCAATCCTCAAACTCACAACATTTTAGAGCAGAGAGGACCCCTGGCGATCTTCTAAACTTTCCCACTTAAATACATGCAGTTGCCCCTTGGTATCCACAGAGGATTAGTCCCAGGACCCCCCCATGGACACCAAAATCTGTGGATGCTCAAGTCCCTCACAGTCAGCCAGCCCTCTGTACCAGCAGATGTGGAACCTTGGGATAGGGAGGGCCAACTGTATAAGAAAAAGATGCGCCCCAGGAGGTTAAGTGACTTGCCAAAGTTCAAACAGCTAGTTAGTGGCAGAATGAGAATTCAAACCTAGGACCTCTGTCTTTCATTCCAGTGCTCTTTCCTATACTATAGTGTTTTCCTAAGATATGAAAAATGATAAATAAAAAGAAATTTGGAAACAAAAGGACATTTAAGGTATTCTTTGGCTTTGTGTTTAGGCATGTGTTATGGCTGTACAACTGAGAAACATTTTTACCGAACTTACATATAAAACTTTGAAAGTAGACTTTTCTTGTTCACCTTTGGACATTCACAGTGGCATAATATAAAATGGCTTTTCATTAATGGCAACGATTATCATTATTTAAATCTTTATGAGATTCAGTAAGAAAAAAAGTAATAATTCTAAGTATTTTCATTATAAAATTATTGCATACTCATTACAGAAAAATATGGTAAAAATGAATAGAAAAATTGATCCATAATCCCATGTCCCAGCTTACCTGTACATTTAAAGACTGAGCAGCAGCCTGTAAACTTGTTCCAGCGAGCTGGACCTATTAAGTAAAGAAATCGGGGAAGTTCTAGTCTAATACTGTTGGCATCCATCATTAGAGGTTGTCATCAACAAGCCTCTACAAATGTATGTTTTACTGAGTTAGAACCAAGCGTTATTTATAGTGTATTCCTTCCCAAAGTATATAACCTGATCTAATTGTGATGAAACATCAGACAAATTCAAATTGAGCAACACTGTACAAAATAACTGGATTGTTATATAAACTAGGATAGAATAAATGGAAACCAACTCTAGAATGGCAGCAGTGGGAATTAGAAGTAGGAAACATGAAAAGTATTTCAAGGTGCTACATAGGATCGTGGCAACTGACTGGATACAGGCGAAGAAAAAAAAAGTCATGTATTATTCCAGGTTCAAATTTGGAAGACTCGGAAAATGGTAGTGTCATTAACGTGAAGATAAGAGTTCCATTTTGGATTTACCACATAGCATCAAGATTCCCTGAACTTAAATATAAGTGTTGGTATGGAGATGAGTATAGAGTTCAGAGATAACTAAAATTAACTGAGTGCTGTTTCCTTTATTTAAACTGAAAGTCCTGTGAGTTGAAATAAGAACCCTCCCCCCCAAAAAAAACAAAAAAGAGAGAGAAAAGAGAAGAAAAGCAGCTAAAACAGAACAAAATCCAGAGATTTCTGGAGAACACATTTTAGACATAGTGTAACCAAGGGAGAACTATATGAAAAGATAGTATGTTTAAGACCAAAGGCTAAGAAGTCAGTCAAAGAGCCAGAGGAAAGAGTTTCAGGTACAAAGATTTAAAGGAGATAAAGTTTCTTTGTGATTTTATTTAAATCATGATGTTTCTGGGTAAAAGTTTGTTGAGGAACAAGATATTTACAAGTCTTAAAGTATCTCCTCATTATTTACTAATTATGAGGAAGAAAGTTACCTTTACAGTAGACAAATCTGAGACTCTACCTTAATCAAATGGTCAAATTCAGTATCACAATAATGGGACAAGTTGACATATATATATATACACACAAAATCTATGTGTACAAACACAAACACAAACACAGATTAAGCATATATGGTAATAAAGTAACAATTAGTGATGCCAGATGAAGAGCTTTTGGTTGAAAATTGTTCTACGGTTATAACTTTTCTGTAGATTTGAAAGTTTTCAAAATAGAAAGTTGAAAATAAAAAGTGAGAGCATCCCTTTACAACTCCATTTAGTTAGCTCCCAACAACCTTTAAAACTTGGCTCAAAAATCATCCTCTCTACGATAAATGTCTTAGACTATACAAGATGAGTTAATCATTTCTTCGTCTGTATTCCCATATATTTTACCATTCATTCATTCATTTGTTCAACAAATAATTATTGAATATCTATTATTTTATGTCCATATGTGCTTTTCATTGAACCTCCACCACTAATACCATCAGGCACTACCATCACTAAAGTCACTACCACCAACACTGCTGACCAACACAATTTGAACACTAAATTGGTTCTAGGGTTTATCTGAGGTAAAGATCACCAAGTTACGCAAAGTATTGCTCTAATAAGTCATAAATAAATTTATCATAAATAAATCTTGATTTATGTTAACATAAATCAAGGGGTTGAGACACTCTGATAATCTGTCTCCCAAATGTTTTCATTGTCTTATTTACTTTCCATTTTCAACCAGTTCTCACATCCCAAAACTCTTGGGGCGTCAATGTTTGTTTTGATATTCCCTTTCCCTATACCTTAAAGCGAAGATGTAGATGAATAGAATCCACAGCCTGTTTTAGACTTAGGAGTAATTCATGTAACATAAGGGTAATAAAGTTGAACCCCAAACCAGGGGGTTCACAGTCAAGCAAAGGCTCTGAGTAGCCCAAATCAAAATGGTTTGAAACTGTTGTAAAGAAGGGCTATGAGCTGTGAGCTCAGAGCCTTACACAGCAGGCCTCAGGCCATGGGGGCTGCATGGATGACTTCGTCATTTACTACCTTCAGTCAGCCACCACAGACCACACTCACAAGAACAGTAACCCAGTTGTTATAAATATATTCTGCTTGTAACAGGGAACTCTTTTGTTCACACAGCTGTGGGGTCAATAGCTATACAGTCAACTAAGCTACAGGATTCCATACTAACCATTCAGAATGACATGATTAGATGCTGATAGCACCAGGTGCTAATCAACTTAAACAGTCCCACATTCTGAAATCAATTCCCCAGGCCCTAGCATTCCATGCCTCCATTTTTTACTCTCACATATGGTTGAGCAGAACATTCTACCTGATGGAGATGTCCAAGGAAAGCCTGGGCCTGGGCTGTTGAGATTGCTCCTCCAACAGGCACAGGCTGCTTCTGAAAGTCCAGACCATTGGTTTGTGTGCCTAGAAAGCAAGCAAAATAATATAACTATTAAAAACACAAAAACTGAAATAAGCACCAGACTTTTCTTAAACAGGTGCATTTATCAAGCACCTATTTTGTATAAGCATTTTTCTAAGTACCTCCAAGGAGGAGAAGAGATTCAAAAGAACAAGGAAATAGAGTAAAATGATTTTTCTTCAAAAGGTAGTACTGTAGGACAAGTACATGAACACAGATAAAGCTTAAGAAACAGAAACAAAACTATAAATAATGAATTACAATCATAAGATTGTGTTAATTCAGAAGGGAAAGCAGTGATTGGAGCAAGTGGGGTCAGAACAAGCATGAAACCTAAGGTGGCTTGAAGAAGAGATTATCATCATTACACTGTCGTGAAGACTGGTAGAGACAGAGTTCTAAGGGGGTACCAAGGCTCTCTTCTAGTCTCTCCCTTCTCAGTACTTGGCTTGGAGAGAAGAAATTCACAGGTGACTTTGCCAAGACCAAGATGAATTTACACTTAACTTAAAATGCCTTAATAAATGACAATCTGACAGTAAAAGCAATCATTTACAAGATAAACAAAATGGTTTTACTAATTTCTTCAATCCCAAAGTATAGAGTGCGGCATACATCTAATTAGCAAGAGCTGTGCTATCATTATAATTTTCTAAATGTTATGCCAGTGCCTTTAACCACGTATGCTGCAATCTAATGTTAAAATAGGACTAATCTATGGAAAGACATACCACCCTAATACCCAGAAATATTTTCTAAGTGATATAATACATTGTTTTTAAATGACTCTATCCAGCTCTTCCTTAGAAATAACCAGAATACTTTGTACTGAATAAAATATAACAGACTATGGGAACCTGCAAGAATCACTGAGTCATGTGAATATGGTACTGCGCTTCCATTTCCTGCCACTGGAACACCTCGTCTTCTCATCCTCACCCCTGTGTGTGTGCACATAGAGCAGACCAGTTAAACCAGTGCAAGTTAGAAACCTCAGGCAGTATTTCTAAAAGGGTGCTAACTTCTGCCATTATATATCCTAGCTAACTGCTAGCAAATGTATCACTTTAATAGAATAATTAGGTAGATCACATGACTCACAAGAGCTATTTAAGGTTTCTTTGAGATAATTACTAAAAAAGTGTACATATATTTCACCTCCTTGAAAAATCCCATAGTGATTGTTCTCTTATGGTTTTTCCTAAAATTTCTCATAGATAGGAAATATAGAACTACTTAGACATATACTGCTAATGAAATTAAAAGAGTACATGCTTGTTCAAGTAGTGAGAAACTAGTATGAAATAAAATTTAAGGTAACTAGGGTCACTTCCATAAGCCACATAGAGAAGTTTCACTATTTTAAAGTTGCACATTTTGTCATTAGCTGCTGTCTCTATCTTGATTCAGGAAATCATTACTTAAACATCAAGATTTTAAGATTGTGCACCATCAGAGAAACATGCTCAAGATATATTAAATAAATCAACAACGCTAAAAGAAGATAAGATTTTGAAAAACAGAGACAAGCACTTAGAGATTAACATATCACCAAATGAAGATGCCTTCCAGAACCAAATATTTCACTCTCATGGAGACCATAAAAATTCCACACACTGGTTCCATTTTCAAGTTCTCATAAAAATGATAACAAGCTTCTTGTAAATCACAAAGAACTATATAATGCAAGACTGACTGATTTCTGGTATCCCTGCTACAAAGCCTACTCCAGTATCCTACAGGTAATGTGCCCTGGCTCAGCCTCTTGCGGGTGGGGAGGGGTGGCATAAAGGTATGGTATCCAAAGCATGGTTTGGTGAAAAAAATACTTAGACAACAACTCAGATAAGCAGAGGTCTAAGGCAGGTATTTTTTTTAAAATGAAGGTGCTGAGGTTCCACTGGGAGGTGAGAGGTAGAAGAAAGTAGACATTATATAGAAATCATTCTTGTAGAACATAACGACATAATCTGGACTAAAGAAGGAGAGGGGAACAGATACACACACATATGCACCCTAATCAGACTTGAGTATGAAGACAGTATGGAGAGACAGGGATGCTGGGAGCCAAAACCAAATGCGTGCCTGAGAAAATAGCAACATCCAAAGGAGCAACCAGGGAAATTAAAAGGTTGGGGGAGAGGGTGAATTACATAAGAAGTTTAACGTAAGATATAGTATAGAGTTTGAGAAACCCTAATAAAACATCTAAGAAAGCTGATCCAGAGGAATTTAGAAATGACAGAGGCCAGAGCTGAAGAGTTTATAAGGTTGTCACTAGAACAGTATTACTGAGGTAAACTTCAGAGATCTTGTATACAACACCTCCTTGGTGAAGAAACAGAGATTAAGGGATATTAAATCAATTGCTCAAGATGTCATAGCTGGTTAGTGGAAGAGCTAAGACAAGGAATGGGTCCCTGATTCTACCTAAATTCACTCACAGAGAAGTGGCAGTTGATATTAGGAGAGTAAAAATGGCTATTAATTAAGAATGGATATATGTATAGATCTTAACTAACGATGGGGTTACATTCTGATAAACCCTTTCTAAATTGAAAATATCGTGAGTCAAAAATGCATTTAACACACCTAATCTACAGAACATCATAGCTTAGCCTGACCCACCTTAAATGTGCTCAGAACACTTAATGTTGACTATCTCATGTAACTTACTGAATAATGTACTGAAAGTGAAAACCAAGGGCTGCATAGGTGCAGAATGGTTCTAAGTATATTGGTTGTTTCCCCTCCTGATCATGTGGCTGACTGGGAGCTGTGGCTGCTGCTGCCGCCCAGCATCTAGCCCAGGAAAAGATCAAAATTCAAGATTCGAAGTATGGTTTCTACTGAGTGCATATGGTTTTTGCACCATCATAAAGTTGAAAAATCCTAAGTTCGAATCATGGTAGGCTGGAGACCACCTATAGAGAAAAGAAGGTTGAAGATAAGAGGGCACCTACATTAGGAGATGTAAAGACAAAGAGTCAGAGGAAGCAGTTAGAAAAGTAGGAAACAACCCCCTCAAGACCAGTGTGCCTCAGGAGCCAGAGAAGAGAGAGCTGCAAGGACAGGGTAGTTTAGTACTATGATCAAATGGTACAGAAAAGATAAGGATTAAGTACTGAGAAAGAAGAAAGAAATTAATCTAAAGAGAACAGAAGAAAGGCATTAATAAAGGTAAGACTAAAAATTAATGAAATACGGGGAAAAACACATAACAGAAACATCACCTCGGTTCTTTCAAAAGAATCATATAACTTACAAACATCTGCTAAGTTAAAATAAAATAAAAGAGAAGGAGCAAATAATTTAAGGATAACAGAAAGGGCACAATCAAAAAATGTCACAGAAACCAAAAAGAAGATATTGTGAACCAATAAAATTAAAACTTAGAAACAGATAACTCTCTAGAAACTATAACTTATCAAGATTGACTCAAGAAGGGAAAAAAAAAAAAAGCCAAAGAGTCCCACAGCATTTGAAGAAACTGAATTAGTAGATAAAAATCGCCCCAAAAAGAAAATGAAAAGCCTAGACAATTTTACTCTGCTTGCTTCCAAAAATTCAAGGAAAAATTAATTCCAATCCTATACACCTTTTCCAGAATGGAGTTAAAAAAAAGGAAACACTTCCTAACATTTTATGAGGCCAGCATAACCTTGATACCAAAACCTGACAAAGACAAGAATGAAAAAGAAAAAAGAAAAAGCAAAAAACAAGCCAGCTTTACTCATTAAATATATGGAAATATCCTAAATAATAATAACGAAAATAATCTAGTAAGATAAAATATTGTGACTAAGATGCATTTATTCCAAGAATGCAAGATTGGTTTGGGGCTAAAAGAAACTCACATAATATGATTACCTACATTCATTGAAGGGGGAAAATCATACAATCATCTCAAAGGATGCAGAAAAATGCTTAGATAAAATTCAATATCCACTTATGATAAAAATTCTAGGTGTAGGAATAGAAAGAAGCTTCTCTAACTTGACAAAGAGTAACATTAAATGCACTCCCTTTAAGATTAAGAACAAGATAAGGGTGTTAGCTATTGGAAGGCTTAGCCAGCAAAATAAGGCAAGAAAACAGATAAGTTGGGAAAAAGAAATAGAACTTTCTTCTTAGATAATTTGATTATGAATATAGAATATCCTAAGGAATATAACAATTATCAGAATAAGACAGTTTAATAAGGTTGCAACACACAAAATCTATTTAAAAATTGCCTTTGTTATATACCAAATGAAAAAAAAATGTAAACAATTTATCTATAGCACTTCGAAAATATAAAGTCCTGGGAATAAATCTCTCAAACTACAGCAAGTCCTATAAGCAGAAAATTATAAAACTTTATTTTAAAATAATAAAGAAGAGATAAATAAAGGCTCACTTATTGAAAGACAAAATTGTAAAGAAATCAGTTCTTCCCAGATTCATCTATGGATTCAAAGCAATTTCATATCAAAATCTCAACAAGTTATTTTCTTTCTTCTTTTCTTTCATTCTCTTTCTCGGGGCAGCGTGTGTATAACTGACAGGCTGAATCTAAAATTTAAATAGAAAGGCAAAGAGCCAACATGTTCTTTAAAACAAAAAGTAGAGGGACTTGCACTATCAAGATATCAAGACTCATCACAAGGCTATAATAATTAGGACAGTGTGATATTAGTGCAGGGATAAACAAACAGACCAGAAAAGAGAGTCTGGAAACAAAGCCACACATATCTTTGGACACTTGAAACGTGACAGAGGTGGTACTGCAACTCAGTGAGGAAAGGATGCAGTTTTCAATAAATGGATAACTAGGCATCAATTTGGGGAAAAAATGAAATTATTGTAGATCAGTTCACACCATACCAAAAAAAATAAATAAAAAATAAAAGAAAAAGAACATTTCAGGAGGATTAAAGACCTAAGTGTGAAGTGCAAAACTATTACATTTTTAGAAGACAATGTAAGAGAATATCATTATTATAACCTTGTTAAAGGGAAGGATTTCTTTATCATGACCCCAAACTTGAAAAGACATAAATTTAACTACTTTAAAAATTACAAGCGGGGGACTTCCCTGGCGGTCCAGTGGTTAGCACTCCGCGCTTCCAGTGCAGGGGGCATGGGTTCGATCCCTGGTCGGGGAACTAGGATCCCACATGCTGCATGGGGCAGCAAAAAAAAAAAAAAAAAAAAAAAAAAAAAAATTACAAGCTTTGTTCATTAAAGGACTATGTAAAATTAATGAAAAAGAGAAAATATTTGCAATACATACAAACAACAAAGGAGTAGTATCCAGAACACACAAAGAACTCCTATGAATCAATTTTAAAAAAACCAAATAGAAAAATAAAACAGGAAAAATAAATGAATAAGAATTTCATGAAAGAAGAAACATAAATGGCCCACAATCGCAAGAAAGGATAATCAACATCCTTGGAAACTAGGGAAATACAATAGAATCCCAATGAGATAGCATTTTACACCCACTAGATTGGCTAAAACTACAAAGTTGGTTAATAGCAAGTTTTGGCGAGACTGTGAAATTCTCATCTGTTGTTGGTACCAGTATAAATCAGTACTAACGCTTTGGAAAATTGGTTGTGGCTGGCAGTACTGAGTAACACTGGAAAAAGTTCGGCAATTACACTATTAAGTAAATACTCTAGAGACCTTTTTACACATATGCATCAAGAGATAAGTACAAAATTACTTACAGCAGTAATGTTTATAATAGCAAAAGCCTAAAAACAATGAAAATGTCCATCAGTAATAGAATGGATAGAAATATTGTGATACATTCATATAATGGGATTATATATCCAATGAAAATGAATTACAGATATATGTACCAACTTGGATGAATCCCCAAAACATAATGTTGAACAAAAGAAACCAGTCATAGAATATATATAGTATGATTCAACTTACAAAATGGAAACAGGTAAATCTAAGTAATATATTATTTGAGGATAATAAATACATAGATGAAAAAAATGGAAAGAAAAGCAATGTGATCATTAACACTAAATTCAGGATGATGGTTACCTCTGTGGTAGAAGCATATGATCAGAGTGGACCTACAGTGGCCTTCTGGGACATGGTAACTGTTTTGTGGCCAGACTGGTAGACACATGAGTGCTTAAACCATACATACATGTTTACATACAGGTTTTTACAATTACTGCTTTTATATTAAAACAATAAACGAAAAACATCAACAATGACCAAAGAGTTGCAAAAAGTTTTGGGGACACATCCAGAGAGCAAGAAGCAAAGAAAAAAGCAGGTGGTAATGAAGTCAAGGTGGTAAGTGGGGCTCATTTATTCCAGTAAGTCTGGCAGTGGTGGGAGCAAGAGAGGATGGTAGTTCAAAGGGGTAGACAGGGTGGAAGGAAAGGTTTATAGGCTGATGAAACCTGAGTCTACTGAAAATTAGAGAGGAAAGATTCTATAGGAAGAGATACACTGAAGATGTTAAGAGCAAAAAGGGGCAGGAACCTGAAGGATATGAGAAGAGACAGAATTAAGAGTGAAATGTAGAGGATTATAATAATGGAGAAGAAGGATATTTCTTTCTTTCTTTTTTTTTTCGGCCGCACCATGTGGCTTGTGGGATCTTAGTTCCTCAACCAGGGATTGAACCTGGGCCCCCGGCAGTGGAAGCGTGGGGTCCTAACCACTGTAAAGCCAGGGAATTCCTGATATTTCTTTCTTAGATGCAAAAGAAAAGGAGGAGGTGGTGAAAACAGAAAAAATGTAAAGTGATGAGGAGGAAGGTGGTGGGGCTAAATCAGATAGCTACAACTTTCTAAGTAATCAAAAGGTAGTCATTTTCAGAAAACAAAACAGCAAAACAGAAATAAGATAGGAAAGTTCTGGCCAAGAGAAAAGATTTGGAAATATGTAATGAGGAATGTGACAGAGAATCAATAGAAGTGAATCCAAGGACACCAGTTACAGTGAAGGCCCAGCTGAGAGATAGGTGAAATTTACATGGAGTTTAAGAATTGGCAAATCCTCATCTCCCAGGAAGTTCTGTTTCTTTCTTCACAGTCAGCAGTCAAGGATGAAATATGCAAAGGTTTCCTCTCTTGACAAATAGTTCATACTTCCCAGATTTGCAGAGGTTTCAGGCTTTTCAACTCCTTTCAGTGCCCAGATCATATGCTACCTTTCTTTATGTTTCCCACCTCTCAAACACAAAAGCAATAATCTATAACTTCTATTTACTACTGCAACACATCTGATACTTCTTCAACATTTTGTAGGAAGGAGGAAAGAGATAAAACTGAGCTACAATACACACAAACATACCATGCTAAGGGAAAGAAACCAGACTCAAAGGGTACATCTGTATGATTTCATTTATACAACATTTTAGAAAAGGCAAAACTGAAAGGGACCATCAAAAGGAATGAATAAACCTCCCTGATTTACAAATGAGAAAAATAGAAAATATACAGAATCACTTCCACTGAAATAACTGAGCTGGACAGTAATTGAGCCCAGACTGAAATATAGACCTCCTTGCCTCTCTTCCCATTGCTCTTTCTACTATACCATTGTATGACCAAGGAGTCCAACTCAACACTGACTGGTGAAGAATATTAACTAAGTGACTAACCAGTAATTGCACCAAGGTCAGGCTCATAAAGAGATAGGAGATGATGAGGTGTAAGAATTTTGAACTTTTGGTTTCTACCTCATAGCTTGTTACTCCAGCTATTTAACTCTACAATAAAAATTTTTTTAAATGTACCAAATCAAACTTTACAGTTCATGAGAAATAATACCATATTGAATAAAGACAACTATTGGCAAAATATGTCTCCAAAACACATCAAACACATCAAATGTTAACAGATACATGAATCTGTATTTTTCAAATTCGCTATCATGAGTATTACAATTAGTGGTAACAAATTTTGTTCAATTTCACTTTTCCTAAAATAAGCTTCCTTTCAATTTATCCTTCAATGTTGTCCCCGAAGCAATCAGTCTCTAATGTGATCTGTCTCTTAAAAAAGACTGACTTCTTAAAACTGTCACTGTTTGCAGATGACATGATACTATCATAGAGAATCCTAAAAATGCCACCAGAAAACTACTAGAGCTAATCAATGAATTTGGTAAAGTTGCAGGATACAAAATT
Organism: Balaenoptera musculus; assembly: GCF_009873245.2. Classification (NCBI taxonomy): domain Eukaryota; kingdom Metazoa; phylum Chordata; class Mammalia; order Artiodactyla; family Balaenopteridae; genus Balaenoptera; species Balaenoptera musculus. Next base: position 123,377,907 of record NC_045785.1, on the reverse strand, counting down.
AATGCACAGAAATCTCTTGCATTCTTATACACTAATGATGAAAAATCTGAAACAGAAATTATGGAAACACTCCCATTTACCATTGCAATAAAAAGAATAAAATACCTAGGAATAAACCTACCTAGGGAGACAAAAGACCTGTCTGCAGAAAACTATAAGACACTGATGAAAGAAATTAAAGACGATACCAACAGATGGAGAGATATACCATGCTCTTGGATTGGAAGAATCAATATTGTGAAAATGACTATACTACCCAAAGCAATCTACAGATTCAATGCAATCCCTATCAAATTACCAATGGCATTTTTTACGGAACTAGATCATCTTAAAATTTGTAAGGAGACACAAAAGACCCCGAATAGCCAAAGCAGTCTTGAGGGAAAAAAACAGAGCTGGAGGAATCAGACTCCCTGACTTCAGACTATACTACAAAGCTACAGTAATCAAGACAATATGGTACTGGCACAAAAACAGAAATATAGATCAATGGAACAGGATAGAAAGCCCAGAGATAAACCCACGCACCTATGGTCAACTAATCTATGACAAAGGAGGCGAAGATACACAATGGAGAAAAGACAGTCTCTTCAATAAGTGGTGCTGGGAAAACTGGACAGCGACATGTAAAAGAATGAAATTAGAACACTCCCTAACACCGTACACAAAAATAAACTCAAAATGGATTCGAGGGCTTCCCTGGTGGCGCAGTGGTTGAGAATCTGCCTGCCAATGCAGGGGACACGGGTTCAAGCCCTGGTCTGGGAAGATCCCACATGCCGCGGAGCAACTAGGCCCGTGAGCCACAACTACTGAGCCTGCACGACTGGAGCCTGTGTTCCGCAACAAGAGAGGCCGCGATAGTGAGAGGCCTGTGCACCATGAGGAAGAGTGGCCCCCACTTGCCAAAACTAGAGAAAGCCCTCGCACAGAAACGAAGACCCAACACAGCCAAAAAATAAATAAATAAATAAATTTAAAAAGAAAAAAAAGAAATTACTAGGGCCTTATTGGAAAAAAAAAAAAAAAAAATGGATTCGAGACCTAAATGTAAGACCAGACACTATAAAACTCTTACAGGAAAACATAGGAAGAACACTCTTTGACATAAATCACAGCAAGATCTTTTTTGATCCACCTCCTAGAGTAATGGAAATAAAAACAAAAATAAACAAATGGGACCTAATGAAACTTCAAAGCTTTTGCACAGCAAAGGAAACCATAAACAAGACGAAAAGACAACCCTCAGAATGGGAGAAAATATTTGCAAATGAATCAACGGACAAAGGATTAATCTCCAAAATATATAAACAGCTCATTCAGCTCAATATTAAAGAAACAAACACCCCAATCCAAAAATGGGCAGAAGACCCAAATAGACATTTCTCCAAAGAAGACATACAGACGGCCATGAAGCACATGAAAAGATGCTCAACATCACTAATTATTAGAGAAATGCAAATCAAAACTACAATGAGGTATCACCTCACTCCTGTTAGAATGGGCATCATCAGAAAATCTACAAACAACAAATGCTGGAGAGGGTGTGGAGAAAAGGGAACCCTCTTGCACTGTTGGTGGGAATGTAAATTGATACAGCCACTATGGAGAACAGTATGGAGGTTCCTTAAAAAACTAAAAATAGAATTACCATATGATCCAGCAATCCCACTACTGGGCATATACCCAGAGAAAACCATAATTCAAAAAGACATATGCACCCCAATGTTCACTGCAGCACTATTTACAATAGCCAGGTCATGGAAGCAACCTAAACGCCCATTGACAGACAAATGGATAAAGAAGTTGTGGTACATATCTACAACGGAATATTACGCAGCCATAAAAAGGAATGAAATTGAGTCATTTGTTGAGACGTGGATGGATCTAGAGACTGTCATACAGAGTGAAGTAAGTTAGAAAGAGAAAAACAAATATCGTATATTAACGCATGTATGTGGAACCTAGAAAAATGGTATAGATGAACCGGTTTGCAGGGCAGAAGTTGAAACACAGATGTAGAGAACAAACATATGGACACCAAGGGGGGAAAACCGTGGTGGGGTGGGGTGGGGATGGTGGTGTGCTGAACTGGGCGAATGGGATTGATATGTATACACTGATGTGTATAAAATTGATGACTAATAAGAACCTGCAGTATAAAAAAACAAACAAACAAAGAAACAAAAAAACAACTAATACTAAACTTTCTTTGGGTTATTTGTATGGAAATATGTTAACATAAATGTTTCAGACATTACATGAAATTTCTAAAAATCTTATATGTTCTGGTATAATGTTATAAGTCATGATTCTAGTTATTAGTTTAAGATGTGTATCTCAGAAATAACTAAATTTCCTTGTCAATTGCATTATTATGAACTTTCATCAAATCTTTAACCGTGGTCATTTTTAAGTCTTTTGTCATTTACAGACAGTTCTGGGTGTGCTCTGATGCTTTTGCAAAAATGTTCCTATAAAAGGGTTTCATCTTCAAGGAATTCATGGAAAAGACTCTGACAAGTACAGGTTTCTGGTAACTGACTATACTGCTGAACTGAATGAATAAGCATTTTCAGAACTCTAATGGAAAACTGATGAATTCATAAAAGTGCTAACAAAACATCAAGATGAAAAAAAAAATAATTACATGGGACTGAGTGAACTGATGAGGATGATTATAATTTTTGTGACTTTCTGTTTGAATAATAATAAAAAAAAATCCCACAAGGACTCAGAGGCAAAAAATATACAAATCAATTTTCACTGCAAAGTAAAGGAGCTGTTACAGTGGAGGATTACTGGACTGAATGTCAATATTATGACATAGTATGAGTGTGTTTTGTATTTGGTAATTGCAATCATTGTTGCTTTTGTTGTGGTCATCCATTTACAATGCTTGGTGTCAGTTTATTTATCACTTGTAAAAATAAAATACAGTGTGTGTGTGTGAGTTGTGAAAAAAAAAATGGATGAATGGGTAAAGAAGATGTGGTGTGTGTGTATGTATACACACACACACACACAAAATGGAATATGACTCAGCCATTAAAAAGAGGAAATCTTGCCATTTGTGACATGGATGGACCTTGAAGGTACTATGCTAAGTGAAATAAGTCAGACAGAGAAAGACAAATACTGTATGATTTCATTTGTACGTGGAATGTAAAAACCAAACAAACAAAATAAATGAATGAAAAAATAAAAATAAACACTTAAAAAAAAAAAAAAAAGACTGACTTTGCTTTTCAAAATTCTATCCAGGAGTGCCTTTATTTTTTTGGTAGAGGGAGGACAGTCTTCTCATTATCTTAATCCTGTTGTCATTTCTCCACCAATGAGAATGGATATCTACGCCTTATGAACATTTATTTTAAAATGTATAAATGAGGGATGAAATACAACATACTAGGGAAGGAAGGACAAAGACAGGAAGAGAGGAGGTGTCAGAGAGAAAACTAAGGTTATACCCTCACAATAGGATCAAAATGCAGACTCCCTCCACCATCCTCTTTATCTCTGAAAGTCTAAGTTATCATTCAACATCCAGCCCAGAATCTACTTTTTTTTTTTTTTAAGTACATTTCCTTTATCAGAATCTACTTTCTTTAAGAGGACTTTAAGGGTCAACCTAACTATAATCCTTCCCATATTGTAACTCCTATACAACCTAGTTGTTTTTTTTTTTTAAACTGTTTACAGCTTTAATTTGCTTAGTAAACCAGGCCTGGTTTACTAAGGGCTGGTTATCTAAAGATAATATTAAACTATCACAAACTATAAAATTGAGTCCTTTTTTTTAAATTGAAGTATAGTTGATTTACAATACTGTGTTAGTTTCAGGTATACAGCATAATGATTTGGCGTTTTGCAGATTATATTCCATTATAGGTTATTACAAGGTATTAGATATGATTCCTTCCTTGTGCTATATAGTAAATCCTTTTTGCGTATCTATTTTATGTATAGTAGTTTGTATAAATGAATCCCATATATATTGAGTCCTTAATGCTTAAAGCAATTAAAAAATATATGTACCTTTCTTTTCTTTATTTTTAAAATTAATTTTTATTGGAGTATAGTTGATTTACAATGTTGTGTTAGTTTCTGTTGTACAGCAAACTGAATCAGTTATACATATACATATATACACTCTTTTTTAGATCCTATTCCCATATAGGTCATTACAGAGTACAACCTAGTTTTTAAGTAAGGACATTTAATCCTTATTTAAGAGATAACATTTAATATTTTCTAAACAGATCAACCCTTTGAGGCCTCAAAATTAAAACTTACAGTAATTTACACTTTAATTATCTCTTCAGTATCTAGTTATATCTGAAGGAAACCATGATACTTTAAAAAGGAAATAAAAATCTCTTTTTTCTAGTGTCAGAGACCTCAGATTTTTTTTTGCTAAATGCATGGGTTTGAGAGGTAGAACACATAAGAATAAAGTACTGTCACTGCCCTCAAGCAAAGTAAGGCAGAATACGGTATTTGCTCTAAGAAAGGTACAACGTGCTTTGAGAGTTCTATTGTGGCTAAGAGGGAGAGAGGAGGTTTTAAAGGGGGTCTGGCGTTACAGAGTGAGGCCTGAACCACCAAAGTGAGGAAAGTAAAAAATCGAAGGGTTCAGATGTAAACATACCTTATTACTACCCACTACTCATCTCATTATTACAAGACATTCTGACCATAATACAGAAGGAGATGCAAAAAGACACTGTTGGGCGGGGTGGGGGAAAGGAAGGATTCGGTTTCTAACATTATTTCCTGAGGAAAAATGAATGCAGAGTTGCTACTTTAAAGTTATATTATTCAACTCATTAGTAGGCTCTAATAGAAAAAAAAAAAAAAAAGGAAAATAACAAGTGTAACAAGAACGTGGAGAAACTGGAATCCTTGTACATTGATTGTGGAAACGTAAAATGGTTCAGCTGCTGTGGAAGAGTCTGGTGGGTCTTCAAAAAGATAAACATAGAATTACTATATGATCCATCAATTCCACTGTAGGTATATACCCAAAAGAATTGAAAACAGGTACTCAAACAAATCCTTGAACATGAATGTTCACAGCGGCACTATTCACAATAACCAAAAAGTGGAAACAACCCAAATGTCCATCAATAGATGACTGGATAAACAAATCATGGTATATCCATACAATGGAATATTATTCAGCCACAAAATGGAATGAAGTACTGATACACGCTACAACATGGATGAACCTCGAAAACACTTTGCTAAGTGATGGAAGCCAGGCACAGAAAGTCACATACTGTATGACTCCATTTATATGAAATCTCCAGAAGAGGTAAATCCACAGAGACAGAACACAGACTGATGGTTGCCAGGGGCTGGGGGGAGGGGAAAATGGAGAGCAACTGCTTAATGGTTTCCTTTTGGGGTAATGAAAACATTTTAGAACTAGATACAAATGGTGGTTGCAACATTGTGAATGTTGTGAATGTCACAGAATTGTTCACTTTTAATGGTTAATTTTATGTTATATGCATTTCATCTCAATTAAACAAACCAAAAATGAATCTGCAGCAGTAGGACAAATCTGACAGTACAAATCCTACTGCTGTATCAGTTCCCTTGCCTATAGCAGCCAGTCTCATCTAACTAATTGGTCACTTACACTCCGCTACAGGCCAAGTAACAAGAGAGTTACCACCTCTAATGGAATTGTTTATGAAAATAAGAATAACAATTTCTTGAATGAGAGATTCTGGAACATGGGGTTTATGAAAGCTATTTTTCATCACTAAGCAGCTGTATTTTGTATAATATCTACTATATTTTAATCTGTAATGAAAATCATATTATATACTACTACTTCAATTAAACCTATACAATAAAGAAAAAAGTATATTTTTCAGATTTTTATTTGTCAGTAAATTTAAGGCAGTCAAAGTGAAACTTAACAACAGTTAAATTACAGATGTCCTATAGGAAATAAGGACAATATATGTTCCTGTCACTACATTACCATGATAAGTAGCACAAATTCCAAATGAAGTTCACAAAAAGTCGGGCAACCATTGGGCATAACTAACACAAATCAGAGCTAAAAGATCTTCAAGGAAAACTTAGCTTCTATGTGTGTGTGTGTGTGTGTGTGTGTGTGTGTGTGTGTAGGTGGTTTCTTCAAAATGAGCCACCATAAAATGGGAGGAACCTTGGATAATGGAAATCCAGAATGAGCATCACTTATGACTATAGAAAAATTCTATGTTACTACAAAACAAGACGCATAATCAGAACTGATGCTACAGATCATCCATGGGATGAATGATGATTACATATCTGCTAAAAACTTCCACTGCTATTGTATATTCTTCATCTCCTAAGAAATGGTATATGTTTTGGGACTTCCCTGGTGGTCCAGTGGTAAAGAATCCACCTTCCAATGCAGGCGACGCGGGTTTGATTCTTGGTCGGGGAACAAAAATCCCCCAGGCCGCAGGGCAACTACTCTAGTAGTACGCGGGCAAGCCCGTGTGCCGCAACTACTGAGCTCACGTGCCTCAACTAGAGAGCCTGCACTCCTCAACTAGAGAGAGAAAACCCACAGGCCACAACTAGAGAGAAGCTTGCGCGTCGCAATGAAAGATCCCGCATGCCTCAACAAAGACCCCATGTGCCACAACTAACACCCAATGCAGCCAAATTAAAAAAAAGAAAGAAAGAAAGAAATGGTATATGTTTTACTTTTCTGTTGTTTTTATGTAGATGACTGCACATCAGTGATGCATGATAAGATTTCTATAAATGGTTGATGTTTGTTGAAATTAAGTTAATCAGGATGAAAGGTTCTATTTAAACAGATTTTTATTAGCTTTATTCTTAATTGTAGAAAAATGATTTGTGATCTACCAACTATTGAGATCAAGTCTTTTTCAAATAACTTAAACATGTCACCTAACAGGAATACTCTGAGGACCAAGAAAACCAGAAGGAAAGTCCTTATTCTAAAATTCTAATATCACAGTAACAATGTTGTTTACAAAAATCGAGCAAACATTTGCTCTGTTCCATCTTTCACCTGCCTCATGATCTAGTCAAATGTTCCTTACTCATCTTTAAGATGTGAGCCAGGTAAATGGTGGCAGTTTCCTGCCTTCTTTGGAAACACAAAAATTCCCTGAAAAGCTGCAGTAAAACTCATTATCCTGATTTTAACTGATGTCAGCGTTCCTGGTTTGAATTATGACCCTTTGCTACCAATCCTTCTTATATTGTTTATTTATCTGGATGAACTATCTACTCCCAGACTTCTTTATTGCATTCTATTCCCTGGTTTCATTTTCCCAATATCACAAGGACATCCTTAATTGCCTCTGTTCTTAACCCTATCTAGAGTGCTTTCTTACCTTCCCTTCTACCTTAAAACTTATTATCTATATCCATTATCTATAACTTATCTTTAACTCCTTCACTCTCCCATTTCTCTACTTCAAAAAAAGGGTGGGGGGACCTTCAAGATGGCGGAGGAGTAAGATGTGGAGATCACCCTCCTCCCCACAAATACATCAAAAATACATCTACGTGTGGAACAACTCCTACAGAACACCTACTGAACACTGGCAGAAGACCTCAGACTTCCCAAAAGGCAAGGAAATCTTCTGTACCTAGGTAGGGCAAAAGAAAAAATAAAAAACAGAGACAAAAGAATAGGGACAGGACCTGCACCTCTGGGAGGGAGCAGTGAAGGAGGAAAAGTTTCCACACACTAGGAAGCCCGTTCACTGGCGGAGATGGGGGGATGCGGGGGGAAGCTTCGGAGCCACGGAGTAGAGCGCAGCAACAGGGGTGCAGAGGACAAAGTAGAGAGATTCCCGCACAGAGGATCGGTGCCGACCAGTACTCACCAGCCTGAGAGGCTTATCTGCTCACCTGCTGGGGTGGGTGGGGGCTGGGAGCTGAGGCTCCGGCTTCGGAGGTCAGATCCCAGGGAGAGGACAGGGGTTGGCTGTGTGAACACAGCCTGAAGGGGGCTAGTGAGCCACAGCTAGCCGGGAGGAAGTCCGGGAAAAAGTCTGGAACTGCCTAAGAGGCAAGAGACCATTGTTTTGGGGTGCCTGAGGAGAGGGCATTCCTTCCCTATCCGCCCACAGAAGGCAGAACACCACCTAAACGAGCTCCAGAGATGGGCACAAGCAGCGGCTATCAGCTCGGACACCAGAGATGGGCATGAAATGCTAATGCTGCTGCTGCAGCCACCAAGAATCCTGTGTGCGAGCACAGGTCACTATCCACACCTCCCCTCCCGGGAGCCTGTGCAGCCCGCCACTGCCAGGGTCCCGTGATCCAGGGACAACTTCCCCGGGAGAACACACAGAGTGCCTCAGGCTGTTGCAAAGTCACATTGGCCTCTGCCGCCTCAGGCTCGACCCGCACTCCAATTATAACTACCATACCCCTCTCTCCCCAGAGGGCCTGAGTGAGCCAGAGCTCCCTAATCAGCCGCTGCTTTAACCCTGTCTGTCTGGGTGGGGAAAGTAGCCTGAGGGCAACCTACACACAGAGGGGGGGGCAAAAACCAAAGCTGAACCCCAGGAGCTGTGCAAACAAAGAAGAGAAAGGGAAATTTCTCCATGCAGCCTCAGGAGCAGCGGGTTAAATTCCCACAACCAACTTGATGTACCCTGCGTCTGTGGAATACCTGAATACAAAATGAATCATCCCAAAATTGAGGTGGTGTTCTTTGGGAGCAACTGTAGACTTCAGGATTCCTGTCTGCGACTGACTTGTTTCTGATTTTTATGTTTATCTTAGCATAGTTTTAGTGCTTGTTATCACTGGTGGATTTGTTTATTGGTTTGCTTGCTCTCTTCTTTTTTATTAATTACTTTTTAATTTGAATTATTTTTTATTTTTTAATTATTATTTTTTCTTTCTTTTTTTCTCCCTTTTCTTCTGAGCCATGTGGCTGACAGGGTCTTGGTGCGCCAGCCTGGTGTTAGGCCTGAGCCTCTGAGGTGGGAGAGCCGAGTTCAGGACACTGGACCACCAGAGACCTCCCGGCCCCACGTAATATCAATAAGCAAGAGCTCTCACAGAGATCTCTGTCTCAACGCTAAGACCCAGTTCCACCCAACGGCCAGCAAGCTCCAGTGCTGGATGTCTCATACTAAACAACTAGCAAGACAGGAACACAACCCCACCCATTAGCAGAGAGGTGGCCTAAAATCATACTAAGTTCGCAGACACCCCAAAACACACCACCAAACGTGGCCTTGCCCACCAGAGAGACAAGATCCAGCTCCACCCACCAGAACACAGGCACCAGTCCCCTCCACCAGGAAGCCTACACAAGCCACTGAACCAACCTTACCCACTGGGGGAAGACACCAAAAATAACTGGAACTACGAACCTGCAGCCTGTGAAAAGGAGATCCCAAAAACAGTAAGTTAGCAAAATGAGAAGACAGAGACATATGCAGATGAAGGAGCAAAGTAAAAACCCACCAGACCAAACAAATGAAGAGGAAATAGGCAGTCTACCTGGAAAAGAATTCAGAGTAATGATAGTAAAGATGATCCAAAATCTTGGAAATAGAATGGAGAAAATACAAGACACGTTTAACAAGGACCTAAAAGAACTAAAGAGCAAACAATGATGAACAACACAATAAATGAAATTTAAAATTCTCTAGAAGGAATCAATAGCAGAATAACTGAGGCAGAAGAACGGATAAGTGACCTGGAAGATAAAATAGTGGAAATAACTACTGCAGAGCAGAATAAAGAAAAAAAAAAATGAAAAGAATTGAGGACAGTCTTAGAGACCTCTGGGACAACATTAAATGCACCAACTTTCGAATTATAGGGGTCCCAGGAGAAGAAGAGAAAAAGAAAGGGACTGAGAAAATATTTGAAGAGATTATAGTTGAAAACTTCCCTAAGATGGGAAAGGAAATAGTCAATCAAGTCCAGGAAGTGCAGAGAGTCCCATACAGGATAAATCCAAGGAGAAACATGCCAAGACACATATTAATCAAACTATCAAAAATTAAATACAAAGAAAAAATATTAAAGGCAGCAAGGGAAAAGCAACAAATAACATACAAGGGAATCACCATAAGGTTAACAGCTGATCTTTCAGCAGAAAATCTGCAAGCCAGAAGGGAGTGGCAGGACATATTTAAAGTGATGAAAGGGAAAAACCTACAACCAAGATTACTCTACCCAGCAAGGATCTCATTCAGATTCAACAGAGAAGTTAAAACCTTTACAGACAAGCAAAAGCTAAGAGGATTCAGCACCACCAAACCAGCTTAACAACAAATGCTAAAGGAACTTCTCTAGGCAGGAAACACAAGAAAAGGAAAAGAGCTACAAAAACAAACCCAGAACAATTAAGAAAATGGTAATAGGAATATACATATCGATCATTACCTTAAATGTAAATGGATTAAATGCTCCCACCAAAAGACACAGACTGGCTGAATGGATACGAAAACGAGACCCATATATATGCTGTCCACAAGAGACCCACTTCAGACCTAGGGACATATACACACTGAAAGTGAAGGGATGGAAAAAGATATTCCATGCAAATGGAAATCAAAAGAAAGCTGGAGTAGCAATTCTCATATCAGACAAAATAGACTTTAAAATAAAGACTATACAAGAGACAAAGAAGGACACTACATAATGATCAAGGGATCAATCCAAGAAGAAGATATAACAGTTGTAAATATTTATGCACTCAACATGGGAGCACCTCAATACATAAGGCAAATGCTAACAGCCATAAAAGGGGAAGTTGACAGTAACACAATCATAGTAGGGGACTTCAACACCCCACTTTCACCAATGGACAGATCATCCAAAATGAAAATAAATAAGGAAACATAAGCTTTAAATGATACATTAAACAAGATGGACTTAATTAATATTTATAGGACATTCCATCCAAAAACAACAGAATACACTTTCTTCTCAAGTGTTCATGGAACATTCTCCAGGATAGATCATATCTTGGGTCACAAATCAAGCCTTGGTAGATGTAAGAAAATTGAAATCGTATCAAATATCTTTTCCATCCATAACGCTATGAGAGTAGATATCAATTACAGGAAAAAATCTGTAAAAAATACAAACACATGGAGGCTAAACAATACCCTACTAAATAACCAAGAGGCCACTGAAGAAATCAAAGAGGAAATCAAAAATACCTGGAAACCAATGACAATGAAATCACAACGACCCAAAGCCTATGGGATACAGCAAAAGCAGTTCTAAGAGGGAAGTTTATAGCAACACAATCCTACCTCAAGAAACAGGAAACATCTCAAATAAACAACCTAACCTTACACCTAAAGCAATCAGAGAAAGAACAAAAAACCCCCAAAGGTAGCAGAGGGAAAGAAATCATAATGATCAGATCAGAAATAAATGAAAAAGAAATGAAGGAAACAGTAGCAAAGATCAATAAAACTAAAAGCTGGTTCTTTAAGAAGATAAACAAAATTGATAAACCATTAGCCACGCTCAACAAAAAAAGGGAGAAGACTCAAATCAATAGAGTTAGAAGTGAAAAAGGAGAAGTAACAACTGACACTGCAGAAATACAAAGGATCATGAGAGATTACTACAAGCAACTATATGCCAACAAAATGGACAACCTGGAAGAAATGGACAAATTCTTAGAAAAGCACAATCTTCCAAGACTGAACCAGGGAGAAATAGAAAATATAAACAGGCCAATAAGAAGCACTGAAATTGAAACTGTGATAAAAAATCATCCAACAAACAAAAGCCCAGGACCAGATGGCTTCACAGGTGAATTCTATCAAACATTTAGAGAAGAGCTAACACCTATCCTTCTCAAACTCTTCCAAAATATAGCAGAGGGAGGAACACTCCCAAACTCATTCTACGAGGCCACCATCACCCTGATACCAAAACCAGACAAAGACACTACAAAAAAAGAAAATTACAGACCAATATCACTGATGAATATACATGCAAAAATCTGCAACAAAATAACTAGGAAACAGAATCCAACAGCACATTAAAAGGATCATACACCATGATCAAGTGGGGTTTATCCCAGGAATGCAAGGATTCTTCAATATATGCAAATCAATCAATGTGATACACCATATTAACAAATTGAAGGATAAAAACCATATGATCATCTCAATAGATGCAGAAAAAGATTTTGACAAAATTCAACGCCCATTTATGATAAAAACTCTCCAGAAAGTAGGCATAGAGGGAACTTACCTCAACATAATAAAGGCCATATATGACAAACCCACAGCCAACATCATTCTCAATGGTGAAAAACTGAGACCATTTCCTCTAAAATCAGGAACAAGACAAGGATGCCCACTCTTGCCACTATTATTCAACATAGTTTTGAAAGTTTTAGCCACAGCAATCAGAGAAGAAAAAGAAATAAAATGAGTCCAAATTGGAAAAGAAGTAAAGCTGTCACTGTTTGCAGATGACATGATACTACACATAGAGAATCCTAAAGATACCACCAGAAAACTACTAGAGGTAATCGAAGAATTTGGTAAAGTAGCTGGATACAGAATTAATGCACAGAAATCTCTTGCATTCCTATACACTAATGATGAAAAATCTGAAAGAGAAATTAAGGAAACACTCCCATTTACCACTGCAACAAAAAGAATAAAATACCTAGGAATAAACCTACCTAGGGAGACAAAAGACCTGTATGCAGAAAACTTAAGACACTGATGAAAGAAATTAAAGATGATACCAACAGATGGAGAGATATACTATGCTCTTGGATTGGAAGAATCAACATTGTGAAAATGACTATACTACCCAAAGCAATCGACAGATTCAGTGCAATCCCTATCAAACTACCACTGGCATTTTTCACAGAACTAGAACAAAAAATTTCACAATTTGTATGGAAACACAAAAGACCCCGAATAGCCAAAGCAATCTTGAGAAAGAAAAATGGAGCTGGAGGAATCAGGCTCCCTGACTTCAGACTATATTACAAAGCTACAGTAATCAAGACAGTATGGTACTGGCACAAAAACAGAAAATATAGATCAATGGAACAGGAAAGAAAGCCCAGAGATAAACCAACGTACATATAGTCACCTTATCTTTGATAAAGGAGGCAAGAATATACAATGGAGAAAAGACAGCCTCTTCAATAAGTGGTGCTGGGAAAACTGGACAGCTACATGGAAAAGAATGAAATTAGAACACTTCCTAATACCATACACAAAAATAAACTCAAAATGGATTAAAGACCTAAATGTAAGGCCAGACACTATCAAACTCTTAGAGGAAAACATAGGAAGAACACTCTTTGACATAAATCACAGCAAGATCCTTTTTGACCCACCTCCTAGAGAAATGGAAATAAAAACAAAAATAAACAAATGGGACCTAATGAAACTTAAGAGCTTTTGCACAGCAAAGGAAACCATAAACAAGACGAAAAGACAACCCTCAGAATGGGAGAAAATATTTGCAAACGAAGCAACAGACAAAGGATTAATCTCCAAAATATACAAGCAGTTCATGCAGGTCAATATCAAAAAAACAAACAACCCAATTCAAAAATGGGCAGAAGATCTAAATAGATATTTCTCCAAAGAAGATATACAGATTGCCAACAAACACATGAAAGGATGCTCAACATCACTAATCATTAGAGAAATGCAAATCAAAACGACAATGAGGTATATCACCTCACACTGGTGAGAATGGCCATCATCAAAGAATCTACAGACAGTAAATGCTGGAGAGGGTGTGGAGTAAACAGAACCCTTTTGCACTGTTGTTAGGAATGTAAATTGATACAGCCACTATGGAGAACAGTATGGAGGTTCCTTAAAAAACTAAAAATAGAACTACCATACGACCCAGCAATTCCAGTACTGGGCATATACCCTGGGAAATTCAAAGAGTCATGTACCACAATGTTCACTGCAGCTCTATTTACAACAGCCAGGACATGGAAGCAAAATAAGTGTCCATCGACAGATGAATGGATAAAGATGTGGCACATATATGCAGTGAAATATTACTCAGCCATAAAAAGAAATGAAATTGAGTTATTTGTATTGAGGTGGATGGACCTAGAGTCTGTCATACAGAGTGAAGTAACTCAGAAAGAGAAAAACAAATACTGTATGTTAACACATATATATGGAATCTAAACAAACAAAAAAATGGTTCTGCAAACCTAGGGGCAGGACAGGAATAAAGACGCAGACGTAGAGAATGGACTTGAGGACACGGGCAGGGGGAAGGGTAAGCTGGGACAAAGTGAGAGAGTGGCATGGACATATATACACTACCAAATGTAAAACAGATAGCTAGTGGAAGCAGCCGCATAGCACAGGGAGATCAGCTCGGTGCTTTGTAACTACCTAGAGGGGTGGGATAGGGAGGGTGGGAGGGAGACGCAAGAGGGAGGGGATATGGGGATATATGTATACGTATAGCTGATTCACTTTGTTGTACAGCAGAAACTAACACAACATTGTAAAGCAATTATACTCCAATAAAGATGTTAAAAATTAAAAAAAAAAAAAACAGTGGTGGTGGGGGAGAGGATTTCTTCTACTCTAAGCTACTTCATTTACCAGTGCTCTGAAACCCAACACCTCCCTTCTCCTCAGGAACTTTGATTCCTGAATCATCCATCCTTTCTTTACCACTCCCCTCCTACTAGTTCTCTCCTAGCTTATAAACAGACTTGACCTCCTGTCCCATTCTTTCCTTCCTTTTATTCAATATAGCATCATCATCACCATACTCATACTCATAGTAAATACTAATTATTGAGCACTTTCTGAGTTACACATCTACTTGCTTTCAACATCAATTGTATGCAATGTATTTTTATTACTTATTTCCATATTATATCTACGAAAACTGTGGCACGTAAGGAAAAAATGTGCCCAAGGTAACATAACTAGTAAGTGAAAGAACCAGGATCTGAATCCAGATGGTTTGGTTCCAGGGCCAAACTCTTAATCACTGTGCTACACAGCTTCTCATAGAGCTTCTATTAAAAGAGTTGCCTACATTTATCTTTCCCTTGCCTCAACTATTCATTTCTCTATCAACAGCAATTTTTTTCCCTGCCACTTACCTAAAACCTTTTAAAAAGTCCCTAGTATATAGAACAGATAAACAACAAGGTACTACTGTATAGAACAGGGAACTATATTCAATATCCTGTAATAAACCATAATGAAAAAGAATATGAAAAAGAAATATATGCATAACTAAATCACTTTGTTGTACAGCAGAAATTAACACAACATTGTAAATCAACTATACTTCAGTAAGATAAATTTTTTAAAAAGTCCCTAGTAACTACTAACTGTCAAATCCAAAGGTCACATTTTAAGCTTTCTATGTCTCCACCTCTTTGCAAGACTTGATTACACTGAATACTAACTCCATGAACTTTGCTGTCTGGTTCACTTCTTTTTTAAAAAAATATTTATTTATTTATTTATTTGGTTATGCCGGGTCTTAGTTGCGGCAGGCAGGCTTCTTAGTTGAGGCCGCTAGCTCCTTAGTTGTCGCATGCAGGCTCCTTAGTTGTGACATGTGAACTCTTAGCTGTGGCATGCATGTGGGATCTAGTTTCCGGGCCAGGGATGGAACCCGGGCCCCCTGCATTGGGAATGTGGAATCTTAACCACTGTGGCACCAGGGAATTCCATGCTGGGTTCACTTCTGATCTCCATGGTTGCTCTTTCTTAGACCACTTAAGCATTGTCCAAAGGAAATTTATGTGATGATGGAAATGTTTTATATATATGCTATCTAATACGGTAGACACTAACCACATGTGGCTACTGAGCACTAGAAGGGTGGCTAACTTGACTGAATTTTTTTTTTTAATTGATTTATTTATTATTTATTTTTGGCTGTGTTGGGTCTTCATTTCTGTGCAAGGGCTTTCTCTAGTTGCGGCAAGCGGGGGCCACTCTTCATCGCGGTGCGCGGGCCTCTCACTGTCACGGCCTCTCTTGTTGCGGAGCACAGGCTCCAGACGCGCAGGCTCAGTAATTGTGGCTCACGGGCCCAGTTGCTCCGCAGCATGTGGGATCTTCCCAGACCAGGGCTCGAACCCGTGTCCCCTGCATTGGCAGGCAGATTCTCAACCACTGCACCACCAGGGAAGCCCCTGAATTTTTAATTTAATTTAAACAGCCACGTGCAGCCTGTGGCCATCCTACTGAACATCCTACTTCATGCGCTTCTCTTCCTCTGTCTGCCCCTTCTATCTTGTAGAAGAGTTTTGCCCTTGGTCCTCTTCTCAGCTATTCCACTCTCTTCCCAGCAGTATCTCCCTGCTAAGTACTTTCACACCTATATAAACAGCCCGATTTCTTTCCTCAGGAACATATCTCTATCTTCAATTACTCACTTCTTCACCTGCAAGTACCATATGGCACCCAAATGCAACATCTTCAAAACTGAATGTATCACCTCATTGTCAAGTCTACTCCTAGCTCAGGCAGTCCCTACTCAGGTAATGATGCTACGTCTATCCCAGTCCCAAGCCAAATGCAGGTATTCATTTTAGATTACTCCTTTTCCTTCTTGCTTTTTTTACTCCCTCTCAATCTCCTCTCCTCCTCTCGCAAATGCTTATTAAATCTGACCCCTGGCTTCCACTGCCACTGCTCTAAGCCAGAATGCTATATAATGGATCTAACTGAAAGAGTAATGGAGTCTAGTTTTTTGCTTCAAGCAAGATTAAAGTATAACATGGCTGGAAAAATCTTTTATACTTAGAAAAAAAGAACACAAAAAAGTGGCATGATAGGAAACTAAACTGCTTTGTAAGGAAGAAGGGAGAATATTACAATCTCACAATCTGTGCCTAAAGCATCCTTTTAGAAACAAATCCTCTTATTAATATTCCAAATTCTATTGGTAATGAATAAAAATGAAATGGATACCACCTTTAAAATCTTAATTTTTGTTACTGGGTTATCACGTGGTGAAAAGATCAATTGCTCTTTCACTCATTTAACAAAAGTATAATCTTAATTCAAATGTCACTTAGTATTCTCATAAGCTCTGCAGTATACTCCAAAACAACAACAAAAAATTCCCCACATGCAGCAAAGGGCAGGGCCAGGGCAAGTTTCTCATTATGTAGTGGTCAGAATCTCTTAGAAGCCATGTACTTTAACTGACATCTATCAAACCAAACACTAGAGAGCCATCTTTCCCATAAGTGTTTGACTTTTTGCTTCTAGACCACCAAGAACAGAGTAATACATCCTCCACCATGCTCCTGAGGCTCTAGAAGTGCTCCAGCCAATTTCAATGACCTGTGGAACTACCCGCTATTTAAAACATCACTATGAAGGAAGACCAAGAAAAATCAGTATCGGTATTGGTATTTCCACCCTGAGGCTTATAAGAGTACTTTGGCCAGTACAGAATGAAGCCCACACAGTAAAATACGTAATACATTTAAAATAATAATAATAATAGTAATAAGAATATTAGTAATAACCCTTGGATAAATGTAAGTTCAAAAGAAAATGGCCCTGTGGAGTCTGAAATGTACAATTGCTATACCCCGTTTTGAGGAGAACTTTATGTGAGGCCTGTTCCTCAGTGAATTTCAGAGGCTTCGACCTGAAAATGCTGGTATTTCATCTGGAAATATTTTCCAAAACTAGCGCTGTTTCAAGACATCAAGATTCTTCAATTATTATGAAAAATAGCAGATATATTCACTGGTGCCCTGGTCTTTTCAATATCCTTTGTCCTCATCTTGGAGAAAATGATGTCTGATCACGCTCTCTTAAGAATATAACTCCCTAATATTAGCCATGGCACTAATAAGTCCCACAGAACAGATGCATCATTGGTTGCTAAGAACTTCTGATAGTACTTTTGGAATGCCACTTCATAAATGTATATTAGGTTGCATTAACAAATTTCTTTGACTTTTTCAGTTGCCAAAAAGATCTTGATATTATCCTGGGAAAAAAAATCATTTGAATGAAAAATCAAGTGAACCAGGTCAGGATAGGAAGCCTTAGCTCTACCATAATTCAGGTTATAAAAAAGTCTTACAGTTAATTGACCATAAACTCAATGAATCAACAGGTTAAAGCTGAGTCCTCCTAAAATTGAGTCCTTGTCTGGTTACAAGGTGAGTCAGTTGCTTTAAAATAAAACAACTTTTAATATTTCAAAACAGTTAAATATTATCAGAAAAAATAACATTTTAGATTTTAAAAATTTAATCTGATGTCATTTTTACCTTTATTAATTATAAAAAAAATAATTATAATAAGCCAGCAGTAAGTTTTAAAAAATAACAATAATAAGCCAATGGTAACAGCTGTGGCTGCACTAAAGTCTGTAATACTAATTCTGAGGATGACTAAATGATAGAGGATTTAGAAATCACACGACACGATGGGAAAAATCTGAAGGAATTAGAAACCTTCAGTACAGATTTCTTCTTCCCATGTTAGCTTTTACTGTTTCTTCATCCTAAACATACGCTGTCTACTACCATCACATTTAGATCCTACCCAGCTTCAAGGTCCAGTTTAAGTCTCACCTTCTTCAAAGCCTTCCCTCATCCTCCCAGCTAGAAATGATTTCTCCCTACACTGAATTCTCATAGACTCATGTAATACTTCTTATGAATATTCTATTACATTTGCATACATGTTTTCTCTGTAAGATAAATTTCCTGAGAACAAATTAATATTTTATTCAACTTTAGTGATCCTACTGAGTATAGTACAGTGTCTTGCACAGTGGAGACGAAACAAAAGGAACAACATAGCTCAAAGGATAAGAGGATGGCTCTGCTCACTTTTATAGATATGTGTTTATAGATATGTGTGACTTTTGTCAAGGGACTAAAAACATCTAAGCCTCAATCCCTGATCTATAAAGAGAAAAAAATAATGCCTCATATGGTTGTTATAAGGATTAAATGAGACAATCTATGTAAGTGTTTAACACATCTAGTAAATACTTAATGAATGACAGCCACTATTATATTATTACTTTATAATGAATTGTAATATTTTATAATATATTACTTTATAATAAGTCACTTTATAATAAATGTCAAATAAATGAAGAAGACTTAGAATAGGGCAATGACTTCCAGAAGAGCTTTCATTTTTAAAAGATGAGGAAAATCATTTTAATCTGTGTTACTGGTAAGGGCAGAATTCAAAAAAGTATAGATAACAGAGTTGTACTACAACAGAATAGGGTACATTAAAAACTAACTGTTCCCTGACAATGGATGAGTCCAAGCACAGGGTAGATGACCATCTGTCAGGAATACTGATGAAAGAAGTCTGCCCTTTGATTAAAAAGTGAGCAAGGCTTTAAAATTTGTCTAATATTTTTTACATTAAAGAAAATGTTTTGGTTTTTCCTACCGATGTTTATAAAGCTTTATACAACTGCTTTACTCTTCCAATTGTCATCTATAATACAGTTGGTCAGATTTAATTTAGGATAAAGTACTGTGGCAGGCAGAACAGCCACACAAAGATGTCCACATCTTAACCTCAGATGCTGTGAATAGTTACCTTACATGGTAAAAAAGATTCTGCAGATTGGATCAAGTCAAGGGTCCTGAGATGGGGGGGAATTATCCTCGATTATCTGGGTGGACCCAGTGTAATCACAAAATGGTCTTTATAAGAGAAAGAGGGAGGCAGGAGAGTCAGAGAAGATGTGATGATGGAAGCAGGGGTCAGAGAGAGAGAGAGAGGGAGAAAAGAGAGAGGCAGAGACAGAGAGGGGAAGACAGACAGACAGACTTAAAGACACTTTACTTCTGACTTTGAAGATGGAGGAAGCAGCCATAAGCCAAGGAGTGTAGGTAGCCTATAGAAGCTAGAAAAGGGAAGGAAATGAATCCTCTCCACAGAGCTTCCAGAAGGAATGCAGTCCTTCCAAACCCTAATTTTAGGACTTCTGACCTCCAGAGCTGTAAGATAATAAATTTGTGTTGTTTTACCTAGCGATTTCACTATTAGTTATATACCCCAAAGAACTGTGCACCAATGTTCAATGCATCATTAATTCACAATGGCTAAAAGGTGGAAACAACCCAAGTGTCCATAAACAGATGAACGGATAAATAAAATGTGGTACAAACATACAATGGAGTATTATTCAGCTATAGATTGTATAACATAGAAAAACTTGAAAATATGCTAAGCGAACTAAGTCAGACACAAAAGAACAAATACTGTATGATTCCACTTAATATAAAGTATCTAGAATAGGCAAATCCAGAGACATAAGATACACGTCTGTTTTCTTTAATTTGAGCTGACCCACAAGAAGCATATTACTCCTTTTTATTTATTTTAATCAATTCCTTAAAGGTAACTATGTCAAAACTCATTCACTCTACTAATACCCGCAAATCCATTTCATTCAAAATCTTTGAGGCAGTATGAGATAATGAGAGGGAGGGGATATATGTATACATATATAGCTGATTCGCTTCGTTGTACAGCAGAAACTAAGACAATATTGTAAAGCAACTATACTCCAATTAAAAAAAAGAAAAAAGAAAGAAAGGTAATGAAAGGCTCACAGTCTTTGCAATCACAAATTACTAAACAGTTCTGAATTTATTTCCCTTATCTGTAAAATAGGCATAATACTATTTACCTTATAAGAGTATTTTAACAATTATAAAGTATATATAATAAAGCAGCTAGCCGTGCACATATAGTAAGAATTCAACAAATGGTAACTGCTGCTATTATTATTACTATTATCTTTGCCTTCCCCTCCGATGACCGCCTCAACTACTTAAAAGAGAAATAAGAAAAATGGAACAATCTAACATGAATTATTCCTCATTTTCCTTCTCCTTTCCACCTCAATTTTCTGTCATTGTTTGATCTTAGCTTCTTCTCCCCAATATAAAAAAAGGGTATATCTTTTTCCATTTTCAAAGTTAACCCTCCATTCTGTACCTTTGATCCTAACTCTTTCCCCTACCTCAGTTCCGTCAGTTGTTTTTCTTTTATTCCTTTCTCTCTGGTGGTTCCTTCCACCTGGCCTATGAACATACTCAAATTTCCTCAAAGAAATACCACTATGGTACTTTCCTATACCTCCTCTTGAATTACCAAAAACTATCCTGAATCCGTCACCTGCGTATCTGTCTCATCTCTAATGGATTGCTAACTCTTCAAAGACTGAGGGTATCTCATTTATTTGCATTAACATCTTTTAATAACACCAAGTATAGTATTTTACATATAGGACAGGCACAGACTTAAATAAATTAATAAACCTAAGCAACAGATTTTCTGTGAACATATAAGGGCTGTTTGACAAAAGCACATTGTCAGATTTAGCTGCTCAACCTAAATAAATCACTCTGGTCTGAGAAAGGCAAAGAAGTAACGTATCAAATACAATCTTAATTTTATAATACCATTCTCTTAAAATGTCACAAAATCAAAAATTATTTTTTCCTGAAATGTTTAAAATTGTTGTAGTCTACACAAAAGTATTCTGAATCCAGAAAATGTGAAACTTCGGTTTTATTATAATGCTAAGGGTTCTTTCCATTGAAAATTTTTCTTGTTATTCATAAACCAACAAAAACTAAGAACCCATATATTCTTTACAGTTAAACAATCTGCAGGTTTGTTAGTTATATTTTTAAATAAAGATCAATTTATAAGCGAGTAATTATCTGAGTAAACTGTAATTTTATTTTGTTTTATTATTTTTTATTTTTTGGCTGCGCTGAACAGCATGCGGGATCTTAGTTCCCCAACCAGGAATTGAACCTTCGCCCCCTGCAGTGGAAGCACGTAGTCTTAACCACTGGACCACCAGGGAAATCCCAGTAGACTGTAATTTTACATCTAATGTATCAGACATGGTATTTAGTATGCAAACTGGAACTCAAATGTATTTTTATGTTCCTAAGCTAACCAACTGACATCAGTGGGAAATGCTAAGAACACAGTGACAGACCCTTAACATCTGAGAAACTAGACACTCAAGGTTATCCTCAAGTGAATGTAAGTCCATAATATGGAAGTCACGTGTAATTTTATAAAGGCAACAAGTGCTTCAGTCAACATACAGAAAGTGAGTCACCGCGCTCCAGAGTTAGGGTGGCTGATCATCTCATGTTTGATCCAATCTCTCTTATTATTTCATTAGCAGTAATTCTTGTGAAAAAGGGATAAAAATTTTCCCTGTTTGTAAAATCAGCTACCATTGCTGGTGGTGGAAATAAAAACGTCTAAGAAAGCACTAGTTTTCAGCCACAAAATCAGAGTCTTAGAGACATTAAAAAGTAAAATATCTAAATTCATACTGCTTAGCTCTATGGTGAATGAGTCTGCCATGCACTCCATATTATAACAGGGCAAGAAATTCATGGGACTGTTTCAGCAAGTGTTCCAGCTAGAATTTATCTTACATAGCTCTATAAATGGTTTTAGACCCAAATATATATATATAAAGCTTTGCTTAAATTTTCAGTTTTATTTTATTACAGTTCATGGGAGAAACCATATGCAGGGTGTAAACCATATGCAGGGTGTAAATCCTAATCCTGCCTTTATTTCCTGGCTGGTTTTGTGCCTCAATTTCCTATTCCTTGAAATAATACCTAACTTGCAGGGCTGCCATAAGACCTCAAAAATCAGATAATGCATACAGTGCTTAAGATTTTTAAAAACATGTCATCAGGGTTTTATTAAATGTGGTGCTCAATAAATGGTAGCTACTGAAACTTCTATTATAGTAATGGATTCCCAAGGAATCCGATATAGTGTTTTTTTCAGTGTTCTCCAATCATTCTGAGTCTGTTTCTCTTCCCTAAGAAATACATGCCTCTTCTTTGAATCTGAATTCTTTAGGCATGGGTGTCCTGCTCACTCTCTTCTAGTGTCTTAATGGGATCAACTGCCCTATTTCTCTCTGCAAACAAGTCCCACACCTAAGCTAGGTGGCCAAAATACTGGCAGAGGGACTGCTGCTACAAAAAAATGCAAGGCGGAGCCCAAACGGGACAGAAAGGTGACTAGCTGACACTTCAGACAGAATAGAATGCTGCGCTTCCCCTTCACGGGATGTATTTACAGCAGTCTACCTGGCTAGCCTCAGTTGGAGTAACTTAAGACATGTTAAATACAGCAGGAAGCCCCACTGCTCCGTTTCACATAAAGAGGCAGGTATGCTTTAGAGATTAAAAGATTAACAAGTATCTCCAGGTACCAAAAAAGTTTTAACGAAAGATATGTAGGCAGGAAGCTGCTGTATTGGTTCAACTCATCTACTTCAAATTAAAAGGTGTTGTGGCCAGTAGCGGTGGAAAACAAAGACAGTCTCCAAGAGTGACTCTCATTTTTACTATCTCTCATAGTTAGGCATTTTAAAAATCACAAGTCAAAGAGGCAACGCTCTCTGCTAGTAAAAACCTAGTGAAACTATTACTTTCTGGGTATCCCTGCCCATAATTCCCTTCTTAAATGGTTGATAAAGACACATAGTCAAATGTCGAGTATGGGCTGTGGAGACAATCTATCCTTTACGGACTCACCTTCCTCCCACGAGGGCCTCAGTTTCCTCATTTTTATGGTATTAATTTTCTCTTGATACAGGGTTTAATCAAGTGTAAATTTTTTAAAAAAAATTACCAAATAAAAGGATGTATTAGAAACAGGTGTGTGTTTTTATCTACTCACAGTACGATAACTTCAATACAATTTATACTGAATGTGGGTAAGATTTCCCATTTTGATTAACACCTATAACAAGAGCAACTTTTTTGTTACAGCCATTCAACTTTTTTGAATGGCTACTGTGTAGCTGGCACCATGCTTAACACATTTCCTTTAATACTCACAATGACTTATGAAATTTATTATCCCCATTTTATAGGTGAACAAATTAAGTCTTTTTCAAAAAGACTGGGGAAACTGCCTGAAGTCACACAGCTTAGTAAGTGGCTAGTAAGTCATTCCCAGAACTAACTGACCCAAAGGACTAGTCTCTCAACCACTCTGTAGTTTCTCTGACATATGGCAGCAAAAGATGAAACAATCTGCAGAAGAAGTTAGATAATCTTAAATCAATACAATCCCAGTTCCTGCAAATACTAATATTTGACAACTCAATACTCAAATTAGTCTTCATTCACCAAATACAAGTCACAGTTAAATGCGAAGTTTCTTCTTTTAGCTCTATTACATCTAATTAAAAAGCTGGATCTGAGAATGATCTTGTACCTGTGTTGCCATCTCCACTCTCCATAGATGGTTTACTGGGTTCTGACGGATTGTTCATTCTTGAGTCTGCAATAAATCAGAAGAGAATAGGTTTTGAAAACACTGGGGATGTGGTTAGGGAGGCAAAATTGTGGCAAAGGAAAAGGTCAGGAATATTGACTATTGTTACAGTCCTACAGTTCAAGGAGAGATGGTATCAACATTAAAACATTGCAAACTATAATAAAATTTTATCTGAAAGAAATTCAGGATTCCCTTAATTCTGAAGTGATCCACAAATAAATTGTCTTTCTAAAGAACCTTAAGATTCTTCCAAGAGAAATAACAGAAATCTAACCTGCAAAAAAAATTATAATAGAGAGTATAATATAAAAAAGACGAAAAATGTTTTATAATATGAAGCATAAAGTATATTAAATAAACAAAGTTGGGGCGGGGAGGAGGAGAGAAGTACCTCACAAAGTAAAATATGTTATTCCCAAATAAAGTTTCTTTTTTCGTAAGTAAAGATATTCATTAATTGTAACCTAAATAATCTACTGGTAATCTTGATTACAGACTGGACAATACCTCAACCTAACAGAATAAAATGAAAACATGTCTAAGAAAAATATCTCCATATTTACTCCCCACCCCCTCCCCCAAAACAAACTAAACACGTGTCAAAGTGAGACTATATCAAATTCATACCTCAATCATAAACCAGTACAAGTAGCTGGACTACAAGGCATAACAGATACATCTAATAACTGCAAAATTAAATCATAACCACACCCAGCTAAAAATTATACTGCCTTGATATCATAAATGAATGCTTTCATAGTAATACGTTTTCATCAAGCAATATTAAGTATCCTAGAAGATATGCAAGAGCAAAGACAAGAACAAGTCTGCTTTTCTTCTACCTCTTCTAAAGGGTAAAAACTATACATTTAATATGTATCTTATTCTACTTCTCCTGTGAACTCAAACTTAGCATATTTATAATCAAAGAAGTTTACTATCAAGCAAGTTCCACCTTTTCCCTCAATGGGTTAAGAACCATTTAACTGTAATTATTAGCAGAGAATAATACTTAAACTATATATTATATTCAATTTCTTGACTGAAGAGCCCATTTTGTCATCTGCTTAAATGTTTAACTAGAAAATCAAAACAATCATTAGTAGTCCCAACCATGTTGTCCATGGTTACTTTATCCACATGCATAACTGATGAGAGAGAATCAAGAATCCTTCTCTCATAAATTTCATTTCTAACCTGGAAGCTGTGTAATAGCTTTTTAAATACAGCTTTTGAAACAAATGCTTGCCTTATGGGCGTAAGCAGCTCTATCATATATTTGTTTTGTTCTTCACATGTTCAAAGGGTTCAAATTTGTATGTCTGTGGTCATAAATGAGGGTAGTTCTATAACTTCCTTCCCCCTACAGAAAAATTTAAATATCATCTGAAAGCATACTAAGGTTTGAAAGGAACAGGTGTACAGCTTAGTAAACATCAGCTTTCTGAATGACTTAACCAAAATCTTATGAAAGTCAACAAAAACCACAACAAATGTAATAGAATACACCATTAAGCATACATGCTGCTCAATGCTTCCTTTAGAATGTATTTTAAAAGAAAATGGGAAAAAATGATGAAGTAGTTAACATTCATCAGAAGGGTAACAATGTTTTCCACATACCATAAAAACAAAGCTGTAGGCATAATTCTCAACAAGTCATGACCTGTACAACTCGTATCCTGATTTCCACATCTAAAAATTAAAAATTATGTCACAGGTATTCTATGTGAATCTTCTATGCATTTTCTATTAAACTGTCAAGAGTTTAATACACATACACAAAAATAAATAAAACCAAATCCTGATTAACTGTACAACTATGAATGTTGTACATTGGAATGTAATGGAAGAATGTTTAAATGATATTTACTGTGAACTGAAAATTACAGATATAATGTCTAATTCTAAAATATAATGCTAAAAATATTTCAGAAAGGTACTTTCCTTTCCTTTCTTGAGTTCCCAACTTAGTAGATGTAAAAGAATAAATACAAGTAAGTTCTTTTTTTGATATGTGAAGTTTGTTTTTTCTCTCTGGGCACACTGAACTGACTGTATGAGTCTAATACACAGTCTACAGGTTGCTTTTGGATTGAATTCTTGACATCAGTTTGTTATTTTAGTCATTAACCCTTTTAATAGTGATTTTTATCATGCTGTACAAGTATTAGTACTACCCTGGGTTTAGGCCATGCCTTCCAGCTAAAAATTCAAACATTTTCAGAACTATCATTTTATTTTATCCTGAGCTACTGTGATGGTGATGGGGGGCAGCCTCAATTTTTCAAGCAGGAAAAATTACCTACAGGAAAAAGAAATCATCTGTAGCGGTTTTAAAACTAAGATATCAGAGACCTGGAGTTCTTATCACCACCTGGAGAGGTGACCAGAGTAACCCAAAGAGGTTTCAACAATTTTGCATACAAACAGAAAAAACTCAACACAAAATATGGCCACCATGGTCACAGTAAGTGTAAAAACCAAAATGCCTCAATCTATTTTAAATCTTAATCGCCAAAGAGAGTTTATATATTCAAGCCACACATCCCCCTCCCCAAATCTTGTTGTTCTATAGGAAAAACTCTAAAAACAGGTTTTCCAGCACTTAAAAATTGTTTCCTGAAGAACAGAAGTTGATTTTTTAAAAATAAAAAAGGCTAGTATTAGCCAAAATTTGAAAACAGTTAACAGTTTCTAAAATCTGGAAATTGATCAACAGTCCTATTGCAGTAACCATTCCAATTACCTTCTGCATTAGCATTTATGGGAACAACTATGCACTATGGCTCCATCTTATTTTTCACTAGGCATTTTTTATATAAGACATTCACATTCGGTATGCAAAACTTTTTTTATTAATATGTACATATTATTTAGGTACACTTTATACCGTCTTTCAGATTTAGACTGTTTTTAGAACTACATGAAATGCTCTCAATAGAAATTTCCAAAAAGCAAAAATGTCCTCCATTCAAGTTGAACTCTAAATCCACACTATTTACTGAAAATATCCTCTGAACCAGAAGAGCTAGTGGTAGGGAGGGACCTACTGCAAATTCAAGCAGGCTTGTGCTTTGCAAATGCTTTCCTCCTTCCCAGCTCAATCCACTTCTCCCCCCTCCCCCGAGTTGGTTGCATATGCGATTAAGCATTTATGCATAGTCAACTCCACACACGCTATTTCCATATTAAAGCTTATAAGAAAGAACCGTGCTGGTACCCACCTAGAACATAGTCACTGCAGTCCAGCATTGCTGTGAAATCTTCTAGCGGTTCAGACAGTCCAAAGCAAGGAAGAAAACAGGTAGCGGTACGGGGTAGGGGAAAGAAGGTACTATTATTTCTAACAAATCTACACTATACTCTTAAAAGAACAAGGGTGGGAGGTGGAAAGTGGATTGGGGGAGAAGCGAAATACAACTTCAGTTACACCATAGCAATCTTCAACTGAATAAGGAAACTTCAGTTGCTCAGAGGAGTTTTAGTCTCTCCTACCAGCTAGGACTGACATTGTCAAGGCAACTGAAGCATGAAAAGTTCCTCTTTTTGTAATAAAATAGAAACAAAGATTGCAGCTGGCAGTTTCCATAATGAAGCTTAATCAGTATGCGCGTGATTAGGGCCTTATGCAAATCTCTCCTCGTTAGCACAGCAGCCAGTACTTTGAAGTCCACGAACAATTCATTTACAGAATACACTGAAAGCACCCCCTGCATAATTTAAATCATTGCATAAATATTTATCAGTCCATTTGCATATTAATTGGCAGTGCATGAAGGGAAAAATTATCTCCTGAGTGCCAGCATAATAATTAGGAGGATAAAATGAGATTTCTTCCAATGGCCTGGCTTCTTGGACCTAACTTGAGATAGTACCGGGGGAGAAGGGAGGGACAGGAGACAGAGTTCTGTTAAAATGCCACTGAAATGACACGTACAAATTAGAAACAACTCTACAGACTTAAGCACCTTTAATCTTATTCCTGCTGGCAACAATGACTTCAGTAATAAGGGGATTTGCAAAAAGCTTTCTACACAATCCAAATAATCCCAAGGAAACAATTAGCAAGGTAGAAGCAGAACATAGGGCTGTCAAGATGGTGCTAGCCTACTGATAGAGAATTTTCCAAATATTAACATACACTGTCAGGTGAAAGTCTACTTTAAAACGAGGCACCAGTATAAATCCAGAAGCAGTGCAGGATCTATAAAATTATCTTCCAGAGTATGAAAATTCATTATCTACAAATCCTTTTATACTACCAAATTAACCAAATAGATTAGTTGAATGCCACATATCATATAATATCCTTCCCCCATCAAAATCAATCTAAAGTGTATGACAGTCTGTTATTTACAATATCAATCATCAAAAAATGGGTCATGTAAATTGTAGAATTAGTATTTTCAAGTAAATTTCACTTAATGTATATGAATCTATAGACTTAGAATACTTACAAAAGAATATATTTATTTAAAGTGAATTTACAAGGTAAAACATCAACCCCAAATTTTTTAGGCATTACCATATGACAACATTCCAATGTTATCATCATAGACAATTCAGAAGATTTATAAAAACCCATGAAATAAGCATTATTACCCCCCTTTTAAAATAAGGAAACTGAGGCACAGAGAGCTGAAGTACTTTATCTAATGTCACACTAATAATCTGGAGTCAGAATTTAAAACCAGATTTTGCTGACATTAAAATTTGAGCTCTTGGCTACTATTATACCTATGGACAAGTTATACAGTTAAGGAACTGGTAGGCATGGGGGGCTTGAATCAAGCAGCAGACTAAAATAGCTTACTTTCAGTGTAGTAAGGAAGCCAATAATTGGCGACAACAATTTTGCGTTTAAAAGTCAAGTGTGTATGGATACAAAGAAGAGTGCACTAGACTTGAGAGTTCTCAAGGGTTTTATTCCATTAACAATTGCTTTTATTTAAAACTAATCTTCAAGCATGCCAAGTGTCTGATTTTTTAAAATATGTATGTACCTTTTCCCAACATTAAGGATGAAATTAAATTCAACATGCATATGAGGAAATGAAAGACAACACTTCTATAAGGGACCTTCAAAAGATTTCCCTGCAAGTCAATAACTTTGCTAGGAACAGAACCAAAAACCTTTCTTAACTTTTAGATCAGCACTCTATTTATACTGTTAGTTTTTCTATGTTTTACAGAACCACAAAATCCATATAAGGAGAGGGTTTGGGGGAGAAATTTAACAATGACGTGTATTACCCATGAGACTTTCCCTCTTTGAACCTTCCTTTTCTCATCTGTAAAATGATACTATCTTTTTCATGAGGTTGCTGTGAGGATCAATGTGCTTGTGCTTCTCAGACTAGACCTTGGACTGCAGCATGAGGTAGCTGTGCCAGGGAAGACATCAAGACACACGATAAACATGGTGCATCCTTTTAAGAACATTGATTTTATTCAATAATGAATCATAACACTTTTTAGTAAAACAATCAAGAATATATTATGGAACAGAATACAAAATTCAAATGAGTTTTTAAGGTAGAATGTATTGGATTATACAGCTTCTACTTGGTGGGAAAATATGAGAAGAAATGATGAATGTGAATAAATGTTTCTTTCCTTCCTCTTCTGCCTTCATAAAATTTTACATTTATTGCCTGCATTTATCATAGAATCTCTCTGCATCTTACCATCTACCTTTTCGTACTGCATGCAGTAATACCTCTAAACTACCTTTCTTATGCCAATTAGGTCTTTCATACATGAGTTAAGGATGACTTATAGCGACAGCCAGACAATCACTGCCAACTAAGGAGTATTTGCTGGAAGGTACCTTGCAGGGCAGGACTTCAGTAGTATAATAATCCTCCTCCCCCTCAAGCCAAGAGAGTCCCACAGGGTCTCTGCACGGCAGGCCTATATAGCTCACCACCTCACATAGGTTACTATGCAAAGTGTGACCTCCTTCCCCTCTGCTGCACAACTCACTATCTTCACTGCAGGAAGAGGGAGAGGGGCAAAAGAAGGAGGCAGCTCTGAGATGCAGCTATCCAGAGGGACAGGAAGCTGACTCGGTCACAATGGTGGGGGTGAGAAAACTCCCCTCCTGCCACTCTTGATCTAGATACTTTGCGCATTCTAGAAGGCAGGCTTAAATACTAGAAGTTTGTCCAGGCCTTCTACAGTTGGACTGGGAGAGGGATGGCCACCATTTCTCACCTACAGTCCCTTAACCGTGGAACAGCTGATCTGAAAGAGGGAAAGAGCTTTTCCCACAAAGTCTCAAATGTTCACCTCATTTGGTCCTCTGTCTGAAATACCAGATTAAAACTGAACCTGAAAAGAATACCTTTTTTAAAAAGGAAAACCATTTCTGGGAAGTTTGTAGGATTGTTATTCACACTTCAGCATGAATTAATCCAATTAAACTGCTTTCCTTTAAGACCTAGTTTAGGAGTTGATTAGTGAGGTAATGGTTGTTTCCATGGGAAAAGAAGCCAATAAACTCTTTTTTTAAAAAAAAATTTACTTTTTTTTGAAGTATGGTTGATTTACAGTGTTTCAGATGTACAGCAAAATGATTCAGATATATATATATCTTTTTCAGATTCTTTTCCGTTAAAGGTTATTACAAGACATTGATTATAGTTCCCTGTGCTATACAGTATATCCTTGTTGTTTACCTATTTTATACATAGTAGTGTGTATATGACAATCCCAAATTTCCAATTTATCTCCCTCCCCCATCTCCCTTGGTAACCATAAGTTTGTTTTCTATGTCTGTGAGTCTATTTCTGTTTTGTAAATAAGTTCATCTATAGAATTTTTTAAGTTTCCACATATAAATGATATATGATATTTGTCTTTCTCTGTCTGATTTACTTCACTTAATGTGATAATCTCTAGGTCCATCCATGTTGCTACAGATGGCATTATTTCATTCTTTTTAATGGCTGAGTAATATACCACTGTGTATATATATCACATCTTCTTTATCTATTCATCTGCTGATGGACACTTAGGTTGCTTCCAGGTCTTGGCTACTGTAAACAGTGCTGCTATGAACGTTGAGGTGCACGTACCTTTTTGAGTTAAGAGTTTTCTCCGGATATATGCCCAGGAATGGGATTGCAGGATCATATGGTAACCCTATTTTTAGTTCTGAAAGGAATCTCCATACTTTTCCCCATAATGGCTGTACCAATTTACACTCCCACCAACAGTGTAGGAGGGTTCCTTTTTCTCCACACCCTCTCCAGCATTGATTATTTGTAGACTTATTTCTGATGGCCATTTTGACTGGCATATGTGAATGATGCCCCCTAAGGCTGCAATACAGGGATTTCAGTGCTTTAAAAAAAAAAAAAAAAAACCAAAATGGAATGTCTATCATTTACTAAAAATTTAGATGGGCAAATACCAAGAAAGAATTTACTTTATCAATTTGGCTATTAAGCACTGTCAAATAACAAGAGATCTGAAGGATAATCTTATTTCATAAAAAGTAAACTGAGGCCTAGAGAATGACTCTTAGGTGACACAGCTATTAAGTAGCAGAGAAAGTGGGGGTGGGGGGTATATAATAAGAAAGTATGAGAGGAAAATAAGTATAATGAAATGTGCTGAAACTCTTACCACATGACACAGAGATCTGTAGTTGTTGGTCAATTAAAAAGGCCAACTTAAATATAAAACCATTTATACATACCTTATACATTTCATTTTAACACAAAGCACAAAAATATACATTCATTCACCAACCTTTTGATGTTGGACTAAAGCCTTTGCTTTAAGTTTGGATCCACTAATTTGAATTTCCTCTTCTTTCTAGGATAAATCATGCCCTTAATACACACTCTAATATTTCCAGTTTCAATTTCTTTAGCTTTGTTTTTCAAGCTTATCACATTTTCACATTTTACGTATGTGTATAAAATAAATATTAAAAACTCAAGAAAAATTTCATGAAACAATGCTCCTTCCTAGGTGTAATGCACTCTGATATGTTCTAATATATTTCTTTTTTTTTTTTTAATTGATTTAAACCTACTAAAGTGATTCCATGACCCATGGACTGAAAAACTGCTTAAAAGACACGTGAAGCAATCTGAGTACAGAATCTTTTTCCTTCTTACTTACTTTTTTGTTTTTTAAAGAATAATTTATCCCTGATATTTTACAGCTCCCTTGGTCACATCTAATTCAGCAGTATTTTTTTTTACTTATTACCCTTTATCAAATCTTTTCAAAGCATTCAACTTAAGTTTTCACAGAAACATCACTTCTCTTTCCCTTGATTTATATAATAATTATTTAAGTTGTGTGATTAAAATAAGTATAAACCAGCATGAAAAGGCTTGAGAGCACAAACGTGTAAATGACTCCTGATACCCATACAACTCCAGCAGCAGCAGCAAATATGCACAGACATACTAATGAGTAAGCATTCAGCATGCTGTAGTGGAATCATCAGTATGTTTCAAGCAAAAATTCTCATGGCATCAGTTAATTGGATCAGTCATTTAAGAGGTGGTTTGTTAAGAAAGCTACCACACTAGAAAGCAGCTAGTATTAAGTGGCTCATGCTCTGGTGTCTTCCTTAACCTGTGCTATCTTATTTTTCTACAGCCATGCCATAGCTCTTTTCCTGCTCAGTCCAACACTCTGGCATCTTTTCAGTAAACATAGCAACATTACAAAATCCAATCCTGAATTGCTTAGCTGTAAAAGCTTAAATCTTGTGTAGCTCTACTAAAGTTTTACCATTACACTAAACTTTTCTGTCTAGTCTATCTTATCATCCTGTTTCTTTACTTCTATAACTGTCTTTTATTTGTTCTAATGTAAAGAGTTTTGCAAAGTCATTTATTTCATGTATGAACACATTCAACAAGTATTTACTAAGTGCTGCCAGACACCAGGATAGGAATTGGGCCTACAACGCTGAGCCACAGAATGCTTACAATTCAATAGTAGACAGAAATATTAAGCAATCATCTAAATACAGAATTACAAAGTGTGAAAATTCCATGGAAGAAAAGATCAGGTGACAACACGGCTTTAACACAGGCCTATAATTTGGCTTGACATCCTTGGCTACTATTAGAGTTCTCTAACTTTAAGAAATGGAATGTGACTTTTTCTCTGATTCCATTTACTAAAACCATGAAAAACAGGCTTTGTTTTATTTAAAACCACATGCTGCTTTGTTTATTGTCATTCATCCTTTGAACTACTTTGTTTCACTTCTGATATTGGTAATTTGTGCCTTCTCTCTTTTTATCTCTCTCTTACTCCCAGGTTTCATAAATTTGTGTGAAAATACAGGTAACAAGTATCCCAAAGTTCTACATGAGATACGAAATCTAAAGATATACTCCTTCACTAAACTAATTAAAATGTTCTTCAGACTAATCAGATGTTATTAATATCTCTTACTATTAACAGTACAGTGGCAGTCATTCCATAAACATTTACTAACTCTCAATCTGTCTGAAATACCGTTCCCTCCCTATATCAACTAGTGAAAAGTCTATCTAGCCTATAAAGACAGGCTCAAAAGTTATGACCACAGATCTTCATTCCCCTCACTGTTAAGTAACTATTTGTTTCCCTGAAATCCTATAGCAATGATAATATCCCTCTCTTTTGTTTTTAACTTTCTACTTTGAAATAGTTAGAAATTCATAGGAATTTATAGACAGGTCTCACGCACTCTTCATCCAGTTTCCCCCACTGGTTACATCTTATATAACTAACAGTACAGTACAACTAACAGTACAAATCCAGGAAACTGGTATAGAGCATATGTAAAGTTCTATGTTATTTTACTGTCACGTGTGTAGATTCATGTAACCACCACTGCAATCAAAATACAGAACTATTTTGTCACAAAGAATTCCCTGCTGCTACCCCACTATAGGCATATCCACTCCTCTCCCTCTGGCTATTCCTAATCCTTGACAATCACTCATCTGCCATCCATTTTTATAATTTTGTCATTTGGGGATTATACAAATGGAATCATACAGTATATGACCATTTGAGGTTGGCATTTTTTACTCACCATAATGCCCTTAAGACCCCTCCAAGTTATTCTGTATATCAACAGTTTATTCCTTTTCATTGCTGAACAGAGTAGTGCATGGTATGGATGTACCATAGTTTGTCTAACCATTCACCAATTAAGGGACTTTTTGGTTGCTTCCAGTTTGGGGTCATTACAAATAAAGCTGCTATAAACATTCATAAATGGCATGTACATAGGATCACAAGCTCCACCCTGGGAGAAAGTATTTGCAAAAGACGTATCTGACTCTCATCTATAATATACAAAGCACATTCACGTACATATTTTTATGTGGACATAAATTTTTTTTTCTCTGGGATAAATGCACAGAAGTGAGATTGCTTGGTCATATGACAAGTATATATTTAGTTTTAAAGAAAATTCCAAATATTTTCCAGAATGGCTGTACCATTTGACATTCTCAAAACAATGTATGAGAAATCCAGTTTTTCTAAATCTACACCAGCATTTGGTAGTGTCATAACCTTTTATTTTAGCTGTTTTAATAGGTATGCAGTGATATCTCATGGTGGTCTTAATCTGCATTTCCTCAATGGCTTATGGACCATCTTTTTATATGCTTATTTACCATTCATATATCCTCTTCAGTGACATGTCTATTCTTTCTTGAATTTTTTTAGAAATGCAAAAATCTCTCTCTTTTTTTTTTTGGCTGCACCACGTGGCTTGTGGGATTTTAGTTCCCTGACCAGGAATTGAACCCAGGCCCTCGGCAGTGAGAGCATGGAGTCCTAACCACTGGACCTCCAGGGAATTCCACCCAAATCTCTATTTTCTAATGGATTGGTTTTTTTCGGGTTCAGTTTTGAGAGTTCTTCATACACTGTAGATAATAATCTTTTATCAGATATGTGCTTTGCAAATGTTTTTCCTCATTGTGGAGCTTGACTCTTCATCCTTTTAGCAGAGTTTTGCACACAGAAAAACTTTTTAATTTTGATAAAGTCCAGTTTATCAATTTTTTTCTTTTATGGACTGTGCTCCTGGTGTCATGATTAAGCACTTTTCACCAAGCCCTACATCCTGAAAATTTTCTTCTGTTTTTATCCTAGTGTGAGGTTTAGGTTAAAGGTTCTTCCCCCACCCCTCCCCAAATCATTTGTCAAAAAGACTATTCTTCCTCCACTGAATTGCTTTTGTACTTTAGTCACAAATCCATTGGCTGTACTTGTGTCGATATTTCTGGGTTTTCTATTCTATTCCATTGATCAATGTGTCAATGCCTCTACTGATAAAGCCCTGAGGTTTAATTCCTACAGCTATATAAAAAGTCTTGAAATTAAAGACTGATTCTTCCCCTTTTATTTTTCTTTTTCAAAATTTTGTTAGCTATTCTAATTAGCCTGCATTCCTGTATTAATTTGAGAATAATCTTATCTATTAAAATCTTAACAGAATTAACAGATAGATGCTACTATATATAAAATAGATAAGGAACAAGGACAATACCTTGTAATAAACTATAATGGAAAAGAATCTAAAAAAGAATACATATATATATATCACTTTGCTGTACACCCAAAACTAACAACATTGTACACAGTATTTCAATCAAAAAAACAAAAGAATCTTAGGGGCATTTTGAGAGGAACTGCATTAAACCTGTATATCAGTTGGGGAAGAATTTATCTTTCCTATGTTGAATCTCCTAATCCATGAACACAGTACATCTCTCCATTTCCGTATATCTTCCTTGATTTCTCCCATCAGCATTTTGTAGTTTTCAGCATAAAAGTCCTGAACATGTTCTGTTGGATCTAAAATTAAGTATTTTTTTTTTTTAGTCATTCTTTTAGGGTAAGGCTGCTAGAAACAAATTCTCTTTGTTTTCCTCCATCTAAGAATGTCTTGATTTCTCCTTCATTCCTGAAGAATATTTTTCCCAGATATAGAATTTGAGGTTTGGAGCACTTTCTGTACTTGAAAAATGTTACCCCGCTGTCTCCCAGCCTCCATGGTTTCTGATAAGAAATCCATTATCATTGGAATGTTTTTTCCCCATACGTAAGGTGTCATTTCTCTCTCACTATTTTCAAGATTGTTCCTTTGTCTTTAAGTTTACGTAAGTTTTATGATGTGTCTTACAGATTTCTTCAGGTTTATCTTGTTTGGAATTTGCTCAGCTTCTTGGACGTGTAGGTTGATGTCTTCTACCAAGTTTGGCAAGTTTTCATCCATTATTTCAAGTACTTCTTGGCCCTGCCTGCTTTCCCCTCGCCTTCTCTTACTCTTGTTGTAGTCTTTTTTTTGTCATAATCCTGTAGGTACCTGAGGCTCTGTTCATTTATTTGTTCAATTTCTCCTTCTTGTTCAGATTGGGTAATTTCTACTGTTCTATCTTACAGATCACTCTGTCCCCTCCATTCTGCTGTAAGCCTACCCAGTGAGTTTTTTATTTCAGTTACTATGGTTTTCAATTCTAAAATTTCCATTTAGTTCTTTTTTTTTAATATAAATTTATTTATTTATTTTTTGGCTGTGTTGGGTTTTCATTGCTGTGTGCAGGCTTTCTCTGGTTGCGGCGAGCAGTGGCTACTCTTCCTTGTGGTGCACGGGCTTCTCATTGGGCAGCTTCTCTTGTTGCGGGGCACGGGCTCTAGGATGCGTGGGCTTCAGTAGTTGTGGCTCACGGGCTCTAGAGTGCAGGCTCAGTAGTTGTGGTGCGCGGGCTTAGCTGCTCTGTGGCATGTGGGATCTTCCCGGACCAGGGATCAAACCTGTGTCCCCCTGCATTGGCAGGCAGATTCTTAACCACTGCGCCACCAAGGAAGTTCCTCCGTTTAGTTCTTTATATTTTCTGTTTCTTTAATGAGGCTTTCTGCTTTTTCACTGAGACTTTATATTTTATTTTTTCTCTCCTTTTACTGCTTTGGTGAAGAAATTAGTAGTGGAAGTGCTTTTAAAAAATTATGGGAATATGTGAAAAAGAAACAGAAACCAGCCTGAAATGTCTCCCATGGACAGACTTTTGGACAATTTGAACAAAGTAAATAAAAATAATAATGAATTATAACCATTACTCATAGGAATTCATGAGTCCATGCTGATATAAATAAATAAACAGGGAGAAGAGAACGTTCTTCCTTACAGTAGAATGTCAAGAAAATTAACATTTGGAAACCATCATAGCAGTAAGTCCAGTCAAGAAACAACTGATACTAAATCTAGTGGGCAAAAATTTGATGACAAAAATTTACAGTTTGCCCACAAAATATATATTAATTACAAAGGGAAGAAGTGTAACTTGCAGTAAAGAAGCTTGGTAAACATCACCTTAATCGAGTGATCAAAGTTAATATCACTAGTCAGGGGATAAATCAAAATTGTGCAACCCCCCCCCCCAAAATGAGAACACAACTTCACTTCTGTGATATTCCTGCCACAGACACATAACCTGAGGAAGTATCACATAGCCCCAATTCAAACACATTCCACAAAATGTATTCTTCCAAAGTGTCACAGTGCTGAAAATCAAGGAAAGACTAAGAAACTATTCCAGATAAAAGAATACTAAAGAGACAACATGACAACTAAATGCAATGCATGATCCTGGATTGGATTCTTTTGCTATGAAGGGCATTTCTGAGATAACAAGAAAAATTTGAATATGGTTATGGATTAGTTGATAGTAATGTATTATTGTAAATTTCTTGAGTTTATGTTTGTATCATGACTATGTAGAAGAATGTCCTTATTTGTAGGAATTATACACTGAAGTATTTGGAAGTGATGGATCATCAAGTCTGAGACCTACTCTCAAAAGGTTCAGGGAAAAAGTTACTTGTACTATTGTGCAACTTTTCTAAAAGTCTAAAATAATTTTAAAAGAAAGATTTAGCAAAGAAAAAAGGGAAAAAGAAAAGAGGTCAACAAACTACCATACACTGTTTTATTATCCTAGTAGAGTCTTGCTCTCCCCACTCCTCAGAAATCTCTGATCAAAAGATGCGTATTAACACTGGCAACACTATAATTCTTACAGAATTGTGAAATGTATAGATAACCTAGCATCAGGGTGCACTTGAAACCAATTAAACAGTATTCTGATGGACATCTCAAAATATGAAGGAGTCTACATTCTAAAGCTCTACATTGAATTAATGGAAGTTCAGTAAAATTTATACTCAGATCTAAGCACTGAGTACTGAACAACTTTCCACAGTTGGTGTCGTATCACTTATTTATTATCCAAAGAAAGAAAGAGCTTGAAATCCATTACAACCAAAAACTCTATTAAATATTTTAGAAACTCAGTTAATTTTAAATAAAATCTACCCAGGCATATGAAAATATTAGAAAATGCATTTTAAATGTGGTATCATAGATATATTGTCATGTTCTTTTAAAACTACTATTTTAGGGGCACTACAATGTGTTATGTCTAAACTTCCTACTTAGGAGACCCTGAGCAAAGGATGTCACATCTGTTATGGGTTGAACTGTGTCTCGCCCAAGATGTTAAAGGCGAATACCCAGGATCTGTGAATGTGACCTTATTTGGAAATAGGGTCTTCAGAGATGATCAAGTTAAGATGAGGTCATTAGGATGAGCCCCAGTCCAATACTATTGCTGTCCTTACAAAAAAGGAAAATTTGAACACAGAGACAGATACATACAGAGGGCAGACAAGAAGAGAGGCATGGAACAGATTCTCCTTCACAACCTTTAGAAGGAACCAACATTGCCAACACCTTAATCTTGAATTTTTAGCCTCCAGAACTATGAAACAATAAATTGCCGTTGTTTAAGCCACCTGGTTTGTGGTACTTTGTTACAGCATCCCTAGGAAACTTAACACAACATTTGAACCTTAATTTTCTCATTTGAAAAATGGGAATGATTATGCTATCTCCCAAGGCTGTTCTTAAAATTAAAATGAGAATATTAGTTATTTTGAAAATAATCAGGAATTATAAAAATAACTGTATTATTCTAATATCTTGATAAATATTCAATAAATACTACTCAAGATTTTTCTCCTGTTATAACAAGAAATTTTAAGTGATGCTTTTGAACATTTCCATGTTTTTTAACTGAGTTTTAATCCATAGGCCAGAAAATTATCTTTACTGTACATGGTAAGAACAGTTTTATTAATGTTTGAATTAGCTGAACATGGCTGAAGTAGAATTTGGTTTCCTTTTTCTTCTTTTTTCTCATGTTTTAATCTTTAAATAACATTTCTTAAGAAGTATGAGTTTTCTCTTTTGAAAACTTTTTTAAAACTTTTTTAAAAACTTTTTTTTTTGAGATATGATTGACATACAAAAAGCCATACATATTTAATGTATACAACTTTAATGTATACAAACTAGATAAGTTTGGAGATAAATATACATCTGTGAGACTACAACTAAAGCCATAAACTTATTCATCACCTTTAAAAGTTTCCTTTGTGTCCCCCGCCCCGTTTTTTAATTAAAAAATTTTTTGTGTGGGGCAAGAGCACGTAACTAAGATCTACCCTCTTAGCAAATTTTAAAATATATAATACAGTACTGTTAACTATAGTCTTCTGAAAACTTAAAATCTAACTACCCGCCCCCCGCCCCAAGAAAAAAAAACCACTGATGCCCCTCTGGCCACATAAGCACTATACAGCAATCCCAGGCAGTTGTGATTCAGAGCACTGGAAACAATCAACAGCATGATTGTTTGGCCAAAAGTGGAGGACAAAAGAATATGAAGGGTTTAACAAGTTGACAATCCAAACAAAAAGCAAGACATAAATTTGTGCATAATGCTTTCTTCTCTTTGCTCTACTTCCTGTACCGTTGTACTTTTCCATATATTAAAAATGAAAGCATGCATGTAGATGTGTATAGCATATGCCCAACAGAGTAGGAATTCAATAAATGTTTGCTGCCCCAGCCCTACTTCACCTCCTTCCCTTCTACTCAGAGGATGATGAGTAGTTTCAAGTAATACTTAGGGTAGTTAATAACTTTGTAATCTCATCATAATGTCACTGTATCAATAAATTTCATACCACCTTCACAAGCTCCAGTTAGTTAGAAAGAATTTAACTAAAAAAATAAAATTTGTCAATGTATCTCACCTTTTATAAAGCTCTAACACATGACCATCTAGAACAGAAAGGTACCAGAAAATCTACTTTACATTATTTCTCATTTTGAATAGTAGAGATTAAAATGCACATAAATTACAATTCTTTGGTATAAGATCTCCACATTACCAGGAATAAAACAGTTATGTGACATGGGTTACTAAAAAATGTACTTTTTTATATCTCACTGTCTACATTCTGTGCATCCCCACCCTCTTTAGGCCAGGCAGGTCGTGGTGGTAATTTAATGAAAGATCCCTGGGGAAAGGTGAATTTCAAGGGATAAGTCAGTTTTTAAGGCAAAGATTCTCCTGGTTTGGGAAAACTCAGGTACTCAAGGTATTTTACTAAAGAAGAGGAATTTTCTTTATACTTTCATCATTACATCTTCATTTAAGATAATCAGCTTTTGTTTATCCCAAAGCCAACCAGACACTTG
Source organism: Balaenoptera musculus (assembly GCF_009873245.2). Taxonomy (NCBI): domain Eukaryota; kingdom Metazoa; phylum Chordata; class Mammalia; order Artiodactyla; family Balaenopteridae; genus Balaenoptera; species Balaenoptera musculus. Next base: position 123,336,975 of record NC_045785.1, on the reverse strand, counting down.
AAATGTCTTAATTTCTGACTAATACTCTTTGCTGTAACATCAAAATTTTTTCATTAAGGGTGTCAACTAATTTTGAAAGGTCTGTTTTAAAAATATTTTAGGAAAATAATCATTGTTTGATGATCAACTATAATAAGTAAAAACACTGGAGAGACAAATGTTCAGTCTCACTAAATATACCTCTAGACTTGCTCAAAGTAGTTTAGTTTAAACATGTATTTATAATATACAAATATTATATACTTTTTGAGGGGGTATAAAAGTTACACCTTGAAATTACATTATAAAATAGCTAATATGATTTCTATAGCTAAAATCATTACAGAGGAAGACACGGTTTTATGGTTTCTCTTCACTACCTCAGTATGTCTCTAAAGTGCTCAGATTTTTGAATGGGTGAATTAAGAGAGGAAATAATTCCATAATCAGTATCAGTTAACAAGGGATAGGTTGGATTTACGATTAAATTTTAATTCCAAAAATAAACAGACTGCATAGTTTAGTAATAGGCTTTGACATCAGAGAAAACTGTGTTTAAACTCCAGTTCTAGAATTCTAAAATTCTAAACTATGTGACCCTTCCTAAGCCTCAGTTTCCTCATCTGTAAAACAGGTACAACCATACTCCCAAGGGTTCTCCTCAGATTTGAACAAAATGTATCCAAAAGCTTCAATGGCCCCTAGTAGTTAATTAATGGTTGTTAATATTATTGTTAATAGATAAAATATTTTACGTAGAATAAATAAAACCATTTCTTCTTTGCTGTTGCTACAGGAACATATTCAGTTACACAAAAGGAAAATCCATATGAAATGTCACTATGGTTTGTTTATTCCCTTAGGCATGTTAATTTATATTTAAGGTACTTAAAAAAATGAGAATTTTAAAAAGGCATGAGACTAGGAGTCTAGATTCTGATCTCAGCTCTACACTGGCTAAGGAAGTACTGAACTTCCTTAAACAAGTTCCTTCATCATTGGTAAAATGTAGGTTATAATATTTTGATTATAGATTAATTTTATAAAACTATTATTTACAAAGAACTTCTATTAAACTACCACATAGGAATTATTGCTAATGTTATATTGTCACGATAAAGATGATACTTAACATGTACCCTATTTGCATTAATTTCACAACTTTTTCAAAAGAAACCAGAGCCTAATCTAAGTATTAGGGCAATCCTAAACTATTTTCCATTGAGGGCTAGGGCACAGGCATTCTAAGCATAACTCAATTATATCAATAAATATCAAACAAATTTCAGAGTTAAAAATGAAATATATATATTTAAGTCATTTTTATAGTCATTCCACAAAATTAAAGGCAATCATCATAACACCTGGATTTATCAGAGGCCACTAAATTAATAGCTTTTATTAGCAGAAAATATTTACCAGGTATAGAAAGACTGCATTCTTTCTTTGAATTGATTCATTGAAAACTGAGAGTAGTTTGGTAATTAAAAAGGCAGGAAAGCTCTTCTTACTTTTCCAGTCTATGAATACAAAAAGAGAAAAAGGCAAGACTGAGTAAGTTGTATAAAATAACCTAACACTTTAAGTGGGAACAATTACAAACGGTGGAGAACGCTGGATTACCCATCAAGGTATGGTTAGCTGCCTAAACATAAAGTGATTAGAGGCAGGCAGCTCTCTTGTGTCTACTTCCTCATCTACAAAATGGAGTTACTAGCACCTGCCCTTACTTCAGAAACGTGGAGGTAAATCAGAAAGTTCTTGGAACATGTATTATAAGGGGGTGGTCTTTCATGAAGCTAGATAAAAAAGCCTACTTAGTATTTTCTTTAAAGGGTATATTTCATTAACTTAACAAAAGACCCCAAAATCCAACACTAACCTCCCTCCAAATTTACAAGTATCTATTTCAACTGGCTATACCCACACACATAGATGATAGACAGAAATGAATATAGATTGCTATCACTGTATTCTGGAAAAAGGTGCAAGATTACATTTTGTCTTTGAAAAATGAGAAAGAGCAATACTTGGCACACACAGGTGTGTAAATTTACCATCACTGGTTGACCATGACATTCTTTGCCATGAGGCCTCAGAACCCTAATAGTAGGTTCAAGCAGCCAGCCTTAACAGATGAAGAGGAGATGGTACATGCACTGACTCTTATTTGCCAACTACCTCTACTACATAGCTTTGTTTGAATTAGTACAACTAATCAGTAATTGGTATAAATTAGTATAACTGATCGAGTAGTATAACATTAATGAAAACCATCTAAGTTTTATATAACTGTACTCAGTACTCATGTTAACTAGATCATATAATTTTTTTTCTATACATACTGTGATGTTCCTAACTACTTCATGAAACTTTGAACCAAAGCTTAGTTAAGTTCAATGGTGCAAACAAAATCAAATATGTAAATAGTTGAAACTACCTTCTTAAAAAGGAGTTATTTTTGTGAGAGAAGGGGCTTATGGTAGCTCATAATACTTGAAAATAGAGATCAACATTAAAATTCTGCCACCATTCTCCAACAGTGGTCAGAAATTTACTAAGACATTTTATTATGTTATACAACTGAAAAGAAACAGAATTTTTTCTCTCTCTTGAAAAAAAAGTCTGATCTATATGTACTTTAACTTCTTTAAAAGAATTTTAAAATTGTTAAGTTGTAAGAGGATATACCTAAAACAAAAAGCAAAACAAAACAGAAACACATGGACAACTAAATACACAAAACAAATATAAACTTCAGCACACCCACCAAACTCCTCCAGAGCAGGAACTATAATGAATAAGGAAAACCCACCTACCCTTCCTCCTTTAGACCAATGTGATGGTTACAAACTGACAAGCTCTTTCTGGCTGTCCACTGGCACATCTACAGACCTCTTATTCTTTTGAAATGTCCCCAACTTAAATTGGATGCAAATAAGCCAGGTGTGGTCCCTACAAAAGTAATCCTGCTAGTCCCTACTGAGTTTCCATAGAAACATGCACAGCTGGCAATGGCAAAGAGGTTGTATACTGGCCTCAAGACTAGCATAAAAAGTTTCAATACTCATTGAATGAAATAACAATTATGGTATCTTAGTAAAGAACAAATACAAAAACAACAACAACAACAAAAATCCCATCTTCGCTTGAAACATTAAGCAAAATAATGGAAAGTATTTTCTTCTAGTCCAAAAGTGGCTTTCAGCCTAGCAGCAGCTATTAATCTGTCTGTGAAAAGTTACAATTACCAATGGCAACCATTCTTTTACCAAATAAATATATTTTATGAGAGTATTCCCTGTAGGTCACTTAATGTAATAACCAACATCCAGAGAGAAACAATATAAAGTCTAATCTAAACAGTAGTAAATACCGTGTATCTTTTCCTTAAATAAATTCAGTATGACTCTTCACTGGTTTTACTAAAAATAAATGTTTTTACAGCAGTGATTCTCAAAGGGCAATACCTAGATCAGCATCATCAGGAAAATTATTGGAAATGTAAATTCTTGGTCCTCTATCCCAGACCTACTGAATCAGAAACTCTGGGCATGGGAGGTCTAGCAATCTGTGTTTTCACAAACCCTCTAGAAGATTCTGATACATGCTAAAGTTTGAGAACCACTGATTTACAGTGCCAAATTTCAGAGGAGGCTGAAATATGAAATAGAAAATGCAATGCTTTATCTGACCCCTTGGAACTAAGTAAGGCATAGTAACAAATGTAAAGGAAAACTCACTGGCCTCCTGAATTAAGTCTCTTTGCTAGTATCTCACTGTCTAAAAGATATGCAGAAATTAACAGTGGTACATCATGTCTGTCTTTCCTACACATGCCAAGCACAAAAAGAAAATCAGAAGTGTCTGTTCCTGATTACTCAAGGAGAGGAAGATCCTTGCATGTAAGACTCAATCCACTGCCATTCCCAGCCCATTACCAATCACAACCCATTTCCAATCACTGAGGTCTTCAGACACAGGGCAGCAAACCTAACCATTTATTACATTATAATAAAAGAGAGATATCTTTTTTTCAAGACATCAAACATGTATGTAGGGATGAGCCTGAAGTTTGAGTCATAAATTTTAACCTTCCTCACTACAGTTGGCCCTCCATGTCTGTGGGTTCTGCATCCACGGATTCAACCAACCAATGTAGATCGAAAATATTAAAAAAAAAATTCAGAAAGCTCCAAAAAGCAAAACCTGGCAACTACTGACAGGGCATTTGTATTATATTTACAACTATTTATGCAGCATTTACATTGTATTAGGTATTATAATTAATCAAAAGATGATTTAAAATACTATATCAGAGGATGTGTGTAGGCTATATGCAAATACTATGTCATCTTATACAAGGGACTTGAGCACCCTTGGGTTTTGGTATCCACAAGGGTCCTGAAACCAATCCCCCCAGTGCCAAGGGATGACTGTACTTGTAAAAAAATTTTTTAAGAAACATACATGGATGCAGTTCTTCCTTAGTATCTAACATATTAGATAGTTCATGTACTACAAAATACTCTTTTCATTTTTCTATTAACTTCTGTATAACCATTTATAATTCCTTCCCTATTTCCTTTAAGACAATGGGCAGCACTTCAAAAAAAAACCCAGCCCAGGTAGTGACATTAAAGTGATCAGAGAGATATATAATGGAGAAAAACCACTGGGTAAATCAAATATTCCATATGTCATTAGAATCAATGAATTCAAGCCAACTGAATAGTTTTCTGAAGGTCATAATTTAAACTAAATTGTTAAATACCTTCAGTATTATACCTGCAGAATGTACTTTAAAAATCATATTTTAAGTAAATTGAAGACTGGTCACAATTTACAAAAAAAAAAAAAAAAGCAGGAAATTCAAAGGAGAGTGTTTATTTACTTATTCCCAGGATTATTCTGTAATCTGTTTTGTGATAAGAAATATGATGAAACTTACTCAAAGGTCAGATTCTTGACTTTACGAACAAGGCAGGAAGCAGAAATGAATATACATTTGACTTGTTTTCTCCTGCTTGTTATTTTCTTTTCTTAAATTAGAAAACACTTGAATTATAAGAACATTTTTACTCAAATATTCAAGGAACATTTTTACTTAAGGGAAAAACTCAAATCTCAATTTCTAAGCTTAACGTATTTCCAGCAGTCTCTATTCTTTTGGAAAAAGAAATATAAAGAAAACAAATCCTAAGGTCATCACTATTGTCATATAATTTTTTTTTTTAATTTTTATTTATTTATTTTTGGCTGTGTTGTGTCCTCATTTCTGTGCGAGGGCTTTCTCTAGTTGTGGCAAGTGGGGGCCACTCTTCATCGCGGTGCGCGGGCCTCTCACTATCGCGGCCTCTCTTGTTGCGGAGCACAGGCTCCAGACGCGCAGGCTCAGTAATTGTGGCTCACGGGCCTAGTTGCTCCGCGGCATGTGGGATCTTCCCAGACCAGGGCTCGAACCCGTGTCCCCTGCATTGGCAGGCAGATTCTCAACCACTGCGCCACCAGGGAAGCCCTTGTCATATAATTTAAAAAAAATTCTACATCAAAGCAGCAATACAGAATAAATTTAAGTAGGAAACTGATTCACAGGCTCCTCTTTCTCTTTGCTAAATATTGGTGTTCCTTCAGGCCCATCCTTGGTCCACTTCTCACTATACCAGTGGCTGCCAAAGTATTGTCTTTGTGCCACTAGTGGGCCAGAACTGATCCAATAATGCCAATTTCATTGACTTTGATGTTTGACTGTGGGCTACATACTAGTGGTGCATGCTGGTTGCCATTCCAACTCTCCCACGTGGATAAGGGCGATGATAATCAGCTCAAGGGAAAGACCTGAATGCTTGAGTCCCCCTAGTTAGTGACTCGTTCAGGAATGAACTGTATCCCAGAAGTTTACTCAATTCTGGCTGATGAAATCAAGGAAAGAGCTCATGAACTTTTAAGGGATAGTTACTCTCACTTTGAATACAGACAGTAAGCGGGGACTCTCCTTTCTTTGGACGCGAACAAGGAAGCATATTTTCCTGGCTGCTGCTGGAAGTTGTTTTGCAACCATAAGGGAAAGAACCTGAGGGCACAGCAACACAAAGAGCCCAGTTCTACCATCCTTGAAGCTTCTGATCTCTTAATCTTGTGAGCCAAGTCAAACCAAATATTTGGGAGTGCGTGTGTGCACATGTGTGTATATACACATATAATTTTCTAATGTGAATTTGAGAGAAAGCAAGTAGGACAGTGAAACAGCCATGGCAGATCTCAGGAGCTCCAAGCCAGCAGCATTTCTACAGGGTAGCCGGACTTCATTTTGCCTACTACGAAGGGATGAGAGCCCCTATAGTCATGTCACTCAGATAATCTTCTACTACCCCAGACCATTTGGGAGACAAAATGAGGCTATTAAAATTATCTATTCTAAGCTTGAATTTGCTATTAAACAGATTTTATTTTCACTTTAGAAAAATTCCCCAACAATAAGCTAACATGTTATAGAAGAATGTTATGCTTAGTGTGAAAGAGGGAAGCACCTAGCACCTCCTCCCACCCTGAAAAAATATCAATAAAACCTTAAAAAAAAAAAAAAAAAGTATTGTATTGTAGACCACCCCTAACAATCTCCTTATACTTAGAGAGACCATCATCTCCAGACAACTCACCATTCTGGCTGAGCCCCTTCTTACAAATATACCATTCCTTTGTACTACGATAATCTCAATACTTAGAGAAAAATTAGACAGGAAGATGCAGAGTACAGGCCATCAAAGAAAATAAAAGTGGCACAACTAATCATAACATAATCAGCTTGTGCATACTACCAATGGACATTTTCCAAGGTTTTTCCTTATCATTTAACAAGAATAGTTTAAGCACCATTGTCCTCTGTCACTAGATTTAGAATCAAATCTAACATAAAAGGTAACCTTTATCTCTCCTGGTTCTTACAAACAGCAAAGGATAAAAATCTTAGAGTTTTAGAGCAGAGAGAAATGTTAACAACAATCGACCCAATCCCTTCATTGTACGAACTAAGAAACTGTGTGCAAGGTTGCATGATTTATTTTGGAACACCCTGTGAGTGACGGCACAGCTGAAATTCAGATCCATTTTCTGATTTTTAGTCCATATAAGTGCTCTTCACATTGACCACCTCCCTTTTAGAAATGCAAAAATATTTTCCAACAATTTTATAAAGTCACTTTTTAAAAAGTGATCAATGTCATGTCAATCTTTTTAAGTATACTGACTACTGATCATTATTCTCTAACAGTCAGTTTATAATAAGTGTTTATATATTCATTCATTAATTCATTCACTCAACAAATAACTTTAAGAAATTATTATGTATAGGGCTCTGTACTCTGCTCCACAGGGCCAGAAAGATCAATCAGACATGAAAAGCTCTCAGACTGAAAGCAATCAGACTGAAAAGCTAGAACAAGACATTAGAAATAGATAATGTAAGTAAAAGCTGAGAAATGTTTTTACTTTTTGTTAAAAGGGAACAAACATATGCATATTTTAACACAAAAGAGAAAATGTAGTTTTCATGAAATTTTAAGGATTCCTTACTTACGTTGAAAACCTATAAGTAACTAGATATTTACGGAATAAAGTTTATTTTTAAAAAAGTAGATTAAATACTTAAATTCTGTAACATAATTTGGGGTTTGGGATATTGCCTTTCAAGTTTCATATCTAAGACACTATGACCCTTTGTCATTATCTCTTGTCTCCTATGTAAAAACCTAGATTTATAATTCAACTAAGTTTAGTTCCACTGGCTGAATACAGAATAAGGTAAAAATTAGGGTAATTTACAACAACTGAGTCAGTAAAAGATAGGAATTTAAGTTATGACAATCTGGTGTGATTTTTACGCCATCATAAAATTAAAATTAATTACCACAAAACGTTAGGCCATGTTAGGCCACCAACATAAATACACCGGGAATTCCCTGGTGGTCGAATGATTAGGACTCCTCGCTTTCACTGCCGAGGGCACAGGTTCGATCCCTAGTTGGGGAACTGAGATCCTACAAGGCGGTGTGGCCAAAAAAAAGAAAGAAAGAAAATGCATAAAATGCATACACCACCACAGGGATGTACACCAAGTTCATGGGCGTTACAGCCTTTGCAGTTTCTGTTCCTTCAGTCTAGGATGCTTTTGCCCAGGTGGCTTCTTTTTATTTGCTATTCCAGTCTCTGACTGAAAGTCATCTCCTCAGTGAAGACTTCCACCATGCAATCTAAAGAACATCCCCCCGCCCCTGCTGCCCTGTCACTATCACATCACCCCATTTTATTCTGTGTTCTCATAATTTTAAAACTTATTTACTCGCTCCACTAAAAGGCAGGCTTCCTGGGCGCAGGCATCTTTTTAGTCAGTCTTATTCACAGCGGCAACCTTAGTGCATGATAGAGCACAAGAGGTGCTCAAAAGTATCTGTTGAATGAATGGTGCCTAGAAAGTCAGTAAGAATTAGATCAGGGATATCAGCTTAAGTCCACAATAAAACAAACTCCTTGAAAGAAACTATTTCCAAAAAAGACAGGACTATGTGCTCAGAGAACTCATCTACTGATCTTTAATAAGAGCAGCCCTCCTAACAAAACCTTACTATAAGTATACTCCTGATAGCAAATCTGAAATTCAAAAGTTAAAAAAAATTCTGTCCAGCAAATACTTCTTTTTAAAAGTCAGGGCCATAGGGGAAAAAGACTAGCTTCTGGTTTGTGTTCTTGGCCATTTAAAAAGCAACAAGTTTTATTTTATTTACTATGTTTCCCCTAGATTAGCAGGGGTTCTCAGAAACAATAAATTTAGAACTGTCTTCTAATTAATGGACATGAAATCTTGGAACATTCTGAGTAGAAATTCTAGATTCAAACTATAAATCAAGACTGACATTCAGAATCTTGGTAAACAGGGGTAAGGCTAGTTAATACCTAAATTAAAATTTGCTCAGCAGCCTATAAATAGACACAAATCTTGCAAGAAACTCAGCCATTCCAAATCACATCTTGGAGACAGACTGTGCCTTTTAACTTTGCAAAATAAGACTAATCATGTTGGGAGTCCTGTTGAGATTCCAGCTTCTCTTTGAAAAATTCTGAAGAAGTCAATCCCTCTATTTGCTATGGCTGAACAAGAAAGCACACTATTACAGGAAAACAGATGAATCATTTATCTGTTAGTCAAGCACTTACTATGCACCAAAGTGTTAAAAGAGGTGTGTAGTTTACTTAGATTTACCTATGTTACTGATTTCTTTGCTCACCATTCTCTCTTGCATCTGAGTTCAATGTCCCTCCTTCTTAAGTACATCCTTTAAAAGTCCCTTTAGTGAAGGTATGATAGTAGCCAACTCAGTTTTTATTCGTCCAAAAAAAGTTATTTCATCTTCATTCTTGAATAAAAGTTTAGCTGGGTAAAAATTTTAAGGTTGGTAGTCACTTTCCCTCAGCATTTTACAATTTCATTGTCTTCAGGCTTCCATTTGTTGCTATTGAGTACTGTGAAAATGTGGCACTTTTATGGGCAATTATCTATTCTTCCTGTCCTCTATTAGATAGTCTCTTTAAAGTTGATTTTCTGCAGTTTCACTATAATATATCTACGTATAGAATTTTTATCTACCCTGCCTGGGCTTTTATCCTGCTGCCTAAAACTGAGAATTCATGCCTTTCATCAGTTCTAGAAAATTCTTAGCCAGTGTGTATTTGAATTGATAATAGCTGAGAACCATCTCTATTATCTCTGGAACTACTGCTACAATTAGATTCAGTTTAAACTTGCTCATTCTATTCTCCGTATCTCTTAACTTCTCTTCCGTATCTTTCATCTATAACTATTGCTATTCATCTGCTTATTTTCCTGACATCTGTCATTAACTCGCTCTTCAAAAAGTATACCTAATCTACTCTTTAACTTGTTCACTGAGTTTCTAAATTTCAGTAACTATTTTTTTCCTTTCTAGAGATCATCTCTTTGCCAAATCTACTTAGTCATTTTCACAGTTTGTTTCTTGCTCATGTTTTCAATCCCCTTTTATTACTACAACATTTAAAAATTAAATAGTAAACCTGACTGATTCCAATAATCTAAAGTCTGTGGGAGGCAGCGGGGAGTCTACTTCTATTGTTGGTTGTTTTGCTGCAAGTCTGATGTTGGCTTGTTCCTTCCTAGGTTCTGTAATTTTGGGTTATAGACTCATATTTAGAAAACTAATCTGGAGGAGTCTGAGAAGCATAGGTTCAAAGTACATTCCTTCAGAAAGGCCATACATTTGCCTCTGCCCAACCTGAGGCACTTCTAGCCTGGGATCACTTTTATTTCTTGGCTTTGGGTTTCCCAGACCACACAGATAGTATAAATTTAAACTTCAAATCTGTATTTAAAAAGAGCTAAGGTTACAAATTCTCAGGGAAGACTTGTACATAGATGTAAGGTTAAGAGACAAGCCTTCATTGCAGCACTCTGATGGTAGATGGATGTTTTTTTTCTGGCCTACCCTTTAGCTAAGGGTGTAGGTCTTTAAGAATTCTAAGCTTTATGCAGGGATCTCAGCTCCATTTCCCCACCCTGAAAAGTCTAGTCTTCTGTCTAGAACAGACATTAAAACACAAGGCTCTGGAGGGTGGTTTGGACAAAGGCCCTTAGGGCAGCCCCAGTGTTAATTTGGTGACCATACATTTTCCTCTTCATGGACCCTGTGGAAATCCCTCATATCCTTGAGCTTGCACGAAAAACATGTAAAGGGATGTTATAGGCATTTGTAGGAGTCTTGTAGAATTTCTCTGAATAATCCATTACAGTGCCAGAGGTCTCTGAGAATAAGGTGTAAAATAAACAGTTTCAATCTTCAAAAGCAAGCTCTAAGTGTTGTTTGCTCCTCTGTGTTGCCATAGCACGGTGTATCCTCTATCACAGCTCTTCCTTTACTCCACTCTTGTCACTGTGGTTTAAGGTCTCCTCCCCTGCCCAGATTTTAAAAGACATTTCTAGTGCTCAGTAATCCAAGGTAATGTGTCAAAAATGACGTTACCTCAGTGATTCCTGCCTTGGCTACAATAAGAAAATAAGAATCAGCAGACTGTTTCTTTAGCTTTACTATAACTTCGGTGATAAGGGTCAAGCACAGTGACATGTTTACAAGATGCTCTCTAAATTTTTTAAGAATGGAGATCTACCAAAGGTTTTGAAAAATGCTCTTAAGAGGACAGCAGGAATGGACAATTATCAGCTGATTCTGGCCATGTGTCACAGTAATCTAGACGGTGGTAGCTTAAACTCAGAGATAGAAGCTACAGGGACATATTCTACACATTTTTTAGAGGTAAAACTGACAGGTGTCTGATTTGATGTGAGGGATGAGAAAGGGATTGACTCAGCCTACAGAAAATGAACTAGAACAAAGAGATGAAAGTTACAACAAGGGGACATATTTCAAATTAATATTAAGAGAGAACTATTTAAAATTAGCATATTTACTAAAAAAAAAATATGGAATGATTCTGATTATACCACTCACAGTTAAAACTTTTTCATTGTATTTCATTTGATGGGCACCAGGAAGTCAACTGCAGCAATGCATCCAGGACTTCTACTATCTGGCCATAACCTTCTCTTCCAACCTGACCTTTCACTATTCCTTTACCTTCCCTAAACTTCAGTTAAATGGAGTTACTCACGCTCACAATTTTCTGCGACTGTCCTGTATTTTCTCTCCTTTGTTCCACTTGCTCCTGCGGTCAGAAACCCCTCTAAGTATTCAGATTCTACCCATCCTTCAAGATCTAGTTCCACTGCCACTTCTTCAATGAAGCCTGACATAAACAGCCTTCTTGAAAAGAGATTCTGTGCCTTATTCAACTCTGGAGCTTTCTGAAAATTACCACAATGCCTTTTCTGAAGGCACTGAGAAATGAATACTTGATGGGGATGCTAGAGAAAAAATTAAATTCCTTGAAGGGAGGCTGAGCTTGAACTCTGATTTCCCCTCTAATTTTTAAGATTTTGTGATTCTATAACACCTCTATTCAAACAGTCTTAAGATGTACCTAAAGAACTATTTGCTTTTAATATGTTAAACATTTATTGAACAGTCTTCTTGTACCAGATACTGTGTTAGGTAGGCTTCAATGAGATCCCATTTAATCCTAACAAAGTTCTCTGAAGCAGTTATTCTTTGTAACTTAAAAAAAAATTTTTTTTAAGCAGTGTGTTTTTTTTTTTTTTTAATTTTATTTAATTTTGGCTGCGTTGGGTCTTTGTTAAGTGAGGGCTACTCTTCCTTGCGGTGCGCAGGCTTCTCACTGTGGTGGCTTCTCTTGTTGTGGAGCAGGGGCTCTACGTGCACAGGCTTCAGTAGTTGCAGCATGCGGGCTCTAGAGCTCAGGCTCAGTAGCTGTGGTGCACGGGCTTAGCTGCTCCGTGGCATGTGGGATCCTCCTAGACCAGGGCTTGAACCCGTGTCCCCTGCATTGGCAGGCGGATTCTTAACCACTGCGCCACCAGGGAAGTCCCCTATTCTTTATTTTACAGATAAGAAAAAGCAGATTCAGGCAGATTGTCCTAATACAGAAGCTATAATAGAGTGGCAGAATAAAGGTACAAACTTTAACTTTAAGCCTACTGCTCTTAAACCAACATCACGGCTGCCAACCAATTTAGAATTTAATTTCCACATTTAAATAAAGAAAAATACATTGAAAATATCACAGACATGAATGAATCCAGTATAGACAACAAATAAAACAAGTTATTCTTTGATACTTGCAACAACAAAAAAATTTTTCAGCAAAGCAAAACAACTCACCTACTCAGCAGGTTCAATTCAATTCGACAAGCATTATTTATTTATTGTGAAAGGTGTTAACAAAATTCTGAAAGAAACAGGCTAAGAATAACATTAAAGTAGAGAGTCTATCATTGTATGTATTAGAGTTCATGGTGGCATGGAAGAAGATTCTATAGCTTAACACTAAAGATGAAACATCAAGTTATGCCCCATTTTTCATTAAAAAGCCTCTTTTAAGAGAGAAATATAACCTAATATTTCACAAGCTCCTCTTCACAAGCAGTGATCTATAGGAGCAGGGTTTCCCACTTTTGCCTCCAGATCAGACTACGGAGAGGTAAGGATCACCTACATTAAAATGTATAAAATCTTAGTTTCACCAAAAAGTTTTTTTTTTTTTTTAAAGTTTCTTGGACTATTTACAGTGGGAATGGCAAACTAAGTATAGTATGGTATTTTCAAATAACTGAAAAATAAACAAGAAATGGATTTTAAGTCCTGATCATTATCATTCTGTCAAATAACAACAGAAAGCCAGAGATGCAATGTGGTCTAACAGAAAGCAAAAACTGTGGAAGCCAGAGCACTGGGCTTCTACCTCTCACTTTTCACAAATTTACGCAAGCAAAATATGAAGCTAGCTAGTTAAACTCAGAAGTTAGTATATACTATTTGTTAACTAGCATGGATGCCAAGGATGTTTCCTCATGGAAAACAGAAGACTACTTGAAACTTTTCATCCTAACAAACTACAGAAGCTGGCAAATTCTTGTCTTCTACCACATGTTGATACCTGGGCATTTAAACGGCATTCTTGTGTCCAACTTTTCAAACACATTGGAAAGATGAAAGACCTTAAAATGTCCCTTCACACAAACAACAGTCTAGCCCCGGACTGCCAAATGAGAAAAAGCAACTATTCTGGACTCTCCACTTTCACATTTTCACAATACTGCTGCCATTTCTTCTTACAAATAATCACCAATACCCACAATTCTGATCTTCATACCTTACTCATTTATCTATCTATCCAATCATCCGTTCATCCTAACAAACACTGAATGCCAGCCATCCTGTGTATCTCTGACATCTAGCTGAGGGATCAGCAAATGTTTTCTGTGAAGTAAATATTAGAGGTAGTAAACATTTTAGGCTCTGTGGGCCCATGATTTCCAGCACAAACTCTTCTTTTTCCTTCTGTTTTTTTAAACAACGCTTTGAGAAGATAAAAACTATTCATATAGCTCAGAGGTCTCACAAAAACACGGCGGTTTAGATTTGGCCAAATATTTATGATTCAGTGGATGCCCAATAAATATTTCTGAATAAAATTTAAGTTGAATAAGATTTAGTTCCTTTCCTCAAAAAGCTCACGATGCCGTGGAAGAGGGAACAAGTAAAGTAGTGATTCAGTACCAGATAACATGTGCTATGAATGAGGTAAGCATAAGATAGTAACAGGTTAATGCTCAATACATGTTAACATGTACCAAGCACTATTCTAAGTATTTGACCATACTAACTAATCTACTCTCATAGGAACAAGCCTATAAGGTAAGTTCTACTATTACTCCCATTTTACGTATGAGAAAACTGAGCGATACAGAGATATTTAGTAAACTACCCAAGGAGACCTAACCAGCAAAGAGTGGAGCTGAAGTTTTAACCTGTCTAGTCTGTCTCTGGAGCAAGTCTTGCATTTAAACTCTTAGCTAAAATGCTAAAGGGGCTGAGAAGAGCTATTACATCTAAATCAGACAAGAAATTCAGAGGACGGTTCGTTGAGAAGCAGAAACAAGTGAAACAAAGAGTACTGGGATGGAAAAGTATAGAAAAAGTAAAACATGGGAAGGGAAAGAGGTGTGATACGTATTCACAAGTCCAGGAAGCAGCAAATGGTATATGTGAGGAGGTGAGGAAGTGTTGGGAGGTGAGGTTAGAGAGGTGAGCAAGGACAATGTCATCAAGTCCCTCATATTTAAGTTTCGACTTAACTTTAAATACTTAAAAGTTTAAATTTTGACCTTAAATCTTTAAGGGTTTAAGCAAGAGTCACATAATTGTTTTTTAAACTTTTTTTGGTAGTCTACTTAGTAGCTATATGACTATAAGTTAACAGGGCGTAAGTCTGAAAACTGAACCATCACGTGAACCCAAGGCAAGAGTGGGGGCTAGAACTAAGGCAGTAGTCCGGGAATGGAGAAGAAACAAGCATGAACAGCATTAAGGAGGCAGCCTTGCTACCAATTTAAATGCTCAGTTGGGTGAAGGAGATGAGCAGAATGACTGTCAGCTCTGGCTCGAGTGACTGAGTAGGTGGTGGTGCTGAGTAGGAGGAAAACATGAGTACAAGAAGGGAAAATGTGGGAGTGAAGGGGGAAAAGAATGAGTTTGGATATGCTTAATTTGATATGCCTATGGGTTCTCAGAGGTTCAGCAAGTAGCTGAATTTATAGATCTGAAATGAAGAGGAAAGGTCCCTATCTTCTTCCTTTTTAAAAAAAAAAAAAGATTTATTTTATTTTTGGCTGTGTTGGGTCTTAGTTGCGGCACACGGGGTCTTCTTTGAGGCGTGTGGGCTCTTCTGTTGCTGCACACGGGTTCCTCTCTAGTTGTGGCGTACGGGTTTTCTCTCTCTAGTTGTGGTGCACAGGATCCCACAGAGCACGTGGGTTCTGTAGTTTGCGGCACACGGGCTCCCTTGTTGAGGTGCACGAGCTCAGTAGTTGTGGTGCACGGGCTTAGTTGCCCCGCCGCATGTGGGATCCTAGTTCCCTGACCAGGGATCAAACTCGCGTCCCCTGCATTGGAAGGCGGATTCTTAACCACTACCACCAGGGAAGTCCCCCCTAACTTCTTCCTGATCAAACTATTCCTCAACACACTGCCTCACTCCAGAATGATTCCACACACCAGGCAATCCTCCATGTCACTTATAAACTGTCACCTCTATCCCTCATTCTAACCATATCACAATTCTATAAACCTCCATAGTGATGTCAAAAACTGTCTGTCCTACAGACAAATGCCAAGGATCTCTAGATCTTCAAGCTTCAACTTTTCTTTATTCAATCAGCAAGCTAAATCTTCCTTATTCGCTGCTTTGTTAACCTATCACCTTGCCTGGTGTACAAAAGAGCACGCGCAGGGACAGGAGTACAACAAAAAAAAGACACCTAGAAAAGAAGATTCTTGATAATAGTTTTCACTGCAATTTCTAATCTAAGCAAATGTGCATTACACTTTGTTCCCTCCAGGATAGGGGAGGGAAGACATGCAGTGTGGAGGTTACAGCAAGGATTGCGTCATTTTAGGTTCCTGATTGCATGGTGAAAGGTTAACGCTGCACAAGCAGTGTGGTCAGTTTAAGGAGATGTTTGTATGCATCATGGTGAGCTAATTAACTTGAGCTAAATTTGTATTCATATTTGTTTCCTGGGGGGTGGGGTGGAGATATTATAATCGCAGGCTTCTATTACCCAGTGGCCTTTATTACACCTTGTACTAGACCATTGTTTCTTAACCTCAGCACTATTGACATTTTGGGTTGGGTAATTCTTTGTTGTGGAGACTGTCCTGCACAGTACAGGATGTTAGAGGCAGTGTCCCAGGCCTCTAACGACAAGATGCCAGTAGCACCCTTCTCCCAGACATGGTCAAATATCTCCTGAGAGGCAAAATCACCCTCATTTCAGAACACCATTTTAGACAAATTTACTTAACACCCTTTTTTGTGTGCTTCCCTCTCCAGTTCTGAACTCTCCTCTGGAACTAATCCTGATTCCTGGAATGCTCTTCCACATTCAGCAGGCCAATCTTTTGTTATTCAAACAACTCTTAAAACCCCCTTTTTATAAGCCTCAAGCACCACAATTATGTCCCAGAATTCTAAAAAGCATGAATATTTACATGCTACTAGAAGGCATTCTCCACTGGATCTGATCTTCAGTTTGCCAGGAATTTGTCTAACAACATGCTGGTTAATTGTGGAGGTGTTTTAATATTTTTCATTTGTCCAATATCTAGTTCTCTAAGTCTTTACAAAGTTCTAGTATTCTTCAACTTAATAGCCACCATTTATTGAGCCCTTACTGTGGCTCAATAACTGTTCTAAGCACTTTGCTACATTATCCTCAAAACAGCCCAGGACTCAGACATAGGCAGTCTGGCTCTACAACCCCATCGTCAACCCCTAAGCGACCCTGCCTCCCAAATGTTCCTCAAGAACTCTGCATCTACTCTACCTATTCAAGATTTTATGATCTTAGATCATATACAATCTCAAAGTTTTGTTTTTTTATTTCTTGTTCTCTTGTTTTTCCTATTAGTGTTAAGAAAAACAAACTAGAGGGACATACAGTTTGCACTGACCAGTAGTATCCTGTCTGACAGAAGCATCAAAGAGCATTCTGTGAGCCCAGCACATGGCCTAGAACACAGTGGTTCTTCAGTAACTACCTGGTTGAATGGATGCCTAAAACATCCTGAATTTGTATAATAATCCAGATTGAAGTGCTTAGATTATTTTGTCTTTTTGGTCTTTAATCATGCCTCTTCTGAAACTTCCTTCTTTCCTGAAGCACTGCGTCCAAATCTACATACAATATATAGAGATATTTTGGCACAATATATTTTCTATGTTTCTAACAACCTTCTCTTAAAATTCACAACTAGTCTTTTGGCTGCAGTACATCAATCTGCTATCTTCAAACAATAAACAACAATAATTTTAAAATTCTCTCTCCTAGTAATAGCTTGAAAACCACCATCCTACAAGTGTAAACTGGAATATTTTCCCCCACATATCAATACATTATTTTAAACTTGTACACTATAGCTCTTTTGCCATTTTTCCTTATTCAGACAATCACAGTCTTAGGCATTTCGCTACTGGAACAACACTCCCAAATACTTTACGTACATTTTGAGTAAGACCAGTCTATAAATGGACCGCTAGAGAACTTATATTTCTCCATCTAAACCAGACCCAAATGAAGACTAAACACTCCACCCTCCTCCTCTGGGGATGTAATCTTAAAGCATTTAGGATGGTGGGATGGGGGGGGGGGGACACTATTTATATGAATACCTTTGATAACATGATTTGCATTAGTGTTACCTGGCACTTTAGAAGCACTTAATAGACAGCAGTCCCAAGTGCTCCTACTTTATTGCTATAACACTTAGCATAGTAGCAAGTGCATATGGACACTTAATAAATGCCTCTGGCATGAGGACTGCTTGAAATCTAAGAAGCTGATAATTTAGCACAATTAATTTCTGGGAACAGGTTAGAAAGAAGGATGATCTTCCTTTTTATGCTTAGCTAGGACTGGGAAAAATAAAAGCCTAAGACTGGAAAGAACAGGCAACGGAAAGTATTTCAATGAAAAGGGAAGGGAGGTCAAAACATTCACAAAAGCCTAAATTAATTTCAAAGAAAAGAAAAGCAAAATTGTTAACCCACCTTGACCCTCACCTTCAAAAAACAGTAAGGGTCATGTAAAAACCTAATGTCAACTATCTTTTTAAAGGTTACTGTTATAGTACTATCCATACCTTTAGGTAATTTGGGCTGACACTGGCACAAAAACAACTGACAGTAGAAACTGTTTTGCTGAGAGCCTAACAACACGTTTGCTAAATGGGAAGTGTTCAGTTATTGTTCCACATTCTCTGAATGAAGAGACTAGTTATAAAAACTTAAAAACAGCCCCAAGTAACAGAATAAAGTCACTTAAAAAAAATCAAGCTCAAACGCCAATCATCTTTGCTACCTATAGCATCCACTTTTATTTTCATAAGACCAGCAAAGTTTTATTTTTTTCTCAGATTATAAACTTTTATACTATATTTTAAAATACAAATCATTTTATCAAGTCAGAATTCGTAGCCTGTTTCCAAACATATAGTTTCCACTAATCACTACCTTTCCCTCACTCTAGACAAGTAAACCTGCTTGCTAAGTCTTCCACTTAGTCCCATTCATCATCCCCCAGCTCCCATCAACATTTGTTTCCTTAGGAACATTTATGCTGTAGTTACCTCTACCAAGAACTGCATTTCTCCCCTATTCGAAATCGTATCTCTTCTCATCTTTTAAGTATTCCTCAAGCTCTTATAACTAAATAATCCAATATTTCTATATTTATCTGGTTTGCAAGGGTAGGTCACAAGTTACTCCCTTAACTCTGTTATATATTCTATCATGGTGGGAAGGACATCTCTAAGGAAAAAAAAAAATGGTTCAGCATAAACCTACATTTGAAAACTATAACAGCTCTTGGTCTGCATCCTAGGGCAGAGATTAATTGTATTATATTTGTACAACAAAGGACTGAATTTCTTTTTAAAAATCATATTTGCTAAGTCTCATCCATGAATGACATTTGTTACATACCACAACCCTCCACCAAATATCTGGGAAGTATTCTACCATTATTGTCAGGAAGAAACAGAAGAACTTAGGGACACAAATCTTGTTCCAATGGCATTTGAATACCCTTAACATGCATAATTATGTAAAAATTAAAGAGTTTATCTAACCACAGTCAAGTGAAAAAATATCTTTCAAGTGAACACTTCATTTATAAAGTGCTTTGTTTAAAGTAAGACTCGAAGACAAAAATATGTACCCATGTGAAATAGAGGTCTTGATAACCAAATCTAGGTTTAAAATTATTTTAAATTCCATTATCACAGAAAGACAAATGAAGGGGGGGGAGTAGCCAATTAAAGTCTACAAAGTGTCTGGCATATTATATGCCCTCCAATGTTTGCTGAATTAAAGCAAAATCCCTAAGTCAGCATGTCTCCTTTTGGGAAACATGTCGGGGACAGGTACAAATGGAGTTCCCAGACAATCTGAAGAGACTCAATTCCAGATTAGAAAATGGCTGATTTTTATCTTTAGTTTCTATACTGTGTTGAATGATAAACATAATATTATCCTCATCTTTGAGTCCTAAACAGATTACGTAGTGTCCTAAGATTTCTTGAAAGTAATATTTATGGACCAGTGATGTATATACCTTGAGTCTATAGGAAAGACAGACTCCAGTCATTTAATCACTATTTATTAATTGCCTGCCATGTGCCAGGTGCTGGGGATTCTGGGGGTTCAGCAGTGAGTAAAACAGACAAGGTTCCATCCCTCTTGGGAGTTTTCCGTCTCATCACAGAGATATATAATGACAAATTATGATAAACGCTATAAAGGAAAAGAACAAACTACAATAAGACCATATATCAGGAAGCAGTTTTTCTATGGAAACTGTCTTCGTGTTGAGATCTGAAGAATGAAGTGGGAATTGACCAGGCAAAGGGAGTGGTGGAAGGTCAGAGCGTGGCACCTGTGAGAATCTGAACAAAGGGCCTGGGTGGTTCAAGTGAGGAGAGGGAGGAAAGAGGGGAGGCTGGAGAAGTAGGCATGTGGGATGTTAGTCTTTATTCTAACAGCAGTGGGAAACAATTTTAAGCAGAATGACATGATTGGATTTCTATTTTCAAAAGATCATCCTAGCTTCAGTGTAGAGAATAAATTAAAGGAAGGTTATGGGAGACTACTATTATGCTGCAAGACAGAGATGATGACTATTAAGACTAGGGTAGCCAAGAATATGGACTGAGAAATGGCAGACTTGGGAGTTATTAAAGGACATAAAACAGGCCTTGGTAGTAAGGATTTGGGATGTGAGTCCGAGGTGGGTGTTGGAAATGACTCCTAGTCTCTGGCTTGGGCATCTAGATGAGTAATGTGATGCTATTCACTGAAATGCAGGACACTACGAAAACATAGGGATGGATACAATTGGTAGGCTGTAGAATGAAAAGAATATAGGCATCCAGGACTGAGCCTTCATGAACTCCAATGTCTAAGGACAACAAAGGTAACAAAGCAGAAGCTACTAGAGAAATGAGAGGAAACCAAAAGAGCATGATTTCACAGCTTCCGGAGGGGTAAGGTTTCAAGAGAGAGATAATGGACAAGAAAGTCAAATGCTGTTGAGAGCTCGATTAAGAAAAGGTCTGGAAAAATGCCCACTGGATTTCATGACCTAAAGATCACTGGTGATCAAACAAGAATATTTCAAAGAATGGTGAATTATTCCCTGGCTCATATCAGAAGAACAAAACAAGCAGACATTCTGCTCACCCCTTTAATAAAACCTCTCTCGTTTTCCCTTCCTTATTTCTGACCATCCTTTCTTGCTTTGCACTCTCTCCCTTGCCATCAATATAACTTTCCTTCTCATCTTTTCTTCCACCTACTCATTTCTTTTTTCTCTATACTTTACTGTGTTCCCTCCTTCATTTGATTACAATATGGAACTGAAAATATTTCATTTTTTAATTGAAAACTTTCTAGTCTTTCCGTCTTTTTTTAAAACCATTTCACAATTCAGACTCATCGGGGGCGAGGAGGCTGATGGTAAAACTTAGCTACTTTTATCTATAAACTTTAGAACAATTTCTCTCACAAGGTACATCAATGGTTTCAATAGGAAAGGATTTCTGAAAAAACGGAACTCTTCCTATATAAGAATAGTCTTCTAGTGTAAGTTAAATATTTTGCTCCTATATCACTTATTTTGGGGTGTAATGTAGTCAAACCACCATCTCTGTTAAAAATTTTAAGATAAGTAAATTATTAAGTAGGATTCATCTAAAGTGGTTTCTCCTGAACATTTCCAGGGCACAAAGGTATTCTTATACAGAAACTCTGAATGGAAAGTAGTTAAGGCATAAGTGCTGTTTCACAGAACCATCAATCAGTCATTATTAGGGTTTCACATTTTTCATTTGTTGTTTAATCAATCCTCATTACTTACCCCACCCTTTTTTGGGGGGTAGGGGTGGGGGGGGTGAAGAAAAATGGAATTTAAAATTCACCTTACTAGGACAGAGTGCTAATAAGCTGGTATTTTATTTTATTTTTTAAATTTATTTATTTATTTTTGGCTGTGTTGGGTTTTCATTGCTGCGCGGCCTTTCTCTACGTTGGGCGAGCGGGGGCTACTCTTCATTGTGGTGCGTGGGCTTCTCATTGCAGTGGCTTCTCTTGTTGTGGAGCACAAGCACGGGCTCTAGGCGTGCAGGCTTCAGTAGTTGTGGCGTGTGGGCTCTGGAGTACAGGCTCAGTAGCCGTGGTGCACGAGGGCTTAGTTGCTCCGCTGCATGTGGGATCTTCCTGAACCAGGGATCGAACCCGTGTCCCCTGCATTGGCAGGCAGATTCTTAACCACTGCGCCACCAGGGAAGTCCCTAAGCTGGTATTTTAAAATGTCTATGTTTCTTAACCTAGACTCTTCCAGGCAGTCTTCAAATGTAAAGATCTGTAACTCTGCCTGCATGGTTAGGCTCAAGCAAATACTAACACTTTTAAAAAATGGAATGGAAAACCTGAACGGCTGAATCAGAACAGTATCTAGCCCCGTCTTCCAATTTTAGAAAGGATGAGTAGAGAGATTTCATGGCCACTGTGGCCTACTGTAATATTACTGCAGAATGATGTACATTTACTGCTATAATAGAGTTGTAAAATAAGCTGCAAAATAAGTGTCTGGTGTAAGAAAACACTATTGTTGGGAGCATGCTCTCTCCTCATCAAGCTGCTCCCTGCTTGCCAGGGAGAACAGCCTCTGCTGAGGTTGCTGGGGGCTGCTGGTAAAAACAATAATAATACCCCCCCCCCCAGTATTTCATTCAGTCCTCACAGGGGCAAACGGAGGGTTTAGGACACTAAGGTCATGTGGCTGGAAGTACCAAAACCAGAACTCCCCCACAGGCCTGACTCTGAGGCCACTGTCTGTCCCTCTGTGATGCTAGCTTCTTCAGGGACCTCTCCTTACTACCTGAACACCATTCAGGGGTCCCATCCCAGCCTTCCTGAGCTTAATGCACCTTATGTGCCAGTTCCCTCTGCATCACGATTTACAGATTCAGATTTTACTGGCTAATATTTAATGATGTTTTCTACCATAATTCCTCATCCCAATCAATTTATCTGATATCCTATCCTATCCCTTTGCTTCTTTCATAATGTCTACCTGTTGTTAGGAGTGTGTCAACGGACAACACCCATTCTTTAGTAGAGTAACGAGTGTATGGGTCTATTCTACTTATTTTTGGATGAAGATTTTTGTGATTATCTGAAATGAGGTCCCAGACAAAGGCACAACTAACCCCAATGGCTTCTGATGTGTATACACAGCTACATGTATTCATCAAGTTTTCTGAGCACCTGCTATATGCTCTGTTCACTGTTCAGGTGCTGGGGATAGAAAAGAGAACAAGCCAACACCTGTGCCCTTGTGGAGCATACATTCCAGTGGGGAAAACCGTAATGGTTTTTAAATACACATAAAAATAAATGCTAAGGAGGAGAATTACTTAGACTAGAGGAAATGAAGCTATTAAACAATGAGACTGGATTTCTTGTGTAATTTAACCTGTCCAATTATTACAGACATATCAAGGAAAGTTACTAAACAATAAAATGTAATCCCTAATTTGTGGGAGGGGGGGAAAGACAATCATTGAGAGAATGACAAGATAAAATGCAATTAAAATTAAACCACTCCTTTATGCTCTCTACAAAAATACTTTCAACTCTCTGTTAGGTAGACTGATAATGCTCCTTCCCTCCACCTACATTACTTTCCTTTTAGAATATGTGCAAGTACTTTCAAAAGAAAAGAAAAAAGAAGACGGGAGGGAAGAAAACACTATTGATCTCATCATATAATTCTTCCACCATCAATAGCTATTATATTCATTTGACTAAAGTTAGCCCTGGAATTCATCAGTTGCGAATCTCAGGACTAAAAACAGCATGTTCCAGAAAAACAGTATCTTTTAAAAGACAAGGAAAAAGATGGAAAACAAGAAAGGATTGTAAAGGAAAGTGAGGACTGTCAATATTCTTAGATGAAGATGTTCGCATTAATGGAAAGTGACAAGCATTCTTGAAAGAAAAGGATTTATAAGAAAGCGTAATTTTACCAAATTCATGGTTTAGACAGACAACTGAACTTATGAACAAATAAATAAGAACCAAACTACTTTAATTCCCCAACCATTTTGGTAACACAGTTGAGTCTACAGAGAAATAAGCCTACTAATTAGCAAACATACTAAATTACGTTAAAATTCCAAGTAGTGGGTAGACATCTGGCTTCTAAGGCAGAGTATATAGCACCAAATAGCAACTCATCTAAAAGCAAGGCCAATAAATAATAGGAATAGGTAACTTCTTATTTAAAATCAAAACTGCTTCTTCAATATTCCCACATCTCCTATAGAAATTTACCAAAAAAGGTAAATTTCAGGCAATACTCAAAGATCTAGAAGGAAAGGAAAGAAACTAGGGAAAGAAATTACCTAAAATAAACAAACTGAGTATTACTATTATTTCTACAGCCACATGGATTTTCGATAGCTTCATTCTCTACCCAGGCATATTTAAAAAATCCTGCATAGGGAATTCCTTGGTGGTCTAGTGGTTAGGACTTGGCGCTTTCACTGCTGGGGTCCAGGTTCTATCCTTGGTCTAGTTGGGGAACTAAGATCCCACAAGCCGCACAGGGTGGCTCCCCTCCAAAAAATAAAAAATCCTGCATAAAGTAACATGTGAACCACAATGAACACAATGAAATAAAGGAAAATATCAACTTTATCATTGCTTGGCTATGATTAGGAACAAGAAAACCTAGGTGGGGAAAAAAATCTTTCTTAGTTTGCAGCTGGTGGTCATTCAGAATAAATCAGGAGTTTGATTTATGATGACTACTTTTGTTATTTTATATAGAGATAAGTCATGAACAGTGTGCTTCTGGTCCAGGCTCAGTTATTTAAGAGAATTTAGTAGGACAAGCAAATTAAATAATTATTTTTAACTATGACTTTTATACCTTTGTCAAACCCAATAATCTATTTCATGATGACATTTCTAAACCCCTAATTTTATTGTCCTAAGCATGTGACTGATAGGAGAGAGGAAAGCAGGAAGAATCAGAGAAAATGGACTACAAGTTCAAATTCTTATCTATACACTACTCCCTCCACCCAGGCAAATGAGTAAATTATAACATGGGTCATCCTAGCTTTTCCTACAGAAGCCTATGAGGGCTCCCAATTACTTTCCCAACAACTGCCACACTTCTACTAGGTAATAGGGGAAGGACAGAAGCTACCAGGACTGAGGCCAAGAGAAAGAAAAATCAATGTTTTAAAGAACAAGTCTAAAATGCAATCCTCTTAATGCATCTTAAAATGCCTGATTTACAAATTTTGGAAGGCCTAATGCTTTTAAGAAAGATTAACTGCCCATTTCAATATGCTTGGTTAAAATGGGGCAAAATTTGCGTGTGTAAATCTAAGTTCTCAAATTTTCCCAAACAAGAGTATACAGCTCTCCTGATGTTCAAGCAATGTAATCTCCCATGATCTAAAGAAGAGAAAGCAACGAAGCTCTCTGCAGACTTGAAAGTTAGACTGAGTTCTGAATATAGCTGGATTTTTTTGAAATCTTAATGAGTAGGAAATATACTTAAGGAGCCAGAGTATGAGCATCCCCCCCACCCAAAAAAGGAGCATTATCAAGCAAAAAAAAAAAAGGAAGAAGAAGGAAAAGAAGAAAGAAAAAAAAAAAAGAAAAGAAGGAAGGAAGAAAAGAAAAGGGAGAAGGAAAGAAAAAAGAAAAGAAAAAAGGAAACAGTTAACTGGAAAAAGCATTTATTCCTGATGAACAAATACAAGAACACAGAAAACAAACTTATTAATGGCAAACATTCCTAGTCTTAGAAAAACTTTACAGTGTTCATTCTAACAAACTGTTCTGTAAAGGACCAGAAGGTAAACATTTTCGTCTTTATGAGCCATTCAGTCCTATCACAACTATTCAACTGACTGTTGTAGCGCAAGTGTAGCCACAGATTCTACACAGATAATATATAAACAAATGGGTGTGGTGGTTTCCCAATAAAACTTTATTTATGGATACAGAAATTCCCACTTCATTTAACTTTCATGTGTCATGAAATATTATGCTTTTCATTTTTTTCCATTAAAAAATATAAAATTTCTTCTTAGTTCATGGGCCATACAAAAACCGAGGGCAGGGCTTCCCTGGTGGCGCAGTGGTTGAGAATCTGCCTGCCAATGCAGGGGACACGGGTTCGAGCCCTGGCCTGGGAGGATCCTACATGCCGCGGAGCGACTGGGCCCGTGAGCCACAACTGCTGAGCCTGCGCGTCTGGAGCCTGTGCTCCGCAACAAGAGAGGCCGCGATGGTGAGAGGCCCACACACCGCGATGAAGAGTGGCCCCCGCTCGCCGCAACTAGAGAAAGCCCTCGCACAGAAACGAAGACCCAATACAGCCATAAATAAATTAAAAATAAATAAATAAATAAAGTGAATGATTTAAAAAAAACAAAAAAAAAAAACCAAGGGCATGCTGGGTTTGGCCAGAGGACAACTGTATGCCTATCCCTGAATTATTTCCATCACATCAATGTGGAAATAAAAATTGACAAATGTACATAAAATACTTTCCTGATATTTCATTCATTTTCTCCATCCCCAGTTCCAAACCTTCCACAGAAACTTTCTGAAGTCACTGTTTCATCAGATTCCTTCCCTACTTGCACATCTCTCTCCCCAGGGTACAGCCTGCCAGTCCCTTGGATGTTTTTAAATCAAAATCTATCCATGTCAGAAAAAAAAAAAAGCCACCCATCTCAATTTTTTATAAATCCTACTTCCTTGAACTACTGTAAAGCTCCAAATCTTTTCATGCTCAATCTTTCAATAAATATAGGTTTGGCCAATCTTATTATACCCTTTCCTCTTTCAGCCATCATTTAAGTCTAATTCTATACAATGAGATCCCTGTGAGGTCACACACAGCTGTTAGGCTGTCTTATTGAGAAGGCAGGTTTTAGTCACAAATACATTTAATGTTTAAAATTTTGCCAGTAACTGTTCAAATGGCTTCTAAGGAAACTCAGGAAAAGAGCTGGTCTATTACTTTAAATTGTTTCTCTCTCCACTTTCCCAGTTAGGTATTTTTTTTTTAATGCTTTATCATTTACTTTATTATTTTTCTAATTACTATTATTATTGTTATAATATCATAAGAACAATGTTACAAATGTTTTAAAAACTTCAATCTCTTTATATTTAAAACCACTAAGTCCTAAAATGCTAAATTATTTACATAATGAAAACAATATAACCATACATTCAACTCTTAACAGTGTAATATCTGAAGTATGTTAAAATCAATACTAACATGGAAAGGTACAATCATAAGCCTGGAATGTGTCAAGAAGTCATTAATTTCATGAAAGTGACCCTATATGTGGGAACTGTGTAAAACTGTAATCTCTGGTACGGGGATCTTTCAGATTAGCATTGAGAAACATTCGGGAGTTAGTGAACAGCCATGTGGTGGGGACAGAATTGTGTTCTTGAAAGGTGATGGGCAGGAGATGGAGCATTCAGTAAACAATGAGATTTCACTCTCCATCTCTCCCCATCCATAAATAACAAGTGTTTAAATGCACCTATATTAAAACTCTTCCCAGTGAATTCAGCATAACAGTAAGAGCAAAAACGCCACAGTTCAGCAATTTGTGTTTGACTGTGAAGTGATTTCTCCTGAAGACAGATGCCACCCCAAGGAACAAAAGCAGAAAAACAATCCAACGTATGACCAGAGGCAAAAGCAAGAAAAGATTAGAACTGCAAGTCTCACCCCTACCCCCCCGCTGAAACTCCCTGGCTACCTCCTTAGAACATCCTGCACAGACAACAGAAATGGTAATTTCCCACACAATACAAAGCAAGAAGCTCTTTGCCTTTTATTCTGCTACCAAGTATATAAACCAAAGGATTTCTTGCAAACTACTGGAACCCCCAAAAAACAAGAAACCAAGCAATATGGTTCCTAAAAAGCAACAACCAGGGTGCATTAAAGGTCAAAACATTTCTCCAAGTAGTTAAGCATTTAATTTTTTTTTTTTAACTTCAAGTGCACTAGCCAGGTTTTAATATTAAAAGAATCCCTTAGGACCAAAAAAGGGAGTTGAATATACAATGTATTTTTATTTGAATGTTGTATGGGAGAAAAAGAGAAATACCTGAAATCTCGCATGGAATTTTCAAAATAAAATGTTACTACTGCTCCTACAAAGGAATTATTTCTTTGATTCTTACAAATGTTTTTAACCCCACTGAATCACTTCTGTAATCCTAAAAAGGCAGATCCACTCTCTATATGTTAAGTCACAAACTGCCCACCATTAGTTCAACATCAGATAAAAAGAAAACATATTGTCGGAAGTGCAAATCTTACTCTTCACTATATTAAAAGTTTTAATTTAAAAATACTAGAAAAAGAAATAATATGCCTTCTCCCCACTTCATCACTCTCCCCTCTTCCATCTCTTTTCACACCTCCCCAAACCCTACCACAAATCACTTACTGACTTTCCAATTTCTTTGAAAAAATAAAAATAAATAAAACCATAGTCCAAACCTCCAATCATCAGATATTTCATCTTTGCAGTGAACTAAGGAGGTCTCTGGCTATTTCAGTAGACTTGCTAACCTGATAATGTTTTTCTCAATGATTAACAGTAGGCAAATATGTTGAATCAATCACACACTCCTTTGCAAAAGCAACTGACCTGTCAGCAATGGTAAAGCAACTTTACCATAAGCAAGCTAAATTTCAAGTGTGTAAAATTTGAAATTTCAATAACTTTTCTCTGAAATTTAAGTTTGTTTCTACATAGGTAATTCCCTTTTTTATTTGCCACTTTAAGCTGTCTGTCGTTGTTGTCATTTCTCATTTCCATCCCAGTGAAAAGTAATATAAGACAACAAACCTATAGGTAAGCCGTGTACACAACACCAAAAAGCAAACAACCAAGGAGAAGTAGCAGCAGATTAGTAAGAGTTTCTCATTATTACAAGAACTGTTCTCAGCAATTAAATTTATTCCCATCTGCCTGTTTTATTATGTTTGACAAAGAGAGTAGACACTACCTCACCAATCTATAGTGAATGTAAATCAAAGTTATTTTAAAAATGCAGGATGTTAAAAGGCACAGAGTAGAAGAAGAATAACAGTAAAGACTTTGCTTCCTTCCACCTGTCCTGGATTCTTGAGTTGCAGCTTCTCTAACAGCTAATTTTCTCTCCTTGTGGGGTTTTACTTGGTGTGCATTGCTCTCCACTTCCTTTTCTACCCACGTAGTTTTTTAAAAGGAGATAAAGCAACTGTATAAGAATGCTTAAAGACATCAAAGACCTAAAGCTTCACTGGTTGCGTGTGGCATAGGAGGAAGAGGAGGAAAACGTGAGGTAATGAGGATCTACTGTATTTACCTTATGTGCAGGGCATGTGGACAACAATAGAAACCATGTAGGGTGCACGTTTTGTCAAAAAAGAACATGGCAGCCTAATGGGAGGCCTTTGTTCTTCAAAAGGGTCTCCTTTCCCCCTTTTGTGCTTCACTTAATTCACGGCATCTGAGCTGCTCTTGAACTTGACAGACTGAGAGAAAGAAAGGGAGAAGAGAGGGGGAGTCAGACACACAAAGAGAGGGGGAAAGGGAGGACTTCAAAGAGAATTCATTTGAAAAAATTAGTTCTACTGCCAGTTTTGATGAAGTTTTGGAACTTTATAGGAGTTAGAGAGTATCATTCAGTGTTGAAATAAATTTAATTTTCCCAGAGATTGTAATGAGTGGTAAAGTAGATAAAGAACCAAATGAATTATATCCAAAGAACTCATCACAAATTTCTTCTGCTACACTGTATTTCTTGAAACAATAGTTTAAAAAACATCTGATTTTCAACGATTACATGAAACACAGCATTCCTCAAGCAGGACTGGTAATTAAATGATTTTGAAGTTTAGGGGAATTATACTTGAGTGATAACAGTGCAAAAGAACACAAAACCACCAGCGCCACCTGCAGGATAAATACAGATGAGAATTCTACAACATATTTCAAAGCCTAAGATTTTTTAAAACAAAACATTCCACAACTAACCTTTGACATTTTCACTTTAAAGTCAAGAATTTAAAAAATTTTAGAAAGCAGTGAATAACTTCAGATGAAGAGCAAAACCTTAGGAACCTTTGGCCAATTTTAGGTATTTATGAATATAAATACAGAACTGCTAAAAGTTATGTATTAAAACAAAAGGCTGCTTCAAAACAATAAAAGACCTGGCTATAAAGTAGGATGACTGTCCCATGGCTTTAAAATATTTATTATTTTTTTTCCTGACTGAAAAACATACATTCATTATAAAACAATCAAACATGTCTGAAATTTAGGAAGCTATCCTACTCCCCCTTAGATTTCGTTTTTTTTCTTCCAGCTCTTACATGTATAATTTTCCACAGTATGGCCATATGTGCTTGCTTGGGTTTTCTTTTTTTGTACAACTTCCTCACTCATTTAATATACTTTATACCTCCTTTTATGTCAGTCCACATATCAAATTTTTTTTGGTGGTGTATAATAATCCACCATACAGATGTACTAAAGTGCTGTTGATAGGTATTTGGATTATTTCTGTTTTTTCCACTTTACAAACAAAGCTTCAAGAAACAGCTTGTATGTGTACAGACTATGAAATAGACAATTTATATGTGTCTTTGCTTACTGGTATAAATGTTTCTGCAAATTAATGGCTAGAGGCAGAATTTCAAACATTTAAAATTTTAGTATTACCAAATTGCTCTCCAAAAGTTGTGCCAAGTTATCTTCCCAAAATTATGTGAGACTGCCTGAGCCCGATCCTAGACAACAACCATCTTTTTAATATTCGACACTCTGATAAACACTGCTTTTGCTTTAAGTCATTTTAGAACTTTCACACATAAATAGGCTCCTTCAAATTGAGAAAACAGTACATTTATTCCCAATATTTACTGATGAAAATATATGCAGAAGAAGCATTACTTTTAAACTATCTTCAGAGCCAATTATTACTTTATAAGTCATATCTCAATTTCATCTTACAGCAGAATTACTACCCAACCTCATTACTCATCACAGTGCATTCAGAAAACACTGGATATTTCCTAATCCACTCTCAGAAGAAAATGTGGTACCAATAAGATTTAAAGAATTTGCTGCAGGTCTCAAAGGCAACTGTAAAGAAGGTAGGGTCACATAAACAAACGAAGGACCTTTTCAAGGGAACTACTTTGAAAATAGAGCTTTCAACTGGATTTATGTACATGAGCGTGTGTATGTGTCGCTTATAGTATATCTGTTTAAAAGTAAGCACAACCATTCTAGTCACACCTTGTATAGACAAGAAGTTGTACAAGTCTGTGGATGTTACAGAATAGAATAACTGTAGGTTTAGCACTAAAATAAGGTGAAATCTGAATTTTAATCCCTGAGGCAGGGTTTCTCAACCTCAGCACAACTGACATTCTGAACCACATTCCGCTAGGTGAGGAGGGCTGACCTGTGCGTTGTAGGGTGTTTAGCAGCAAAACCTGGCCTCTAATAACTAGTGCCATTAGTACCATCCTACAAGCTGTGACAACCAAAAATGTCTCCAGACACTGCCAAATGTTCCCTGGGGAGCACAGTCATCTCCAGTCGAGAGCCACCACCCTAGGCTAACTAAAAGAACTATGACATATGTCACTTCTGCATGCACTGTCCCACCAGTTTGATCTTAAAGTATAAAAATATTTAAAATACTGATTATTAAATACTAATATTATTAAATACTAATATTTTAAATACTTAAAATACTTATCAAATTCTTATTACTCTTCATGACACTCTGCAACTATCAGTGAATATGGCAGCACCAGGAGACAGAGACTTTAAAAAAAAAAAAAACACTCATCTAACTACTAACACATTACTAGCTAACAATGATATTTCATGGTGACTTAATGGAAAGAACACTAAATTTGTAAGGTAACGACTTATTTTAATCATGTGTACTATTCTGTTGATTCTATCTCCAAAATACATCTTGAATACATCATTCTTTGCATCTTCCACAACCTTCATCTTAGCCAACATCATCTCTCATCCAAAGAGCCTTTAACTGCTCTCTCAGCTTCTCTTCTAGACTCCTCCAATACATTCTCCATCCATTCATTCATCCTTCAACTAATATTTACTGAACATGTGCTATCTGCCAGGCAGTCTATGCACTGAGTATTGAGTACCATGCACAAAACTCTCTTACAAAATCCTTTACCTAGAGAAACTTAAATTCTAGTATAAAACACATCAAAAGATGGTCAAGTGCTTTGGAGGAAAAGAAAGCAGTGAAGGATAAGCAGGGTGGGGTCTAGCATTAAATATAGTGGCCAGGGATGGATTCGTCAGTTGTATAAAGACCTGAAGGTTAGGAAGTGAACCACACGAATATATCTGGAAAAGTAGCCCAAGCAAAGAGAACAACAAGTATAAAGGTCCTGAGGTAGGAGCATGCCTCTGTGTTTTACTCTGTATGAAACAGGAAACCACTAGAAGATCTGGAGCAGAGGAGAGCCATGCTGTAACATTTTAAAGGAAAAGACTGGCAACTATGTCAAGAATAGGCTGTAGGACTGCAAGGGTGGAAGCAGAGACCAGCTAATTCATATGAGATTTAGACCAGAGCAGGTAAGTGGAGAAAAGAAGAAGTTGGATTTAGGATATATTATTAATTACAGTTACTTGTAAAAACGTAAGTTGGATTGTGTCATTCCTCAATTCAAACGCCCTTCAATTACCACTTTCTTCCCATTGTACTGTAAATAAAATGAAAAATCCTAAAAATGGCCCAAAGGGCACTATATAATCTGGTCTCTGCCTGACTCTCCAGCCTCATTTTACTACTCAGTAACCAAAATGTCCTGGGCACACTGATCTTTCAGGTCCTCTACGACCCCAAACTCTTCTCCACTCGGGAGGGCAGGGGGACAGGGGCCCAGCGGCCGGCTTAGTGCACACTGTTCTCTCTGCTTGGAATGAATGCCCTTCTCACCCTTTGCCTTGACTCTACGCTCTCACTCTCACATTTCAGTTCTCAGCTTAAAATTCACTTCCTCAAAGAGACCTTCCCTGACATGCCGCATTGAATTTGCTTCACCGCCTTCCCTCATTATATTCTCTCAAAGTACCCCAAAGTACTTTTCCTTGATAGGACCACCCCAATTAGTAATTATAACATTGGTTTAACTACACCTAATGGTTAATGTTTGTCTCTTGAGACTGCAGGCTATAAAGAGCAGGGACCCATTTCTGTTCCACTTACCATCATATCCTCAGGATAGGGCACAATACCTGGTACCTGGCAAGTACAAAGAATACTTTTTGAACAAATGATAGAGCTTTCATCCCAGCTCTGCTAGGTATGATCTAGTCACTTAAGTTCTCAGGACCTCAACGTCCTTTCCCGCTTTTTAATCTTATGACTCTAAGAAGATCATAGAAACTAGAGTAAGTGAGACAAAGAAATAGGAAATCACACGGAGTCTTAAGAACAGTTTTTCTGAAGCAGTCGGGGAGTGGTGGGAGTGGGACAGATAAATAAGGGAGGGCCTTGATTATTGGGTTATGAATTTCAGACTTTCTTCAGCAGGCAAGTGGAGAGTGCTACAATCAGAACCATGTATTTGGAAGTTTAATCTATCTGTGGTATATAACTACCTGAAGAAGAGTCTAAATGCAAAAATTTAATTAGACTCCAACAGGTGAATAGGGCCTCAACTAGTTTTAAAAGGTAGTTGAATATGAGAACACAAATACATGTATTAATGAAGATTCTTAGCATTATTATTTAATAACTAAATTAAGCTTATGCTTGTTTTAGTTATGTTTATACAGAAAGCAAAAAAAAAAAAAAAGTGATCCAACAATGGAAAACACTTTCATTTTCCCATTCATTCATTACTCACAATGCAACCAGATTAATCTTCCAAAAGCATGGCCCAGATCATATTACTCAAAAAACTTTAATGGCTCCCCACTGTCTACTGAATTAAGTCCAAACACCTTAGCCTGATATTTAAGACCCTACACAAACTGGCCCCAACTTACTTTTACTCCTCTGTATTCTAGGCAAATTGAACTACTTTTGCTCCAAACACTGTTAGCTTTTTCTGCCTCCACCAGATTTTGGTTCACATTGTTCCGTCTTTCTGAAATACAATCCCACCCTCCACTCCTAATCCGCCTGTCACACCCTACCTTCCTTATTCAGGATCCAGCTCACATGTAACTGCCACTCAGTCTCTTTCGCCAGCCCACCTCAAGTACAAAATGATTTCCTCCACTTCTACAGCCACCCGTACCCCCAGTGCTTTGTAACTCAAAGTGTTCTATCTTCAGTGACTTTTCCCTTATATGTTTGATTCCCCCAATTAAATTATAAACAACTTCCAGCCGCCTCCTTCTGTGGAGCTAAGATAGGTATATTTGCACATAAAAACAGACAACTATATTTATAATTTGTAAACTGTTCTAAGAGCCTATTCCTTTTGAGGGCAGGAACTGTTTCTGATTCATCTTTTGTTTCCTGTAATTCTTTGAGCAAAGTATGTGCTTAAACAATTTTGCTGAATAAAATACTCATAAATTTTAGGTTGAATAAAAAATTTGTCCTTATTGCTCAGGTCTTATTCATTGAGGCCACATTACAAGACAGAAGCATTTATTAAGCAACTGTACTGTAGTTAGCTACTGTGCTAAGAGACCATGGGAATGATTAAAAATAAGTATAAAATGCTATGCCTATCCTAAGAAGCTTATGGTATTGTTAGGAACATAAGACATATTTCCAAAGAAATTAGAAAAATAATAAAAGTGCTATAAGACACCATCAAATTCTAAACTATGAATTTCAAAAAAGCTGGTATGGATAATAAGTACCATGGGAAGTCTAGAATGGAGAGATCAAAGTTGGCTAGCCTTGATGAAAAATGCTTCTGAGAGGCTTGGCTAGAGGGCATGAAAAGACAAGATTATCCAAAACAATGTGTTCCCCCAGGTTGCTCCAAGAACCATATCCATCCCTATATCTTGGCTTTAAAAAAAAAACCATCTCTCTGACATATAAATGTGAGCATGAGCTCAATGGCTCCATTCTCTGCACAAGTGCCCATATGAAACATCCAGAAGTTCAAAAACAAAACCATCGCTTTCCAAAACACAAACTCATTTTCTACATTTTCCTCACATGCAATGTTGGGGGTAAGTTGGGCGGAGTCTCAAAGATGACCGTTTTAAAAAGCCAAATTAAATTCTAAAAACAAACTGCAATAAATCTTTACGGCCCCTTCCTAACTTATTCTATCAATTGGATACATTTTAGAATAGCAGACTGGAAGTTGCTCTTGCTCCTGTTCAAATGTTTCAAGTTAGAAAAGTCGCCAGGACATGGAAGCAACCTAAATGCCCATCAACAGATGAATGGATAAAGAAGATGTGGTACATATATACAATGGAATATTACTCAGCCATAAAATGGAACGAAATTGGGTCATTTGTAGAGACGTGGATGGACCTAGAGTCTGTCATACAGAGTGAAGTAAGTCAGAAAAACACATATCATATATTAATGCATGTATGTGGAATCTAGAAAAACGGTACAGATGAACCTATTTGCAGGGCAGGAACAGAAGAGACGTAGACACAGGGAATGGACGCGTGGACACGGAGGGCAGGGGGAGATGAATTGGGAGACTGGGATTGACATATGTGCACTGCCATGTGTAAAACAGATAGCTAGTGGGAACCTATTGTATAATGCAGGGAGCTCAGCTCAGTGCTCTGTGGTGACTTAGATGGATGGGATGGGGGGGGAGGGTGGGAGGGAGGTCCAAGAGGGAGGGGATATATGTATACATATAGCTGATTCACTTTGTTGTACAGCAGAAACTAACACAACATTGTAAAGCAACTATACCCCAATTAAAAAAAAAAAAGAAAGTCACTTATAAACGCATTTAAATGAGAAACAGTATATCATAGTGGTTTAAAATAAAGTTTAGAGCCTGAAGCCAGCTGGCCTGGGTTCATAACCCAATGTGAGTAGTCTTCCTCTGTGCCCCAGTTTATTCATCTTTAAAATGAGAACAAAAATAGCTAACTCATAGTATTGTCATGAGGACCAAATAAATTAATGCATTACTAAATATTCTAATCTAGTATACAGTAAGCAACCAAAATACTGCTACCTATTATTATTATCCAAAGGAACTAAGGGCACTACTTAGGTAATAATACAGTAGTAAACAAAACGTGCCAGCTTCAAAAGTGAAAACTGGACATTTCTATATATGAAATTAACATTAAAGGAAATGCAGAACCTATATACACATGGAAACTCAATGTACAATGGAGCTGGCATGGCAAGAAAGCAGAAGAAAGGGAAAAATTCAACAAATTGTGCTGGGAGAGAGAGAAATCCACACACAAAAAAAAAAAAAAAACAAAGTCCTAACAGCATATACAAAAATTGATTCCAGGTAGTTTAATGGACAAATATGAAAAGATAAACTTTAAAACTTTGAGAAAATATAAGAGAATGTGAACATGGAGAAGAGAAAGATTTCTTTAGTAAGACATAAAAAGTACAGACCATAAAAGAAAAGCCTGATAAATCCAACAGCATTGAAATTAAAAATGTTTGTCCATCAAGAGTCCATGTAAAAAATGCAAAGACGAAGCACAGATTGAGAAAGGATATTAGAACACACATAACTAACAAAGGATTAGAATCCAAAAGATTCCAATAAATCAGTAAAAGACAAAACAATCCAATTTTTTAAATAGGCAAGATATATTAACTGGTAATTCACAGAAGAAACACAACGGCCAATAAGCATGTGAAAAGGTGCTTGTCTCATTAACAATAAAGAAAATACAAATTAAAACCCTTATGAGATACCATTTCACACCTACTGGGAGTGGCAAAAATCAAAATATCCTGGCAAAGATGTGGAACAGTGAGAACTACAGTACCAGGAAGAATGTAAATGGATAGAATGGGAAACAGTAGAAATGTCCATCAATAGAAGAATGAATAAATCAACTGTGGCATAGTCATTCAATAAAATACTATACAGTAGTGAAAATGAATTGTGGTAGATTATCTGCTACACTGTCCACAATCACTCCTTGCCCTGTATCCGTGACACTTTACAATGTGACTTTGCTGCTCCTCTCATCAAGAGCTGCAACCCTCAAATCTGGGATGGCCTTGACAATAGAATGCAGTGAAAATTAATGTTGTGCCAGTTCTTAGTCTAAGTGTTGAGGCCTCGCACGCTTCCTCTTGCGCTCTTATAACCCTGCTCTGCAGCCTGGTGAACAAGACTGGGCTAGCCTCCTGCAGGATGAAATATGTGAAGCAGAAACAAGCTTCTCCCCTCAATCATCTGAACTTACCCAAACTTCAGCCAACCCAGCAGCAGGTCACAGATACATGAGGAAGTCTAGCCAAGATCAGCGGAATCATCTAGCTGACCCACAGTCTCATGAGCAATAATAAAAGATGGTTATTTTAAGTCAGTAAGTTTTGGGGTTTGCTACAAAGCAATAGATAACTGATACATGTATGGATTGAAGCTGTACATATTAATATGAATAAATTTGACAAAGAATTTTGAGTGTAAAAAGTAAGCTGCACAAAAATATATAAATGTTATCATACTGTATATATAATGTTTAAAAAGCATTGTTTACATAATTCAAAGAGTCATGTACCACAATGGTCATTGCAGCTCCACTTACAATAGCCAGGACACAGAAGCAACCTAAGTGTCCATCGACAGATGAATGGATAAAGATGTGGCACATATATACAATGGAATATTACTCAGCCATAAAAAGAAATGAAATTGAGTTATTTGTAGTGAGGTGGATGGACTTAGAGTCTGTCATACAGAGTGAAGTAAGTCAGAATGAGAAAGACAAATACCATATGCTAACACATATATATGGAATCTAAAAAAAAAAAAAAGGTTATGAAGAACCTAGGGGCAGGACAGGAATAAAGACACAGACGTAGAGAATGGACTTGAGGACAGAGGGAGAGGGAAGGGTAAGCTGGGATGAAGTGAGAGAGTGGCATGGACTAATATATACCACCAAATGTAAAACAGATAGCTAGTGGGAAGCAGCTGCATAGCACAGGGAGATCAGCTCAGTGCTTTGTGACCACCTAGAGGGGTGGGATAGGGAGGGTGGGAGGGAGGGAGATGCAAGAGGGAGGAGATATGGGGATATATGTATATATATAGCTGATTCACTTTGTTATAAAGCAGAAACTAACACACAGGTATAAAGCAATAATAATCCAATAAAGATGTTTAAAAAAAAAAAAAGGCATTGTTTAAGATATATTACATACATATGAGAATGGTGGTTACCTCATGGTTTGGAGAGAGGAAAATGCCACTGGGAAGAGGTACACAGGGGCTCCCTATGTGAGACTTTCCCTAGCCACCCTATCTAAAATTGCACCCTCCCAGCATACCCTGCCTATATTACCTTGCCTGCTTTATTCTTCTACTTAGCACTTAACATCAGCTAATTCCATAAAAGCAGGAATTTGTATTGTGTTTGTCATTGCCTGCCCAGCTTCTAGAACAGTGACTGGCAGAAATTCTGATTTAAAGCTCCCCAGGTAAGTGTAATGTACACCCTGGATTGATAATCACTGCTTTAGTGAAAGTAGCATAGTAGCAGTTAAGAACAGGAGCTGGCAAACTACAAGCTGAGGGCAAAATCTGGCCGGCTGTCTGTCTTTGTATGGTCCACAAGCTAAGAATGATTTTTACCGAAGAACGTGTGCAATCGATTTGACAGGAACACTTAACTTTGAATCCCAATTAAGCGAAATGCTATCCCCCCCAAAAAAAAATAATTCTGTTCTTCTCATTAGTAGACCTGTATTACAAAAAAATGTGCCCATTTATTATTATATTTTGAATTTCATCAATTTTATGTATGGAAATTTGTTTTCTCTCTTGTTACATAAGTACATCATATCCTTGATTTTGCCTCTTGGCCTATGAAGCTTAAAATATTTACCATCCAGTCCTTTACAGAAAAGGTTTGCCAGCCTCTAATTAAGAGCAACAGCTCTAGATGTTAAATCCTGTGTAAATTTAGGCAAGTTCTTAAACTTTCTGTGCTTTAGTT
Source organism: Balaenoptera musculus (assembly GCF_009873245.2). NCBI lineage: Eukaryota > Metazoa > Chordata > Mammalia > Artiodactyla > Balaenopteridae > Balaenoptera > Balaenoptera musculus. The sequence goes on along the minus strand of NC_045785.1, from coordinate 123,297,994 downwards.
TCCTCATCTACCTGAAAGAGCTGGGGTTAGAAATAACAGAAGTAATATATACACGTGTGCCTGGTCATTAAGAAGAGCTCAATAAATACTGGATAGTATTATTAGTGAGGAAGAAAAGAAACAAACAAAAAAGTAAGCAAAGAGGGACTTCCCTGGCAGTCCAGTGGTTAAGACTGTGCTTCCACTGCAGGGGGCGCGGGTTTGATCCCTGATTGGGGAACTAAGATCCCACGTGCCGTGCGGCATGGCCAAAAATAAAAGAAATAAAAATAAAAAAATAAAGTATACAGGAAGATGTGCATAGGTTACATTAAAAATACTATGCCATAAAAATAAGTAAACAAAGAAATTAATACAATTATACAAGTCTTTACAATTTATACTAAGTTCTGTGAAGGAAATAAAAGATTGAGATAGATAATAACCAGGTTGTCAAAAAGTGCCCAAGAATCCCACACAGTGTGGACATTCAGAAAAGGAAGCAAAATATGAAGGAAATATGAAGGGGGAAGTTGCTGATTCTTGTCCCCTTAAGTCACCTCCAGAAAAGATGGAGATGAACTCGGCTATGAGAAACGGCAGAAAATGAGGTTAAATTGTATCTGTGGTCACTTCTGGAGTCACAGGACAACTAGAGGCAGCAGAGCATATTGGTTAAAAGTAGGGCATGAGAATCAGCTTGCCTATATGTTCAAATCACAGCTCTGACACTCACAGCTTAGCTATGAAACACTGGACAAGTTAAGAACCTAAGTCTCAAGATTCCTCTTTTGTAAAACAGGGGTTAAAAACACCATCTGCCTCCTAAGACTCCTGAGTATTAATAACAGTTAATCACAGTGCCTGGCACGTCATCAGTGCTCAATAAATGTTGGCCATTATTATTACACGAGTTGCCAAAGTCTTGTCTAAATAGATCCCTTAATGTTTCCTACAAAGCCAATCATTTACAGTCTATGTTTTCCATTTTCTCTGCCTCTTCTGCCTCAAATAGTGTTTTAATAAACCTTCTATTTCACTTCTCAGCAAATTTCTTTAGATTTGAAGCTACTATATATCTTCAGCCCTGTATATTTCCATCATTTTCAACTGAAAATCAATACTGGGGCTCAAAAGAAAGATATTTTTCTAGAGGAAAGAATTACACTAACTGACATTAGGCCAAAACGCCATCTACTTCTCATCATTTGGACATAGGTATGTAATGTTACTATAGTGTTCTTCCTCGTTTTTATTTTCCAAAGAGTAAAATAGAGCCAAGGCCTCAAAAGAAGCTGTTTTAAAGCTATCTTCCTCATGCTCATATGAGCATTTGCTGGTTTTCTGTTTAAATCAAAGAAAAAGTAGTGCCAATGTCAGATTTCAAAGTAAGAGACCATTTGACGGCCAAAATGAGACATGATTCCTCAGCACCACCTATTCTTGTACAAAACAATAAATGGTTCCCTGCAGGACACAGTCTACAGCTCACCTACCCAACTTAATAACAATCTTATCACCAAAAGTACCTTGAGCAAAAGACAGCATGGAGAAGTAGTTCTGTTATAAATTTAGGAACAAAATTAAAGGTCCTAGGGAGACATTTTCCACAAGCACTTCCAGACAGTGAAAAGGACTGCCACATTCAAACAGGATTTTACTGCTTTATAAGCATCTCTCTCCCTGAAGCAACTCAAAATTATGACTGACTCAAAATAAAGATTTGTGTAGCTATAACCAGTGTACCCAGACCCTAATATATCAGTAGATATTCACTGAGGCTCTTCAGAGCAGGAAAGTCATTGTACTGCTCTATCCCAAAGAGTTCTTCATATACAACAACCAAAAGGTAGATAGACAGATATAGAAAGATAGAAAAAAATCATCTTTCTTTTTATCCACAGGCAGCTCAACCAAAGACCATCATTTCTTACCTTTTCTGTTTGCATAAGTGAGATAATATGGTATTAACAGCACTGAGCTGGAAGTCCACGATCTGAATTTTAATCTCAGCTATCACTTATCATATGCTTGACCTTCAACAAGTCACTTAACTTCTGTTGTTTTCAACTTACTTAGGAACTCAAGGTTATTTGGTGTGAATATCCTCACCAATTCTTCATCTAAAAATTCATGTTACCTCCACCATCTATTCTCCTGCCTCAGCAAAAAAAAAAAAAAAAAAAAAATCATTAATATTTCTCTGTCAGTTAGGGCCCTATCAATTCCAAGGGGCAGAAACCTAACACAAATTGAGATAAGTTAAAAGAAGTGGGGGGGTGTTTAATCGACTCGAGTAACTGGAATAGCCAGAAGCAGAACACATTACAGACACTGAACCAAAATCTTCAAGACCTGATTTCTCTCTCTCTCTCTCTCTCTCTATTATTATTCTGACTTCATTCTTGGGCTTCCCATGGTAGCCGGAGAAGTGCAGCCACTCTTGCCTTTCATCGGCCTAGGTTAAAGTGGCAGAGGCTTCCTCCCATAGCTCACGCAAAGGCAAAAGCTGTGATTGGCTTCACCCAAGAAACTGCCCACCTAGAACCAAGCACTTGACTGGGGGAATGCCAGAGCAGTCAGTGCCACCCATTAGGCATGGACTGTAAGTGGGTAAGGAGTAAGTCCCTCCAAGCAAAAACACAGATGTTCTTTACTCCTCACCCAAGCCAAATGCCCCCATTGAGGCCCATTCCCATTTCCCTCCGCCATCAGCTATGTCCTCCACCCCCATTATCTTCTTCCAAAAGCAAATCATCTCCTTGAAACCTTCACCTTGATGTTTGGTACATCATTCAAACTCTTAATACAAGTGAGGTATCACTTTCTCTTCTTTATCTCCTAAACCCAATCAGTCACCAATTCTCAGATTCCACCTCCTTAGTTTCTTTTTTCTAGTCCTCTTCCTCCCCAGCTGTGTGCAACTGCTCTCCCTGCCTCCAGTCTCATACCACTCCAATCCATATTCCATACTATCACCTGTGATCTTTCTAAAGTTCAAGTCTAATCGTATTTTCCTTTCTTCATACTTTTTAATGTCCCCTTGTTTCCTGCAGCATAAAGACCATCTTATTTCTGACCATCTTCACCACATAATCATGCCAACTACTTGCAATTTCCAAAATTTAGTAAGCTGTTTTTCATCTGTTCTATTGTTCACATTGCTCTCTAGACTGGAATTTTCCTGTGCTACTTTATGGATTCAAGGGGTTTCCGCTACTCTAAAACACCTGGGTAAACAAGATACAGCTAAGATGTTTCTACTTGTATGAAACCTTTCCTAAGGTACCCACTAGGACTTCTTTGTTTGTGCCCTCAATATACCCAATATAGTTCTCTCTCACAGCACCTATAACACTTCATTGCACTTACCTATTTACAGACTTGTCTTGTTCCTATAGTTTTTAAAAGCAAACATGGCTTAGGATCATTTGAAAAGCTCTGTAAACCTACAGATGCCTGAACCTACCAAACCAAAATTAGGGCCCAGCCATGTATACTGTGAAAAAGCTTCAAGGTGATTAATGTTACCTGCCCCTATCTCTCTAGTTAAAAAACCACTGACAGATGACAATCTGCTTAAGGAAAACAATTCTTATTAATATATCCAGTTCTTCAAATTGTTCTTGGCAGTAGGGAAACAATAAATGTTATGGAATGAAAGTAAGTCTTACACTTTACTGTGCATCAGTCACCAAAAATCACCCAATGGAAGAAAATGAATCATAATATATCATTTTGGGGCATTCCAATTAAATAATTTTTTTATACATTGGGTGGGGGGATGGGGAAAGGGACAGAGGAAGAAATTACCCAAACCACCATCTTCTCTGATAATCAAGAATGGAACATTATCCCATACATTCAATTGCTGAAGCCAAGGATAAATGTTTCTGATTTTAACTTCAAGGTACTCTATGGTTATGAGTCAGACTCTAAACAGTACTTGCTGCTTTTTAACAATGAATAAAACTAATACTGCCTTTTGCATAGCTCTCTATGCAGCAAGAATCAAGATGTATGTGGGACATAGCTCTGGTAAGAATTAAAGTTAGGCAGTACAAAGAAACAGAATTACCCCTACAGGGGCTTCCCTGGTGGTGCAGTGGTTGAGAGTCCGCCTGCCAATGCAGGGGACACGGGTTCGAGCCCTGGTCTGGGAGGATCCCACATGCCGCGGAGCAACTGGGCCCGTGAGCCACAACTACTGAGCCTGAGTGTCTGGAGCCTGTGCTCCGCAATAAGAGAGGCCGCGATAGTGAGAGGCCCGCGCCCCCGCTCGCCGCAACTAGAGAAAGCCCTCGCACAGAAACGAAGACCCAACACAACCAAAAAAATAAATAAAATAAATAAATAAATTAATTAAAAAAAAAAAAAAAGAATTACCCCTACATTAAATCCCATTTAATAAATATTTTCTGCCTCCCTTCAAGGCCACATGCTAGTTTATTTGTACTAGTAAGGTGAGCAAGATGCACAGTGGCTGCCCTCACCTAAAGCACATTATCAATGTTGCTCAAATTCACATTAAATAAAATTGAGACTGCCAAATGTTTTATTTGTATACCATCATAACCTTTAAGTCAGATCAATACTCTTATAAAACTTTTAAAAAAGAACACTAAGGCGTTTTCCTGGTTTGTAGCAGCATCATCAAAAAGATTTCCTCTTCAAAACCTGAATAATGTGTGAACAGGCTTTAAAACAACCTGAAAGTCCCACTGAAGCAATTTAATTCACCATATTACACAGGAGCCTGAACTATTTTGCCACAGGGACCCGACCAAGCAAGAGAGTCTGTTCTACATTCTCGTCAAAATTCAAACTGATAAAACTTCCTAGATGCAGCTAGAGGCTGAGTGTTACTGAAGTTGCCTTCTTTTTTCTAGTTGTATTATAAAAGCAAGGAGCAAACAGAAAAAAAAATAATAATAATACAGCAAAGACATAAAAACTTTCCCTCAGCGAACATTTTCTATTCTTTTCCTCAGTGAGACAGGCAAACCTAGCACGAAGTTAAAAAGGAAAAAAAAAATCTAAGAGGAAGAACTTTATTTCTTTAAAGTAAAAAAATCCTTAACTAAATACAGTTCCAAGTTTCACCCCTCCCCAAAAAGAACTAGAAAAAAAAAGGATGAAACATGATAATGGAAAAAAAATGACATCTTGTTGTACAATAGAGTAAGTTATTACAGAATTCACAGAGGCTAGAAGTTTTGCTTCTGACCTTCAAGTACAAACTCTTGGGCTGACGAGAGATAGAAAACTAATAATTCAAACTGTTTAAAGTACTGTAGGCTTTTCTTTGAAGTAAAACTCTTTTGGCCTCATTAACTGAACTTGTCTCTTGATAATCAAGTCTGCCCAAGTTTCAGAAGTATTTCGTGAGTAAATTTATCATAACGTGCACCTTGCGCCATCCCATTTTAAAATATGCATCGCAAAGAACACTGTACTGCAATTAAACAAGGCCATTTTTTAAAAACCAAAAGCCCAATTAGATTATGTAAATGTGAATTAAATGTATACATAAATCAGTCAATACCCAAAGATCCTGGTAAAATGCCAGCCAGCACAGTCTTTGGCATAAGAAATATTAGAAATGACATCCTAGACGGATACACACTTTTTCTCTAGTGCCATTATACATCCCATTAAAAGCTATAAACTAGTCATCCATGTTAACTTGACTTTGCTATGAGCAAAAAAACTATCAAATTAGTTACATTTTAAAAGAATTTTTTAAAGCTTTTCTATTAGCCAGAAAAACCTTAATTCATTTTCCCTCTTGTGGCTCAGTTATGAACATCCTTTGGTTTGGAGTTTGCAAAAAAGTAAAAATCCACATCTAATAAAAGCTGTAACTTAATTACACAATTATACAGAATATAGATAATAATCTGGTTTGTGTTCTCAAACTATCAACAATGGATTTTGTTATGGTGCTGGTTCCCCTTCAGAGCAAGAAAAAATTAACAATGAAAACAGACTTGGGAATCTTAGGTCCCCCTAATCACTTCATATTAGCGATTCTTGCATGGGCTTCTTCAACATGTAAAACTATGCAGGAGTAAGTTTGGACAGCACTTTGGAAAAGCACAATTGAATCCCCCAAACAAGTCTCTCAAGGAGGAATTAGTGGGGACTGCTGTTTTGTAGGTATATTCTACAAAGAAATTGCAAACATCTGTGCTTCTCTTCATTTGCAAAGACACAGGACATGAAACCTGGACTGTTGGTTCTAAATATACTCTCTACAGAGGTCTGTTCAGATAATCCTAATAGCATGGCCTTCATTTGTAGAAGCATCATGTTATGAGATAAAAGATAAGAAAACATTCAAAAACACGGAGAAAACTGCCAACCTTTAGAAAAGAAATACATTTGATTCAAATAACCAATATATAAAGAAGAAATAGAAAAAAAATTTAATATTATCTTATACCATATCTATTTTCTCATAATTCTTAATAAAATACAGATAATTTAATTAGTTTACATTATCCACTGTGAAGCCTACAATACTGATATACTTGCTGATGACAAAAATGATGTAGTGTTTTCACCCACCTTGCAAAAAACCTACTGAAACATACCCTATGATCAGATCAACAAACCCTGGCCGTCAAATCAGGAGAATTTCCAAGAGGTATGACCTTTTAGTGGGAAAATGCCATTTTCCTAGTACCCAATATAGAGAAAACATGAAAGAAAATCAAAATGAAAACTCCCCACTAATATATTGAAAACTATGTCTCCAAACTCTTCTCTCCATACTTAGCAAAACAGTGATAAATACTCGCCCTAATTTATTTAGGTACAAATGAACTCATGATTAGTTTTAAAGCTAAAACCTTCATAGTCTGCTCATGAGATTTTCTTGTAATACCTCTAAAACATGCACACACACAGATCTCACTATTATTATCTGAAATGCTGTTACTTAAATCTTTACTGATTTATTGAGGAACACAATTCTGAAATTACTAAAATAATGTATTAATTTGCTTTTAGAACCCTAGCAAAATAAAGTTTGTATATGTGTATTCATTTTCAATCTAGCCTAAACTGAACATAATCAGGAAAATTTGAAGAAATAAAATAACTTACAATAAAGAAGACAAGGTGATATTATGATATATTTTTAAAATAATGCCCTAGTACACCAGAATATTGAAGTATGTATTATAATATATTCTAGGCCCTTAGATTTCCCCTGTTGATGAGATTACTGGAAACCATTTTTTAGAGTCAGTTTGATCCACTCTGTTGATACAAAGAAGGCTTCCAGAGTCCACTAAATGAATAGCTATGCCTAAATTCATAGAAAACCAACAGACTGTACCCTTGTTACTTATATGCATCAATGTTCAGCCCCAAAGTAGTATCCTCTTGGTGGGAATGTTAACAAAAAACTAATTCTCTCAAATAATATTACATTACATTTTTTCCCTCATGTTCCTATGGTGACATCCTCAAGAATAAAAATACTATTAAGCATCCTTTTCCCTTCTTACCTAACATTTAAACAATAATTTAAATTCTGAGAAGCACCTACACACATTCTTACCATACACAATTAAAACAAACAGGAACAACAAAAAGAAGACAATATTTCCCAAGCCATGATTATTGCTTTCTTTCTATCCAACCCATGGTGGACAATTCCCAAAACTATCAGCACAATTCAAACACCCTTAACTAAAATTAAGTGTCTGTCCATTTGTTCTTCATCTGATATCCTTTCTCTTTTTTATTTTCTCAAAAGAAAATGCCAGAACAGATCGCCCAGAATGATAGATAAGGTCAAAACACTGCTAACATAAGTAGTTATGCTCGGAATTATACCAAAAACAGGACATATGCAAGAACCTGATCATACAGTGCTCCTTTTCATTGAAGCCTTTGCATTATTCTACGCAAACAATAATAACATGTCAACTACAAAGGTAAACATACCCCCTGTTAATGAGTATTCAGCAGCAAGTGAGGGGCGAAGATGATAACAAAGAGCACCTTGCAAATTATGCCTTTATTCTTTCACAGCTCATCACAGTGCTCCACTGCACACACAGGTCCATCCTCACCCTGCATGAATCAGCTTCCTCAACACTAATGACTGTTACTTCCATCACTCACACCAATGGTCAGATCTGGAACCCCACCATCACCCAGAACTGTTCCTCCTCTAATACTTCAAATTCTCTCAACACAACCCCACTCCTCCCGGATCGCTCATTCCCTTACTCTCATTAAAGACCTATTCTCCGACTCATCCAGACCTCCTGTCCTGTCCATCCATTTTCCCCTAGGCCATCAATTCGCTCCTGTCTTCACTTCTTTCTTAATTCCACTGAGACCACAGGGTCCATTAATGACTTTCTTGTCAATATGTTCCACTCCCTTGTTTCCTTGTCCTTCCGCTGTACATCCCAACAAAGCCCCCAGTCCTGGAGAAATACATCTGACTGGCTTCCCCACTCATATACCTTGGGCTGCTAAGCACTACTGGAAAAATAAAAACAATAGGAGGCACAGCCCTACAGGCTGATCCTCCACAACCCAGCAAGTTTCCTCATAAATATCTCTTTAGAACCCAGATTTCAATGGGTTGAGGAGGGAATTAAAGGTGTGTAGCAAAGGAAGGGAGTTCAGCATTTTACATTATGTTCAAAGCAGCTTGGGGATAAGAGGAAAGAAAAGGCTGGTATGTAGAGGGAGCAGAAACAAAGGAGAAGTCAGAGCATGCTGAGGTTTAAGAGGGCTGGTAAGGAGGGAAAGTTTGGAGGGGTTGAGAAGGTGAAGGATGTTGAACATTCCTACAGAGTCAGAGAAATGGATAGGATCCATTGATTCAAATTTTATGAAAATAATATATTTGCTTCAGTAATACAAATAACAACTGAAAAGGGTTTATCTCCAAAGCAACCCAGAGTTTAACTTCTTGCATTAGTAAAATCCCAAACTCTGAAGTTAGATAGCCTGGATTTGAATCCCAGCTCTTCTACTTCCTAGTTATGTTATTTGCTAAGTAAGTTATTTCATCTTTCTGTGCCTCATCTGTAAAATGGGGATAATCATAATACCTACACAATAGGGTTGTTGTGAGAATTAAAGGAATACACAGAACATACAAAGTGCTTTGAATAGTGACTGGCATATAACAAGCACCATATTAGATGTTAGCTATTATTCTGGCTAAAAACTTAAAACGCTACTTAGATGCTCTTGTGTTCACTTAGTACTAGAAAGAATGTCCTGGACTCCCCCTGCCCACCCCGACCTTGCCCCCATATCCCCAACCTAATACCTACTATCTTTCAGCTCTGGTCTTCTTTGAAAAGTCTTCCCTGACTCTTCCTCTTTCCCTCTCCCTAAATAACTGGGTTAACTGAATCTCTTCTATTCTTCCATAGCATACCAGCTTTACAACCTTCACAGCATTTATCACAGAGTATTAGCTTTCAGTTGACTCATCTGTTCCCATCCCACCCCTCCCCCACAATCTGCCACTGATTTGTGAGTTCTTGCAGGATGGGGGCTATCCTTTCTGATTAAAGTCCAGGGGTTAAGAATAAGTGATATATGTAAATCAATATAACATGGTGCCTGATGGGTATTAGACAATAAATGTTAAATAAATGAATAAATCAGTCACTTTAGCCTTAGATGATTGTTTTATACAAGTTCATCTACTAACTTAATGCCTATCATTTATAAACGTGCTGCAGTTAAACACTTAAGTTAAAACACCTAACTACCCTGAGTTCTTAAAAAGCACTGCACACAAAGGAATTACCACACCAAAGAAATTACCACACACAAATTTCTTGCAATGTTTTCTAAATTCAGTATATATGCACATTACTCACACAACTCTTTCCAAAATAAACCTGATAATGGGTTAAAAGAAGTAAAACTGTTTGCTATATATTCTGTAAAGCAAAATATATAACTTCCAACTACACATGTCTTTTCACAAACCACAGGTCATTGGATTACCAGAAATTGATACTTCCCCCTCACTGGTGATTATTCTACATGTACTTTTAGTTTAAGCTAACTTTTTGAAGCACATTTTTTCAATTATATGTATGTAAAACATGTATCATTCCAAGCTATTTTTTTTCTCTTCTAAGTCATAAAGATATGCTTTACTTACATTATTGACCAACAACAGAATTCCTACCCAAATGTTAACAGTGTGGTACAGCATGTATAATGGATCATTATATTATGGACAGAAAAAAAGAACTTATAAATAATTCAATGTTCCAACTGCTAAGACGATAGAAGCCTAATAAGTACTATATAGCTCAAAATGAAATTCAATTGGGGATGTAAAATTTTCAGAAATTTTGAAACAAAAAACAAAAAAGAAAGAGGAAGAGGAGATCTGGAAGAAAGAAAAGTTGGGGGAGAGAAAAGGAAATCTGGGTAAAGATTAAAATATATGCACTGTTTTTTTAAGGGTCCTTTACTAACCCAAACTCATTTTAAAATTTGGGGAAATAAAAATTGAATAATGTCTATAACCTGATTTACTTACAAAATTACATTTAGCATTACATTTAATGCTAAATTACATTTAGCATTAAACTGATGACTGATCATACAGTCATCAACTTCCTTATATTTTTATGGCAACTAAAGTTATAAACTAATCAATTTAAATCTACAACACCTCACTTTTATTAGCCTATGAGAAACAGACAAAACTCTGGCAGAAAAAAATATCAACATAAAAGCAAAGGAAAAATTAAAGACACGGTCTGCCTGTCTTCCAAATAGTGCTAGGAGATACAGAAATCACTAAATCACAATTTTTAAAAAGCCACTATACAAAAGCGAACACATTTTACTTGGAAATCTAAAATCTGGAATCTCCTTTCAACTATAAGACCTTGGGTCAAGTAACTTAACTCCTCTCTAAATGAAGGAGAGTCTTAGGATTTTAAATGCCTTCCAGATATCACAATCACAGAAATTACCTTCTATGTATTCTTTCATTCTTCATCAAATACATTTTACATTTTCACTCCCCCTACACCTCTTCTCCTTAGGGAGATAGCACAGGAAGTGGCTCTAAGTGCAGGTTACAGAAGTAACACTCTAGGGTTTGTACAAATCCCACTTAGTTAGGAGCTGGATGATCTCCAACAAGTTATTTCAGTTCCCCAAGCCTGTTTCCTCGTCTATAAAACAGGGGTAATACAAATATCTACCCTCATAAGGTTGCTGTGAAGATTAAAAAGAAAGTGCTTACAACAGTCCTGGCACACAGTAAGATAGCCAATTAAAGCTAGCTACATTATTGTTTTATTTTGAAGGCTTTTAAAAATGGTTTTACTCCTGGACTTCCCTGGTGGTCCAGTGGTTAAGGCTCTGCGCTTCCACTGCAAGGGGGCGCAGGTTTGATCCCTGGTCAGGGAAGTTCTGCATGCCGCAGCCAAAAAGACACTTAAAAAAAATGCTATTACTCCTTCCATTAAGTGGATAGATACCTAATAGTTTACTTAATCCCATTTAGGTTGTTTCTAAATTTTACCTTTTTTAAGTAAAGGGGATATAAACATCTTTGTGCATTAAGCTTTTTCCAAATGTAGGGAATTTCCTTAGGATGTACTCAAGAACTTACATAGCTAGATCAAAAGATATGGATGTTTTAGGGCTTTACAGAAAGGTTGTACAGATGTCCACTTCCACCAATAGATATGATAGTGCCCAATTCACTGCATTCATGTCAATCAGCACCGAAAATCATATTTTCATTTCTTATAATTTGATTTAAAATGTTTCTCAATGTTGCTGTAATTTGCATTTCTTTGATTAACTGTAAGGCTGAGAATTTTTTATTATTAAAAATGTTATAAGAACAATCTCATTCAATAAAAGATTTTTTTATAAGTAAAGAAGAAAAAATTATAAAACACATAGAAATAAGGAAATTAAGAAGGGACAGAAGAATAAGGCAAGTGTATATTTAGAATGTAAATATGTAAAGTTATTAAACTGAAGTATAATTTGGCACTAAAATTCCTAGCAGCTAAAAGCAAAGAAGAAAATGTTCTGAACTCTGCTTTGGGAGGGTCAAGGTCAGGGGACAGCAGCATTCAATTCCACAAGAAAAGCAAAACTTTTTTCAGGTATTTAGGATCTAAAAGATATTTCTTAGCTGGATTTTCATAAAAAGATACAAAGTGACTTAAGGACAACAATCTCAACAGCAATAAATGACAGAAGGGCTCATTTGTTGCAATTGCATTTCTACCTTACATTTCAAAAATACAAGAAAATAATTCACTAAACATAATTTTGGCACATGAAACTTAGTATTACAGTCATTTCCCAAATTACTACTATACTGCTATCTGCAATTACTGTTTCCTCTAATCTTCCATTTTTATCTTGACAAATCTCTAGCATTGAAGGCTTGATCAAATTGAGACAAGCTTATTTACAATTTCTCAAATTCCTTTATTTTTATATGTGAATCTTGGATATTAACAATATGGTTTAGCCGACATCAACATTCTTCTCAATCACCTTGCTTGCTTTTATACTTGCAAGAAGAAATAAACTTAGACTCTCAAAAAATATTATTTTATCTTGCCATAAATGGGTATGAAAAATATAGTTCAGACTGAATGACTTGATATAAACAATTTTACAATAAAATCATCCTATTTTTTAGAAAATATTTGGGTCACCGAATGGCCTTTAGCCATACTGGAATTTATCTGAAACATTTTAACAACCATTTAAAAAAATTGTTACCCCAAATTCCTTCACTTTTATTTTTTTAATTAATTTATTTTATTTTTGGCTGCATTGGGTCTTCGTTGCTGCGCGCAGGCTTTTCTCTGGTTGCGGCGAGCGGAGACTACTCTTTGTTGCAGTGCGTGGGCTTCTCGTGCAGTGGCTTCTCCTGTTGTGGAGCACGGGCTCTAGGCACATGGGCTTCAGTAGTTGTGGCACATGGGCTCAGTAATTGTGGCTCACGGTATCTAGAGCTCAAGCTCAGTAGCTGTGGCGCACGGGCTTAGTTGCTCCGCGGCATGTGGGATCTTCCCAGACCAGGGCTCGAACCTGTGTCCCCTGCATTGGCAGGCAGATTCTTAACCACTGCGCCACCAGGGAAGCCCTCCATCACTTTTAGAGTCGAGTTCTAGAGCTTCCTAAAGGGTAACACATATACAAAGATCCTCCAAAGATAAGTTCTGCTTTGTTTTTGCTTTGCAAGAATATGTTTGGACACCAAGGGGGGAAAGCAGGGGGTGGGGAGTGGGGGGGGGTGAACTGGGAGATTGAGATTGACATATATACATTAACATGTATAAAATAGGTAACTAATAAGAACCTGCTGTATAGCACAGGGAACTCTACTTCACTTCGCTGTACAGTAGAAATTAACACAACATTGTAAAACAACTATACCCCAATTAAAAAAAAAAGAATATGTTCCTATTCTTCTCTCCCAGATTTCTCTTAACTATAGACATTAAAGCTAAAGCATATTGGACACAAAGACCTGTGACCAACATCGGATAATCCTATGTTATAAAATGCTTAAATAAATATTGTAGCAAAATTAATAACGTCAGTATCTTTATATGAGTGGGTTCTATATGAGAGGAAAGAGACGTAATAGGAAAAGGTAAAGGATGGCAGAAATGACATTAAGAAACTTCATATACTTACTTCTGAAATTCTGCCTGAAGTCATCACTTATCACAGATTTGGTCATTCATTTTCTTCCCACCCCAACCCAGGCCATCTTAAAAAATTGTGAAAACAGATAGAACCTTCTTCATCTAATCCATGGCTCCATTTTACAGATGTAGAAATTTTAGCCCAAAGAGATTAACGTCACAGAAGTAGACAGTGGCAAAAACGGTAGTGGAAACTTCAAAATTTGGACAAGAAATCAAGCATTTTGGCTTCTTATATCGTATAGAATAATGCAAATATTAGTTAGATGCTACTCTTCCATCTCTCAATCAAATACCCTAAGTATCTGATGTCAGTGCATTCTTTCTTCCTACTAATGTCATGGAGTTTCAATGACTATGAACAAAACTGTGCTTTGTGTTCTCATGACAGCTATGATACGCTTCAGAGACTTTTTAGTTTTTCTAACATTTGATATTTCTTCCTATCATGTTTGTGTTACTTCCTAAAAGATGTTGCTAAAAAATAGCTAGGTAATAAATAATATTAAGATCCCTCTCTTCAGAAAGTGAGGTCCACGAAAAGGAGAGGTTTTTCCTCATTTCATTTTCACTTCCCAGGCCCAAGATATTACTCTAAAGAATATCTTTTTTAAGGACAGTATTACTTCCCACACATATTCCACCAATTTAATGTATATCTAGATTAGCAGTTCTCTAATTTTCTTTTTTTTTTTTTTTAATCTCAGGGCCCCTTTACACTCTTAAAAATTATTGAAGGCCCTGTGGTAGGCAAATTTTTAGGATGACCCCAAACAATCCCCAACTCTTGGTATCCGAGCCCTGTGTAGTTCTCTCCCCTTGAGTGTGGGCTGAACCAAGAGATCTGCTTGTAAGAAATAGAATATTACAAAAAGGATGCGATTCCTACTGTGATTAGGTTACAAAGGCTGTGATTTCTAACACTCCCTTCCTGCCAGCACTCTCTAGCTCTTCTTGTGTGCTTGCTCTGATGAAGCAAGCTGGAGAAACCCACATGGTAAGTAACTGAGGGCAGCCTCCAGCCAATTGCCTGGAAGGAGCCAAGGCCCTCAGTCCGACTGCCAGTAAGGAACTGAACCTAGCCAACAGCCATGTGAGTGACCTGGGAAGCAGGTCATTCCCCCGCTGAATCTTCAGATGAGATTATGGTTCTGGCCAACACCTTGACTATGGCCTTTTGAGAGAATGAAGCAGAGGACCCAGCTAAGACATGCCCAAATTCCTGACCCACAAAAACTCTTCCTTTTCCTTTTCATGGTATCCTCTAACCTAAGATGTATTCCCAATCCCAAAGCTCCAGAGCTTATATTCTCGTATTGTTCCAGCCTTCAATTCAGCAAGCCTTATACAGGGAGGACCTTTTGCTATCTCAGATGTCCAGTGCTCAGGATTCTCAGAGCCAGGATGAGTAGAAGAACATGGGAAGACACAGGAAGACTCTACTCTGGGTCAGTTATGAAGGGCAGATACAGATAAGAGAGCAAAAGAAGAAACAGTTCTGTGTAAGAGCTGCTAACATCTGTATCTTTTACTAGGCCTATCAGTATGCTTGTGGTAGTGAGCAGGATGCTAACACACGGGACACGTTAAACTGAAGACCGCCAATCCTGAAATGAATTTAATTCAAGAAAATGGTTTAATAAATATTTACTCAATATCTTCTATGAGCTAAATACTGTGCTAAAATGAGGTACTAAAATTAACAAAACTTGGCTTCTTCAAAACCCTCAAAGACCCCAAAGTCTAATGATTACCTGAGATGGAGAACTTAAGAGAAAAATTAAGCAAAATCTACTTTGCAAAGAATAAAAATTACAGGTAACATTAAACATCGTGTTCATTTTGCTGTTTTGTTTGATATGAATAAATTATTTAGGCTTCCACAATTTACTGCTTATCTACTGACAATATTTTAAAATCAAAGGAGCCTTTTCAAATGTGGATAATCATTTGCTTTCTATGTTTGTAAATTTGTATGACACATTAAAAATGTTAGCACTTGTTCATACTTGCTTTTCTACTATGAGGGTTCCAAGTCATCAAAAGATTTAAAAATAATAAGAAATAACATATAAAATTTTTACATTTCCCAGGGTAGGGAAAAATAATTGTGGATTCCATTTTCCAGGCAAAGTGCTCAGCAATCTATGTACATTATCTCATTTAATTCTAAACACAGCTATGTGAGGAAGAATATTTACAGATCATTTCTCAGAGTCCACGTTTTCTTCAGTGCCTAAAATAATGCCTAGTATATAGTAAGCAATGAAATTTGCTGAAGGAAGAAAGTTATTGGTCATGTATTCAAACCAATTTGTCAGATTCCTGGGCTACTATTCTTAATTACCATGCGATAGAGCCCCAGTTAAAATGTAAAACAGAGCTGGAAATAGACACAGGTGAACATCTGTTACACAGTGGCACTAAAGAACAGAGATCCGGTCTCAACTAAGTGACACCGCCTCAAAATTCGACTGAGTCAAATAAAGATAGAATTCATTTTGAGAGATTAAGGACTAAGAGAGAAAGAGAATATGCCCATATGTTTGCATATTAATATGTATGATATAGTTTTCTGAATTTTGTCTATAATGTACAGATATAATATTTACCCTATGCAAAAGCGGCCATCATAAATATATTACTATGTCTGAAGTATCGTTTCACAACAAAACAATTACAATTAGCACAAACTCCTAAAGGTTTTGTACCTTCTGTTACTTTGCTAGTAAAAACAAGTAACAATTCCAAATATGAAAACTTGGGTCCATATAAATTAAGTTGTGCCTCCTGATTTGGGTTGATTTTACACAAAGGGTAACTAAGTAAAGTTATCCTTTACTGTGAGAAAGCTGGTCTTGGAATCTTCTGTGATTTGGGTTCTTATACCAGCAGCTTTTCATCTATTTTTCAAATACCAGCTTTAACAGTCTTTCAGCATCATCACAAGGGCAAGCAGCTCTTCCATGAGGTCCAGAACAGAAAACTGGTACACACACACACACACACACACACACTTTCCAAAGGTATCCACGTCCTATTTTACTTTTATATCACTGTTCAGAGTGCTGAAAGTTTCATTCATGGCATTTATTTTGACTGTCACTAGGTAGGCTGAACAACTCAATTGATACCTCAACTCCAAAACCAAAAAGCATTAAAACTATGCTTCTTAATTCATACAAAATTAATGTCCACAATGCTTTATAAAAGTGGAAAGGAGCAAGAAGCACTCAAACACATAACTATCTCTAAAATTATTTTGCCACCCAACATATAACTTTGTTTCCAGAAACTTGAAGAAAAGCGATTGACAATAACAAAGAATTTCTGCTAAAAATACCTTCCTTAACCAATCAGAGAAGTCAATTAATGTTAGCTAAAAACTGGAATCAATACCCTTAAATTATTTTAAACAAAGTCCACCACTTTCTAATGATGTTAACTTCGGAAAATTACGTAACTTTCTTGTACCTTAGTTTCCACATCTACAAAACAGAGATTCAACAATACCTATATCATAGTATCATAGTTGAGGTGAGGATTAAATTAGATAATTCATGTAAAACACTTAGCACAGTGCCTGGCACATGGTACAAAACCAAATTTGGTAACTTGTTATTTTATACTACCCAGAACCATTCTATCTTAAGCTAATACTGCCAACTGAGGTTGTCTGTTAATTTTTCAGCTCACACAACAAACCTTGCTGTCAACTTATTTATCCATAGCAAATTTTGCTTTCAAATTCTTTTAACAGCATCACTTCATGTGCTCAAGTAACTTTTTGCTGACCTCACTGTGTTTACTGCCCAGCAGTAGCTAGAAGCAAGGAGATTTCTGATTCCTTCTTTTTAAATACAATATTTAGTTATTTCACCTGCCACTAGAAGGATTCTGTAGACCATTTGGAGACATGCCTGTAAGAAGGCAAATGAGTTATAATGGAAGATATCGTTCTGCTAAGGTTATTGCTTTACACTGGCCAATGAGGCAGATAAGTAAAACAGGAAAGAAGGAGGAGAGGTTAACTGCTATCTCCTGGGTGACAATTTCATTACAAAACAAGGAGTCCCTAATGCAAGAGTTCCAGAAGTTGAGTTCTGAATCAGAATGGATAGTCCCATAAACATAATGTTGAAGAACTCTGGGGAAGGACTTTAAACCACTGCAAAAAAGAACCTTCATCAGGACTCTGGGAACATTTGTTAAAGATGTTTGTGCAAAAGCACGAGAAAAAATGAGTTAATAACTGACTTTCAATTATCCTTGAGACACTTATCTTGGAACAAATTAACAATTACTACACAAGCTTACCCAAGGCATAAACAAATCATTTATCTGCTGTCCTACATATTAAATCAGGAATGGCAGGAATCCCTTCTCTACTTAACTATTTCATGATTTTAAATATATTTTCCTCCTTTAAAGCAATAAAATTACCAAATATTACATATATATGTGTGTGCGTGTACAGGTATATGTATATAAACACTCCTAAATTACCTCTAAATCATGGCCAGTATTCAACTCTATCCTTTTCCCTAACGTTAATTTCCTCACTACCCTACCAAAGCACACATTTTCCAATTCATCCTTTAGTTTTTTATATTTCCGCCTTGAAGAAGGTTCTGTCTTTATAGCTGAGGCTCTTAATCAGGGTTCATATATTTATATTCTTATTCTCAGTGAATTGCCTATTCATATACTTTGACCATTTTCCTATTGGGGTGCCTGTCATTTGTTATTGATGTCTAATGATACTTAATAAACTAAGAAAAATTAACTCTATCATTCTTATAGGCTACTAATATTTCTCCCATATAACTTAATTATATTTGTAGAGGCTTTTGGCAGGAAGAACCTTAAATACTTTACATAGTTAAACCTATCAATCTTTCCCTTGTATGGCATCTGAGTTGTACGCCATGTCAAAAAGCTTTTCCATGCCTAAAACTAAATAAAAATTCCTACTTTTGTCTTAGTACTTTTCTGAGTTTTTCTTTGAACATTCAAATCTTTAACCTCTCCAGAATTCATTTTTGTGTATGGTATAAGGTATGACCCTGACACACATTTTTTTTTTTTTCAAATGGACAACCAACTGTCCTAATACCACCTGGTCACTCTACCTAATGTCAATTTCCATCACTCCAGGCTCCTAAACTCCGGTTTAATGCTGACAGGAAACTTTCATGGCTGCATTAAAGTGATCACTTTTCAAAGCCTGTTGTTGTTCAAGGAGCTATGTATTCTGCTTTGAGCATTCCCAGCGCCTGCCAGAATTAAAATAAAAAAGGGGGCAGGGGATGAGAGTCTCAACTGTGACTACAACGCCAAAATATAACCGTTAAGTCATCACAGCTTACTTTGTGTATGTACACCTGTAGTATGCACTAAAATTACCACCTGAATTGTTTCCTATGGACAGCACTTTTAGATAGGCTCTTTTACTCTGGCAAAGTAGTGAAAACTATACAAGATAAGCAACATTATAACTGGCAGTTAACTATGCCTTAACAGCATGGCAAACAAGAACACCGCAGGGAGTTTAGATCCACAAACAATACAAATATCAAATTTCAACCTTTCCCCCTTATTTAAAAACAGCTTTTAAGTAGTCTATTTAACCTAGTGTTCTCTTTCTGTCAATGGCAAACAATTAAAAATAGAAATGGGAAGCCTAGAAAACAAAAATTTTTCAGGATGTGCCCAGCACTGTTCAGGGCAAAATACATCCTAACCAGCAGAGAAGGTACGTCCTAACCATTAGCATATTTAATTAATTTCTTTGGCCTTGACCAAAAAAGAGTCATTAAAAGCAACTCTTCTGATTACAATTTGGCTTCTCTTAAAGTGAGACAATGTACTGCTGAATGGCCAAGAATTCTGGTCCACTTCGCAATTATATTTCTCATAATAGATTTATAGGTTAACACAAACAGGCACTGTTTCTATTTCTCTCCATTCTGTATTTGGTTAGCAAGAGTCAGTTCTATTGAACTCAATTACCTGTAAGTATGGTAATGAAATCAAGTTACTGACAACCAGGCCGCCAATGAGCGTGCCCATGTGGTATTACCCTTTGAGGTGCTGCCTGAGTAGCCATCTCCCTGAACAAGATCATCTAACTTCAATGATAAGCACCAACAAATATAATTTCAAACCCAGTGCATATGTATTCTGAAAAGACTTAATAACCTACACTGTGCCCTTAACTCTGTACTAATGTGAACAAAACAGATAAACTTCCTGTCCTCACAGAGCTTATAATCTATACAAAGTTGAGAGAAAGAATATTTATGGAAGACTGCCTAAAGGATATGCAACATCTCCATGCTTCTAATTATTCCAAAATCTCTTCCCCTTTTAAGCCACACTCTGTTTTGAGTCCTCCTCATCTCCCCACCACGTTAAGTGTCTTTATTAATGATGATGCATCTGGCCTACAGAGGGGCCTTATGAAGTTTGTTGGTGCATGCATAGTAGGACTACTGTAAGGCCACTGTTCATTCCATTACATGGGGTCCTGTTTATAAGGTCTCTGAGGAGCCATTTCCTTCTGATCTTAGTGTCAGGAGTTCTGCTTTTTTAAAACAAAGGTTTGTTTGCTTTCAAATGTTATGAACATAAATTGCCTGGGTTTGTTTTTTTGTACCATCTACAATGAAGCTTAGAGAAATATTTGTGCCCCACTGAAAGCAAACATTAGATTTTTATATTAGAATTTTGATTTTATTTTATATTTTTATTTTGCATTTCTTGCTATAGTTTATGAATCTCTACAAACCACCTTAAATTTTGGGGTGGACAAAATGTAACAAATGGATAAAGTTTGCATTAATGCATCATAAGGAAAATGTTCTTTTTAAATTTAATGGATCAGAAAACAAAATCACACGAGAAGTCAAGGGAGATGAAGGATTCTGAGAGTATGATACACAGATTTAAAAAATAAAAACCAGTCAACTCTCAATTAACATGGGGAAACCGGAAAGGGAAATTAAGAAGGGAAACAGAAGAAAGATCAGAGAACATCCCAAATAATTTTTTTATTTATAGAAATTAGATCAATGTAGTTAAAAATGACTTTGTGTAAACTTGAACTTATTGTATGGTTAAAGTTACATACAATATTTAGAAATATTTATTATTCCACAGGTATCACTCAAAACAGTAAAAATAAAACAGTCACAATTGATAAAGAAAACATAAAAATTACTTGATAATGGCCAAAAGGGTACACCTGGAAAAACAAACAGACTGTTATTATAACCCGTTTCTTATCTGAGCTATTCCTCCCCACCCCCAAATATTAGGAAAAACCCTATGCATGGCAACAATCTGAGTCTACTGACCTCTCAGCTTTCCAATTACCTGGCATAATCTAGGCAGGTGTTTAAACTCCACGACATGCCAAGATCATGTTTTTGCTAGATAGCCTCTTTCCTTCAAGGTCACTGTCATCTTTCCTAGCAACCAAGGGACTCTACAATGATGTCACTGCTGTATGTCAACTGGGGTTCACACATAACATTGTTGAGCCATCTCCACTCAGAAGTTAAATTACCTTCCTCCTCATTGTCAGCTTCCTGAAATACCCTGTTCCTCACACCCCAGAAAACTCCAAGCTTGCTGGGAGGTTAGACACCAGTTCAATCCAGCACTGAAATGATTTTAAGTCCTGTCAGTTCCAAGTTCGTAGGTAGTGAATAAATTCCTAGACTTCCCAATCCGCATTATCTTTCCATTCCTTCTTCACCCCTGTCCTCCCAAATATCTGATTAAAAATTAAAATGTCTTAAGAGCAGGCAGAGTAAAAAATTAGGCTCACTCTAATTCCCTTCTGTTAAAAGAAACATTTTTGTGCAAAGGCAAGGCATGGCTCTGCTCTCCAGGACCACAGCGCCACAGATGACCTGCAACTATCCCCTCTATGAATGAACAGCTAATAGACAGCTGCCAGTAAAGCATCTGACTACCAAGGGGGTACATACATCTAGCACTTACGGTTACCTGGCAGGGGTCAATGAGAGATCACATAGAATATATGTAGATGTTTTTGCTGATCATTTCTCATTCTTTCAAAAATGCACTATTTCTTATAAACTATGGTTAGTCTGCAAACCAGTTGGTTCCAGATAAGTAAGATTTGGTTGTTGCTGAAGCACTGATAAGTGGATGGGGAATCAGCAACAGCTCCAGGGGAAGGAGGGTAAATGCTAACTGGCACATGCAAGAGAACTCTGGCACGCTGGATGCTGCATGAAGGCAAGCAGTATGATTGTTACAAGCACAAACCTGACAAACAGTACAATGCCTTGCAAACTGTAGGCATTCAATAAATATCTACTATGAATAAACTTGTTAAATGAAATAGATTATTCTGTAAAGTACTACAAAGAGGCTAAATAACTAGCCCCGTGGCCCACAGCCAGTAGGCGGCAAAGCCAGGATTCAAACCCAAGTCTGTCTGGTTCCAGAGCTGATGCTCTTTTCACTTCATATGTGCTTCCTCTATCAGGAGACTGATTTGCCAAGGATCTCTGGTAGAGTACTTAAAGCCATAGGCTAAACATGCTTGTCTTCCTGGAAAGTAAATTTTACTGAAAAGCTGAATAATTTAAAATATTTGATATATAAAACAATCACCAATACATAATGAAAGAGAATAAAGAACTCATAGTTAATAATTTTAAATTATATGGGCCACCACAGTTTTTCCCAGGCTCTCAGGATACAAGTTCATTCTCCTCTGCTATTAAAGGTATATTGCTAGAAAAAAAATCTGAGAATCAAAATAATCATTCAGTAAATATTTGTTGAGTATCAAATACATAGCAAGCATGTGTTAAATGTCAGGGATGAAATGTAGTCCCTGAGGCACAGAGCTTAAGCTATTATAAAAAAGAGAAACAAGTTAACCCATAATTAAAAGTAGTAACTTAGATGCCAGAATAGGATCTACAGAAACAGAGGAGAGGTATCTAACTCAGACTGTGCATGTTTGGAGGACATGGGGGAGGCTGAGGGAATGTTTAAGTGTTCCCAGGGTAGACCCCAGCTCTATTCTCATCCCTAAACTGCTATTCAAAAGAAGTATGGGAATTAATTGGGGGGGGGGTACTCATGGAAAGAGAATATTTAAGAAGTTACACATTTTCATGAAAGGGCCAGAACTAGTGTAATACAACAAGAGAGAGAAATCACTGTTTTATCATTAATCATTAGAGAAAGGCAAATCAAAACTACGAGGTATCACCTCACACCAGTCAGAATGGCCATCATCAAAAAATCTAGAAACAATAGATGCTGGAGAGGGTGTGTAGAAAAGGGAACCCTCCTGCACTGTTGGTGGGAATGTATATTGATACAGCCACTATGGAGAACCGTATGGAGGTTCCTTAAAAAACTAAAAATAGAACCACCATATGACCCAGCAATCCCACTACTGGGCATATACCCTGAGAAAACCATGATTCGAAAAGAGTAATGTACCACAATGTTCATTGCAGCTCTAATTACAATAGCCAGGACATGGAAGCAACCTAAGTGTCCATCGACAGATTAATGGATAAAGAAGATGTGGCACACATATACAATGGAATATTAGCCATAAAAAGAAACGAAACTGAGTTATTTGTAGTGAGGTGGATGGACTTAAGAGACTGTCATACAGAGTGAAGTAAGTCAGAAAGAGAAAAACAAATACCGTATGCTAATACATATATATGGAATCTTAAAAAAAAAAAAAAAAGGTTATGGAGAACCTAGGGGCAGGACAGGAATAAAGACGCAGATGTAGAGAATGGACTTGAGGACACGGGGAGGGGGAAGGATAAGCTGGGGCGGAGAGAGTGGAATGGACATATATATATTACCAAATGTAAAATAGATAGCTAGTGGGAAGCAGCCGCATAGCACAGGGAGATCAGCTCGGTGCTTTGTGACCACCTAGAGGGGTGGGAGGGAGGGAGACGCAAGAAGGAAGAGATACGGGGATATATGTGTATGTATAGCTGATTTACTTTTTTATAAAGCAGAAACTAACACACCATTGTAAAGCAATTATACTCCAATAAAGATGTTTAAAAAAAAGTGATAATGCATAATAAAATTTCCTATAATATAATAAGTAAATCAGTTTTACTTTACATTTGAAAAATATACAGAAAAAGAAGAATGTAATAAGATGTTCGACTTATAGCAAAAATATGAAAATTACAACAGTGTTTCATCTATCAACATATCAAAAATTTAAAAGAGACACTGCAGGGAAATTGATACTATTAAATATTGTACATAAAATATGTAGTATAGATAAAAATATAGAATGGTACCTCTCTCAAGGGCAGTCTGACAACATGTACAAAATTTTTAAGTGTGTAATTTTTTTATGCTACAATTCTATTCCTAAGGATTTATCTTAAAAAAAAAAAAAAAAACACTGTATCTACAACTATGGAAAAAATCTAACATACACCAAAAAAGAACAAGTAAATAGGTTGGTCTACCAATACAATAAAATAATGTGTAACCATTAAAAAGGATAAGGTAAGATGTGGAAGGATATTTGTGAAAAATTATTAGGTAAAAAGGCAGGTTAGGTTAGTTTTTGAAGAACTGAAACCTGCAGACATGTCAATATTTTCCAGTTTTATAAGACAAGGTGAAAATTGCCCCTCCACTGAATTCACTGGGCCTCTTTGACTAACCTAAGACGACTCAACCTTGATCAGCTATGGCCACTGTGAGTAATAATTCAACGATCAGGTTATCGTTTGTTATTTATGCCACTAGAAGTCACTCAACTAAATAAAGTTCAAAGATCTTAAAAAAAAAAAAGGTTAGCCTTGAAATTACGCAGAGGTTGTACCTAGCAAATAAAAAGGATTGTTTATTTACCTGGGTAAACCTTAAAGAATAGGGAACCATGTTCAAAAAAAAAAAAAGTAGGATGTACAGTGACTCCTTTTTTTTTTTTTTTTAATCTATTTATTTATTTATTTATTTATGGCTGTGTTGGGTCTTTGTAGCTGCACGCGGGCTTTCTGCAGTTGCGGCGAGCGGGGGCTACTCTTCGTTGCGGTGTGCAGGCTTCTCATTGCAGTGGCTTCTCTTGTTGCAGAGCATGGGCTCTAGGCGTGCAGGCTTCAGTAGTTGTGGTGCATGGGCTCAGTAGTTGTGGCTCGTGGGCTCTGGAGCACAGAGTTCTGGTGCACGGGCTTAGTTGCCCCGCAGCAGGTGGGATCTTCCTGGGCCAGGGCTCAAACCCCTGTCCCCTGCATTGGCAGGGGGATTCTAAACCACTGCACCACCAGGGAAGTCCCTCCTTTTTAAATTATGTACACATACATGAGAGGGGCAGGCACACCTGGGGTATGAGCATGGATGTGGATGCACTGTGCATCTAATTAGGGTACGTGGGTCTGCACACGCACAGGAGCACATCCAGGAAAGGTGTTCAATCACTGAACCAGCACCATACTGGGTCTTATAGCAGGACGGAACTATTAAGATGTGATTCCAGCATCATGGAACTGGCAATGGCTCTGACACTACAGTCTAATCCTCTGAAATCACACCATTTCTTCCAGGAATACCCATAAAATTGTTAATTTGTCTTCTCAGGCTTTTGTGATGCTTACAATGTCTCTCATAACATCAGAGGATTTTCACCAATTCCTTCCTGACTAACAGTGATTGGCATATTAGTTAATATATATTACAGTCTGCCAAAAAAGCCTTCTTGGCTGACTGCATGAAGAAGCACTCAGAGGGGAGTACCTCTGCACCGTAACACACAACACACAACAACTGTGTGTTTCAGACACAAACACTGTAACAATAAACAGGGTGATATGGGGAAGGATTAAACAGGGTATATATGATAGGGAATACCAATACCATTAAATGACTAACTTATCAGAAACAATAATCAACTGTCATGTTTCTTCAACTGAAAGCTG
The DNA here is from genome assembly GCF_009873245.2 of Balaenoptera musculus. NCBI lineage: Eukaryota > Metazoa > Chordata > Mammalia > Artiodactyla > Balaenopteridae > Balaenoptera > Balaenoptera musculus. The sequence continues at coordinate 123,272,334 of NC_045785.1, read as the reverse complement.
GCTTAATTACAGCTTGGTGGGGGGAAGGGGAGTAGTAAATCCCCAGTACTTGCCAGCATATCAATTTTAAGTCACAACTCATTTGAGAAACATTAAAATATTTTACACACGTCCTAATTTCCTATCTAGCCAACAACAAAAAAAATAAATGATGCCCCAAATGAAAATTATCTGGATGTTAACATCGGCAAGTAGCTTCAGTTTAAAATATAATTCCAAAATGTTCAGGATTTATGGATTACCAGAATCAGCAATCTATATACAAACAGCTTCAAAATATTTTTATAATCAACAACTCGATATGTCTGAAAGCTAGGTTAACATTAGATCTGCTAATCAATTGTCCATCTCCCCAAACTGCAAGATAGAGATGAGTGCACCACTGATTCTAGACAACACAATCTGGAACTGGGAACTGCATAAGAGTACTAAGGATAAACTCAGAAATAGCTGCTAAATAGTTCATCATTCAACTTGACTGGAAGCAGAAGTTAATGGTTAAGAGCATAGTAATGCTCTTAATTGCATACAGCTATAGCAAATAGGTCAGAGACCTAGGTGTACCACTTAGCCTCTTTACACTAGTTTTCTCACCTGAAAGATGAAGAGGGTGACACCTGTACACACTTCATGGGGTCACTGTGAAGATTAATATGAAAATGCGTGTAAAGCTTAGTAACTGGCACAAAGACTTGGTAAACATTATTTATTATTGTTATCACTAGAAATTAATACATTTGTTAGAAGTTATGGAATCTCTTCCACAAATTTTGCCTGGGTATTTGGCCACTAAAAAAGGACAAAGATCATGAAAATAGCCTCATAATTTGGAAATCATCTTCAGCTCTTCAGCTAAATCTTACTCTTCCTGGACCAGCCAGGCCGAACTTCAGTTCCTTGAAAGTGCTGCATTTTCACTGTTTCAAGAATTATGTATATGTTGCTCCCTTTGCAACATTTTCAACCCCACTTCCTACTCCCAGACTTGAATTGTTAACTTTCAGTCACCCTTCATGTCTCAGTGTAAACACTGCTTCCTCAGACGCCCTTCCTAAATCCTTTTGTCCAGATTAGGTGTCCCTATCTTACGCTTATGTCCCTATCTTATTCAGAGTATTGTGAATCTCCCATATTTTACTCAATTAACTATGAACAGTGTTATTTAATGTATGACCTGCCCAACATGCTGTAAGCTCTGAGAGGACAGAGACAGTATCTGTCTTATTCACTACTCTTTCTCCAGTGCTGGGTGCATGGCAAGGAATAGAAGAAAGCTCTATATTTACTGAATTAAATGAATGCAGAAGGACCAGTCAGGTTGGTTAATTATAATCCAGTTCATGCTCGCATATTACAGTTCCTGATTAGCTTACTGTCCTTGTTCATTCACATTCTAGTAAGATGTTTCAAGTTTAAAATGTAAATACTACCTTTTCAGACTCCCCATATGTTTTAGCTCTGCTGCTGAGTTAGGATCAAGCCTATCATGTTCTGTATTCTTAATATGTCTATTAAAATGGTATTCAGATGGAAGCCAAGCTACTCAAAGTATCTGTTGTGTTTACTGGTTTTCACCCAAAAACATGTTTTGAAGAACGCCACAGCTTAAAAAGAAAAACAAAGTATGAAAATAAAACATAATTTGTCAATTTAGAATCCTATGGGCCAGAAAAGTTAAGTGATTTGTTCAACATCATAAAGCTAGATAATGCTACAAACAGAATAAGGATCCAAGTTTCCTAGTTCTCTGTTTGTCTTTCTACTATGAAGCCTTTACGGTACATTGAGAACCCAGTTCAAGATACTGTAAGCAATAATCTTGAAATGCAACAAGCAATCATTCAATGCTACTGAATCATTTTTTACAAACTTTTTAAAACTATGGATGGCCAGACCTCTACTTTTATTAGAAACTCAGGTGGTAAGTTCTGGGCCTCTGCATGCTGCAGAAGTTCCATGGACAAGTCTTATCCCAGCAAAGATTGAGAACCCCTAATTTAATCAATCAAGCATCATTTGCTAAATGTCTACTCTGTCCCTAGCAGTGTGTTCCTGCTCTCAAGGCTCTTAGGAGACAAGATTTACTTATATAACTCAATCAGAGAAAAAAAATAAGACTGTGTATAATGAAGTGCTGAATTAGCTAAATGAACACAAATTAAGTGCTAAATTCAGACAAAGTAGGACAGAAGCACAGGCTTGAGAGATCAGCTATTTGTGGAGATAGACTAAAGGACAGATAGGTCCCGTATGATAAATAAGGATAACTGTGTTCAAACAGTGCACCCAGCAGGAGTCCTAAGGATCCTGTGGAAGGGCCCTAAGGATCACTGTGGAGAGTAGAGGGAGGATGCTTTCACTGCCCCTGTGCCCATCTCAATCAGAACAGCTCCACTCTTACCTTTTAACATTAAGCTTCTTGCCTAAAATTCATTTTGAAAAGAACTCCAATGGCCTTTTGTTTGAAAGCTCTCGTATTTACAAATGCAAAAGAAGAAGAAGAAGAAGAAAAAATTCAGTGGTGAAGAAATTTGTCCCAGTCACCTGGGGGAACCCAGGTCTCCCAACTCCCAGTGCCATTTTCACTATACCACACCACATACCACGACATTCTAAGGGAGGGGACAGTGTGAGCGTGTGAGCAAAGGTTCTCAGAGAGCATCCCAAACACCAGACTGACCAAAACAGTGGGCTTACTTTCAGGTCATGTGATAGAGCTGTGAAGGGGGAGAGGAGAGGAGAGCCCACGCTTCAGAATAAATATAGCCACCCTCCCAGAACAGCTCTTCCACACAAAGTTTTACGGCGATTTTTAAAAAACTTAAAACTTGATAAAAGAAACTGTTTGTGGTGGGCCTATAAGGGGACTTCCTGGTGGAACTGTTGAGTCATGCTATTTAAGGAAGTAGTAAAAGATAAGAATGCATAGGCAGGGATGGGGGTGAGATAACAGAATGCCCTGAAATCAAGGACAAGTTTATGTTTGCCACAATGCAATACCTCCATTGTGTAGTTTTCAAGAGTATTGGGGTGTACCTCCCTCTCCCCAGGTGCTGGTTGCACATGGAAATGTACAACCTGCAGTATGGTGTCCCACAGAATCAATCTAAAAGCTAAAGCTTCTCCCTCTCTACAGCAGCACAAGTAATAAAATTGCTGATTTTACACTCGTGCTCATGTAAGAAAAAACTATTACTTTAAAAGCTATTAGTTTAAAAATGCTTCTGCTATCAATTTGTTATTCCCCACAGCATCCCTGTAACAATGGTATTATCACCATCTTATTGTTGAAACAACTATAGAAGCCAGTGTCAAAGCCAAAATGAGATGCCTAGAATTTACAGTGTTCAGACTCAATGCTCAGTCCACACACAAAGTGGCATGTGCATATATCGCAATCCTATTATTTGTATGTTTATCACACATTTAATTCAGTAAAACTTTCTTGATTTTCACAATAAACTTGCAACCTCATAAGAGCCACCCAATCATGTCTCAAACGACAGGTCTAAAATTGAATTCATTGCCTATTCCCCCAAATAGCTCCCTCTTCCAACTCCCCTACTTCTGTTCATGGCACTGCTTTTGATAATCTAAGCTCGAAACCCTGCTACCCCCTTTGACTCTGATTAACTGCTAAACACTTTAAGGACTTTGATTATGGCTCCTCAGTCCAGAACAAAAAACTTCAATGATTCCTTACTGCCAAGCAAATGAAATCCAAACTCCTGCACCACCAACGCACAGCATTCAGAGCTCTCCAGAACAGAGTCCCAACCTGCCTTCCACCACTCTCCAATATGCAGCCTCAGTAATAGCTAACCTGGAAGTCTTGCTATTCCCCAAACACGTTCTGTGCTCATTAAGCACATGACCTTGGGAAAGTCACTTAATCTGGGCTTCAGTTTACTCAAAAATAAAATGGGCATAATAATATTTCCTGAAAGGAGCAAATGAGTTAATGAAAATGAGAGTGCTGCTATAAATTTCAAGGTACTATAAAAATACAGACAGTATCATTATGTCATGGTTACAGTAATTTTATTGTATTTATACCCGCCTTGCTCCAGAAAGGATATAACGTAGCCCACATAAAACACAAAATAACAGGAGTTTAAAGATGGAAGCAATAAAACAAATGCAAAACAAAATGTTAAGGACCTAAAATGGACTGGGAATGAGGCTAAGAAAAATTATGGATACCATAAATGCCTATCTAAACTTTCAGATTAATAATTTGGTCTAAACACTGTAGTTTGATTTGAAAAGGAAATAAAGTCAATTAGTTCAGTGTCCAGAAGACTAAAAACAAAACCATTGGTCAGAAATAAGTGAGTTCTTACTGTAAAGACTAGGCAAGAATTTCTCCCAAAGGTCCTTATTCTGTGTGATGTAACTGGACAACATTCTCAACATCCTTACTATGGATTATCTATTTTCATTACATCATTGTTAGAGTGAAAGCCTTTTGAGGTCTGGTAATTGTCTTATTATGTTTGTATCTCTATAGCTTAAAGCAATTAGTCAACAAACCACATACCTTTATTTTTATATACTGGTTTCCATGGAGTCAATCTCTCCCTTCCTATTTCAAATCAGCTTGCACACCACCATGTTAATCCTAGAACACTGACCGCTTTTATCATAGGATTCCTTACTTCAAACACCTCCAATGGCCTCCCTGCACATAGAATACCTCATTTTTTACGTATACAGCACAATCTTGAACACAACCTCCCCGGCAATGTCTTCCCATTCCTCTAAATTCTTATCACCCTTTTAAATTCAGCTTAAAAATCTCACCTTCTACTAAAAGTCTGCTCTGACTAGCAGCAATGTGGTAGAGGGAGAGATGGAGGCATGGGGAGGAGGAGACTAGAAAGTCTGAAGTCTTGCGTTCTCATCCATTACTCAATAGTGAAGAGACTGTGGGCAAGTCACTAAAGCACCTGAGAATAATGCCTCCTCATCTGTAAAGGTTTTAGGATAGACTGTATCTAAATTACCTTCCAGCTACAACAGTTCTAGGATGCTTTGGTTCCTACAAACTTGGACACACTTTGATTTCTACTCTGATCATTATTATCTATTATATATTTTAATATGTAATTACAATTATCCCTTGGTAACCACAGGTGATTGGTTCCAGAATCTTCAAGGATACCAAAACCCAGGGATGCTCAAGTTCCTTATATAAGAGGGTGTTATATTTGCATATAACTTATGCCCATCCTCTTATATACTTTAAATCATCTCTAGGTTAGTTATAATCCTGAATACAATGTAAATGCTAAGTAAATAGTTGCCAGGTACAACAAATTCAATCTTTGCTTTTTGGAGCTTTCTGGAATATTTCTTTCCAATATTTTCGATCTGCAGTTGGTTGAATTCACAGATACCAAACTCACCAATATGGAGGGCCAACTGTATATACATTGCTTTAAAATTTTTCCCTGCTAAGTAAATGCCACAGCAGTCTTCCACAGCAAAGTCTTATATTCCCTTGTTAGCCCCAAAGACAACTGGCATAGGGACCAGGTACAAAGCAGCAGATACTTTTTTGCAAGCTAAGAAATGTTTAAATAATTATTTTTAAAAGATTGATTAAAATATACTTGCCTACTGCAGTATGAATCAGCAAAAAAAAGCGCATTTTTTTCACTAAGCAGACTATTAAAATAAGTATACTAAAACAAGAAAATAGCTAAGTCACTTTTCTCTAAAAAATATATTCACTCTGCAGATCAGAAAGCTAGTCAGTACAACTCCATTTCTTGAGGAGATGACCACATGTTAAAAACAACTGAGCTGTTTTTTGCTTTTTTTTTGGCATGTGGCATCTTAGTTCCCTAACCAGGGATCAAACCCTCGCCCCCTGCCTTGGAAGCTCGGAGTCTCAACCACTGGATGGCCAGGGAAGTCCCAAAAACAACTGAGCTGTTTAACATACACAACAAAATGTTCACTTCCTAGCCATTCCTGTTTATACCTTCTATTGCAATGAGAAAGCTCACCAGTCCAAAGAAAAAAAGGCCTACCCATAATTTTTATTATTTTACCAACTTAATGATTTAACTTTATACACTAGAGCTATGACTCCAACATAAAAAACCAATAAAGTTACACAGAGAATTATGAAATAAATCATGTGACAAATTAAACTGTGCTTGCAAGGTCTTTCAATATCACAGGCTGAGTAAATCTACTACCAACATTCACACTGAGCTAAGTTTGGTGCTTCACATTGTCATTTTAAAAATTAATATTATGTATCCCCTTCTGGATGAATATCTAGTTTCCTGGATAGTACTTTAAAAAAGAAGCTGATAAATCTAGAGGCTTGCTGATTTTTCTTTTGCTCATTGCTAGGCCTGTCTGCAAAATCTAGGCAACACTGAAAACTTGAGTATTTGCTTAACTGGGAAAAAACAAAAAACAAAAAACAAAGGCGTTTTATCAGTCACCGAGTACAAATAAGACATCTTATCAATGCTCAATAAATTAATATCCTGCGGTAAAAACACAGAACTCTATAAACAACATGCATTATATGTAAAGAGCTTCTTCACATCAGAGGTTCTGAAACTCAAGACAATTCTCATATTCCAAATTCTAAATATACTGTACATGGATCGGTAAGTTAAGCACTGGCTCCACTCATGCTATTTTTATTTCCATTGCTATTACCGCCAAAAGAGTTTATAAGGGCTCACTGCCAGTTTAGAACATAGTCAGAAATATTTGAGTACAAAATAAAACCAATTTATTCCTAAGAAGAAATATAAATCTACTAAGATATCCAACTATCTTTATTTACAAAATGTCAACAATGTGCAAAAACATTCAGCAAAAGAAGATGGATAAGTAATCTGTGAACCATAATTATTACCTCTTTCAACCTTGATTCCACTCAAAAAGATATTTTTAAGCAACACAATCAGGATAAGAATTAAGCAAAATTCTGGCCCAAAGAGTTCCCTATAAAGAGGAAAAGGACGAAAGGATTCATTTAGGAGGGATACAGAAACTCAAATAAGGCAGATGTATAACAATCAAATCCACACTCTAATACCTAATATTAGATTTCCTTGAGAAATAAGTAATAAACACGTTTGCTCAGGCATTTAACATTAAAGGAGGCAACAGAAACAAGAACATGGGTGGCCAAAAAGGGACATGTTTTGTCTGTGACTTGTTCTGCAAACAATAATTATTTCAATAGTTCTAAATACAATCATTTCCATTAGGAAAACACATTCCTGCTTACAATTAGGCTTCATAGTAAGTCTTTACTAATCACAAAAACTGTAACTGAACCAACACCTGTATAAAAGCAAATTAATGACAGTCATACACCGGTATTTCGGTATTTTAAAAGAAAATTGATTTTAATAGTGCTTGAAAGAACACTAAAGCTGTGGGCTTTCAACATTAAAAACAAAACAAAAATAACTGATAACATTAAGGCAATCACTACTACATTATATTATAGTCCTCCTAGTACAAAGGAACAGACATTCATGAAAGTGAGAGACCAATTTTAAAAACACAACTTAAACACACAGACCCACACACCTAAACTCAAGATCAAGCAATACAGATTCAAGAAATTTTAAATGTTTCATTTTTAATGGAAAATACTTATGAAAGGCAACATTCAAATTTCCAGTTCTGTCATTTTAGAACCACCTGCTTAAGATATTCAAGGCTCCTTTAAACATCTTTGGTGGCTTTATAAGAGCAATTTAACATTGAGTCCTAAACTTATTCCAAAATCCACTGACCAGATGAATAACAGATTAACAATTACTTCAACCTACGCAGCAATGAAACACATTTTATTCCTTCTTCTTTATACTGCCTATCGAAGCAGAGAACAGTGAATTTAAAATATGGCAGAATATTACACCATTTAAACCTGAATAATAGTCGCTATTTGTTTTTTCCTTGACTACTGGGATTTTCGACAATGACAAAATGAAAGGAATTCGAAATTAGTTTGGGGCCGAGGTTGAAAATTACTTGAACAGTAATGGCTTGGAAGAAGAACGGTCCTTTTAGAAATTAAAAATATTTGGTCAGCTGTCACATAAATTTTCAAGACCTAAATTCATAAGTACCATTATAACTACTAGATGGAGCAAGTTAAGAAGGAAGTAACAATGGGTTTTCTGAAAACTTGTGGGAAGCCATCTGACAGATACAAAAGGAGACAGGCAGGTTATAAACTTATGAAGGCTCAAAAGTAACCTAAAATACTCTATCAAGCTTGGCTCACAAGTTAGTTAGGAATAAGTCACAGCAATTCTACCACATTCCCAGGACATTTTAATCATCACTTTAAGATAAACTAGTTAAAAATATGACGGAAAATGTCTGACAGGAAAATCTAATAGGTCAAAAATCATATGTGGAATCACTCACAGTGGAACAATTTTAAAAATCACTAATCAATCAAAATAAAATGCACAACTTGTCCAGACTAAATTAAGACAATCCAAAAAGAATTCTGAATTATTTTTTTTAAAAACTGTTTGCAAAGAACATGCTTTACTGTAAGTATTCTACCTTATTTTAAACACTATAATTTCAACGTAACAGAACATATAGCCCTCATCCTCGTCAAGTTCACTTTACTCATTGAAATAACTTCTAAGGCCAATATGATCTCTCCTTTATCCCAGGCTATGCTCTGATTAAATCAAGAAACACAGCTTCTAACTGGAGTTTGGGGGATTACAAAGAACCTATCTAAAGCATGCTCATGGATCACTTCTATGATTATACTTATTTAAAACCATAGTCTCCAACTGAGAATTTGAGGAAATGAATTTTTACAATAGCATGGAAAGCCAACCAAAATATAAGGCCAGTTAACAACAGTCATCCTTTCCTGTATCACAAAAACTGTAAGAAAGAAATTTTGTTTGTAAAAGGCAACGTACATTTTATCATCTTGGATAAAATATCTACAGCCTTGGTAGTGGTTAAATTTCAGCTATAAAGGAAATTGTCCCGAGATAAATGGTTTCCCTATGAGAAGGTTTCACTGCTACACTTCACCTCGGGACAATAAATCAAATTAGCTGCACCTTGTCCTCTGTCCAATGACATCATCAGTTTGACCACATCTTGGGAATCGGGTGCAAAAACATATGCTATTGAAGGCATGAAATCATATTACTGTTTTTTTGTCTATCCAACCTCATGCTTCAGGTTTCTGAAGCAGTTATTCACCTGAACATTCTCATGAAAGCTACAGATTTTTTTTTCCTGCTGCATTCAGGCCAGCCTACTGGAGGTAAAAGAATAGTAAGAACTGGTTATTTGAAATTGGCTTGCTTTTAGCCCATCAAATCTAGAATTTTGTTGCCAATTAAACAGAAGACTAATGTCTCACAAAATATGTATCTCGCAACTGACCATCAAGTGCCTTAACATAATTTCAAAGATTAAACACATTGGTGTTAAACAACACTTCTCAGATACTTTACTAGCCGAGGTTAAAAAACTACCAATGAGAAGCAACACCATGTTTTTAAAAAAACACATTAGAACTATACAAAATAAAAAAGAAAGAAAACTTTACCGAGGGAAAGCCCCCAAATCAAAATCACTATTTCTTTAAATCGCAAAAGTTTATCTGCCTTTCACAGACCAAATGTCCTAAGTCTACATAAAACATAAAATCAATCCTGACAACTTAAAGAAAGAGGGGTCGGTGTGCTGGGAGGGGAGTAAGTTCCAAGATCAGGGTAGACACAGTGCCTGTGTTTATCTCTATTTTCACTCATTTAACCATGACACAAACACTCAAAAAAAAAACATAAACCCATTTCTGTTTTCAGGAGTGCTACAATTAAAATAAGCAAGTCTATGACAGTGATAGCACAAAATTAATATCAGCCCATTTTAAATTATAATGAAGAGGCTGAAAAGGGAAGGCAGCACTGAGGAATTTTGAAAGTGCTGTTAATTGGAATTTCTAAAATACCTACCTATTCTACAACTCCTAGAAAAAAACTACTGGATTCTACAAATCCTGCAGACCTTTACAAAGCCTGAAAGTGTTTAACTTGGAGGTAGGAGCCAAGGGGCAGGGGTGAACTAGCCCCAAAACAAAGTGATTTATTTGTATTAAACCAAAATAGGTTTCATTCGCCTCTGAAAATGAGAAGTCATAAATTTTTTTTTTCTTAGGCCCAATATTACTGCAAACTGTAAGAAAGTCTTTTTAAGAGAAAACAAAACACGACAGAGCTGATGCTTAGCTCGGAGCTGTCTGAACGCTGCTAAGGCCCCAAGAGGGTTTGTTTTGCCCGCGGAGTAGGGGTAAGTGTGTGGAAGTTGGTGGGGGGGAGAGAGTCATTTTGGTTATTAGTAAATAAATCAAGCGGCAGAGAACATGAGGCCTAGGCCACTGCTAGAGGAGCCAAGGCCTAGCTCTCCCCCTTCTCTTCCCAGCACAGCCTGGGTTTGATCTCAGAGCCCTGTGGATTGCCAAGGAAAAAAAAAAAGAATCATATCGAACCACAAAAGCACATGGGGCGAATGTAAAATATAAACACGGCGTTGGGCTGTGAGTGGCTGTTATTAAAGGTCTGAATTACTAAACATGAGAGGCGGGGAAAGCCAGGCGGCCATTTCAATAATATAAACCTCCCCGAATTAGACATTATTCAAATGAGAGAGGTTCAGCTAACCAGAGAATCAAGAGGACCCAGCACCCAGCAAGAAAACAGGAGTACAGAACCAGGGAGGGGGAACCCCGCCCCTACCCAACTCCCAACCAGAGAGGGGAAACCAAGAATATTATCAACTTGTCAGCCCAGCCGGTTCTGGGGCAGGGGCAGGAGGGCAGCGCTTTACATCCGAGTTCCTGGGAGGCCTGCGGGCGCTTCTGGGGCCTGGGAGTGAGAGGCCCTCGAGGGCCCCGGGCCCCGTCGGTCCGGGTCAAGAGCAGAGGCGGAGGGGGGATGGGAAGGGGCAGGGGGAGACAGAGATCAGACCACGCCAGGCACCTTCAGCCCAACTCCCTCGGGAATCCACGGCCGCCCGGGGACAGGGGGCTTTCCCAGGACCCACTGAGACCCCTGACCGCTGGCCCGGAGCACATGGGGCGGCCCGGCAGGACCTGCCCCTCGGAGGGCAACTTTCCCCAAGGGCCGCTTTCAACCCAGTCCGACCCCAAGGGGGAGAAGCGGACCCCTGCGCGGGCTCCCCACCCCCTCCGCCCCGAGGCCACCTCGCAGCGCCCGCGACCGCTCACCCCTACCCACCTACAGCGCAGGCCTGGCTCGGGTCAGGCCGCTACACTGGAGATAAGTGGGGCGCGGCCGAGGTGCCCGAGTCCGTGACCCCCGGGCTCAGCCCCGCTCGGACCCCTGTGCGGCGGCGGGGCTCGGGCGCCGACAGGGCGCTCTCCACCGGCGCACCCCCGGCCGCCCTCCGGGCCGCCCCCCGCGGTGGGCAGCGTCCCCCCGCCCCGGCCCGCTCCCGGAGGGAGGACGCGTGCGGCTGTCCGGCCGCCGGGGTCCGCTCCGGCCCCGCCGCCTCCCCGGCATTGTGCTCGCCGCCACCTCCATTCCCCCTCCACGCCCCCCCCAACCCGCGCCCGCCCGGCCCGGGTCGCCCGCCCGCGCCCCGCCGCGCCCCGCCGGCCCAGCAGCTATGAATATGTAAAATGTCTTTATTGTCCTCTCCCTCTGCCCCGGCCCCGCGGCCCCGCCGCGGACCCGCTCGGGTTCGGGCTCGGCTGCGAGGAGGAGGCGGCGGCGGCGGCGGCGGCGGCGGCCGGCTGAGGAGGAGGGCCGGTGCCGGCGGGCGGGCGAGCCGGCAGCGGGGTGGGCTGGGGCAGGAGGAGCGCGGTGGATCGCAGCCCCCTTTGCCCCTTGTCTTCCCCCTCCGCCTGGCCTCTCCGAGCCTCTTTCCCCCTCCATTCGGCGCCCGGCGGGGGCTCCGTGCTCCCCGGCCCCCCATCTCCCCGCCGTTAATTATAATAATCCTGAGTACTAATAAATTATGCTAAGTCGCGGGGGGGGCAGCGGGAGCCGGGGTTGAGTATGAATATGAATATGTAAAATGCTGTAATGATTACCTGCTGCTGCTGCTGCCGCGGCTGAACTCTCATCTTGACTCGCTGCTCCTCCGTCCGCCATTTTGAATATTTTAACCAAAATCGCCCGGTCGATAAACCCTCCCTCGCTCCGGCTCCCCTCCCCCCTCCCGCCCTCCATACCTCCTCCCTCCTCTCCGCCCCCTCCCACTCCCTCCTCTCCCCGGGCGCGCGCCAGGGGGCGCGCGAGGCCGTCCCCTTGGAAGAGCCCCACCCCTTCGGGCGCTCTGCGCACGCGCCCCCTGGCCGCTGTGGCTCTTCAGTAGCTAAAGCGCCCTCAACCTGCCAGTCACCCCTTCGCTTCTTTTTTCCTTCTGGGCTCTGCACATGCGCGACTTTCTCCGCGCGCCTGTAAGGCAGTCCGCGCATGCGCTACTTCCCCTTGGCTGCCTCCCGTTGCGTAATCTGTGAAGGGTAGTACAGGGAGCACTTGTGCCTTGTTACTATCATCCCTACTCCTCCCGCCTCACTCCCCTCCCAGTTTTACTCCGGCTTCCCCCAGTGGCATTCTAAAAGAAGCGCAGGGGACACAGCGGCCAAGAGGGTGGAGAAGCGTGGAGTGTCGGTGGGCGGACCAGCCCGCGTCCTCTACGCTGCGCACTTTTTAAGGCTTTCCGCGCTGTTGAAACACTGACAACAAAGGAGGGGCCGTTCCCCTCTCGGTAATTTCCGGCCCTATGGGCAGGTAGGGGCGGAAACGCCCTCCACAGGGAGCCGGGCTGGAGGCACCTGCTGGGCCACGCGCGGGCATCCCGCTTTAAATTTGAATCCGAACTAGTCCCCGCCTCCAACCCTGTGAATGCTGGAGATCCGACCCCGCTAACGCAAGGGGGAGTGTCCTGTGGTTGTTTTAATTAGCCCCAAATCTGTTCTGCTCTGTTTGTGTCTAACACCGGGCTGGCTTCCTCGCTAGCTGGGAGTTTTATTAAGTCGCTAATTCCCGCCCCTACCCTTGTTTCACGCGCCTCGATCGCGGCTCACCGGATCGAAAGAAATAGCTGACCCCCCGGTCATTCTCCCCTTCCTTTCGCTTAGGAACATCTTTTAAAACCTAGCAGTAAACTGGAAGCCGACGACCTAGTAAATAAAAATGTCGAAATCAGCGGTAGCTTCATCATGAATTTTACTTCGCTGCTTCTCAGAGTAAATATGATAAGTAGGCGTTTTCCGTTGTAAATATCTTTCTTTGTAACTAGTCATAATGTTCTAAGATTTCTTTATCTTTAATGGTAGATTTTCCTGGACAAGACCCAGGTCTAATTATTTTAGAAATTTTTAAGCCCTATGACTTTCCCAGTTTTTTAAAAGAGAAGTGTACTGTATTTCATGGTTACCAAAGAAAAGTAAAAAAAAAAACAAAAAACTAGATAGTCTGTCTTGAGAAAAATGACTGTAAAGTTTAAATTGGGTAGGATTACAGATTCTACATTGAGAAAAAAACTGATCTCTAGGAGATAGCCAGCAGTTATTTTAATGGCTAAAGTTTTAATCATGGGTCTTAGCCTGCTAATTGAATTTCTTACACTGTGCAAGTACAGTTAAAGCTATTGTCAGTGACAGCCAATGAATTTCGGGTGGTATCGATTTATTCATGGCAATTAAGCCCTAGGGTGTATGCATGACTGTTTAAGCCAAATAATTGGGCTACCCTATAATCTAATTATTTCAAACTACACCAACCAACACACGGTTAAGGAAATGCAAAATTTAATCATGTTACAATTAATCTGTAAATATGGCCTGAGTTATATTCACCAGCATTACTCTACGGAAAGTCTCAGAATCATCAACCTATTTGAAACAAGAGTTAAGTACATGGCCCTGGTCTGAGGGCAACAAATTTGAAATCATCTTGACTAAAAAAAAGAAGTCAAATACCCGTATTTAAATTCTTATCTTCTGTTTAATCTTTGTTTTGCTCTTTGCTTCAAAAAGTAAATTAATATGACTTTCAGAAAGTAATTGAAGCCAGTGCGTGTGCTATTCATTCTTTATTATTTTACTTCCATAAAAGGAAATTTTTATGGAATGAATTGTTATGTAAAGAATAATAGCTCTGTGAGAAAAAAAAAAAGCTTAAATAGTCTGTATCAATGATTCATTTTCCTCTTGATGATAATATTTATGTTTCCAAATGTGTGCCCAGGGCCTAGCATAATACCTGAGCATAGTAGGTACTCATAAATATTTGTTGAATAAAAAATAATGTTTTATATGTTAGGATTATTTTAAAAATTGATCAAGTCACTTATTGAACAAATATTTAGGAACATCAGCATTCTGCCATAAACTTTACTAGGTGCTAAGGATATGAAAACATGTGAGATACTGCTGTGACTTCAGCAAACTCAGTGTATCAACTATTTTTAATCCTCACAACTCTGGGAGGTAAGAACTCTGTTTATCCCAATTTTCCAGGATGGGGAAATTAAGACATATAGATGTTATATAACTTGCTTGTATTAGGGTTCTCCAGAGAAACAAAACCAATAGGAGATATATATGACTTTATATATATGAAAGAGATCTCTAATAAAGAATTGGCTCATACAATTACAGAGGCTGAGAAGTCCCCAGATCTGCAGTCTGAAGGCCTGAGAACCAGTGGTGTAAGTTCTAGTCTAAGTCCAAAGGCCTGATTCAACTTTATGTTCTTTCTACTATGATCCTAATCCCCTAATATCCATTTCCACACATGTTCCCTAGATTTGTTTCTGTATAAATTAGAAGACTCAAGGAGTTCTTTTGAAGTGCTGTGCACTCCCTCATAAATCAAATAATACCCAGTTCATGATGGGCAGCTCAGGTCTCGTGGTAATTTGGTAGCCTATGGTTAAGCATTCAGTCTCTACTGAAGTCCAGTAGCAGGCCAAGAACTATTTCCCAAAATGAGAGTAGTTATCTATAGAAGATGGCAGGGCTTTGATCTAAAATCCTAATGGCCTGAGGTGCAGTTCAGTTGTTGGGGCCTAGCAGCATCCCTACCTACCACTGACACTTCAAGCACCTTTGGATCTGCTGGATGCTATGGCCCAAGTGGCAGAGCAGCTTGCACAGCTGTCTGGACCTGTTGCAGAGCTTTCTCTTATTCTGGGTCTCATTCAAAACGACCAGCTTTTTGAGTCACTAGGTAAGTAGGTTGGAGTAACACACCCCAAGGAGGGCTTTGTTGCACCCAAAATCCAAAGAAGCTCACTAGGCATTGTGCCTCTTTTTTATTTGTAGGATATCTTGACATGCCCCACACCAGTGGACCCCTAGAAATTTCACTGAGGTAGAAGCCCCCTGAATTTGTGTCAGACTTGTTTCCCACCCTCTGACACGCAAATGTCTTACCAGTAAGTCTGAAGTAGTTGCTACTTCTTGCTCGCTAGGTCCAATCAGCATGATGTCATCAGTGTAATGTACTAGTGCAATAGCTTGTGGAAGGGAAAGGAGAGCAAGATCCAGGGAACTAAATTATAATGCACAGCTGGAGAGTTGACATACTTCTGAGGTGGGACAGTGAAGGTTTATTTGCTGAAAGCAAACTGCTTCTTGTGGGTCTTATTAACAGGGATGGAGAAAAAGGCACTTGCCAGATTAATAGCTATATCTCAGTTTCCAGGGGATGTGTTAATTTGCTCAAGCACTGAAACCACATCTGGTACAGCAGGTATAAGTGGAGTCACCACCCAGTTAAGTTTACAGTAATCCACTGTCATTCTCCAAGATCCATCTGTCTTCTGTATAGGCCAAATGGGAGAGTTAAATGGGGATGTGGTGGTAATAACCACCCCTACATCTTCCAAATCCTTGATGGTGGCACTAATCTCTGCAATCTCTCCAGTAATGCAGTGTTCCTTTTGGTTTATTATTTTCCTAGATAGAGGTGGGTCTAGTGGCCTCCACTTGGCCTCTCCCATGTAATAGCCCTCACTCTACAGGTCAAGGAACCAATGTGCAGATTATGCAGCTGCTTCCATTTTCCAGGATGAGGGAAAGTGAGGCACAGAGGTGGTAAGTAACTTGCCCAATGTCACACCACTATTAAACAGTAGAGCTGAGAATCAAACACAGGTCAGGGGGACTTCCCTGGTGGTGCAGTGGTTAAGAATCCACCTGCCAATGCAGGGGACATGGGTTCGATCCCTGGTCCAGGAAGATCCCACATGCCACGGAGCAACTAAGCCCACGAGCCACAACTACTGAGCCCGCGCACCACAACTACTGAAGCCTGCGCGCCTAGAGCCCGTGCTACGCAACAAGAGAAGCCACCACAATGAGAAGCCCATGCACCGCAACGAAGTGTAGCCCCCCGCTTGCCGCAACTAGAGAAAGCCCGTGCGCAGCAACAAAGACCCAACACAGCCAAAATTAAATGTTAATTAATTAATTAATTAAAACAAATAAATAAATAAAATAAAATTCCATGATTAAGAAAAAAAAAAAACACAGGTCAGGGGCTGTACTCTCATAACACTATGCTGCTTGCTTTGGATCAGGCAAAATCCTGGAGGTGCATATAGCTCATGTGGGAAGAGAACATATTAACACATAATGTCCTTGTATGTAATCTCATTATAATAAAAATATAGACATGGATGCAAACTTATGTTCACACAAAAACATATACACAAATAGCAGCTCTATTATAATTGCCAAAAACTAGAAACAATTCAAAGGTCCTTCAGCAAGTGAATGGATAAACAAACTGTGGTACACTCATAACATGTAATACTATTCAGCTGTAAAAAAAAAAAAAATCGAATTATTGACAGGTGCAACAACTTCAATGAATCTCAAAGGCATTACACCGAGGGAAAGCAGAAAAATCTCAAAAGGAATCATATTGCATGATTCCATTCATATGACATCCTTGAAATAACAAAACTGTAGTGATAGATCAGTATTTGCCAGGAGGTAATGGTGGGAGAAGGTATAACTATAAGTGTATATGGGAGGCTTTTTTTGGGTAGTGGAGTTGTTCTGTACCCTAACTGTGCTGGTGGTAACACAAATGTATACATATGGTTTCATATATATATATATAAAATCACACATACACAAGGTATAGAAGTAATACAAGGTTATGATGAGTCTGCCTAGCCTGCCTAGAAGTTACTGTTACTGGATGTTCCTTAGGTAACTGTGGTAATGTGTGGATGTGAATATATCAATCTATCCTGCTGAAGGGCAACACATAAGCCTTTGCAGCTAGGTGTGGCCATGCGACTAAAGTTTGGCTTTTGAGTTTTAAGGAATTGTTGGGTGGGCTTTCTGGGAGAGCTCCTAAAAGAAGCAGTTCCTTTGTTCTTCCTTTTTCCCTTCCTGCTGCCTGGAATGCAGATGTGAAGACTGAAATTCCTGCAGCTTTCTTGGGCCATGGAGTACCATTGTTCTCAAGAGAGCAGACCGTGTTAGGAGAAACAAGCAAATCAGATCTTCTCCACAGCTGAAGGGAAGCCTGGGACTGGGACTGGGCCTGGTACAGACTTCCTTGTACTGAAGTTGACTCTTGGTGCTGCTACATAGTTTTGTTAAAGACTGAGGAATCCAGACTCTGGGAAATGTATTTTAATGATTGTAATTACCTTGGGTGAATAAATGAAAAATTATCATATTTTTATAAACATCTCCAATATTTTAGCTTTTCATAAAGATTATCATTCTAATATAGCAAATTAATTTCTTTAGTGACCTAGGGGTGTATTTCGTAGCTAATTAATCTTATAGCAGGGCTTTCAAGCCATGTTTCATGAAGCACTTAGGGCTGGCCTTAAGGTAGGCTGAAGACCAACCCCTCTACCTCCTCTTTAGCTGGGGTGTCTCTGCTTTATCTATATTGGAATTCAAGATAAGATTTCATTTGAAAACATGGTATCACTGCTTTAAAAAAATTATATATATATGTATATAGATATACATATGTATATATGAAATGTACTGTCCTAGAAGATTCAACCAAGATGTTTCATTGCTTAAAGGTACATATGCTATGAATACTTCATTGAAGTGGAGCAAGCTTGGCAGCAGTGACTCTAAAAAGCTTTCAAGATAAAATGATCATGACCATTGTATAGGAAGCATTAGGACCTTGATCTCCTTTTTCTCCATTTCTTACAACGTACCCAGAATTTTGTCCGAGGAAGATTTTGATCTTGCCTCAGATATTTCCATGGTCCTCATCCATGAGCATGTGGAGACGACCTCTATTAAATTAGTGAAAATATCCCAATCACATCTTAACTTTCATAAAAGGATGTCAAACCTACTTACTGTAGCTGTCTGCTGTAATTTGTGTTTCTACTGTTAATGTACAATGTAGCATATGTGTACTTCTCAGAGAATGTACACTGAAATCATTACACTTCAATGCTTATCAAAAAGCTCAGTATCATTGATGGAGAACTATCTGATGGATATATAGCCCACTGTTCCCTCTGGCTCAGGGTTAGCAAATTCATGGCACTACTCTTACAGCCGTCCCTTCCAAGCCCCTGGCCAACTTCTTTAATCCATAACCCTTTGCTATGCTGACCCTTGACTGTTGCTCAAACATGATTCTTTCCAACCAGTGCTTCAGGCAGTCATTGCCATCTCATCAGTGTTGGTGTGCAGGATGAAATCCACTTCTAATTCCAGCTCTAGATACTCTTAAAAGCCAAACTGTCAGAGAGCCGTGCACTTGAAATACATCATTTTGTCCCCTTGTAAGATTCTTTCCTCGAATTATGCTTTGGACTTATGTCATCAGGCTACATTAAACTTATAAGGAGGAAAAAAACGGAGAAATGTATCACGTTTACTGTAGGAATGTTTTTGGAGGGTCTGTCTCCTTTCTGAGGATACTTTCTTAGTATCTGAAGGGCAGAGGTGAAGTAACTTGTCCAAGTTCATACAGCAAGGAACAGAACTAGGAGTTGAACCAAAGACTGCCTGATCCCATACCCTCTCCTGGACCCCAGATCTGCTCTGTGCCTTGGCTGCCATCTGCCTCCACAACCTGCCTCCTACTGTATCTAGACATTCAGCCCTTTGCTTTGTTTCCATGTGTTGTTGTCTATTTTTACCCCTGCATTCATTGATTCCATTTCTGCCCTTCCTGTTTTTTCCTGCCTCTTCCTATCCTTCCTCATAAGCCTTTTCTAAATAAACTCTTCCTGCATTTACTCATCAACTTCTTATAGTCTGACATCTGCTCCAATCATTTTCCTGAAATTACTTTATTAGAAGTCACTGATGACCACCCAACTGCCAAATCTGATAACACTTTCAGTCCTCATCTTGTCCCGTCTCTCAGCAATTAGACAACAGTGATGGTTCCTTCCTTCTTAAAACCATCTCTCTAACTCTGGTTTCAATGACAAATTGCTCTCCAGTGTTTCCTCTTATCTCTCTAAACATGTCTTGGTTTTCTTCACTGGATCCCCTTCTTCCTCCCTTTTAGTATAAGTACTCTCCAAGGATCTGCCCTTGTCCCTCCCTCACTGCTACAAGCCTGTTTGATGTCATTATCTATCCCCACAATTTCAATTTCTATTATCTCTCTGAAGCCAACCCCCAAATCTACACTTTCAGTCCTGACCTTACCCCCAATGTCAGACTATGTTTGTTACATTTTTCTCTTTCACTAGACTATAAACTATGCAAGGGCTGTGCTATATTGTCCTCATTATTTTTTGTTCTCTCTTTATGCTTAATGTTCCAGCACAGGCCTAGATATAGTATATGCTTAGCAATTTTTTAAAAAACAATTTTTTTGCATACTTCCCCCTATATTTTAGTGGCCATCCAATACCTGTAAGAAGCCTTTATTCTCTCACAAGCATTCATCGAGTACCTACCATGCACTTGGCATTACGCTAGGCAAAACATTTCCTTTTGATTTTTGGAAACCTTGGGGTGAGTACACATTTAATTCAACTTTTTTATCTTCCAAGTCTACCTCTGTAACTCTATGTTTTATCTACTCTAAGATGCACATTTTTTTTCACATTTTAATATCTTTGAAATCAAGATGCATCTTACAAAGGATATGGTAAGAAAGCGCTATATCATAGTTTAATTGGCAGCATTTTTAATGGTATATAAAATAATGGTACATCTTACAATCAATGGCATATTAAATCTATGAAATATGATACTTCATATAGAAAATTAAGGTTTAGAAACTTCATTCTAATGTTTAATCATCCAAGAAATATTTAATTATTCTGAGTATACTAGACTTTCTAAGGCAGGAAAAGAAGTATTTTAAAGGAATTTTCAATAATAAGGGTTAAAACAAAAGGAAAGGGACTTCCCAGGTCACAGAAGTTTCACACATCCCAGCATTTCCTCTACTCTAAATATACAGCAGTGATAGATAAACTACAAGGAGAAAAAAACAAAAAGAAATGGGCCCAAAATCAGTTATCATTTCCGTGAATCTGGAAGAGTACATAAGTGGGTCTCCTACTGGGGGCCTCGTGGGCTGCAGGCCAGGTAGAAGGCAGTGGTGCCTGGGATTTTAGTGCCACAAAGAGAAAGAACCAGAACTAGGCTCATGACTTGAAGCATCTTTGCCCTGCCCCCCAACGTGCGCGCACACACACACACACACACACACACACACACATCCCTTTTGTAGTTGGTGGGTTTTTGTTATAATTTTATCTTCCATAAGTCATCTTACATAGGTAGATCTTACATAAATCAAAAATCAAAGCTACAGCATTTTATGGTACAAGGAACTCTCATGTTTACTCCATTCCCCACTTCCCCTCCTCTTTAGGAAGCCATTTTTATTTATTTGTTGCTTATCCTTCCAACATCTCTTCTTGCAACCACATAAATTCTTATTTCTCTCCCTTTCTTACACAAAATATAGATACCATATATACTGTTCTGTACCTTGCTTTTTTCACTTAACTGTATAATCAGAAAATCAGGATTTGGAGATTTTACTCATCTTTTTTGTGGCTGTGTGTACTTCATTGTACACACAGCCACTTCATTTTTTTTTTTTTTTTTGCAATTTAGTCACCACAGGGGTGATTTATAAAGATATACTGATGATAGTAAACAAAATGGTAAAAAAAAAAAAAATACAGCATTTTATGTTTTTTAAATGGCACCCATTAAAGACTGAAATAGTCAAAATTTGAGACACTGTTACACACTCAGTACTTTAAAAGTTCACAGACAACAGTGAATTAAAAGACACTTTAAAAACCGTGATTTTTAAACCATGCACAAACCGTGATTTACTCAACCAATTCTCTCTTGCTGAACGCAGGCTATTTACAAACATTTCCTGTTACTCACAAGCAACCTTCTACCTGTGGCATTTCACACTCCCACACACCTTTATAGATGAAGGCCGAGTAAAATTGCTGCTTGACTGCTGCCTGGGACTGAGGCTTTATAGGAAGTTGAGGAGTTAGCCAAGTAGGAAGACCAAGACACAGCCTTGCTACCAGGAAGTGAGTAGAATTGCTCCCTGGATTGTTCTAGTATTGTTCTAGCACCATCAGAAGACCTAGTTATGGCCTAGAAGTTTGGGAGGTGGTGTGGAGGTAACTACAGAACTATTAAATAGCCAAAGAAAGAGACAGAGAGAGAGAGAGAGAGACTTCAAAACAAATATGTACATATGTATGCATATAAATATATATTGAATATATTTCAAAAACAAAACCTATGTGTGTATTAATATATATCACATATATTTTTAAATTTTAAAATTAATATTAATTGAAATTAAATTTATATTAATTTATTTAAAGATTATATTTAACTTATATTAAAGCAGTTTATCCAATTTTTAAAATTGGGTCTATACCTCAAACCTAGACCAGGATCAATTCTCAATGGTTCACCCTTTAAGGACAGCCTCCACCTCTCCATCCAGGTCCCCTCTCTGGGCCATGGGTAAATAAATGGCTGAATGGGCACAAACACTATTTTTCCTCTTCAGGGACTCATTCCATGGCCCTAGAATGAAAAAAAAAAAGAAGTCACAGGAAAATAAACACCATGTATATATAACTCCGTGGTTATGGGGATGGGAGGTTTTTGAATAGCAAGGTCCAAAAGAAAGACAGCAGGAGTGCTTTCCATTGAGACCTAGATAGGAGAGCTGAGAAAAAAAAAAAAAATTCTCAATGGTTCAAAGATTTAAATGTAAAAAACAGAAAGAAAAGTTCTAGAAGAAAACATAAATGAATTCCTTTACAAGAAAGATATTTAGCAATATTATTATCAGAAAAATTGGAATTTAAGGCAAAAGGAATAAAAATACATGAGAACAAAAGGCTAATCCATCAAGAAGCTGTAACAACTATGAATTTGTATGCAACGAGCAACATACCTTGACATGTATAAAACGGAAACTGACTTAATTATAAGAAAGATTAGCAAAATCATAAGCACAGAAAATTTTAATACAAAAGAAGTCTGTCCCTATTATTACTTACCCAGAAATGTACACTAACCATGATGCCCATTCATTCCCCTCTCATTACAATCAAGTAAGTCAGACGTCTCAGATTGAGCCCAAACTGTGTATACCATTAACGCTCAACTGTGTCTGGACATACCTAGTAGAGTGACATAGATCAGCAGATGTCTGTTTGCTTGAAGGTCTAAAGAAACTTCTGGGAGACAAACTATCCTAAATGATCCTGGCACTTCTCAGCTTGACCATCTATCCAAATCCATCTTGGTCTTTCAAGGGGATAAGCAACTATGATTTGAACATGGTATCCATTACTCAGGTTAAATGTCTGGCTCAGATTCCCATGAGCACTCATCTATGGATTCTTGTGGAGAGGAAGCTCTGGAAGCAGAGGTGATACTCAAAATATTTAACACCTAGTATGGTACAAGCATTGACCAACTAGAACAGACGACCAACTCATCAGAGTAGATGCCAGCTATGCCCCATGCCTTACCTGATGAATTTCAACCCTGTCTATAAAGACCATCTCATGGAACTTTCTCTAGGACATTGAGACATGAGGAGCTTTGATACTCCTCTGACAGAGTTTAATGCACAAAACAGAGAGAGAACTCTGCCCCACTCAGCAAATCAAGGAGTGCAGTGCTTTGGGAAAGGGACCAGCAACATCAACCGAAAGCAATAGCAGTGCTGGGAGAGGGAAGCTTAAGTAAACAAAAGGATATAAAATAGGGGATGCCTTGGGTAACTGATCAGATGTGTTTGAGGAGGGAATAGAGTATGATGCTTAGGTGACTTCTGGCATCAGCTAGATCTGAGGTCAATCCCATTCTGCCTGTCACTCACTGTTTAACCTCAGATAGGAGACTTAAATGCCTTGTCTTCAGGGTCTCCTCTGTAAAATGGGGATCACAGCGCTCTCTCCATGCTCCCTGTTGTTTCAGGTGGTGGGAGGATCATGGGACACACCCACAAAGTCCCACCAGAAATACCCACAGGGACTAGTCCTACATGGGTTGACAGGGCAAGAGCCAGCAGCACAAGTCAGCATCTTGAGCACAGGCAGGAATAGGGAGAGAGCAAACTGGGATTTATTGAACTACTGCTCTTCTCTTTTGTTTTACTTCAGGTCCATAGATATCATTGCCAGAGATAAAAGGTACAATTCCTTTCCTCAAGAAAATTTTAGGTTATTGAGCATTCACCAGTGTGGGTTAAGTGCACAGTATGAAGTCCACATAGATCAGGTGATCTCAAAGTGGGAACCAGTGGGAGGAAGGAAAGGGAGGAGTCTTGGACAACCACTAGTTTCCTGGCTGGGAGGTTGGAAGGGCCCTATAAAGATAAGACACACAAGAGGGGAGCCGGGGCTGGAGGTGAGGACTACAGTTTCCAAATAGAGGGCATGTAGGATGGAGGAAAGTGCTAAATATACATGATCTCATTTAAATAGTATGCCACCCTTGAGAATGAAGCAACATTTTCATTTCATGTTTAGAGGAACTGAGGTTCAGAGAAATTTAGTAACTTGCCCAAAGTCACATAAGCAGTAAGAGTTGAACCCATGACCACCTTACATCTGCTTTTCTCACTAAGCCAGGCTGCCCCAACTCAGGAGAAAGAAAACCTAGCATTTCTCATTGCCAGATAGTTCTGATTGCTATTTACTTTCTCATGTATTTCATATTATGATAATGTTTTCCTGGAATTGGATGATATAATACTAGAAATTGAAGATGTTTATTTGCTACAAAGATTACATATGTAGGCTTCCTGTCATAATCAAGGGAAGTTGCTCACATCATTTATGATTTCCAGTCTTCTCTGCATATGATAATGCTTATTTTAGGAAATCTGTTTTTACTAAGCCTGCTGATCTTCAAAAGGAAAACAAGCAGAGGCGGGACAATGATATACCCCTTTGATATTTATCGCATCTGGAGTCTATCTAAAATTAGTTTGCTGGGAAGCATTGCATGTGATGAATGGTATAGTATTTAAATGAGGATGTGGATGTTCTCCCTTGTAATAAAGCAAATTATTCGAACAAAACTATTTTGTTTCATTTCTTCATACAAAATTCATGTTTGAATTTCATCTAGGCCCTAAAATTTTAAATTTTCATAACAGGTTTTATGCATTATTAAATTTTATACACCACTGCATTATGCTTTTGAAACTGATTGTACAATCTAATTAATTCAGAATATTAACTACAATTTCCATAAAATAAATAGAATAATGGTGATCAGGGTGAGATGGAGGGCTACAATCATCTCTTCCCCTCTCCTCAGGATCTCAATTACATGTACACTAAAAACCACTTCTCTGGAAGTTCTTCATCCAGTAACTTCAATTTGGGAGAACACAGCCAAGACCTAAAGTTCATTTGAAATGCCTCCAAATAAACTAACTTCTTAAAGACTTGCGCTTCGTTTCTAGGCAAACCTTTCTGACCCTCTGTCAGAAGTTAGAACCCAATTTTTATTTTGCTTTTTTAGGCAGAATTTTCACAAGAGTCAGGTAACTTCTAGATCCAAAGCAGATTAAATATCAAATTAAAATGATGATGGGCGTAAAGAAGATTCCTAGAAACTGTCTCCCTGAGAGAAGCAAGAAGTCTCTATTGACAGCCTAATAACAGTGGAAGAGAGACAAACTACCAAAAGTGATACAAGAATTCAGAAAACATGGCAGTCTAGGCACAATTTATTTTAGGAGAGTATAGCCCTACCTACGTCAGGTTCTTACCATACTATATACAAAAAGTAATCAGTGCTCATCATGACTCGGAGACACCAAGGAATGGTTAGACTCATCTTTGCTTCTGCTTAAGAAAGTAGCAAAGTATACAGTATATTTTGGCAGGCTTTCCATCAGAAAGAGTAAAAGGTTATAAATCTTAAAGGGCTGTTTCAATCATTTGGAAAATTGACTTACTTGGAATATCATGTTTCCTAACAATGTGAAATAAGTGAGCGTCTTATTATGTATTATAATTGAATCCCCTTTCATTTGTTTTAGAAAAATAAACCACATAGACCACGTTGATATCATATACCTAGATGTCTCAAGACCCTACTGGCCCATGGGTATAAAGGAGGTCAAATTATCCACAATAATCCCCAAATTCCTATTCACAGCACCAATCCCCATCACTGTAAAACGTCAGCACACGCCATTCGAAGTTGGCCTTTCACGTTCCTCTCCGTGCAGAGTCCCCCTGCCATTCATGCAGAAGCAGGCAGCCTCCCAGGGCTGTCACAACCCCAAGGCCATGGGCACACCGAACAGCTTCTAGACCCCCCTGTGACCTTGAATGCTGGGTGTTCAGCTGATATGGAGATAGGGCATCTCACTGCACTGCTGTATTGAAATCTGTCAACCAGCCCAGAAGCATCCCTGCTTGTGCCCCAGGTCACACCAAGTGACTTAAGAAAACTGCTCCTTGGGCTTTGAATCATCCCTTCTCTCTCCTGAGGTCTGGCTGGGGAACAGGCACCATTCTTAATTCACTTTCCCCTCTCTTCTCTAGTATCTACCCCAAACCTCCTCAAATGCTTCTCCCTAACACACATAGTAATGAACACAGATTCCTGGGGCTGCCAGCTGATGGGTTCAACAGACACACTCTGGAAGCTGGCCTTGGGATTCATGCCCCATAATGTGTTTGAAATTTTTTAATTCTTTTTTTAAAAAGGCATCAAATGAAACAGTAAGTTTCTTTGAATCATTGAAACTTTCCCTGAAACCAAATCTTACTCAGAAACTCAGCTCCCTTCTCCCCATTCCCCCTTTCCTGGGAGCTGCCATATTTCTTCAAGCTGCACAGTAGCCTACTCAGGCTGAGGGCCGAGCTTTGGTAAAATCTGACCATGCCTCCTCCCTCATTATTATTTCCTTCACCAAGTGGATTCTCAATTCATTCTTCACTATTTCGTTATTCATCATTTCACAGAAATATCTTAAATCACTATTTAGAAATAGTGTTACATTCTTTAAAAGAGCACGCCTTTGGCCTCCAACCTTTCCCACCATCATTGGCAATCCCAATTTTGTCTCCACCCAACAGGACTCCGTACTACTTCAGGAGTGCATGCAACTCAGGAATGCAGAGCCTGGACATCATTTGGTGAGGGGAGCTGCGCACTCCATGTGCTCACTGGGCATGGAAATCCTGTCTCTATATTTAGAGAATTCATCCTATGCAGGGATGTCTCTCTAAAAACCCCTACATTGAGTTCTTTCGTTATCAGGACTTGAAGCAGACAGCCAGATGGACTAATTGAGAGTAACAAAACTCCCATCATGGTATAAACTCTAGATAGTTTTCTAAATAACGTCTGCATAATTATTTATACTGATTAAAAATAATGTTGAATTAGTATAAAATGACTCTATTGTTAACTCTTTGGGACCTCCTCATGGTGTGACTGAAAGGAGAATCTTTATCCTGATTCTATCTAGATCCTCATAGTCTGACAGACCCATGTTTGATCTCCTGGAAAACATGTATCAAAAGTAACCACGTAACCCATGACGTTCGAGTAACTTTTAATATCTTTGTTGACTATTTTGTGAAATGCCTTTTCAAGACTTTTGCTCATTTTACTGCTGTATTGTCTTATTGATCTGTAGGAAGGCATTGTATATGAACCTTTTGTTGGCTAGATGTGTTGTAAATATCTCCTCCCATCCTGGTGTTTGCATTTTCACTCTCTCAGTGATGTCTTTGATGAACGGATGTTCTAAGTTTTGATGTAGTTTACTTTGTCAATCTTTTCCCTTATGGGTGACAAACCATCCCAGTTTGGCTGGAACTAAAGGGTTTGCCGGGACATGGGATGTCAACGTTAAAACAAGAACAGTCCAGGATAAACCAGAATGGTTGGTCACCCTAGGCTAGGTGGTTCGTGTTGTTTGGCGGAGGGTGGGGGGTGAGGGAGGGATCCTGTCAGGTCACAAATATATTTTCTTAATGTTATCTTCCAGAAGCCTTATTGTTTTATCTTTCACATTTAAACCCAATGTCAATCTAGAATTGACTTTTTGTGTGTGGTGTGAGGTAGAGTTCAACATTCATTTTTTTCCCCTATGGATGCATACCAACCGACCCAGCACTATTTATGGAAAAGACCCACCTTTCTCCATTGTTGTGCAGTGATACCTTTGTCGTAAGTCACATGTCATAAACCAGTTGTGTGGCTTTGTTTCTGGACCCTTTATTGTGTTCCATTCATCTATTTTCTCTCTCTCTGCCATTATTATAGTAATTTATTTAGCTTTGTGATAAGTCATGGTATATGATAGCATAAAGGTCCTCTGACTGTCTTCTTTTTCATTAAGATTGGTTTGGCTGTTCTTGGTCCTTTGCATTTTCATATACATTGAGCACCAGACTGTTGATTTCCTGGAAAAAAAATGTGTTGGCATTTTGACTGACGTTACATTAAATCTCTAGATTACTTTTAGGAGATTTGACATCTTCACAAAACTCAGTATTTCAGTTAGTGAAAATATTATATACCTGTATATATTTAGGTCCTTTATTTCTCTCATCAATGCTTGGTACCTTTCCTAAATAAGTTTTTAAGTAAACACATTTGGGGCCCCCATTCCAAACCTAATGAATTAGCATCTCTAGGAATGAGTTGTGGTTATGACCATGAATAGTTTGGCACGTATTCTCCAGACTTGACTCAATGTTTAAACAAATGTAAATGGGTATCTATTCCTTTGAGATATAAATATAATTACCGTAAGACTCCTAACTCACATTTGGTGCTAACTGCAATGCCTGTCATTCTACTTCCCTCAGTATAGTATTGCAAATTCCTGGAAGCTTATGGTCTCATGGTCACTTATGACACAGAGCCCTTCCCTCTTTGACCTCTGGATCTCACTTTTACCCCACTGTCAGGGTCTCTTTTTCTCTTCTTCACAACAATCTAAACAATCCATGGGCCCCATGGTAGAAGTTAACCCCTTTGCTTATTCACTTTCTTTATCATATATTTTGAGTAACTTCACTCTGTACCCTCTGCATATCTCTGGCCCACCTTTACATATCCAAAGATACATTTAGATACTCTGATAAAACAAAAGCCATCCATTCTGTCTCACATTTTAGCAACAAAGAGTAGTGAGGATTTAAAATTTCTGTCTTTCTTTTACCACTCCTGTTTCCATAAGTCTCTCTGAGTAGAAAGGACTAATTGGAGCTAATTATTTCCCCATATATAAAAATTATTTTAGAATTATCCCAACTCTCAGAGGTAGATGGCTTCTTATATACATATTTACACAACACATACGTATAGATCAATGTGTTTATATTGGTGTGTATATGTGTATATACACACACATTTAAATATATTTTTAAACTATTCTCCATATTGAATTCAGTTATGGTCATTTAAAAAGTGATTCTCCTATGTTTTTCAGGTATACAATCATGTTATTTGCCCATAACAATAATTTAGAAGAGACGACAATTAGAAGAAAAAACTATATGCTCTTATAAAAGTGATGAGTACTTTGTGGCTTATGGCTACATGCCTTGAATTTTTATTTAATTTCATAGAAAGACTGAAAAAGGTCCCCACTTGGCTTGCTGCTTCTTTTATGGGTCTAGATATTCATTTTTATTGACTAAAAACAGCCCTAATTTTTTTCTGAATTTATGCCATTTTTATGAGGAGAGAGAAAAAAAAGACATTTTTAGGTAGAAAAAAATAAGAAAGTGGGGGCTGAACTTTTTATGTTTTTATATTGATTCTTCCATAAAAAAATTGCTTACCACAGACTTAGAACTCAGGGATTAATTATATCCATTTGCATTTTAAAAAATGCATTTACTCAAGAAAATGCTCAAGAATATTTTCCCTTAATCCTTAGGAAACCCCACAGATTGAACAGATACTTCTGGACCCTAAGACTCTTCATCAATGTTGATCCACAGAAGACCGTTTCTTTTGGAGAAGATAAAAAGTTTTGCTCCCAAAATGGTCTATTACAAAAGCAAGATTTGTGAATCAAGCTACTCCAAACAGATTTTTAACTAAGTTATATATTATTAATTTTAACCTGCTGTATACAGCCTGTACCCTCAAGATTTCCTTCTAGGATAATTAAATGGCTTTGCATTCCAAATGTGAGGAAAAATATGTACTGACAATGAACTTGGCAGAGCAGAGGTGGAAGGAAGAGGAATACTGGTGGAGGCAGAAGAAAGCTGCTGAGGTTACAGTTTCAAAAGAAATTCTAATCTTTGGGGTGGAAATAGCAGAAGTTCCTAGATTTTGAGCATTAGAAGCCTTCTTTTTGAGGTGCTTGGAACTCCGACACAGATCACTCTGAAAAGTGTCACATATACATTCCCAGAGGGATTTGCATTATTCTCATCTACACTATCAAGCATTGTGCATGCATAATATGACAGTTTCAAATCTTAGCACAGAGTTAGCAGTATATTATTTTGAGTCATAGCTTTTTTCTCTTATTGAATGTCATCCACACAGCATTAGCAGCTTTTGAGTTATCATTCCCTTGAAATTTTCTAATTGTTTTATATAAAAAGAAATTGCAACATCTCATTGGTAAAGGAGGCAAATCTTGAAGAGGGAGGGCTTGTACTCCAGCTCTTACCTTCATTTTGAAGGAAGATGGTGACCTAAGGAAATGCAGGTGTTTATCTCTTGCCCTAAAATAATACTGTTTCTGACTGAAAGTGTTTTCTGACTCTTAAAGCTTACCAAACTCTTTTTAAAATAGAAAGTGAGTCAAAAGTCCTAGAGTGCTCATTATAAACCAGTTTTCCAGCCTCAGGAACTAACATTTGTAGAGCACAGCTTATGAATCATGGTTTTTGCTTTTTATTTTATACATGTTAACTCATTTAAATTTTCCAACAACCTTGAGAGGAAATGATAGAGCCCACTTTGTAGATGGGGAAACAGGCTCAGAGAGTTTCAGTGGCAATCTAGTATTTACAGCTCAAATGGTGAAGCCAAGCTTCAAACCCAAGTCAGTATGTTTCCCTGGCAGTCCAAGGTGGTCCTTGCTCTGCATCTTAAAACTGTTTTCATTGTCTATGCTCACTTTAAAAATTCCAGGAGCATTTAGTGTATGCTATTAGAATAACAGCTGTAGGCAGGGTTGGCAAGATACAAACCACCATCAGCACCTCATATATCCTGAACAAAATCTGCACAGATTTTCTGTAACAGTAGTAATGCATAGTAATAACAATAATAGCACCTTAAATTTGTACAACATAGAAGAGTTTGCAAAGCACTTTCACACGTTATCTCCAGATTGTCTAGACCTAGACTTTCACATACATTTCAACTTAAGTGTCAATCCCAATGACTGGTAGCAGCTGCCTCAAATTTTGTGCTGAAAAAGATCCTGAGGACCATTCCAGGGTCAGTAGGAATCAGGGCCACGATTGATTAGCCACGTCTGCCATGTCTAAGCTGTTAGATTAATGGCACATTAGTCATATGTTTGCTGTCTCTTGTCTGATCTAGTCCACTCTTTTTTTTTTTTTTAAGGAATTCCTTTTTTTAAAAATTATTTATTTATTTATTTAATTTTAGTTGTGTTGGGTCTTCGTTTCTGTGCGAGGGCTTTCTCTCGTTGCGGCAAGCGGGGGCCACTCTTCATCGCGGTGCGCGGGCCTCTCACTATCGCGGCCTCTCTTGTTGCGGAGCACAGGCTCCAGACGCGCAGGCTCAGTAGTTGTGGCTCATGGGCTCTAGAGCGGAGGCTCAGTAGTTGTGGTGCACGGGCTTAGTTGCTCCGCGGCATGTGGGATCTTCCCAGACCAGGGCTCGAAGCCGCGTCCCCTGCATTGGCAGGCGGATTCTTAACCACTGCGTCACCAGGGAAGCCCCAGTCCACTCTTTTTACAAAGGAATAAATGACTTCTTTACGGTCACATAATAAGTGGCTGAGCTGAAGCCAAAGCTCAGGTTTCCTTCAATCTGTTGTTGTTACAATTATACCACATTGTATGCGAAGACATGTAAATAGTCTGGAGTTTAGTATTCAAATGGACTGGAATTTATTATAAAGTTTTGAGCTCAGTAATGTTCAATCTAAAACAAAATCAGAAAAATAAATAAATAAATAAAACAAAATCAGATGATTTCTCTAGTAGAATACAACAAGAAATTTGATGCCACTTATGAATAGTCATGTAGGAGTGGCCTCAGGCGTGCAAGTATATACTGCACAGGTGAGGCTAAAGACGTGCTGGGCTATTGTCAGCTGTGTGCTGTTACCTAACTGATAATACCTGGAAAGTCCAAGAAACTCAAAACCCTATTTCAAAGGCCAAGGACCTTTTGATAGTGCCAGCGTGGCATCAATATGACCTTGGACGTCACGCCAAGTCTCCAAGCTGACACAGCAATAAGTGTGACCAATCTTTTAGTTAATTTAACATCTCCCTCTGGCCTATGGCAAAAGCACATCCAGCTTCTTGAAGAATTTTACTAATGCAGTGTTAAACACAATTTAGCATAAAAAAGGAAGAGAAGATTAGTAATTATACATATGCAAGCAGGAACACATAGGTGACCCTTGGGAATGATAGCAAAATCTCCCAGGTTGTTGTGGCTTTTTCAGAGTAAAAGTGGCACAGGCTGTGAAACCACTGACTGCAATGAGACTTGTAAAGAATAGCTGTACAACAGAGAGACTGTACTGTCCCTAGCGTAGGTCACAGGTTCGGACACTGTGGCCGCACTCTCCTCTGTCAGCAGTGTTATCTCTGAATACAGAAGACAAGGAGGTACATATTATGTAGTCAGCTGTGGCCATCAAAGGCCAAACAGCTTTTCCTTCCAGCTGGAGTAACCTGCCTGGCTACCCAATACCCAAGACCCAGGGCAGTCGAGTGGCAGAATACCCCACCCCACTATTTAGCCCCAGCCAGCTCTGAGAGAGCAGACAGGGATTTCTTATAGCTTTACACACTGCCTTTGTTGGCTGTTTCCAAGGTGACAAAGTGTTCTGTCCTTTGCTGTAAATAAAGACAGGGGCAAAGGGATCCAACCCATTCTTCCTCCTCTATTAGCTTCTGTCAAGTTCAGCAGCATGCTTCTTCTGAGGGGGATGTGAAAGCCCTGTTTCCCAGAATCAGGCCTTCCCAGGTGTTGTTGTTGTGTTTGTTTGTTTCATGTGCCTGTGGAACTTTGCTGTCAGACATGAAGCCTTGCAGCTTGCATCCAAGGCCCTCTGATTCTCACTCCTACTTCATTCCCAAATTTCTCAGCAGGGGAGGAATACATCCAAATACTGTTGAAGATTGGTATTACATGTTCTCAATTAGTCACTGAACCTCCCTGTGAGATGACATTTTCCCAAACCATTCACACAGGCTTGGCCAGTGATATTCTTTGGCCAAATGTACTCTCAGAGGAAGTGACATATGCTGTGTCTGAGTAAAGTTTTAAGAGCCATCTCATAGCTCTGCCACTGCTCTTTTTTCCCTCTGCTGTGAGAATGGTAATTAGGTACCCAGGTAGGGGCTGCTACTTCAGCCTAGATCCCAGACTGAAGGAGATACACAGAGTACTGCCACAACCAACCACAGCCGACGTGTAATAAGGATGGGAAATAAAATTTTGTATTTGTGAGCCACTGAGATTTTGGGGAGTGCTTGTTACTACAGCATAACCTAACACAAGCTGACTAATTACACAGTGGTAAGCCTGAAACAGAAGAAGTAAACGAGCAAATGGGCCACATAGGGATGGCATCAAAGTGGAATGCTCACTCGGGTCTGAAGGGCATAGCAGTGATTCAGCTTCAAGTGATTATTGCCTTGTCAGGAACACAGGTCTATCAGATTTTCCAATTTTTAAGAGTATATCAGGAATCGGGGGTGGGGGAGGGAAGGATTGGGAGTTTGGGATTAGCAGATGCAGACTATTATATATAGGATGGATAAACGACAAGGTCCTACTGTATAGCACAAGGAACTATATTCAGTATCCCGTGATAAACCATAATGGAAAAGAATATGAAAAAGAATATACATCTGTATAACTGAGTCACTTTGCTGTACAGCAGAAATTAAACACAACATTGTAAATCAACTATACTTCAATAAAATTTAAAAAAAAGAGTATATCAGAAATCTAGATTTTGATGTGATTCTACCAGTTTTTCAATATTTAAACTAAATTCAGGCCAAATAATGCACATACTATAGTGCAAAATTGGGCATCAGGTTCCAGTTTGTAAATTCCGTTCCAAGCTAACCGTGCACCATGGCACAACTGGTCTATTCACTGCTCTTCAACGCCACCCATATTCCCTCCTCCCTGCTGTTATCCCAGCTGTGTCCTCCCATTCTCCCAACCCCTCTCTCACCCCTCTCCTACATTCTCCTCTTTCAAGGCCTTTGTCAAGTTCTTCCTCCATTTCCCCAACCAGACAATCCATCCCTGAACTTACAGTCTATATCATCGTTCGCATTTTGCATGTTTCTCCAATGTTATTTATCTTCTTATACACATTCCATCCTTTAAGAGTCTATAAGCCCAGTGAAGACAGAGACCCCACAGCTTATACTTTTTGGCATCCTTAGTGCCTTAAAGACTTAATAGGTGCAATATGAATGGTTTTATACTGATAGCCTGTTGGTTCAGATCAACTCCCACTGTCAATTATCTCCTTCTGAGGTTCTTGAACACAAAGGATGAAGCCTGGAAAGAGCCAGATTCTAGACACTTACATTCCTACTTTTCTCATACTAAAGGTTATAGCTCATTAACAAACAAACAGATAAACAGTAAGTCAGGTTTGAATGCTGCACACACAAATCTTGTTAATACCTAGGCTTCTTTGTAGATTAAGTTCTCTCTGCTGTGATATATATGTAATTAGGGATAGAATTTCAGCGTTAATCTGATTCACCTGAGATCGAGTTAAGTTTTATGTTGACCATTCTTCTAAGACCTCTCTTATAACTTGTCTTATGCCAACAACCAAAATAAGTTATGGCATTCAGTTGAGTTCTTAAAGAAGGACATTAATTTTTCAACCTGCTGGGACATCGTATCAACTACTTTTTGGGGGTCCTACTGCATGCCACCATAGCCACTGCAATGTTTTTGGTAAGCCTTAATATGAATTTGTTGAATGAACAAATGAATTAATGAAATGCTTTAATACTGCAGGTGCTATATCTCCAGCATAGAAAGATTAAGTTCCCACTATTATCCCCTATTCTTTCATAATCCAAATTGGTTTAACCCCTATAATTTTCACTGCTTTTGAGGTAATTCTGTACTAATCATCCTCCTAATTTCCCTGAGAACCTAATTTAAAGACTAGAAGAATCTAGTTCTTTAATTAGCAAGTACTTGTAACAAGTGTTTTCTTATATTTTAAAACTGAGTCATTCGTTGCATTGAAAAAGGGCCAAATAACACCCAAAGGTATTAAACCAATTATTAGGAGATAAACTACCAGATTTGTGCTAGGAAATTAATACCAGAATCAAAACTAATCACTCGGAAGTGAATCACTTCCCTTTGGCAACTGAAATTAATTTAAACAACTTCCTCCACCCCCATTCACCCCCCATCCCCCCACCGTGGTTTTGCCTGACATTTCTGTCAAACGCTAGTGAACACCTCACTTTGTCAAATTAGATAAATCCAAGCTGCTGGTATTATGTGACTTTGAAGCCATATGGCCATATGTCTAGGATGTTCCAGGACACACTGATTTCATGTAATTTTAATCTTTTTAATAAAGACAATTTGTTAAATATGTAACTAAATATAAAGACGTTTTATATAATTGTAAGACTTCATACAGTAAATTCACAAGTAAGAAAAGATGCTCTATTACCATTCAATTCAATTCAACCATTGTTTACAGACTACTCTATGCTATGCCAGTCCCTAAGTTAGGTCAAGGAGAACTAGAGGTAAATAAGACATAATCTTTGCCCTCAAGGATCTTACAAAGAAAACAGTAAATTACAATTTGGTGATTTGTGTATAACAATCAAAAAATATTCTAATCACAAGGAAACAAATAACTTTATTTAGTCTGGAGGTGGGACAGTGGCAGGGGAGTCTTCCCAGAAGAGGCGATTCTTTGGCTGGGTTTTGAAGGATAAATAAGAGTTCACTTGTGTATCAGGGGATAAGCCTTGGCATTCCAAGCAGAAGAATAGCCTGTATGTATCCTTGTTTAGGAAATTAGGATCATCCTGTAGTGATAACAGAACCAAGAGCCTAAAAAGAAGCTATTAGTCTAGTGATATTTACCATACTTCAGAAATATTTCTGGAATTTTAATTTTGGCTTAAAATGTTCTCTAGCTAGCATCGGTTGGGAAGAAAATTTATTATTGGGTATATTATGTTTGTTTTAAAACTATGTAAAAACCACTTCTTGGATGTTTGTTTGCTGGCAATGAACAAGAAGGATCATTATTTTCTTATTCTCAAAAGAAACCATATATCCTGGACAATAATCACTTTTAACCATTCAAAGGAGAAGACATCTCTCAGGCATCTTCAGTTATTCATGTAGCATGCGTACACTGGGCGCCCACCGTGGACAAGACACTTGTTGGGCATTGGGTCAAATGCTCCATTGTATGTGACTTTTTCTGTCCTTGAGGAACTTCTCATCTAGGAGAAAGTAGTGGGGGATCCCCTGGGGGAGATGATCTGGATCTCTGCACTTGGGATGAAGACCTTTCAGAGTTCACGAGATGAATAGAGAAACATTTGTAGGCAGCTTTTTTGAGATCATGGAAGATCCTGAAAAGCCTCTCAGATCTGCTCCCCCTGACATGATTGAGAGGGAAAGGCAGACCCAGCACTGGCAGGTGCTCATTTACACTGTAGGGAGGACGATGAATCCCTGCCTTGCTGTGAAAGCCTCCTAAAAAGCTGCCCTAATGCAATGCTGGCTGCAAGGAACTCAAGAAAGAATAGCCAAATGATTGGCCGCATTTCCTTTTCCTCCCCTTCCATCTTCTGGAGGCCCAAGTCTCCTCTCAGCCCATTTCACCCCCTGCTGCCCTTCTCTCCACTGCACCTCTTAGCTGGGATATTTTTAGAGCCTGAACACAAGCCAAACATAGTCCATTTTCATGCCACACAATGGATGCCACGAGTGGCCTCCGAGCTGATCTGAAAACTACCTGCTGGTGGGGTCAAGACAAACCTAAAAGGGAGAGCTTGGTTGGTTGGAAATCACTAGTTTGTAAAATCACACAGCGTGTTTTCTCTTAGAAGACACTTGACGCACCTGTTATTTGCTCTTAAACTTTTTCTCAAAAGGAAAGAATAATCTGCCCACAGCGTTAATGGTGGTGGTGTTGGGGGCAGGGGGACGGGGAGTCATTAGAACACAATTTGGAGTTTGCAGCAGCCCAATAGTCCACTACCTGGCCATGCTCTCAGATGCAAAGGAGAGTCTGAAAGTTTGGAGAAAGACAGTTTCTTCCAGGCTGGAAGCATGCAACAAGTCCTCCTGACCAAAAGGAGAGTCTTCTGCTGTACAAACCCAAAGTCACTAATAATTATAAGGACTTCTATGCAGTAAAAATGCACCAAAATAGTGCCTTCATGGAATAAGTCTTTGAGAACTGGAAAAGAAAAAATGAAGCGTCTCTCACTGAAGAGGAAAATTAGGATGATCTTGTTATTTTAAACAGACTTCTTAGACTTTAATATATGTTTTCTCCCACTCCCACACAGTGTATTCCTAAAAATCTGACTGGAAAAGAGACATCTATTAGAGAATAAATGGAGTTATGTGTATAATGAGAGTTATATACACATTTTCAGAGTGTTAAAAACATCCTAAAGACTATAATTTCACCCTCCCTTTTAGACGGAATCTTTAGTGATCTATTTCAAGCATTTTATTTTGCTGTTTTTTTCTTTTCCTTTATAATTCAATATATTGAATTGGTTTTTGTTTACCTTGACTACATTAAATAAATCTAACTGACATCTGTTTTAGGCTGAAGATTGACCACTTCAGCATAATGATTTTCATCCTTGTCTCAAGTCTATTAAATTAATGAGAACTTTGCTTCCTATCACCAATAATAGCACTTTGATTCTGTTCTCCAATAATTAAAAAACTTTTTTATGTATATTAAAGTAAAATATGCATGCATATATACTCAATAGTATTGTAACTTTTAGAATTTAAAAGTATAACCATTAGCCCCATCTCTTCCCATTCCAATGCCTGTTCCTAGTGACAACCATATAAAAAACCTTTTAGTTGTTTCTTCTGTTTTTTTTTTTCTTTCTAAATATGGTTATACTGCTAATTTTTTCAAAATTTTCTATTTTGGATATTGTTTATTTACTTCCAATGGTAGAAGATGAGGATTTAATTTCCTTATACCACCCCACCATCACCATACACATACTTCCTCAATTTCTGTCTACAAATAGAACTATGTCATTATTATTTTTATTAAATCAACATTCAAAATTATACTAAAAAATGTAAAAATCAGAATTGATATTTTTGTTGCTAGGTAGACTTAGGTCACAGTTGAACCACTCGGTCTACTTTGATTATGTTTATTACCAGGCACTACTTTTTTTCCCCCTAAAGTAAATAATTGTCTTGTTTTTTGTTTATAGTACTTAGTTGTCCATGTAATTATTTCTAATTCATCCCTAAACTTTCTAAGAGGAATATGGTATTCTTCTCAGTATGATCAACATCAGTAAATTTATCAATATTGTGAAGCTATCCTTCCGGGGCTTTCACCATCCTGTCTGACCTGCACTGGATGCTCTTGAAACCCACTTATCCTTGAATTTGTCTTTGCCCACAGCCCAAGAATCCCCTTCACTCCACCCCTGTGTTTTATCCCCTCCTTCCTTAAGATCACATTTTCTTCTTCTTTGGCTTATCCCCTCAATCTTTTGGAACAAAAAAGTAGCTTCCTGAGAAAGAGTACATTTGAAATACTTTTATTTTATGTTTTTGAGATCTCAACCAGTCTTAATTCCACCCTCTAACTTAATTAAATATTTAGCTGGGAATAGAAAGCCAGGTTGGAAATAATGTTCTCTCAGAATTTTAAAGGCATATTCCAATGTCTTCTAGCTTTCATCATTGCTTTTGAGAAGTCCAATTCCTAATTCTTTGAATTTTTTTTTTGCCCTGGAAACTTTTCAATCTTTTCTTTCTCCCTATAGTAGAGGAAATTTTATTTTATTATTTTATTGATAATTTCCTCTCCTTTGTTCCTTCTTCTTTCTCTTTCTGGATTTTTTTGTACATTGCAGATTAATCTAAATTCTTGTCTTTTTTTCTTCTATTTTCTATTTGTTTCTCTCTTTTGTTCCATTTCCTGAATATTTTCCCAACTTGATCTTCCAACCTTTCTACTGGACTTTTGATTTTTGATATATCAGCTGTTTTATTATTAAGAGATCTTTCCCATTTTCTAAATGTTCTTTTTCCATAACATCATATTCTTCCTTAATAGGTACAATATCTTTTTCTTTGTTGGAACATATTACTTACACCTTTTTTGAAATTTACTTCTGCTCTCTGCATTGTCTTTCTTCTTAGTTTTTTTCTGCCTTTTTTTTTTTTTTTTGTCTTTCAAGTTATGGGATTTCCTTGACTGTCTGTTAGTCAATTGGTATTTAAAACGAGGCACTAAAAATCTGATTGAAAGTTCTATGTGCCTGGGCAGAGATTGTTAATTAATGAGTTAACCATAGGAAACTACTATTCATCAGGAGACCCTAATGTTAATATCTGTAGGTCTGTTTTCTTGGGATGGTCAGTTTCCCCCGAGGAGATTCCTCTAAACTTCTGGGAGTGGTGGGTAGGTCCAAGATGTATGTTTAGCTGACAACACTCTGGAATTCAAGCAAAGAATATGGGGGTTCTTACCATTCAGTAGTCTGACCTTCAATTAATCCCTCTGTTTTCAATTTGGTGCCTTCCTCCCACCTTTAGCAGTGCCAGGTGTCCCTAAGGTCAGAGTCTCTCTGCTTCTACCTGTAGGCACTTCTCTGCTGTTGGAGTTGGGGAGGGATGCCTCACAGCTACTTAGGCTGAAGGAAGAGACCTGGGGATCTAAGTGCTCTTAATACAAACTTTTAACCAATACTCTAGCCGAGAGTTCTATCCCACATGTAAGCCTTTAGAATGACCCATTGTCTTGAATTCCTTAATTCTATCACCGAATAAGTATACTCTTTTAATAGATTCTCTCCTCTGCTAAATCAGAAACCACTCATTCATTCATTGTCCCTCTTCCTAGAGTTTGTTGATATTGCTAAACTATCTTCTCTTCCATTTTCTTTCTCTTTGTTTATAACTTTTAATTTCTTTACTGTTATTTTAGTTGGGCTGTAGGAGGAAACAGAGATGAAAAGGTATGTTCAAACACTCATGTTTAAGAAGAAGTCTCTAATATTCTATTTTTTAATAACAAAAAATTAAATAACTGCACAACCCAAACAATTGTAGAACCGAAAATGCTGCTGTTGAAACTGAACAAATTGGCAGTCACCACAACCGTGTGAGAATTCAAAACATCCTTCTGTTAGTAGAGTACAGAGTTTGAATTCCACATATGAAAGGCTGAATGTATAGTATATTAGCTGTGTGAAAGCCACCCGACATAGGGTCATAATGAGCAAATTATGCCAAAGAATTTGAGTTATTTCAATGACTGAGTGATGAGTCATAGAGACAAAGGACAATAACAATGGGAATTTTATTTTTTTCTTATAGTCAGACTAGGAAGATGTGGTCTATACAAATCATACTCAATATTTTAATATGTACAAACCTGTAAAAAGTTTTCTTACTTTTGAAAAATTATATTCTTATATTTAAAAAATATTTACAGGGACTTCCCTGGTGGTCCAGTGGGTAAGACTCCACGCTCCCAATGCAGGGGGCCTGGGTCCAATCCCTGGTCGGGGGAACTAGATCCCGCTTGTGTGCTGCAACTAAGAGTCCACATGTGGCAACTAAGAAGGCTGCATGCCGCAACTAAAAGATCCTGTATGCCACAATGAAGATCCTGCATGCCACAACTAAGACCTGGCACAGCCAAAATAAATAAATAAATACATAAAATAAATATTAAAAAAATTTACAAACATTAAAGAAGTAAAACAAAAAGCAATATTTCACTACCCAAAAATGTTTTAGACATTTTTCATGTAAATAAGTATAATTATTTTAATAGGTGAAGGTTATACCATTGTATTATATACTATAATTTACTTAACTGACTTATAGCCAGGTTATTTCCAAGTTTGGGGATATTATGAGCAAAATTGTAATGAATACCTTTGCTATATACACTATTGCTCAAGGATTTCTACAAAATAGCAAGTGTACTTTGTTATTTATTGATTGAGAAAATACCTAATGACCACAATCCATAAGAATTTAATAACAATTTTAGATGAATTTGTGATTTATGACTCCTAATAGCTTTAAGACACATTTTAAAAATAGAAATACACATATGCATGAAACATTATATACAAAAATCTACAAATAATGAGAGATATACAGAAACCTAGGTATAACTCCTTGCCCAGGTTCCCTCCCCACACACAAAAAATTCATGGCACACTAGTTTGGAATTATTGGGGAGACTGTGTTAGACGGTATCCATTTGGTTTTAAGCCGTCAACGAAAGCATATAACATTAAAGACTGTCCCACAGAACTTAATTCTAGGCGTCTAAGATCTTCATCAACAATTTAGATGATGGATTTTTAGTATGCTCATTACTTTTTCAGAGGATAAGTTGAATAGGGTTGTTTGTGAAGGTTTCAATATAAGACAATATTATCTTCTAAAAATAAGGAGGGAAAAGTTTATTTATCAAAGAAGCAAGCTCCCCCTTATAAAAAGCAGACATGGCCCAAGAAAAAGGCCTCATGGTTTTAGTGGGCCATAAGCTGGAAAAGGGATATTCTTTTTTAGA
The DNA here is from genome assembly GCF_009873245.2 of Balaenoptera musculus. NCBI lineage: Eukaryota > Metazoa > Chordata > Mammalia > Artiodactyla > Balaenopteridae > Balaenoptera > Balaenoptera musculus. The sequence goes on along the minus strand of NC_045785.1, from coordinate 123,230,806 downwards.
TAATCATGGTAACAAGATATAGTAACAGGAGTAATACCTTCAAGGCCAAGGTGTAATCCATCCAGTATATTTCCAGTGGCCCAACAAGAGTTAGTGGCATGAATTTTTACCCGTATACCTGACTCTCCCTAACAAACACAGAGTCAAAATAAATTAAAACTAACTACTGTATGTATTTCTATATGTACAATTCCTTCAGTGATGTGTTTGATTGTAATGGGTTATATCAACTGAGTCTCACCACCCCCCCCCACAAATCATACAAATCTGTATTTTCATCTAAATATTCTCTCTCTTTTGCTTATTTGTGTGGCTGGTTGGTTGGCTTGTCTCCTCCAGCCTAAGATAGCAACTAGGTCTGGATGTTGCTTCTCCCTAACTCCCTGGAGGCTGGCAGTGCCAACGTATGCGAAGATCCTTTAACCAAAGCACATAGGTGAGCGAGGCAGAAACAGCACTGAGTTGCCAAACTGCCCCAGCCTACAGATTTTACCACAAATTTATGTTAAGCCAATGGGTACCCAAACTAGCAGGCCTCTATCAGCCTGCCATTTTTTTTTTTTAAATTTTTGGCCACACCCAAAATGTGGGATCTCAGTTCTCTGTAGCCCCTGCATTGGAAGGCGGAGTCTTAACCAGTGGATCACCGGGGAAGTCCCCCAGCCTGCCTAGTTTTAGGGTAAGAGCTTCAATTAAATGTCAAATTCATTCTACCCTGGGGAAAATCAGTGTCTAGCCCTTACAGAGGCTGGGTGGATGCAGATCTGGCTGGTAACAGAAGCCATCTTAGCACAGCACAGCCTGACCTCAAGTAGCCAGAGGTGCCCTGGTAGCTCTGATGACTTCCCGGGGACTGGAGCAGCTGGTGTACCACTTACCCTGCCCTGTTCAGCCCAAGTTGAAAGGAGAGACTCTGACTACCAGACGGGGAGGCTGGGGCGAAATAGGGTGCAGGACTGCATCTTGTGAGGCTGGGGTGAGGTAGGGTGCAGCGCTGCATCTTGTGAGGCTGGTCCTAGGCAATATGTAAATGAAGGAATTCATTCTAGCCCTTGCTTTTCAGGTAGTTTCCTCTGGGATCTTAGTTATGCCACTCCACCTCTCTGAACCTCAGTTTTACTTTCCGTCAATGCAAATGCAATATCCTCCTTGAGGTAAATCTTTTTGAGGATGAAATTAATACTAATGATAGCTGACATCACTTGAGCACTTATTACTGCATGTTTTTTGTGTCCTTCTCTAATTCTAACATCTGTATCCGTTCTGGATTGGGCCAGTCAGCTTCAATGGATTAATTCTTCTCCTCAGTCTGGATCACGTTTTCCTGCCTCTTTCCCTGCCTAGTAGTCTCTGGATGCCAGGCGTTATGAATTATATATTGCGGGGTGTGAGATATCTGTGTATGACTATACATCTTCTTGAGCTTTGTTCTGGGTTGCAGTTACTTACAGATCCTTTAAGGTCTTGCTTTTATGATTTGTGAGGTGGGTCCAGAGCAGTGCTCAGTCTAGTGCTAAATAGTGCCCACTCCTGGGACGAGACCTTCCGGAGGACTCTACCCAATGTGCCATGAATTATAAATGTTTTCAGTCTGGCTGAAGAAACACAATTCAGGCACCATTCCTGGTCTTGGGTTAGCAGCAGGCACTGCTCCCTCTGAGCCTTTCCTGTGGCTCCTTCCCTGTAACCAGCGTTCTGAGCTGCATCTTCCCTCCCTGCAGAGCCCTGGGATGCTCTTTCTGGGTAGCGCTCTCCTCTCTCATATTCTGTCCTCTGCACTCTTGCTGCTTCAGTCTCCCCAGACTCTCAGTTCTGTTGCAGAATCACTGTCCTTTGCTACCTCAGCTCCAGTGTCTGAAAACTCTTGTTTTGTATATTTGGTCTCTTTTTTGTTGTTGTTTCAGACAGGAGGATGAGCTCCAGTCTCTGTTACTCCATCTCAGCCAGAGGCTGAGACAGAACTTCTTGTTTGAAGTCCCCTAAATCTGGGTTAAATTGCTGACTTCATTCCTTAAGACTCATGTGACTTCAGTCAAGTCACTGCTTGAGCCTCAGTGTGTTTTCTGTTAAATGGGGGTTAACAAACTTCCTCCATTTGCTGCCACAAGGACAGAATGAGAAAAGTGTGTCTAGCACATCGTATGTGTTGAGAAAAGAGAGGCTGAGCAGCCAAGAGATATGGAAGAAGACGTCTTGGAGAGAGACTGAGAAGTGAATAGAGTAAGAGAGATGAAGTGGAGGGAGCCGGGCAGGGACCCCTTGGGTAAAGCAGATGGGAGGAGACGGGGGAGGTAAACAGCTAGCAGGGAGAAGGAGAATGCCGGCCTGGGGTGACATGACAGAGAAGTAGGGGGAAGGAAGGAATTCCGTAGCCACACAGGTTATGTGATTTGGGTGCTGCACAGAGGTGCCAGCCCAGGGGTGAGTGGGGCTTGAAATCAAATCCGAGCTCAGCAATCCAGGTGTTTCCCCAGAGGATGCACCTCTGTCTTCCTACAGAGGCTCCCCCTCCACCAAGCTGTTCCCTGTGGGGTTGCATCTGCCCAGAAAAGTACGTTTTCCTAATTTGCACAAAGGTGCTAGGTAGGCTGTGAGGCCCTGTCTACAAACGCTGGATAGTGTCGGGAGACTTGTCAGCGTGGAGTAAAACATCTCTCTCTTTTTTGGGAACTTTGGACAGTAACGAGCTTAATGTCATTTATCCATTCATTTATTCACTTGTTCATTCATTCAACAAACATCGTGCCTAGGCCTAGGCCCACTTTGAGCTAAGCAGTGTGCTGGGGCCTGGGGATCAGATGATGAACAGGGCAGAGTCTCTGCCTTCTGGGGAGGGGGTGGCACAGGCTGCGTGGTGTTGGGCCTGTGGGCGGAGCCAGAGGAGAGGAACGGAGTTGAGGTGGGGATGAGACTACCTGTTGCAGAGCTGGCCCCAGGAGGTTGGCCAGCCAGCCAGGTTACAACCACCAAAGGGACAGGACAACCTCTGCCCTGTCTTCCCAATGACTCTCATTCCTTCTCCCCCACTGCCATACCTGGGGGAGAGGGATGCTGGCATTAGGTTAGGGCCAGTCTGGGGAGCTTGAGGAAGGTGTGTGCCCCCCAGTATTGGGAGCTTTCTTTAGAACGTAGGGTCCTCAGTGCTTGGCACCAACCTTAAGTTCCAGTCAACATCCTGGACCTTCTCCCCATGGATACAGTGCAAAACTATCACAAAATGTGTCTAATAGATAAACTAATCATGCGATATAACAGGCAGAGTCACACTAGGGTATAGTGGAAAGTAAATCTCCCAGCTGCCCAGTTTTCTTGTCCAGAAGCTACTGTTATTATCTGCTTGTATGTGTTTCTGGAGATTCTCTGTGCATAGGAAGCAAACACGTACATATACACATGCTGATGCTTTTTTACGCAAATTCTGGGTATAAGGTTCCAGCCAGCTCATACTTACAGACAATGTGAGAGAAGAGGAAGATAGTCAGTTAAATTCCTGAAGTCCTGGGTCGCTGTTTTTGACCCTTAGAAAGTCCTGTCTCCCCTGCCGTCTCCCCAGCTTGTTTCTGCTGGCAGGTTCCTGATCAGAACCTCTAGGTTTGGCTTGGAGGCCCTGCCACCCACACTCCAGTTCTCAGTATCTCCTGAGCGTCCTGTCCACGCCCCAGCTCACCAACCTTCTGGGATGTGGAAGTTTACCCCAAGTGAGGCGAAGTCCTCCAAACTTTCAGCACCCATTGCCCTGATGTATTTGTTGTAATGAAGTGAAACCTGACCACCTTTCAGGGCTGTGCTGAGAATGTAGAACTCCCTTTTGAATCACAGCCTGAAAATGCCACTGAACTTTTTGTGGTCACGCTCTGAGGCTCATATGATCAGCGTGTGCTTCACTGTGGATTCGGAAGCATCATTTGAAAACACCCTGCCGCCGACACTGGGCAAACCTTCTAGGCTTCTGTACAGACCTCAGAAGATTGACTTAGGGCTGATTTATTTTTAAGCTTAATATCTATTCATACTTTATTTAAAGTTTTATACTCTCTATACAAATTTTGTTCAAGGGAAAACTCAACACATAATGTTGACCAATTAGACATTCTTAGACAACTATTAGAAGAAAACATTCACTTGAAAGTCAAGTTTCTACAAATTATAGAGTGGCTGCTTGATTTTTCACAACATAAATAGTAGAAATTGTTCTCAGAGATATTTAATATCCAACTTGTGCTAATTTAGCTTGTGCTAACTAAACAGAGTTAGATAGAGATGCTTGCTTGAAAAGCCTCAAAATTTTTCTCTATTTCCTTTTTTTCCAATTTTTCTGTTTATCCCTATTTCCTCCACTTATCTCCCTTCCTATGCTTCTTTAGTTATCTTAGAGAAATTTAGAAAAGAATTTGAGACCTTGGAAAAGATCTTACAGGGTTTTTTTTTTTTTTTTTTTTTTTGGTTGGTTTCTTAAATAACCCCCTGCTCATCAGAATCCACTGGGATACTTTTTCAAAAACGTAGATTCCTTGGCCCTGCCTATCTCTGGAAAGTTTATTTCAGGAGGTCTAAGATGTGAGGTCTATACTTTTAAAGGCTATCCAAGTAATTCCAAGGGCACTCCCAGCAAAGAATCGTAGCTCTCCAGCCTGTGACAGGGTTCAGCTCATTGGGCCCTGTGTGCACACATGTGTATAGATAACATGTGTGGGTCAGGCACTGTAATAGGTGCTTGGAATAAATCAGAAAACCAAGCAGACAAAACCCCTGCTCTTGTGGAGCTCATACTGTAACATTTACTAAAACAAAACAAACCCACCCAGACCTCTGCACTGTCTGCCAACTCCGACTGAACACATAAATTCTGTCAACACTCTTGCAAGTGTCTGTGCCCTGGTCATAAGGGAAGCCAGATAAAACATGGAAGGATAAGAGCATGAATCCTGTATACAAGAGCTGTCAATCATTTCCTCCCACCTCATACTGTCTTGGAGAACTTGCCTTTAACCCCTTCTCAGAATTTCTGCTCCCACAGGTCCTGCTGAGTGATTCTGGAGCCATGTGACTCCTGCTGTAGCCAAACTGCTTGGACCAGGGGCAGATATGTGATCACAGCTCGGTCAATCTAATTCTTCCTCTGGGAGCTTAGAATGTGCACTTAGAAAATTCAGTGGGGTTGCTAATGCAAAGGCCTGTAAGGGCCAAGCAGGTAACATAATGAGTGATGCTGGTCAGGGGTAAAGAAACCAACAGCACAATTTCTATGGGAGATAGCACATGTCCCATGATGTTGGGGTCAGGTATCTTGCTATGGATTGAATGTTTGTGTCCCCCTAAACTTTATATGTTGAAACCCTAATCTCTAATGTGATGGCATTTGGTGATGGAACTTTGGGAGGTAATTAGATCATGGGGGTGGAGCTCCTATAAATGGGATTAGTGCCCTTATAAGAAGAGATGAGAGAAACCTTTCTCTCTCTTTCTCTCTCTCTCTCTCTCTTCGTTATGTGAGGAAACCAGGAAGAGGACTAACCAGAACTCACCCATGCTGGCACCCAGATCTTGGACTTTCGAGCCTCTACAACTGTGAGAAATGTGTTTGTGGTTGAAGCCACTCAGTCTATGGTGTTCTTGTTAGAGCAGCTCCCACTACTGGAGACAAATACAATAGGGAGAGGTGAGAACTGAGACAGGTTGGAGAGCACATGCTCCATACAAAAGGATGGCTATTATTCAACTCCAGCCAACTGTTGCCACAGGTAAACCCAGTTTGCTAGGTTGTCTGATGTTTACAGAAGGAGTCCAACATTCATATTTTTATATGAAATCTCACAATTTAAGAATGTTGAAATTATTTTGCATTAAAAAAATTGTGTTGTCCAAAGCACACCCATTTGCAGGATATATCTGCTATAGAACACCAGCTGGCAACCTCTGCCTGTTCTAGCAGACTGTTGGAAAGGAGGACAGAGAAGTGTGGTAGAGCAGGGGTCAAGGTTGCTATGTTCAGCCCACGTGTCCAGAGAAGCGGAGATAGCCAAGCGGCAGGGAAAATAGGGTGGTAATGACAAAAACAGAGATTTTTTTTTTTTAAATGTGGTAGAAAGATACCCTGGTTCCTGACAGTCTTCTAGTTTTTTATTCCAGTCCATTGCTTCTGAAGCCTGGGTTCTGTAAGACACCCTTGTTTCCTTATAATAAACTACAGTTTTTCTTAAGCTTCTGTTAAATTCATCAGTGATATCACTGATTATCATCAGTGATAAAGAGTGCCAGGGTGGACAGCAGTTGCTTAGCTATTTAACAAGGATCTCAAGGAGATGCCAGCTTCCAAGCTATCTTACGTAATAGTGCAAAAGTTTTCCATCTTGCTCTCTCATCCTCTCTTGAGTTGGGGAGTAGGTTGAGAGGAGGAGATCCTGGAACCTCTTGGTTAAATCCCATGTGGGAATTACACTCACCCAGCCTGTAACTGGCTCCTCTAATTTCCTTCAATTACACGGGACTAAGTAGTTGAACATTACCGCTGAAACAGCCTTCTCTGCAGCTTCTTCATAAGGGGACCTAAGTGGCCAGATCTGTGGGTGGACCCTCAGATCTTGGGGCTAATAATAGTAAGGATACTTAGTAATTGCAGGCCTCTCATTTAAAGCACTCAAAGTGCCTCATAAATGGTAAGAGCTTGATATGCTAATAAGATTTCCAGTACCTAAATAAGCATGTGTTTTCTCATACGCATACTTGGAGTCTATGAGTTCAGTCAAGGCAGGGTTCCTTCTTCAGATCTGTTTATTTCTTTGAAGCTATTATTATGTAGGCAGGGAAGACCACCTCCCACCCCCATATTTCTCCTTGCTGCTCTATATTACTTTTGAAAGGAGAGAGTGAAATGGAAATATAAGCTAAGTGCACTCATGTATAGGAGGTTTCATAAGGAGCCTCAGCTCTGGGGCTTCAAATCAGGAAACTTTTGGTAAAAGATCTGTAGCTTTCAGTCTCAAACCAAGTGTTCTGGGAATCTACTGCTGTGTAAAAAATAAACCCCAAAGTTAAAGCTAAAAACACATCTATTGAAGTACTGATACATGCTACAACATGGGGGGAACCTCAAAAACATGTTAAGTGAAAGAAGCCAGACACAAAAGGTCATATATTGTATGATTCCATTTATATGAAATATCCAGAATAGGTAAATCCATAGAGAGAGAAAGCAGATGAGTGACAAACAGGGGCTGGGAGCAGGGAGGAATGGGGCCTATGTGCTTAATACACATAGGGTTTCCTTTTGGGGTGATGAAAACGTTTTGGAACTGGATAAAAATGATGGTTGCACAATATTGTGAGTGTAATAAATGTCACTGAATAATACACTTTAAAGTGGTTAATTTCATGTTATGTGAATTTCACTTCATTTTAAAAAAATAAGTAACACCATTTAATTATATCTCATGATTTTGTAGGCCACGAATTCTAGGAGGGCTCAGGTGGGTTTCTGTTCCATGTGATTAAAAGAGGTCACTTGGTAGGATTCAGGTATCAGCTAGGCTGTTCTATAGGATCCAGGACAGCTTTGTCACTCCCCTGGCAGCTTGGTGGGGACTGTTGGAAGAGGGGGTTCGGATAGGCCTCTCTTCCTCTCCATGTCCTCTCAGGCCTCTCCACATGGTCTCTCCAGTAGGGTAATCAGACATGGCAGCTCAGGGCACTCGAAGACCACTGCAGAAGCTGTCAGTCCTGTGCCAGACCCAAACTGACATAGTGTCACTTCCACCATACCTGTTGATCAAAGCAGCTAAGCCTTCCCTGATTCAAATGGCAGAGTAAATAAACCCCATTTCTCAACAGAAAGAGTGTAAAAAATTTGCAGCCATCTCTAATCTGCCTCCCAAATTTCCTTTCATTGGTGAGGTCATTAAAATTGGTTGCTGAGGGAAACTCAAAACTCAGGACCTAGACCCCTGATAATGCTGAACAGTTACATTTTCCAATATATTTTGTTTGAAAATTGATGGCAATAGTTAACAGTCAATAAGCATTTATTGAGCATCCATGATAGACAGAGCTTTGTATTGAAACAACAGTTACATAAATCAATATTGTAATCACAACTGTAGAAATCACAGCCTTGGTTTTGTTAAATATGATTAGGCCATACTGAATGTGAATGTCTAGAAGGTAAGGTCAAGGACAATACTATCCTAAGATCTGAGACAGGAATTTACCTTAAACCAAGGTCTCTTCGGTGCTGTGAATCTGGTCCTTGGCCCCCTTGACTCCTGACTTCCTGATGTGACACATGATAATTGCACTTACCATGGCCTTCAAGGCCATGAGTCCTGGTTCCACTCTTCTGTTTATCTTGTGTTTGATTTGTTGCTTTTTCCTTCTCTGAACCCTGAGTGCCCTGCCTTGCTGCTCCTAGACATTGTATGGGAGTCTGACTTGGTCTACTTCTAGCTCCCCAAGCTCTAACTCGAGGCTCTACTATCATTTCCCAATGGTTCTACACAGAGCTAGCTAGCATTAGCACACCTTCCCAAAGCTTTGGCTTATGGGAAGAGACCTAAGAATCATCATGCCAGTGATCTCTAGGCTTCTTCATTCCACTGAGGAGTTTTTTGTTTTACATATCCATGGCTCTCCTGGAAGTGGTCCCTAAGCCCACTGAGGAAAATTGAGCAGGATTTGGCTGTGTTGTTGGTAGAGGCAAGAACTTTGAGAATCAGCAGCAGGAAAAAGCTCCTTGGGTTAGTGATGTGTTAGAGAGAGAGAGAGAGAGAGAGGGAGAGAGAAACTTAGTCTATAAGTCACCATGGTAGATGGTATTTCAGCTTGTTAAATATTTCAGTTCCCTCCCCATAGGAGGGCTATGAATCATCAGGCTTGGCCACAAGACTTACTTTGGCCAAAGAAATGTGAGTGAGGTAGCCAAATGACCCCTAGTGATGCTCGCTCCTGGTATCCATGCCCTTGTGTAATCCCTTTCTACACTGAGTCAGGGCCAGCCTTTGTGATCAATAGAATAAGCAGAAGTGATGATGTATGATTTCAAAGGCTAGGTTATACAAGGCATGGTTGCTTCTGCCTTCCTCTATGGGATCACTAGGTCTGTGAAAGGTCATCCACTATACTGTGAGGACACTAAAGCAGTCCATGAAGAGATGCATGTGGAGAAGACTGAGGCCCAGACAATAGCCAGCACCAATTTGCCATCTTTGTGAGTGAGTCACCTTGGAAGTGGATCCTCCAGCCCCAGACAAGCCTTCAGATGATGCCGTGTCAGCTACAGTCTCATGAGAAACCTTGAGAAAACCATACAGCCTGAATTCCTGACCCACAGAAACTGTGAGAAAATAAATGATTATTGTGTTAAGCCACTATGTTTTGAAGTGATTTGTTATGCAGCAATAAGTAGCTAATACAATGAATGTAAGTAATGTGGGTTGTCTCCCACAATGTGGAAACATTAAGAGCCAGCTAGTGGTTGCCAAGTTCTCTCTTCTCTCTGTCATGACACCAGCTGTGTTCCAGATAATGGGTGCTTCATCAATTTGGATCCTAGAGTAAAGGCAGCATAGAGCTCAACCACAGCTGATCCAAGATAGATGTGATAATGCTTGAGCCAGAAATAAATCTTTGTGGTTATAAGCCCTTGAGGTTTCAGCGTTGTTTATTATCACAGCATAATCCAGCCTAACCTGGCAGATACAGCTACAGATTGTCCATATTCCAAGTTAAATTCAAACTGCTTTTTTTTAAAGATATAGATTAATGGAAGCTTCCTAGAGGTAGAAGAGAGATCTGCTGTATATTTGGGACAGTAAGTGCAGGGAAGAGAGAAAGAGAGACTCTACAGTCCTGTCCTCTCTCTCTCTATACCTGTCCCAGCCTCTCCAGACTCTCTGATTGAGAAGCACTGAGCATCCCAGCGCTGTCCCCGCTTTCAGCAAGCCCCTGTATCTGAGAATGGCTGCCTGAGTGGTCTCATGAGAGTAGGTGGCTTGTGCCCAGTGGTTCTGCCTTTAAACTAGGGCCATAACTGGCTACCAACAGTTATCCTTCCTGGGCTGCTGAGATGAGAAAACGAAGGTGTCTGCCTAACTGTGAGTGTGCATTGCTCAATAAGTGCTAGTAGCCATTCAGCATTGTTGGGTAACAGTTTATGGATGAGTTTGCAAAAAATCCAGATTTTATTGACTTCACTGATAATTATATCCTCTTAGGAAAGGAACCAGCTAGAGGAAGGGGGGAGAAAAGAGTTCAAACTCATTTGCAAAGTTGTATGAGTTTTCCCAGTTTAGGATTTACTACTTATGAATTCTCCTGAGACGCTAGCCTAGAACACCATATGTGTGTCAATTTCCTAATTAAGAGATACCAGACATTGAGAGGGGAACCTGTAATATGTGAGCATTACTGCAGTATTTGCCTCAAGCTGATTTGTGAGGTGCAACGGGCATTGCCAGGCTCAGGCTCCCAAAGTTCTGGTACCTTGAGAAAGGGCCAGAAAATATTGCTCTGAGGGTCAGAGAGAAGTGGGAAGCCATTCACCCACTGATATAATAAATTCTTGGGAAATTGTGGGAGGAGCTCTCTGGCCTCCTACAAAGAAGGATGTAGAATCAGCCAGTGCCTCCCTAGCTTTCCTATCCCCAGATGTGACTCATTTTATCTTCCCCCATCCAGGGCACCCCATTCTGGAGACTTCCGTGACCATTTGGTGCTCACCCCTAAATCCTCTTCCCCACGGCTGACCTGTCCTGAATTCCAGGCCTGAATTTCTAACTTCCTCTGGATCTCCCCCTCTGTGTGAATGTCTCTCTTACACACACCTCAAACTTCTCCATCCACAAAACCAACTTGCTCCTAATCTTTTGTTCTTCATTTCTCTTCACTCACATCACTCTTGTAGTGTAGTGACCCAGGCTAGAAACTTTGTAGTCCTCACTGAGAATTTCTGTGTAAACTAAGCCTCGAAAAACCTCCCATGCCCACAGCCCTTCTCCAAAACAGTTCTTCTAAACTGGGTGCCCAGCTGGTACCATGTGACCTGGCCTCCTTGGCCACAGCTGATTAGAGCAGAGGCCCCCGGCAGCCAAGCCACAGAGGACACCGCCTCTCAGAGACATGGATATAAGCTGAATTGCTGAGACCTCCCTCTCAAAGTTTGAACTAAAGATTCAGAGAGCAAGTCATTATTCAGTAGGGAGGAGAAGTTACAAGACACAAAGGAACGATCATAGGAGCTAACATGAAGGCATATGTGTCACAAGGCTGTGAAAGCTAAGAGGAAGCACAAGCCGTGGGGAAAGAGAAGTCCTGAGCAGTGAGCTGTAGAGCAGTAGGAGACCAGTGATTGACTGCTGCTCACCAATGTGGTGTTAGGAGGCGGGACCTCTGGGAAGCGATTAGGTTAGGAGGGTGGAGCCCTCATGAATGGGATCAGTGCCCCTATAAGAAGAGCTATGCGAAATCTTGATCTTGTTCTCTGCTCTCTGCTACCTGAGGATACAAGAGAAGACAGCCATCTGCAAACCAGACATGGAGTCTGCCAGCACCTTGATCCTGGACTTCCCAGCCTCCAGACTATGAGAAATAACTGTCTGTTGTTTACACCACCAAGTCTCTGGTAATGTGCTATAGCAGTATGAACAGTTCCTACTGCGCTCCATCAGAACTCCGTGATGTCCTGTGCCGACTCGGGGATGCTCTTCCTGGGCCATTTCATCAGCTCTAAGGCGTCACCTTCCACCATGTGCTGAAGACCTCAAACTAACATCACAGTGAAACCTCTCCTGAGGTCTAGGCTGTCAAGTGGTAAGACCTATAATAGCTTTCCTCACCTCGCCTGCCTACTGGTCTTAACCACTACATTAGTCATACCATTAGTCATAGCAGGAGGCACCTGGCCGGACAATTCAGTGCAGACTCTGGAGTTGACTGCTCAGGTCCACCACTGACTAGCTGGTATCCAGGGATAAATTGTTCACTCCTCAGTGCCTTAGCTTCCTCATCTCAAACATAGAGGCTCATGATTGTACCTGCCTCATTGGTTGATCTGAGGATTAGATGAGCTTAACAGATCTAAAGTACCTACAAGAGCCTGTGCCACGTAATAAGCCTTCAGTATATCAGGAACCAGCTTATTCTGTGCTTGTCACTTTGTTAATTTAATTCTCAGAGCAGCTCTATGAGGTTTTGAGGGACTTATGCAATTCCAGAGCTTAAACCTTAAGTCAAGACATACCGCACTGTTAGCCTTGACCAACCCCTGGCAGAGCTGGGCGTTCCCTCCTCTGTGTTGTCACCGTACTCACACCAGGCTCAGCTCACCCCACTCACTGTCTCATAGCTGTGGGCTTGGGCATCAGCTCTCCACTAGGCCACCAGCTTCTTCTTGCCTGTGAAGACCGAGCTTTATCTTGTTTCCCCTGTAGAATGCCTGGTTCAAATATACATGTGCTTAACGCTAAGTAAATGAACTCATGAATATGTTCATAGAAGTAGTTACTCTGCATTCTTTCTTCTTCCAAAGCAATTTGTATTAAATTACTTTTTAATTACAAAAGCATCATATGTTTATTATAGAAAACTCATGTTTACACACAGAGAAAGAGAATAACGTGTATCTTTAATGTGATCCTTCCAAAAGTAATGTCCTCATCTTTGAGTCAATACTGTCAGTGATTCACACATGTTTTAACTGTTTAATCTTAGAATAGTTTTAGATTTACAGAAAAATTGCAAAGATAGTCCAGAGAGTTCCCACATACCGCACACCCAGTTTCGCCTGTTACTGACATCTTACGTTGTTGTATGGTACATTTGTCTCAGTTAACGAACCAATATCGATACATTGTTATTAACTGAAGTCCACGCTTGATTCAGATTTGCTCAAACATCCTTTTTGTGTTCCAGGATTCCGCCCTGCGTTTAGTCCTCACGTGTCCTCAGGCTCCTCTTGGCTCTGGCCATTCCTCAGTCTCTTTAGATCCGGAAAATACCTAGCCGACAGTGTAGGTCAGGTCACCCTCCCCAGCATGGCTCTTGTTGGGTGCACTTCCCCTGGAAGGGATTTTCAGATGAAGTCTTGGAGGACTAAGGGAGAGCCACAGAATTTGTTGGTGGAAGAGCCTGACGTCCAAACACTTGGGGAGAGTTAGGGGGGCCAGGGTGAGGGAGGAGGGGGACACAGCACAGCGCAGAGGCCCCACACAGCAGTTGCTTGTTAGCTGGTGGTCTAATTAGGCCAGTTTTCTGGTGGTTTCTTCTCCCAGTCCTTACATGAGGCCTCCCTGTGCCAGGGACCTTATTCTCTCAGGTGAGGTCTACCCTGCTCTTACCTGGGCGACTCCCAGTGGAGAGAAACAGCTGACTTCCAGTGCTCCCTTGCCTCACAATCATGTATTTTCATGGCGGTCATAAATCTAGGGAGATCAAAATTAATACCCCATCTTGCCCCTGGGTCAGCGTTAACCACATTAGCCACACTCAGGGCCTCCCATACTCCCTTTTTAAAAGAATCTCTTTCTGTATCTCCTTCCTTCTTCTCTCGCTGCACTCCCTTCGCACAGCTGCTTTCCCAGCTCTTGACGGGGCGGGCTGGGGGACGGTGGGGGATTGGAAACAAACAAAAGAATGTCTAAGCTTGTCACCTCTGGTCTATTTCTTTTCAGTTCCTAAGCTAAATTCCAAGTGGGTAATTGCATTAGTCATCCCCAAATCCAGCCCTCCCTGGGGGGTCGGCCCCCTGAGCACTCTCCCCCTTACTCTTTCATGGGGCTGGATTACACAATCTGTAAAAAGCCTCTGCCTCTAAATTTCCAATCTGTACCCTCTCTGGAACCTTGTCCCTTCCCAGAGACCAGTCATCCTAGTTTAACCCGAAGATGCAAAAGCTTCCAGAATATAACCTTTCTCCTTGTCACACCTTCCACCTTGCAGCCAATTAATGACACAGAAAGCTGGCTGCGGCTCCTGCTGTTCGGAAGAAGATGAATTGGAAGACGGCTGGTGGGAGGCCCTGCTGAGAACGGGGCAGGGCCCTGGGCTAAGATGGGATGGAATGTGCAAAGGGATTTATGAAAGCTTGGGCTGGATGTGAAACTGTGTACAACCACACTGAGCTGCAGCGCTGGTGATTAAAAACTAACAAAAAGGTGTGTCAATTTTCCCTACAAATTTGCCATTTTCTCAGAGTAGCTCTGACTGTCCTGTGGACAGGGCATGGGTAATCTTCCTTGGATTGTTCACTGTATCTCCTTACCTGGCTCGGCACCCAAATACACACTGAGGTATTTGAAATAGCCACTACCTGCCCCTGGGGAGTTTCTGTCTCTTTCAACAAATGCACTGACACCTCCACTGTACATTCATGCCATGCACCGATGGGTGCTCCACCAAGCACAATCCCTTTTTTGAGAAGGGGTGTTTTTGCTGTGAGGCTAGTGGTCAGAAACGAGAAATTTACTTGGTATGGGTAACTTTGGTTTCAAAGTGAAGTTACAGGAAATTCACTCTCTGTCATTAGTTATCCGTTCCGGGCTGAGGGCTCTCAAAAGTTAATTTTCATGACCCATTTGCTGTGCTAGCATTCACTGAGTGCCTTCTGTGTGCCAGGCATGATGCTAGGTGCTGGGGATACAGAGAGGGGCAGCACACAGGCCTGTTCTCGGGTGCCCGGATGGGAGGGGGAAGCAGACTTCTTAACAGAAAAATTATGTACGTGCAAAAGGAGGGTGTGTACCATGATAGAGGCCTCAGCAGATTGCCCTGAAAGGACAGAGACAGAGCACCTAACTTGGGGGAAGTCAAGGAAGGTTTCACCAAAAAGTTGACATTTCTGCTAAGTTGAATATGTAGCGTATTCTGACACCCAGTGGTGTACTGCAGTTCAGTTACACCGCAGTTAGCACAGACCCCACAAATTAGGGGCACAGTCACTTACAAGACTGCCCGCACTTCAGACACCAGTCACAAATTTAAGGGGTCCCCAGGCCATGTGCACCTCTACCTGATTGGCTGTAAACACAGTGGTTCTCCTGACTCCTTCAGGTTCCATAATTTGCTAGAACAACTGACAGAACTCAGGAAAGTGCTGTATTACAAGTACAGTTTTATGGTAAAGGATACAGATCAGGAACAGCTAATGAAGAGACGCACAGGCTGAGGTCTGGGAAGATCCCGTGTCCTCTCCTCGTGGAAAGAGGGCACAACACACTTTCTGCACATCAAAGTGTTCACCGACCAGGAAGCTCCCCTCAGCTTTGGTGTCCAGAGTTCTATTATATAGGCATAGTTGGTTAAATCACTGGTTCCATGATTAAACTCAATCTCCTGCCCCCTTCCCTCCCTGGAGGTTGAGTTGGCTCAAAGACTTAACCCTATAATCACACAGTTGGTCTTCCCAGTGACCAGCTCCCATTCAGAAGCTATCTAAGGGCCACAATGAGTCACCTCATTAGCATAATGATAGCACAGTGATCCAAGGGGCTCATGAATAACAAAGACTCTTCTATCACTCTGGAAATACCAAGTGTGTTAGAAGCTGCATGCCAGGAACCTGGGGAAAAAAGTCAGACAAATCCTTTATAAAATGAATTCTTTATACCAACATATGGTATGCTGGGGAGAAATTCCATCAAGTGATTAAAGGTTGCTGCAAGTGTAGACTTGAAGATCATTGGCCTAAACTGACCAAAAACTAAGCTGAAGATATCCCTTAGCACCTGTAGGTGGGGTAGCAGGTGAGCTCAGCATGTATTGAGGATAGTATGAGTTATCTTCGTTTCTCTTCTCCCTCTTCTGCAGTTTTGCATCTCTCTCCACTTCTTTTTCCTGCAGTTTCTTTTCATCAACCAACCTTTCCTGTGTGAATTGCTTAAAGTTGTGGTACAAAGCCCCAAAGCCCACTGGAACCACCATTACCTCCGATAGTCCTCCTTTCTGACTGCCCCACTCCCCAAGGCTGTGAGTCAAATGTAAACCCAGGGAGCCCCACTGCTGTGTCTCATACCAGTAGCCAGAGGTGAAATCCTGTGGAAGTCATATTATCTCAGATTTTATATTCTTTAAAGCGTTCACAACTCTGAAACAAAAATCTGGAGTTTTTACAGAGGAAGAAGAGAGGAAATAACATCCCTTAGGATCCCTGTGATGTGAGCTCTGCCTCACATCATGCTCTTCCCTTTGTCACTGGATTCATCCTCATCCTCTTCTGGGAGGTAGGAAGGAAATAATCATTGTCCTTGCTTTGCAGACTTAAGGTTTGTCCCAAAAGGATGGTCATGAAAGAAAGAAGGACTCCTTGATGGTACACTCTCTCTCTCTCTTTATAGGGGTTGGGGTGCTGGTAGGAAACAATTATGAAAAGGACGGTAAGGATCAAACTATAAGCAAATAAAACAACTTCTCTCCAGGAGATAAAGATTTAAAATCAGAATTCTCATTCTTCTCAGAGACACTGAGATTGGGTGAAGAAGGACAAAGATTTTTAAATTTTCTTAAGGAGTCCCTAGACAGCCCCCACCCCATTCATTCATTCAACAACTATTTATTGAACATCAACTATGTGTCAGGCACTGTTCTAGATTCTTGGAATATATCAATAGCAAGGAGTGAAACTGAAAAAAGTCCCTATGCAAATAGTCTCTTCAATAAATGGTGTTAAGAAAACTGGACAGCCACATGCAAAAGAATGCAACTGGACCACTATCTTACACTATACATGAAAATTAACTCAGAATGGATTAAAACTTGAATGTAAGACCTGAAACCATAAAACACCTAGAAGAAAACATAGGCATTAAGCTCTATGTCGTCAATCTTGGCAATGATTTTTTGAATCTGACACCACAAGCGAAAATAAATAAGTGGGACTACGTCAAACTAAAAGGCTTCTGCACAGCAAAGAAAATCTCAACAAAATGAAAAGACAGCCAACTGAATGGGAGAAAACATCTGCAAATCAGATAAGGGGTTAATATCCAAAATATAGGAAGAACTTAGACAAGTCAATAGCAAAAAACCCAAACACTCCAATTAAAAAATGGGCAGAAGATCTGAATGGACATTTTTCCAAAGAAGACATACAGATGGTCAACAGGTACATGAAAAGTGCTCAACATCACTAATTATCAGGGAAATGCAAATCAAAACCACAGTGAGATATCACCTCACATCTGTTAGAATGGCTATTATCAAAAAGACAAAAAATAACAACTGTTGGCAAGGACGTGGAGAAAAGGGAACCTTTGTGCACTCTTGGTGGGAATGTAAATTGGTGTAGCCACTATGGAAAACAGTATGGAGGTTCTTCAAAAAATTAAAAATAGAACTACCATCCAGTAATTCTACTTCTGGATATTTATCCAAAGAAAATAAAAACACTAACTCAAAAAAAAAAAAATCTGCATCCCCATGTTTATTATAGCATTATTTACAATAGCCAAGATATGGAAAAAACCTGTGTCCGTAGGTGGATGAATGGATAAAGAAGATGTGGAATATATATACAATAGAATGTTATACAGCCCGTGAAAAGAAGAGAACCTTGCCATTTGCAACAACATGGATGGACCTTGAGGGCATTGTGCTAAGTGAACTCAGTCAGACAGAGAAAGACAGATACTGTATGATCTCACTTACATGTGGAATCTTAAAAACAAAACAAAACAAAAAAACTGAACTCATCAGAGCTGCAGAGAATAGATTGGTGGTGGCCAGAGGCAGGGTGTAATGGGGTGGGCAAAATGGATGAAGGGGGTCAAAGGTACAAACTTCCAGTTATAAAATAAATAAGTCATGAGAATGTAACGTACAGCATGGTGACTGTAGTTAATAATACTATAGAAAGTATATTTGAAAGTCGCTAAGAGAGTAAAAGTTTCACCACAAGAAGAACATTTTTGTAACTATGTGTGTTAAGGGATGTGAACTAGACTTGTGGTGATCATTTCGCAATGTATATAATATTAAATCATTATGTTGTACATGTGAAACTAATATAATGTTGTATGTCAATTATACCACAAGAAAAAATAAAAGCAGGCAATATACTTTAATAATTTCCAAGACATTATACGAATGCCCTAGACAGAGCTGAGATAATCACTGACAGGTTAACAAAAAATAGGACAAAGAGTTTCAGATGTTTCTATTAGTTAAGTGAAATAATCTTATGAAAAATGTTGTTTCTCATAAGATGTTGCTCTTACTTTGCAGTAATTAGTTTTGGAAATGCTTAAGCTTCCTTTTTTTGAAGTCGAAATAAAAATTGATAGCAATTTTTACAAAAAGAAGAAGAAAAGAAAAAGTCCTTGTGCTGGTGAAGTTTACAGTTCTTTTGAGGGAAGGAAAACAAACCAATAAATATATAATATGGCAGATGGTAATAATTGCTGTGAAGAAAAATAGAACTGGTTAAGCAAGTAGAGAGTGATGTAAGGGAGCTGATTTTACGTAAGGACGTCAAGGACAGCCACACGGCGAGGTGACCTTGGAAGTGAAATGAGAAAGTGAGAACACTGAGGAGAGAGTTTTCGGTAGAGGCAACAAGTACAAAGACCTTTAGGAACAGTCTTTAATTCTCACAACAACCCTAAAAGTCAGTACTATTGTTATCCCTTTTTTTAACTCTTTGCTTTTCCAATTTCCTCTTACTCCTCCCCTTTCTCCAATCTCTCCTCCAACTTTTCCTCCTTCCTTTCCGTCCCTGAGTTTCTCCCTCTTGACAGCCTTATCTAGCACTACCTTGGAGTAAGCCCAATCTTGTCCAGAAAATGCTGAATTATTTTTTTAAAGTGGGGGAGAAAGGTAGAAAGAGAAAGTCTGTCTCAGTGAGTGACACTCAGTCTACATGTAGCTGCCATGTGACCAGGGCACACTGCTGAGAAAGGCCTTCACTGGTTCTGGGCCACCTGTGGAGCAAACCTCAGCTCTCCAAACCCTGCGGTGAAGACGTTCTGTCAGCATCTACTGCCAGCTCTGAGGAATATGGGCAGCAGGACAGGGGATGGAGAGGAAGGGACTGTAGAAAACACATTTCTCTATTTGTCAGCAGCCAAGCTGAAAACTCACCAGGATCTGGCAGGAAAGATGTCCTGTTTCATGAATTAAAATCAGAATGCTTAACTCTGCCCAGCTACTTCTGCAATAGAGGAAATAGAAGCTGTTCAGCTTGTATAAATTTTCAGAACATGCATTACGTTTTTTAAAACAAAGTGAAAAATCTCTCTTAACAATGGCATGATTTCTACAAACTCTTCTCTTTAACCTTATACCAAAAGATATGCAATGACTAAATCTCTTGACCTTTGAAGAAAATAGCCATTCATATGTGCCAAGATCAACATTGCCACATATATGAAGTTTAGGATGTCTTTCAAGACTCTTAAGAAGAGAACTGCCTGGTGCAGGTAGTGTCTGCCTCAGACAGAGACTCAAGATGGATTGAGAAACAATCTCTCTCTAATTTGTGACCTCTTTTCTGTTCTCATATTCCTAAGTTCCTCTCCTCTCTGTTGTCTCCACTGTACAAAACCTACACTGAGGAATGTAAATTGGTGCAGCCACTATGGAAAACAGTATGGAAGTGCCTCAAAACACTAAAAATAGGGTTGCCATATGATCCTGCAATCCCACTCCTGTGCTTGTATTCAGAGAAAATGGTAATTCAAAAAGACACAGGCACCCCAACGTTCACTGCAGCACTATTTACAATAGCCAAGACATGGAAGCAACCTAAATGTCCATCAACAAATGAATAGATTAAAGAAGATGTGGTACATATATACAATGGAATACTACTCAGCCATAAAAAAGAATGAAATAATGTCATTTGCAGCAACATGGATGGACCTAGAGATTATCATATACTAAGTGAAGTAAGTGAGACAGAGAAAAACAAATACCATATGATATCATTTATATGTGGAATCTAAAATATGACACAAGTGAACTTATCTACAAAACAGAAACAGACTCACAGACATAGAGAACAGACTTGTGGTTGCCAAGGGTGGGGGCAGGGGAAGGATGGATTGGGAGTTTGGGATTAACAGATGCAAACTATTATATATAGAATGGATAAACAACAAGGTCCTACTGTATAGCACAGGGAACTGTATTCAATATCCTGTGATAAACCATAATGGAAAAGAATATGAAAAAGGATGTATATATATATATGTGTGTGTGTGTGTATAACTGAATCACTTTGCTGTACAGCAGAAATTAACACAACATTGTAAATCAACTATACTCCAATAAAATAAATTGTAAAAAACCCCACATGCCATTCTTGCTTACAATCTCTCTACTACCTCCTCTGTACCATCTGCACTTTATGTCTCTGCTGTAGTGCTCGCCATGTTGTAGGGTGACAATTCATTTCCACATGGCCTCCCCTATGAGCCTGCAGACCCCTCTCAGGCAGCCTTCCGGTCTCGTTCATGTCTGCATGGCCCAGGCCACTTTGCAGGCACAGGAATATTGTATGAATGGCTGAGCAAGTGAGTGAGCAGGGGCTAATTTCTGAAGAGGATTTGTAGCCCTGCCTGGGTTTTACTCTGACATTGATATTGCAGCCACTGCAACGGCTTTTCTTGAGACTCTTCTGAACCTTGAAGACTACACTTGGTGCTCATGTTCATTCACCTCCTGGCTACATCGTGATCCTCTCCTCATCTTTGTGTTTTGTCTGATTTAGATTAAGAGGTCACTGGTTTGCTCTTGTAGAGCACTTGATGCATTTCAAATGGCAAAACCCAACTCTGAGTGCATGTAGTCAGTGGCAAGCTGTTAACTCCCAGCATGTGCAAGAATCATCTGCCCAAGTTGGAATGATGCCCTGAGAGTCTCAGATTATTTGTATATCATAGAAAAAAGGGGGGGAGGGGCGCGGAGAGGAAGGTAGGCAGGGACGAAGGAAGAAATGAAAGAGGAATGGAGACTGTTTAAAAAGGAAACAGCTGGAAAATGACTTCATTTGTTCATTCACTCATTCATGTATTGAATGAGAAAATTTATTGAATAAATGTGTGAACTGTTAATTGAGCCCCTATTATTCCAGGCACAGTCCTGGGTATAAAAAATATGAGAGTGAACATGGTATATGTGGTTGTAGACCTCATTGTGTTTATGGTCTAGCACCCCTAGGGAGCCTGGGGAAATGCGTGGCCCAGGTCATAGCTGGAATACCTAGCAGCTTCCCCCAGTTTCCATGGAGACCCCAGAGAGAAGAAGAGGAAGGAGGTCCCCTCTAGTATCATCCAGCAGCTTCCAACGTTCTTTCATCTTGGCCTGAGCCGTGGCCCTTTCTCCAGCTGCAAACACCACCTACACTGGGCCTGGGGGAGAGGGAAAAGGAGCAGGTGACCTCTGGTGGCTTCAGGCTACAGGTGATATATGCCATGGAGGAGGAGGAATTTGGCTCTGTCTCAAGGCTGGCCAAGTAGAGCTGCCATGAAGAAAATTATGAGGTGAATTAAACTTTAATTTGATTTTTATTTGGTTTCAGCAACCAATAATGCGACAGCAATTTTCCAAGTTCTGTCACTGGTTGGAGGAATGTTTTGAGAACATCTGTTTTACTAACAGCAGCAACAATGAAAAGCCAATCGTATATTTGTCGAGGGGCTGCCCTCTAAGCACTTTCACTGATCTTATCTGCTCTCCCTTCCCACAGCAGTTCCAGAGAAATGGTGTTGACTTGTAATGAAGCTTCACTGCTGGCCTCTTCTGCAGCCCTCCCCACTGCTGCCTACTCGGCCACCTGCACTGCAGAGAGGAAGACCAGCATGGCTGAGGTAGGAGGGGGGCGAGCGAGCAGAGGGAAAGAGCAAGGGGGTAGCATTCATTCATTCATCGTCTTTTTTTTTTTAGAAATTCACGTTCTTTTATTTATTTATTTTTATTTATTTATGACTGTGTTGAGTCTTCGTTTCTGTGCGAGGGCTTTCTCTAGTTGCGGCAAGTGGGGACCACTCTTCATCGCGGTGCGCAGGCCTCTCACCATCGTGGCCTCTCTTGTTGCGGAGCACAGGCTCCAGACGCGCAGGCTCAGTAGTTGTGGCTCACGGGCGTAGTTGCTCCGTGGCATGTGGGATCTTCCCAGACCAGGGCTCGAACCCGTGTCCCCCGCATTGGCAGGCAGACTCTCAACCACTGTGCCACCAGGGAAGCCCCATTCATCGTCTTTTGTTTGACACTGGCTGGGGACTCAGCACCCAGCTGGCTTAGCACCATGTGCTCTGAGTTTTCAGGGTTTAGGAAAGTATATAGAGAAGTGTAAGCAACAGGAAAAAAGGGGGAAAGCATTTCTGGTGGACAGAGAATTCCATTTTTCTGAAAAAGTAGAAAAATACAGAAATTTCCTATTTTTTCCCAAATCTTTTCCCTCCTTTTTCCTCTTCCTCTTGCTGAGATGCTTAAATTGTTTAAAAAACAGACAATTTATTCTAATTACTCGACAGAAAGTATACAATAAAACAGGGTCCAAATTGACTGTATTTTAGGCACTAGAAGTGAGGCACTTTAAATTCTAGAGGTCAAATGGAGAAATAAAATACTGAATATCCATGTAATGGAATATTATTCAGCCAGTGAAAGGAATAAAATACTGATACATGCTTTATTATGGGTGAACCTTGAAAGCATTATGCTAAGTGAAAGAAGCCAGTCACAAATGACAACACATTATATGATTTCACTTACATAAAATGTCCAAAATAAGCAAATTCATAGAGACAGAGAGTAGGTTAGTGGTTGCCAAGGTCTGGGGGGAGAGGGGAATAGAGAATAACTGCTAATGGATATGGGGTTTCTTTTTTTTGAAAATTTTATTGGAGTATAGTTGATTTACAATGTTGCGTTAGTTTCAGGTGTACAGAAAAGTGAATCAGTTATACATATACATATATCTACTCTTTTTTAGATTCTTTTCCCATATAGGCCATTACAGAGTATTGAGTTCCCTGTGCTATACACTAGGTCTGGGGTTTCTTTTTGGAGTGATGAAGGTGTTCTGGAATTAGATAGAGGTGATAGTTGCACAACCTTGTGAATATTCTAAAACCACTTAATTGTGCATTTTAAAGAGGTGAATTTTGTACTATGGGAAATATATCTCAATAAAGCTATAAAATTTTTTTTACAGCCCTGGTAACTGAGTGTGATCTCAGGGTCTGGGTCACCTCACAATTAAATTCCTGACCTTTCACAGCCTATGTAAGTGATTTGAGATGCCTAACTGTCCTCTGAGATAAGAAACAAGAAGTGTTTAATAGAGGGGGTAGGGGAGGGAAGGATTGGGAGTTTGGGATTAGCAGATACAAACTATTATGTACAGAATGGATAAACAACAAGGTCCTACAGTATAGCACAGGGAATTATATTCAATATTCTGTGATAAACCACAATGGAAAAGAATATGAAAAAAGAATGTATACATGTATAACTGAATCACTTTGCTGTACAGCAGAAACTAACACAACATTGTAAATCAACTATACTTCAATAAAATAAATTTTTAAAAAAAGTGTTAAATAATGGGATAAATAATGGGGTAAATCTTTAAAACACTGCATCGGGAGGACTTCCCTGGTGGTCCAGTGGTAAAGAATCTGCCTTCCAATGCAAGGGACGTGGGTTCGATCCCTCGTTGGGGAACTAAGATCCCACATGCCACGGGGCAACTAAGCCCGTGCGCCACAACTAGAGAGAGAAAAAACCTGCACACCACAGCTAGAGAGAAGCCCGTGAGCCACAACTAAGACCTGATGCAGCCAAAAATAATAATAAATAAAAATTTTAAAATACTTTATAAAAAAATAAATAAACACTGCATTGGATGAGCAAAGTAAGAGACTGCATGGCACAGAACAGCACTTTGCAAATTGGAAGCACATTACACACGCATCAGCACTGTGTATGCAGCGTGTGGGCATACATACATATTCCCAGACATGTGGCAAATATGGGTACCTGGAAGCTGGGCTGGAATGATGATCAGGTATAAGGAGATGGGTCTTAAATGGGTCTTAAATGGGTTGATGATGATAATAATGTACCAAAAGTGAAGGGTTTGATGACTTTCTACAGTTATTCAAATATTGCAGAAAAGATACTTATAAAAGAAGCTGGGGAGATACATCACCTAAAGAAAAATGTAAGGCAAAAACATAACAAAGAGTAATGTGTTGCTCAAGTTATAAGTCAATTGGGAAATTCATTCCTTTTTAAAAATAAAACAAAATTATCTTCTTCATTAAAGAATATTATATAAATCAAAAATATGAATAGATGTATTTATTTCTATTGTTTTTAGCTAGCCTTTTTGGGGTTATAACTGAAGTTATTCTCACACCGTAACCCAATATTGTAACCCACTTTTTTCAGTTCATGTCATCAGAAGTATTTATTCATATCATTACAAATTCTTAATAAACATCATGTAGGTCAGACAACTTTCTGCCTATGTATGTTGTTAGAAGAGAACAGATTCAAAATGACTAACAATCCAAAGGGTAAGTGGGCGGGGGGAAGGATACCTTAGGAGTTTTTGGGATCAAAATATACATACCACTATATATAAAATAGATAACCAACAATGACCTACAGCACAGGGAACTATACTCAGTATCTTGTAATAACCTAATGGAAAAGAACCGAAAAAAGAATATATATGTGTGTGTGTGTGTGTGTGTATAATGGAATCACTTTACTATACACCTGAAACTAACACAATGTTGTATTGAATAAATCACTATATTTCAATAAAAATTTAAAAAAATGACTAACAATAAAAAATCACCTACACAAAAAGCTAGGCACATTTTGATTAATCAGAATACTTAGAGAATGAATTCTCATTTATAGAATAAGTCTTTACCTTAAAAACCATGCAATGTTCTAATGGGGAAAACAGGAAATACAGTTGAAAAGCTCAACAGCCCAAGTTAGAAAGATTAGCTTTTCCCCAGTAGTCTCTTAGCAATGATTTTTTAAAAACTATTCTCAGGATGAGGGCAGATACAGGACGGAACTAAGAAGTCAATTGGATGGTTGAATGGGGTTGTTTTAAACTCATAGCTGAAACAATCGTCTTGAAAGACTAGGTACCAGAAAGTGGAAAGGTTTTTTAAATTCCAGAAGCTGACTTTGAACATCAAAAGCCAACTCCGGAAGGAAGCTGGGCATAACATTTATCCACAAACCACAGAATAGGGAAGAATGCACCCAAATAAACTGCCTCCTGAGAACCGTTTATTACCGAGATAAGGAGTTCATAACAGAATGTAAATCAACTTTATTACTGTGAACACTGTTTAGTTCAGTTGGCACTTTTGTTTTTTGGTAGCCAGCCTTTCATGATGAAGGAAGCAACATGTTGATTTATGTGCTGGCACAATGTCCTTCTCTTGTTGCAAACCAGCCCTCTGAATAGCCCTGACAGAACAGATAGTTTTCTATCCCGGAGGAGGAGGGAAGAGAGAATTGGGAAAGGAGAGCAAGAGAGGGCAACACTGTTGAGCTTCCTTCACTGTTGAGAAGGTTTAGAACCCTGACCACTACTCCTACTCCCCTCTCCTTGGGTTTAATTCCAGCAGCTGAGTGTAGGACAAGATTGACAGAAACCTCAAATAGTTGAGGGGGGAAAGGGGCCGGAGATAAGCAGGCCCTTGTGCCTTGCTCCCCAAGGTGTAGCCTAGGGGAATGGCATGACTCTTAAAGAGAGAACCCTCCCACCCCCAAAATGTGGCATAGTGCCAGCAATGGTCACTGTAGATGAATGAATTACCTGGGGACTACTTCACAGCATCTTAAAGGTCTTGAGGTCCAAATATCTGTGTGGAGGGAGAAGAAATGTTGTGAGATGGCTAGTAGACCCCAGAGGCCTTTGGTTGGGATGAGGAGGGGGCAAAGTGATCTATCTGGTGCTCAGAGGTCATGGCAGTGCTGGACATCTACTGCAAAGGCCAAGAGGAAAGTCACATAGCCGTGATTGCCTGCAGAGGAGAAGACAGCCATAGGGCAAACGTCCCATCCTGTACCTCTTGCTGTAGGGCCCTTAACTACGCCTCTTACTCTCTCCGTTAAGCAAAACTTAGATGTACTCCTCCCAGCCCCCACTGGACAAGGAAGACAAGGGGCAGACCTAGAGCTGACCAAGTATTCCTTCCTTAAAACGTGGCTGAAGGACTTCCCTGGTGGTCCAGTAGTTAAGACTTTGCCTTCCAATGCAGGGGGTGCGGGTTCGATCCCTGGTTGGGGAGCTAAGATCCCACATGCCTTGCGGCCAAAAAAAAAAAAAAACCCAAAACATAAAACAAAAGCAATGTTGTAACAAATTCAATAAAGACTTTTAAAATGGTCCACATCAAAAAATTAATCTTTTTTTAAAAAAAATGGCTGAGCATTAAATTGAAAAGTGGATTGAATGGGCAAGACTAGACTTTTTTTTTTTAAGACGACTTTTTTTACACTGGTAGAAGTGCGGGCTTGATAAGTTCAGTTAAAGAGAAATAAAACTATATTTTGTACTCTCTAGGTTGTGACTGTATCAGTCAGGGTAGGCTAGATTATGCTGTAGCATCAAATAACCTCCAAATTTCAGGCACACAACATGTCTACCTTGGGTCAGCTGGGTCCTCACTTCAGGACCTGTGCTAATGGAGCTGGAGCGTGGCCGTTCACGGAAGGGAAGAGAGCCGTGGGGTCTCCTGTCAATGATTCAAATGCCCTCGTCCACAGGTGACACACATCGCTTCTATTAGTCCCTCTCACAACTCACTGGCCTGAGTCAGTCACAGCGCCCCACCCAACCAGGAGCACCCAGGAGGTATTTTCCTTTTCTGTGTCCCAAAGGTGGGGATCTGAAAGTATTTGGTGAACAGCACTAATGACTCCCTTAGCAGGTGTAAAATTCTTACCTACAACATGATTTGGGACTTAAAAAAAACCCGAAGATGAAAAAAACAACAAAAAACAAGACAAATACAGCATAGCAGATTAGATCGTAGAACCTGGGGTTGAATTTTGATTCTGCCACTTGAAAACAGTGGTGTGATCTTGGCTAGGCTACTTAACCTCTTTAACACTTAGGGTTTCCCTAGGGTTGGTGTACATATTATAGAAAATAACTTCCTGGCACATGGAAGTGACACAATAAATAGCTATTATTTTACTCTTTAAAAAAAATCATTTTGTTTCTTTCTTTTCTTTATAGTTGACAATCCTAACTAAGTAAGAGTTCTAGTTAGTTGGATTCCAACTAACTGAAGTGTTTTCTTTTAAGTTCATTTGTGTTTTAAAAAATATAGTCAAGGGGGAAGGATAAATTAGGAGTTTGAGATTAGCAGATATAAATTACTATATATAAAATAGTTAAACAACAAGGTCCTACTTATAGCACAGGGAACTATATTCAGTATCTTGTAATGGAATATATATATATATCTGAATCACTTTGCTGTACACCAGAAACTAACACAACATTGTAAATCAAGTATACTTCAATTAAAAAAAAAAAAACTATGAAAGAATATAGTTGACACTCACATATATACTCACATATATTTACACTGGCGACTTTCTGGGAGTTACTTTGAATGATGGGTATCTTGACCCCCATTCTGAAATGGCCCTAAATTGCTGGGTAGAACCAGTGCTCTGTGACTGATGTGGTCTGCATTCACTTTTGTGTGCTTATGGTTGGTAGTAATTGGAAACGACTGCTCTCCCACCTCTCTCCCCACCTCCACCATGACTGACAAATGTGAAATTAAGAAGAAAACAATGGGAGACAGATGTGAGGGAAACAGAGCAAGCGAGCAGGCACACACCCACCTCCAGTGTGTGCACCTCAAGCCAGCATCAACATGATTCACATTTAACCCTGTCAGATTAACATGAGTAAATGGTTCTACCATTTCTTTAGAATGAATAGGGTCTTATATTCTACGTCTTGGTTTCAGCATGGAAATGCCCCCAACAGAAACCTGGGAATAGCAGAACTCTCTGTTTCCTCTTCCTACCTCTCTCAGGAATTTTAGCATCTGCTCTCTACAGAGTAGAGAGAGAGTGAAGTGCTTCTCCCACAGCAAGTGTTTCCATAGCTGTCTCCTCTCCTCTGACTGCTTCCTTCTCTCATCCAACTCCAGACCCCCTCCAGAGAGGTGGAGAAAACACCGGTACTACTCAGAGATGTGTTCACACATCACTATATACCCTCCCTACTTTTGTCTTTCTCTTCTCAAGGGAGAGGTTCAGGTTTGGGCAGCCATAAAAGGAACACTTCCGGAAGGCACACTTCTCCCAGAGTGTGTGTGTGTGTGTGTGTGTGTGTATGTGTGTTCTTTTTAATCACTGGGGGACCAAGTACTGCAGTTGAGAGCAAGATGCTAGAAGAACCAGCCAGGTAAATAGGCCTGGCCTGAGGGAGAAGGATTTTTTTTGTAGGCATGGTTCTTAGCATTTCAGAATATCCACTGTGCACCCTGATTATGTGGTAAATTAAGCTCAGAGTGAGGACTCCCTTTGCTTAGTTGTGTTGCCAGGTCACCCATCCCCCAAACAACCCAGGGAATAAAACAAAACAAAGGCCCTGAAAGAATTTTTTTCTGTAGACCAAACAATCCCCAGTGCACATTTTGCAGAGGGAATAAAAAAATGTCCTTCAAGGAAGGACAGCCTCAGAAATTGTGCTCCCTTTTAAAATTAATATTAAAACCCAGTGGCAAGGATGCGGAGAAAATCCCTTAGCATTACCTTACAAAACACAGGATAAGGTCAACCATAAATAGCAGAGTCCCTCTCTTAACTTGGTTTGAAGGAAGGGTGAGACTGAGAGAAAGACACATGGAATAAAAGACAGATTTCACAAGAAAGGGAAAACAGAATGCTGAAATAGATTAGAGGTACCTGCAGAATGAGAATTCAGACTTCCCATAGGACTCAGATGTCCTCTGTGAATCCTGTCTGGAAATGATGGTGGAAAGCTGAGATTCCAGGCTGCAGCAGAGCAGAACCAGGGAAAATTCTTTAATTTACAAGGTGAAGCCTGGAGTGAGCAACTTTTAATCAGGAAATCAGCACCAGGGTTGACCAGCAGCCTTGGAAATCACCTGGATGGAGAGCAAAATGTGTGTACGTGTGTATGCATGTGTGTGTGTGCACCTGATCATTTGTAGATACATAATGAGGGAGGGAATGGTTGAAAAGTCATTGATTCCAGAAATACAACCTGGGCAGTCCTGGGCAGGACTAATCCCACTGAGGTCCCATTCTGAAGGTGCGGGAAAAGGGACAGGAGTGTAGGAAGCTATTTACCTGGCCTGGATGGAATGGATGCAACAATTAGGTGGGTCCAGTTAGATATGGTGTCTTTCTACACCACCTGAAGGGTTTTGTTCCCCTGTGACTTTACGGAGACAGCAAAACGATTCATTGAGAGTGACAGTACCCACATTATTGGGACCTCTGATGGCAGTTTGTATCCATGACTGTCATCATCAAACTAAGGAAACGAATGGATTATTTTATTGCAATTATGGTTTGAAATGTTGTCTTTTAAAAAAATGATTATAGGGAATTCCCTGGCGGTCTAGTGGCTAGGACTCTGCACTTTGACTGCTGTGGCCTGGGCTCAATCTCTGGTCTGGGAACTAAGATCCCGCAAGCCGTGCAGTGCGACCAAGAAAAAAAAAAAAGATTACAAAAGTGACCTATGTTTTTCAATGTGGTTTTGATGGTAATTCTTACTTTCATCTCCCTCCAGATTGGGCAGGACAAGCCCCATCTCTACCCTGTTGCCAACATCCCCCCACCCCCACTTCTTTGGTTGGGTGATTCTGCATCGCTTCCTGATTCTCTGCTGCACCTGAGTTTGTTTACATTCCAGTTCTGCATAGCAATGGTCACTCCCTTTTCTAGGTGGGCCTAGGATGGGACTTATCTGGGCGTTATCTCTGTGGACTGTTGTGACAACTATTTGGAAACATGAGGCAGGACTGCAGGGTCCTGTGTCCACTGTGACACGGAGGAGAAGAGAAAGATGCTCGTCTCCCACCCTTTAGTGCAGAAGGTGTCAAGGTGAGGATAGCAGCAAGTCAAGGCCAGCTTCAGCACCTGGAGGACCCGGAGTATTCCCACAGCCCTGGCTCCAGATGGGGAAGCAGAAAGAAGAGGCCCAGCAACAGAAGGCTGCCTTTCAGGGCTGGCCCTGGCCCTGGGCATCACAGGAAAGTACCAGGGCCGCAGATGTAATTGACGGGAGCAGAGCAGAGCGGGGCAATGGCAGAGATAGCTCAGACGGCCTCTTCATCAGCACACAAGGACCCCTTGGGAGACCCCCTAAATAACTGGTGGGGCTGTGGGAGGTGCGGGGGGTGAAGCATGGAAAGATGCAAGGCCCACAGTAGTAGGTTGAAGCTAGATCCAGAGAAACTCTGTTTATTTCTGTTAACCTGACCCTGTCTTTGACTCTAGGCTGATGGGACTTTGGATACACAGGCTATCACTTCAGGGTTTTTATATAAAACATATAATAAAAATATTTTATCCTCTCTGTCTACAATGATTTTAAGTCTACTCTTAAAATGTAGAGTCTTCCTGAACTACGTTTTAAAGATTACAGAAACATAAAATAAACCTGCAGAGCCAACTGGATGAATTCAGAATAGACCTGGCCATTACTCACAGACATTGTGAAAAATTAATCTTGCCAGGGTCCTGGGAGTGATCAGACTCTGTGGGGTTGACCCCCACTTACAAAGCTCATAAAATACAAATGTAAAAACAAAGATGCCCATTTATTAATGCACATTTAGATTTATATCCACCAAGGTGACTAGGTGTTCCTGACCCTTGGCCTACAGATTCTCTCTCTGAAGAAAAACTACTGTGGATGCTCATTTATAATCAGAAACATTCCAGGTGAGTGTGGAATCAGGAAGAATTGGTTATGTGATTCAGCTGATCCTGGCAGCAGGCTGAACTAGCCTGAGGCGTCTGTCACCACAGTGGGGATATATGTGCAGGCCAGAATGGAGAATGCGACATGATCATTAGTGGGTCCTCCCCACACTTGCTTTTGTCACTCTTTTATTTCCAACACCCCTTCTGCCTATCACATCAGGTTTTGAGGGAAGCAAACCACTTTCCGAAAGACAATATTTCTGTTTGCTCAAAAGAAACATTCTAGGTCATCAATATGTCGAATGACCAACTGACCAAATTCTTGTTTCATCAAAGCCCTGCTTTTATTAACTACTTATGGAGCTTATAACAGATTTATTGTATGATACTGCTTCAATATTCTTTAAAAAATTTTTTATTGGAGTATAGTTGATTTACAATGTTGTGTTAGTTTCAGGTGTACAGCAAAGTGAATCAGTTATAAATATACATTTATCCATTCTTTTTTAGATTCTTTTCCCAGTTAGGTCATTACAGAGTATTGAGTAGAGTTCCCTGTGCTATACAGTAGGTCCTTGTTAGTTATCTATTTTATATACTGTAGTGTGTATATGTCAATCCCAATCTCCCAATTTATCCCTCCCTCCTTTCCCCCCTGGTAACCGTAAGTTTGTTTTCTACATCTGTGACTCTATTTCTGCTTTGTAAATAAGTTCATCTGCACCATTTTTTTAGATTCCACATATTCATATGATATTGCTTATATGTGGAAACTTCAATACTCTTTGAAGATTTATTTTTGGTTTTGTCTGGTGCGACTCATGGGAACTGCTTCACCACAGCTCTTTCACTGAGAATTTGTCAGGCTAGCTCGGTTGAATGCCTGTTTTATGTTTTTCACCTTTTAGATCCTGTACTTCTCTAACGTACAACATTTTATACGTTAATGGGTGAGCCCACCCTTCAAACAGATTATTGCCTTCTCTAGTTTTGAGGCCTTATGCCTAACTTGGATTTTATAGGCCACATGCCTAAATTTATACATAGACCTCATTTCATGCAAATAATTTTGCCAGATTCCACATTTGTTGTGGCTATGTAAAATTAACAAGCAGGCAAAAATCTTTGTTCAAAAGACTGATAAAGTCAGCAAAAATAGGGAAGGGCAAATTGGTATAAAATTGTGTTTAAAGGGCAAACGATTCTTTCATGTATACGACATTAAAGTGAAAGGAGTCTGAAGTCTGAAACATGCACAAAATATTTATTTGATTGAACTTATTCATAAGGCTGTGATTAAGAGTAATAGGAAAGGAAGTGGGCTAAATGTATTTGCAGAGAAAAACCTACCTTATTATTTATAAAATCCTCGACACTGGATTCGTGCACAATGTGTGAAACTTGAAATACACAAGATCCTCTCATTACTTAATCACAGAGACCCAAAGTGCCAAATACCCTAGAAACTAGCCAGCCTCAGTAACACGACTATAGCAAACCAGCTTGTAGTGGGAACCATACAGTAGACTGTTCTAGACCTGGTTTAAGGTACCAGACTTGGCAGTTTTGGGTGAATTAATCATTCAGCAAATTAATTTTCAACACACTGGCTTTTGGTGAAATGATCAGTTAGGGACTTGACTTTTGGCAAATTCATCTTTGACCAATTGATTTTTATCAAATTTACCTAAAGTTCTTTGGATCTATTACCACCATCAGTTAGGTTAGCATTAAATCTCCAGTTGTAGGCATTCCCAGCTCGCTAAGATGATTTAGTAAATCCCCAGTTGAACCCTAGGGTGTTGATTTTATAGTTTACTCTGAAGGCAAACATATTTTTAACTTCTTGGAAAACATGTCAGTAACCTATGTCCATGTTTTTTATCAGTATTTAGCTCTCACTTTCTATTATGCTACTGAAATATTCGTGCCATACACAGAGTTAGGGTGTGTGATTGTCCTGCAAATAATTTCCTGGGAGTATCCCCAGACATTGATTCTCAATGACGGTAATACCATTGGAAGTATTTTGGAAATTTATAGGGGCATTTTTGTTAGTCACAATGATTGGAGGGTACAGCTGACTAGGGACGCTATACTTCCTGAAATGCACAAAGTAATTCCCCATAACAGTAGCTGTTTGGGGGTCTCATATGACTTCGGAAAATTACACTCAACATTTGTGTAGTTGAAAATCCTACAGATAATTATCTGAGCCTAGAGTGTAACTGTGTGAATCAAGGGAAGATAGTATTTTTTTTTACCAAAAGTTGTTCACAATTTCGGAAATGCATGTTTGTGACAGCAATACTTCACATCATATTGAATCACCAATTTAACCACAACTATATTAATCTGTATTTGTAGCTGTTGCATTCACAATGATTTTAAGTAAAGGTGCAAGCATCTGGCTCTTTGCTATGTCTTCTAGTGTAGTTGTGTGTTAGTATTTACATATTTAAATTATTTTACCTTATTATGTATTCTTTTCTTTTTATTTTTTCTTTATATTATAGGTAGGACATTATGTTGATTTTAAAAATTATATGTGTAAATTGGTTATATTATCTAAAATGTTCATTTCTAGGCAGTAAAGTGATATTACTAAATATTTCTTATTAAAGGGGAGTACTGTGTCTGAGAGGGCTGTCTGAGACTTTCTTTCTCCCTGCTCTGCTCCATTTTCAGGTCCTGGCGCTCTGCCTTCTGTCTCTCTAATTGTGCTCTGGGAGTGGAAGACGCTCTGTAGTCAGCCTTGGCTTTTAGGCAGGAAAGAAAAGCCTCCAAGATGAATTGACCTCACAGAGTCCTCAGGGGCTCCGAGGTCATCAACTTCCTGAGACTTCCTATATTGCAGCATGAAACATCTTCCCCCACCCCCCCAAACCTCCCCATCACAACCTGGCAGCCAGAGGTTCCACTGTGAAAACACTTCTCTCTCACTGATAAGACAGCAAAGTAGGAATGGTACGCTTTAAGAGAACACCAAAAGCCTGCACGAGGCTAAGGTAACTCTACATTGGACTTTTGGCTAAAATCTACAGCATCTCTCAGAAATTCCTGTCCACTTAGAAACATGTCACCTGCCAGGATTAGCCTACTATAGCTTCAGTGCATATTACCTGAGATTAGGTTAGCCAGATATTATGCAAGAGAGGGCAGGTCTCTGCAGAAACAGGGCCCTGGTGTGGGAAGGGAGAGAGGGTCAGGTCTCAGGTCCGGTTAGCAGCTGGCATGGGCCCTGCAGGTGAAGCTGCACACCTCAGATGGGACTTGAACCCATGGGCCGGGACTCGAACCCAGCCAAAACTCAGATTGGGGCTTGAACCCACTGTCTTTTATTTGAAATCACACACCTGGTCTCAGGACTTAATGAAGCTCAGGTTCTTTATGTCTTGTCTCAGAAAGAATTCGGTGAGAGACAAAGTGATAGGTAAGAAGTAGATTTATTGAGAGAGGTACACATTCCATAGACAGAGCGTAGGCCGTCCCAGAAGGTGAGAGGCCCTGAAATATGGGTGGTTAGTTTTTACAGGCTGGATAATTTCATAGGCTAATGAGTGGAGGATTATTCCAACTATTTTGGAGAAGAGGCAGGGATTTCCAGGATTTGAGCCACCACCCATTTTTTGGCCTTTTATGGTCAGCCTTGGAACTGTCATGGCACCTGTGGGTGTCATTTAGCATATGCTAATATATTACAGTGAGCATATAATGAGGCTCAAGGTCCCCTGGAAGTTGAATCTTCCGCCATCTTGGACCTAACTGGTTCTAACCAGTCTTTGTCGTAACCTCAAGAGCTATGTCATTCTTTTAGAGGTGGTGTCCTGCCCCCTTCCCTCCTGTTTCACAGGGGTTCCCTGAAGAGGGCAAGGGCACAGACTCTACCAAGGGATTGTCAAAGGCTAGTTTCAAGATATGCCACTGACAGGGAGGAAGAGAGACTGTTTCCCAGGAATGTGCCTGGAAAGCCAACATTACTGCTACATAAAGGTGAGGTTTCCAATAAGGGTAGCAGGTAGGAAGTAAAACAAATAGTTATCTCTGTGGCTAAAGTCACAGGCGATTTTGATTCTCTTCCTTTTCCTTTTCTATATTTCATAGAAAACAGTGAATAATAATACCCTGGCTGGAGTCTGGCTCCTCAGTCACACTGCGTGTGAATCCCAGAGCTACCTCTTAGGAACTGTGATCTGGGCAAATGAATTAACCTGTATAAGTTTGTTTCCACAAATGCAAAATGGGCACAATGGTAGAACTGACTTCATAGAGTAGGTCAGGGTATTAATTAGCTAAAACACAGAGAGCTATGGTACTCAGTAGCTAAAATAACATAGTGACCATAGCTTTGGAAGAATGGGTTTCTCTGGGGTTGGTCTGGACCAGCCATGAGTAGAGCCTCTGAGATGGTCACTGCCTGGGTCACCTTGGGTCTGATTCTCCCACGTGAGGGAGCCACAGGCATTTGGTGCCATGGACATCCTGGTTAAGTCCCTCCTGCTCTGAATAAACATATTAAGAGGGACCAGACCCACACTAAGAGAGTCCAGGAGGTTGGGGCAGAAGCAAAGCAGGACAGAATGAAAGCTGGCCTGGAGAGGGGTCATCCAGGAGAGAAATGACAACTGTGGTCAAACCATGGCTTGGACAAACTTGTGGCTCAGGGAAATTGGTCATCAGTGTGCTCTCACTTCCCTTTCAACCCCACCTCCCAACTTGTTTCTTTCAAAGTGATGATATCATGGGGCCAGAGCCACAGAATATCCTTACATGGGATTTTCCCTTACCTTCCATCAACTACCAACACAAATTCCAACTATAAATTGCCTACATTTATTTTAAAATACATTTCCTCAACCATTTCAACCATGCTTGGAAATTCCAGCCACTTTCACTTTGGTGATTCTTTTTTTGTCCTCTGTTAATTAACCAATATTTACCAAGCATGGGTTATGCATACTAGACAACAGTCAAGTCCTAGAACTGACCAGTATGGGCTCTCAAGGTTACTTTAGGCACAACAAAGGCTCGTTTTGGATGGCAGGAAAGGAAACTTGCTTCCCATTGGGAAAGTCATTGGTGGCTGTGTTACTCCAAAACTGGGTTTGCCTCTTGGTGGGTGGGTGTCAAGTCAAAAGACACAACCAAATCAAAGAAAAGGAGAAGGAAGGATTTATTACTACTTGCAGCAAGTAAGGAGAACACTGGAAATCTTTCCCAAAGCAGTGTCCCCCTGAACAGCAAAATTGGGGAAGTTCTAAGCTAAGGGTACATGCATATTCATGAAGGGGCGTGAGCAGAGGAGAATTCAGCATAGAATTGGGGCAAAGGTCGACAGAGTCCAAGCGTTAGTTGACTGAAGTCTGGAGGGTCAACATCATCATTCCCTCTTCCACCTGGGTGGGGGTCCTTAGTTCCTGCAGAACTCAAAGTATCAGATTGTTATGTACATTCCTTGAGGAGGAACTAGGGCTCCGTTATATTGCTGAACTATTATTTCTTGACTGCTTTTCCTTTGTTCCAGCATTCCCTCATTTCCCCTAAGATCATTAATTACTGAGACCCATTCAAGGGCAAGCATTGTGGCCAGGCTTAGATCACAAAATGGCTTAGGCCAAAATGGCTTCTCTTCTATCAAGCAAGCCATTCCTGTTTCTCTTTCTCCAGGGACCACTTACCTTATCTGCTTACAGCTGCATTACCAACTCCTGAAATTAGGGACCATGAATGAATTCATGGAACCTAAGGGATGATGATGTTGACCTTATCTGACCCTCATGACTTCAATCAACTAAAGCTTGAACTCTGTCGACCTCCCAAGCCCCGTCATGAATATGCAGGTACACTTAGCTTAAAAGTTCCCCAATTTTGCTATTCGCAGAGTCTCTGCTTTGGGAAAGATCCCCAATGTTCTCCTTACTTACTGCAAGTAATAAATCCTTCCTCCTCCCACTCTTTGGCTTGGTTGTATCTTTTGGCTCAACACCCACCGAGAGGAGAACCTGGTTTTCAGGTAACATTGTCTCATATTTATTCCATACACCACAGGATCCAGAAATTCAACTTTGTAGTTCACTGGAAATACAGAGGTCTTTGGGAGCTTGTTTCCTACTAACCAAACTTACAGGAGATTGGTGTATAAATCTGTATCACCAATTTTCCTTTGCAAATGGAAATACACCTAACCAGGGACATCCCACCTATCACATAGGGTGTTAGGAATTGTTCCACTGTTAGCAACAGAGCTCTGGAATAGCAGTGACTTAAAAAAGATAGAAGTTTATTTTTCTCTCATGTAAATGAAGTTTGGAGGTGGGTAATTCAGGAATGATCTGCTGGTTCTGTCTAGTCATCAATGCTCCTGACTCCTAGAAGCCAAACTTGTTGTGTGGTTACCATTCACAGGTCACTTTAAGGTCACAAGTTGGACATTGCATGTCTAGCCATTGAATCCACAGTTCAGGCAGGAAGAAAAGGAAGGGGAAGGCCAACGGGGACTCCCGTCTGATTCAACAGTCCTTCTTAAGGGGCTTTTCCCAAAGGCCCAATGTATTAGAAGCTAGAGCTTAGTCATAGAGTTACTTAATCTCTGTAAGAGAAGCTGGGAAATTCCGTTTTTTGGTTGGGTGTTTCATCACTCCCCCTCCTCCCCAAATCAGAATTATGTTATAAAGAAAAAGAGGAGAGAATGAATATTGGGCAGACAGCTAGCAATCTCTGCCATTATTGAGGAAACAAGATTGGACTATATCACAGCAACTACAGAATCAAAGGTTAGCCAATTAGTTAATTTCGAGTGATATTTCATCTGGGCTATGGAAAAGATGCATGAGCATCCCAGCCCCAACCAGGGTTTATATGTTCCTGGAATGCACTGTCCATTTCCCTTTTGTGGGATTGAATAAACACAGAGTCTTAATAACATTCTTCTCCTCATACTGTCCATGCAGACCACACTGCAGTAGCATGGCAGGAAAGAAAGTGGGGCGCAAGAGGATGGTCACGTCCCAGGGACTCGCCTGAG
This sequence comes from Balaenoptera musculus, assembly GCF_009873245.2. NCBI lineage: Eukaryota > Metazoa > Chordata > Mammalia > Artiodactyla > Balaenopteridae > Balaenoptera > Balaenoptera musculus. Next base: position 123,192,885 of record NC_045785.1, on the reverse strand, counting down.
CCTTGGTGAGTCCCTGGGATGGCCGCCAAGTGTGGGTTCTTGGCTTTGTGCAGGAAAGAATTCAAGAGCAAGCCATAGTAAAGTGAAAGAAGGTTTATTCAGGGAGATACACACTCCATAGACAGAGTGTGGGCCATCTCAGAAGGTGAGAGGCACCAGGGTACGGGGTTGTCAGTTTTTATAAGGGTGTGTAATTTCATAGGCTAATGAGTACAAGGATTATTCCAACTATTTTAGGGAGGGGGTGGGATTTCCAGAATTGGGTCACTGCCCATTTTTTGTCTTTTGTGGTCAGCCTCAGAACTGTCATGGCTCCTATGGGTGTGTCATTTAGCTTGCTAATATATTACAATGAGCATATACTGAGGCTCAAGATCTAGTGGAAGTCAATGGTCCACCATCTTGGACCTAGTTGGTTCCAACCAGTTTATGTCATGTTCTCAATGGCTGTCATTCTTTTAAAGGTTGTGCCCTGTCCCCTTCCTGTCTCAGTAGGACTGTTCAGCTTACACTGGCATTGCTGCTCAAACATTTCCACTGATATACTCATGATGATTATGAGTAGAATGTTGAATTTTTTCCTCTCTAGCTAATCATTTCATTCTAGGAAAGGGGAGAAAAAAAATCAGAGGCTTGTGACTCTCTGAGGAAGTTTTATTCTCTCTTCTCTTCTCCCTACACCATTTAACTCAGAGACAAGAAGAAAATGGAAGAAAAAGAGACCAAGAAGAAGGGAAGGTGCTGGAGAATTCTGGCTTCCTGGGATTAGCTAACAGAAGGAACACTCTCTGTGGTCCTTCGAGATGGAAATTGGGAAGATGCTCAGAGCTTTTGTCCCTTCACTTGAGGTGGGTGTGATATAATTGACAGCTATAGGTCCCAGCAGTTTGACCCTGCACCCAGGATGGAGTCCTATCATTCCTGCCTGTCCTGTGGAGGTGCTCTACCTGCCCTTTCAGTACTCTGAACTCTGCCTTGACATGAAGTTTTTACTTAGTATTAGATCGAATTTTCTTTGGCTTCTATCCAGATTGACAATTTCTGCTTCAACTGCAGAATGTTTTAAGTTTCATGCTTTCTGGGCCAACCTCTTAGGTATTGAACGGAGAGGAATTGAGTACTTCACACATCCACATAAACACACACTGATAATTATTACAAAGAACATCCTGCTCTTGTACCACGATTCTGCAGCGACTTGCCAAGGCAGTGTGAGTAAAGGAATCCTCCTAGGGGTCTAGGGTGCAGCTTAATTAACCTACTACAATCAAGGATAAAGTTGTCTCGAAATTTGTTTTATCTTAGAAATGCATACAAATTCTACATTGTACTCCTTGGCATCGCTGTATTTACATTTACATTTAATATTTTATTACATTTACATTTTATTACATTTTATTACATTTACATTTAATATTACATTTACTATGTATTTACATTTAATATTTTTAACTTAATAATCATCACGTAATATTGATACTCCAGAAAGTTGGCAAGTGTGACTTTTCATATTATTTGTGTACTTCCAGGGTATGCATGATCCAATCTGAGCTTTCTTTGGTTATGTTTTAGTATGGAGTAACGGTTGCCTGAATTGGATTGAGACACTTCCCAAGATTTCTTGCAGCAACATACTCACTTCTGTGCTAGTCGATGCTTTCATTGTGTTTTATTTATTTATTAAATTATTTCGTATAGCTGTAATTTATATTCACTTAGAAACAAAAATGTTTTAGTTAAAAGCTATCTTGTTAGTGTTTATACTATACATACTCAGTTCCTCTGTAGAGATTGGCAAACTTTTTCTGTGAAGGGCCAAATAGAAAACATTTTTGGCTTCGCAGGACATTCAGTCTGTATCAAAACTAGTCAACTCTGCAGTTGTAGCATGAAAGCAGCTCTAAGCAATGAATAAATGGGCTGGGTATGGAGGTTTCAATAACATTTTACTTACAAAACAGGTAGTGCGTAGGATTTGGCTCTAGTTTGCTGATCCCTACTTTCTAACCTATAGACATTGACTGTTTACCAAAACTGGCCCACATATTCAGCCACAAAAAATTAACAAAAATAATGAACACCCAAACAATTGGGAATTTTAAAATACTCTTCTTAAATAATTCCTGGGTGAAAGAGGAAGTCAAAATTACAATGCAAGATATTTAGAAAATCATGGTACTAAGAAGAGTAAATGGCAAAACCTATGAGAGGTAGCCAAAGCCATACTCAGAGTAAAGTTTGTGGACTTGAAGTTTATCCTGAAATAAATAGAAATATAAACTAAATGTACTAAGTGTTCTGAAGATATTAGCAAATGAACAATAGAACAAACCCAAAGAAAGTAGGAAGAAGGAATTAATAAAGATAAAAGCAGACATTTATTAATTAGAAAACAAATGGTAAAAATACAGTTGTTACTTTTGACAAAATGCAAGAGAGTAGATAATCTACTATCCAATTGAAAACAAAAATGAATAAACAAATATAAAACATTAGGAATGAGAAAGAAAGTCTAGCCACAAATACAGAAGAAATGTTAAGATTTACAAAAATATGCTTCATACAATAAATTTGGAAATTTGTATTACATAATTTTCTAAGAAAATATAAACAATTAAAATTACCTCAGAAAAAGATAAAAAGCAACAAGCCAAACTCATGAAAGTTTCAATACTACACAGACTATCTACAGGCAGAAGATCACCAAGGAAACAGAAAACTTGAACAACACTATAAGCCCATTAGACCTGATGGACAGCTATAGAGCACTTCACCGAACAAAAGCAGAATACACATTCTTTTCAAGGGCACATAGGACATCTCCTGGATAGACCACATGCTAAGTCATAAAACAAGACTTAGTAAATTCAAAAAGATCAAAGTCATACAAAATATGCTCTCTGACCAAAGTGGAATTGAATTGGAAATCAATAACAGATGGACAGAGGAAGAAATTAAATGACACATTCTTAAGAAAATAATCCACAGGTCAAAGAAGAAATCACAAGGGAAATTAGAAAACACTTTAAGATGGATGAAAATGAAAACACAACATGCCAAAACATAGGATGCAGCTAAAGAAGTACTTAGAGGGAAATTTAAAACTGTAAGCACCTATATTAAAAAAGAATAACTTCAAATCAATAACCTAACCTTCCACTTTAAGAAACTAAAAATAAAAAAAGTTGAAGAAAGTAAAAAATAAATATCAGAGTAGAAATAAATGAAATACATAAACAAATGAGACATAATTAAACTTAAAAGCTTTTGCACAACTAAGGAAACCATAAACAAAACCAAAAGACAACCCACAGAATGGGAGAAAATACTTGCAAATGATGTGACCGACAAGGGATTAATCTCCAAAATATACAAACAGCTCATGCAGCTCAATATAAAAAAAAAAAAACAATTAAAAGCTGTGCAGAAGGGGCTTCCCTGGTGGTGCAGTGATTGAGAATTCGCCTGCCAATGCAGGGGACATGGGTTTGATCCCTGGTCCGGGAAGATCCCACATGCCACGGAGTAACTAAGCCCGTGGGCCACAACTACTGAGCCTGTGCTCTAGAGCCCATGAGCCACAACTACTGAGCCTGCATGCCACAACTACTGAAGCCCGTGTGCCTAGAGCCCCTGCTCTGCAATGAGAAGCCACCGCAATGAGAAGCCCATGCACTGCAACGAAGTGTAGCCCCCACTCGCTGCAACTAGAGAAAGCCTGCGTGCAGCAGCGAAGACCCAAAACAGCCAAAAAATAAATAAATTAAAAAAAAAAAAACTGGGCAGAAGATCTAAATAGACATTTCTCCAAAGGAGACATACAGATGGCCAAAAAGCACATGAAAAGATTCTCAACATCGCTAACCATTAGAGAAATGTAAATCAAAACTACAATGAGGTATCACCTTACACCGATCAGATGACCATCATCAAAAAGTCTACAAACAATAAATGCTGGAGAGGGTGTGGAGAAAAGGGAACCCTCCTACACTCTTGGTGGGAATGTAAATTGGTACAGCCATAATGGAGAATAGTATGGAGGTTCCTTAAAAAACTAAAAACAGAGCTACCATTCGATCCAGCAATCCCACTCCTGGGCATATATTTGAAGAAAACCAAACTTTGAAAAGATACATGCACCTCAATGTTCATTGCAGCACTATTTCCAATAGCCAAGACATGGAAGCAACCTAAACGTCCATCGACAGAAGAATGGATAAAGAAGACGTGGTACATATATACAATGGAATATTACTCAGCAATAAAAAAGAATGAAATAATACCATTTGCAGCAACATGGATGGACATAGAGGTTATCATACTAAGTGAAGTAAGTCAGAGAAAGACAAATATCATGTGATATCACTTATATGTGGAATCTAAAAAAATGCTGCAAGTGAACTTATTTACAGAACAGAAACCAACTCGCAGGCTTAGAGGGCAGACTTGTAGATGCCAAGGGGGAAAGGTGGCAGGGAGGGATGAATTGGGAGGTTGGGATTGATGTATATGTAAAACAGATAATCAACAAGGGCCTACTGTACAGCACAGGGAACTATACTCAGTGCTCTGTAATAGCCTATGTGGGAAAAGAATCTAAAAAAGAAGAGATATATGAATATGTATAACTAAATCACTTTGCTGTACACCTGAAACTAACACAATATTGTGACTCAACTATACTCCAATATAAAATTAAAAAATTTTAAAAAAGAAATAAATGAAATAGAAAAACAATAGAGAAAATCAATAAAAAGTTGGTTCTTTGAAAAAAAATCAACACAAGTGACAAATCTTTAGCTAGACTGAGCAAGAAAAAAAAGAAAAAGGAAAAAAGACAGAAATTACTGAAGTCAAGAATGAAAAAGGGGACATCATTACCAACCTTCCAAAAATACAGAGGGTTGTGAGGGAATACTATGAACAACTATATGTATAAATATAAATGGGTATGTATGAACTGTTGAATAAGAAAGACTTTTCAAAGCAGAAACTATAAAGAAAAAGACTGAAAAATTTGTATGAAACATAAAACTTCTATATATCTGGAAAATAGCATTGATAAAACTATAACAAAGGAAATGATTTACAAGACATACGAGTCGAAGTGCATAATAACTAAAGAGTGTATATAAATTAGTCAAAAGATAAACATCCCAAAATAAAAAGATGAGTGATGCAATTTATAAACTATGAAAATACCAACAGTCAGTAAACATACAGAAAAAAAGTCAAATTCAGCAGTAATAATAAAAAAAAAGCAAAACAATGAGATAACATTTTATTATGTGATTTTTGGGTAAGTTACTGATACTTTCTATACTTTATTCTTTGAAATTTTATTTTATTTTTTATCAAACTAATGCATGTGTGTTGTTTTACATGTATGTCATTTTTAAAGTTAAATAAAACTGTAAAGATAATAACAAAAATCAGCAGCCAGCTGCCTCTGCTCTCCTCGCTGTGGATTTCTGCCTTCTCTGGGCAACCACCCTCAGCTGTTTCTTCTAGCAAATAGGACACGCGGCCCTGAGGTATGTGATGAGTAAAGGAATAAATAGTCACTGCTTGAGAGGGCTGCCACTGAAGCCGTGTCCTGAATGAAGGTTTCTTTTAAGGCTAGGCAAGGATGGGAGCACCAGAGAAGAGGGTGGATCTGTAAGGCAGTGCAAGCTGTAAGCTGTACCTGCAAAAGGAGGGTTTGGAGGTGAGGAGCAATGGGTGTGCAGGTGTAGCGAGGAAGTACAGAGCATCCTGGGGATAATGCGTAGAGAACCGGTGGCCAGAGTGGCTGACTCGTGAGCATTATCAGATGAAAGAGGGAATCAAAGGTGTTGGCGTTTTAGTTTCCAGTCTCTTGGGTAAAGTGGATAAAGCATAGCCTGGGACTAGCAGGTTGGTCTCACTTGGTTGGGCTGATGGAGGACCTAAACATGGCAGACTCACACGAGCTCTTAGTAAGGCATTAGCCCAGCACATGGCAGCAGGAAGCATTTAATAATGTTAGCTATAATTAGCGTTCAAATTATTTTATTGGCAAAAGTGCGTGTATTTCATAATACCAAGCATAGGTGGGAATGTGAGAGCTAGGTACTGTTGCTGATACTTAATTAATACAGATTTTCTAGAAGGCAACTTGGCAATATATTACAAAGAGGTTTTGGGTTTTGCTTTTTAGGTATGTATGCATTGAGGTAGTAACTTCATAGGAATTTATTCTGAAGAAACAACTAGATAGATACACAACCAGGTGTGTGTGAGGTGATTCATTTCAATGTTGTTTATAGTAGGAAAAGCCAGAAAACATAACTAACTAATCAATGATAGAAATTGGTAAAATAAGTCCCAGACCAAAGATAGAAATATTATAAAGTTATTAGAAACGTCTTATATAGGAAAACTATTAAGTGAAAATTAAGTTTAAAAGTAGTCTGTATAATGTGATCTCAAATATATAAAGTACATATTCATACATGTATAGAAAAATATCAAAACAGTGATTATCTCCAGGTCGTATGATTTTTTATGTATGTTTTTCTGTATGTTACAGATTTGCTTCACTGAAATTTTCTTTTCTATTTTTTTCTTTTTTGGTTATGGAGGAAAAAAACCTCAATAATGTTGTTGAAAAAAGTATAAAGGTCTGTGTCAATCAAGTTTACACTTCATTATCTACTCTTTTAATTCTTTAATTTATTCTCTAATCGATCAATGAGTGTAGTTTTGTCTTTTCCAATCTGGAAACTGTATGTCTTACAGAAAACACTTTTGAAATGGAGGAGTTTCCTATTATTCTCAATGTTTCTTTCAGACCAGAGCAATTAACCCCCCTTTAAACGGTGCCTCTACTCTAGTGACAGCAGAAGTCTGCCGAAGTCACTAAACTCACCAATGTCCTGCAGCCCCCCATAATTCCATAGTGGAAATACTGATTGTCTGTAATAGATGCAGATCTCTTTTATTGGCACTGTGAAGAGGGTATTTCTGCTTCAGAACGGCATTAACAGGGGCTCCATTTCTCTTCTTTTTCAGAGTATCTAGAACATAACGTATCAGCAACTTAATTAAGAAAGCTGATAGTGGCATTACTAACAAAGGCCATTCTCACTTTACCCGAATATTCTCAAGCAGTAGGTATTAATAATGTTTGTGGTGTGAACCAACAAATCTGAGGAAGCACATCGGATACCTACAGCAAGCTCAAAGCCAAATGAGAAAATTGTTCCAGAAAATAACAGATGCTCTCAGATCAAATATATCTCCCCAGAGGAAAAAGGAACAAACATAGAAAATAACTCCAGACATGATCAGGACATCCAACTGAGGAAACGTCAATATATAGACCATTCAATTAAAAATTATCTGCCCAGGGTTTGTTATGATATCCATCTTTGATTTGGAGGTCTGGGAATGATAGATAAAATAAATCAGGAGAATCAGAACAGCCTGTGGACTTCCAAAATCCTATGCCATACCTGTTAGAGCATTTTGTAATTGGGAGGTCAAGTAAAGTGTGGGAGACAGTGTTGGCTCAAGAGTCAAGCAGAAATGTGTTTTAAGGCCAGTTCTGCCAACCTAGATGTGTGAGCTTAGGCAAGTAACTGAATTTCTCTATATCTACTTCATCTGTAAAATGGGTGTAGACTATCTACCTCATAGGATTGATGTGAATATGGGTAAAATAATTTATAAAAAATGTCTGGTATAGGTCTTGTAGACACTCCACCAATGGTGGCACTGAACATTACTGGTAACATTCCGAGACCAATGCACAACACCATATAGAGAAGCAAAACAGACTTCGATAAACAGAAATGATCAAGTGCTTTAAAGAGACATCCAGTTCTTTATTGGAGAAAATAACAGAACATTTTAGTTTAAGACTAATCATGGGGATAGCCCACTGAGTGACCATGTGTTGTAGCAACATCTAATCAAATGGACATTTACATGTTTATGGGAATCTTGAGTTAAACTCTTCCATATTAAAGTACACACTCAGAATGTGGCCAAAAGATATCGCCACCCAAGAAAAAGGCTTGGGGAAAAAAAGTATTGTCTAGAAATTTTAAAGATACTCTTGAGGAAAACCAGAATTTCATCTAATGAGGAAATTTGAAAAATCACCCCAAGGAAATTGATAATTTTCTAGAAAGTTCCTAGTGGCTAGAGAGTTGGTATGGAAGTAAAAAAATGTGGAAGGTCATATTGCTGACACCTAATGTTAAAAAAAGTCTACGATGTTGTAATAGACACATTTTATTATTACTTTTTATCAAAAATTTGAAATGCCTTCACATCTTGCTTTGGGTCTAGAACAAAAATCTATCAAGGTGGCACAGTATAGAAATCATGGGATCCAGGGTTAGGGTTATAAGATGGGTCCCCTACTCTGTCTTTCCTAGTTGACTGACCTTGAGAGATTTATTTAACTCCTACAGCTGTTTTTCCATCTGTAAAATGGTGATTAAAATGCCTATCTTTGGCTGTTGCTTGATCACTGAGCTTCTGTGGAGTCACAAAAGCTGAGATATACTGGCTGTAGTTTACATAAAGTTCTCAGTGAGTCCTGAAAACCTGGATGGAGTCATCTCAAAGATGAGTTGGGAGATTTTGTGGTAATATGGGGGGAGAGTTTGGGGTACAACCAATACAGCTAAGTCCTTGGGGAAGTCTAGGAGGAAATTTCTGAAAACTGACTTAAAACTTCAGACTTGGGGAAACATAATTTTATTTAACAACAAAAAAGATAAAAGTGTAATGTCTGATGCCATTTTTATTCTAAAATTTTCTTGATCATTTCCTAACTTCATCATAATGAAATAAACATAGCACGACAGTCATCTTACATAGATAGATGCACAAGTTAATGAAATGGCATTTTCTGGGCTGAAGGGAAGGATATTTTGAATGTTTCCATGGAATTAAATTGATCTGTTCACCTGTTTCCATGGTAAGAACTGCTGGCTTTGCCAGGCACGTTGGACACACTTGGGGGTATTGTGGGAATCTGGTGGCCAACCCAGTCACAGTCATATGGCATTCATCTGGACAGAACTCAGCTTTTTTTGTATAGTTAATTTACAATGTTGTGTTGGTTTCAAGTGTACAGCAAAGTTGGACAGAACTCAGTCTTAAAGCTGAGATTTCAAACCCTCCTACACTATTGGTGGGAATGTAAATTGATACAGCCACTATGGAGAACAGTACGGAGGTTCCTTAAAAAACTAAAAATAGAACTACCATGTGACCCAGCAATCCCACTCCTGGGCATATACCCAGAGAAAACCATAATTCAAAAAGAGTCATGTACCACAATGCTCATTGCAGCTCTGTTTACAATAGCCAGGACATGGAAGCACTCTAAATGTCCATCGACAGAGGAATGGATACAGAAGACATGGTACATATATACTATGGAATATTACTCAGCCATAAAAAAGAACAAAATAATGCCATTTGCAGCAACATGGATGGGCCTAGAGATTGTCATACTGAGTGAAGTAAGTCAGACACAGAAAGACAAATATCATATGATATCGCTTATATGTGGAATCAAAAAAGAAAAAGGGTACAAATGAACTTATTTACAAAACAGAAGTGGAGTCACAGATGTAGAAAACAAACTATGGTTACCAAGGGATAAGGGCCGGGGAGGGATAAATTGGGAGATTGGGATTGACATATACACACTACTATAAATAAAATAGATAATTAATAAGAACCTGCTGTATAGCACAGGGAACTTTACTCAATACTCTATAATGGCCTAAATGGGAAAAGAATCTAAAAAAAAAATAAAGAGTGGATATATGTATATGTATAACTGATTCACTTTGCTGTACACCTGAAACTAACACAACATTGTAAATCAAATATACCCCAATAAAGAAAGGACTGTAGACTCTTAAAAAAAAAAAAAAAAGCTGAGATTTCATTGAGGGTCAGGCCTGCAAGGCCAGGTTTACAGTGCCTGGTTTATATTGTTTACTGTTATGGGGCGGTGAAAATATTTTATAATAGTAAACCCAATTTAAAAAGTCATCCAGTTTGCAATCATATCGGAAAAAATATTTTTGTGTCCAGGAAACATTATGACCTAAAATTCCACAATTTTCATGATCAAATAAAAAGCCTTGATCGGCTTGGCTGAACTGCTGACACACACAGACTTTTAAAAAAAGGAAAATGTTTTTGTAGTGGAGTGCCAGTAGGTGGAAAGTGAGCTGTGCTCCATCGTGTAATTCACTGCAGCGTGTACGGAGATGTGTGTATCTTAAGAGGCATAAAACAACAGAGAAGAAAGGCAGAAAGGAGGTCCTCTTCTTGATTTGCAAAAGGCCTCATGTTGCTCTTGTTTTTCCACTGACACAATTTATAGGCTCCTGGACCTTTTGATATTCCTCCATCAAAACTTAGTGTCTGTCTCATTTCAAAGGGACACTAGCTAGTCCATGCCACTGAGTTACCCCTAATTCACAGACATTTTAACTGTAGCTGGTGCTTTAACTCAAAGGAAAGAGTCTAACGCTGGGATTTCAAGCCAAAGTAGCCTCTGGGCTCTAAGTGCCTTTTGTTAAAGAATCTGCTAGACTGTATTCAAACTCTTCAGAGAAAGACATCGTGTTTCATGCATCTTTGCATTTCCAGCACCCAGAACAATTCTTGTCCCCTAGTAAGAACTCCATATATGCTTGTTGAATGAAAGAAGGAATGAATGAATGAAACCAAAAGGGGGATCTTTTATAGCAGGTCCCAATTATTGTTGATTAATAAATATAATGTTTGTCTACTGAATAGGTCTAGTATTAAACCTATTTGGCTGAATTTTGGTCATATTGTTGACCCCAAGTTTGGGTGCCTCACGCACAGTGAGGCCAAACAAACTGAAACATCGGAGTTTGGAGCAGAGAAAGATTTATTGCAAGGGTCAAGCAAGAATGGGCAGCTCTTGCTCAAAAAGCCCAACATCCCTGATGGTTTTCAGGGAAGAGTTTTTATAGGCAACATTTGGGGGAGAAAGACTGCAGGGTGTGTGACCTTCCTCTGATTGGTCGGTGGTGAGGAAACGGGGTCAAATCTCAATCATCAGCCATCTGACCCCAACCAGTCTGGGGGTCCAAGTACTTGTGCCCAGCCTGAAGTTACCATCCTCCACCTGGGTGGGCAGCCTTAGTTCCAGTAGAAGAACTCAGAGATATATTGTTACGTATACCCCTTCAGGAGGAACCAGGACCCTGCTCTGTGCTGCACTGTTGTTTCCTGAATGCTCCTTTGTTTCTGCATTCCCTCCCTTTCCTAATTAGTAACTGTCTGAATCTGCCCTTTGGAGCTCAGAGAAGGTCTAGGAGGCTGAAGACTTTTTCCTGCAATCAAGAAACCGGGGACACGGAAAGGCTTTTGTACCCTCAGGGTCCTGCTCAGTTTCAATCCCCCCTTTTCTTGGTAATCTTCAATCTGGAGGGGAACAGGTGTTGGAATTGTAAACTCCGCAGAGGAACTTGGTTTTAGGGGAACTCAGTTTGAATAACTGAAATCCTCATTCATCTTGACTCCACTGCTATCAAAGAGGGAGCATGTTTCTTCTGTTTGAGGGGCTGTGAGGATGAGTGATTTGCCTAATAGCTCTGTCTCTGTTTCTCTGCCTCTGTCTCTCTTTCCCTCTGTCTCTGCCTCCCTCTCACACACACACACTCCAGCTCTCTGCCATCTCCCCCAGCAGCCTTTGTAATAAATCGAGAGCTCCACAACTGCCTGTGCTGTGCAGCTTTAAAAAGAGAAAGCTGTCTGAAAGACGCACAGATATTGTGACTCCCTGGAATGAAAGCTTCTCTCCCAGGAGTCAGAAGAGAGTGCGTGCGGAAATCTCAGCCTCTTTGAACATCCCATCCTTTAAGTAAAGCTCCTATTTAAGAGCGGTCCCTGGGGGCTCCGGGCTTGTCATCTTCCTGGCACTCTTTCGCACTGGACTGATTATTAGTGAGACAGCTAACACGCGGGATGGAGGAAGGCCAGCCCGAGCATGGGCTTTGTTCAGGGACCGCATCTTCTGGATGGCCAATCAGTCAGCAGCCTGCAGTCAGATTTCAGATTTCTCTGCAATTGCGGGTTTAATCCCTCCCTGGGCACAGATCCTTTTTAAAAGCAAAATGGTGTGGTAGAAAAAAGTGGCTTTAAGATCAGACGTACCTAGGTTCAAATCCCTGCTTCCCTACTTACATGGTGATTCTGAGCACATCACTTAATCCCTCTCAGTCGGACTTTTCTTTCCTATCTGTAAAATGGGGATATTAACACTGGCTTTGCAGAATCGTTACGTCTGCCAGCAGGCTAAATGGAATGTGGCTGAGAGGTGGTCAGCAGGCTTTCCAAATGGGATTCCGTAAGGAAGAGCAACAGAGCTCTGGGGCCTCTCTTGGTCTGTGCTCTCCGGGACCACGGGAGTGGGAGCAGGAAGCCATTGCGTCGCTTCCTGTTGGAGCGCTTGTTTGCACCGTCTTCTAGTTTGAGAAATGCTAATAAGGCAATGATCCAGTTAAGCCACAGGGTCTCAACGTCCAGCAAATGGCAGTGAGTCATGCCTGCTGTCTGCCTTTTGCCTGTTACAGGGGCCTTCCTTGTTCTGTGTTCCTTTGAGGAATGCCTGCTTCTCCCCAAACAGCTCTTAGCAGCCCCATGTGAACGGGGACAGAGCAGGCTGGTGGCAGCTGGCACAGAGCGGGGGCCAGGAGCAGTTATTACTCTGATGGCTTTCCTTTCCCCTCCCAGCCCCTCCTCCCCAGCAGTCCCGGCTCTGCCTTGGAAAGCATGGACATTTGTCAAGACTGGGCTCTGCTGAAGCACTTGCAGAGTTACTGCGGCTTGGAGAGAAATGCTTCCAGCAACTCCGGTCCAGCAGTCAATGTTGGTGAAGATGGGGTTGCTCTCCCAAGCAGCTGGCTGAACTGCTGTGCCTCCCACAGACACCTGGACTTCCCTCCAACCCTCAGTATCCTGTGACATTCTCTCTCCCATCACCCGCTAAGCATCTTGCCCACTCATTAGAGCGGAAAAAAAGAGGAAAGAAAAAGGAAAAGTATCAGTAAACAGAAACAAACTGACTCTTTGGGTCCTAAAAATGATCCATGCTGAACCATTAATTCACTAGCCAATCAATAATTCCATGCTTTTAAAACAAAATTGATTTCAAGACTAACAATCCAGTAGAAGATGTAAAAGATGTTTATTGAGCAATTATTGTGCACCAGGCACTGTCCTGAGTACTTTACAGATGTCACCCACCCTGCAAGGTGTGTGGGCTCTGAAATCAGACTGTCTTAATTTGAATTTTGTCTTTGGCATAGAGTAACCATGTGGCCTTGGCTAATTTATTATTTCACCTCTCTAAGCCTCAATGTCCCTACCAGTTTCTTTGAAACATCAGAGAGATGGTTCCCTAATCACCCCATCTAAAGTAACACCCCGCTCCCCACCTCCACCTTTCAGAGCACTATTGTTTTTAGCCACAATAAATGTTTGTTGAGAGTCCCCTTTTTCCTAGGCTTGGCTTCTAGTGCTGGGGATACAACAGGGAACAACTACCCCATGGAGCTTACCCTCTAGTAGGGAGAGACTGACATATAAGCAAAATAAATATATAAGTAATATTCTAAATATTCTAAATTCCTTTTTTTACCATCTATCTCCCGCAATAAAATTATTAGCTCCTTGAGGGCAAATTCTCATCGTCTTGACTTCTGCTGAATTCCCAGTGGCTAGCATAGTGTTTAGCACATCATACGTTTAAAATAATGAAGTAAATAAGGTTAAAAATTTGAAGAGAATAAAGTAGATAATCTATGTCTGAAGTTCTTAGCATAGTGCCTGGAATATGGTAAAAATTTAATAAGTTGGTTATTTTCAGTTAGATTCCAAAGCTGTGTTCTTAAGCACTTTACCACACTGAGTCTATTATAATAATAACTATAACAATAATAATGTGTTACTGTTATTGTAGACTTACATATATCAAACTACAATTTACTTATTAAATTCTACTGGATGCCGTGAACTGCCTAGGCATATTAAAATAATATATTATGTAATTATAACTCCACAATAATCCTAAAAGGTAGACATTCTTAACCTTATGTACCAAATTCCTATAATAAAAGGCAGACTGTGGTAAGCGCCAAAGACAGTTGCAAACAAAATGCTGTGTCAGTTCAGAGGAGGAAGAAACTCATGCGGCCAGGGTGGCTAAAAGAGGTTTGATAGAGGAGAACCTCGGAGGGTGGGTTGTCTAAGCATGGAGAGGGCAGTGGGGGAGCCCGAGGCAGAGGGGAAAGCCTGAGAAAGGGCACAGAGGAATGTACGAAATGGAGTGCTGTTCCCACAGAGGTGGAAGGTGTGGTACATGAAGGGAATGATGGATAGGGCTGGAAGTGGAGGGGAAGGTGGCCCTTGAATACCAACGGAAGAAATTTAAGCTTCATTTCATAGGCAATAGGGAGCCATTAAAATTTTTAAGCAGAAGAATATAAAGAACGAGAATTGTGAACCTGAAGATTAATTGGGTTCTAGACTAGATGGAGAGGAAATGAGGCTGCAATCTCCAGGTGCTGAATAAGAGTCCCGGTTTGGAAAGGTGGTGGTGATAATGGAATGAAGAAAGCAAATGCAAAAAGCAGAATCACTTGGCTCAGGTGAGGGACGAGGGAAAGGAGGTGTCAAAGCTGGCTGTGAGCTTTCAAGATTCAGTGGTTGGTGCCCTTCTGATATACCTGGCAGGCTACTAAGCTTGGACCTAGGTGCCTTGATAGTTCTCTAACCTGGGCAATTTTTCAAAAATCCTTTCTCATGAGGGACTTAGGACTTTCTCTTACTTGAGATTGTCTCTGTCTTCCATTACTTCAGGTAGCATGCTCTTAATAGCATAGTGCCCTGGGGCAGTGTTGGTACAAGACTGGCATTCAAGAAATGTTTACCAAACTGAGCTAAATTGAATTGAATTATTGGTTGTGGTCACTTGTCAGAGTTGCCACCAAAGCTGAATCCAGCTTCTGCCTCCTGGAACTTAGAGACAAGTGAAGCTAAACCAAGTGGATCTGCCACCCGCTCTGAGACGCCACATCCACCCAGGATCCAGGTGACTGAATGGCTGGCGGTGGGGAGGCTCAGCTGTTGCAGCAGTGCAGCAGCTGATCTGCGTGCACAGATGCTCACAGATGCTAGCTGGGGCCACGATGTCCAGAAATGACAGTGGTGGTGTTTGGAAGCTATAAAAATAAAACTGATTACCTTCCCATGCACACAGATGTATTTATACTAATTTGGCAGATATTTGGGCAGGATGGTATTACTTAAAATATAGATTTTACATGAAATTTCCTTGTGAGTGTGTGTGTGGAGGGAATGGGGAGTTGGTTTCTGATTGGCACCTGAAAGAGATGGCAGGCATCCTGCATAGCGGCAGGAGCTGACACAGAAAATAGACAGTGCTTTAAAACATGAGCCCTGAACCAAAGCTCATAGGAGCAGATGATCCTAAGAGTAGGTATAAATGTGTATTCAAGATTCTTCTCACAAAGGCAACTCTGTTTGGCATGTTTTAGGCAGGTTGTGGCAAGAAGTTATCTCACTGTCATTGGTTAATAACACCAGGGGTAAAGGTTTCAGGGAGTCCAGAGAAATTCACACGCCCTCTTCTGGTAATATTCCAATCACTAAAAGCAGAGTCTTCGTAACCCAGTGTCAACAGTATACCACAGGGTAACTGGTGCATTGGTCTGAAATTTTGCCCCTGTTATTGGGTATCTTCTGTCTGCCATGCCAGATCCATGGTCCATCCTTCCCCACCCTCCTCTGTGCCCCAGGAGGCTGACCTACATGGATTGCAGGCACCAGCTCCCTTCCCTCTGGGCTGTTTTTGGGGAGGGCTGGGTGGCGGCAGGAGGCTGGAGGCTGAAGTTCTCTGGCTCCTTTCCTGTGGGGTCCTGTCAGCCTGGTTCCCTAGCCCAAAGGTCTCAGCTGTTGTGAGGCAGACCCTCTGCACGGGCCCCTCTGTCTTTAGGGGTCTAGTAACAGCTCTTGTCTCTTTAGGCCCAGTGATCTAACCCCTAACCCTGGGGTGCACACTATACCTCTCCATCCTGCCCACACCTCTGTAAATGGCTCCTTTAACAGCTCCTTTACTTTGCAGTGAAAATTGATTTGTATATTCTTTGCCTCTGAGTCCTTGTGGGATTTTTTTTTTTTTTAAATTCAGACAGAAAGTCACAAAAATTATACTCATCCTCATCAGTTCACTCAGTCCCATGTAATTCATTTTTTTTTTTCATTTTGATATTTTGTTAGCACTTTTATGAGTTCATCAGTTTTTCATTAGAGTTCTGAAAATGGTTATTCATTCAGTTCAGCAGTACAGTCAGTTACCAGAAACCTGTACTTGTCAGAGTCTTTTCCATGAATTTCTTGAAGATGAAACCCTTTTATAGGAACATATTTGCAAAATCATCAGAGTACACCCAGAACTGTCTGTAAATGACAAAAGACTTAAAAATGACCACGGTTAAAGATTTGATGAGAGTTCATAATAATGCAGTTGACAAGAAAATTAGTTATTTCTGAGATATACATTTTAAAGTAATAACTAGGATTATTACTTATAACATTATACCAGAACATATAAGATTTTTAGAAATTTCATGTAATGTCTGAAACATTTATATTAACATATTTCCATACATATTTCCATACAAATACAAATATAAGATTTTTAGAAATTTCATGTAATGTCTGAAACATTTATATTAACATATTTCCATATAAATAACCCAATGAAAGTTTAGTATTAGTTGTTTTGTTTGTTTTTTTATACTGCAGGTTCTTATTAGGCATCAATTTTATACACATCAGTGTATACATGTCAATCCCAATCGCCCAATTCAGCACACCACCATCCCAACCTCACCGCAGTTTTCCCCCCTTGGTGTCCATATGTCCATTCTCTACATCTGTGTCTCAACTTCTGCCCTGCAAACTGGCTCATCTGTACCATTTTTCTAGGTTCCACATACATGCATTAATATACGATATTTGTTTTTCTCTTTCTGACTTACTTCACTCTGTATGACAGTCTCTAGATCCATCCACGTCTCAACAAATGACTCAATTTCGTTCCTTTTTATGGCTGAGTAATATTCCATTGTATATATGTACCACATCTTCTTGATCCATTCGTCTGTTGATGGGCATTTAGGTTGCTTCCATGACCTGGCTATTGTAAATAGTGCTGCAATGAACATTCGGGTGCATGTGTCTTTTTGAATTACGGTTTTCTCTGGGTATATGCCCAGTAGTGGGATTGCTGGGTCATATGGTAATTCTATTTTTAGTTTTTTAAGGAAACTCCATATTGTTCTCCATAGTGGCTGTATCAATTTACATTCCCACCAACAGTGCAAGAGGGTTCCCTTTTCTCCACACCCTCTCCAGCATTTGTTGTTTGTAGATTTTCTGATGATGCCCATTCTAACAGGAGTGAGGTGATACCTCATGTAGTTTTGATTTGCATTTCTCTAATAATTAGTGATGTTGAGCATCTTTTCATGTGCTTCGTGGCCGTCTGTATGTCTTCTTGGAGAAATGTCTATTTAGGTCTTCTGCCCATTTTTGGATTGGGGTGTTTGTTTCTTTGATATTGAGCTGAATGAGCTGTTTATATATTTGGAGATTAATCCTTTGTCCGTTGATTCATTTGCAAATATTTTCTCCCATTCTGAGGGTTGTCTTTTCGTCTTGTTTATGGTTTCCTTTGCTGTGCAAAAGCTTTGAAGTTTCATTAGGTCCCACTTGTTTATTTTTGTTTTTATTTCCATTACTCTAGGAGGTGGATCAAAAAAGATCTTGCTGTGATTTATGTCAAAGAGTGTTCTTCCTATGTTTTCCTCTAAGAGTTTTATAGTGTCCAGTCTTATATTTAGGTCTCTAATCCATTTTGAGTTTATTTTTGTGTATGGTGTTAGGGAGTATTCTAATTTCATTCTTTTACATGTAGCTGTCCAGTTTTCCCAGCACCACTTATTGAAGAGACTGTCTTTTCTCCATTGTATATCTTTGCCTCCTTTGTCATAGATTAGTTGACCATAGGTGCGTGGGTTAATCTCTGGGCTTTCTATCTTGTTCCATTGATCTATGTTTCTGTTTTTGTGCCAGTACCATATTGTCTTGATTACTGTAGCTTTGTAGTATAGTCTGAAGTCAGGGAGTCTGATTCCTCCAGCTCCGTTTTTTTCCCTCAAGACTGCTTTGGCTATTCGGGGTCTTTTGTGTCTCCATACAAATTTTAAGATGATTTGTTCTAGCTCCGTAAAAAATGCCATTGGTAATTTGATAGGGATTGCATTGAATCTGTAGATTGCTTTGGGTAGTATACTCATTTTCACAATGTTGATTCTTCCAATCCAAGAACATGGTATATCTCTCCATCTGTTGGTATCATCTTTAATTTCTTTCATCAGTGTCTTATAGTTTTCTGCATACAGGTCTTTTGTCTCCCTAGGTAGGTTTATTCCTAGGTATTTTATTCTTTTTGTTGCAATGGTAAATGGGAGTGTTTCCATAATTTCTCTTTCAGATTTTTCATCATTAGTGTATAGGAATGCAAGAGATTTCTGTGCATTAATTTTGTATCCTGCAACTTTACCATATTCATTAATTAGCTCTAGCAGTTTTCTGGTGGCAGTTTTAGGATTCTCTATGTATAGTATCATGTCATTCGCAAACAGTGACAGTTTTACTTCTTCTTTTCCAATTTGTATTCCTTTTATTTCTTTTTCTTCTCTGATTGCCGTGGCTAGGACTTCCAGAACTATGTTGAATAATAGTGGTGAGAGTGGACATCCTTGTCTCGTTCCTGATCTTAGAGGAAATGCTTTCAGTTTTTCACCATTGAGAATGATGTTTGCTGTGGGTTTGTCATATATGGCCTTTATTATGTTGAGGTAGGTTCCCTCTATGCCCACTTTCTGGAGAGTTTTTATCAGAAATGGGTGTTGAATTTTGTCAAAAGCTTTTTCTGCATCTATTGAGATGATCATATGGTTTTTATTCTTCAATTTGTTAATATGGTGTATCACATTGATTGATTTGCGTATATTGAAGAATCCTTGCATCCCTGGGATAAATCCCACTTGATCGTGGTGTATGATCCTTTTAATGTGTTGCTGGATTCTGTTTGCTAGTATTTTGTTGAGGATTTTTGCATCTATATTCATCAGTGATATTGGTCTGTAATTTTCTTTTTTGTAGTGTCTTTGTCTGGTGTTGGTATCAGGGTGATGGTGGCCTCATAGAATGAGTTTGGGAGTGTTCCTTCCTCTGCAATTTTTTGGAAGAGTTTGAGAAGGATGGGTGTTAGCTCTTCTCTAAATGTTTGATAGAATTCACCTGTGAAGCCATCTGGTCCTGGACTTTTGTTTGTTGGAAGATTTTTAATCACAGTTTCAATTTCATTACTTGTGATTGGTCTGTTCATATTTTCTGTTTCTTCCTGATTCAGTCTGGGAAGGTTATACCTTTCTAAGAATTTGTCCATTTCTTCCAGGTTGTCCATTTTATTGGCATAAAGTTGCTTGTAGTAGTCTCTTAGGATGCTTTGTATTTCTGCGGTGTCTGTTGTAACTTCTCCTTTTTCATTTCTGATTTTATTGATTTGAGTCCTCTCCCTCTTTTTCTTGATGAGTCTGGCTAATGGCTTATCAATTTTGTTTATCTTCTCAAAGAACCACTTTTAGTTTTGTTGATCCTTGCTATTGTTTTCTTTGTTCTATTTCATTTATTTCTGCTCTGATCTTTATGATTTCTTTCCTTCTGCTAACTTTGGGTTTTGTTTGTTCTTCTTTCTCTAGTTTCTTTAGGTGTAAGGTTAGATTGTTTACTTGAGATTTTTCTTGTTTCTTGAGGTAGGCTTGTATAGCTATAAACTTCCCTCTTAGAACCGCTTTTGCTGCATCCCATAGGTTTTGGGTCGTCATGTTTTCATTGTCATTTGTCTCTAGGTAATTTTTTATTTCCTCTTTGATTTCTTCAGTGATCTCTTGGTTATTTAGTAACGTATTGTTTAGCCTCCATGTGTTTGTCCTTTTTATGATTTTTTCCCTGTAATTCATTTCTAATCTCATAGCGTTGTGGTCAGAAAAGATGCTTGATATGATTTCAAGTTTCTTAAATTTACTGAGGCTTGATTTGTGACCCAAGATGTGATCTATCCTGGAGAATGTTCCGTGCGCACTTGAGAAGAACGTGTAATCTGCTGTTTTTGGATGGAATGTCCTATATATATCAATTAAATCTATCTGGTCTATTGTGTCATTTAAAGCTTCTGTTTCCTTATTTATTTTCATTTTGGATGATCTGTCCATTGGTGTAAGTGAGGTGTTAAAGTCCCCCACTATTATTGTGTTACTGTCGATTTCCTCTTTTATAGCTGTTAGCAGTTGCCTTATGTATTGAGGTGCTCCTATGTTGGGTGCATATATATTTATAATTGTTTTATCTTCTTCTTGGATTGATCCCTGGATCATTATGTAGTGTCCTTCCTTGTCTCTTGTAACATTCTTTATTTTAAAGTCTATTTTATCTGATATGAGTATAGCTACTCCAGCTTTCTTTTGATTTCCATTTGCATGGAATATCTTTTTCCATCCCCTCACTTTCAGTCTGTATGTGTCCCTAGGTCTAAAGTGGGTCTCTTGTAGACAGCATATATATGGGTCTTGTTTTGTATCCATTCAGCCAGTCTATGTCTTTTGGTTGGGGCATTTAATCCATTCACATTTAAGGTAATTATCGATATGTATGTTCCTATGACCATTTTCTTAATTGTTTTGGGTTTGTTTTTGTAGGTCCTTTTCTTCTCTTGTGTTTCCCACTTAGAGAAGTTCCTTTAGCATTTGTTGTAGAGCTGGTTTGGTGGTGCTGAATTCTCTTAGCTTTTGCTTGTCTGCAAAGCTTTTGATTTCTCCATCAAATCTAAATGAGATCCTTGCCGGGTAGAGTAATCTTGGTTGTAGGTTCTTCCCTTTCATCACTTTAAGTATATCATGCCACTCCCTTCTGGCTTGCAGAGTTTCTGCTGAGAAATCAGCTGTTAACCTTATGGGAGTTCCCTTGTATGTTATTTGTCGTTTTTCCCTTGCTGCTTTCAATAATTTTTCTTTGTCTTTAATTTTTGCCACTTTGATTACTATGTGTCTTGGCGTGTTTCTCCTTGGGTTTATTCTGTATGGGACTCTCTGCGCTTCCTGGACTTGGGTGGCTATTTCCTTTCCCATGTTAGGGAAGTTTTCGACTATAATCTCTTCAAATATTTTCTCTGGTCCTTTCTCTCTCTCTTCTCCTTCTGGGACCCCTATAATGCGAATGTTGTTGCGTTTAATGTTGTCCCAGAGGTCTCTTAGGCTGTCTTCATTTCTTTTCATTCTTTTTTCTTTAGTCTGTTCCGCAGCAGTGAATTCCACCATTCTGTCTTCCAGGTCACTTATCCGTTCTTCTGCCTCAGTTATTCTGCTATTGATTCCTTCTAGTGTAGTTTTCACTTCAGTTATTGTATTGGTGATCTCTGTTTGTTTGTTCTTTAATTCTTCTAGGTCTTTGTTAATCATTTCTTGCATCTTCTCAATCTTTGCCTCCATTCTTATTCCGAGGTCCTGGATCATCTTCACTATCATTATTCTGAATTCTTTTTCTGGAAGGTTGCCTATCTCCACTTCATTTAGTTGTTTTTCTGGGGTTTTTCCTTGTTCCTTCATCTGGTACATAGCCCTCTGCCTTTTCATCTTCTCTATCTTTCTGTAACTGTGGTTTTTTCACGAGATTCCTTTTTGAATTACCTAATTTGGGTTATGTCTCCTGCTTCCTGCTGGGGTGCTTCGGATCTACCATAGTTTTTCCGCAGACTCCATGACTTCATTTCCCCTCTAGGGCCTCACCTTGGAGGTTAAAAAAAATGTGTCCTCTCTCTCTTACTACCTACCTCCGCATCCTGTGCAGGATTTCCACTCTTGTGGGGCCCCTTTCTGTACACTATTCTGCCCTTATCATGGAAGTCTCTTCCTGAGCTTTTTATATAACTCAGAGGTAGATGAAGGCCATTGATTCAGATCTGTCTCCTCTTTTTCTTTCCTGTAAAACAAAAGCACTGACTCTATTAGTTGGTTTTGCATAGCTAAAACCATATTCCAGTCGTTAATTAATTCTTAAGAGTGGATAGATCTTGTGTTCAGTGCACATTGTTCCCAGTCATTTAAAACAACATCATTGGAAAGGCTCTACTGAGATGGCCTTTCCATTTAAATGTATTAACCTCTGTGCTGGTAATTCTCTCTTTGCCCCTCCCAATCCACTTTTTGTTCTCCAGACTACTGGGCTCTCCCACCCGCTGGATTCCAGTTAGGTTTGGCCAGTGAAAGTTACTAGCGTGTGATCAATATTTAGGAGGAGAGAGAGGTCGTGGTATTCATTCTCCTCACTCCCCTGTCAGGTTGCTAGGTGGCCCTCCTCCCATGGTTATGGCTCTTGCTGGGCTCTGCAAACAGCTCCCTCACTTTGCCCCTCAGTCCTAGAGTGGTATCAGTATCTCACTATTCTAGTACCTGGGTGCTTTGCTATTCCTTTTTGATCCCTTAACCCTGCCCATGCCTCTGTAAATAGTTCCTCCATTGAACTCTTGTCAGTTACCACTTTGGGTATCATCTACTGAGATCTTAACTGACACAATGCCTACCTTTTAATGTCATTCAGAGACTAGAAGGCTGAAGTGCAACCTATCATCCTAGGTTAGGTCTAATTCAGAAGTCATAGTTGGGATCTTAATACTTCAAATCCCAGCTATTCCTTCAAGCTCATTATAACTCATATAAAATTTCCACTGATGTGGTTTACCAAGATATAGTCTGGACTCCAGGAATAAGCTGAATTCAGAATCCTGAACTCTCAGGCAGACACCTCCCTGAGCACAGGATCCTGAAGGAGTTATCCTTGGAGACATAGCAAGCAAAAGCCTTTCTCTAGGTCTTGACCCTGACCCCTCTTGGGTTTCCTTCTTTGAGCTAGTCCACATACGGACCATGAGGGCCAGTGTTGCCCTTCTAGCCTATGAGCTCAAGTAAAAGCAGACTAGGTGGTCTCCTTGGTCTGTTTCCACCAGGCTCAAATTCAGGTCTGGAGAACGACTGGGTGACTCTTCAAACCAAGATGCTTCTCATGTTTGTTCAACTTCCATTCAGTGGGCTATTAGTTAGGATTGACTAGGAATTTTTTCTTTAATTTCTTGACATGATTGAGATCAATTTATTTATTTTCCAGTTAGGTTAGAAAAAAAGACATGTGTAGGGAGCTGTGTTAATTGGATCCTTATGTATGGGCACTGGGGGCAGCTGCTCAGCTGGCCTGTCAGTTAATTCGGTCCCTGAACTTGGCTCTATAAATATTGATGGTCAAATTGCAAGATAATTCAAGGTAAGAAAATCAGGAAAAGAAAAAGAGAGCTGTTGTCCCAGGGATATTCTCAATCCTCTCTCCAGAAGATAAACCTTCTAGAATGGATGCTCAAGTGATTGTCTGTGCCTATATCAGAAACTTCCCTGTAGGGGTGAAATGAGAGAGGAAGACTTGAGCTCACCCAGAAGATAAAACGGGCCACAACCAGCCTTCTTGCAGTGGGCCTATGAGGATAGCGCCATCTTGAATGATGAGAATGACTTGCTGAGCATGGAAACTAGGGACTAAGGCTGACTAAAGTAAAATGAGCAAAGGAAGAAGGAAAGGGGCAAATGGGACAAAGGCTGAGCAGTGTTTTTTTTAAGGCCTCATTCTCCCTCAGCCAGTGCAGGGGAGATGAGTACCATCAGCAACTGAACTTCAGGCTGAAGTGTTAGAGGGAAGGTGAGCAAATTAATTCAGTTACTTTGACAGCAGCTAATGTTCAGGTCTGGGTTTGAGCTCAAGTCTGCTCCTTTTGTCTTGGTATCTTTGTGCTCATTGCAATGTGTAATGTTAACTAATCCACATAGAAAGGATGCATCATCTCCATGTCCCATGAAACTCAGGTTTTAGTGATCACATACAATTCATCCCCTTGGTGGATTCCTCCTTAATCTCCTCCCCTTCCAACTTTGTCTCATGAATTAGATTTTTTGACTGATCAAGACATCTTGGACCCCTGCATGGCATGTGCCTGTTTTCGAATCCTGCAAGATGCTGCAGCTTGAAAGGAACTATAGAAATGAGTCCATCAGTGTTTGAGGTAGGTGCCCAAAATATGCCTCTTGCTTCAGCAATTCAACCTGTGTTTGGAGGGGTGGAAACCCTTGAGAACAAAAGGTAAGGAAATCTCACCAACTTAGCCCATCCAGAGTGCAGGGAAGGATCAAGTAGGGATCCTATGCCCACTATGCAAATGCCCACTGCATTGTCCAATGATCCTCCAAGGAATGAAGAGCAAGGATGACCACAAGATTTCATAAAGATACATTTCCATCTCCCTGTACTGGGCTTCTTTTCTTGTCTCCCTCATGATTTGCTTTTTTTTCCTGCCATTCCAGAGGGACTCTCTAACTTTAGCTTGCCACTCTCACCACGACAAAACCTGTTCTCTCTTTCTCGAGTTCCCTCTGTTACTCTCAAGGGTCCCCCTAGTGTCTTCCCACTGCACTGTATCCTAAACTAAATACTTGGTTTATTATTTTTTATAATAAGGTGATAACGGTATTTTCTGGAGACACAGCTTTTGTAGCACAAGGTGAGGCTGGCTCATGGTAACACATCTGTCTCTTAAAGTGGGTTTCTGTTAATATCCAAAGAGCTAAAAGTGACCAGAATGAAGAAGAAATATTTGACAACATATCAATTTAATGGAGATCCAAAACATTCAAAAGAAACAACCAGAACTCAGCATTGCTGGGAGAGGTGAGACTTGCCACAGGATAGATTTCCTGGGCCTCATAATAAAACCTCTACATATAGAACCATGTCGTGTATTCACAGCCTTCCTGGATGTAAGCTGGAGTCTCCAACAAACTATAGTGCCTTTGCAAGCTCATCTTTCTAGTCTGTGATGAACAAAATCAAATACATAAGTGAAGCACCAAAGCTTAGAGGACATTGGGCAACAGAAATGGTGTCAGCTTGTCCCTCATTTGGACCTTACATTTATGGCTCTTCTCCTCCTTCTCTACTTCTTCCCTACACCACATCCAGTGCCCTTCTGCCTGGTACCTCTCATTTCACTTCTGCCCCTCCATATGATCCTCTCCACAACCTTGTCCCTTGATGGGCTGTGGCAATGTATGCCCTGAGCCCTGTGCTAAGCCGTATGGCCTCTCCCTGTGTTCTCAGTCTCTCCCAGATCCACTTTGCCCAGCTTAATCCTCCCTCCTTCTCTGCAGCTTAGTCCTGGTTTCTTCTTGCCGGCGTCTCCAGGCAGCAATGATGGCTTCATCGTCCATTTCTTCCTCCTCCTCCCTGTCAGTGCTTCTCCGATACTGGGACCGCCGCCCTGAAGCAAACCTCCCTTCCTCTCTCTTTTCCGTCCTCTCCTTCTCTCCCTCCTCTTCAGACCTCATGAAGCTCTGGGTGAATTTCCTCTTGGCTCCAAATTCAGAAAAATCTGACTTGGATGACTCTTCCACATCTTCCGAGTCCCTGGGTCTGGCCCAATTCGGACGCTGTGGTTCTGGGGACTCTTTCCCTTCAGAGGGCTCAGGGGTCCGGCGGAAAAAGTAGGGCTCTGGGCTTCCCTCTCGGGAGCTTGAGGTCTCACTGAACATGGACCTGGAGAACGTGTGCATCTCTCTGCCCTCCCTGGTGGAGGAAGCAGAGAACCGTGAAGTGCTTCTTACGGAGTTGCCATTGGCCTCATGGTAGGAGGAAGTGTCCTGCTCCTCTGACCGGGATTTGGAGAACTTGTAAGTGGAGGACTTAGACTCCGTCTCCCAGAGCAGGGAAGATCTGGTGTACTTCCCCCTGGAGCTTCCAGACCAATCACTTTGGGGAGGAGACTTTTCCTCTGTCCTGAGGCCACTGAGCCACTTATTAATACTGCTATCCATCTCTTTGCCAGCTCTGCTGCCACTTCCATAACTATCAGAGACAGCCAGGGAGGAGGAGGTGTCTGTTTCGGGTTTCTGGGAATTACTGCGGGAAGAATACCGGAAGCTCCCTATGGCACTGTCAGCGTCCTCATCTCTATTACCCACGTCATCATCCTCATCTTCCCTGACCTTCTTCTTCTTGAAGAGGGAGCTGCGTTTGTTGTCGGAGGCCAGCTTCTCCATTTTGTACTCAGACATCTTCTCCCTCAGCTCTGTTCGCATCTCCTTCTCCTTCCGGCCAAGCTCCTTTAGGTCAACACTGTCAGCAAAGAGGCTACAGATAGGCTTGCTGGTCCCCCTGACTTTGCTCCCAGTATCTTCAGCTCTTGAGCTCCGAGTGACGTGTGTGGACAGCATGGACAGTGTGTCGGAGCTGGGTCTTGCCTGGCTTTGAGGGAGCAGGCAGCCGCCCAGGGAGGAGTCGCTCTGGCCACTAAGCATGGAGACTTGGTCATCCCCCAGGCAGCTGGCTGCTGGTGCCACCTTCATGCTTGCAACAGAGGGTGAGCGGGACAACAGCAGCCCTTCATTTTGCTTCTGGGTGAGAGTTTCGCTGACTACGTTGACAATCCAGTTCTGAATGCTGGCAATGGAAATGGTGTCTCCGGGCCCCACTGGCAGGTTAGGTAGAGGTGTGGTGGGGGCGGAGGCCAAGCATCCCCCTACATTGCTTAGGGCCTGAGAGGGATGGGAGCTGTGGCTTTGGGCACTGAGCACCGACATTGTGTCCCCACCAGCACTGACTGAGGGGGCTGCGGACCAGAATGCACACAGGGGAATGCTCCCGCTGGCAGCCGAGCTATCTGCCTCCCAGCTTCCCATGGACTGGCTCTCCTCCAGCGTCTGCCTGCTCCTCTCCAGCAGCTCCAGCCTCCGTTGCCTCTTCTTGGCCAAGGCCGAGTCTTCTCCCTTGCTGAGCTCCACCACCTCCTCCTTGTTCTCACTGCCCACCTTCTGGTGCTTCAGCTTCCAGGCCTGGTAGGCAGATAGGTTGACGTCAGAGAGGTTCTTCTTCTCCCCCTTGGCCTCCTCTGCACGTTGCTCACTGCTGCCGTCTCCTGCCTCCGAGTCTTTCTTGTGAAATCCAAATTGGATTCTCTTGATCTTCCACCTTTCCAGGGCAGTGAGTTTGTCCTTGTTCCTGTTGCAGAAGTTATAGAAGGAGCTGGCCTCAGAGTACACACTCTCCTCGTCATCCTCCCGCACCCCGTTCCCCACCTCCGAGCTGCCATCTACTTCCTCTCTCTTGCTCCTGGAGTGGTACTTCCGCGAAGCCTCCTTCTCAATCTCCAGTAGCCTCTGGTTCCACATGTCCCAGGTGCTCTCCGTGGACACCGAGTCAGAGCGGCGTCTCCCACCTCGGTTCTGGCTGCTCATCTCCAGCTGCTGCTTCAGGACCCGGATGTCCTGGCTGCTCACACTCTCGGAGGTGCTGCTCTCACTCATCGTGTGCCTCCGTCTCCTCCTCACAAAGGAGCCGTCGTCACCCTCCTCCTCCTCTTCCTCCTCCCTATCCCACTTCCGGTGCCCCTCTGCCTGGTACCTCTCATTTCGGCTCTGCCACTCCCGGATGATTCGCTCCACATCCTCATCCTCGGGCTCCTCCTCACCCTGGCCGGAGGAGGCTGAGCCCCTGTCGTCCCCGCCCTGGGGGACCTTGCCTGTGGGGAGACCCTGCCCCTTCTTCCACGCCTCATAGAGTTTCTCCTCCTCTTCTTCATCGATGAGGGTGAGGGGCTTGGAGGCTCGGCTGGCCTTCCCCAGGGAGGAGCTACTCAGGTGACTGGTGGCGTCATCCTCCTCTTCCACGGTGAGGGCATGCACTCTGGCCCCAACCGTGCTCCCTGCGTCCTCGCCCTCCTCCGCCTCCTCTTCTCCCCCCTCCCTGCCGAAGTCCTCTTCTCTCTCCTCCATCAGCTTCTCGTTGAGCTCCCGGAGCTGCTTCAGGAAGCCGTCGTTGGGGTAGATGGCCCGCTTCTTGCGCAAGGTCATCAAGGCCTCCAGGATGGCCATGTTGTGGAAGATCATCAGGTAGGCGACCACCAGCACTGCCGAGCGGCTGATGCCCATTTCACTGCTGACCAGGACTTTCCCTGAGAAGAAAACACAAGAGATAGTGATATAATGGCACTTGTATTTTTTTTTAAGAGCTGTTTTGATGTGCTGGATTTAATATGCTTCCTTTGCTTCTCATATTCATCCGTGCTCAAGTCCCATGAGGCACAAGCATCATTGTCCCCATATTACAGATGTCACACAGAGCAGTGACACTGCCCTGTGCTTGAGGAAACATGTTCCGCATTTTCTGAACACAGCAGGGAGTGAGGAGTGGGTGGGGAAAAAAGGAACTAACCACTGTCCCCAGTTTTGAAACACTGGAGTGCACTTTCTCTCCACTGGACTGAGCATCAGAAGGAGGAAAAATAAAAGAATAGAGAAGAAAAGGAATGAGGCTAAGTTGAATGAATCACAGAGAAGTAGAATCTCAGTGTTGGAAAGGACCACAAGTCCCATGAGAATTCCTTTTACCACATCCTTGATGCTGGATAATCCATCATCCAGACTCTGCCAGATGCTTCCAGTGACAGAGAGCTCAGTATTTTAGACAGATATAGACAGACAGACAGACACACACACACACCCCTCTCATTCCATATTTATGTCATTCTAATTTTTTGAAAATTCTTTCACATGTTAGGGCAAAGGATAACTTTCTGTAACAGGCACCCAGTGTTCCTGCTCTGACATACAAGGGTAAATAATAAATATATCTGTATGAATCAGGTCTTTAATACAAAAATCTTTAAGAAAATCACTATCATATTCTTCACTAGAGTTTTTTTTTTCTTTTTCTTTTTCTTTTTTCTTTTCCTGGCTATTCTGGGTCTTTCAATCATTAGTCAAACATTTTTTCATGTTCCATTACTATACTTGCCACTCTCTTCAGGTCAAACTTGAATTTATCAGTTTTATTCCTAAGGAAGTTGTGTCAGTATGGAGCAAGATATTTCAGGTTTGGACTGACCCATACAGAGTAGAGTGGGCCCCTCACCACTCTTTTTCTGGGCACTGGGCCTTCACTGATGCCATCTGAGCTTGCAATGTGGGTGGATATATCACACAACGAACTCAAATTATCTTTTTTATCAATTGAAACCTATAAAGCCTTCTAAAAAAAAACTGCTATCAAGCCATGTCTCTCTTATCTTGCAGCATTCTTAAAACATAAAGATAACTCTACAAATTCCTATTGATGTTTTTGGTAGATATAGCCTGTTCTTATAGGCTAACAGAAGCTTTTGCAAGTCTCAACTCTACCATTCAATAGATCAGTTATTCCCCAGCCTCCCCCTCTGCTTTGCGTCCTTCATAAACATGACAAACATGCCTTCATTCTATGACTGTTTAAAATGCACACTGGGACCGCTAGAGATCTCCCTCCAGGCTGTCATCAATCTATTTGCCAACAGTCTTCGGGGATATTTGTTAAATCAGTTAAGAGTCCTATCTTACAATATGGGATGGGGGTGACTTCTATTATTATATCTTAGTACCAGTTAAGACCATAGAAGGCCAGAGACCAAGGCAAGACTTGAGGGCCCTGAGGTCCAATAATGCTGAAAGGCCTTATTGCCAAGGGCCAGCAGCCACTAGGGGGCGGTAAGCAAGCAGAATCAAAGCCACTAAAAGAGCATCTACAGATTCAGTGTCTTATCCCCTCCCTCCTCCAGCTCAGGGCTCAGCTGTCCCTCAGCAAGGACACCCTTTTAACTGGCCGACCAGGTCACAATTTACTACAGTTAGTACCAAGGTCTCATTCACTTCTTCTGGAGGTGGTTACTAGGCCAGCTCACTTCAGCACACTTCAGGACACAAGCAGCTAGGCTTCCTCATAAGGGCATCAAATACAGTTAGACTCAGTCTGGTGGAGGCCAGGTTGGGGTGCCATGCTTTTCCGTGCTATGTTCCTTACACCTGGGATTCCTCTGGAGAGTGTCAGGGGCAGCCTGAGGGACAGGGGAGAGCTGGGTGGGTCAGACTTGAGGCCCCACCCAATTCACCCAGAGCAACGAAAGGATTTTTTTATTTTCTCTGTTAGGCACAAGGCCACACTAATGTATAGCTTACGCTTGACACAACTCGAGGGGACGCCTTTAACTCTGAAGTCAAAGTTGATTTGTTTGGTTATGATGAAAACTCTCCAGCAGTAAAATGGCTTGAGGAAGGTGGTCTTTTTCTAATTTGCAGTTGCCATTTTGATTAGCAGCAGGGCTGATGGCAGGGGGACGTGGGGGTCATGGTCTGTCTAGATGTGCTTAAAGATTTGAAGAGTACAGCTAGTGGAGAGAGCCCTGGACTTGAGTAAGGCTGGGTTCCAGTTCTCTCACACTCTCAGTATGCCTTTATATGGCAAGCATTTGTTTTGTATCCTCCCAATTCATAATTCTCCTTTTCCTCAGAACTTTCCCCCTGTCTGCACCCCAGGAAAATGAGAAGTACTTGCCCAGAAGCCACCCCCCTTGCCACTGTGGATAGAATTTAGGGTAGACAAAGGACCAGAGTCTGACAAACAAATTTTCTCTCCAGGGAACGTGGAAATGGACTGAGGCAGGAAGTTAGCCGTTATTGTCAGGCCTGTGGTGGGCCATGCTCCCTGAGGTAGAAAGAGATGATGGAACCAAGAGTCCTGAGGTTGTCCAGTCCTTGTTCCAGACCATCCTGGGGCCACCTTCCTGTCTTTGGATTTCTCCTTGTATTGCTGTAATTAATGCCTTTGTTGCTTGTTAAGTAGTTTGAGGTGCTTTCTACTTACTGGCAACCAAAGGAATCTTAATTATTTCATGGTGGCCATCACTTAACCTTCCATGAGTGGGATTTCCCAATTTGCAAAATGTAAATACCTTCTCAAGGGGTCATTGCGATTATTATGTAAAATGCCCAGAGCCAGGGGTATGTTTTGCCTTCCTCCTTGTTAAGAACTGACTCGGAAGTATCCTAGAACGGAGAAAACCACAGAAACTAAGGCTCAGGAGGTTAATTCCAGGGATGGTGACAACTGTCTGCCCCGGGGTAGGAAGTGCCCACAAAGGCAACAACCTCTGTAAGGATACCGTCCTTTCCCTGCCTCGCAGGGGTGCGGAGACTAGGGAGGGTGAGCCTGAAGGCAGTTGATAGCAGCCAGGGGAGAGGAGATGGTCTGCAGCACGCACCGGCCGGGCAGGTGATGGGGACCAGCCGGTGGACCTGGCAGAGCTGCTGCGCTCGCCCGCAGGCCCTGCGGCACCGCTCTGTGTCGCGGGGAGAACCTGCCCTGGAGGGAGCGCCGCCGTCTCCCTCTCCCCGCGGCAGGACACTTGCCTGCTTCGTTCTCGCAGCTCTTGGACGCCCAGCCCGCCGCCTCCCTGCCACGCCGCCACCCTCCGGGCAGCTTCTCCCGCTTCTGGGGATGCGTTTCGGCTCTGCGAGCAGCCTCACTCGCCCGGGATGCTGCGCGAGCCCCGCCGGCCGGTTGCCGCGTCTGTGGCTTCCCTCGTTCGGCCGAGAAGTGGCCGTCAGCACCCGGAAAAGCAGCGGAAGAAATCCCCTCTCCCACAGACACGCCCAAGTCCACTTTTGTCAGAAGAAATACGTTCTTAAAAGTAGGTTTTTTTAAGCATTGAAAAGGGGAGAAAATCATTTTATATAGATATATAATTATTATATATATATAACATTTATACATTTATAAATTATAATTTAATAAAAATGTATACATATATAAAAATATTTCCCCTCTTTGTCTCTCTGTAACTCTCTCTGTCTCTGTATCTCTCTCTCTCTCTCTCTCTCTCTATATATATGTATCCATTAAAAATTACCCTTCCTGGCCATTGGTGATGACAGGAAATGTCCTTCCCAGGAATAGTTAATAATATTCATTATAATAATGGCTATAACTTTTTAAACATTTGTTATTTACCCAGTTCTGTGCGAAGTAAGCCCTTGTATGCATTTTTACAATTTTAATCCTCACAGCAATTTTAGGAAAATTAGATCTATTTGTTCTATAGATGAGGAAACGGCGGTTCCTTGTATAGAGAGAACATAGCAAATCCTGGACTGAAGCATGGGTCTTTGGGCCCCAGATGCTGAACTCCCACCCGCTCTCACTGCATGGGCTTCAGCCTCTCCTCATTGAGATCCTCGTTGAGATGGATGTCCCATCAACTCTATAGATAGTCTCCTATCATCCCACTTAGACTACAGTGACAGCCTCAGCCCTGCTCTCCTCGCTCCCACTCTCCCCTCCCCTCCCACCCGGTCTTGCCCTCAGAGCCCAGGGAGTGAGTTTTCCATAATGCAGATCAGATCAAGGTGCCTTTCAACTCCCTTACCTTGGTCCTCAACTTCCTGCACAATGGGCCCCTGCCACCCTCATCTACCAGGCTAACCCACACTCGCCTTGTGATTCCTGAACACACCAAGCTTATTCCACCTTAGGAATTTTGCACTGGCACGTCCCTTGGCCAGGAATGTTCTTCTTCCAATTTTTCCCTGGCTAGTTCCTTCTTATCGCTCAGCTTAAAC
Organism: Balaenoptera musculus; assembly: GCF_009873245.2. Taxonomy (NCBI): domain Eukaryota; kingdom Metazoa; phylum Chordata; class Mammalia; order Artiodactyla; family Balaenopteridae; genus Balaenoptera; species Balaenoptera musculus. The sequence goes on along the minus strand of NC_045785.1, from coordinate 123,160,186 downwards.
GCCCCCTCCTCGGAGAGGCCTTCTCAACCACTCTTGAGGGAGCTAGCTAGCCACTCCAACACATCATCCCAGTTCTCATCTCTGCCTCACACTGATCAGTATCTGACATTTTTCTTTCTCTTTCTCTTTTCTTTCTAATTTGTTCTGCCTTCACTACAATGTAAGTATCAAAGGCCAGAAGCTTTATCTGTATCTTTCACCACAATGCCTAGAATAGCACCTGGCACATGTTGGGCCCTCAATAATTACTTATGGGATGAATGATGGTCCGTTCCTTTCCCGTTGTCCTAGAATGAGACAACAACCGTCTTAAGACAGATGACCTCCAGACAGCAGATAACCTGGAGGTTTTCATAACATTCCTTTTGTCCTTCCTCGCCCTGTGGAATTCCAGCAGCCTGGAACAGACAGACCCCCCTCACCTCTATAGGTCAGCAGGGCTTCATCCAGGAACTCGGCTGCCTTCCGGAAATGCTGGGAGATGTTCACCTCAGGGAAGTCATCGACCTCCACACCCAGGTACTGGATCTCCAGGCCAGTGTAGAATTCAGGCCCAGTGTAGACGCCGGTGCCATGAGCAGCATTCAGGATGTGGGTAATTCCCAGCCTCTTCAGCCTCCCCTTGTTCACAGCCACGCTCCTGTAGGGAAAGAGGCAGGGGCGTTTTTTGCCAGAGTCAGAACTAGAAAGGTGCCTTACCACTGAGATTGGGAGCCTCCTTCAGCCAGGTCAGGAGGGCCACAGCTGGGTGAATACCTCCTTGTCTGCTCACCCATGTGTCCGGGGCTCACGGGAAATATTGTTATAAAAAGGGACCGGTGACTTAGCTCTGGCGAGAGAGAGAAGGGACGGGGAGCTGGGCAAGGGAGGGCAGGAGAAAGAAGAGAACAAGATTGATGTGTAAGGAAAGCTTTGATTGGCCCAGAGACCTCTAGGCTAAAACTCCATGCCTTTGGGATGCACAGTTATCAAGACACAGAAGTGGCAGGCAAAAATAATAATAAAATGTGTGCTTCACATTGATATGGCATGCTATACTTTTCAAAGTGCTTTCGTATGCATTAGTTTATTTTATCCTAATAATAAACTTAAGAGGTAGACAGGACAACTATACTTTTTGTTTTTTAGGTATTATTATTATTATTCACCCCCATTTTTTTTTAAATTGGGGTGTAGTTGCTTTACAATGTTGTGTTAGTTTCTGCTGTACAATGAAGTGAATCAGCTATATGTATACATATATCCCCTTCCCATTTGAAGATTGTAAAAATGAATCAGATAGCTTTTATGACTTGTTCAAAGAAAAAGACTCATAAGAACTGGGGTTCGGGGTTTCTAGTTCAGAGCTTTTTTACTGCAGCGGAATAAATAGAGCTTAGTTTAAAGAGGCCCTGAGGACAGGGTTGCCCAAGAAGGAGCAGAAGCTTTTAGCTGGTGATATCTGGAGATGCCCAGGGTCCCTGTTGATCACAATGTGAATGTTTCTGGGTCTACAGAGCTAATTAGGGATCACTCAGGACTTGGTGCCCAGCTCTGGGAATCAGGTCCCGGGCAACCAATTACACCACAGTGGAGTACAAGACCCAATGTCCAAAGCTATTTTCCCTACTGCCTGCCCTGGGGACCCCAGATTCCCTCCCTTGCATCTAGATATATGGGTAATTACATTGGGAAAAGATCTCATTAAGTAGCCAATAGATCAGCAAAACGAATTTCACAAACCAGCCTATTGCTATCAATTATGCACTGGCAAGACCACAACAAAAGCACCAGGATGTGAGTGAGTTGTTTTGGGTTTTGTTCTGGAAACCACTGATAAACTTTTGAAAAATAACATTTTTTTCTTATTATAAAAATAACATGTGTTTACTCTAGGAAATCTGTACAATTCAAAAGAAACCTGAAGAAGAAAATGAAAATCACTTACAGAACCACCTCCTAGAGAGAAGTACTATAAACTTTTTATCACATTTGTTTCCAATTTGTTGTCTAAGTAAAAGCACATACAAACACAGACATACACACATACTATATATATTACTCAATTAGCATCATATTATATATATTTGTTTTATAACCTATTTATCCTCTTAATATATTGTGGGCATTTTCATAAGTTGGTAAATATATATAAAATCAATATAGTCAATGGCTCCAAATGTCCCATTATATGGTTGTTATGGATGTCATGGGATGATGGTGATAGTGAAGTGTGTATTGGCAAGGCTCTGGGCAGGAAGGGAGGCCCAGAAAAGGCACCTGGAGGGGCCAGGCTATGATAGAGAGCCCTGGCAGAAGGTTGGAGGATAAGCAATCATGCCAGCATTTTTGCCCGGGGATCTCTGTGTGCAGGTGGGTAGGTGGGGCCATTCTCCAAGTTCAGGGCTGGGAAAGTAGTCAGGCAGCATCAATTTGCTGGAGGGAGCTACTGAGCCTTTGGTCAAAGTTGGAGGAGTTTCATCTCAGGCACTACCCAGAGTGGTAGGACAAAGGATCATGATCCCCCCCAGACGTCAGACTCACTTCTCTGCTATAAAGACGTTGGGCCAGACCTCATCCACCTCATTCCAGGGAGCCTCTTGGCGGTCCTGGGCCAAGGCCCGCTGTAGGTCCAGGATGCAGGGCGTGTTGTACAGGCTGGTGTCATCCGTCTTTTCCCTGACGCGGTTGTACAGGTCCTCCACCAGCAGCTGCTCGGCAGACTCCAGCATGCCTGGACACTCTGCCTCGGCCTTGACCCCCTGCGGCTTGAGTTCTAGGGGGACGGGAAGCATTCTCATCAAAGAGGAGGAACACCAGGGCCTTCCCTGCTCCTTGGGAGAACCCACTCTTGGCCCATTTGCTGCCAGGACTCTGCGTATGGGCTGAATTCCTTCAGATCCAGCAGGATCTGATCTGCCAGGAAGGACTTAATGGGGACCCAGGAGGAGCCTGCATTGTCCTGGACACTTGTCAGGGTCAGCAGCGTAGGTGTACTGCGGTGGGAGAAGGGACATCAGTTTCCCTCATCTCCTCCCGTATTTCCCTAAAGCTGGCTGATAATTTCTTAGACCGAGGTCCTTGAGTAGCTGGTGTATGTCCAATTTATACTTGTAAATCCCACAGTGACCCACACAAATTAGATGCTTAGAAGCATTTACCAGATGAATACATGGCATTCTTTAGTAACATAATTCATTCTATTAGTTTGACTCCTTTACACATGGAAGGCAAATAACTCTGGGAAAAGTGAAACTTTCAGCAGTCACTTATGCTAGGTCATCTTGTAATACACCTTTAATTTACTTATTTCATGTATTGTCTATTTCCCCCACTAGAGTGTGGGCGCCTGTGATCCTCAGCCTCCCGGCTCTCTGACAGGTGGCAAAAGTTTCCTATGAGCTCTGACGCCAGTCACAAAACAGCACTCGGGGCCTTTCTGACAACAGCCCAGAGAAGCTCAAGTTTCGAGTGAATTCACATTCTATTCACCTGCCTCTCGAGTGAAACTTCTCCTCCTAATGTATTTGCTCCCAAATTATCAAATTTGGAGGAAGGTAAGATCTTTCCTTTCTCTAAGAAGGTATACAAGAGAGCAAAACCTTTCCTTTCACTTTGTAGCCCAAAAGTACTGAGTAGAGAGAGGAAAAAAGAAGGTAAGTAGGAAAGGAGTGTCCTCTGTGTTGGCCATAACCTCTTGCTGGCACCACCTCTTTCCCACGTGGTTGAAGAGTGCAGCCACATTTGGCAATAGACGTGGCCCCGCCCTTCACAGAACAGGCAGGTGTCTGTAAGCCGGGCTGCTCAAGTCTGCGGATCCAGGAGTCCTGGGTTCTGCCCAGGGCTGACGACGTCATTTCCCTAGAGCTTCCCTCTCCTCTCCACCCTCGTCTAAACCACCTGATGTGCACCCACATCCCTGCACAGGTCTCAGCTCTAAATGTTCTTTGATATCCGTTTCAAAAGCAGGAAGAAGAAAACCTCTGCAATCCCAGTGCTCTATTTTGCTTAAAAATAGATGAAGCGTTCCTATTTTCTCCACCACTCTTGGCTCTCCTGGGGTCTTACACGGCAAATGTAAAAGCCCCTCTCTTTCCCTCCCCTACTTAGATATCTTTCCTCTACTACATGGAAAAAAACCCCACAAAACTCCCCACTGCCTCATTAAAATATACAGCAATGTCTTCCTCGGCTATTTATATAGCAGGTTATTGTTTTGATTTCTTCCCCTTCCAATTTAAAAACAAATGTCCCAGCCCCTTATCCCCACTGGGAGCTCCTACTTTCCCTAGCTCTCTGCTCCACACTTCAGCCGCATCAATTCCTCCCATTTATTTCTACTCGCTGAGGCTTCATCAGAAGAGAGTAAAGCCCAGACATTTCTCCTTTGCACTCTGTCAGATGTGTGGCATATGCAGACTTTCCTGAAATTGGAGGGTTCTTCGACATCCATTTTTACCCCTCTAATCACTACTGAGTAGGGCAATGTTTTGAAGTATCACTTGGTGCATTTCCCTTTTTTCTGTAATTTATTCTTTTTTTCTTCCTCCACCATCCTTCAGCCACTCAGACTAATGAAACTTGGGCTTAATGCCTAGAAAGGCTTAGGATAAAAAAAAGGCATTGCTCAGCTTCAGGTCACAGTATAAATGCTGAAAGTCCCTAGCACCCCATAGACCTGAAAGCGAAGCTTTCCAAGAGAGGACACGGTTTTCTCACAACCCCTAAACCTGGACTTTTACTTATCAAGAGCCAAAGCCTGGAGAGATGTCCAGAGAGTGAAGCACAATGCGAGGGTGATGCAAGATGGAAGGTTAGGGAAATTCCCAACCACACAGGAGGGAAAAAGAACTTCCAGAGTTAGGGTGGTGCTGGGAGCAATTTAGAAAGAACTAGACTGGGATCAAGACAGCTTGGCCTGGCTTGGAGCAAGGTAACAGTGACCCCAGGTAGGGTGATAAAAGAAAACAGAAAAAAGTAGTTACTTGAGAAGATGGGGCCTCCTAGGGTTCCCAGATCAACAAGCAACATCAGGTAAAATATCTCACTGCTCATGAGGTATTTTAAAACATCTCATTGCTCAGGAGATCCAGATGTCCTCAGGGACCCTGGTGGGGACACAAAGGGCCTAGGGACTAAGCAAGACCTGGGGTTACATGGAGAAGGAGTAGCATGTTTGGTTCTCATCACTAGGGAAGTGATCATGGCCACCAGCTGTGGATGCCAGATTAAGCCCAAAGGCCAGGTGGGCCCTGTGTAATTAACAGGACTGCCTTATCTCACCCCACCCATCAGGAGTGAGAGAGACACCAAGGGAAAAGGGATGAGAGAGGAACAAAACTGTGAAAGATTATTTGCCCCAAAATTGATTAGGAAAAAAAATCCATCCAATTGGAAGGAGTATCCTTGAATGAAATATAGTACGTTTTCTGCTCTAAATTTTTTTGTGTAAATATTAACATCTCTTGCCACCCCACCTTTCCTTACCTCCTCCCCATTCATATTTCAGTTTAAAAACCATCTTTAAGCACTAGTGGAAATGCAGATTTAAATCTAGACATCCCTTTGAACAGAACTCTCTGGATGCTCCTAGCCATTTCTCAGGCTCTCAGGTCTGCATCTCTAGCATAAGCCATCGCAGGGCCCCTGAGGTTAACTGAAAAACTGAATGAGGGGCCCTAGGGGCAGATTGGAGCTGCCTCCCTGTCTGTTGCCTAGAGAACTGTTCACACTGAGGCATAATAATTTCCACCTCTGTCCCATGAATGTTGATGAGGAGGGGTTGGAGGAACTGCCTTCTTTGGATCCGCTCCTCTTAATGTGATGGGAAGCACGTGAGAAGCACATTGACACCTTCCAATGGCCCCCTTCCGAGAGTCTCCAGATGACCCTTGGACTCTCCCTCCTCCCACCCTGCGTCTGATGGCATCACCTTCATTGATGATCTGTTTAGCTGCAACAGCTGAGGAGAGGTGAATGGGCTCCATGAAAATGCTTTCTGTCTCTGCATCTGAGACCACTGAGTACCTAAAAGAGGAAGATATTCACATGAGATGACTCTGGGCAGCATCTGAATGGGAGGCAATCTTTTTAGATAAGAAACCTAGATCTGATTATAGCCACGAGTGGAAAACAATGAGATAAAGGGAATGCCTTCCTAAGTTTAGGGAACCTAAGAATGCAGAATTCTGGGTATGCTATGGTTTAGTATCCTAAGTTTAGGGAACCTAAGAATGCAGAACGCTGGGTATGCTATGGCTTAGTCGCCTATTTATTTTTAGACCAGAGTTGGCACCTTGATGTTTAATGACATGGTAGCCTGGGTTGTGGCGGGAAGAGACTGGGGAGAACTCACACTGATGTGGCTTCACTTTCTTTGTGTGTTCCTACCCTTGGATGTACTGCTGCTCCTTTTTCTTTTCTTGTCCCTGCTCCTCTGTTACCAGTACTGTAGGATGTCCCTAACTGGGCTTCCACCAGGGTTCTGCTGGATCGGTGGACTGGGTAGGCTGCCACCATTCCTTCCATGCCCCGTATCTTCTCCCTGCTTAAAGGGCATGCGCTGCTGATGATGAAGGGCTGACACAGCACCGAGGGAAACATGAAGATGTGCTCAACTGCACAGTCCTGATTTTGAACACAAGAAATCCAGGATCAGCCTAAGCCCGGGGATGCAATAGAGTAATTTAGGTAAATGTCAATTTCCCGGAAAGAATTCAGCAGAGGTGTCCAAAGGGATCTTTGAGGAACACGGTAAATCAAGGGCAAAAACAAGGGTTAGGACCATACTACAGTGGTGGGTGCCCTTCTCCCCAGTGGGTTCTCCTCTTTTCCAGGTGTTGTGGTGAGCTTTGGGTCTTTTTTGCTTAGTCTTTCCTTTATGTCCAGAGAGGATTAAAAAATGGCAAGAGAACTTAATGGATACTATTTTCTTTTTTCCAAAAAATTCCATAATGCCCCATTCGTTTTATAGTCAAAACTTCCCTGCACCTCATCCCCTAGCAATCACTGATCTGTTTTTTTCCCCTATAGTATGGCCTTTTCCAGAAGGTTAAATAAATGAAATAATACAGTAGTCTTTTGGATCTGGCTTATTTCACTTAGCAAAATGCATCTAAGAGTCATCTATTCTATTGCATGAGTCAATAATTTGTTCCTTCTTATTGCTGAGTATTTCATTTCTTAGGCGCCTCAGGCTATTGCTGCCATCACTGTCACATTGCCCTGAGTCAAGGTTGTAAATTCCAGAGGAAAACATGATACACACACTGCTGATTTGGTAGTAGTTTGGATTCTGGTTTTCTTCCTCGATCTGCCTGAAACTGTTTACTTTTCAGAGTCCTCAAACAGCAGCTGTATCCTTCTGCCCAGGTTTTATAAGGGCAATCCATGGGAGAGTCTAGGTGGAGGGTGTGTTTGCCATACCCAGAACTAGAAACTTGTCCATTATCGTTTTGCTTTTAAAAGTCGGAAGCCAGGGCTTCCCTGGTGGCGCAGTGGTTGAGAATCTGCCTGCTAATGCAGGGGACACGGGTTCGAGCCCTGGTCTGGGAAGATTCCACATGCCGTGGAGCGGCTGGGCCCGTGAGCCACAGCTGCTGAGCCTGCGCGTCTGGAGCCTGTGCCCCGCAACGGGAGGGGCCGCGATGGTGAAAGGCCCGCGCACCGCGATGAAGAGTGGCCCCCGCTTGCTGCAACTGGAGAAAGCCCTCGCACGAACCGAAGACCCAGCACAGCCAAAAATAAATAAATAAATAAAAATAAAAGTAGCTATAAAATTAAAAAAAAAAAAAAAAAAAAAAAAAAAAAAAGTCGGAAGCCAATGTGTTTCCTGACCCTTGTAATTGACCTATTTTATCTCTGTGGAAACCTGTAGAATCTTCTTTGGTTTGCAGTGTTAAGAAATTTCCCAGTGATGTTCCTTGGTCTGTGTTCATCCACTGTGTTGGGTATGGATACCATTTTTTTTTCTTATAAATTTATTTCTTTTATTTATTTTTGGCTGCGTTGGGTCTTCGTTGCCGCGCGCGGGCTTTCTCCAGTTGCGGCGAGCAGGGGCTGCTCTTCGCTGTGGTGCGCGGGCTTCTCATCGCGGTGGCTTCTCTTGTTGCAGAGCACGGGCTCTAGGTGCGCGGGCTTCAGTAGTTGTGGCACGTGGGCTTCAGTAGTTGTGGCTCGCGGGCTCTAGAGCACAGGCTCAGTAGTTGTGGCGCACGGGCTTAGCTGCTCTGCGGCATGTGGAATCTTCCCGGACCAGGGCTCGAACCCGTGTCCCCTGCATTGGCAGGAGGATTCTTAACCACTGCGCCACCAGGGACGTCCAGGATACCATTTTTTTAAAAAGATTTTTTTTTTTTTATGTGGACCATTTTTAAAGTCTTTATTGAATTTGTTACAATATTGCTTCTGTTTTATGTTCTGGTTTTTTGGCCACTAGGCATGTGGGGTCTTAGCTCCCTGACTGTGGGATCGAACCCACACCCCCTGCATTGGAAGGCAAAGTCTTAACCACTGGACCGCCAGGGAAGACCCTGGATACCATTTCTGAGTGCCTTTTATAAATTTAATCCTGACAAAACTCCCACAAAGTAGGTATTATTATTCCTGCTTTAAGATGAGGAAACTGTGGCTCAGAGAGGTTAACAAAATTGCCCAAGGCAGTAAATAAGTGGCGGGGCTAAGTTGCAAAAATAGAGCAGTCCTGCTCTGAGTTCCGTCTTCTCTCCACACAATACACTGATACCATTCTGATTGGAAAGGGGAGGTGAGTTGGTTGGTGGAAGAAACCCCAGCTGGATCCCCAGGCCCAGCATAGACTTTGACAGAAAAGTACTTAAAGAATACTTGTTGAAAGCATAGATGGATGGATGGATGGATTGGGTTGAGTTGAGCTGAGTCCAGCTGAACTGAATAGAGCTAACTTGGAATTAGATAAGTTTAGTTGATTGATCAGCAGAATAATTCCCTTGTAGTAGGCATCCACATCAGATTTCCCCCTTGGGAAAATGATGTGATCAGAGCCAGCAAGGCTATGAAAAAAGAAATGTCTTTGACAGAAAAAAGGAGTAGCCTATGGCTCTAACCAGGACATGGCTAGACCTGCCCAGGCAGGTCAGTGCAATGTTGTATCATCATCGGTAGTTCCTGAGGGATTTCCAAGAGCAGCTGTGTCAGATCATTCCCAATCTAGCCCAAGTACTCCTTGTGACAAGAAGATGCATTTTCAAAAGCATGACCGGGGAGTGAGGGTGAATTAAGGGTGAGGTTTGTGAGATATTATCCTTGGATGCTAGAACTAGAGAGGTTTTTAGAGGTCTGGTGGCTTGGTAAAGGTAATAAAGAATAGAACACCTGGTTGGGGTGTACACAAGTTCTGTAAAGGTACAGCTTAGGTAGTCTTATTTATCCCTGTACCTCCAGCATATGGAAGGTGAGTAACCAGGCAGGTTTTGATGACTGAGTGGAATGTGAGTGGACAGATGGGTATATGGACGAATAGATAGATGGCTGGATGAATGGACAGAATTCTAGGTACCAGGCAAGGTGTCCACATATCACCTTGGGGATCAAACTTGATGGTCTCCAAGGCCCTGCAGTCTCTGGCCCCTTTCTACTCTCCAGCCTCAGCTTGCACTGGCTTCCCTCGGGCTCACTCCTTTCCAGTACACTGGTCTTCTTTGGCTTCCCATCCCCACCAAGTTTCCTTTTGCCCAGGCACTTTGCAGAAGCCCATTTCCGCTGCCTGGATGGTCAGTTCTCCTCCTCCTCACCCATCGTTCAGATCTTAGTTCAATCATCATTTCTTTAGGGAAGTCTTCCCTGATCTCCACCTCTCATTGCACCATAAACCTTTCCTTTATGGCACTTCTATTTGATGTAACTTTACATTTATTTATGAAATAATTTGATAAATTCTGTTTCCTATGCAAGACTACACCCTCTATGACGCAGAGACCACACCTTCTTTATTAGACTCATTAAACCACATTTGTGGCAAAATAGTCTTAGGATTTTTAGGGTATTTTGTGAGCTGTTGGGTTCCCAGAACCTAGCTCAATGTCTGCTTAATAGATATTTTCTGATTCACTGACTGACTGAATTTGTCCTCAGTACAGTACCACATTTAAGGGAATGTGGCAGGTACACTAATTACAACACAACAGTATTTATCAAGTATTTGCTACTGGCTCATCATTTTACTGGGCTGCCAGTAGCAAACCCAGGAGCAAATCCAGGGTCCTGGCTATGTTCTGTCCATGCTCTCTCTCTGCCCTTCTGAGGCAAAGATGTATACAATCTCGGAGGCCTATATTGGCAATCAGGAATTTTTTCTTATGGTAGCCCCAGATCTTTGACACTCCTCGAATAGCGGTCTATGTCCACTTCCCTTGAATCTGAGGGGTCTCTGTGACTGGTCTCACAATAGAATATGGTGGGAGTGACACAGCCAGTGTCTGAACCTGAGCCTTAAGGGCAGCTCCCTGCTTCTGGCTCTCAGTGCTCTCTCTTCAGAAGCCCTAAGCTGCCATATTAGAAGTCAGATGACACCAACAACCCCAAGGCCACCAAGCTGGAAAGGCTGTTGGCCAGCACTCCCTGCCAAGCTCCCAGCCAACAGTCAGCCATGTGGGTGAGCCTCTTAGAGCGTCATCCTTCACCCCTTGGGCCACTCCAGCTGACACTACGTGAAACACAGACAAGCTGCCCCGTCCTGTCCAAATTCCTACCTATAAAAAGGGGAGCAAAATAAAATTATTGTCTTAAGTCATTACATTTTGGGGTAATTTGTTAGGCAGCAGTAGATGACAGCAGTAACACTATACCAAGTGAATTCTGAGCAAATGCTAAGGCACTCTTCTCCCTGATAGTAATACAGAACCTAGGAAATAATCAGTGACAGACCCCACTTTGTTGCAGTTGGGAGGTAACAACAAAATAATACCAGTATGAAAGTAAGCCCAGACAATAGCGTCGGGATAGTGTCAGACCCTGGGGATATTCTGGGCCCAGGATTCAGGGCAGTCTCGGCTTTAAAATATCAACATTTCCTAAAACTAGAGTCAGAGCCTTAAATTTTATGTAAATGTGAGCCACATTTCCATTTCAACAATATTAAGGGAGTTTTATTCTTTTATTTATTAATAATTAATATTATTTATACTATTATTAATAAAAATAATTATTTTGTTTCTTAAGGGTCATTTAAAAATGAGGTTTGGCGGGGGGAATCAAAACAAAACCCTGAAGGGATAATTAACCAAGAACTCTCGTGTAACTATGGGGATGATAAGGGCTTCCTCCTGGCATGGCCCCTCACTTCTCGCAGAGGTCAGTTTTCTTTATTCCTCTGCAGGCCTCCAGGGCTCTCCATTGGAGGAAGTTACAGGCACAGACTGAAAAGAGTTACAGAAGTCCTCACCTGTCAGGTGTGCAGAAAGACCCGAGCCAGAAGTCAGCAGGTGGTGTCCCCTGGGATCCCCACCTGGTTCTGTCTTTCTGCGAGCCTTTGATCCTGCCATTTTCCCCAAACAACATCGACTTCAGATTGTGTGGATTTGGTTTCACATGACAAATACCGGGAACTGATAACCTGTTCTGAATATACCTAAACTCTGAGGCTATAAGTTTGCTAGGGGAGAGAATATGAAATTAAAATCTGAAAATAAAAATGGTGGGGAAACATCCTTCCTCCTTGTTGGTGGTAAAGACTGAACTCCAGCTCATGGGTCAGTGAATCTGAGAAATCACATTTGAAGACCACCCAGTACACTTTTGAGAAGTTGGAGGTTTTAAGATTGAGAAAAGAGGGGGGGTTAAGATCAGATGCCCTCCCCAATCCCACATTGCATCTGTTTTGGCTACTGATGCAAAAATGCGAACAACAGTAAACTCAGCTCGGCATCCTCCAGTGTTGAAGGTAGGATGTAAATTCTGAGCGCTTTTATGAGTTAACCTGTTATGAGAGGAGGAGATGTAAACCTGATAGTCCTAAGACTGTTTTGCCAGAGACATGGTTTACTGAGTCTAATATAGAAGGTGTGGGGATAGGACCTGAAAGGACCCGAGTGGACAGCCATGTCCCAGCGGCGTTGAGAAGCTGCTCTTGTTTTCCACCGAGAAGCAGGATTGCAGAGAAAGAGAGGAGGCAGGAGGGTAAGATCTGGGCAAGTGGGCCTGTTTATATTTGCAAGGTCAGTGAGACAGTGGCCCTAGAGGTTTTGATTTATGACCGTGTCTGTGCTTCCACCCGCATGCCTGCGATGGAGTGTGATGACACACCGTGATTGGAAAGCAGAAAGGACTGGCTGTTCAAAAAGACCGGCAGGGAAAGAAAGGCTCTAGGATCGATATATACCTCATCATAGGATCAGGAAGCAGCAGCTAAAAAGCCTTGAGGGTGAATTGAAGAGAAACAATAAAGCAGAGTTTGATGGACTTCCTAACCAAGAGCAGAGACGGGGGCAGCTTTCTTTAAACCTGTGTTTTTCAAAATTGCAGACTGTGACCCATTAGTGTATCATAAAATCAATGGGTCGTGCCTAGCATCTGGCAAAAAAAAAAAAAAAGAAAAAAAAATAGAATAGAGAATAGCACCATCCATTGTAAAGATAGGTATAATTTTGTGAAACCTTTTAAAAATTTACACATACCTATATGCGTATGCTCTGAGTAAACGGTATGTCCCACTGTGGACTGCAGTTGGCAAAGTTTGAAAGCCAGTTCTTTAAACCAGTTGCCAGGTTGTCAAGACCCAGAATAGAGTGGAATTGGGGTCCTTCAACCCAGCCCCCCCGACAGCCGATCACTTCCTTTCAATGAGTCCCTTGGAAATGAAATGGAGGCAGAGGCCCAGGATGGGGGTGTCTTTCTTGATTTGGCTTTTGCAAAAAAGGAACAGGTTTCTGAGCTTCAGTAAAAGTGACCACACAGGCAAAGTTCAGGCTCCAAGGAAGGAGAGAAGTCAGTAAAGCAAATCGATTTTTAGCAAGCTGCTTCCAGCAGGCTCCGTGAAAGAGCCAAGGCAGGAAAATTTTCACGGAAAAAGAAATATAAAAGAGAAAGGGTGTGTGGGAGGAGCCATTTTCCAAGGACACACAATGAGGACACACAGACCTGACGCTCCATGCCCCCATCTCCTGCCCCACTGCCACCACCAGGCACGCAGACCTCGTGAGAAGAAAGGCAAGCGGAGCACAGCTAAGGATCTTTGCTGAAGGTGGAAGGGGAAATGCTGTCAAGAGAGGTGGCCTGCCCAGATCACCAAGGCGTTCTAAAACACTGCAGAGGCTTGAAAAGTTCAGATCTGAAGCCAGAGCAAGAAATGGATTTTTGACTTGGAAAAAAATAAAGGAAAACAGAAAAATATTCTTCAAATCAGAAAAAGAGAAGGATGAAGAAGTCTGATCCTTTATTTGGAGAGGAAGAGAAAACTGGTCATAGCTGAGGAGGAAGGGAAGAGGCAGAGGTAGGTTTTAGACCAGCTGAGTGGGAGGGCTTGGGGGGCAGAGGCTTCCTATAAGGGAGGGGGGCCTGTCTTGAGGCTGGTTTGCATCACAAGCACACCGACACTTTAAACTGTGCTCATCTGGGTTACTGGGGAGGTCTGATGGAGGTTAAGTTGCCCCACTGGATAGGGGGTTTTACATTTTAATGTTAACTCATGAATTACCTCAGGAAATTTGCCTACTTGGGAGATGGATGAATCTCTAGCTGCAGGTTTTCCTCCAGAGAGAGTGACTCACAGCAGCTAGGTTTGAATTTAAAGTGTTTGAGGGCAGTGCCTAAGTCAGGCAAAAATGAAGACTTGACACCGCTATCCACTGGCTACACCCCTTTCTCAGGTTCTTAATTCACCCTAGGATGAGATTTACAGATGACGCTGGAAATGTTACGACTCCCTGCCAGGACAGCAAACACACTTCATCCCCTGACTAACTCTGGTTGATTGACAGTGGCTGTTTGTAGCACTGGGTGGACTTTTGCAAGGCCCTGTCCTGGTTCCACGGAAAAGAGTACAGTTATATTGCCCCAGGGCTGGGTCTAAAGTTATAGTGAGTTGAATGGTGGCCCTGCCAAAGATATGTCTCCCAGAACCTGTGAATGCAAGCTTACTTGGAAAAAGGATATTTGCAGATGTAATTAAGTCAAGGACCTTGAGAAGAGATAATAGTGGATAGACCATAAATCCAGTGCCAAATGTCACTTCAAAAAGACACAAGAGGAAACAGAGAAGAGATGGCCACATGAAGACAGAGGCAGAGGTTGGTGTTATGCCGTCACAAGCCAAGAAACTCCCAGAGCCAATAGAAGCTGAGACACAAGGACAGAGTCTTCCCTGGAGCCTTTGGAGGGAGGGTGTCCCTGCCAACACCTGGATCTCAGACTTCTGGCCTCCAAAACTGCGAGAGAATATATTTCTATTGTTTTTAAGCCACTCAATTTGTGCTAATTTGCTACCGTAGCCCTAAGAAACTAGCACTGAGAGTCTGCTGGTGGGATATTTGCTGACTCAGTGCATAATTTAATTTTAAAAAGGCTCAAGCCTTTAGCTAAAGAGATAAAACAAGAAGGATGGAATTTCAGGCACTTATTAAGTACAGGGAGGACTGTTCAGACTTGGGTAATGATCGGTTGCTCAGAATACAGTATTTGCTTGTGGCAGAATTAGAGAAACATGATGTTTTAAGTACAGTGTGTGGGACTCTGGTGAAATAAAAATTTCTTGATGAGTTACCGAAAAAAAATCGTCAAATATCTTTCTCTGGAAGGAAAAGGGAAGAGAGTCACCATTTATCAAATACCTAATATGCCTATATATATGTTATATTGTAATAATGTATGTTATATATTTTATGTAATATATATTATAAATAATATATGTTATCTTATATTGTTTTATTTCTACTACTGGGTAAAACTGGTATTCCAATTTTATGACTAACTTATGTAAGCTCTCATGGCTAGTAAGTGGGAGAGCAGAGCTGACCTTAATTTTGGCCTCAATTACACCATTTACCTTCTTCCCACGTCACATCACCATACTGCCTTCTAGAAGAGAGTTTTATTTCTCTTTTCATACCTTTAAAAAACCCCACAGCTTTATTTGAGGTATAATTGTTATACATGCAGCACATATTTAAAATATGCAGATTGGTAAGGTTTGACATAAGTATCCACCTGTGAAACCATCATCACAATCAAGATTGTGATAGCCATCATCCCCCCAGAGTTTCCTCATGTCCCTTTGTGAGCCCTCCCTCTACCCACTCCCTGCCTTGTACTCCTTAGGCAACCACTGATCTGCTTTCTGTCACTACAGAGATTCATTTGCATTTTCTAGAATTTTCTGTAAATTGAATCATATATACTCTTTTTTTGTCTGACTACTTTCATTGAGCGTAATTATTTTGAGATTCATCCATGTTGTTGTATGAATCAATAATTCATTCCTTTTTCCTGCTGAATAGTATTCCAGTGAGTAAATACACCACAGTATATTTATCCATTCACTTGTTCATGGACATTTGGGTTGTTTCAGGCTATTACAAATGAAGCTGCTATGAACATTCACGTACAAGTCTTTGTATGGACATAGGCTTTAATTTCTCTTGGGTAAATACCTAGGAGTAGAATGACTGAATCATATAGATATAGGTGTGTGTTTAGGGAGCTGTATGTTTAACTATTAAAGAAACTAACCTTTTATAAAATGATTGTACCATTTTACATTCCCACCAGCAGTGGGATTGTTCCAAGTCCTCCACATTCTCACCAATGTTTGATATGGTCAGTGTTTTTAATTTTACATATTCTAATACGTATGTATGTAATGGTACCTCACGGTGGTTTTCATTTGCATTTCCGTAATGACAAAGACTTTTGAGCATCTTTTCATGTGTTTATTTGCCTTCCATGTATCTTCTTTGGTGAAGTATCTGTTCAAATCTTTTGTCCATTTTTAAATTGAGTTGTTTCTTTTTTATTGGGTTTTGAGATTTTTTTTTTTTAATGTATATTTTGGATACGAGTTCTTGATCAGATATGTGATTTGCGATTTTTTTCTCCCAGCCTTTGGGTTATCGTTTCATTTTTAGAGATACTGTAGACTCAATCATCTGGGCTGGCTTAAGCCTGGTTCTGTGTAATGCAGTGGGATTGATTGGATGATGACTCAAAAGTCAATGCAGCTGTTTATGCCTCAGATTTTATGATGCTAATTGCAGGAAGGGATAGTCCATGAAGTGTTACTGTGTGTTTGCCTTCCTTAAAAATTTCTGAAAAGGGCTAGCTTCTAAAAACCAGTTGCTAAGGAGTATACTGTACACAAACCGAGAAGGACATCAAAACCGATAGGATTCAGGAAGAGTCACTGGGAACCCAGAGAAAATTTGATCTGTATGTGGGACCATGCTTTTAGGGAGCTCAGCATGTAAGTGGGGCTTTCAGGTTGAGCCTGTCTTTGTCTAGGAAGGGAACTGGCAGCTGGAAGGGCTAAGGACTGAATGCTGTTAGAAAGTCTCTATTAATAAATGCTTTGGTTCTTTGGCAGGCTCACTTTACATGCAACTCTGACACCAGCAGAATTGGTCTTCCCTGCAGTGACCCGCCTTGCACCTTCACAGCCAGCTCTCACTCACTGATTGCCCTCCCCAACCAATAATCTGAGCAGCTCAATCACATCGAAGTGATAGACACTTAATAAAATGCCTATTCCCTAGGGCAGTATTCAAATATATATACCAGACTTTATTTATCTAGCTTACTGTTAATTGGACAGTTTATCATGTTGTTTAAACATTCTATATTCTTTTTTTTTTTAAGAGGGGGGAAAGTGTCATCTGCTGTAGTAGCAAAAGACAAGACAAAGGCATACAGACTCCAGGGAAATGCCCAGTTTCCACACAACTATGGCAGAGATCATCCAGCACAGGTCCAGGCCCTAGGTTCTTTGTTCTAGCCACCCCCTATTTCTTTGGTATTGTCAGAAGACAAGATTCAGTTCCCGGGTGCTGGTAGAAGAGGGAGAGTGGTTCCAGAGCTTCCTATAAATACTGAGTGAACAATTTGAGCTTAAAATTTTCCCTTTTTTAAATATTTAAAAATAAATCAAACTCCAGCCTGTGCTGTACACAGCCCTTTTGACTCCCTGACATTGATTTGAGGAAAGAGAGGGGGTGTCAGTGCTGGAAGGGCCTCCTCACTTTCTCCCACCACTTCGGTTTGGCTTCTCCCTTGGGTACTGTGCTGTTGGGCTTGGAGGCTGCAGTGGCCCCAGGACCCGGCTGAGGAGCTGCAAAGAAGTTCCCATTGGACATCTGGCCTGGGGGTACTTGAAAGATCCGGCTCAAGAAATCCTGAAGGTCCGCAGGAGGGGCATCTGGGGTAGCTCTCTGCCTCCCACTGGTGCCTGGCATCCGTGAACCAAATGAGATGTGGTAGGGGACTCTGCGGGTATCTGGGGAGATTCCCACACGCTGGCATCCCGCCCACTCTGTGATGTCATACACCTTTCCATCCATCAGAGCAAAGTAGGTGATCTTGAGGTCCAACATGCTTGACTCTGCCCAAAAGTCTCCTTCCTCAGCAGGATGCAGCCTAATACTACTCAGCACAGTATCTGGCACTCTTAGGTTCCCGGTCCATTTCAAACCTCCTATGCTTTCCCTGGCATCGGCTGCACATCATAGTATTCATTGCTTCTTTGAGGTCATCCTGCAGCTTGGACAGAAATTCACTCACTGACCGGCTCAGCTCATTCTCTGCCATTCGCTTCATCTCATATTCCTTCCGTCTTTCAGGGTTGCTGACAATGTCCCAAGCTGCCCGCAAAACTTTGAAGGTCTCCTCAGCCCGGGGATGATTATTTTTGTCAGGATGAACCATCACTGCCGGCTGTCCATAGGCCTTCTTCAGCTCAACATCTGATGCTGTGACTTCAACCCCCAACACATGAAAAGGGTTTAGCTCATCCTCAGGAACCCCAGCCATGGTCAACAGGTGAGCCACTTCCTCTTCAGGCTGGCAGTAGCGACCACTAGCTACAGGTGCATTCCCCTGCCTATTGGTCCTCTGCTTGACCCAAGGCAACTCCAGCCAACCCCACTGAACTATTCTTACCAGCTGCTGCCACGGCCTGCTCTCTCTCAGCAGAATCAGGCACTGCTGCCAGGTGGGAGAAGCCAGCCAAGAGAAGAGCCAGGTG
The DNA here is from genome assembly GCF_009873245.2 of Balaenoptera musculus. NCBI lineage: Eukaryota > Metazoa > Chordata > Mammalia > Artiodactyla > Balaenopteridae > Balaenoptera > Balaenoptera musculus. Next base: position 123,142,005 of record NC_045785.1, on the reverse strand, counting down.
GCTTTACCCCTCCAGCCTAACTGGTCACTCAGTCCTACCAGAAACCGCCAGCCCAACTGCAGACAGCCCAACAAAAGGGCCAGAGCCAGGAGCAGAAAAGCACCCAGTAGCCTAAGAAAACAGGTGAATAGCCCTGCCCCACAGCAAAACCCTTGGCTCAGAAACTGGAACATCACCTGGGCCCCAACCCCCAGCCACCCTGCCCAGACTCCCACCCAGACCCAAAAAAGGTCCAGATCACTGCCTTTCAGCTGCCTGCAGCATAGATGAGATGGCCATAAGTTTCCATATACTCCCCCACTAATACCAGCAGGTTGATCAGCCACCAGAAGCCTGCCTGTCCACGCTGACACAGTTCCTCTGCCCCCCACAATTCCAGTCCTCTGCGCTTATCTGCCTAACTCCGTTTCCGACCCAGCTGATGTCGACCAGGGGATCTGGGATCGCTGCGTCCACCCTCCCGAGTATCCTCCTTGGCTGGAACGCGGTGCCGTTGTCTCCAGGGTGCAGGTTTCTCGCCACTGGGCACACGTGAAAAAACCACTGGGAAACTTAAGAGGTTCCTCCTCATCGTATTCCTCTTCCAACTCTTCGTCTTCCCCCAAAGCAGGAGAGGTACAACGGTGGCAAAAGTTGCTAGAAGAGCTATCTCCTCCCTCAGAGTAAGGCCCTTCAGGGATTCCAGGGGTTCCCTGGCAGTTACAAGCAGGTGGAATGGAAAGAAAAGAAGGGTTCCCATCCTCCTGGTACCCAGCCTCATTCTCTCTGGAGAGTTCCTGGTCCACTCCTGACTCTTCTGAAGATACCTCACGCTGATCAGGGTCCTCTCCATCCCTAGGGGGTCCTGGGCCCCTTGGAGGGCCGTGGCTTGGATCTGACCAGTGGGCTGGATTTGGGAGCTGTGTGTACTTAGGACTAGAGTGCTCTGTGAGGCAGTGGGTACCATTAGGAGCAGGCCCAGCCGAGTCCCTGAGTCCTGAGAATGAAAGTATTTCAGGGTCCACAGAGGGTCCTAAAGTCCTGAGGGAGACACCACCACCGTGGTGGGCTCCACACAGCCCTCCTTCTCCTGGGTGCATCTGGGCCATGACCCCAGGGCTTCCTGAGGATTTTAGGTCACAGCCATCATGGTAAGTTCTGATGCCGAAGAGTGGCGGTAACTCTTCCCCCCTCGAGCAGCTGAGCCAAGGGCCAGGGGGAGGTACAAGAGCAGCTCCCCCGGCTCCACCTCCCGTTCACTCTCTCTAAACATTCTATATTCTTAATGACTGTTAGCTGCTAAAACATTCTAGTGTTAGTACTTCTCTTCCGGTGCACATATGTACTTACTTCTGTTAAGTATGTATCAGGAGCGAGCCTGCTGGGTCATAGGACAAGCATGTGTTTAGATGCTATGAAATAGTTTTCCAAATGGTTATACTAATTTACACTCCTACCATCAATGAACAGGAGAGTCCTGATTGTTTCACATCCTCATTAATGTTTGCTCTTGTTGATCTTCAAAGTTTAGGCAGTCTGACGAGTATGGAGTAGAATTGAATTGTGGTTTTAATTTGAATTTCTGTTATCCATATATCTCAATATATCCCATCCAACTTGCTCTCTTTAGAGTGTCACCTCGATATTTCTCTAATAGAGTGGTGGAGCCTATGCTGCCTCCTTTTGAACTTTTGTGGTCCTTCACGTGACTTCTAAAGCTAGGTCATGAAAATCAATGCACTTCCGTCCTGCTCTCTTGGATGCAAACTCTTGGAATTTCTATTGTATATTTTTGTTTTTAGTGATTTCTAGCTTAATTCTGCAAAGGTCAGAAAACACGTTTTGTATGATTTCAAGCATTAAAAATTTGTTGATATATGTATGGCCCAGGGCATGATCTTTTTGGTAAAAATTCCATGTGCACATGATAAGAATCTATATCCTACAGTTGCTGGGTACATGTTCTATAAATGCCAATTAGGTTAACTTTGTTTATTGTTTTGTTTACATATCTTATATTCTTGATGATTTTTTTTGCCTCAGTTTTTTTATCAGTTGCTGAGGTTGTGTTTTTAAAAATGTACATTTGACTAAGACTGTGAATTCTAATTTTTTCTTCAGTTCTGTCAATTTTTTGTTTTATGTATTTTGAGGCTACTTTATCAGATCATAGAAATTTAAAATGAATATATCTATTATATGGTGAATTGAACCTTAAGTTATTAGGAAACATCCCTCTTTGTCCCCAGTAATGCTTACCCTAAAGTTTTCTTTGTCTTATATCAATAAATCACTTTACTGGCTTGCTTTCCGTTAGTGTTTGTGATTATGGCGGCTGATACTTTCCAAAGTTGGCCACAATGTATCCCATCCCACATGCTCTCTTTACTCTGTGACCCTGATACTTCTTCAGTGGAATGGTGGAGCCTATGTTGCCTCCTTTTGAACCTTTGTGGTCCTTCATGTGACTTCTGAGGCTGGATCATGAAAATCAATGCACTTCTGTCCTGTTTTCTTGGAATTTAGCTCCCAGGCTCTGAGAAAGCCCACACTGGCCCACACGGAGAGATCATATGGAAAGACCATGTTAGGTGTTCAGGCCAGTTGCCTAGCTGAGGTCCTGACATGAAGTGCCAAGTATATGAGGATGTCTCTATGACACCAGTCCCCAGCTGCTGAGTCACCCCCAGCCTTAAAGTCACCCCCAGTCTCCAAGTCTTTCCAGCTGAGGCCCCAGACATCTTGAAGCAAACAAGCCACACTACTGTGCCTTGTCCAGGTTCCAGATTGTGAACATAATAAAATGGTTGTTTTATGCCACTAAGTTTTGAGGTTACGAGCAATAGTAACCAGAACAGTGTAGTATAAGTTTTCTATCCTTTGTTAACCTTTGTACATCTTTATTTTTTAAGGTGTATCTCTTGTAAAAAGTGTGTAGGCTTGTAAAAAAATTGTCTGACAATTTTTTTCTTTTAATTGCAGTAGTAAGTCTATTTATGCTTAATGTAATTACTTATATATTTGGGGTTAAATCTTCCATCCTTCTATTTTCTTATTATTTGTTATTCTTTTTCTATATTATTTTTTCTCTCCTCTCTTGACTTCTTTTGGATTGATTATATTTTATGATTGCATCCTCCCCTCATTAGCTGGTTGGCTATACATTCTAAATAACTTTTAACAATTATACTAGAAATTACAAATGCATCCTGAACTTCCCTCTCAAATGTAAAGTTTCAGATAATCTCTCAAGATACCTGTCATTAAGCTGAGAGTGAAACATGTAGACAAGAAAGCAAAGAAATAAATTAGGATTGAAGATTACATCTATGGGAAAGAACTATGGATGTGGTTTCTGGGACATGGAGTTGTCTGGTCTCTGTAGATCAGAAACCAATTAAGTTTTTGAAGAGATCACATTTTCCAAGAAACCATGAGACTTAAAAAGCCTTTGGGAAAAAAAAAAAAAAAAGGCCTTTGGGTGGTATAAACCTTAAAACAGCCCTTGGACCCCCAAGTTTCCATAAGCAGGACAAGCCTGTAAAAGCTATACAGCCTTCAAGGAAGACACCCTCTCCAACCTCGCTTCAGATGTGGCTGTGGAGAATAAGAGACAAGGAAAAAGCCTCAGGGGATGAAGCTGGAAGCTCCAGAGAACAGCAGACAAAGGAAATCCACCCCAAGGGTCACATCAAAGTCACCGCTAGGAGGTCTCCCCACTTCTGGGGCAAAGACGCTCAACAGGCTCATTAATTATATGGACTGATGGCTGCTGTTATCTCCCACGCCTCCTTTTATCCTATGGGAGTTCTGTTTTTGTTTCTGTTTTTGTTTCTTTGCAGTTATCCTGGTCAGACCTTGAGGAGCTGCATTCAGCCCTGAGGGGGAGGAGGCGTGCCCTCCAGAGAACCTAGCCTTTGAACTTTGCAGCCGTTGGTAAATGGGATTTGGGGCTGTCTCCCTGGGGAGACAATAAGTGTGCTCTATGAGTGGGATTAAAGGAAACACGAATATTAACTGCCTAGAGGGGTTACTGGGGCTGCGACTGCTGTGTGTTCACAAACCCACTTCTTTTCCCTGGGCTCATGGACCTCATTTCCCATCCTCCCTTACAAGAAAGCATGGCCTTGCTGAGGTCCAGCCAATGGAATACGAGCGGAAGCAGAATGGCCGTTTTCAGGCCTGGCCCATAAAAACCTCCTGAGAGATTCTTCGTGCACTTCCCCACTTTGTCTTGATGCTGACGAACACAGCGACTTTAGAAGTCGGGCCTTAAAATGGAGGATCTACAAGATAGAAGGAGCCTCAGTTCCTGAATCACTGCTCAGGTACCTGTTCTGAAATGTGTTTGAGTGAGAAAGGAATGTCCATTTGCTATTACAGCTGGCATTACCCTGACTACTACACGAAGCCATCGCCTACCCTGACTCACCGCACGCTACCTCTGCCTTGTCTGGGAGTGTAGACAGACAAGGGTTACATTTTAAATCTCTCAATCCTAACAGTTTTTCTAAGTAGAACATAAGGCTCAATTTTAAAGTAAAAGTCCCCAAGCTCCATTTGGACAAAGTGCCTTGGCCCCTGGGTGATGAGCAGCTGCCTTTGCTCCCATTTCACTCCGAAGGGGAAGCCTGTTTGAGCCCTGAGAAGGAGGAGCCAGCAAGATCCCAGGAGACATGAGGAGAAGGAGAGTCAAGCAGAATCAGAGGTACTCTGATGAAAAGTTACCTTGACACATTCTGAGTCTTTCCTTCCCTTTTTCTAGGTAAGGAGGCATAGACTCAAGAATTAAAGTGGGGGCTTCCCTGGTGGCGCAGTGGTTGAGAGTCTGCCTGCCAATGCAGGGGACACGGGTTCGAGCCCTGGTCTGGGAAGATCCCACATGCCGCGGAGCAACTGGGCCCGTGAGCCACAGCTGCTGAGCCTGCGCGTCTGGAGCCTGTGCTCCGCAACAAGAGAGGCCGCGATGGTGAGAGGCCCGCGCACCGCGATGAAGAGTGGTCCCCGCTTGCCGCAACTGGAGAAAGCCCTCGCACAGAAACGAAGACCCAACACAGCCATAAATAATAAATTAATAAATAAATAAATTAAAAAAAAAAAAAAAAAAAGAATTAAAGTGGTTCTTCACATAAATTTGGTGACAGAGCTAAGATTAGAAGTCAGATCCCCTACTATTATTTATGGCAGAAGAAAAAGGATAGGCACATACACTACTGCTTTAGCAGGCAATTAAGCATTTCTTTGATGCCTTATGATTTTTCTTAAAATTTTACACAAATTGTTCATTCTACGTCATCATATATCCTCAATGATTTTATGTAAAAGAAACTTTAAAATTACTTGTCACAAAATAAAAAAGACCCTCCAGGAAGATGCATGTGGTCATCTACCCCTGGGCACACTGCCACTTACCCCCAGGCATGCACAAATCCCGGTTTGAAAGACACAGTTTGATCACAGATACAAAATCATCTTAGTACTAGGATCTGATGTCTTAGGGTCCTCTTCCTGTCCTGATGCGTTCTCTTATCTATGATCTGTGGTCTACCCTTCCCTGCTGGTCCAGTGGTTAAGACTCCGTGCATGGGTTCGATCCCTGGTTGGGGAACTAAGAACCCACATGCCGCAAACAAACAAACAAACAAAAAACAGAAAAAGTAAAGCAACTGTGATCTGTGGTCTATCATCCCCGTTTCCAACCTCAGTTCTAGGAACTCAAGCACTATCATCCAGGGAGAACTGCCAGACTCCTACTCATCCTTTGAGGTTCAAGTCCAGCATCATCTCCTCCAGGCAGCCTCCTATGACAATTCCAAGCCCAGGTGTTCCTTTTCCTGCCCGCCCCCCCACTCACCTCCACCCCACCACTAGACCCTAGGCATGCTAATCCTAGCACTTACCATGCCATGTTGCAGTGTGGTTGTGTGCATGTTTGCTTCCTCCAGAGAGTATGACACATAAAAAATACTCAACAATGTTTGCTGAATGAGTGAATTTAAGGTGGTGGCTGCAGGCTCCCTGGGGCCCACTTGTCGTCATGCTCCCTAGCCCACTCCCGCCGTGGTTGGAGGGGTGCAGAACTCAGCAAGTGCACACTTACTGGCTGGGGGAAGGGCTCCGGAGGTACCGAGCCTGCACGGCTCTCACATTGGCTTCATCCTCTTCCCCTGGGACTACCTGCTCCTCTTCTGGGTCCCCACTTGTTGCCATGACAGCCTGTCAGCCTCTGTAGGTTTGGCATGAAAAGGGCAGTTAGAAAACCTGATTCTGGAGGTTTTGTTGGGGGGAAGGGTGTGTCAGTGATGTCACCTCAGTGGAACTAGGAATGGGAAAGTCACCACGTGTTAATAGCCTGGTGGGGAAATCACTCATGAGGAAAACCCAGTCAGACTTGATCCAGCTACTGTTATCAGGACACCAAGATGCACACCCCGGCTGGCCGTGTAAACAGCCCACCTTGGAGTCGCAAGATTTAAGAAGTGACAACTTGGCTCCTTCCACAGATGCCAGCAAGAAAGCAGTGAGGGGAACCAGAAATTTGCCTCTCTCTCTCTCTCTCTCTCTCTCATACACACACACACACACACACACAATCTTTTGTCTTTACTGGGAAGATGCCTTCTTCAGCGTCTCTAACCAAGGTCACTACCTTTAGCTCAGGCGCCATCCCACAGCCTATTAAGGAATATGAGATCCCCAGGAGCTGGTCCCAGACATGGCTGGGCCCTGACGCTCAGGGCAGAGCTGCTGCCCCTTTGTTTGTAAGTCCTGGGCTCGCAGGACAAAATGAAGGGAGAGGCACACTCACCGCTGATCTGCCTGTGTCTCCACACCACGGGCCAGCCACTCAGGGGCTGAGGGACCCAGACGAAATGGCCAGAAGCTCCGACCAGTGACAGGGACCGACCTCCCCTCTCCAGTGTTCCTTCTCTGAGGGGCAGGACAGCTGTTCACAGGAAACCCTAGCTAGCTTCTAAATTTAGCCTCTGGTCCCACAGCCTGGCAGATCTCTGGGAGGAAGGAATGCAGGCTCAGGACCCAGACCCGAAAGCAGGCCCCACTTAACTCTTTCCCTCCTGGCTGATTTTCTGGACACTGACACTGAACAGCAGAGTTGGGAGAGGTTCATTCTTCGTAGACAGAGAGGCCTAAAGAAAAAGTTTGATTTGGGCTCTCTCTCCATACCTTCCAGCCTGGGGCTGCTATTCAAAGTGCTTCCTGAAGATAATCTAAAGCCAAAGATCTAGAAGAATAAAATAAATTGTACTTTAACCCCATGTCAGCACAGAAGGGGTTGGAAAAAAAATACCAGATATATGGAATGGGGAGGGTCTTCTGATAGATGTTGGGAGAGCATCGTGGTGAGACTATAGGGTAGTCATTTCTTGGGACCAGGGCTCCATTTCTTTGGACAGAGATGACTCTGGATACTGAACTGGACAGTTGTGCACCCCTTCCATAACCCCTGCCCCACATTCACCTCCCATGGTGATGGTCAACTGGCAACTCTGGGTGATATAAACTTTCCATGAGCTTCGTAAACTTCAAATGTGCTCATAACCCACCCTACTCCACTACACCAATTCCCACCATCATTACGATCAAAGCAAAGTCCAATAACCCAGTAGTTCACTCCCTCACCCCACACATTCTATAATGACCCCATTCCTCCATCCATCCATTCACCCATTTGTCTGCCCATTCACAAATACCCACTGATATCTATTATGCATCAGGCTCTATACTTGATCAAAGTTAGTAAGACACACAATTACAGGCTTAAAATGGTGCTTCTTCCCAGCTAGGTGGAACAATGCTTGGTGCAATAACAATTGGCTGAATAAATGAGTGAGCTCACAGTTATTAGGAGGGATGAGACACAGACCAAAAATAACTCAAGCAGAAGGCAGAATGTAGTTAGTTAGTATCCCAAGAGAGATCCAGAGTGCTGTTTGAGTTCAAAGGCGGGAGAGAGCCCTTCTGGCTGAAGAAGTCAGGAAAGGCTTCATGAAAGAACAGATAATATATGAGCTGCCCTTTAAAGCACATGTTGGATTACAACAGCAGATATGATGGGGGGAAGGAATTCCAGAGGGGTGGGCATGGAAAAAGTTTTGGGGTAGCAAAAATTAGTTTCATATAGTGGTTAGAGCTTTGAAGAAAGAAAACAGGGTTGTGTGCAGAAACTTGGCAAAGCTGGGATGGGGGCTCCTTTGGATAGAGTGGTCCAGGAAGGCATCTCTGAGGAGGCACATGGCATCACTAATGGCCAAACCCCTGTCCTGGGCGTCAAATAGGGCCTCAGTGAGTGTCTGTTGAAGAATGGAAGAATGACCACAACTGAGTAAACATGGGAGTTCAATTCACCTCCAGACTTCAAGGTTCCATGAAGATGAAAGGTGGTATGAGAAAGAGGTGAGATGAAGGAGGGAGGGATGGAGAGTGGATGGGAATGGGGCAGAGGACTGAAGGGTGGCATCAGTCAGGGCAAGGCTTAAGATGACAGACCCCCAGCATAGGGAAGAAGGTGGGTGGGAGGTGGAGGAAAGATGGAGGGCCAACACACCTAAGAGAGGCAGCAGATAAAGAGGGGACCACATAGGAGGAGAGAGGACAGAGGGCTTCTGTCTTCTTTATACCCTTTAAACCCTTACTCACCACCCCGGAACTCACAGAGGGTGACATCTGGGTCCCTAGCCTGGTGGATTAGAAATCAGAAAACCACTTCTTAGCTATGTGACCTTGGAGAACCCATTTAACTTCTTTGAGACTTAGAAGCCTGTTTGTAAAATAGAGAATCCTAATACTCATTTTGTTCTGATCACCCAGGTCTAAGGTGGAACCCCTCCACTGCCCCAATTTCATTATCTATGTCATTTCCCAGGTCATTCTCCCTGGCACTCTTTAAGTAGGGTGACTTGCCATCCCAGTTTGCCTGGGATGGAGACATTCCTGGGACATAGGACCTTCTGTTTTAAAACTGCGAGAGTTCCAAGCAAACTGAGACAAACTGGTCACTGTATTTCTATCTTGGTTGCTTGTATACTATCTTCCTCCCTGACCAGATTAGTAGTTCTCTGGGGGTAGAGATTTCCAGTCTTCCTCATGACTGTGTCTCTAGCGTGGTGGTGGGGTGGTGCTGAGGTAGACCAGGAAGGGAAGTAGATTAACAGATCGTATTATGCCTCGAAGTATTTCAGCAATTGTGACTAACACCCTTCTTTTATTGGCTTTGAAACCCTTCCTCTGAGATCATATCCCTTCATATTACGAGGCGGCAACTTCCTGTCCCTTATAGGCGAAGCCCACGTGATAGTGAGAAGCTCAGGACTTTGCCCACCTGCTGGGTGGAGGGAAGGCAGGGGAGGTAACTGAGAAGGCGGGGCCTTTGGTGAAGTGGGTGGAGCAGGAGTCCTGTCCCACAGATGAGCTCACCTGTCAGTCCAGCCGAGGGGTGGGCCATGGGGGCCAGGCTGGGCAAAGGTAGACAAGAAGGGAGAAACCACAGAGATCGAAGTCTGGACTGGGCCAGAGGCCGTCGTAGCTTTAACCAGTCAGCCCAGACTGGTTAAAGTCAGGGCCCCACCCCAGGCTGGACTCGGGGCAGGGAGGACGCAAGACCATGGAGGGGAAAATGCAGCCTGTGCTGTGGATGCTCTGTGCAGGTGAGTAGTGCCCAGGGGTGGGCGAGACAGGGGCTGAATGCTGAGGGTCTCCCAGAGCCCCCCCAGGGAGGGCCTCCAATGACACAGTTGTATTCCTGCTGGGCAGATTGACACGTCTGTCGTTCAAAAAGCAGGTTCCAGGCCAGCACCCAGAATCAGAATGTTTTTTATTCTCATATTAGTAAATAAAATTCCAGCCCATTTCTAGAATTCATAGTACTCTCAAAACTATATTTTCTGATCCCAAATCAGATCATCAGATCAGACATAAGATCTGACAATTGGGACAAAAATATTTAAAATCAGGGTTGTCCCAGAAAAGCCAGGATGTGTGGATCCAGGATTTGTGTTCACTACCTGAGGTTTTAATCATTGCCTTAAAACCAGAGAAAGAGGCAATGATAAGAGTGATAACATCTGTTATCACATATAGGGAAACTGAGGCAGAGAAAGGTTGCAACTTACCCAATATCATTTACAGACCAAGAGAAGACTCAAACCCTTCGAAAAACAGCCAGTTGGAAATAGAACGACCCTTTCCAAAGGCCAAAGCCCTTTAGCTCCCTTGATACTCTGGTCATTGAAAACTCAGAACATGGGGGAACCCCACAAAATAAAAACCAGACATTCGCTGATATAATGGTAGACTCCAAATCAAGTGCTAAATAGCAAAGTCGTTGTGTGAGGACCCACAGGGTGCTAAGGGTTAGGATGGAGGTCTTGGCGTTAGAGTCCTGGGCACCGACAGGAAGTAGAATGAGCAAGGAAGTTGAGAGATGGGGGTTGGGGGGATTTTAGGAGTATCTTTAATTCAGTGTATTTGAACATGCTGAGAATCTCATCAGCTTGCAATTTATTTATTTATTTTAAAATTCAGCCACATTTTAAAGCTAAACATATTATTTCTCATTGAATGAAAGATTCTTTAAATTCTGTAGTGCTTTACAACTGGCAAAATTTCACACACATGATTTCATACAATCCCATAACAACCCTTTTTTTTCCTCCTACTCCAATCTTGCTCCTCCCCTCTTCCTTCTCCCCACTGGTAACCACTAGTTTGTCCTCTATGTCTGTGCGTCTGCTTCTTTTTTGTTTTATTCACTAGTTTGTTGTATTTTTTAGATTCCACATATAAGTGATATTATACAGTACTTGTCTTCCTCTGTGTCAGCTTGCAATTAGAAATTCTTGTGGGCTTCAGGGATCTGGCAAAACTGGGGCGTGTTGTCGAATCCAAGTTCGTGTGCCCCATGCACAGTGGGGCCAAACAAACCGAAATGTCGGGGTTTGGAGCAGAGAGAGTTTTATTGCAAGGGCAATGCAAAGAGAACAGGTGGCTTATGCTCAAAAGAACCGAACTCCCCAATAGGTTTCAGGGAAGCGTTTTTAAAGGCAAGGTGAAGGAGGGGAGTCACAGGGTATGTGAACAGCTGGTGCACATTTCTCTGATTGGTTGATGGTGAGGTAACAGGATGGTGTCACAGGGGTTAACATCACCAATCCTCAGGCTCCAATAGGTCTGGGGGCTGCATACTCATGGTCATCCAGTACTTAACTTCTTCCATTTGCTGGGGGTTCTAGCAACTGTAAAACAACTCAGGAAATGTGCATCAGCTACTGCTATCTAGGTACTTCAGGGAGGAACTAAACATTCTGTGACTGCAGTATGGCTGATTTACTATTTAAATTCTTACCAGTTCTCCTGGCCCAACTGCTATTTTTGCATTAATTCTTGATCCAGACTTTTGTGACTCAGGGGAGGTGTGGGAGGTGAAAGCTTTTCTACAAACAAGAGACAGGCAGAGGACATGGGGAGAGGAGTCTGTCCTGCGAAGTCCCCATGGAATCCTGCTTGGTTACAGGAAGAGGTGAAGAGTTATACCAGGAAACTTGGGAGCCCCAAGGCCTGGGAAGCAGAATGGAGGAGGGTCTGAGTTAGAGCTCACTTTTCAGCTTCTACAGGCAAGCCCCAGGCCAGCAGGCCTGCCAGCCCAGGGTGGTTCTCCTAGGCCCCCAGGCTCCCCCTCCTCCCCCATCTCTCAAAACATGACCTTGGAGCCCTTGGCTGGAGAATAGCCCAATGCTGGGGAAGGGTTGGGTCAAACTCAAAGGCCCTGCCAGGAGGCCCATCTAACTGGGGCAGAGGGGCCCTCATCATCAGGTTAGAGGGCATACTTGGTTCATTCCTTCATCCAAACAGCTCTTTACTGAGCACGTAGTTTGTGCAGGCACCACAGGAGTGAGGGGTCTGGGATGACTGCGGTCGTGAGGGACCTGTCTCAGCCATCAGGTTCAGACCGGAAGGATGTGCTTCAAGCCCAGAGGGTGGGAGGCTGAAAGGAAATGACCACCCTTTCTGGGCTGGGCCAGTGACCTCTGATCCTCTTCTATAGAGCCTAGAAGTCTCCCCCCCCTGCCCCGCCTCCTCCCCTACCCCAGTACACACCCTTGCATCTGTAGTCTGGCTGCAACCCAAAACCCATGCATGAATCAAAAGAAGGGATTTGGGCTTGGGAAAAAACCAAAACAAAACAAAACGTGCACCCAGCTTAGATTGAAATGTGGACTTGACTGTGAACTGCCTGGAGCAGTACATTTCACCTCTTCCTGTGAGAAGGCATGTGACCCCTGGGTGAACTCATCCAGCTCAACCAGTTCTTGGGTTTGTGTTCAGACACACTGATAAAGTGTGTCTTCTGCCCCCACCCCCTTCCCTCCACCCTCCCAGACTGCCCTGCCTGGCACCACGGGCTCATCACCTTTGCCTCCATACTTTACACTAAGGGGAAGGGGCCGGAGTAGTGGGGCCGGGGCAGCTGGGCTTGGTGGCTAGCTCCGGGCATGCGTTTGCCAAGTGGAAATGTTTGGGGTGAAATAGCCATTGCTACGTACAAGTGAGCAATGAAGGCCTTCAAAGTTCAGATGTAAAAGCAGCCGGGTGGCCCTCCCCACCATGGCTCGGGAGAGGATGCCAGAGGAAGAGCAGGGAAATTAGGGAGGGCTTCCTGGAGGAGGTGGAGTTTAAGTTGGGTTCCAGAAGTCGTACTGGCTTTCCCCCTACTTCCGTTCTTCATCTGAACTTGCCCAGTAACAACTTACATTTTGCTGATGTCCCGGGCAGAGTAACATAACAAAGTTGATGAAAATAGACCCCAGGACTCATCGGATTTTGGGGAGTCAGAATAAAATCACATAAGGTCATATGGGGACACAAACAGAAGGTGGTGCATTTGAGAATTTAAAAACAGTACTTAAACCCAATAAAAGTCAGCCTGACAATTCCAAACAATGTCAGTGACACAATACCTCTCCCTCCCTGGCAGATGCTCCCACCCCCTCCCCCTCTGACGGCACTTGAGAAGGGCAGGCCCTCTTCCTTAACTGACTTTAGCGTGGGGCAAATTAGTTGACCTCGATAAATCTCAATTTCCAGAGAAGGGTAAGCTGTGACAAAGCGAGAGAGTGGCATGGACATATATACACTACCAAACGTAAAATAGATAGCTAGTGGGAAGCAGCCACACAGCACAGGGAGATCAGCTGGGTGGTTTGTGACCACCTAGAGGGGTGGGATAGGGAGGGTGGGAGGGAGGGAGAGGCAACAGGGAAGAGATATGGGAACATATGTATTTGTATAACTGATTCACTTTGTTATAAAGCAGAAACTAACACACCATTGTAAAGCAATTATACTCCAATAAAGATGTTAAAAAAAAATCTCAATTTCCTAATTTGTGAAATGGAGAAGGTAACCTATAATGTGTAAAAATGCACACTGTACCTCATTCGGTTATTAGGGATAATAAATGAGTTTGTCAACGTAAAGACCCTGGAACAGTGCCTGCCACATAATAAGCATTCAATAAATGCCAGTTATTTATTATTATTGTTGTTGTTATTAGTGTGGGCAAGTGTAAATTATAGGAAAGTAACTAGACTTTGGTGATCAATTGTCTGATCACTCTGCTCTGGCAGACATCTGCCAAGAGAATGAGAGTCACTGAGGATGAGGGATTTTGTCACCCCTCGCAAAGGCTGCTAGAGAAAACACCCCAGCTTGTGTACAGGACCAAGGCTCTTCCACTCTGGGAAATTTTTCAGCCACCAGACTCCATGAAAGATTTGATGTGATGGAAGGTACAGCTGCAGGAAAAGAGATACATAAAGAGGAGCCCACCAGGGGGAAAAAGTCTCTGAGAAGCTCTGCCCAGAGTCCCTAAAATCTTTGAAGACTTGATAAAAAGCACAAACAAACAACAACAACAAAAAAGCCCCATCTTCCTACAGCTAGAGAAAACCTCAAAGCTTAAATTTGAAAAACGTAGGAAAGTACTGCTTTTCACTGAGAAATAAGGGAATCCATCATCCCAAAATATTCCAGATGAGAAAAAAAATTTTTTTCTCCCCCATCTAAAAAAATATCAATAAGCTCATGGATGCTTCATCCATGGTAGGTTTTTGATGGGAACTAAGTTTCCAAGTTCTTGTCCTTTTGAGGTTGATCATGCCATTTAGAATCCTTCCCCTGGGACCTTTGTTAGAGCCACAGTCCCCAGCAGGATAATTTTGCCTACATGCCTTAGACTTGTCCACTCTGAAGTGCCATGATCCTGTTTGTCACACAGGCTCGGGGAGCTCCCTGGTATCTTCCCTGTCAGAGTGTGACCCAGTGCCACTTGCACTTCTAAGTGCACGCCGTGACCTGGCCCAGGCTGTGAGGTTTACAGGGCTCAGCCTCAGACATGTACATCTGATGAGAATCAGATAGAGAGTGGCCTTGTTCCCAGTTCATCTTGACCCTGAGAGGGTGGTATTCAGGCCAGAGCCAGAGTGGTATCAGCCGTTAAGTGCACTACAAGATGGGCAGCCTGGCCTTTCATCTGCTCCACGGTTGTGAGCCCCGTTGCCACACCAGTCCCCAGGACCTGGCTCCCACCTGGAGCCGGGGCATGACCTGCTGGTGCCTGAGCACAAGTCAGAAGCCAGTGCTCACAGGAGGGCTCATGTGCCTGTGGAATCACACTGGCTTCCTGTCAGAGCTGAAATCAGGATTAAAATGCTCCAGTTCCAGCTCCAGCCTTGAAGTGGGAAGGACGTAATGAATGGTCAGCTTAAGAGGGGTATGTGTGCAAAGGGGGAGGAGTGATGGTTTAGGGCACGGCTGGCAACCCAGACTGCCCATCACAATCACCTGGGGAGTAAAAGTGCAAATGCCCAGCCTCCCCCAGACCTTCTGAATCAGAATACTGAGGGGCAGAACCTGGGCATCTCTCTGATTGTGAAAAGTTACCCAGGTGACTCTGATGTGAAAGTCTAGGTTCAGAGTTGCCTCCTGGACCTTGAGGAAAAATAGGTTTAATGAACAGCCATCTCTGTGACTAGGGCTGATACTCTGTATGCGACTTGCAGCTCAGTTTTGCACCATCTCACTGCTTCCCTGAGTTAATGCCCAGCCTCTAAATTGGTGTGTTAACTTCTCACATTTTCGTGTGCATAGAAGTCATCTGGGGATCTTGTCAAAGTACAGACTGATTCAGTAGGTCCTGAGATTATGCATTTCTAACAAGCTCCCAAGTGAGGCTGCTGCTGCAGCAGGGACTACAGTTTGAGAAACAAGCCTCCAGGAAAGAACTGGTTCGTGGGCATGGCTGTGATCCTCATCTTGCCTTTTTGCCCTCCGGAGTCCCATCCCAGGGCTTCTTGGTGACCCAGCAACGCTGCTTACTGTGATGCTGGCCAGCAGGAAGGAAGCCTGGGGGAAAGTGCGCCTGGCTCAGCAGGCGCTTGTACTCCTGGCAGTTCCTCGCCCTGCTAACCCCTCCTCCTTCTTTCCTGAAACACTCTATTCTGTCAGTTCCCATGACTCACCCTCTCCTGGTTCTCCTCCGACATTCCTGGCCCAACCCTTTCATGTCTTCTCTGCAACTTCATGCTCCTCAGCCCACCATGAAATGTCAGAGCTCCCTCCACTCAGACCCCCTTCTACATCCACATCCACAGCTTTAGCTGACACCCATTTCAACTGACTCACAAAGTTCTGTCTTCAAACCCAACCTCTCTCTTGAGCCATAGACCCATAAATCCAACAGTCCGCATGACTTCTCAACTTAGACATCTCAGAATCAGTTCAAACTCACAAGCTGAAAACCAAACTCATGGACTTTGTCCCCATATCTGGGCCTTTGTCAGTGATCTCTACATCAATCAATGACACCCCATCCATCCAGGAATGAAAGCCACAAACCTAACAGTCATCCATTACAGTTTTCTATTCCTATGTAATAAACTACCCCTTAACTTAGTGGTAACTTAGTAACTGAAGACAATAATAGAAAACATTTATTTTGCTCACAAATCTGCAACTTGGATGGGGCTTGGCAGGGACAGCTTGTCCCTGTTCCCTGCAGTATCAACTGGAGTGAGTTGACTGGGGTTGGAAGACCCACTTCCAAAATGCTGGCTCACTGGCTGGCAAGTTGGTGCTAACTCCAGTTCCTCTCTTTGTGGACTTCTCCACAGGGAAGTTTGGGCTTCCTCGCAGCATGGTGGCTAGATTATAAGAGCAAACATCTAGAGAGACAGCAGGTGGAAGCTACCAGTATCTTAAAGTCTGGGCCCAGATACTGATCCAGCATCTATTACCATACTTCCACCATATTCTATTGATCAAACAACCACAGAACCCAGACTCAAGGGAGGGGATATGAGTCCTATTTATTTCTTAATGTATTTATTTATTTTAAAATTTTTATTGGGGTATAGTTGATTTACAATGTTGTGTTAGTTTCAGGTGTACAGCAAAGTGAATCTGTTATACATATACATTTATCCACTCTTTTTTAGATTCTTTTCCCATATAGGCCATTACAGAGTATTGAGTAGAGTTCCCTGTGCTATACAGTAGGTCCTTATTATCCATTTTATACATAGTAGTGTGTATACGTCAATCCCAATCTTCCAATTTATCCCTCCCCCCACCCTTACCCCCTGGTAACTAGAGGAATTTCAAAGTATTTTGGGACCATACTTTGATGCCACCATATCACCCTTAACAGCTCCTTCTCCTTCAGGTACAAATTCAAGTCATCACTATGTCCTGATGATTTTAGCCTTCCAACATCTCGAGTCTGTTCATCTTTCTGTTTCCTCTGCCACCTCACCGATGTAAGCTGCCTCTCCTAAGCTACTTCCATAGCCTCCAACTGGCTTTGGGAGCCTGTTTTATCCCTTCTCCTATCTGCTGTCCACCCTGAAGCCAAACTGACCTTTTCAAATGAAATTATGACCATGTCGCTACCCTTACTCAAAGCTCTTCAGTGATTTCCCATTACTATTAGGATAAGACTCATATCGCGAGGACAGATTCTCCTAAGTCACGTTTAGGCTCTATAAACCACTGAAATGTTCCCCCAAATCCCAATATTTCAGCACCTAGACTGCCTCCTCTACCTTTACACCTTGAACATTACAAAAATGTTTGTCATATCACATCCTGAACTTCTTGGTCTGGAAAAATATTATCATCAGACCTACCTGTCGTGTCAACACCTTCCTTTCTGTCTAACCTTAAAAAATCACGAGTCCTTTCTCTCCATAAAGTCTTCCTAGGTAACTTTGGGCCCCAATGATTTCTTCCTGATTTGAATTTGAGGTCTCAACCACTTTTTTGATCCTCTGTTATACTGCCATTTAACCTTTCACCCACTTTGGGACTTGTTTTCCTAAGCAGCTTGGGGATAAGAATTACTGCTTGTGCTTTTTTTTTTTTTCCCCTTGGTATCATAGTTTCCAGAACAAGGGCTCACAATATATGTTTGGTTTTCTACTATCAAGTTATAACTTTCCGGTCCTCTTTTCCTCTCCAACTCTTTTCATTGAGTTCTCTCCTCAAATCTAAAACTCCCTTTAATCCAACTAGGGCATCCATCTTACCAAGCATTCTCAGATACTACTATTGACCTTTAAATTGTGAGACTCTACAACGTGTGCTAAACATAAACAACTAGATTCTTGTCCTTGGTGATTGGTTTTCGGGGGGTTGTTCTGCCCAGTTATCTCCTTTATAATTTTCCTTTCTCTCCCCTCCAAATCTAAGTTAACTTTCTATCTGGACAACTTCCCCAAATAAGGCTTCTTTCCAACCAACACCTGACCTCTAACCAGCCCCACTGCCTCCCCCAGTTTCCATTTCTAAGCCCTGGTTCTCTTTTCTAAGACGGCCTCCAAAAAGCCCAGGGAAGGCAGCCCAAGTCCCACTCCCGCAAGACCACTAGCATTCTGGGGGCCAGAGGAGGAGAGACTAAAAGAGGATGGGCCCGCGGAGGGGGGCATTGAGGAGTGGGAAGGGCTGGAGAAGGGGGCCCGTAGAGGGTGGCGACCACGACGCCCACAGCCGAGCCCCCAGCCCCACGGTCTGACCAGAACAGAGACTGCCGGGCACAGGAAGTGGGGACCCTGCCCCCAACATCCGGGACCGGAAGTGAGCGTTGCTGGGACACGGCCTTGGGGCGAAGGCCACTGGGGAGGGCTCCGTGTTTGGAGCGTGCCCTTGGATTCACCTCCTTCATTTCCAAATTGGAAGAAACTTACAAATTGTGCTGATGTTGCAAATTGGCTACTTGTCCCTTTATGCTCCTCACCATATTCCTTGGGCTGAAATCAATCATCATACTCAAATTGTGATAACAAAAGTTGTATTGAGCAGGATGTTGTCAACCAAACCAGGAAACTTAGACAAGAGACTGGCTGAGAGCACTTGGCAGTGCCCTCCTTGCGATGAAGACTGGGATAAAGATTTGTGGGAACAGACCAGCACCCCATTTCTCTGGGGCACAGCCATCCAGTATAGTAACAATAGCCCTGCAAGCAACATAGTTATGGAATGTAAGCCTAATCTGGCTTCATGCACCTGCGTTCCCAAGTCTCTGCCTATGTTCTGCCTGGGGAAAAACAGTGGAAATCCACAGTAACTGAATATCTAGCTCACCGAATGCCAGACTCTAGAGGACTCTTGCTTCTTCCTGCTACCAGTGGGTTCTTCATTTTTCTCCTAATTTAATTATAGAAAGATAGACATCAGTGATTTTCTAACTGACAAGTACCTTTTCTCTCTCCCTCCTTTGAGTGCTCACTCATTTGATGCAAGAAAGAACTCTCTGTGTATGTATAGCTGATTCACTGTGTTACAAAGCAGGAACTAAAACACCATTGTAAAGCAATTATACTCCAATAAAGATGTTAAAAAATAAATAAATAAAGTGTATCCCTTATAGAAAGTCCAAAAAAAAAGAACCCTCATACTCAAAAGAACTGCTTGAAATAAATCATAGATTGTAGATAGCAAAAAAAAAAAAAAAAAAAAAGACTCAAATTGCTGTCATGGCCTCTTAGACTTAGGCCCATCCCATATTTCTGGCTGCACTGGGAGTGGTATAATTTCGGAATTGCTTTGTAGGAGAACCTTGAGGGGTGAAGTTTGGCAGATAGTGAAGTTTGTCCTAAACTTCCCTGATGGCACAAGTGTGATGTTTGTACTTGGCCTCTGTGTTTATTTGGAGTCATCATGGGAGGCTAAAGGATATCACACAGGGGGAATCACAACCCCCCCCCAAACCACCCCTTTGGTTCCATCTCTACACACCGGCTTGTTTTAGTTTCTGGAACGTGGCCCACCTTCTCCTGTGCCCTGACCTCTGCACAGGGCACTTCTCTCCCCCACTCACCTCTTCCCCTGTTTTCTTGTGGTTCCCTCCTGCTCATCCTCCAATGTCAACTCAAAAGGCCCTTCCTAAGGACAACCTCTCCTCATCCCCAAATCCTCTGTTATATCCTGTCATTGAATGTGTACCACTTGTTACCATGGTGGTTTTACATTTGCCTCTGTGATTATGGATTTATTATCATTTGACTCACGCAGAGGATCAGACACCACGAATGCAGGAACTGTGTCTGTCTCTGCTTGCCCTTTTGTCCCCAGAGCCTGTCAGAGTCCCTGGAACAGGGCCATCCAGCAGCCATTTGCTGGGTGGGTGTTAATGAATGAGTACCTACCCTTTTGATCCTCACCAGGCAGCAAGCTGGTTTACTCTCAGTGTCTCCTATCCTGTCTCTCTTTCCTTCCTTCTTACTCTGTCCTGCTTCTCTCCAAGCCTCAATTTCCTAATTGCATTGGTTTCTATCAACATTACCCATCGTTTCTAGGGATGGATGGATGAGAGGGGCTAATTAAGGAAATGGATTTGCCCTGCGTGTTAAAGGAAGAGAGTCACTCACCATGTCTTCCCTCCCTCCCCGATGGCACCTGTGTTTTAGCAGGGACTTCAGCACCTTCACTCAGCAGTGGGCATTTCAGTATTGAGACAGCCAGTGGAGGACATATTTGACTTGGAGGTAAAGTTTAGTGGCTTCTCAAACTACCCCACCTTGGCAGCACTCAGGTTTTGTCTCCATGTCCTCCCTGCCTGCTGGGCTTGTCTCTGTTCCCAGATCGCTCTGTCCCTGGAGCAGCCCTCTCTGCCCAGGGCACCAACTGTCCCACTTGGCACCCACCTCCTTCCTGAGGTACCTTCCTCCCCTGCCACCAAGGGACCTTTGGGCTGCTTCCTCGTTCTCTGCCCTGGTGAGTCAGGGATGCCATAAACACCTGGCATGGGCAGAACATGGTGACAGACAGACACTCCCACTTAGGACTGTCACAAAGTTCACTGGGAGGGAGGCATAAAATGTGGAGGGCAGGGCCCCCAGTCAGAGCTCAGTGCTCCACACCTGCCCACCGACTCCTCTCTACATCTGTACACGTGGGAACAGGTGACTCTTGCTGTGGGCAAGGCGAGTCCTCCACCTATGCCCTTCCCCACCCAGCCGGGGGTCTGGCTCCACCTGGCTTCTCCTCTATTTTTAGTCTCTTCCTTTCTGGGAGTTCCATCCCTATAACCTAGGAGCCTGCTTAAGTCTCTCCATCTTCCATCCCAGAGGAGATGAAAGAAACCTTCTCAAGATCTGTCATAGCCCTCTGGCTCCAGCTTTCCCATCTCCCCATGTTACATGAGCTCCTTGACAAAATAAGCTGCCCTCACCTCTCTACTTCCTCACTTCCTGCTTGACATATAATACTGTAACATGGCTTTATGGTTACAAGCGTACCGCACGTCTGCTGCAGAATATTTGGAAAATAAAAATACACAAAGAAGAAACCCATCATCCCAGAAACCAGAGATAACTGGTATTAATTCTGTATTTGGTATTTTTTCTTCTAAGAATTTGCTTCCTCTCTGTGGCTATGTGGAAGTGGGATACTGTTGCATGTACAGTTTTGCATCCTGCTTTACTCTCTTCTATGCACAAGTTCAACATAGTGAATTGAATCCCTTGGGGGCTATTTCAAGTCCCACCTCCTCAATAAGCCTTTCCATTAAAATCCTTCTTCCAGGTCCCTCCCCTCTCCACCCCCCCCCCCAACCCCTACACTTCACTCCTTATCATTTGCACTTAACACTTAATTAGGCTCTATTAGGATGCTGGCTGACAGTGATGCTGGCTAACTGCTTCCTAGGCAGGGACTGTGTCATGAACCACTCAATAAATAAAGTCTTATTAGCACCCAGCTCTGTGTACATACCTAGGGGTGGGAACTAGCAAGCGATGGGTACAAGAGAAGTCTGAGACACAGACCCTGCTGGAAGGAGCTGCCATATGATGAGGAGACACGGCCCGCACACATAGACCCACACTGACATGAGAATGACGTGTGTGTGGGGTACATGCTCCCTGAAGCGCTTCAGCGAAGCCAGTAAGGGCTGGGATGGTCCAGGTGGATTCCTGGAGGAGGCAGGGCATGAAGATGCCTCGGATCATTTTCCCAGGGCCTTGCGCTAAACTAGGGCCTTAGGAAAAATTTATTAAATTGACCGGAATTCATAGATTCCTAAAGATCCACGTTGAACAAAGAGTTCCTCAAACATCCATGGAGTTCTAACCCCCCTCCCCACCTCTCCATCCCTCCTCCCCCATCTGCCAGTCTGAGAGCCTACAGGAGTCATTCCCACCTTGTGGGGGGCAGGACAAACCAACATGCACGTGCGTGTGTGAGCTGCACCCCTTTCCCTAGAGACCAGCGCTTTTTCAATGTCAGAGCATGTACCTAGTCCTGGGGTGCGATGGGTCCCTTCTGGCCTTGGGCACCTCCTCCCTAACTAAGAATGTGGTTTCTCTGAGCGAATGGATTTTGCTAAGTGGAGGCATTCCTGCCAGTTTCCCAAGGGTTCCCATAATGTGCTGTGTAAGCCTAAAGCCGCCAGTCCTTCGAGCACTTCATTATTCTCCTTGGATGTATTGCTTTCTGGTTAGCTCTCAAGAGACACTTTATTATCTTCTTAACAAACCTTAATTATTTACAAGCAATCCTGGAGGCTTCAAGCTGTCTCTTCACACCCCACCCACTTAGGGAGGTTAAATGACCTTTCCCATTTCCATCTGGGGCCACTTGCAGACTTGGCATCCCCTCTCTGGGCTCCTTTTGTTCTTTATTTAATTTTTTTTTTTTTTTACATTTTCTAACAATGTGTAAGGTAAGTTCTTCAACCAAGTTTCTCTGGTTGCAAATCCTACCCATCTTTTAAACTTAAGTTCTCTAGAACTCATTCAGTGTGCTGTCCAAGAGCACTTATTTGAGCATCTCCTATGTGTTAGGCAGTTTTTTGAGCCCTGAGGATATGAAAAGGAAGGAAAAACAGTGTAGCAGAGCAGAAGGATATGACAATATAGAATGCTGGCATAGTTCTTGCTTATGTGCCAGGATGAAGGTTGTGCATGCTAAATATGTTGTCATCCAACCCTCACAACAACCTTGAGTTAGATAATATTATTATCCTCATTTTATAGTCGAGGAAACTGAGGCACAGAGAAGTTAATTAAGTTGTGCAAGGTTACACAGCTAGGAAAACTAAGAATGAGGATGCCAGCCTGGGCAGTTTGGCTCCAGCGTTTGCGCTCTTGGCCACTCTGCCATATGTAATAAACTCTCATGAGAGAGTACTAGGATGAAGGTACTCGTGGGTGGTACCCATGGCACAAAGGACAGAGTCATCTACTCTGCTTGAGAGCCTTTGGGCATTTTCTCTAGGACAATGTATGTGCTTAAAATTTCTTCCTCAGCAAACTCCTATTGTGCTGTGAGTTTTTTTTTTGTTTTTTTTTTTTTTATGGCTGTGTTGGGTCTTCGCTTCTGTGCGAGGGCTCTCTCCAGTTGCGGCAAGCGGGGGCCACTCTTCATCGCGGTGCGCGGGCCTCTCACTATTGCGGCCTCTCCCGTTGCGGAGCACAGGCTCCAGACGCGCAGGCTCAGCAATTGTGGCTCACGGGCCCAGTCGCTCCGCGGCATGCGGGATCCTCCCAGACCAGGGCCCGAACCCGTGTTCCCTGCATTGGCAGGCAGACTCCCAACCACTGCGCCACCAGGGAAGCCCTGTGCTGTGAGATTTTGATTCCTTCCTTGCAGGTGAAAGCACCTGCTCTTCCAATTTGTATACCCTTGGGAAGGTTAACACATCACTGAACTATTTGTTTTTAACACCTTATAGTGAATTAGCTTATCAGATGGATGGTCTTCATGAATATCAGAAGAACTCAGCCTTGAGAAAAAAAGGAGAGTGGGGAGGGAGCAGGAAAGAAAGAATACCTCTGGAGCATGAGGGACACAGCTGTTGGCAGCAACAGGATGGGAGAGCTGCAGCTACTGGGGAGAGGGTGGGTTCTGGCAACTGGAAAGAAGATACCCAGTGTAGATCTGTACAAACAAGTAGAAAGGGAGGTTGTTGGAAGGCTCTAGAAGCAAACTTCTCCACTTCCTAGTTTTCTGATGATGGATTAGATGTCCCACCTGGTACTTTTGTCTCATCCACTGAGTAGGATGCAAAGATTCCACAGAACAGAAAAACAAGGGCCACAGAGCTAATAAACAGTAAGCCTATAGAAAGAGGTGAAAGGAACTGGGTTTATTACAGTTTATTACAGAACTGCGGGTGAGAAAGTTGGTGATTGCAAACATCAGAATCCTCTGAGCTTATGATGGGAAATTATTGAGAAGTTAAGCCAGATGTCTTTGCTGCCAGTGATGTCAAAAAAAGAGGATACTGACTGAATCAGTGAGAAGGATTTGATTAGCTGTGGAGGATTTACAGTGATGGCTGTTGGCGTGAAGGTCTTAAACATAGGATAAATTCTCATCTAGGATTATGGAAAATGTAAGTGTGTCTCAAGGGCACCAGATCAGCCTTTAAAGATCCTTCTCAGGTTTACAAACAGCATTTAAATAGTGCTCTATACTTGTTCGAGATTTTTTCCTTTTCTTTATGAGTTCTTTCTCATCCATTCATTTCAATCTCTTCCCTCACAAATTAACATAAAATAACTTTTACTCGCTTTTGTAGTGGTCTCTAAAATTGATCTATTCTTTAGTTATAATCATTAGTAATTATTATTCCTTTATGGTAGTTCACTCATGGTGGTGGTAGGTGGTTATCTCTTGTGATTAACTTCTAACTAAGGATGTGCCTCAACAAAAGACTATGGGATGAGAAAGTGGAAGTTATTCTATATGAATATATATAGAGAGAATATATTGAACACACAGATACATAATGTAACTGTCATATGTTGAGCACTGATTATGGGTCAGGAATCATTGTAAACAAAGTACACATTTCATGTTATTTAATCTTCAAACAACCCATTTTTCAAGTGAGGACCCTGGCACAGAGAGCTTAGGTAAACTGCTCAAGGTTATACATTTAGTAGATAAAGGAACTGGAATTCCAATGGACGCATTCTAGCTCTGGAGCCTGTGCATTTAAACTCAATGCTATGCTACTTCCTGAAATGGCCATAGAGAAGTTGTGTACTAAATATGGACTGGTACAGGAGTGGCCCAAGATAGCTGCATAGAAAGACCCTGAGCTCACCTCCTCCCACAGACTCACCGAATCTACACCTACATATAGAGCAATTCCTCCTGAGGAAGATCTGAGGGCTGATTAAACAGCCACTGCACATAGAAGGACAACATAGAAATGGGTAGGAAAGACAGAGATGTTGTATCCATGGGAACCCAATCCCCAACACAGCAACCTGCAGTAAGGAGGGATATTGCTGATGGGCCTGAGTACGAAATTGCCCACCCTGGGAAACAGCATAAAAATCAGCAGTTTAAAGGGTATCCAGACTATATAGGAAGGAAATCCATTTACTAGAGCTTCTGCCAAATGGGCGTCACTCACACTGTAGTCATAGGTCCACCCAGATTCAAGGGGTGGGGACATAGACCCTACCTCTTGACGGAGGAGAGTCAAAGTCACATGGTAAGAAGAATGTATGTGATGAGAGATACTGATGTGGCCACACTCTTTTTCTCATCTTTTTTCTGATAAACTTATACAGAATAAATTCCCCTGGGAGAACCCTCTCTCTCTTTACCTTGACTTAATCTTATTCATCAACTTTCTTACCATATTTAAGCACTCCATAAATATTTGCTAAATAAATGAATAAATCATCATCATCACAACAAAAAAGACAGTGGGAAATATTTATTGAGAGCGCTCTATGTGCCAGGCATTAAGCAAAGCATTTATACATATTATCTCGCTTAATTCTCGCAACAGCTCTGAGACTATTAGTGTCCCTTTTTATAGATGAGAACTGAGGCTGACAAAAGTTTACACAGTGTGTAAGAGGTGGGGCTGAGGCGCAAAGCCAGGCTCTTACCCATCACACAACGCAGTTAACTTTGTTGAGATGCTGTGGGATGGGGACAGGGTGAACCAAGGTACACGTGTTTGTCTTCACCCCGGGCCTGGAGGAGAACAGCTGGCGTGCCGTGGCCGAGATCTCAGTTGTAGTGTGTCTAGCTGTGGCTGGAAGAGCGTCACTGGCCATTCCCTCTGAGGTCCAGTGGGCAATGAGTATGAATGCCCATGTCAGTTACTTCCCACTTTCTTTCCAGTCTGGGTGACTGTCCACGCCATCTATGTGGAAACCCCAAAGGATGTTCTTCGGGCTGCTCGGGGAAAGAGCGTTACCCTTCCATGCACCTACCAATCTTCCTCCCTCAACCGAGAAGGATTTATCCAATGGGACAAGCTTCTAAGGAGTCATACGGTAAGGATCTTTAAAAAGTTGGGAGCATCATGAGTACCACCTGACCATGACCCCTTGGAGGATAAACACTACAAAGCCATTCAATAAATGTTAGGCAGAATAAACCTAGTTAGCGCCCAGGCTGGGATGGGTGGGGAGGGAGCAGTGAATGTTGGACCCGGGGAGGGCCGTATTATGCCACCTCTAGTGTGAAAGAGTCACCTTCCCCAAAACATCTTTCTGTTGGTCAGTCTCAAATGACGTAAACTGTATCATTCCTTTTGATTAGCATAGCGCTCTCCCTTGAGGCCAAATTTTGTTAGAGTTTTTTCCTGTTTGGGTTCTTTTGGGGACTGTGGGAAGATTTTATTTTCTGTTTTGGAATAGCTAGTAATCCCGTGGTTCAAAAATTAAAACATCATGAAAGTGCACATTGAGAAGTCTCATTCCTACGCCTGCCCCTCTTGTCCCATCTACCCAGTTTCCATCCCCTAATCCTTCTATCTCCCCGTCCTCCCCAGCAAGGCTAATTTTCACTGGTACTGGTTATTTGGGGCCAGCATTTATTCTGATTGATTGGTATCTCTGCTACAATCATTCAGTATTGTGAATATCACTTTTGGCTAAGATTTAGCTTCTTGTGTATCCTTCCGATGATTCTTTATGCCAATTCAAGAAAATGTGAATGTATATATTCACACACATGAAAATGCATCTACTTTTGACCCTAGAATCCCAGTTCCCTATTCCCCTCACCAAAGGCAACCACTATTACCAGATTTGGGGGTGGACTTCCATAGATGCTCCACATGTATACCATGCACACACAAACATAGACATATATTTACATATATGTATATGAATATGTATGTTTATATAAACTACATGCATACTGTCCTCCACTTGGCTTTTCTTCCTCTTAATATACCTTGGAACTCTTTCCATATGTCAGTACATTTATATCTATCTCATTCTTTTTTAAATATTTGCATTAAATATCACATTTTATGAATGCTCTATACGTACCAATGATGGACATTAGGTTTGTTCCCTATATTTTGCTGCTACAAATAATGCTGCAATAAATATCCTTATATATATGTCTCTAGGTATATTTTAAATATTATTGTAATTATTTATAAATATATATTTATATATAAGATAAATTATTAAAAATGAACTTCTGGTTCAAAGGCTATGTGAATTTAAAATTTGGATAAATAATGTCAAATTACTTTCATTGGATGTCAGACCAATCTTCATGTTCACCAACAACAGTGTAGGCACCTATTTCTGTAACACAGAGTAGTCTCAAACTATTTGATATTCGCCAATTTGATGAGTGAAAAAGTATCTCATTATTGATCAAATTCACATTTCTTTAACTGTAAGAAGAGGAACATCTATTCATAGTTTTTTTTTTTTTTTGGCCACGTGTGCAGCATGTGGGATCTTAGTTCCCTCCAGTGGGATGGAACCCATGCCCCATGCAGTGGAAGCATGGAGTCTTAGCCACTGCACTGCCAGGGAGGTCCCTATTCATAAGTTTTAAAGTGGGTTCTACTTTTAAAATGCACACATGCCTGGCATTAGATCCCCAACTACTCAGAGTGAAAGCATTTAGCTTTTTCCCTGACAGAAAAGAAAGGGGAACCCAGGACACCCAAGTCCTAGAGCAGCAGGGCCGAAGAGAAAGGAGAGCAAATCTTGGCCTAAGGCACCTTATTGTCTGTTGCCCAAGGCACCATGATGGGACAGAGCACATGTCCTATCTGTTTCCAGAACCCCAGGAAAAAACCTAGAGAGGTCAGCTGCTGCCTTTAGCTTGTAGAAACTGAAGACACGTTCTTTCACCGTCACATGTATTCAGCAAACAAGACGTTAGGTCTCTGGCAGGCACGCTTCTGAGTGCTGAGATAAATACTAAAGATCTTTTGTTGACTGATGGATCCCTCACTTCCTAAAGGATTTGAGGCATTCCCCTTGAGAGCAAGCAAGGGTGCAGAGAAAGGGATTTAACCTATGCCCTCAAGGAGATTATTGTGACAGGTCCTAGCAAGGGTTGGGGGGTGACCTGGGGGAGATCCCAGGAGGGGGAAGCCTTAGGATAGCTGTGATTGGGAGGAGGGTTGGGGCATGAAGAGTCCTTGGCAGAGCCAGTAGGTCAGAAAAGAACTGAGCTGGGAAAGACCAGCATCCACAGATGGGTCCACAGCCCAAGACAGGTCCTCATCTCCGACCTTGTTGCTCCTCCCCATCTCAGCCAAGCTTCCTGAGTTATCTGCCCCTACCAGGGTTGTTGCATGTGGTTGGGCAGATTATGCACTTGGGTACCCAGCCCAGGGCGCCTGACTGCCATTAGCTTGGCAAAGGTGTGTCTGTCCAACAACTAGAGCACCTTTTCCTGATTTGCATAAAGAGCATGCCCAGGCATCAGACCTGACACTATGTCTCCACACTCTCTTCCCTGCCCGGCATGGTCTGCCTTCCCCGCCTAATGCTCCACCGAAATCACCAGCAGCTTCTCTTCTGTTAAATTCAGTGCGCTGATTCAGTCCTCATCTTATGTCATTTCTCCCTAGCTTTTCCAACTATCAACCACTTTCCTGTCTTGGAATCTCCCTCCCTTGGCTT
This sequence comes from Balaenoptera musculus, assembly GCF_009873245.2. Classification (NCBI taxonomy): domain Eukaryota; kingdom Metazoa; phylum Chordata; class Mammalia; order Artiodactyla; family Balaenopteridae; genus Balaenoptera; species Balaenoptera musculus. The sequence continues at coordinate 123,113,593 of NC_045785.1, read as the reverse complement.
TCTGGTAGCCTCATCTTGGCTTTTGCTCGTATCTCTCTGACCTCTCTCTGACCTTTCCAAATGAAGTAACTTGGGGACTTGCCATTTCTCTACTCATTTACCCATGGCTCGATGCCATCTGCTTTGCATATATTATCTACTTTAACTCTCACAAAAATCCTATGATACAAGTGTTATTATCATTATCTCCACTTTGTAGATGAAGAAATGGAGTCATAGAGAGGTCAGCATTTTGCTCAAGGTCATAGAACTAGTAAGTGGCAGAACTGGGATTTGAATTGAGGCAGTCTGGTTCAAAAGTAGTGATCTTAGCTAGTACCATGTTCTGTTTGATAAATGATAAGTGTATCAATGAATAAACAAATTCCAAAGGCGAGAGTCAAATAAATAAAGGGGGCCTGGAAGCCAAGGATGGCTACTTAGCACAATGCCTGCACATAGTAGGTGTTCAATAAATATTGGTTGACTGAATGTCTGAGAACAGACAATGAACTAAAATGGAACGGGTAAGAGGTGCCAGAGGTTACAAGAGGTGAAAGCCTCACTCACACGTGCTCCTCTGGTATGAACTGCCTACCTGCCCCAGGCTTTCAATATTTTCACTAAAAACATATATATACATCATAAGAGGAATCCACAAATGGACACCATGCATAGAGCTCTTTGTTCTGCAGGGTTGGTGTGTCAGTGCACCTGGGCCTGGGAATGGTGGATGAGGGTAGTCAGGACAGCCTGAAGCATCATGCCAGGGCCTTAGGCTGAAGACCAAGTGGTATTTCTTCTTCCTCACAGGAAAGGGTGCTCATCTGGACATTTTTGACCAAAACCTACATCTACGGTGAACTTTATGAGAACCGTGTCAATGTATCGAGCAACGTCAAGCAGTCAGACGCCTCCATCACCATTGACCGGTTGACCATGGATGACAACGGCACGTACGAGTGCTCCGTCTCGCTGCTCTCGGACCTGGATGGCGTCTCCAAGTCACGCGTCCGCCTCTTGGTCCTGGGTGAGTGTCTCCTTCTCCTTCCTGGGGTGGTAGGAAGAGGGGCGGTGGGAGGAGCAGGGCACCCTGGTGGTAAGGTAAAGCCAGGGAGCAATGCCTGACCAGGAGCTAAGACTCCTCCCCTCGCCCCATCCGTCTGGGGGGTTGGGGTGCTGCTCCTCCCCCTGGAACCAAATACTCTTCTGTCTGGGCAGACAGCTCCCCAGGGCCAAGGTCAGGGCTGGTTTGGAGTGGTCCCTGGGGCTCAGCCTTGGAGGTTCTGTCCCTGCTCTGTCCAGTGCTCATTCTTTCACACCAGCTCCTGCCTCTTTCATGCCAAACTTACTTAACAGAAGAAAACGGGAAATCCTAGATCCTACTGTAAAGACTCTCACTGCCTTGCTTTGATGCTGGGGGCCAAATAATGACTCTCTTACAGGTCAGGCATCTTTCCCAGCCCTAAATTCAGCTCAGCAGTAGAAGCCCTTCACACCACCATCTGCCCACCCCTCCGCTCCAACACACCATTGATCAGGTTCTACTGCTTCTGAAATATGTCCCGTGATAACATTCTTTCTACACAACTAGCTTATTATTGGAGTTTATAGTTTTGGAATAATTGAACAATCACCTACTCTTAGTATCTTCATTTTGCAGATGAGGCCAAGAGAAAGTAGACACCTGACTCAACGTCAAACAGTTACTGGAAAAACTTTAGTGAGCACCCAGCCTGTGTCCGCTCTAAGAAATGGCCCCCACTGTGGGAGGTAGCAATACTTTAAAGCAAAGTAATGGATCATGTTTCCTTCATTTTTTTCCCCTTTACACTACATAGTGGGATTGTATTTTTAATTACATAAGGTGGCTGCCTGGGTTTTTGAATCATTGTAGTGAGTCAAACAATAAAGCCCTGAATAAAGAATAACCTCCTCCTTGCACCCTACTACTAACAAGGTGGCCAAGGCTAGTACTTGTGTGTATTCTTCCACACTCTTCTCTTCTCTTTTCAACACACACACACTTCCTTTTTGTTTCTTTACTTTTCTTTAAAAAAAAGACATCATATTATAAAGATTATTCTGTAACCTTTTCTTAATATTTCATGCACATTTCTCCAGATCAATGCATACAAATCTACCTATTAATAGAATACATTCCCGTGCATGGATGTACTATGATTATTCCAGTGTCCCATACTGATGAGCATTCTCAGGCTGTTTCCATTTTTTTTTTTGGACCAACAATACTGACTCTCTCTCTCTCTCTCTCTCTCTCTCTCTCTCTCTCTCTCTCTCTCTATATATATATATATAAAATGTATTCTTTCACTGTGTTATCTTTGTTTCTATTGGATAGATTCTTAAAAGAAGGATTTCTATTGCTTAACACCATTGGGCATCAAGGAAATACGAATTTAAAAAAGTAGAATTTCTAGGTCAAGGACTATGCCTTCATTAAACGTTACTCCATACCAGCAAATTACTTTTCCCCAAAGCAACTACTACTATCATGAGCATTATGTGATCATGTCTGTTTCCCTATATTCTTACCAGTACTGAATATTATCAATCTTTTTAAGTTTTGTAAATTTTGTTAATTTGCTAGGTGAAAAAAAAATCAGTTCAGTCCAAGTCAGTATGCTAATTTAACATCCAATAAGCTTCACACCTCTCCTTAACTTTGTGCTGACCCCCTAAATCTTGGGGACCAGCAGTGGAATAAGGGCTGGGTCTGTCTTCTTACTCTCCTTAGTCCACCTCCTCCCACCACCACTTCTGGCTCCTCTGAGGTCATGGCCAAGGGAGGGAGTGTTAAAGGGAAAAAGGCAAGGCCATGTTCACCTAGCCAGGCCACTTACCATTTTCTCTTGGCTAACCCCAATCCTAGCAGACATCCCACTACTGCTTCTTTTGTGGGGTGCATTAGTGGGTCCTTCAGCACCCCCCAGGGATCCACCTGACACAGGCAGTGTGCGCACCAACCGGCCAGACTCTCACATCCACCACCCTTTTCCACCCTCCCCTGCTTATGGCAACTCCCTCCTGCTCTCCGCTGTCCACTCTGGGCTCCCCTTGATCCAGCGAGCAGCTCTCTGGGACCGAGTCCCTTCAGTACGACAAGAATCAGCTTCCATCATTACCCTCCTAAAGCTTGCATCGGGGAGGGCAGATCCCTCTCACTGCTGCACTCTCCTCACCCCACCACTGCAGTCTGCTCCAGCCAGCTTCTCTGGGCAAGGGGCACGCACCATAGTCTGTCCTCAGCTACCCAGGGACATCTATAAAGCCCTTCCATCATCACGCTCCAGGAGTAGCGCTGCAGGGACTTACCGATTTCTGTCCCTCAGTGAACCTCAGCCAGGAGTGAGAGATGCCAGCTCTCAACAGCAGACAACCCCATTCTCCATGTGGGATTCTCTTGGTTCCTCCCTGGCTGGGCCTGAGTTGCGGGGAAATACCTCCTTCCCTTCCCCTAAGAGAAGGGGGGAGAAGCTCATGGATCCCTATTCCTGAGAATCCTCTTTAAAGAAATCTCCTCCCAGATGAATCTCTAGCCTTCTGGGTGAGGGTAACTGTTAATCAGAGGATTTGCTCTTGGGAAGGTCACTGGGATGTTTCTCATGCCTCTCCTCAGTACTTACCATTCAGAGCCTCAGCCTGAAGGTTTTAGTGGAAATTCTGAGACACAGGAGAAGTCCCCTCTGTATCCTGCTGATGTTTTCTGTTATGGATTTAGGGTCTCTTGTCTTGCACAAGGTCTCCCACTACCACCTTTGAGGTTATAAAAATGAACTTAATGTTTTTTCTTATGTCTGTAAGTCTTATTTTTTATCCTTAGATTTTGTTTTATCTGGAATTTATTTTTGAACATAGGATTCTAAGGGTCTTTGTTTTCTTCCGAATGGATAGCCAATTACATCAGCATCGTTTGTTATATCAAAGAAACAACTATTTTCCCACTGGAATCCCAGCTTTGTCACATATTAAGTTCTTACATATACATGGCTGTTTTTTACTCCTTATTTTATTTATTTTCCTTTTGATTATTCCTATGCCAATATCATTTGCTTTTGATTGCAGTATGTCTGTTGTCTGTAGTCAGTGTTGAGATACACAGACATACAGATGCACGGACACACAGACACACACACACACACACACACATATATATTTAGAGTTATCAGTATTTGTGTAGTTGGCTTTTAAGGTCTGGCACTGTGTAATATCTTCTCTTACTAAAATTTTCCAAAAATTTTTGTCAGTTTTTACACATTTATTCTTTCATATTAATTTTAAAATCACTTTGCTTAGTTAAAAAAAGTTGGTTGGAATTATATTCAATTTACATTTTAATTTGCAAAGGAATGACATTTTAATGATATTAAGGAAGATGGTATATCAGATTTTCTGACCTTCAAAATTGGTGAGTCTCTAATGATAGAATTCCAGACTTTCTGTGGCCAAATGAGGATTAAGGTGTTTACTTAGTTGTATAGGAGGAGGGCAGGAAACTGCACCCATTCCATGTAACCAAATAGCCAATCTCTCTGGGTCTTCCTGCTCTGAAAACCAAAGGGATCCCTCTTAAATGGAGGGAAAACTACCATCAACTTCCAATGACCTTTGCCTGTATAGAGTTGTTATAGATAACACAAATTCACAATCATAACAGCTATCATTTATTGAGGGCCTGCTATGTGCCAGGCATCTCACTAAGTGCTTTATGGATATGATCTCATTTAACCTTTGCAATACATCTGTGAAAGTGGGTATTAACACTCATATTTAATAGAAGGGAACACTGAGACTTGAGAGGTTAAATGACCACTAGAAAGTGTCCAAGCTTTGATGGAAATCAAATCCAAAGCCCTTCACCGTTCCACCCTGTAAGTCTGCCATTCCCAACCAGCAATCCTTCCAATTCTGGATGATTCCCAAACTCTTCTAGGTTTACCTATCGGTGTACTCTCTCTTTCACTCTATGGCAGATGTAGACTTGCCAGTATGTTTAATCATGTCACAGCATTAACTTGTGTTTTTCCCTTCCTGAGCCCATGCCAGCGAAAGAAGGTTGAAGGGGCAGAGCAATGCTAGCCCTGGATGTGCCCATTGCCTTCATTTGTCCACAGGGCATGCCCATCTTGGAAACATCACTCATTGAAAACTGAGATTCTGTAATTGCTCTTCCACACTGAGGGTCTCAGCTTAGGGTCTGGGACACTGAAGCTCTGCCACCCTGTGAGGGCATGTATGTTTATTTCAGGGTTTTCATGGGGAGCTCTGATGGTCTTAGAGCTTTAGGAACATCCTCCCCTAACCTCATGCACAAGGCTGACACCACCACATTTTATCATCTTATAGCTTTTTTTTTTTTTTTTAACTTCTTGGGTTTATTTATTTATTTATTTATGGCTGTGTTGGGTCTTCGTTTCTGTGAGAGGGCTTTCTCTAGTTGCGGCAAACGGGGGCCACTCTTCATCGCGGTGCGCGGGCCTCTCACCATCTCGGCCTCTCTTGTTGCGGAGCACAGGCTCCAGACGCGCAGGCTCAGTAATTGTGGCACCCGGGCTTAGTTGCTCCGCGGCATGTGGGATCTTCCCAGACCAGGGCTCGAACCCGTGTCCCCTGCATCGGCAGGCAGATTCTCAACCACTGCGCCACCAGGGAAGCCCTTATAGCATTTTTACAGCTGTGTTTTAGTTGCCCCAGACTAGGTGGAGTGCCATGATGTGTTTTTCTACCGGCTCCATTGAATCAGGGGAACTACCTATTTGTGGAGGGCTCCTTATGTCAAAATATCTAATGCACAGAAGGTTGTTAGAAAGAAGCCTATTTCTGCTCTGCTGTCCTGTTCTTATTCCCCGGCTACAACAACCTTAGTCCAAACACAAATAAACAAATAGCTGTGTTTGGTGATCCCTTGCCTCTTTAAAAAAATACTAATTTAAAAAAAGAAGAAGAAACAAAAAAAGAAAAACATTCACCTATATCACTGGGTTTTATATTTCTCCATGTTTTCTTCCAGATCCTATCCACATGCTTATTTATGTACGTAACTGAATTTGTAGCTTCACGACTGGCATTTTTCTCTTTTCATTCCACATCACCTAACACTTCCTGCTGTCTTAGCACTTAACTGTTCTTTAAGCTTCATGCCACTCCAGCAAGCGGACGCAGAGTCCCTCTGCCCCTGGACTGGACACTCAGGCTGTTTCCAATTTAAGCTATTATAATTAATGTTGCATCAAACCGTTTTGTGTGCATAGCGGTTAATTTTATTTGCATTAGCTCCTGGGGGAGATACTACCCAGCCAGGAAAATGAGTAATTTTCTCCTGTTTCTCGTCTGTATTCTGCACTGCTCCGTCACCCACCCCACTCCCATCCCTCCCCTTGCCCTGATTCACCCGCAGCTGAGTCCCTCACTTTGACCCACCTGGTCCTTCTCGGGCTAATTCTGTCTCCTTCTGGCTTCCCTTAAATAGCTCCCAGTTTCTTCTGACAGCAAGCTGGTTGCGGGGAAGGCAGCGGGAACCCAAACAGGTGTGAATATCCCGATTTCCCCTCCCCTCTCAGGGCCAGCTGCATTTTAAGAGAGGAATTAGTTAACTCGAAGGGCAAAGGCTACAAATTTAATCCGAGATTATGCAACTCGGTGAAAAGAATGTTTTGCTTTAAAAAAAGATAATTTGGTACTATATGTTAAGAAACCCAGTAAAAATCCTTTTTTTTTTAAAGTTTTCTTTCCGAATGGCTTTGCTGCTGGGCTAATTTTAGGCAGAAGGGCTTTAATTATGTGGGTCCACCCACTCGGGCTGCGTGACCTCACAGTAAACTGACGCGAACACGGAGCTTCCGGACCGAGGGGGAGCGCGCGCCCTCTTGGTCACCGCGGGGAAACCACCTGGCCCGGGTACCTGGAACCTGGCGCCGCCGGGCAGGATGGGTCGTCTCCCCGGCCTCTGGCGCCCCCTGACGTCTGCGGCGGGAGTCGCAGGCTTTGGAGAGGCCTGGGAACCCACAGGGTCCCCGGCTCCCTCCAGTCACTCCGCCCTCTATAAATATTCAGGTAGTATCTGCATTCTGTTTTGCGAGGTGGGACGCACCAACTGAGAATCCGAGATCCACAGGAGTCCCCGCGGGTCTCACACCCCCCCGCAGAGGGTGGAAGGGCAGTCTGAACTAGATCTGTCTGATTCAAGGTCCTAGCTGTTCTTGATGGTGGGGACTGAGGAGGGGAGCTTCAGGGAGGGGTCTGAACTGAGCGAGGGCTGGGGGTGCCTAGGATGAGGTGACCCGGGAAGGCAGTTTGGGGGCCGAGGTTAAGGGCCCTGGGAAAGGACCCTGATACATTCCTCTGTTAGGTGGGTCTCTTAGGGGATGGTTGGTCCCTTGTTTGCCATTATCTCTACTGCTGCCTCGGAGTGGATTAAGGGTTTGCTTTTAATAATTTTCCCTCAGCAAATGGTGGTATAAGAAAGCTAGTCTTGGGACTTCCCTGGTGGTCCAGTGGCTAAGACTCCGCGCTCCCAATGCAGAGGGCCGGGGTTTGATCCCTGGTCGGGGAACTAGATCCCACAGGCCACAACCAAGTTTGCATGCCGGCAACTAGCATGCCGCAACTGAGACCCCGTGCAGCCAAATAAATAAATAAATATTAAAAACAAAACAAAAAAACCCACTACCTACTGGCAAATGGCAGCTATTGGCATTAAAAAAAAAAAGCTAGTCTTCAGATATGTTCAGCATGGTTTTCTGTGTTTCTCTAGGTGCTCACTTGCCCCAGTCCCTTCGCTCTCCTTTTTGGCTTGTATTACAAAGAAACCCGGTTGTGGAAAGGCTTGGCTACCAGTCATACACATTTAGCATGACTCTGAGTCAACGTGAGACTTCGAAGGTGGTATTATATTTGTGGCCAGCTCTCTTTTTGTGGAATAAAGGCTTAGCTTCCTGGTAAAGGCGTACCTGGAAAACAAAGGTGACAGTTTTGATCGGTGGGGAGGGATATTCCTGTCCCTCTGGAGAGCTCAAGAGATAAAGCTTGGCTTAGCAACCCTGACCTGGTTCGGGTCTCCTCGGAAATGATGCTCACTTTCTCTGTCCCCCAGGTGCCTGCTTGCTGGGTCAGCAGGGAGGACGGGAGGGCAGCTTGTGAGAGTGGCCCGCGGGTAGCAGCCTCTCCCTTCCCAGGCTGCTTCAGTCCTATGGGTCTGGGCCTGGATACCTGAGTCCTGTCCTTGAACCTGGGGCCTTTTAGGTTTAGGGACTGTCCGATTGGGGGTGGCAGTAGGAAATGCCTCTGATTTGCCCCACGCTCACCCCATGCCTGGCTGGCCCTCACTAAGATAGCAGGAGACGTGGGGTACACCCAGCCACCACCGCCAGTGTCAGAGAGGAAATATCATGGGCTGTGGCGCTAGAGGGGAGAGATGCATCCTGGGTAGCTTCTCCTGGCAACTCTGGGCCAAACAGAGATTGGAATTCACCCGCCATGCCCAGTGACCATGCACCTGTGCAGTCTAGATTGTAGAAAGGGCAGCGCTATTTACTGGGGCAAGCAAGCCATCCAAGGGGGCACATAAAGAAAGAAGCAGGGGGAACAAGCCTGCCACTGGGGAATTCCAGTAATAGTCCTCTCTACCGGGTGTCCTCCTCTTCCCACCCTCAAGGACACGACCTGAAGTCCCAGGCATACTCGATGCTTCTTGCCTCAGGGCCTTTGCACAGGCTGCTCCTTCTGCCTGGAGTGCCCTCCCCTCTCTTTCTCTGACCGCCCCCCTCCCCCAATCACGTCTACTATTGGCTTTGTGATTGGGTCAGTGTCCCTTGTCGTGCCTGTCCTGTCTCAGCATCCTTGCCTCCTGCCTGGTCCTTGTTTGGTTACTTGTCTATGGCCCCCACTGGACTCCTTGAACATGAAAACTCACTCACTATGTCATCCCCATGCCCAGCAATGACAGGCATACAGTAGGTGCCCAACAGGTTTTGTAGGACAAACCACTCTACACAGCGGTATGTTAACTAACAGTGCGGAGGGAAAGACCCTGGCTTAAGGTCTTCAGGAATTCTGGGAGATCAGGTTAGGCTTGTGAGTTGAGGGTGGCCAGCTGGTTTTGGTAACCTCCTTTCTGTGGCCTTTCCTTTTCTTGTGTCTGCTCCTTCTGGCCCCTCCATCCCCTCAGCCCTCATTCTCCACCCCGCACATAACCCTGCTGCCACCAGGGGTCTCTCCTATCACCCAGTCACTTGTGGCAATTGCATTTTACCAGCAAAGCACAGGAAGACGGTAATGCTTAAGTGAAGGGAACATTCCTAAGAAGTTAGCATTGAAGGGCTTCAGAGAGAGAGGCTTTCATTGAAACCAAGGGTAGGCAAACTACAGCCAAATACAGGCTTCAGACTGTTTTATATGGCCTGTGAGCTAAGAATGGTCTCTACATTTCTCTGCCTGTAAACAAACAAGGCAGTATGTGTGTTTGTGTGTGTGTTTGGGGTGGGGGGTGGGTATCACGAGGCCCCAACTAATTCATGGCTTCTCTTTGGCTCCTCCCTTACACAGTGCCACCCTCCAAGCCAGACTGCAGCATCGAGGGAGACACTGTGATTGGGAACAACATCCAGCTGACCTGCCAATCAAAGGAGGGCTCCCCAGCCCCTCAGTACAGCTGGAGAAGTTATGATGTCCTGCACCAGGAGCGTCAAGTCGCACCAGGTAACAGGGTCAGCGAGGAAGGCCAGCCCCCCGCCCCCCCCCAACCAAGGCTGCCCCTTTCCCTCCACCCTGCATGTGGCACTGCAATATCTTGGACCATCTCACTAAGCAGCATTTTCTCTTAATAGCACCTACCTCATAGGTTGTTTTGAGAAATAATAACGTAGTAAATGTTAACTTGTTTTCTTTATTCCCCATAACTGAATTCTCTTGAGTAAGCAAGTATCAATAACCAGTCGGTGCAAAAGCATTGGGTGGGATTTTAGTTTTGATTATGATTATGTCCTGAAGTATACATTTAAGGCCTCAAGTCTAATTCTATGGCTCCACTTAAGGGTGGGGAATTTCCTATTCCCATCCCCTACCCAGGCAGGTCCATCTCAGACTCCCCTGGGGATCCCCATCCCCCAAACTCACCCCCATTTTATGGTCCCACCCAACTACAGGACCAGGTCTGCTGTAAGGGTCCCACATTGTCAGGGAAGGAAATGGTAGGTTCTGCTATGGTTGTCAGGAGACCAGTTTTGTACAGGGCAGCTTGGTATTTGACCTTTTGGTCAGGAAACAAACTGAAAAAAAAAAAAAAAAAAGAAAGGAATAAAAAAGAGCTGTATAAACATCCCACTGTCATTACCTTGGAGCCAACTGATGTGGGAAAACCCCGGTGGAATCCCTGGGCCCCTGTGCGCACTGGCTGCCTGGCCGGCTGCGCTCACCACTCCTGAAGATCAAGGAAGGCAAGGCCTGGAAGGTCGCACTGGATTAACTTCTGGGAGGACTTTCTGTCCAGTGTGGGTGGAAAGGAAGTGGGAGGTGGAGCTGTGGATGTAGACAACGGTTCTGAGGAGATGGGACAGGAGAGCGAGCCTTGCCGGGTGAATGCACAGACAGGGGCTCCGGTCAAACCAGGGTGAACTTCACCACTCTACTGTTCATTTGTTTGGGGGCAAAACAAGAACTTCTTAAAAGTAAAAAAGGCATTAGTAGAACCCACTCTATTCAATGTAAAGTAGGAGATGTATTGTGGATTTCAACAAGCTTCTGGTTTTGTTTACATATTTCTGGTTGGCAAGTTTTATTGAATGTGTCAAAACCACGTGGCAGCTCTCCTCTGGCCTGTGAACAGCCCAGGGACTCCAGCAATGGTCGCAGAAGGTCAGCCATGGACACTGGTCGGTCTGACCTTCCAGCAAAGTGGGTACAGGTGGGCCCAAAGCTGAGGATTACAAGGTGGTAAATGCTGCAATAGTTTGTATCCAGTGGTGCTGGAACCCAGAGTATGAATAAAGGGGTCAAAGAAGGTTTCTTCAAGGTGGGGGCACTTGAGCTGGCAGGAGAGCATGTTGGTTAGGAGCACGGCGTGGGCTTGAATCCTGGCTCTGCCACTTGTTAGCTGTGTGACCTTGGCAAGTTACTTAGCCTCTCTGTGCCTTCATTTGTACATCTATAAAAAGGGCATGAAACTAGTATTTACTTCATAGGGATGTTGTGAAGATTAAATAAAAGTACGTATAAAGTACTGAGACCAGGGCCTGGTAGAATTATTAGCTGTTATCTGGGCTGGGTCCTCAAGGATGAGTAGGCCAAGCTTGGAGAACAGCACAGGAACCACACATGCAGGAAGGATGGGAGGTACCGCCATAAGAAAAGCGGCGATGAGAGATTGCGCAGGGCTTGTGCATCAGGCTAGGGAGGCTGGCCTCTGCCCTGTAGGAGACGGGCACCCCACTCACAGCTCTCCTGCCTCCATCAGGAAAGACTCCTCTGCTTGTTAGAAACCAAAGCTTAGTTTTTCAGTGATCCAGAAGAGGAGAAACCTGAGGGCATGAAAGGAGGTTAAAGGGAGATTCATTCAGTTACTTTGGAAAAGATTTATCTTGCCTCTAGATAAGATTTACTCAGAGTCAGAATTGGGACCTGGGAGTGACCCAGAAAAGCATAGTTAATGATAATAACAACACAAGCTTGCATCTGGATGGTGCTGTGAGGTGGGAGTGGTTCTCAAAGCCTTTGGCTCCGCCCTGCCTCACGGGGCCCTAGAGAGTCTATTGTGTCTTCTTCTGTGGGTCAGTCCAAACCCCTTTCTGACCTTTAAAACATTTTAAATGTCCACAGTGGGCAATTTGGGGAGCAGAGTTCCTCAACCCTCCTACATCTAAAGACAGAATTCTCAACATTAGAGATTGCTTCCTTTGACTTGGATCAGTGGAGGCAAGCCAGCAGGAAAAAGAACAGGGAATCTGGAATCAGCAAACAAAGATTTGAGTCCTGAATTCTCCACTCCGTAGCTTAAGTCACTCACAACCTCTCTGACCCTTAATATCTTCACGTGAAAAGCTGGGACTATCATTATACTGCCTTCCCGAAAGGCTACGAAAAGAGTAAGAGGAGATCGCATATGTGATAGCTCTGAACTGTCCTCGTCAGCTGAGATTCATGTACTGAAGGAGTAGTAATCTGGATATCAAGGAAGGAGGGAGGGGGGCTGGAGCACTTTAGGGGAGGATGTTGTCAAGGGTGGGCATGGGCCCTGCTCCCAGCAGCCAGGGAAGATCTTGAAGGCAGCCCGAGCTTGTTGACAAAACATGGGATCAGGGGGTGGGGTGGGGGGGCAGGAAAGTTAAATCTTGTCAATTTGACATCAGTGTCTCTGGCAGACCAGGGCTTCTCTGGAGGTAAACCTCTCCCCAGCTGGAGCAGAAGGAATGTGGGAGCCCTATTGTCCTGTGCATTTCCCATCTTGACCACAAGGTGTCGCCACTGCAGCGGAAACATTCATTGTAGCCAGATTTCAGGAACTATTGGGTCCTTTCCAAAAAAGAAAAGGGGCTTGAGAGCTTCAGATCAGAATCAAAGCAAGTCTTGTGGCAATGTGTGTGCACTGGTTAATCCAAAAGTAGCTTCTAATGTCCATTGTTTGTTTTGAGAAACTGGGGCAGGATAGTGCTGACTCTGGCCTAGGATGCCGCATGTTCCCACACCCTAAACAAGGCCAGGAGCTCCAAGCTGGGCTCTGATAATTGGGAAGGTCCTGGAGGAGTCTGAGGTCTTCTGCCTTCTATCTGTCTGCAACGTGCTGTGTACATTTAACACATAGACTGAGTTTCACGTGCTAAAATAGTGGGACTCTGATAAGAGCTATACACCCCTGAAACATGCCAGGGTCATAGATCATTTCCCAGCATGCTCTCGTGTTCCTTTAAGTTGCCTCTTAAAAATATAAAAATCCAATTGGTTTAGAAAATGAGACCATTAATATCGAAACCCCCTGTTGGAGATGCCCAGTGCTCATTAGCACATCAGAAGCTCTAACTCAATGATTTCTAAACTTGCTTTGGTCGTAGACCCCTTTCTCATTAACGTATATTAACATCACATGTAAGCAGTATTCCAGAAAATGCACCAAGGTATGGAATTGCAGGATAGAAGGGGTAGCATTTTATAGAAAATGAGTAGCCAGAGAATAGCATGCTGGGTTTCAAGGGAAGAATCTGAAGAAAGTGTATGTGAAAAAGATTGGAAGGAAATAACCTCAAATCAAAGTGCTGTTATTTACAGCTGGTGATATTACAGATGATTTTTATTTTATTCTCTGCTCTTCATAGAGGCTTTCCCTGACCCTTCAAGTGAGATTAAGATCAAATTGCACTTCCATTTTGAACTCTATAAAACACCCTGTAATCACCATTGTTTCATGTCTGTCTTCTCTTATATACTGGAAACGCCAAGAGGACAGGGACCCTCATCATCTTGTTTTGAGCTGATGTGATGAGCATATAAACATTGGACTGAATTGAAGTAATAGTTTTATGTCATAAATTCTTGTGTAATATGTATATATTTTTGTAATGAGTGTAATGTAATACATGTATAAATTCTTGTAATGAGCATCCAGTACTTTTATAATTTTTTTCTTTCCTTTTTAAAAATTTTTATTTTATATTAGAGTATAGTTGATTTACAATGTTGTGTTAGTTTCAGGTGTACAGCAAAGTGATTCAGTTTTACATGTATATATAGCTATTCTTTTTTCAGATTCTTTTCCCATTTAGGTTATTATAGAACATTGAGTAGAGTTCCCTGTGCTATACAGTATGTCCTTGTTGATTATCTATTTTATATACAGTAGTGTGTATATGTCAATCCCAAACTCCCAATTTATCCCTCCCCCTGCCACCTTTCCCCTTTGGTAACCATAAGTGTTTCTAAGTCTGTGAGTCTGTTTCTGTTTTGTAAATAAGTTCATTTGTATCATTTTTTTAGATTCCACTTATAAGTGATATCACATACCATTTGTCTTTACCTGACTTACTTCACCTAGTATGATAATCTCTAGGTTCATCCATGTTACTACGAATGGCATTCTTTCATTCTTTTTTATGGCTGAGTAATATTCCATTGTATATATGTACTACATCTTCTTTATCCATTCATCTGTTGATGGACATTTAGGTTGCTTCCATGTCTTGGCTGTTGTAAATAGTGCTGCAATGGACACTGGGGTGCATGTATCTTTTCAAAGTATGGTTTTCTTCAGATACATGCCCAGGAGTGGGATTGCTGGATCATATGGTAGCTCTATTTTCAGTTTTTTAAGGAACCTCCATACTGTTCTCCCTAGTAGCTGTACCAATTTACATTCCCACAAACAGTGTAGGAGGGTTCCCTTTTCTCCACACCCTCTCCAGTATTTATTTTTTGTTGACTTTTTGATGCCAGCCATTCTGACTGGAGTGAGGTGATACCTCATTGTAGCTATGATTTGCATTTCTTTGATAATTAGTTACATGGAGCATCTTTTCATGTGCTTTTTGGACATCTGTATGTCTTCTTTGGAGAAATGTCTATTTAGATCTTCTGCCAATTTTTTTTTTTCTAAATTTATTTATCTATTTATTTATGTACATATGTATGTATGTTTGGCTGTGTTGGGTCTTCATTGCCGCGCGCGGGCTTTCTCTAGCTGCGGTGGGCGGGGGCTACTCTTCGTTGCAGTGCGCGGGCTTCTCATTGCGGTGTCTTCTCTCGTTGCAGAGCACGGGCTCTAGGTGCGTGGGCTTCAGTAGATTTGGCACGCGGGCTCAGTAGTTGTGGCTTGCGGGTTCTAGAGCACAGGCTCAGTAGTTGTGGCGCACGGGCTTAGTTGCTCCGTGGCATGTGGGATCTTCCCGGACCAGGGCTTGAACACATGTCCCCTGCATTGGCAGGTGGATTCTTAACCACTGCACCACCAGGGAAGTCCCTGCCAATTTTTTTGATTGGGTTGTTTGTTTTTTTACATAGAGCTGCATGAGCTGTTTGTATATTTTGGAGATTAATCCCATGTCAGTTGCTTCTTTTGCAAATATTTTCTCCCACTCTGTGGGTTGTCTCTTCATTTTGTTTATGGTTCCCTTTGCTGTGCAAAATCTTTTAAGTTTAATTAGGTCCCATTTATTTATTTTTGGTTTTATTTTCATTACTGTAGGAGGTGGATCCAAAAAGATATTTCTGTGATTTATGTCAAACACAGTTCTGCCTATATTTTCCTCTAAGAGTTTTATAGTGTCCAGTCTTACATTGAGGTCTTTAATCCATTCTGAGTTTATTTTTGTGTATGGTGTTAGAGAATGTTATGATTTCATTCTTTTACATGTGGCTGTCCAGTTTTCCCAGAACCACTTATTGAAGAGATTGTCTTTTCTCCATTGTATATTCTTGCCTCCTTTGTCATAGATTAATTGACCATAGATGAGTGAGTTTATTTCTGGGCTTTGTGTCCTCTTCCATCGATCTAAAAGTCTGTCTTTGTGCCAGTACCATACTGTTTTGATTACTGTAGCTTTGTAGTCTAAAGTCAGGGAGCCTGATTCCTCCAGCTCTGTTTTTCATTCTGAGGATTGCTTTGGCTATTTGGGGTCTTTTGTGTTTTCATACAAACTTTAAGATTTTTTGTTCTAGATCTGCAAAAAATGCTACTGGTAATTTGATAGGCTTTGCATTGAATCTGTAGATTGCCTTGGGGAGTATAGTTATTTTGACAATATTGATTCTTCCAATCCAGGAACATGGTATATCTTTCCATCTGTTTGTGTCATCTTCAATTTTTTCATCAGTGTCTTATAGTTTTCATAATGCAGGTCTTTTGCCTCCTTAGGTAGGTTTATTCCTAGGTATTTTGTTCTTTTTGATGTAATGGTAAATGGGACTGTTCCTTAATTTCTCTTTTGGATCTTTCATTGTTAGTGTATAGGAATGCAAGAGATTTCTCTGTGTTAATTTTGTACCCTGCAACTTTACCAAATTCATTGATGAGCTCTAGTAATTTTCTGGTAGCATCTTTAGGATTTTCCATGTATAGTATCATGTCATCTGCAAACAGTGACAGTTTTACTTCTTCTTTTCCAATTTGGATTCCTTTTCTTCTCTGATTACCATGGCTTCCAAAACTATGTTGAATAAAAGTGGCAAGAGCAGACATCCTTGTCTTGTTCTTGATCTTAGAGGAAATGATTTCAACTTTTCACCATTGAGTATGATGTTAGCTGTGGGTTTATTATATATGGTCTTTATTATGTTGAGGTATGTTTCCTCTATGCCCACTTTCTGGAGAGTTTTTATCATAAATTGGTGTTGAATTTTGTCAAAAGCTTTTTCTGCATCTATTGGGATGATCATATAGTTTTTATTTTTCAATTTGTCAATGTGGAATATCACACTGACTGATTTGTGGATACTGAAAAATCCTTGCATCCCTGGGATAAATCCCACTTGATCATGGTGTATGATCCTTTTAATGTATTATTGGATTTGGCTTGCTAGTATTTTCTTGAGGATTTTTGCATCTATGATCATCAGTGATATTGGCCTGTAATTTTCTTTTTCTGTGGTATCTTTGACTGGTTTTGGTATCAGGGTGATGATGGCCTCATAGAATGAGTTTGGGAATATTCCTTCCTCTGCCATTTTTTGGAAGAGTTTCAGAAGGATAGGTGTTAACTCTTCTCTAAATGTTTGATAGAATTCACCTGTGAGGCCCTCTGGTACTGGAATTTTGTTTGTTGAGAGTGTTTTAATCATAGTTTCAATTTCAGTCTTGTGATTGGTCTGTTTATATTTTCTATTTCTTCCTGGTTCAGTCTCGGGAGGTTGTGCTTTTCTAAGAATTTGTCCATTTCTTCCAGGTTGTCCATTTTATTGGCATATAGCTGCTTGTAGTAATGTCTCATGATCCTTTGTATTTCTGCAGTGTCAGTTGTTACTTCTTTTTCATTTCTAATTTTATTGATTTGAGCCCTCTCCCTTTTTTTTCTTGATGAGTCTGGCTAAAGGTTTATCAATTTTGTTTATCTTTTCAAAGAACCAGCTTTTAGTTTCACTTTAGTTTCACTTTTCTATTGTTTTCTTCATCTGTATTTCATTTATTTCTGCTCTGATCTTTATGATTTCTTTCCTTCTACTAAGTTTAGGTTTTTTTCATTCTTCTTTCTCTAGTTGTTTTAGGTGTAAGGTTAGGTGGTTTATTTGAGATTTTTCTTGTTTCCTGAGGTAAGATTGTGTTGCTATAAACTTCTCTCTTAGAACTGCTTTTGCTGTGTCCCATAGGTTTTGAATCATCATGTTTTCATTTTCACTTGTCTCTAAGTATTTTTGATTTCCTCAGTGATCCATTGGCTGTTTAGTAGCATATTGTTTAGCCTCCATGTGTTTCTGTTTTTTACAGTTTTTTTCTTGTAGTTGATTTCTAATCTCGTACTGTTGTGGTCAGAAAAGATGCTTGATATGATTTCAATTTTCTTAAATTTACCGAGGCTGTCTTTGTGGCCCAGCATGTGATCTATCCTGGAGAATGTTCCATGTGCACTTGAGAAGAATGTGTATTCTGTTGCTTTTGGATCAATGCTCTATAAATATCAATTAAGTCTATCTGGTCTAATGTGATATTTGAGGCCTGTGTTTCGTTATTGATTTTCTGTCTGGATGATCTGTCCATTGATGTAAGTGTGATGTTAAAGTCCCCTACTATTATTGTGTTACTGTTGATTTCTCCTTTTACGGCTGTTAACATTTGCCTTATGTATTGAGGTGCTCCTATGTTGGGTGGATATATATTTACAATTATTATAGCTTCTTCTTGGATTGATCCCTTGATCATTATGTAGTGTCCTTCTTTGTCTCTTGTAACGGCCTTATTTTAAAGTCTATGTTGTCTGATATGAGTATTGCTACTCCAGCTCTCTTTTGATTTCCATTTGCATGGAATATCTTTTTCCATTCCCTCACTTTCAGTCTGTATGTGTCTCTAGATATGAAGTGTGTCTCTTGTAGACAGCATATATACGGGTCTTGTTTTTGTATCCATTCAGCCAGTCTATGTCTTTTGCTTGGAGCATTTAATCCATTTATGTTTAAGGTATTTATCAATATGTATGTTCTCATTGCCATTTTGTTAATTGTTTTGTATTTGTTTTTGTAGGTCTTTTTTTCCCCCTTAGTCTTTTGTTCACTTCTCTTGTGATTTGATAACTCACTTTAGTGTTCTGTTTGGATTCCTATTTCTTTTTTGTGTGTGTATCTATTGTAGATTTTCAGTTTGCGGTTATCAGGAGGTTTTTTTTAAAATGATTTTTTTTTTTTTTTTGATGTGGACCATTTCTAAAGCCTTCATTGAATATGTCACAGCACTGCATCTATTCTATGCCTTGGCCCTTTGGCCGCGAGGCATGTCGGATCCCAGTTCTCCCACCAGGGACCGAACCCACACCCCCCACATTGGAAGGCAAAGTTCCAACCACTGGACCACCAGGGAAGTCCCTATCATGAGGTTTTGATATAGCAGACTATACATATACAAGATTGTTTTAAGTTGCTGGTCTTTTGATTTCAAATGCATTTCCAATATCCTGCATTAGTACTCTTCTCTTCTCATGATTAGTGGTTTTGATATCATATTTGTGTATGGATGATTTCCTACCTTTAATGTATGTTTACCTTTACTGGTGAGTTTTTCCATTTGTAATTTTCTTGTTTCTATTTATGGTCTTTTCTTTTCTGCCCAGAGAAGTTCCTTTAGCTTTGTTGTAAACCTGGTTTGGTGATGCTGAATTCTCTTAGCTTTTGCTTGTCTGTAAGGCTTTTGATTTCTCCGTCGAATCTGAACAAGAGCCTTGCTGGGTAGAGTATCCTTGTTTGTAGGTTTTCCCCTTTCATCACTTTAAATATACTATGCCACTCCCTTCTGGCCTGCGGAGTTTTGGCTGAAAAATCAGCTGAAAACCTTATGGAGATTCCCTTGTATGTTACCTGTTGCTCTTCCCTTGTTGCTTTTAATATTTTCTCTTTGTCTTTAATTTTTGTCAGTTTGATTAATATGTGTCTTGACATGTTCCTTCTTGGGTTTTGTCAGTCACTGTTAGACTGCGGAACAAGTCCTGAGAGCGGGTGAGGGGATTAAGAAGAGACGGGGTCAGGAGGGTGGTGTACAAGCACACACACACTTTATTTCCCATCAGAACTCTTTTTATAGATTGCAGTAGGCAATACATGTTTTTGTTAAAATCACAAGACAGAATCATCAGACAGTATTTCCTTAATGTTGAAGTTATAGTACAAAACATTCTGCGAACCAGAATATAAACATGCGTGAGAACAGACTGTGATTACCAAAATATGCCAAGGACAAACTATAGTTAGAGAAACCGCAAGCAACCTCACGGTCCAAGACTCATATCTTCTCTAATAACTCTTTCGGGTCCTGTCAGGAATTAAGCAGGACTTTGCCATGCTTTAAGCTGCAAGGACTGTGTCAGCTTGCAGCTGGTTCCCGACAGGGTTTATCCTGTATGGGGCTCTCTGCACTTCCTGGACTTGGTTGACTGTTTCCTTTCCCATTTTAGGGTAGTTTTCAGCTATTATCTCTTCAAATAGTTTTTATGGCCCTTTCTCTCTCTCTTCTCCTTCTGGGACCCCTCTAATGCAAATGTTGGTGTTTCTAATGTTGTCCCAGAGGTCTCTTAAACTGTCCTCATTTCTTTTCATTCTTTTTTCTTCATTCTGTTCCATGGCAGAGATTTCCACCATTCTGTCTTCCAGCTCACTTATCCATTCTTCTGCCTTAATTATTCTGTTATTAATTCCTTCTAGTGTATTTTTCATTTCAGTTATTGCATTATTCATATCTGTTTGTTTGTTCTGTATATCTTCTAGCTCTTTATTAATCATTTCTTGTATCTTCTTGGTCTGTACCTCCATTCTTTTTCTGAGATCTTGGATTGTCTTTACTCTCATTACTCTAAATTCTTCTTCAGGTAGACCTCCTATTTCTACTTTACTTAATTGTTCTTCTGGGGTTTTATCTTGCTACTTCATCTGAAACATATTCCTTTGCCATTTCCATTCCCTAGGCTGCGTGGTTGTAGTTCCTTTTGCTTCCAGTGTCTGCCCCCTGGTGGGTGAGGATGTTCTAGAGGTTTGTGCAGGCTTCCTGGTGGGAGGGACTGGTTCCTGCCCACTGGTGAGTGGAACTGTGTCTTGTCCCTCTGGTGAGCAAGGCTGTGTCAAAGGGTGTGTTTAGAGGTTGCTGTGGGCTCAGGAAGATTTTAGGAAGCCTGTGTGCTGATGGGTGGGGCTGTGTGCCTGCCCTGTTGGTTGTTTGGTCTGAGGCGTCCCAGCACTGGAGCCTACATGCTGTTGGGTGGGGCTGGGTCTTGGTGACAAAATGGTGACCTCCAGGAGAGCTCATACCAATGAGTACTCCCCAGTACCTCTGCCACCAGTGCTTGTCCCCACAGTGAGCCATTTCCACCCCCCACTTTCCCAGGAGACATCCCCCCACCCCCCATCAAGACCAGCAGGTATGTCTGGTCAAGGCCCCTATGAAATCACTGCTTTTTCCCTGGGTCCCAGTTCACACGAGACCTGTGCGCACTCTCCAAAAGTGGCATTTCTATTTTCCCCAGTCCTATGGAGTTCCTGCAATCAAACCCCAGTGGCCTTCAAAGCCAAGTGCTCTGGGGCCTCCTCCTCCTGATGCCAGACCCCCAGGCTGGAAAGCATGATGTGGGGCTCAGAACTCACTCCTGTGGGAGAACCTCATCTTGTTGTGGCTTCTTCTTTGTCTATGGTTGTAGAATATCTTTTTTGGTAAGTTCCAGTCTTTTTTGTTGATGGTTATTCAGCAGTTAGTTGTGATTTCGGTGTTTTTGTGAGAGAAGTTGAGCTCAAGTCCTTCTACTCTCCCATCTTGTCTCCAACCAGAAGCCCAATTTCTTTCATACCATAGCTGTGGATATGTGGATAAGCACACATTTGGGTGTGTCTTCTCAGACCAGTTCCCATAAAATGTGAGTCTGTACTTGGCAGTTCCACAGGCTCAGCAGTGTAAGATAGGTTTGTTGGTCGCCCCATCAAATATGGAATTCTGTTCACAAAGTTTCTTGGTTAGGGAGCCCTCGTCCTGAAAATAAATGATGTGTTTCTGTACGATGCTAGCCTTTAAAATCACACAGCCTGTTCCTGCAGGTGGTGCTGCAGGACACCTGGATCCACGTCCTCCTCTGTGGTGTGCTTTTGGCGACCACAACAGGGCACTTACTCATAAACTGTGTTTCTTCTTCATCTATGATCTGGAAGGTTCTGGAAGGCTCTTCTCCTTATCACCCTCTCTGTTCTGTTTTCTATAATTTTTTTTAAAGTAAGTTGTCAACTTCTCCAGGGAGTCCTAGACCTAAAATGGAATTTTTGTTACTGTTTTGTCATTTCTTAGTTTTGTGACCTTGGGCAAGTCACTTGACTTCTCTAAGCCTCCAGTTACCGCTATGATATTGGAGATAGAAATATTTGTTCCATCTACCATACAAGATTGTTGGAAGAATCAGAGGACATTGTATTTGAGGAAGCACATCCAGACAAGAAAAATCCATACTGAGATACAATCTTGCAACAGAGTGGAACTGGGCAGGGAAAGGATTGGACACCAGGCGAACTGGCAAGGGGTTAAGCTGGAGTGATTTCCAAGGCCAGATCTGTAATGTCACATCCATATTAAGAAGCCTGGACTTGTTATTGAAGATGATGGGCTGCCTCTGAAATGTCTGAACAGGGCAGTGGCTGGATCCTATTTTCAGTTTAGAACATCTCCTCTGGATGAAGTGTAACCACCTGGTGATAGTGGGGTAGGCAGGTGCTGCAGCAAATTACAGGACAAAGGTCTCTAACTCTTCTCTCCAAACAGCAGTTATGACAGAGCATCTTTGAGGACAGGACATAAAAATTTGTCTAAGCATAAAGCTCTCCATTTCAAGGTGAAGAAATCCATAGGATCATAGATTTAGCAGGAAGGTTTCTCATGAGGACATCTGGACCATTGCCTTGAATTCAGGAGAATCAGGTGCTTTCCCTCTCACTTCCAGATGAGGCAGCTATGGCTCACAGAAGTTAAATGGCTTACTTAAGTGGTGGAAGAGGAAGAGGAAGAGTCTAGACTGACAGCCTGCCTCCTCCCTGCCTCACCACACACACACACACACAGACACCCATACAAATACCACATACACTCACACACACCACTCATGAAAGAGAAATTCAGAGGTCAGAGTTCTTGAAGTTCTAAAGCCTTCTTTCACATGAGTCCAAGCTAAGGAATTCTGTTTCTGAAGATTATAAAAGTGGTTATAATTATATGGTCTAATTAGAAGGCATTTCCACGCAATGTATAATGTATATTATGTTTCCTGAAGACTTACTATACATCAGGCATTTGGTTGTGGGTTTGTATTTGTTAGTACTTCATTTTATGTTCACAACTACTCTGTGAGGCAGGCACTATTATTATTTTATTTATAAATAAAGAAACAGGTTCAATGAAGCTAAGTTCCTTGCCCAAAGTCACAAAGTTAATAAGTGGCAGAACCAGGCTTCAAACCCAGGGTGCCTGCCTGAATTCTAAGCACTTCAGAATTGTGCAGCCTGCCTGGTTTAATCTTCCTGCAGCCCTAGAGGTAGATATTTTCTCCATATTACAGATGAGGCTTGGACACGTTCAGTGGCAGTGCTTGTATCTGCCTAGGATTTCCCTAGCCGTTTCGCTCTACTCTGGTGGCCCGTCTCCTCAGCCTGACTCTTCTTCCTTCCCAGTCACAGGACAGATCTTCTCTCTGAAGAACATCTCCACAGAAATGTCGGGTTACTACATCTGCACCTCCAGCAATGATGTAGGGACGGAGTCCTGCAACATCACTGTGGCTGTCAGACCTCGTAAGAGCAGTCTGGGGAGGAAGGGAGGACGAATGCCAGAGGTGACTGGCTGGTGGTCCAGAGTCAGCTGACAGGGACCAACATGGAGGTGAACTGGGCAGCCTCTTTGGGGTCTCCCATTGGCAGGGTGGCTGAGGTGACGGCCAGATGATCCTGCCCCAGGCTCCCCTCATCTGGAGGCCAGTCCGGTTCCCTAGGTTCTTTGGAAATAGTGCCTAAGACTGGCTTCTGGAGACCTGCGTAGTCCTGCCTGCCCTTAGGGTCGCTCAGGGGGCAAGGGGGAAGTGCCCAGACTGGGCTGCCACAGAGTCAGGACCCCATCCTTTTGGGTGGGATACCCTGATGATCTTGGGGATGAACTAGAGTAGGAGCTGGCATGACTGACACCCGAGGACTTTTTTGGAGCCTGTTGGCTCCAAATCTGTTGGCCATCTGTCCTTGTCAACGCTTCCATCCTGAAGAGTATCCCCCTTGTCTGGTCACATTCCCACGAGGCTGTGACTTTCACGGAAGCTACCAGCAGCAGGCAGCGCGGCCACCTGGGCTGGGAGGAGGACTGGGGCCGCTCAGAGCCCGGGAGGGACCACCTCCCGCCTCCCAGATGCCTGCTGCTGTGCTTCGTCATCCCCGGCGTGCTCACCACCCGGAGCCTCGGCTCGTGTTAGGGGCTCGCGCTGGGGACCGGGGTTGGGGCTCAGGACGTGCGGCTCTGTTTCTCGCAGCCTCCATGAATGTGGCCCTGTACGCGGGCATCGCGGGGGGCGTGGCCGCGGCGCTCATCATCATCGGCATCGTCGTCTACTGCTGCTGCTGCCGGGAGACCGGCAAGGCTGAGGATGCGGAGGTCACGCGGTCGTGAGTGTCGGGGGTGGGCAGCCTGTTGGCAAGGGTCTCGGCACATTGGGAAGATGAACCCCAGCTCCTCACAGCCTCTTCCACTCATAACACCCCAGGGGGCAGCTGGGAACAGGAAAAAATAACTTTTATCAGCCCCATTTTATAGCTGAGGAAAGAGTAAGTGATTCACCCAAATCCTGAAGTGGCACTGCAGTCCGGAACTTGACTGCAAGGCCCGTAGTTCTCCAGTCTCTGATCTCAGGGTGGGGCTTCCGGTGGGTGCCCAGGGCCGGGGTAGGGGGGTGCGGAGGCTTCGTAACGGGCCGCTCCCTGCTCCCCTCGCAGAGCCAGCCTGTTCCCATAAGGCCCTCAGCTCAAGTCCGTGCCTCCCTGCTTCCGCTCTGAGCCCAGCGTCCCTTTGCCGCTGGACGGGCGGCGATGGGGGATCTGATGGCTGTCGCATGGGGCGCACTAGGCCCAGCTCCCTCAGGTCTGAGTGAGTGAGGGCAAACCCTTCCCCTCTGTCCTCACCGCCTGCAGGAATCGGGCGGGCTACCAGGAGCCGCCAGAGCAGCTGACAGAGCTTTCCAGAAGACAGGAAGAGGAGGGCGAGGATGACTACAGGAATGAAGACCAGAGGGAGCCCAGCCGAGAGTCCCTTGACCAGGCTGGCCGATGACCAGGGCCTGCTGCAGGATGGGGTCAGGGGGAGCATTAGGGG
The DNA here is from genome assembly GCF_009873245.2 of Balaenoptera musculus. Taxonomy (NCBI): domain Eukaryota; kingdom Metazoa; phylum Chordata; class Mammalia; order Artiodactyla; family Balaenopteridae; genus Balaenoptera; species Balaenoptera musculus. The sequence continues at coordinate 123,089,106 of NC_045785.1, read as the reverse complement.
GTCATGCCCCTGCCTCCATGCCTCCCCTCTCCTTTCCAAGCCCCACTTTCCTGACCCTCCGTCCCAGTCATTGATGGGATGCTTCTTCCCCCATGTTGGCTGCTGGAGGACTTGGCTTGGCCTGGACAAGATCTCACTTGTGACTGAGCTTGTCAAGGGCCCTCACCTTCGAAGCTGCCCTCGCACTGCTGCGCCCGGCCCAGGGCCCCACCCTCACCCTGGACCAGGCGGCAGCCTCCACCTCCCCAAGGTGCTCCTGCTGCATGGGGGCGACACCAGCCTCGGGAGAGCCGGAGTGGCCCTCTCCACCTGTGTGCCTAGCACCCAGGGCAACGACTCCTGGCAGAGGTTTTGTGCACAATACATTTTTGTTGAATGAATGAAAGAATAAATGAGTATGTAAAGGAGTCCCTTCATTCATGCAACTTTGGTGCTTTGGACCCACGTTGGCCTGGCCTCAAGCTCCCTTTCCAGCCGCATCTCCCGCAGCTTTCCTGAACTTTCCAGATGCTCCCTGCAAGGGCCACCCCAGCTCCCACTGCACACTCCCTCATGGGGCTTTGCTTTCTCTGTTTGGCTGGGAATGCCTACGCAGCTCCCATCTCTGCCTGTCAAATCCTACCTGTGCCTCCAGGCCCATCTCAGATCCCAACGAATTCTATAACCCCATCCTAATCTCCCACACAGATGGAGACAATCTTGTTACTCCGTCCCACGCCCATCACGGGCCACATGGCACAGTTGTCTGAGCATGTCTCTCCCCCTGTGTTACAGTGTGAGCTCCAGGGGGCAGGACATGGGTCTCACTCCCTCTGCTTTCCCCAGAGCCCTCGCAGCCGGCAGCCCTCCTAGTGGGTTCTCAATCCAGCTTAATTGGGGAAACTGCTTTGGCAGGTTGGGCCTTCCGCTCTCTGGTCTCCCTGATGGGATTGTGGACACAAAAGATGACTCCCACCCAAACCCACTTGCTAGTTTCATGATTTAAGTGGGAGATAATTTAAATGAACACACACCCATGTGAGCACACACACAGGAGCTACTTTGCAGCTGGTCCTGGATTCTCAGATCATAGTGATTCCTCTCAAGACCAGAGTAACTGACGTGTCCACCTCTGTTTCCTGATACCTAACCCCTGCCCTGACCTTGCCCGTTCCTGACTTGGCTGGGCTGCCGGCTCTGCTTTGCTGGCTGGGCTGTCCTGCTGCCCCTTCCACAGCCTCTCCTCTGTTGGTCGATTATTTCTTCTGCTCCTAAGAGCTCAGGCAGTGTCCTGGCTGCTTGGGTCTTGTGACCCAGTGGCCGGTCTCACCCAAATGCAATTTACTAGTAAGTAAACACTGTCATTTTTTCCTGGATGATTAGAAAAGCAATTCTGTAAATCTGTTGTCCATCTGTGATTTTTAAAAATATATTTTTTATATATTTTGTTAAATTCTTTGCTTCATAAAGAATGCCGTCAGTAATAATAAAATTGTCAGTGGAGATTCTTATTTCTTTTTTAAGGTGGGTTTTATTCATACCAAGGTAGAGCTTATGTCTCGTGGGCTTATGTCGACCAACCGTGGGCCTCTTGGGCTTCCTAGGAGAGGTGAGGTGAGGTGACGGAGTCGAGCGAGAGGAAGAGAGGGTCAGATCCTGTGGCTCCCATCGACTGTGGCCACTGTAGGGTCAGGCAGTGTCGCTAGTGGTTGCTGGGGACGGGACAGAGCCTGTCTGTTTGTGGAAGAACATGCCGAGTGCCTGCAGTGTCAGGAAGAGCACGCGGGCCTGGGAGTCAGTGCATATGCTTCAAGGAAGATGGTGGGGAGGCCCCTGCCAGTTATACCCCAAATAGCGCCCCTCCTGAGCGAGGGGAGGAAGCAGCACCGCCTCCACCCCGCTCCAGCTGTCAGGGACCTGGTGACTCTCCCCCAAGCAGCTTGGCCCACAGTCGGCGCTCAGCTCTGCCACCCTCTCCTGCCATATGTTCAAGGTCCTCTCCTCCATGTTCTTCCCGTGGTGCCCTATGCTCCCCCCATCCCAGCATCTGTCCCACGGTACTGTCATAACCACAGTCTGTGTTTGCCTAAGCCTGTGAGATTCATGAGAATAGGAACTGAATCTTACTCATGGCCTGGCACGTGTTGACACAAAACTTGATACCTGTTTTTTGAGTGAATAAAGTTTTGTGTCACTGTATCCTGCCCAAGGCCATCTCCTAGTCCTCTAGATACTTTGGGTGCCTTCCAGCCCTCCTGGTGCAAGATTCTACACACATATTCTTGAGGTAGCTGTGGAAGGGAGGCACCCACCTCCCCCCGTCCTGGCCTGGCTCACCTCTCTGCCTCTGGAAGGGCTCTGAAGGTTCACCCACCTTAGCTCCAGGCTTAGGCAAGAAAACGAGGGAAATCGGGACCAGCTGCATTCACTCAGCTACAAATATTTTGTGAGCACCTACTATGTGCCAAGCACAGTGCTGGCTGCTGGGGATATAAAGGTCACTATGACATCACTGCTCAGGAGGAGCTACATTCCAATGGAGGTGACAGATGGGAACATGATCATGTGAAATGGAGAAGATGCCACAAGAATGCAGTGGCAGGGGGCTGGAGTAACTCAGCCGGAGGGGTTCAGGAAAGCTTCAAAGAGGAGGTGATGTGTGGGCTGCCTCTTGAAGGAAAACGAGGAGTTTCACAAATGGAATGGGGGTGGTACTGACCCTTCTGCCCTCCATTTCAGGTCTCTCTTACTTGGGTCTCAAATCATGTTATCAGTTGGTGACACTACACTCTCCTGCTGAATTTATTTCAATCCAGAAGCTCAATGAGAATCAGATTATTACAGGTTCTCTTACAGTCAACATTAGCCCAACAGTACAGCCTCCTTCCCAATTCAGGGTTTCCAGCTGACAGTTCAAAGACTTAATGGTGTTTGAGAAGAGAGTCCAAGGCTACCATTGGCTGAGGGCAGATTGTTTGCTAGACACTTGTTAAGCACTTGAGACAGTTTTTCATGCAATCCTCACTTGTACTTTCAAATATTAAGGCATATGGCAAGGTCAGGCATGCATATCATTACCAAAAGAAGGACCCTGGCTGCCCACAGAGGTCCCTGCCAGGCAATAGTTACCTTGGTAAATTAGCCGCAGTTCAGGGTCTTGTTCTTAAGTTGCTTTTGTGCACGCTGACAGGGCATTGGCTTTCAAAGGCAGAGTCACATTAACCAACCTCACAGAGCCTGATGTACAATACTAATAGCAAGCACTTAGATAGCAGGTGCTCTGAGCCAGCCACTGTTTCAAGCATTTTCCATATAACATCTCATAATCCTCACCACAACTCTATAAGTCCTATTATTGTGCCCATATTACAGATGAGGAAGCTGAGGTACAGTGAATTTTAGCATTTGGGATAAACACAGAGTGTCAGTTTGCTATTTACAGTTGTCAGGTAGAATGGACTTCTGTCCACCTGACCCAGGCATTCTCACCCTGCGGGCACCATGTCCTCAGTTGCTTACTGGGCATGGAATCATAACAAGGGAAGTTGGTTGTCTTCAAGGAGCCCTCATCCTCTGTAGCAGTGTGTACAAACAATCATGTCATCTGTGGGGACTCTGAAACCTTCTCTGGCCTTGACCCTATTCCTGGAGGTTCTGGTTTAGGGCCCTGGGCATCTGCAGAGGTGATGCCTGGTCCTTACTGGAAAGTGCAGTTCCCAGGAAAGGCCTCTTCATGGGCACTTGGCTAATGGTTATTGAGTTTGCTCACCGAGATTACCTCTCCTGTGGCCAGTTTCCAGAAAAGCTTGTCTACTGTCTCTATTTTATGGATGAGGAAACTGAGGCTCAGGGAGATAATGTCATCCGAGTTAACATAGCCAAGTCAGTATCAGGGTAAGGATTAGATTCAGTTCTGTCTGATTCTGAAGACCACACTCTTCCCATTGACCATATTTCCTCTTGACCCCACGTGTACGTACAGGATGACGGAATGGGGAAAAAGTGGGAGTGGAGACAGAGTTAGGGGGTTTTGTTAGTTTGTTTTAAATTTGGCAGTTACCTACTATAATACAGGTATTTCAGATATAACGTTATATGTGCATTTCTAAAAAACCTTGCATTCTGCAAAATCACAAGCTAAAAATAATAGGGCTTAAAAGAAAATTAGTATTAGAAACAGACCAATAAAGCTTTGTAACCTGATCACTTTTATTTTGTTTATTTTTAAAAATTAATTATTTAATTAATTAATTTAATTTATTTGGCTATGCTGGGTCTTAGTTGCGGCATGAGCGATCTTTGTTGCTGCATGCGGGATCTTTAGTAGCGGCTTGCGGGATCTTTAGATGCAGCATGCAAACTCTTAGTTGTGGCATGTGGGATCTAGTTCCCTGACCAGGGATCAAACCTGGGCCCGCTGCATTGCCAACGCAGAATCTTAGCAACTGGACCACCCAGGAAGTCCCCTGATCACTTTTAAACATTAACAATCCTAGTGAAAATACAAGTGGTGTTAAGTCCACGCTGTTAGTACCAAGTTTCATAGTTATCAACCTCAAACCCTCAAGCCCCGTGGGTATTCATTTCTGTAGAGACCTGCTCATCAAAATTTAAAAATGATCCAGGCAGCCTCACCATAGAGTTGCTGGGGGGGTTTCTCTTTTAAAAATTTGATTTTTATCACATGTGTTGGTTTTAGGCTATGTGCATATCTTTGTACCTGAGTTTTCTTGTTAGTACAGTTGAACCTTGAACAACATGGGTTTGAATTGCACAGGTCCACTTGTATGCAGTTTTTTTTCAATAAGTGTATTGGAAAATTTTTTGGAGATCTGCAACAATTTGAAAAACTCGCAGACAAACCGCATAGCCTAGAAATATGAAAAAAAATTAAGAAAAAGATAGGTATATCATGAATGCATAAAGTATATGTAAAAATTAAGAAAAAGATAGGTATATCATGAATGCATAAAGTATATGCAAAACTTATGCTCACAAACACAAACCATACATGGTGCCATACCCAGTAGAGGGAAATTTAAACAAGTGTAAAGATACAGTATTAAATCATAATGGCATAAAATTAACTATGGTACATACTGTACTAACGTATATAATCTCATAGCCACCTCCTGTTGTTATTGTGATGAGCGAGTGTCCACCACGCTGTGTGATGCTGATCAGCTAATCAGCATGTGAGCAGTTTATCTCTCCAGGAAATTGCGTGTCACAGTAAAAAGTGATCTCAAGGTTCTTGTGTATTTTCCATCGTGTTTAGTGCAATACCATAGACCTTGAATAACACCACGGGGCCCATACAAAGTGTCACTAGTGATGCTGGAAGTGCTCCCAAGAAGCAGAGAAAAGTCATGACATTACAAGAAAATGTTAAATGGCTTGATAGGTACCATAGCTTGAGGTCTGCAGCTGTGGTTGCCCACCATTTCAAGATAATAAATCCAGCATAAGGACCATTGTAAAAAAAGAAAAGGAAATTCGTGAAGTCATTGCTGCAGCTACTCCAGCAGTCTCGAAAACCTTGCACTTTTTGCAAAACACCTTTTAATCTAGTATTGAAAGTGCAGCGTTTGTGTGTGTGCAGGATTGCTATCAGAAAGGCAATACCTGTAGACTCTAATGTGATTCGACAAAAAGTGAAGTCATTATGTGATAACTTAAAGCAAAAGGAAGGTGAAGGGTCTAAAGCTGGAGAATTTAAAACCAACAAAGGATGGTTTATAACTTTAGAAAGAGGCGTGGCTTAAAAAATATCAAGATAAGAGGAGAAGCAGCTTCTGCTGACCAAGAGGAAGCAGACGAGTTCCCAGATGCCATTAAGAAAATCACTGAGGATAAAAGAAATCTACCTGAACAGGTTTTTAATGCAGATGGAACTGCCCTGTTCTGCAAAAAAAATTCCACAAAGGACATTTATTAGAAGGAAGAAAAACAAGCATCAGGATTTAAAGCAGAAAGGGATAGGCTAACTCTACTATTTTGTGCAAGTGTAGTGGGATTTACGATCAGGACTGCCCTTACCTATAAAGCTGCTAACCCCCCAACCTTGACAGGAAAATATAAACACCAGCTGCCAGTCTTTTGGCTGTACAAGAAGAAGAGCTGGACAATAAGAACACTTTTTCTGATTGGTTCCTTCGATGCTTTGTCCCTGAAATCATGAAGTACCTTGCCAGTAAGGGACTGCCTTTGAAAGTTCTTTGGATATTGGACAATGCCCCTGGTCACCCAGAACCTCATGATTTCAACACAAGGCATCGAAGTGCTCTATGGAAATGATTGCCAATGCTTTGGAAGAGAACCCCAGTAGGGAGAACATCATGAAAGTCTGGGAGGTTTACACCATTCAAGATGCCATTGTTGTTATAGAAAAAGCCATGAAAGCCATGGAGCCTGAAACAATAAATCCCTGCTGGAGAAGACTGTGTCCAGATGTTGTGCGTGACTTCACAGGATTTACGACAGAACCTATCAAGGATGTCATGAAAAAACTGTGGATATGGAAAAAAAAAAAGTTGGGGAGTGAAGGTTTTCAAGATTAAGATCTTGGAGAAATTCAAAAGCTAACAGACTTCACACCAGAAGAATTAAAAGGATTGGCATACCATATAGAAACATTTTTAGAGAAATGAAAAAACAAAAAAGTCAGACAGAAATTACAGTGTATTTCCATAAAGTTACACCAAATGTGCCTGTCACTCCAGCCTCCGCTTCCACCTCCTCCACCTCTTCTGCCTCTGCCCCCTCCTCTTCCTCCGCCTCCTCAGCCCACTCAATGTGAAGACGATGAAGAGAAGACCTTCATGATGATCCACTTCCCCTTAATGAATAGTAAATAATCATCATGCCCTACTGTTAATAGATTTATCTGGTGTGTGTGTGTGTGTGTCTTCGTGTGAAAATCTAAAAACTGCACGGCAAGAACTGTATGAGAAGTTTTTGTGTCATCATCATCATCATTGCTTAAGTATTCATCGTGTAGAACATCATGTGTAAGACTTGTACTGAAGTGGATAGCCCATCCTTACATAGGCATAAGGTGAGTGATATTTACAGTAATATAAAATCAATAATGTTTCAGTTTTCTTTGTTTTCAAAGAATTACATTACCATGTAGTATACCTCTCCCTCTCTCATAATTGGAGAAACTGCCTACTCGCCTATCATCACAGGTAAGTGTGGGTTTTAAAAAAATGTAACAATGTTTCCAATACTGTACTATGAATTTGACTGTAATATTGGATACCATAAACATTTTTTTTACTTACCATTTCTCTATTGTGATTTCTTTTTTGTTTTCTCATTAAATTTATATTTTCCTTTTAATCTTTTTAACTTTTTATTTTATATTGGAGTATAGCAGATTAACAATGTTGTGATAATTTCAGGTGCACAGCAAAGTGACTCAGTCATACATATACGTGTATCCATTCTCCCCCAAACTCCCCTCCCATGCAGGATGCCACATAACACTGAGCAGAGTTCCCTGTGCTATACAGTAGGTCCTTGTTGGTTATCCGTTTTAAATATAGCAGTGTGTACATGTCATTTTAATGATTCATTCACTAGTGTATAGGTTAGGCTACCATGAAGCACTTGTAAACATTACACTAGCTACAGTAAAGCAATCATATTGTTGCTTCTTCATTATCAAAGCCTGATTCATTATACTTGTAAATAAATATGAATTTCTTTTTCATATTGTCTTTTCATTTTTGATGTTTGGTGTTAGTAACATGTACACATAACATCTACAGCGTTTTGTATCATATAAGATGATATTGGTGTAGGTACTGACAGATGATTTATCTTGCAAACATACAATGTAAAGTTATGGTATTAATATATACAGTACCATACTGTAAATGTATTTTCTCTTCCTTATGATTTTCTTAATAATATTTTCTTTTCTCTAGTTTACTGTATTGTAAGAATTGCAGTTGTAAGAATAAAGTATATAATACATACAACATACAAAATATGTGTTAGTTGACTGTTTATGTTATTGGTAAGGCTTCCAGTCAACAGTAGGCTAATAGTAGTTAAGTTTTTAGGAAGTTAAAAGTTATATGCAGATATTTGACTGCACAGGGATTGGACCCCTATCCCCATGTTATTCAAGGGTCAACTTTATATAGATATACCTGCCTTTGCCACTTGTGGGAAAGGGCCAGAATATATTGCAGGATCTTTAAAAAGATCCTCTTTTTAAAAATTACACAAGGGAAGTGTCTTTTGTATCAACCAGCTTAAGCCAAGCTATGCTACGGTAACAACATAAAATCTCAGTGGTTCACGATAACAAAGGGTTATTTCTTGCTCATATAACATGCCGTCTCAGGTCAGCTCAGCCTTGCTCCACATCTTCCTCCTTCTGGGACCCAAGCTGAAGATCAACCTGTAATAGGGAAGAAACTTTTTATTCTATTACAAGTTAATCACTAAAGGGATATTGCCTGTAAGCTTAAATGATACATAAGAGCTCACCTCTGGGAACCCTGCCTCCCAGGTAACGAGCATTAAGCTAAAATACCTTTGTTTAGTTCACAGGAAACATCCTGACCAGTCCCACCTGTGAATGACTGCAGGGAGGAAGGAATTAACACCTCCCCTCTGGAGGCTGACCGGAACAAGGAAATGTTTGACTTCACTCCCTCCACTTTTAGTATAAATGAAGCCTGAGTTCTAACTCAGGCAAGACGGTTCTTTGGGGGACGAGTCTACCAGCTTCTCAGCTTGCTGGCTTTCTGAATAAAGTCATTATTTCTTGGCCCAACGACTCCTCTCTTGATTTATTGGCCTGTCGTGCAGCGAGCAGTTTGAGCTTGGACTTGATAACAAGTTTAGGCACAGCCAGCCAGGAGCCTTGCTGCTCGTGGCTGGCCATGCCGGTTGGGAAATGTTCAGATGAGGGCCTAGCAGCTGCCAGGACCACTTGTCTTAAGGATCTTCCCTTCAAAATTCCCCAAAGCAGCACTGGCTGCCCCAGCGCTTGGCAGTAGGAGCAAGGAATCAGCATTTGGGAGCTGACGAGCTCTATACAGTAGGGTAAGTCGCTCCGGTGTGTACAGGTGGAAACTTTGCTCCTCTCCATTTGGGGCTTTTTCTCTGGAATAAGCCAATTTGTTTTGCATTTGAGTGGGGTACCCTGTTGCAGATAGGAAAGATTTGTTGGACTTTTACCCGATGTGTGTACTGGTTTATCTGTTTCTTTGGATGCTAGCATTTGTGTGTGAAGTTTGTGTTTTGTCTTGAATTTGTCTCTGAAAATGGGGACTATTTCAGCTATCCCTAAAGCCCTCTGAGGCGCATTTTGGATAAGTGATCTGATTACAGCTATGAACCATGGATGAGAGGGAGATGATATTTTATTGTAACAACGTGTGGCCACAATACCTGTTAGGATCTCTACAAGGGGTTTAGCAGGGTTATCTCGGAACCCCGTGCACCATGTACTGCTACCCTTGCTGTGTTAATTACGTTATTTATGGTGTCCTGTGTCATTGGTATATGTAAAACCCCCAAGACCCAACTTGAGGGTTTATTTAGAATTTTCTGTTTGTCCTTTGGGTTTTTTGTTTCATTTTGTTTGGTACTGTTTCTCCATTTACAGCCAAATCAGTTCTGTGATATTTAAAACTTTTACTGATGTCAAATGGAGGAAAGGAACAGGAAAAAAAAAGCTGTCTGTTCTTCTCCAAGAGTGGGATATTCCCAGGAAGGAGAGAAAGTTTCCACTTGGTTCCTAAAATCACCAAAAGCTACAAATAGAAGTGTCTTTTCCATAAATATTAGTAAAAAGGGTTTAGTCATCTAGACAGGTGACCTTGATTTGTCCCATCTGCCAGAAATGCAACTCGAATCCAACCTCTTTTGTAACTGTTGGGTTTTATATTGCTGTACCTGATTCATGACTGAAATTTTGGAATGAGAACTATGAGGTCTCTGTTTGTCTGTGTGTTTGTACTTGTTATAGATGTGTGGCATTGCCAAAACTAACTTGTAAAAGAACTATTTAATTGGCTTAAAGGAAATTAAGTGCTTATATAAATACTCAAATATAAAAGAAACTGTCCAGAATGAATTTCAGGTTCATGTGATCTAGGAAATATTCAGTATTGAATTAATATCTGGTAATAAAGTTAACTTAATCTTGTTGCTTTGATTAATACAGACATGTCTTTAGAATCATCAACATTAATTGTAGTACTTTTATTGTCCCTAGGTTTACTGGAAATCAAATAAGACCTTATTCCTGTTACACAGGAATAATGTTTTCTTCTTGTCAGCAAGAAAAATAACAATACAACAAAGCTTTTAAGTAAATAAAACAGAGGTAAATGAGGTAAGAGTTTTAGGTAAACTCTGTAGGAATAATTATGCTTTGAGAATGTCTATATAACACAGTGTTTCCAGGTTTTCGTAACTTGAAACTAAACTAAGTTAAATGAAGAGAATTTGTTGACTATCTGGGTCATTTCAAATAGGATAGAATATTAATTGCTGGCCAGGTCTAAGTTTACCTACCTTTGCCTTCTTAGGAGAGGAAGACTAAAGCATAAGTTTGTCAATCAGGAAATGCTGGTATGACAAACAGTTTACAATTACTTGCTTCTTGGTTTTCACTAGAGATTAAGGTTTTAATGTTAAGAATCATAAGGGAAACATTTCAGTATGCAAAGACGTAGGATGTGTGTTTTCAGCACAGAAGGTATGAGGAATGAAAATCCCTTTTGTTAAAGGGAAAAAGGTGACATGGTAAGTATTGGCTAAGATAAGAATTGAACTTAATTAAGAAAATGAATGTTAAATGTAAAGTGGTACAAAACCTGAATCGGTTTTCTAAGAGGACAAAGTTTTCTTAAAATATTGAACTGCTTTTAGTAATTGTGAGTTTCTTTGTTTAAGCGATCTGTATTTGCCATTGAGATCTTATTATCACTGGTTAAAACTTTTTGATATTTTGATAAGCTTCCCCCAAATCAAATTCTGGGTGAGGTTCATTTGACCTCTAGCTAACTTTGAAGTTTTCCAAAGGATCCCTGGAACACTCAAACTATTTGTTTTCTCTCCATCTCAGAGAGAGGAATACTCAACTAATTGGGCTTATTCAGTATGTTGAATTACTTGGGAAGCATTGTCAAATAAGTTGTGATAAAACTTTTTGGACTGTATCATATGGGTAAACATTATTAATGTACATATTCTGGACATTATATGGAACTCCTAAAATTCTGGTGTAACTCCTAAAATTCTGGTGTATCCTGGTAGATGATATCAGTCATAATTTTAGTAATTATCTTAAGTTGTTTGTCACAGCAGTAACCAAGTTTCTTTTCAATTGCATTGTAATCCCAGTTGGTTGATGCCGAAGCAAAACGGTTAGGGATGATCAATTGCTGTTTTTTTTTTTTTTTTATTATTATTATTTATTTATTATTTATTTTTGGCTGTGTTGGGTCTTTGTTTCTGTGCGAGGGCTTTCTCTAGTCGCGGCAAGCGGGGACCACTCTTCATCGCGATGCGCAGGCTTCTCACTATCGCGGCCTCTCTTGTTGCGGAGCACAGGCTCCAGACGCGCAGGCTCAGTAGTTGTGGCTCGTGGGCTCTAGAGCGCAGGCTCTAGTTGTGGCACACGGGCCTAGTTGCTCCGCGGCATGTGGGATCTTCCCAGACCAGGGCTCGAACCCATGTCCCCTGCATTGGCAAGCAGATTCTCAACCCCTGCTCCACCAGGGAAGCCCTCAATTGCTGTTTATAGCTTTATAGTGGCTTTTGAGTTACTCTATAGCTATTTTGTGAAGAAGCAGAGAAGAATGATGAAATCCTTTATGTGCAAGCACTTGTGCTCTTACATCAGGGAAAACAAGGAAAGGAATGAGAGTGAAGATATGTTGCTTCAAACCTTAACTCCTTCCAGCTGAGCTAGGTGTCCCAGCTGCTCTAGCTATTATGCCAATATATCCACCCCTTCCTCCACCTTCCATTCTTTTCCACCTTCCATTATTTTCCAGCCCCAATTCCTGACCCTGGGGCTCAGAAATTTTCCTCCTTCTAGGGATCAGTTAGAAAATCCTGTTAGTTTCTGGGCCACAGGGACTTGGTCTGGTATCACCATCTAAGAACCAAAAGGGCACTCAGTTTGGGCCAGGAGCCACTCCCAGGGCAGGACAATTTCAATTGCTGTTATCTCACATAGGGGGCTAAATGCAAATAACAAGCCAGCTGGGTTTATATTTTAATTGGAAAGATCACCACCCTCCTTTATAGGGATAATCCTCTACACCTGAAGCCCACTTGGCAGTACACACAGACGAACCAAACTGAGATCCCAGTGAGGGAGGAATGCTGGAATTAGAGCAATACTTATTAGTGCATCTTGGCAGGCCTTTGAAAAGGGGAACCAAAGCAAAAGTTTGAACAAGACTCAAGAAATTTGGCAAAAAATAAAAACCCCAGGAAAGGAGACAGAGCTTCCCCCCACACCCCAACCCTTGAAATCTACAAAAAGTTAAGACCAGAAGTGTGTGCTCACAGCACCCCAGCGAAGGCCAATAACACATGGCCAATACTAATCCCATTAAGAAGGGGTGTCAGGACACCTAATCTAAAGCAATATCCTTTGAGGCAAGAGGATCACTTCTCCCATAGACTGACTTGTCAAGATACCAGCCAGTGTATTCCTTGCATCTGTCCCTCCAGGACATATACAAAATTGATGGTATTGGTACTGTCCATGAGGGTCCAGTGGAGACTGTTCTCAAATCTGGTATGGTGGTCACCTTTGCTCCAGTCAACATTACAACTGAAGTAAATCTGTTGAAATGCACTATGAAGCTTTGAGTAAAGCCCTTCCTGGGAACAATGTGGGCTTCAATGTCAAGAACGTGTCTGTCAAAAATGTTCATCGTGGCAATGCAGCTGGTGACAGCAAAAATGACCCGCCAATGGAAGCAGCTGGCTTCGCAGCGCAAGGGATTACCTTGAACCATCCAGGCCAAGTCAATACTGGATATGCACCTGTGCTGGATTGTCACACAGCTCACATCGCTTGCAAGTCTGCTGGGATGAAGGAGAAGATTGATCATCATTCTGGGAAAAAGCTGGAAGATGGTTCCATATTCCCGAAATCTGGTGACGCTGCCATCGTTGATATGGTTCCTGGTAAGCCCATGGGTGCTGAGCTTCTCTGACCATCCTCCTCTGGGCCATTTTGCTGTTCATGACATGACAGATGGTTGCTGTGGGTGTCATCAAAGCAGTGGACCAGAAGGGCAGCGGGAACTGGCAAGGTCACCAAGTCTTCCCAGAAAGCTCAGAAGGCTAAATGAATGTTATCCCCAGTACCTGCCACCCCAGTCTTAATCAGTGGAAGAATGGTGTCAGAACCGTTTGTCTCAATTGTTTCAATTGGCCATTTAAGTTATAGTAAGACTGGTTAATGATAACAATGCATCGTAAAACCTTCAGAAGGAAAGGAGAATGTTTTGTGAACCATTTGTTTTGTATGTGGCAGTTCTACGTTATTAGTTTTTAAAATCAGTAGCTTCTAATTAGTTAAAACCCTCCAGGAAATTATCCCCTGATTTGGATTAAGGCATTGGAACTACATTCATCCTGGAGACTGCAATCAACAGGAAAAACCAAGAAAAGGAATACTAATTTAACTTGGGATAAGGCCTTGCCAGTTGCCCTGCTACAGATCAGTGGCTCCCAGAAGCAGGCTTAAATTAAACCCCTTTGAAGTATTGTATGGTAGGCTACTCCAGGTGTCTGCCCAGGCGAGAGAATCTATAAATACTTTAAAAGACCTAGCAGTTGCCAATTATGTTAAAACTTTGGACACTATACCAACCTCTGTTCATGTGTTTGCCTCCAGCAGGTCTGCCCATCCAACTGAAGTAGATGGTAGTTTCATTGTAGCTGGAGAAGGGTCAACCAATTTGTTTACTTTTGTTCAAATAACTAGCACAGGAATTGAGTATATGTCTTGGGAACTGGAACCAAAATCCCAAGTTCAAGTACAAATTAAACAACAAACTGTTAAGGGGTTTCATCAGGTTCAAATAGTGGTAGATATAAAAGGACTGACCAAAGATTCTAAGGACTATTCATCACCTCCAGAAGTAGCCAGAACAGTCGTTGTCCCTTTTCCCACAAGATTGTGGAATGGATATTGACAGTGGGGAATTGTAATAGGGAAGAATCTTTGTATTCTATTACAAGTTGATCACTAAAGGGATATTGCCTATAAGCTTAAACGATACATAACGGCCCATCTCTGGGAACCTTGCCTCCCAGGTAATGAGCGTTAAGCTAAAATACTTTTGTTTAGCTCACAGGAAACATCCTGAACAGTCCCACCTGTGAATGACTGCAGGGAGGAAGAAATTAATACGTCCCCTCTGGAGGCTGACTGGAACCAGGAAATGTTTGACTTTACTCCCTCCGCTAATTCGGGCAAGCTGGTTCTTGGGCACACACGTCCACCATCTTGGTCCACTGGCTTTCTGAATAAAGTCACTATTCCTTGCCCCAACAACTTGTCTCTTAATTTATTGGCCTATCATACGATAAGTAGTATGAGCTTGGACTCAGTAACAAACTCAGCTCTCAGGACAATTCTGGTCTCACGGCAAAGGAAGAAGAAAAATGAGAGACTCACAAGATAAGTTAGAGGCACTATCCCTTCTGCTCCCATTTCATTGTCCAGAGACAGTCACATGTCATAGGGCAGGGGCTCATCCTCCTCAGGGAGAGGCAATGAAGATACTGAACAATCATACCATCTACTCCACGGTCCCTTCTCTGTACGCAGTTTCCCCATACAGCTTAACATAAAGGAAAGTGAATCAGTTCTTAAAATTACTTAACTTGAAGCTACTTTTGGAAGGAAAGGTAGCCACTTGTGCAGAATATTTAGCTTCTTTATTAAGTCCATCATATATTGCTTAGGTTTTGTCTTTCATTGCAGGAAACTAGTTCTTTATTGCTGGGAAAGCCATTACCTCCCCAAGGCCTGAAAGGACAAGGGGAGAGAAGGGGGTGAACCCTTCCAGAACCCAGCAAGAGCTAGAAGCACAGAGGAGGGTTTCCAGCAGTTGGTGGAATCATGGAGAGATGCCGCCACCACCACAGCAGCAGCGCCAATGCAGAGAGTGGGCAGAGGAGGAAACACCATGGCCCATTTCTCCTCCCACTCTCCCATCCTGCCCACCTCTCGTTGGCAGAACCCAAGTAGAAACTAGATGGCAAGAGATCAGGCTGTGCCCTCCTGGAGTACAAAGTAAAGAAAGGGAACGAGAATGGATTTGGGGGAAAGGAGGAAGGTGCAAATGAAGAATAATCAACACAGCTGCCTTCGCCTATAACCAGCTGGGAGTATTCTATTTTTACCAGGAACTAGATCTCTTCATCCTCCTCAGCCTCACCCCTGCACCTCCTTAAGGGGGTGGAGAGAGACTCATTCTGCCTTCTAAAAGAGTTATAGCTCATTCAGAGGTGACCCAGTCTACGTTCCAAAAAAAGGAATTTCAGAAATACTCATACGTACTCTGAAGGCCTAAAGAACAAGCACCATTCGATGTCTTTCCAGTTCCAGAAAATGGGGGATTGATTCCTCATATGGCTGCTCCTGCAACCATGTCGTAGCTGGCTGGGGGAGGCTGTAGGGTGGCACATATGTATATGCCGAACATACACAGGAGGGTGGTGTGATTCTATAGCACCTCTCCACTAGACTTTTTCCCCTTACAATATTTTCCTTGAAATAATCTCAAACTTACAAAAAAATAAGTATTATATAAAAGACTTTTCCTGAATCATTTGAGAGTAAGTTGCCTGCACAATGTCCCATCACCCTATATATGTATGTTTAATATATGTTTTCTTCCCGTAAGGATATTCTCCTGCCTAACTACAGTATAGCCATCAAAATCAGGAAATCAGCATTAATATCCTCAGACCTCATTCAAGTTTCACCAGTTTCCCTAGGAATATCCATTTGAGGAGAAGACTCTAGTTCAGAATTACTCATTGCATTTAGATATGTATATTTAGTCTCCTTCAATCTGGAACAATTCCTCAATCTTTCCTTGATTTTCATGATTTTGACACTTCTGATGACTACAAGCCAGTTATTTTGTAGAATGTCTCTCAATTTGGGTTTGTCTGTTGTTTCTTCATGATTAAATTCTTGCGTCTTTGACAAGAATATCACAGAAATGAAGCTGTGTTCTTCTCTTTGCATCCTATTATGTGGTACAGGATTTCAGTTTTCCTGTTATTGATGATGTTAACTTTGATCACAGGATGAAGGTGGTGTCTGCAAAGTTTCTCCACTCTAAAGTTACTTGTTTTCCCATTGCAATTAAAAAGTGTTTCCTTGAGAGGTTTTTAGACACTATGGAAACATCCCATTTCTCATTAAACTTTTAGTTTATTCATCAACTTATTCAGTGTCTATAGACTCTTGCATTTCTATTTTACCCACTGGGCTAGGATCCATTGCTATCATTATTTATTTTGACATTTAATGGTCCCAGATTTGGCAGTGGGAGCCCCTCTCAGCAGTGAAAAGATCTAGTGAATGAAATATATTTATTCCACACACACATTATCCTCTACTTTACCTCTGTATTAATTTCTATATTCATCTCTCTATACTGAAGACCATTAGTTCACACCAATGTCACCAATTCTAATCCAACACACCATATGGTTCATTCGAGTTTTCTCCCTTTCCATATTGGTATATTCCTCCTCCAGCAGTGAAAATTCAGACTCCAATTTTCTTTCATTTATTTCCTTATTTGATCAATTTCCCTGGCTGTGGCCAATCTCCCTTTACTCCACCTATGCTCTCAGCCTACACATTTAGATATTTGACTCATCTCATATTAATATTTGAGTGTATTATGAGGTAGGGGTTGAAGTTTAAGTTTGTTGAAATGTTTATCCATTTATTGAAAAGACTTTTTCAATAAGTTTATTGAAAAGACTTTCCCCCTTGCCTTGGTACCTTTGCAAAAAAATAATTGACCATATATGTCTGGGTCTATTTCTGGACTCTGTTCTTTCCTATTGGTCGATTTGTCTGTCTTTATGCCAATACTACTGTCTTGATTACTATAGGTTTATAGTAAGCCTTGACATCAGAGTCCTCTAACTTAGTTCTTCTTCAAGATTGTTCTGGCTATCCTGGATCCTTTGCCTTTAATAAACTTGAGAGTCAACTTTTACATTTATGAAATAAATGGCTGTAACTCTGATTAGGATTGCACTGAATCAATAAGTTGGGGAGAACTGACATATTAACAATATTGAGTCTTCCAGTGTATGAGCATAGTATATCTCTCCTAATATTTAGGTCTCTTTAATTCCTCTCAGCACTGTTTTGTAGTTTCCTTTTTTTTTTCCCAAGAAAATTCTTTTAATATGATACCTTAAATGAGAAATAATAACACCTAGCTTTCTATTTAATCCTGTCTCTACAGTCTTTTTTTAAAATTTTTTAAATTTAATTTTATTTACTTTTTAATACAACAGGTTCTTATTAGTCATCAATTTTATACACATCAGTGTATACATGTCAATCCCAATCGCCTAATTCATCACACCACCACCCCCACCCCCCGTGGCTTTTCCCCTTTGGTGTCCATACGTTTGTTTTCTACATCTGTGTCTCAATTTCTGCCCTGCAAACCAGTTCATCTGTACCATTTTTCTAGGTTTCACATATATGCGTTAATATACGATATTTGTTTTTCTCTTTCTGACTTACTTCACTCTGTATGACAGTCTCTAGATCCATCCACGTCTCAACAAATGACCCAATTTCGTTCCTTTTTATGGCTGAGTAATATTCCATTGTATATATGTACCACAACTTCTTTATCCATTCATCTGTCGATGGGCATTTAGGTTGCTTCCATGACCTGGCAATTGTAAATAGTGCTGCAATGAACTTTGGGGTGCATGTGTCTTTTTGAATTATGGTTTTGTCTGGGTACATGTCCAGTAGTGTGATTGCTGGATCATATGGTAATTCTATTTTTATTTTTTTAAGGAACCTCCATACTGTTCTCCATAGTGGCTGTATCAATTTACGTTCCCACCAGCAGTGCAAGAGGGGTTCCTTTTCTCCACACCCTCTCCAGCATTTGTTGTTTGTAGATTTTCTGATGAAGCCCATTCTAACTGGTGTGAGGTGATACCTCATTGTAGTTTTGATTTGCATTTCTCTAATAATTAGTGATGTTGAGCAGCTTTTCATGTGCTTCTTGGCCATCTGTATGTCTTCTTTGGAGAAACGTCTGTTTAGGTCTTCTGCCCATTTTTGGATTGGGTTGTTTGTTTTTTTAATATTGAGCTGCATGAGCTGTTTATATATTTTGGAGATTAATCCTTTGTCCGTTGATTCGTTTGCAAATATTTTCTCCCACTCTGAGGGTTGTCTTTTCGTCTTGTCTATGGTTTCCTTTGCTGTGCAAAAGCTTTGAAGTTTCATTAGGTCCCATTTGTTTATTTTATTTTTTTAAATTTCCATTACTCTAGGAGGTGGATCAAAAAAGATCTTGCTGTGATTTATGTCAAAGAGTGCTCTTCCCATGTTTTCCTCTAAGAGTTTTATAGTCTCCAGTCTTACATTTAGGTCTCGAATCCATTTTGAGTTTATTTCTGTGTATGGTGTTAAGGACTGTTCTAATTTCATTCTTTTACATGTAGCTGTCCAGTTTTCCCAGCACCACTTATTGAAGAGACTGTCTTTTCTCCATTGTATATCCTTGCCTCCTTTGTCATAGATTAGTTGACCATAGGTGCATGGGTTTATCTCTGGGCTTTCTATCTTGTTCCATTGATCTATGTTTCTGTTTTGGTGCCAGTACCATATTGTCTTAATTACTGTAGCTTTGTAGTATAGTCTGAAGTCAGGGAGTCTGATTCCTCCAGTTCCGTCTTTTTCCCTCAAGACTGCTTTGGCTATTCGGGGTCTTTTGTGTCTCCATACAAATTTTAAGATTTTTTGTTCTAGTTCCATAAAAAATGCCATTGGTAATTTGATAGGGATTGCATTGAATCTGTAGATTGCTTTGGGTAGTATAGTCATTTTCACAATATTGATTCTTCCAATCCAAGAACATGGTATATCTCTCCATCTGTTGGTATCATCTTTAATTTCTTTCATCAGTGTCTTATAGTTTTCTGCATACAGGTCTTTTGTCTCCCTAGGTAGGTTTATTCCTAGGTATTTCATTCTTTTTGTTGCAATGGTAAATGGGAGTGTTTCCTTAATTTCTCTCTCAGATTTTTCATCATTAGTGTATAAGAATGCAAGAGATTTCTGTGCATTAATTTTGTATCCTGCAACTTGTAGTTTTCAATGTAGAGATTTTGCAAGTATTTTGTTAAATTTAAAAGTGTTTTATGGTTTTATGCTGCTATAAAAGGAGTTGGTTTTTTAATTTCTGTCAGTTTTGCTTAATTTATTTTGAAGCTCAGTTACTAGGCACATACTTTTAAAATAATTGTCTTCCTATTGAATTGACTTTTGGTCAACAGGGAGAAATGTCCCTATTTATCTCTGGTGATACTCCTTGTCTTGAAGTTTATGTTGACTGATATTCATATCACAAAACTTTCATACTTACTGTCTTCATTGTATATCTTTTTTCAGTACTTTTTGTTCAACTTATCTGTGCCATTGTATTTAAAGTGGATTTTTTAAAAAAAAATCCAGTGTGACAATATTTCCCTCTTAATTGGTAAGTTGTTTCATTTACATTTAATGTAATTATTGATATGATTTGTTTCAAGTCTATCCTTTTGCTATTTGTTTCCTATTTGTTCTGTTTTGTTTAGGTTTTTCTTCTTACAATTCTTTTTTCCTGTCTTCATTTGGGTTAATGGAATATTTTTAAATATTTCATTTAAATTCCTCTGTTAGATTAGAGATAATGCATATAAAAGTGCCCAGAGCATATAGTATGCACTCAACAAATTATTAGTTACACTTTAGTTTTTCTCTTAGGAAAATGGGGTCTGATATATTACTCTCACACTAAGAGCCTGGAGAACATTTGACTGAAAAGGCAGCTGTTGTAGCTCATAAAAAAGCATGTGAAATCTCTTGGCATTTGGGGTACCCCAGTATAGAAGCTCCTGATAGGGGTGTGGAAACTCATGGGTGAGGGATTTTTCTCTTTCCAGATGTGAGAGAAGTTTGGAGACAATTTCCCATAGCAAATTCAAGGAAAGCTTGAATTGCTCACTTTCTGGAGAGTTATTATCATAAATGGGTGTTGAATTTTGTCAAAAGCTTTTTCTGCATCTATTGAGATAATCATATGGTTTTTATTCTTCAAGGTGTTAATGTTGTGTATCACACTGATTGATTTCTGGATATTGAAGAATCCTTGCATCCCTGGGATAAATCCCACTTGAACATGGTGTATGATCCTTTTAATATTTTGTTGGATTCAGTTTGCTACTATTTTGTTGAGGGTTTTTGCATCTATGATCATCAGTGATATTGGCCTGTTATTTTCTTTTTTTGTGGTGTCTTCTTCTGGTTTTGGTATCAGGGTGATGGTGGCCTCATAGAATGAGTTTGGGAGTGTTTCTTCCTCTGCCAGTTTTTGGAAGAATTTCAGAAGGATAGGTGTTAACTTTTCTTTAAATGTGTGATAGAATTCGCCTGTGAAGCCCTCTGGTCCTGAATTTTTGTTTGGTGCGAGTTTTTAAATCACAGTTTCAGTTTCAGTACTTGTGATTGGTCTGTTCATATTTTCTATTTCTTCCTGGTTCAGTCTTGGGAGATTGTATCTTTCTAAGAATTTGTCCATTTCTTCTCAGTTGTCCATTTTATTGGCATATAACTGGTTGTAGTAGTCATTTATTATCCTTTATATTTATGTGGTGTCTGTGGTAAATTCTGCTTTTTCATTTCTAATTTTATTGATTTGAACCCTCTCCCTTTTTTTCTTGATAAGTCTGGCTAAAGGTTCATCAATTTTGCTTATCTTTGCAAAGAACAAGCTTTTGGCTTCATTGATCATATCTATTGTGTTCTTCATCTCTAGTTCATTTATTTCTGCTCTGATCTTTATGATTCCTTTCCTTCTGCTAACTTTGGTTTTTGTTTATTCTTCTTTTCTTTAGGTGTAAGGTTAGGTTGTTTATTTGAGATTTTTCTTGTTTCCTGAGGTGAGATTGTATTGCTATAAACTTCCCTCTTCGAACAGCTTTTGCTGTGTCCCATAGGTTTTAGATCATCCTGTTTTTGTTTTCATTTGCCTCTACGTATTTTTTTATTTCTTCTTTGATTTCTTCAGTGATTGTTGTTTAGTAGCATATTGTTTAGCCTCTGCGTGTTCTTGTTTTTTACAGTTTTTTTTCTTATAGTTGATTTCTAATCTCCTAGTGTTGTGGTTGGAAAAGATGCTTGATATGATTTCAGTTTTCTTAAATTTACTGAGGTTTGCTTTGTGGCCCAGCATGTGATCTCTCCTGGAGAATGTTCCATGTGTACGAGAAGAATGTGTATTCTGCTGCTTTCAGATGGAATGCTCTTTAAATATTAGTTAAATCCATCTGGTCTAATGTTTCATTTAAGGCCTGTGTTTCCTTATTGATTTTTCTGTCTGGATTATCTGTCCATTGATGTAAGTGGGGCGTTAAAGTCCCTCACTCTTATTGTGTTACTGTTGATGTCTCCTTTTATGGCTGTTAGTATTTGCCTTATATATTGAGGTGCTCCTATGTTGGGTGCATATATATTTACAATTGTTATAGCTTCTTCTTGGATTGATCCCTTGATCATTATGTAGTGTCCTTCTTTGTCTCTTGTAACAGTCTTTATTTTAAAGTCTATGTTGTCTGATATGAGTAATGCTACTCCAGCTTTATTTTGATTTCCATTTGCATGGAATACTTTTTTTCCATTCCCTCACTTTTAGTCTGTATGTGTCCCTAGATCTGAAATGGGTCTCTTGTAGACAGCATATATATGGGTCTTATTTTTGTATCCATTCAGCCAGTTTATGTCTTTTGGTTGGATCATTTGATCCATCTATACTTAAGGTAATTTTCCATATATATGTTCTTGTTGATATTTTGTTAGCTGTTTTGGATTTGTTTTTGTAGGTCTTTTTCTTCCCTTCCTCTTTTGTTCTCTTCTCTTGTGAATTGACGACTAACTTTAGTGTTGTGTTTGGATTCCTTTTTCCTTTTTTTTTTTTTTGTTTGTATCTACTGTAGAACTTTGGTTTCTGGTTACCTTGAGGTTTTGATATAGTAGTTTATATATAAACAAGATTGTTTTAAGTTGCTGGTCTTTTAATTTCAAATGCATTTCCAATATCCTGCATTTGTGCTCTCCTCTTCTCACAATTGGTAGTTTTGATATCATATTTGTGTGTGGATGTTCTCCTACCTTTACTGTATGTTTACCTTTACCAGTGAGCTTTCCCATTTGTAATTTTCTTGTTTCTAGTTGTGGCCTTTCTTTTTCTGCCTAGAGAAGTTCCTTCTAGAATTCATTGTAAAACTGGTTTGGTGGTGCTGAATTGTTTTAGCTTTTGCTTGTCTGTAACGCTTTTGATTTCTCCATCAAATCTGAATGAGAGCCTTGCTGGGTAGAGTATTCTTGGTTATAGGTTTTTCCCTTTCATCACTTTAAATATATTGTGTCACTCCCTGCTGGCCTGAAGAGTTTCTGCTGAAAAATCCGCTGAAAACCTTATGGGAATTCCCTTGTATGTTATTTGTTGTGTTTCCCTTGTCGATTTCAATACCTTCTTTGTGTTTAATTTTTGTCAGTTTGATTACTATGTGTCTCGGCATGTTCCTCCTTGGGTTTATCCTGCCTGGGATTCTCTGCACTTCCTGGACTTGGTTGACTGTTTCCTTTCCCATTTTAGGAAAGTTTTCGGCTATTATCTCTTCAAATATTTTCTCTGGCCCTTTCTCTTTCTCTTCTCCTTCTGGGACCCCTATATTGTACATGTTGGTGCATTAAATGTTGTCCCAGAAGCTCTTAAACTGTCCTCATTTTTTTTCATTCTTTTTTCTTTATTCTGTTCCATGACAATGATTTCCACTATTCTGTCTTGTCCATTTTTCTGCCTCATTTATTCTGTTATTATTTCCTTCTAGTGTATTTTTCATTTCAGTTATTTTATTGCTCATCTCTCCTCTGTTCTTTATATCTTCTAGCTCTTTGTTAATCATTTCTTGTGTCTTCTTGGTCTGTGCCTCCATTCTTTTTCTGAGATTTTGGATCATCCCTACTCTCATTACTCTGAATTCTTTTTTGGGTAGATTGCCTATCTGCACTTCACTTTGTTGTTTTTCTGGGGTTTTGTCTTGTTCCTTCATCTGAAACATATTCCTTTGCCATCTCATTTTGTCTAACTTTCTGTGATTGTGGTTTCCATTCTCTAGGCTGCAGGGTTGTAGTTCCTTTTGCTTCTGGTGTCTGTCCCCAGTGGGTGAGGATGTTCTAGAGGCTTGTGCAGGCTTCCTGGTGGGAGGGACTGGTTCCTGCCCACTGGTGAGTGGAACTGTGTCTTATCCCTCTGGTGAACAAGGCTGTGTCACAGGGTGTGTTTAGAGGTGGCTGTGGGTTCAGGAAGACTTTAGGCAGCTTGTCTGCTGGTGGCTGGGGCCGTGTTCCTGCCCTGTTTGTTTTTTGGTCTGAGGTGTCCCAGCACTGGAGCCTACATGCTGTTGGGTGGGGCTGGGTCTTGGTGACAAAATGGTGACCTCCAGGAGAGCTCACACCAATGAGTTCTCCCTTGTACCACTGCCACCAGTGTCCTTGTCCCCACAAGTGACCGATAGCCATGCCCCACCTCCCCAGGAGACCTTCCAAGACCAGCAGTTATGTCTGGCCCAGGCCCCTATGAAGTCACTGCTTTTTCCCTGGGCACTGGTGTACATGAGACTTTGTGTGTGCCCTCCAAGTGTGGCATTTCTGTTTCCTCCAGTCCTATGGAGTTCCTGTGATCACCCCTCACTGACTTTCAAAGCCAAATGCTCTGGGCACTCCTCCTCCTGATGCCATACCCCCAGGCTGGGTAGCCTGATGTGGGGCTCAGAACTCTCACTCCTGTGGGAGAATTTCTGTGATATAATTATTTTCCAGTTTGTGGGTCACCCACCCAGCAGGTATGGGATTTGATTATATCATGAATGCACCCCTCCTACCCTCTTGTTGTGGCTTCCTCTTTGTTTTGGATGTAGAATATATTTTTTGGTAGTTTCCAGTCTTTTTTGTTGATGGTTGTTCAGCCGTTACTTGTGATTTTGGTGTTTCCATGAGAGGAAGTGAGCTCAGTTTCTTCTACTCTGCCAGCTTGTCTCCAACCCCTTATAGAGTCTTCTTTCAAGTATTTTAAACAAACCCATCATGTTTCTATTTCACATTTTCCTCGTTAAATCTACACAAAGTATTCCACAGTTGAAAGTCTTAACTGAGCATTGTTTACCCAGTGTGACAATCTTCTATGATTTTTTTTTTTCCTCAATCAAAACAAGGCTACCCATGGAAAGATAACATTCTGTTTCCACCTAAAGTTCACTTCCCAGGTTCCTAGAGGCCTTGACAGACACCTGTCAGCCTGGTCTACTGCCAGGTTAAGGAACCTTTCACACTTTCAGGCTGGCAGCATGCCCCGGCTACATGCAGACCTCCCAGGGAGCCAGAACATGGAGCTCAGGAAGCACATGCAGCAGAAAGTGATGTCAGCATCTCAGAGAGGCAGAAGTGTATTTTTGTAGAGAGACACCTGGACTCATAATTTAGGCTACTTTCACTCCCTCCCCCACTTGGCAATCAAAACAGGAGATGCTTTTGAGCTTTCTTTTGTGCTGCCTAGAGAGAGAAGATGGGCTCACTCTGCCAAAGGGCAGTTATTTCATATGGCTCTGAAAAGAGCACACACTGCAGCTGCCTTGGAGCAGGAGCTTTGTAAGGTGGATTCAAAGTGTCTCATCTCACCCAGGATCCAGAAGCAGGCTTCAAAGACCATGCTGAAATGCTAATTGAGCCACTTTCTAGAAAAATCAACCTCAGTGAATCACAGCTACTCAGTCTCCCTATCCAAATATCTTGCAGTGTATATACACGTGCTTGAGGGTATGGGGGAAGGAAGCTGATTTATCAGAAGTTCTTGAATAGCCAGTTCAGGAATGGAAGAAACATTGAATTTTAGAAAGCATATTCAAAGACATGACCCATTTTCATCCTCAAATCCACACTCTCAGTCAGACAGCCACACTCTGTTTATAGATAAAGAAACTGAGGCTCAGAAGATTGATGTGACTTAAGGAGGATTCAGGCAGCTGGTTAGTGACAGAGCTAGAGTCCAAACAGTCTAAATATTTAAGTCCTGGGCTTTATTGCAGAACTTTCTCTTTCAGAGACATCAAGAACCCCTAAATAAATGTTAGTTGCTTAAGTACAAGTATACATGTCATGAGCTTTACTCCTTCCCTTTGGGAAAAATCTATATGGTTTATCAGTTAAGAGCAGCCTTCCTCCTCTCTCAGCATGTTACTTTTATCTTCCTGCTCCCACTTTTCTCTAACTGCCTTTTATTGTCTCCCTCATGAAATTAAAAACATCCTGCAGTCCCTTTGAACCAGTTCCATGACACAGGAGAGCTCTATGGTTTGGCACATAAGGGTGGGACATGCTAGGGAACAGCCTGGCAGAAACAATGCCACCACCAAATATTGCCCAGGGCACCATTAATAGGAATTATTCTCTAGACTAGACGCAGACCAAAGGGTAGGTTGTGTTTGCATTATTTTTGCTCCTTTAACTTCTCTACAAGGTTGATGCTGTGAAAATAACCTAGTAAGACATAAAAACCAGGGGCCCTGGCTCTGTGTGACTTTGAGTAGTGTTAAGATCCCTAGATCTTTTTTCCTTCATCAATAGAAGCAAATGAGACAAGATGAGGCCGAAGTTCCTCTTCCAGCACTGAAAGTCATCTTTATGGCAGAAACTAGGGTTTTTATCACTGATTTTGATCCACTAGTGGGGCTGATTCCCAATTTCTTGATACCACAAATGGAAACATGGGGAAAATCACATGAAAGAAGAATATATTCTTTAGGGGTGATTTTTCAGCCTGAATCAGGAGAATAATGTCATTCCCTCTCCATTAGCTCCCTGAGGTAGGAGAATAAATTCATCATTATATCTCCAGTGCCTGAAACAGTGTTTGGACATAGCATGTGCTCAAGAAATGCCAGCTGAATTAATGAGTAAAGGAAATTAACTTAATTACCTAAGAAATATTGGATTTCTTATCTCATAATATAAAACCTTAACCAATATTTGAAAATATCTGTACTTTTGTCCACGTGCTTGTACGTCATCTGTGATTCTCCATGGTCCCTATACCACTCTTCAACTGTAGTTACACCAGGACCTGAGGGTTCTTTGGTGTATACTGTTCTTGCTAGAATTTGAGGCTGTTAGCAGAAAGATAAGATAATAATCTGAAATATAAGGAAAATCCTGACAAGAACATCGTCAGAGATAAACAGACAATGCACTGAAAAAGCGTGAAAATTACCCTTAACCTGTGAAAAGATGCTCAACATCACTCAAAAGATAAATGTAAATTAAAATTACACTGAGATACCATTTTCCACCTGTAAATTCAACAAAAATCCAAAATGTGGACCACATACTCTTTTGGCAAGGTGATGGTGAAACAAGCACTTGAATACATAACTGGTAGGAATGCACAATGGCAGAATAACCCTGATGGAGGAGAAATTGGTAATATTTAGCAAAATTATATATGTATTTATCATTTGACCCGGCAATCACACTGGAAATTTATATTTTAAGAATCTAGATTTTAGAATACTATCCTGAAAACGTACTACGAATATACGATGAGATGTACAAACAAGGTACTATTACAACACTATTTGTGATAACAAAAGATTGGCAACAACCTGACTCAACAAGAAAGCAGTTAAATAAACAGCTTCAGCTGCACAATGAAATACAATACAGTGAAAAAGGGAATGCTACAATGCAGTGATCTCTAAGGTATATTGTTTTTTTGTTTTGTTTTGTTTTCTGTTGAACATACTTTTTTTATATTGACATATAGTTGATTTACAATGTTGTGTTAATTTCTGCTGTACAGCAAGGTGATTCAGTTATACATACGGGTACATTCTTTTTTTATATTCTTTTCCATTATGGTTTATCATAGGGATTGAATATAGTTCCCTGTGCTATATAGTCAGACCTTGTTGTTCATCCATTCTATATGTAATAGCTTGCATCTGCTAACCCCAAACTCCAAGTCTATCCCTCCCCCACCTCTCTCCCCCTTGGCAACCACAAGTCTATTCTTTCTATGTCTGCGAATCTGTTTCTCTTTTGTAGATAGGTTCATTTGTGTCATGTTTTAGATTCCACATATAAGTGATATCATATGATATTTGTCTTTCTTTCTCTGATTTACTTCACTTAGTATGATAATCTCTAAGTCCATCCACATTGCTGCAAATGGCATTATTTCATTCTTTTTTATTGCTGTGTAGTAGTCCATTGTATATATGTACCACATCTTCTTTATCCACTCCTCTGTCAATGGACATTTAGGTTGTTTCCTTGTCTTGGCTATTGTGAATAGTGCTGCTATGAACACAAGGGTTCATGTATCTTTTTGAATTATAGTTTTGTCCAGATATATGCCCAGGAGTAGGATTACTCGATCATATGATACCTCTATTTTTAGTTTTTGAGGAACCTCCATATTGTTTTCCATAGTGGTTGCACCAACTTTCATTCCCACAGACAGTGTAGGAGGGTTCTTTAGGGTATATTGTTAAGTGGAAAAAAACAAGGTAAAGAAAAACACATACAGTATGCTATCATTTCTATAAGAAAGGGAAGATGTGAATATATTTATATATCTATATCTATATATCTACAGATAGATATATAGATAATATATAGATATACATGTATGTATTTGCTTAAGTTATAAAAACCAATAAAAGATTAATAAAAATTTTTTAATCATTATATACAAAGGGGAAAGGGGAGGAGCTTTTTTGGAATATCCCAAAGATTTGTCTTTAGAAACATACATATTTTTAAAAAATTAAATAAAAATGTAATCCCTAAAAAAGCAAAAATAAGTGATTATATCTGTGTATTCAGTTAACAGCATAATTGCACAGAAAGGAACTATTTAAAATGACTGTAAAAACAGTAATTTGATCATATATTTCCACTGGAATTAACCCTAAGGACAAAAACAACAGCAAAAACAAAAACAAAGCCTTACATTGTTCTCAATAATCATATTGTTGGTGGTAGATTTGGTACTGCTATTCTAAGATTGTTGTATTGTAGGATTAAAGAAATGTGATTATTTGGTATCATTAAAACCAGATATTTTTGGTGTGGTTGAAAGGAGATATAAATGCAAGATTAGTGAGTTTAAGTAAAAGCCTGTAGACCTGTACTTCATTAGCATGAAATCATAATGTATTTAGATTTTAAAAATATATATTTTCTAGTTGTATCTACTTAAGAGGCCCAAACACAGTTCCTGACTATAGGCAGGGGTCCCCAAAACCAACCTCAGGTTCAATGATTCTCTAAAAGAACTCACAGAACTCAGCAAAGTTGTTATACTCACGATTACAGTTTATTACAATGACAGGATACAGACTAAAATCAGCAATGGAAAAAGGCACATAGGGCAGACCAGAGACAAGCTTCCAGTTTTCCCCTTCCAAGGAGTCATACAGACAAAACTTAATTTTACCAGCAATGATGTATAGCAACTTGCACAAAGTATTGCCAACCACAGAAACTTACTCAAGGATTGACGTCAGGATTTTTACTTTAGAGGTCAGTTACGTAGGCATGTCTTCCAGAGGTCAACTGATAGATATTGCGTGGCCCAAGGCCCCCACCATAAGTCACATTGTTAGCACAGGCTACCTGGTGTGTCCCAAAGTCCTCAATAAACAGACATTCTTATCAGGCAGGATATTCCAAGGGATTAGTTAGAGGTTATCTCCTAGGAGTCAGTCAAGAGCCAAACCTTTCTTTGGAATATGCAGGGTTTGGATAGCCTAGTTCTGCTTAGTTAGTTCTTTACTGCACACTGACCTAGTACCAGTGAGGCACCACTAGTGGTCAGATTGCAGCTTTAAATAAATACTGTTGCCCACAAAAGAAAATAGTGCTCTTTGGAGAAAGGGCTGAATCCAGGTCTAGGGCACAAAAGGTACAAGGTTAAGTTTAGGACATTTTGTCATACCAGAGAGTAAGGAAGTTATCATAGACCACTGGAATTGTGTTAATAGGATTCAGAAGTCAATCTAAACAAGTTCCCACTGGCCAAAGATAGCACAGTTTGAGCAATAATAAAGATAATTACTATAATAGATTGAAACACATAAAAATACTTATATCTATCGTTCATAATGATGCTAAAATAACCACAATAACTCATCAGTCACCTCTGGAAGATGCTAGGAACAGCTCACATCATTAATTTGAAAATAGGTAAATGAAACATTCGCCCTCTCTTTCTTAAATGATCAGGGAAACCAGATAGTTGATGTGGGGTGAATGTGGAGGGGCTTCTCTTTGTAGAAGTATTTTGGCTAAAAAATGGGGGAGGGAATGATAGAATACTGCTATTTTTCAAACACTACTAACCTGGCAGATTTGGGCAATGATCATCACCCCTTAAAAAGAGAGAAAACAAGAGATTATTCCTCCTATTTGAAGTACAAACACCACCAGTAAAGCAGACTTGAGAAAAAAGAATCAAAATGTGCCAAGTGTCTAAATCTAATTACCAGTTCATAGGTGATACAGGGGACAGAGGAACATGTTAAGTGACACTTAGGAATGCAGCCATGCAATCAGCAAAATCCAGACTATGAGAAACTACAGTACAATTATGGGAAGTGAACTATGGGAAAATACAGAGCTGGCTTTTTCAGCCAAAAATTTACAAAAAAAAATAAAGAGGGAACTTATAGAATAAAAGAGCCATATCAACAAATCAGAATGTATGATACTTATTTGTATCCCAATTCAAACTATCAAAGTGAAAAACAAAATGCAAAAGAGAAAATATTTATAAGACAACTGGGGAAGTATGAACACCGATAATATGATGATATTATGAAATTATTAATTTTAGGTGTGATGATATCGTGTATTTTTTAAAGACTATCTTTCAGAAATACATATCAAAATATTTACACATTAAAATGATTCGATGTTTGGGATTTGCTTCAAAATCATCTCTTGGGAGGTATGGAGAATGGGTGGGGATATAGATAAAATGAAACTGTTCACATTTTATTAATAATTGTTCAATCAGGGTGGGAGTTACATTATATATTCTCGCTACTTTTATATGTTTGAAAATTTCTATAATTAAGAGTAAAAACAACAAAAGACCACAAAAACAATAGCCCTGTATCAAATAGTAAGATGGCCCCATTATTTTGACTGAAAAAAGGGAATAATAGGTAAACTCATTCATTCATTTGTTCATTCAACAAATATTTATTGATCACCTACTCTGTGTCAGGCAACATGAAAACAGCAGTGAACAAAGATGAAGAAAAATTCCCTGCTCCCTTGGAGCTTACATTCTAGTGATGGGAAAAGGCAATCATGAAAAAATTGAGTTAGTGAAACAAAGTATGCCAGACGCCTTTTTTTTTTTTTTTTTTTTTTTTTTTTGGCCTTGTGCAACTCGCAGGATCTTAGTTCCCCCATCAGGGATCAAATATGTGCCCTTGACAGTGAATGCACGGCAGAGCCCTGACCACTGGACCACCAGGGAATTCCCAAAGTATGACAAATGCTTCTAAATGCAGTAGTGAATGGTAATAAATCTGGATGGGGGCTAGGGAATGTGGGGGGACAGTTATTTTGAAGACGAGGTCGCTGGGAAGATGACATCTGAGCAAACACTCAAAGGAGGTGAGGAGAGAGCTACACAGATATCTACGGAAGAGCATCGCAGGCAGATGGACCAGCCAGGGCGCAGGCCCTATGCAGGAGTGTTCCTGCGGTGCTTACAAAACAGCAAGGAAAAGAGTGAGGCTAGAGCAAAGGTGAGGGTAGAAAGCAAGGTCAAAGAGGTAGTGCAGGGTCTGGGTAGCTAGAGAAAGAATTTTGACTTGTTCGTGACTTGAGATGGAAAGCCGTCAAAGGTTTGTTTGCTTGTTTTTAAGTAGCTTTATTGAAATATGTATTAATTTCCTAGGGCTGCCATCCAAAATACCACAAACTGGGTGGCTTAAAACAATAGAAATTATTTTCTCACAGTTCTGGAGTCCAGAAGTTTGAAATCAGGGTGTCAGTGGGGTTGATACTTTCTGGAGGCTGAGCCTCGAGGAACTGTAAAATTTTGAGGAAGGTGGGTAATGCAGCTAAGACTGAAGAGCAATCAGTAAGACAGGAGAGAACCAAGACAATGTGGTGTCCTGGAAGCCAAGTGAAGAACCTGTTTCAATTGTGTCTAAGACATGTTGCTGGTTAATTAAGAGGAGGAGGGCTGAGACTTTGACCATTCAGTTTAGCAGTATGAAAGTCACTGGTGACCTTGATAGGAAAAGTCACTGTTGAATGAGAGGGACAAATGCCTGATTGGGTTCAAGAAACAATGGGAGGAGAGGAATTGAGGCAAGGAAGAAAACCTTTGCCTTAAAAAGGAGCCACTAATGGAGCAGTAGAGGAGTACAAGGATTGTTTTTATTTGTAATGGGAGAAATAATATCAAGTTTGTACAGTAATGGGTATGATTGAATAGGGTGAGAAGCATTAAGGGTACCAAAGGAAAAAGGAGAATTACAGGTGCAATGCCCTGAGTGAAAGGGACGAGCTGTAGCCTGGAGGAGTGGTGCTGGCCTTAAGGAGGAGCATGAGCAAGTCGTCCGCTCAAACAGGCTGGGGTGGGGAGGACACAAGTATGGGACAGATGCCAGTAACTGGGTAGTTGTGGCGGAGGGAGCTTGTTGAAGTTCTAGGAGTATAAAGCTAGGAGTAAGGATGGGGAAGGGGTTATTGGAGTTTTAAGGAAAGATGAAAATGTATAGTCATCTAGAACAGTGGGAGAGTGAGGGACTAGGGACATACAGCAACACTAAGGGCCCCCTGGAGGTGGGGGTCATGAATTTAGAGTGAGACTGGGCAGCTTGGCTGTGTGTCTTTCTCCTGCTGTATTCAGATGTGTGGGTGTTGACACAGAGTAGGCACAGAACTGGGTTTAGCAAAGATTT
This sequence comes from Balaenoptera musculus, assembly GCF_009873245.2. Lineage (NCBI taxonomy): Eukaryota > Metazoa > Chordata > Mammalia > Artiodactyla > Balaenopteridae > Balaenoptera > Balaenoptera musculus. The sequence goes on along the minus strand of NC_045785.1, from coordinate 123,056,799 downwards.
GAATTTTGCCAAAAAAAGGAGGAAAAGATGAGTGAAGGAGGTGAGAATGTATACAAGGGAGTGATTATAACACTTGATTGTGGACTTTGTTTGGTAAAAAGCAAAGTGAAGACAAAGCATGGTAAGAGATGGGAGAAATGGTGACTGAATCAACAGGTTGTAGGTCCCATGTGCAATAGAAGAATTGCTGAACTTGGGGTGCCAGAAGGTATGAGCTAAAAATGTGAGGTGGTGAGTAGAGCACAGAACACTTGAAATGGAATGTATGGTGGGGTTGTGTTATTGGTAGTGATAAGGACTAGGATATGACTAGGAGAGGGGATAGTTGAAGAGAGATAAAGGACAAGTTCACTGGGCAGAGGATGTCAAAGAACTGAGACATCAGGATTTGAAAAGATCATTTCCATGGTGACTGAAATCACCTAGAACCATGGCAGAAGTGGCATTGGAGAGTGTGACAGTGAGCCCAGAGCTGAAATTGGCAAGGAGTGAGTGGGAGTGCTCTGGTGGGGTAGATGACAGCAGCAAGGAGGGATAGTGGGTGACAATCTATCAACAGGACATTCAAGCCCAGAGATCCTTAGGGTTTAGGTTTTAGGGAGGAGGAAGGAGAGAGTGGGAAAATGGTGTTTAAAGAACAATGAGGAGCCAGGGAATGTCCACCTCACCTCTAGGCCTCGGGGTGTGAGGAAGGTGGGAGAGAAGCAGCTGGCAGTGGAGGGGACTACAGAGCATGACGGGGACGGAGTGTTCTGACAAGAGGTGGTATATGGAGGAGGGTGTGCCCACAGCTGCCCTTGAGCTCCAGAGGGCCCAGTGGAAGGGTTTTATGAGATGGGGAGGGCTGGGAGATAGGGTCAGGGAAGAAACGTACAGAGCTGCAGGGGACTTCCGTTGTGCGGGAAGAGGGATGACCTGAGTCTGGTGTTTGGGGCCAGGGTTTGGGGGGAAAGTGGATGATGCAAGCAGGAATAAACAGCACAGTGAGATTAGCCCAATAGTCTCAAGGCAGATGGTGGTAAAGCCACCATGTGCGTGAGGGGGTGGTGGGGTCTTGGGCCATGGTGACATTTCTGCCAACCAGGACGGAGGAGGCTGGGGGGAAGACATCTTATCAGAGCATTCAGAGACCCCTGAAGGCCCTGGGGGGTCAGGGTGAGGTTGTCTTACCTAGAATTTACGCGGTGCCAAGGATTTTCTAAGTACATTAAATCTTTTAATCTTCATAACAACTCCATAAGGTAGGTGTTATTATCACCACTTTTAGACGAAAAGCACAGAGAGTCAAATAATTTGCCCAAGGCCATACAGCCAGTAAGTGGTGGAGCCCAGATGTGAATGGAGACTATCTGCCCAGGGCCCATACTCTTAACCACTAATACTGCAGATATTTGACATTCATTGAACATTGATTGGGTACCATCTATACGCCCACTTCTCTGTGAATTCCCTAAGAGTAAGGACTGCTGTTAATCTTTTTCTCTCCTGCACCTGGCATAATGCCAGGTACTTAGAAGGTGTTTGAATAGTAAATAAATGAATTAATAAGTAGAAAAATGAAATGAAGGGTAGAGGTTGGATTAAAAATGAATAAAACTCTTCCTTTGCCATACCAGATATAAAAACTTGTTGTAAAGCTATAATAAATAAAACGGAGCATAAGAACACATGAATAGAGTAGAACAGAAAGTCAGGAATTAGCCCTAAATATACATAGGAATTTATGAAAAATCTGTATTTTGAAATTAGTGTGGAAATATGGATTATTTAATAAATGATGCAGGGAAATCAGCTAACCATCTGGAAGAAATACAATCTGAATCCATATCTCACACTGTCACCAGGATACAGTTTAGATGGACCAAAAATAAAAATATAAAACAATGAAATTCTGGAAGTCTGAGAAGTAAGTATGGTGTATATACATTTATTTTTCACCTCAATATGGCGAAGGCATTTCTAAACATAATATAAAGCTCCAAACATAAAAGATTGATAAATCTGACCAACATAAAAATAAGAATTTCAGCATGGCAAAACAACAAAAAAGATTAAAAAATATAAGCTGTGATAAAATATTTGCAACTTATGTCATAGATATAAAGGGCTTCTAAAAATCAAAATCAAAATAACTCAATAGCATAGTGGACAAAAGACAGGAATGCTTAGTTAACAGAAAAGGAAATATAAATTGCTCTTAAGCATATAAAATATCCTCGGCCTCACTCACATTAAGACAAATGGAATTTAAATTATACTGCAGTACCATAGTTAAACACAGTTAAACACTATCACACTGGAGAAAATCAAAGTTTGGGAACATACTATGTGGTGAATGTGGGGAAACAGGGACTCTTACATATTTGCACATGTGCAAAATTACATATGTACGTACAAGGATATTCAATGCAGCTTTTGTGACAGCAAAAGATAAGAAGTGACTTAACTGTACCTGAGTAGGGATAAGCCACGCCATATAGCAGTGTGTTGCTACATACACGTGTAAATACAGGCACCTGTTAAAAAGCATGAAGAAACTCTGTAGAATGATATGGAATGAGTTCACAGATGCACCAGGTGGAAAAAAACAAGATGCAGGACAGTATACTATCATTTCTATTTTTCGAAAGCGAGGATAAAGAATATGTGAATGCATGCATGTTTAGTATGTTTCTGTAGGTGTAAAGTATTTCGGAAGGACACCCAAGAAACTGGCCATATTGGGTGCCCCTGGGGAACAGAATTGGGTACATGGTTACACTGGGCACAAGTGGTGTCACTCACTTCATGCGTGGGGATTACCGTGTACCCTTTGTATCTTCTGAATTTGTACGCAAATATAGTACCTATTCCAAATAATAGTAGTGATGGTAACTAAGAAGGATGTCTTTTTGTCCTCAAGTTGAGGAGACAAAATATACATTCACTGCTTTACTACAAGATGGAAAATGTTTGGTGTCCTAAGAGAGGCAAGGATGAGATTATGTTCTGGCTGGGCTGGAAAGACAGGGCTCGTGGAAATTTAGGCAGGAGTAGCTTGTATTTTATTTAAGTATACTTAAATGGAATTGGAACGAGTGCCCTAATCTCCAAGTTCAAGTCATGTTCAGCATCATTTTGGTCTCCAACGAGTTTTTTTTCTGGTTAAAAGCAGGTGCCTGAAAATTTGAAGAGTTCCCAAAGAGCCCTGATAGCATCTGGTAAAAGTCAAGGGTCTAATGTTACTAGTTAAAGCCTTTTTAAGCGCTCATCCCCCTCCATTGTGATCTGTTCCGGTGTTAAAGTAGCTGTGCTTAACACTATTGTGTGCCATCAGGAGACAGAAAATGTATGTTATTTTTAGCAAATTCCAGTGGTAGATGCTCTTAGGACTCTGCTGGCAGACTTGCCTCTCAGCTCCTGGGAAGCCAAATTTATTTAAATTGCCATCCTTGTCCGTCATCGCAAGTGGAGAAATGGACTTTTTAGAGTCCTCAAACTGTGATGTGCTGTGTGAATAAATTCCCAAGGTGGCATCCAACTGCAGCTGGACTGACAGTTTTGGGATTTTTTTCCCCCCTAAAGCTAAGTAAGGACACAAAGTTTCAGCTCAGCAGCTGATAAAGACATCTGATTTACTGAGATAGCACACAGAGCTCTCCTGCCTTTATTTTCCAAAATAGAAGAAAAGTCTCAGGTAACTCATTAGCTCTAGCCTTTTCCATAACAACTAGTATAAACTGTCTTAAAGATTAAGATATCATAACTTGAGAGAAAGTAACTTGCTATTTCACTATTTATTGCTTTAGTCACCAAAAAGCCTCTATTAAAATTGGCTCTTTTTTGTCCCTTTAAATGTAATATTTGACACATGCATTCCTCTGCTGTCTCACTCCCATTCCCCAGAGGCAATTGCTATCTTGATTCTGTGCTTATAATTTCCAGTTGTGGCTTGTCTTTTCACATTCTCTGTATTTTTTTTTTTTTATAATGAACACAATTTCTTAAATTAATGAAGTCATATTTAGCAATAGTTTCTTTTATAGTCCACTCTTTCTGTATTGTGTGTTCAAAAAATCCTTATAACCTCAAAGATATTATTATACATTTTCTTCTAAAATTTAAAAGATTTCCTTTTCATATTTAAATTCTTAGACCAAGTGGAATTGCTTTTTATGAATAAGGTGGGGAAGGGTTTTAATTTCAACTTTTTCCCTTTATTTTTATTTATTTATTTATTTATTTATTTATTTATTTATTTATTTATTTATTTATTTATTTATTTATTTATTTATTTATTTATTTATTTATTTATGGCTGTGTTGGGTCTTCGTTTCTGTGCGAGGGCTTTCTCCAGTTGTGGCAAGTGGGGGCCACTCTTCATCGCGGTGCGCAGGCCTCTCATTATCGTGGCCTCTCTTGTTGCGGAGCACAGGCTCCAGACGCGCAGGCTCAGCAATTGTGGCTCACGGGCCCAGTTGCTCCGTGGCATGTGGGATCTCCCCAGACCAGGGCTCGAACCCGTGTCCCCTGCATTGGCAGGCAGATTCTCAACCACTGCGCCACCAGGGAAGCCCTCCCTTTATGCATTTATCAGTCAATTGTTCCTGGACAATTTTCTAAATAGTCCCATTGTTCAGAAATGTTACCTTTGTCATATATCAGTTTCGTAAATGCATGGGTCTTGTGATTCTGTACCATTCGTTAATTTGGCTAAACTTACTTCAGTATCTCACAACCTTAATTATCATTATAATAAATTTTATAATCAAAGATCTGGCAGAGCAAGTCCCATCCCGCTTACCATATTATTCTTCCATAGGTGTGTCCAGGGTTTTCTTTGTCTCTATCGTCCTAGAATTAACTTGTGAAGTCCCATGAAAACAAGGTTGGGACTTTAATTAAATTGCATTAATCTACAGATCAGTCCAGGAGGAATGAAAATCTTTACAATATTGAGTCTTTCTATAGATAGAAAAACTAGGTCTTGGTCAGTTTTTTGGTCAGATTTATTCTTAGGTACCTCACAGTTTTGTTTTTGTTTCTTTGCTGCTGTAAATGCTGTCTTTTTTCCCTTCTTTTTATTTTTTTTTTCACATCTTTATTGGAGTATAAATGCTTTACAATGTTGTGTTAGTTTCTGCTGTACAACAAAGTGAATCAGCTATATGTATACATATATCCTCATATGCCTTCCCTCTTGAGCCTTCCTCCCACCCTCCCTATCCCATCCCTCTAGGTCATCACAAAGCACGGAGCTGATCTCCCTGTGCTATGCAGCAGCTTCCCACTAGCCATCTATTTTACATTTGGTAGTGTATATACGTCAGTGCTACTCTCTCACTTCATCCCAGCTTCTGCTTCCCCACCCCTGTGCCCTCAAGTCTGTTCTCTACGTCTGCGTTTTTATTCCTGCCCTGCCACTATGTTCATCAGTACCGCTTTTTAAAATTCCATATGTATGCGTTAGCATACGGTATTTGTTTTTCTCTTTCTGACTTACTTCACTCTGTATGACAGATTCTAGGTCCATCCACCTCACTACAAATAACTCAATTTCATTTCTTTTCAAGGCTGAGTAATATTCCATTGTATATATGTGCCACATCTTCTTTATCCAATCATCTGTTGATGGACATTTAGGTTGCTTCCATGTCCTGGCAATTGTAAATAGTGCTGCAATGAACATGTGGTACGTGTCTCTTTTTGAATTATGGTTTTCTCAGGGTATATGCCCAGTAGTGGGATTGCTGGGTCATATGGTAGTTCTGTTTTTAGTTTTTTAAGGAAGCTCCATACTGTTCTCCATAGTGGCTGTATCAATTTACATTCCCACGAAGAGTGCAGGAGGGTTCCCTTTTCTCCACACCCTCTCCAGCATTTATTGTTTGTAGATTTTTTGATGATGGCCATTCTGACCAGTGTAAGGTGATACCTCATTGTGGTTTTGATTTGCACTTCTCTAATGATTAGTGATGTTGAGCATCTTTTCATGCATTTGTTGGCCATCTGTATGTCTTCTTTGGAGAAATGTCTATTTAGGTCTTCCACCCATTTTTGGACTGGGTTGTTTGTTTTTTTGATATTGAGCTGCATGAGCTGCTTGTATATTTTGGAGATCAATCCTTTGTCAATAGCTTTGTTAGCAAGTATTTTCTTCCATTGTGAGTATTGTCTTTTTGTCTTGTTTATGGTTTCCTTTGCTGTGCAAAAGCTTTTAAGTTTCATTAGGTCCCATTTGTTTATTTTTGTTTTTATTTCCCTTACTCTAGGAGGTGGGTCAAAAAGGATCTTACTGTGATTTATGTCATAGAGTATTCTGCCTATGTTTTCCTCTAAGAGTTTTATAGTGTCTGGCCTTACATTTAGGTCTTTGATCCATTTTGAGTTTATTTCTGTGTATGGTATTAGAGAATGTTCTAATTTCATTCTTTTACATGTAGCTGTCCTTTTTTCCCAGCACCACTTATTGAAGAGGCTGTCTTTTCTCCATTGTATATTCTTGATTCCTTTGTCAAAGACAAGGTGACCATATGTGCGTGGGTTTATCTCTGGCCTTTCTACCTTGTCCTATTGATCTATATTTCTGTTTTTGTGCCAGTACCATACTGTCTTGATTACTGTAGCTTTTTAGTATAGTCTGAAGTCTGGGAGCCTGATTTCTCCATCTCTGTTTCTCTTTCTCAAGATTGCTTTGGCTATTTGGGGTCTTTTGTGTTTCCATACAAATTGTGAAATTTTTTGTTCTAGTTCTGTGAAAAATGTCATTGGTAGTTTGATAGGGATTGCATTGAACTTGTAAATTGCTTTGTGTAGTATAGTCGTTTCACAATATTGATTCCTCCAATCCAAGAACATGGTATTTCTCTCCATCTGTTTATGTTATCTTTGATTTCTTTCATCAGTGTTTTATAGTTTTCTGAGTACAGGTCTCTTGCCTCCTTAGGTAGGTTTATTCCTAAGTATTTTATTCTTTTTGTTGTGATGGTAAATGGGATTGTTTTCTTAATTTCTCTTTCTGATCTTTCATTGTTAGTGTATAGGAATGCAAGAGATTTCTATGCATTAATTTTGTATCCTGCAACCTTACCAAATTTATTGATTAGTACTAGTAGTTTTCTGGTGGCATCTTTAGGATTTTCTATCTATAGTATCATGTCATTGGCAAAGTGGCAGTTCTACATCTTTTCCAATTTGTATTCCTTTTATTTCTTTTTCTTCTCTGATTGCTGTGGCTAGGACTTCCAATACTTTGTTGAATAACATTGGTGAGAGTGGACATCCTTGTCTTGTTCCTCATCTTAGAGGAAATGCTTTCAGTTTTTCACCATTGAGAATGATGTTTGCTGTGGGTTTGTTGTAAATGGCCTTTATTATGTTGAGGTAAGTTCCCTCTGTGCCCACTTTCTGGAGAGTTTTTATCACAAATCTGTGTTGAATTTTGTCAAAAGCTTTTCCTGCATCTATTGAGATGATCATATGGTTTTTATTCTTTAATTTGTTAATATGGTGTATCACATTGATTGTTTTGTGTATATTGAAGAATCCTTGCATCCCTGGGATAAATCCCACTTGATAATTGTGTATGATCCTTTTAATGTGTTTTTGGATTCTGTTTGTTAGTATTTTGTTGAGGATTTTTGCGTCTATGTTCATCAGTGATATTGGTCTATAATTTTCTTTTTTTGCGATATCTTTGTCTGGTTTTGGTATCAGGGTGATGGTGGCCTTGGCCTTGTAGAAAGAGTTTGGGAGTGTTCCTCTCTCATAATTTTTTGGAGGAGTTTGAGAAGGATAAGTGTTAACTCTTCTCTAAATTATTAATAGAATCACCTGTGAAGCCATCTGGTCCTGGACTTTTATTTGTTGGAAGATTTTAAATTACAGTTTCAACTTCATTACCTGTGATTGATCTGTTTATATTTTCTAATGCTTCCTGGTTCAATCTTGGAAGGTTGTACTTTTCCAAGAATTTGTCCATTTCTTTCAGGTTGTCCATTTTATTGGCATATGGTTGCTTGTTTTAGTCTCTTATGATCTTTTGTATTTCTGCGGTGTCAGTTGTAATCTCTCCTTTTTCATTTCTAATTTTATTGATTTGCGTCCTCTCCCTTTTTTTCTTGTTGAGTCTGGCTACAGGTTTATCAATTTTGTTTATCTTCTCAAAGAACCAGCTTTTAGTTTTATTGATCTTTGCTATTGTTTTCTTTGTTTCTATTTCATTTATTTCTGCTCTGATCTTTATGATTTCTTTCCTTCTACTAATTTTGGGTTTTCTTTGTTCTTCGTTTTCCAGTTGCTTTAGGCGTAAGGTTAGATTGTATATTTGAGATTTTTCTTTTTTCTTGAGGCAAGCTTGAATTGCTATGAACTTCCTTCTTAGAATTGCTTTTGCTGCATCCCATAGGTTTTGGATTGTCGTGTTTTCACTGTCATTTGTTTCTAGGTATTTTTTGATTTCCTCTTTGATTTCTTCACTGATCTCTTGGTTATTTAGCAGCACACTGTTTAGCGTCCATGTATTTGTGTTTTTTACTGTTTTTTCCTGTAATTGATTTCTAATTTCATAGCGTTGTGGTTGGAAAAGATGTTTGATATGATTGCAATTTTCTTAAATTTTCCAAGGTTTGATTTGTGACCCAAAATGTGATCTATTCTGGAGAACGTTCCATGTGCACTTGAGAAGAAAGTGTATTCTTCCACTTCTGGGTGGAATGTCCTAAAAATATCAATTAAGTCTATCTGGTCTGTTGTGTCATTTAAAGCTTGTGTATCCTTATTTATTTTCTGTCTGGATGATCTGTCTATTGGTGTAAGTGGGCTGTTAAAGTCCCTCACTATTATTGTCTTACTGTTGATTCCTCCTTTTATGGCTGTTAGCATTTGCCTTATGTATTGAGGTGCTCCTATGTTGGGTGCATAAATATTTACAATTGTTATGTTTTCTTCTTGGACTGATCCCTTGATCATTATGTAGTGCCCTTCCTTATCTCTTGTAACAGTATTTATTTTAAAGTCTAATTTTATCTGATATGAGTATTGCTACTCCAGCTTTCTTGTGATTTCCATTTGCATGGAATATTTTTCCACCCCCTCACTTTCAGTCTGTATGTGTCCCTAGGTCTGAAGTGGATCTCTTGTAGATAGCATATATAAGGGTGTTGTTTTTGTATCCATTAGCCAGTCTGTGTCTTTTGGTGAGCATTTAATCCATTTATATTCAAGGTGATTATCGATATGTATGTTCCTATTACCATTTTCTTAATTGATTTGGGTTTGTTTTTGTGGGTCTTTTTCCTCTCTTGTGTTTCCCACTTAGAGAAGTTCCTTTAGCGTTTGTTGTAAATCTGGTTTGGTGGTGCTGAATTCTCATAGTTTTGCTTGTGTGTAAAGCTTTTGATTTCTCCATCAAATCTGAATGGGATCCTTGCTGGGTAGAGTAATCTTGGTTGTAGGCTTTTCCCTTCCATCACTTTAAATATGTCCTGCCATTCCCTTCTGACTTGCCGAGTTTCTGCTGAAAGATCAGCTGTTAACCTTACTGGGATTCCCTTTTATGTTATTTGTTGCTTTTCCATTGCTGTTTTTAATATTTTTTCTTTGTATTTAATTTTTGATAGTTTGATTAATATGTGTCTCAGCGTGTTTCTCTTTGGGTTTATCCTGTATGGGACTCTCTGCACTTCCTGGACTTGATTCACTATTTCCTTTCCCATGTTAGGGAAGTTTTTGAGTGTAATCTCTTCAAATATTTTCTCCAATCCTTTCTTTTTGTCTTCTTCTTCTGGGACCCTTACAATTCAAATGTCGGTACGTTTAATGTTGTCCCAGAGGTCCCTGAGACTGTGCTCAATTCTTTTCATTCTTTTTTCTTTATTCTGCTCCCTGGTAGTTATTTCCACCATTTAATCTTCCAGCTCACTTATCCATTCTTCTGCCTCAGTTATTCTGCTATTGATTCCTTCTGGAGTATTTTTAATTTCAGTTATTGTGTTGTTCATCAGTGTTTGCTTGCTCTTTAGTTCTTCTAGATCCTTGTTAAATGTTTCTTGTATTTTCTCCATTCTGTTTCTGAGATTTTGGATCATCTTTACTATCATTACTCTGAATTCTTTCTCAGGTAGGTTGCCTATTTCATCTTCATTTATTTGGTCTTGTAAGTTTTTATCTTGCTCCTTCATTGTAACATATTTTTTTGTCGTTTCATCTTTTTTTTTTTTGATATGTGGTACTGTATTCCTGTCTTACTGCTTGTTTGGCCTGAGGCGTCCAGCACAGGAGTTTGCAGGCAGTTGGATAGAGCCGGGTCTTGGTGCTGAGATAAGGACCTCCAGGAGGCCTCACTCTGATTAATATTCCCTGGGGTCTGAGGTTCTCTGTTAGGCCAGCGGTTTGGACTTGGAGCTCCCACCAAAGGAGCTTGGGTCTGACCTCCAGTCTCGGAACCAAGATCCTGCAAGCTGTGGTGCAGCAAAAAAAAAAAAAAAACAAAAAAAACGAAAAAGAAAAAAAAAAAGGAACAATACAATAACAAAGGATAAAAAACAAAATAAAATTAGAAAGATAAAAATATATTAGGAAAAATAAAAATATAATTGAAACACCTGCAACAAGGTAAAATAAAATCACAACAGAAAAAAGAAAAAAAACAAAGTGGGGGGGGGGGAACAAGCCAAAAGGAGCAGAACAATAACAAAGTATAAAGCATAAAATAAAATTAGAAAAATAAAAGATTTATTAGAAAAATAAAAATATAAATTAATCAACAAGGTAAAACAGAACCCCAATCTAAAAGAGGAGGGGAAAAAAAGCCTTGGCTATGGGGGTCGGAGTTTAGGTGGAGGTGGAACTTAGGCAGGGGCGGGGTTTAGGGTGGGATGGGACCTAGGCAGGTGGGTGGTGACATTTGAGCGTGGGGTGGGGCCTAAGCGGGGCAACGTTCAAGTGTGGGGCAGGACCTCTGCTTAGGACCTTCTGCGGAAGGGGAGAGGCAGCACCTCCAAAGGAGGGCCTCTGGAGTGTGGAGTTGGGAGTTTGGAGGTAAGGTCCTCGGTGAGGGTGTGTGGGTGGGGTTTAGGCCCAGCGTGTTGGAGGGGGTTTCCGAGTGTAGAGGTAGGGCCCTGGGTGGGGGTGTAGGGGCAGGGCTTGGGCTCTGCGCCACAGGAGGGAGGCTCTGAGGGCAGAGGTTTAGGCCTGAGAGCCCAACAGGCTCCCTGGTGCCTAAGTGGACAGGGAAAGCTCTGGCCACCTTCCCTTCTGTCCCTCCACAACCCCCACCGTCTCCCCAGGGTCTCCCCCATCCCGGCTGGACCCCTAACCATCGGTGGGTCCCGCTGGGTGTAGGAACTCCTCCCCTCCCCGAACCACCCCTCAGGGGTGCTGACCCAGAGGTCCGGCCTTTACTTTTGCTCCCCCTTCCCTCCCTCCCACTTCCTCAGGACCTGCACGGCTGAGGGGGCCTCAGTGGGCAGAGCATCAGGCCGGGGATCTCAGCAGGCTCCCAGGGACCCTGACAGGGGAAAACTGGCCATGCTCCCTTTTGATCCTCTGCCCTCCCAGTGGTCGCCCAATTTCCCCTTTTGGGCGTGGGATCCCTTCCCCTCCCCTAGCCACCCCTCAGGGGTGCCAGTCCTGTCCCACCTCCATTTCTCCTCCCCCCTCACTCCCCCCAATGCCCCACATCCTACCCAGTCACTGGGGGTTCATCCCGTCCCTTTAGGTGTCCGTGATCCGCCACCATTTCCTGGTAGGTGCCCTAGTTGTGCAGAGATGCGAATTCCGTGTCCTCCTAGTCCGCCATCTTGACTCCACCCCCTCCCGTCTTTTTAAAAATGTTTTTCAAACTATTTGTTGCTGATATATAGAAATGTATTTTTTTTTAATATTGACCTTATAGCCAGGTAAACTCTTCTATTTTTTCTACTTTTTTTTTTTTGACCGCACTACATGGCTTGTGGGATCTTAGTTCCCTGACCAGGGATTGAACCCAGGCCCACTGCAGTGAAAGCATGGAGTCCTGACCACTGGACAGCCAGGGAATTCCTTATTTTTTCTACTTTTTATCTGCAGATTCCTTTGAGCTAGGTAGACAATCATATCTGTGACTAATGACAATTTAATTTATTCCTTTCCAAACTTCGTGCTTTTATTTTCTTTCTTATATTGTGCTTGCTAGAAACTCCAGTACAATGTTGAATAGAAGTAACCTAGTACATTTTTTTGGTCTTGTTCCTGAGTTTAAAGGAAAAGCTTTTAAAGTTTCCCCATTGAGAATAATACTTGCTGTAGAATTTTTGTAGATGCTTTTCATCAGGCTAAGGAAGTTCTAATTCTATTTCTAGTTCGCTTAGAGTTTTTATCATGAGTGGGTGTTGAATTTTGTCAAATACTTTTGTCCATCTATTCTAATGATAATATGCCTTTCTCCCTTGAACCTATTAATGTGATGAATGACATTTATAGATTTTTCTAATGCTAAATCACTTTTGCTCTCCTGAATAAACCTAACTTGGACACAGACTATATATTCTTGTATATATTTGGAATGATATATTCCTCGAAAATTTAGTAGGATTCACCTGTTAAACTATGTGGCCCTGGCATTTTATTCTTAAGAATGTTTTAAATTAATGTTTCAATTTCCCCATTACAGGAAGTATAGGCTTTCTATGTCTTCTTAAAGCACTTTTAGTGAATTACATTTTTCTAGGAATTTGTTTCCCATTCATCTAGGTTTTCAAATTTATTGCTATGAAATGTTCCAGTATTATTTCACGTCTTAACCTCTGCTGGTCTGGATTTATGCCTCCTTTTATATTCCTAATTATTGTTTGTGCCTTCTTTTTTGCTTGATTCATCTCATCAGAGTTTTTCATCTATTTTAATAACCTTTTCAAAGAGCCAGCTTGGGCTTTGTTGAACCTCACTGTTGTATCTTCGTTTTCTATTTCATTGATGTTTACTCTTTATTTTCTCCTTCCTTCTACTTTTCATGGGTATATTGTTCTTTTTCTAACTTCTTAAGTTGGTTACATAGTTGCTTAATTTTCAGCCCTTCTTTTCTTCCAATATATTTAAAGCCATTTGTTTTCCTCTCTTTTAATGTAATATGTAGTATTTAATAGAATTGTTATGCAGATTTTTTACTATCAACTTAGTCATAAGAAGTTTTTGGATTTCATTATGACTTCCAAATCATGAGATTAAAAAAAATTTTTTTAATATATACTGATAATTGAGAAAGAACATGACTTGTCAATTCCTTGAAATTTATTGAGACTTGTTTAACAGTATGGTCCATTACCATTGAAAAAAATTCCATGTGTGTTTGAAATGAATGTAGTTAACAAATTGTCTATTAGTTCAAGTTTACCTAAAATTTTCAAATATTCTATATATTTACTGATTTTTAGTATGCTTGACTTACCAAAGACATGTTTAAATCTTACAGCATGATGGTAGATTTGTCAATTTCTCCTTTTGTTCTATTACTTTTAATTTTGCATTTTTGGAAACTATTAATGAAGGAAAAATTACTGAATTAATCAGGAAATCTAAAAAAATCTAACTGAATGATTTTTGCTAAACACTCCTTTGTTTGATATTAATAACAGATTTTGTGGGGGTTGGTATTTCTCTGCTACATATGTACTTTTTTATCTTTTTTCATTTTTTCTGCCAATTTGCTTCTACTGTATAGCTTGTAAACAGCATATAACTGGGTTTTTAAAAATCCGGTTTGGCAAACTTTTGACTGGTGAGTTTAGTTCTTTTACATTTATGGTAATTAATGACATATTGCACTTGATTCTACCATTTTACTTTTTACTATTTTTCCTTTCCCCCAACTCCATGCTTTTTCTTTCTTTTCCTCTCTCCTGCTTCCCCCAGGGGTGAGTTTATTTTTTTATTGATCATATTTTTCCTTATTCCAATTGTTTTCTCTTTATAAATTTAGAAATTATTCACTCTATTTCTATTCTTTCAGTGGTTACCCTGGACATTTTGCCAAACCTATTTGATAAGATCTAGTGTCAAATAATATATTAACCTTTTAGTGAACAATTCTAGGAACTTAGAACACTTTAATTTCAACATACTCCCTGTCTGACTTATATGTTATTACAGACCCAGTATTTTAGTGCTGTCCATTTATAAACCCCCTGAATTAAACAATATAATACTTATAGTTTTTTATATGAACAATATTTGCTTGGGTTTACATACATGTCTGCTATTTTATATCCTCGCCATTTCTTCTTGTATCTTAAGACTGTCTAGGATCATTTTCTTTCAGAAGTCCTTTATTGCAGTTCTCTTGATCTTTTCTTTTCTTTTCTTTTTAATCTATAAATGTGTTTATCTTATCCTCTTTCTTCAAAGATAGTTTTACTGGGTTAACAATTGTAGTTTCTTTGCTCTCAACGTTTTGAAGATATTATTTCACACCTGATTGCCATTACTGCTTTAGAAGTTTGCTGTCATTGTCCTTTTGAAGGCAATATTTTTCTCTGGCTGCTTTTGAAGTTTATTTTGGTGTTCATGAATTTCCCTTTAATATCTCTAGGATAGCTTTTTTAAAATTTATCCTGGGGATTCATGTTTTTCATCATTTCTTAAAATTTTCAGCCATTATCTCTCTAAAAACCACCTCTCCTTTATTCTCTCTATTCTTTCTTCCATGGAAATTCTAATTAGACAAATATTAGACTCCCTTTTTCCTCCAAATCTCCTATCTTTCTCTATTTTCCATTGTATTTTCTCTTTCTGCTGCATTCTAGGTAATTTCTTAGACCTATCTTCCAGATTTCTAATTTTCTTTTCAGCTGTAGTCTTCCACTGAGTTTTTTTTCACTTCAACAATTTATATTTTTCCACTTATATAACTTCCCTTTGTTTTTTGTTCTTCAAATATGCCTGTTCATTCAAATAATTATTGCTTTCTCTTTGTGAATGAATCTTTAAACATTTCATGCATAGCTGTTCTATATTCCATATCCAACAATTCCAGTATCTGCAGTACCTGGATGAGTAATTCCATTATTTGCTGTTTCTGCTGTCATAATGTTTCACCTTTTCCTAGGCTTCATGTGCTTAATGAGCTTACTGCTTGACCTTAATCTGAGGGAATCTTGGAGGACTAAATTGGACAAACGTTTCTTAAGAAAGGATTGCCATTTGTTTCTGATAGTGTCCAGGGGGTTTCACCAACCTGGTACTATTTCAGACCCCTGAGACGTGAAAGGCCCAGGCTCAGACTCTCCACCTTGCTCCTGGTCTCAGACTCAGACAAATGATAGCAGTCCTGCTACCTGCATTAAGCTTTGTGCCCATCTCCTACCCCCAGGCCTTCCACAACTTCCTCAGAATTCCCACCATGCAGGAATAAGGCAGACATGTTTAGAGTGACCACCCTTCCTTCAACAGAGGTCTAGCGTACTGGGTCTAGGAGCATACGTCCCATAGCCCTTTACTCTTATCATCATGAGTGAAAAGTCACAGAAACTCACTCATCCTGATCTGCTAACAATGATAGTCTTAGCATCACTATCTGCTTTGAATCCACCAAGGCCCTTTATAGCCCTGTTTATGTCAGTTATCACAAGAACCACCAGATTCCTAGGTCAAATCCCACACTCAGATCTCTCCTAGGTTCCCAACATCCCTTATTCTGCCCCTTCTACCACTCTTCTGCAATTCCTGAACCTTTCCATCATGCCCCCTAAAATTCGTGGTTCAGCAAAACTGCTTTAATTTCAATGTCTTTTTCTGAAGACTCCCTTCATCTTCTTACTATAACTGAAATGTGGATCGCCCCTGAAAGCACAGTTTCCCCTGCAGTCTTCTCAAATGCTGGCTGTTTTTCTCTCTCACACCCCTGTTGCCACTGGGCCTAGAGATTGGGGTAGTGTCTCCTTGTTCCTCACTGCTTCCTTCAGACCTATCTTCTTTCTCCCAAAAACCTCTAGCTTTGACACTCATGTCATCAGAAAGATTACTTATTACCTCATATTTTGATGTCAATAAGATATGAAAAGGAAATTAAAGGTAGAAAGACCAGGAATGAAGAAATAAAATTGATTTTGTTCACAGATGACATAATAATCTATGTAGAAAATCCAAAAGAATTGACCAAAAAAACCCCTGTGAGTTTAATTATAAATTCACAATTATAACAAAGTTGCAGGATACAAGATTAATATACAAAAGTCAATCATTTTCCTATATACCAGTAATGAACAAGCAGAATTTGAAATTAAAAACACATTACCAGCAGAGCACAGAGAATTTTTAGGGTAGAGAAAATACTCTGTATTATAATGATGGATATATAATGTATCATGTCATTTTACATATGTCCAAACACATAGATTGTGCACCACTAAGAGTGAACCCTCAGGTAAACTATGGACTTTGAATGATTATGATGTGTCAATGTAGGTTCATTAATTGTAACCACTGTACCATTCTGATGGGGGATGTTGCTAACAGGGGAGAAGCTATGCATGTGTGGAAGCACAGGGTATATGGGAAATCTCTGTAGCTTCCTCTAAATTTTGCTGTGAATCTAAAACTCCTGTAAAGATGTAGAAAACAAACTTATGGTTACCAGGGGGTAAGGGGGGAGGGATAAATTGGGAGACTGGAATTGATATATACACACCATTATATATAAAATAGATAACTAATAAGGATCTACCGTATAGCACAGGAAACTCTACTAAATACTCTGCAATAACCTATATGAGAAAAGAATTTAAAAAGAGTTGATATTCATATATAACTGATTCACTTTGCTGTACAGCAGAAACTAACACAACAGTTAGTTTCTAACTATAGAAACTATACAGTAAAAATTAAAACTATAATCAACTATACAGTAAAAAATTAAAAAAATAAAACTACTTTAAAAATTGTCTTTAAATATTAAAAAATTTATTTCCATCAGTACCCCCTAAAAATAAAATACCTTAGATATAAGTCTAACAAAATATGTATAAGATATATATGAGGAAAACTATAAAATTCTGATGGAAGATATCAAAGAACTAAATTAATGTAGAGATATTCCATTTTCACGGATAGGAGGACTCAATATTGTCAAGAGGTCAGTTCTTACCAACATTGATCTATAAATTCAGAGTGATCCCTATCAAAATCCCAGTAAGGTATTTTGTAGATATCAACAAACTGATTTTAATGTATATATGGAGAAGTAAAAGACCCAGAACAGCCAACCCAGTACTGAAGGAGAACAAAGTTGGAAGACACACTATCCTACTTCAAGATTCACTATAAAGGTACAGTAATCAAGAGTTTGTAGTGTTGAAATAATAGACAATTAGATCAGTGGAACAGAACAGAACCACATAAATAGACCCAGATAAATATAGTGCACTGATCTTCAACAAAGGAGCAAAGGCAACACAATGCAGAAAAGATGTTTTTTTTCAGCAAATGGTGCTAGAACAACTGGACATCCAGTTGTTCATCCAGTTGTGACTAGATTTCACTTTTACCTTTCACCTAGATGTCCTTGGGTATGGTGATGACCTTTTAGATACAATACTAAAGGCACAATCCATGAATGAAATCATTAAGCCAGACTTCTTTAAAATGAAGCATTCTGCTCTGCAAAAAACAATATGAAAAGAGTAAGAAGCCAGACTGAGAAAATATTTGCAAAAGACACATATGATAAAGGACTCATATATTTTTAAAAATTTTATTGGAGTATAGTTGATTTATAATGTTGTTGGTTTAAGGTGTACAGCAAAGTGATTCAGTTATATATATACACATATATATTCATTCTTTTTCAGATTCTTTTCCCATATAGGTTATTACAGAATATTGAGTAGAGTTCCCTGTGCTATATAGTAGGTCCTTGTTGGTTACCTATTTTATATATAGTAGTGTCTGTATGTTAATCCCAAGCTACTGATTCCCACCCCCCCACCCACGTTTCCCTTTGGTAACCATAAGTTTGTTTTCCATATCTGTGAGTCTGCCTCTGTTTTGTAAATAAGTTCATTTGTATCACTTTTAAAAAATTAGATTCCACATATGAGTGATATCATATGATATTTGTCTTTCTGTCTGGCTTACTTCACTTAGTATGGTAGTCTCAAGGTCCATCCATGTTGCTGCAAATGGCATTATTTCATTCTTCATGGCTGAGTAAAATTCCATTCTATATCTGTACCACATCTTCTTTATCCATTCCTGTCGATGGACATTTAGATGGCTTCCATGTCTTGGCTATTGGAAATAGTGCTGCAATGGACACTGGGGTGCATGTGTCTTTTTGAATTATGGTTTTCTCTGGATATATGCCCAGGAGTGCGATTGCTGGAGCATATGGTAGTTCTGTTTTTAGTTTTTTAAGGAACCTCCATACTCTTCTCCATAGTGGTTGTACCAATTTACATTCCTACCAACAGTATAGGAGGGTTCCCTTTTCTTCACACTCTCTCCAGCATTTATTGTTTGTAAACTTTTTGATGATGGCCACCTCACCAGTGTGAGGTGATAACCTCATTGTAGTTTTGATTTGCATTTCTCTAATGGTTAGCAGTGTTGAACATCTTTTCATGTGCCTTTTGGCCATCGGCATGTCTTCTTTAGAGAAATGTCTATTTAGATCGTCTGCCCATTTTTTGATTGGGTTGTTTGTTTTCTTACATAGAGCTGCATGAGCTGTTTGTATATTTTGGAGATTAATCCCTTGTCAGTTGCTTCTTTTGCAAATATTTTCTCCCATTCTGTGGGTTGTCTTTTTGTTTTGTTTATGGTTTCCTTTGCTGTGTATAAGCTTTTAAGTTTAATTAGGTCCTATTTGTTTATTTTTGTTTTTATTTTCATTACTCTAGGAGGTGGATCCAAAAAGATATTGCTGTGACTTATGTCATAGAGTGTTCTGCCTATGTTTTCCTCTAAGAGTTTTATAGTGTCTGGCCTTACATTTAGGTCTTTGATCCATTTTGAGTTTATTTCTGTGTATGGTATTAGAGAATGTTCTAATTTCATTCCTTTACATGTAGCTGTCCAGTTTTCCCAGCACCACTTATTGAAGAGACTGTCTTTTCTCCATTGTATATTCTTGCCTCCTTTGTCATAGATTAATTAAGCAAAGGTGTGTGGGTTTACTTCTGGGCTTTCTATCCTGTTCCATTGATCTTTTTTTCTGTTTTTGTGCCAGTACCATACTGTCTTGATTACTGTAGCTTTTTAGTATAGTCTGAAGTCAGAGAGCCTGATTCCTCCAGCTCCGTATTTCTTTCTCAAGATTGCTTTGGCTATTCAGGGTCTTTTGTGTTTCCATACAAGTTTTAGAATTTTTTGTTCTAGTTGAGAAATGCCATTGGTAATTTGATAGGGATTGCACTGAATCTGTGGATTAACTTGGGTAGCATAGTCATTTTGACAATATTGATTCTTCCAGTCCAAGAACATGGTATATCTTTCCATCTGTTTGTCATCTTCGATTTCTTTCATCAGTGTCTTATAGTTTTCAGAGCACAGGTCTTTTGCCTCCTTAGGTAGGTTTATTCCTAGGTATTTTATTCTTTTTGATGTGCTAGTAAATGGGATTGTTTCCTTAATTTCTCTTTCTGATTTTTCATTGTTAGTATATAGAAATGCAACAGATTTCTGTGTGTTACTTTTGTATCCTGCAACTTTATCGAATTCATTGATGAGCTCTAGTAGTTTTCTGATAGCATCTTTAGAATTTTCTCTGTAGAGTATGTCATCTACAAACAGTGACAGTTTTACTTCTTTTCCAATTTGGATTCCTTTTATTTCTTTTTCTTCTCTGACTGCCATGGTTAGGACTTCAAAATCTATGTTGAATAAAAGGGGAGACAGTGGACAGCCTTGTCTTTTTCCTGATCTTGGAATGCTTTCTGCTTTTCACCATTGAGAATGATGTTAGTTGTGAGTTTGTCATATGTGGCCTCTATTATGTTGGGGTATGTTCCCTCTATGCCCACTTTCTGGAGAGTTTTTATCATAAATGGGAGCTGAATTTTGTCATAAGCTTTTTCTACATTGATTGAGATGATCATATGGTTTTTATTCTTCAGTTTGTTAATGTAGTGTATCACACTGATTGATTTGTGGATATTGAAGTATCCTTGCATTCCTGGGATAAATCTCACTTGATCATGGTGTATGATCCTTTTAATGTATTGTTGGATTCAATTTGCTAGTATTTTGTTGAGGATTTTTGCATCTATGTTCATCAGTGATATTGGCCTGTAATTTTTTTTGTGGTATCTTTGTCTGGTTTTGGTATAAGGGTGATGGTGGCCTCATAGAATGAGCTTGGAAGTGTTCCTTACTCTGCCATGTTTTGGAAGTTTCAGAAAGTTGTTAACTGTTCTCTAAATGTTTGATAGAATTCACCTGTGAAGCCATCTGGTTCTGGACTTTTGTTTGTTGGCAGTTTTTTTTTTTTTTTAATAGCTACTTTATTTATTTATTTATTTATTTTTGGCTGTGTTGGGTCGTCGGTTCGTGCGAGGGCTTTCTCTAGTTGCGGCAAGTGGGGGCCACTCTTCGTCGCGGTGCGGGGACCGCTCTTCATCGCGGTGCGCGGGCCTCTCACTATCGCGGCCCCTCCCGTTGCGGGGCACAGGCTCCAGACGCGCAGGCTCAGTAGTTGTGGCTCACAGGCCCAGCTGCTCCGTGGCATGTGGGATCTTCCCAGACCAGGGCTCGAACCCGTGCCCCCTGCGTTAGCAGGCAGATTCTCAACCACTGCGCCACCAGGGAAGCCCTTGTTGGCAGTTTTTAAATCACAGTTTCAATTTCAGTGCTTGTGATTGGTCTGTTCATATTTTCTATTTCTTCTAGTTCAGTCTTGGAAGGTTATATCTTTCTTAAGAATTTGTCCATTTTTTCGCGGTTGTCCATTTTATTGGCATACTGTTGCTTGTAGTAGTCTCTTATGATCCTTTGAATTTCTGTGTCCACTGTAACTTCTTTTTCATTTCTAATTTTATTGATTTGAGCCCTCTCCCTTTTTTTCTTGATGAGTCTGGTTGAAGGTTTATCAATTCTGTTTACCTTTTCAAAGAACCAGCTTTTAGTTTCATTGACCTTTTCTATTGTTTTCTTCCTATTTCTGCTCTCATCTTTATGATTTCCTTCTACTCACTTTGGACTTTGTTCTTCTTTCTCTAGTTGCTTTAGGTGTAAGATTAGGTTGTTTATTTAAAGGACTGTTACCTTACTCGTACAAAGAACTCTCAAAACTCAACAATAAAAAAATGAACAACCCAATCTAAAATATGTTCAAAAGATCTTGAGAGACACCTAACACACTTTAAAATTAGATTGTCTCTTTATTGTTGAGTTGTAAAAGTTCTTGATATATTCTGTACACTAGACCTTGCTAGATAAATGATTTGTAAATTTTGGGTTGGCCAAAAAGTTTGTTTGGGTTTTCCAGTAACATCTTATGGAAAAACCCAAACGAACTTTTTGGCCAACCCAATATTTTCTTCCATTCTGTGGGTTGTCCTTTTACTTACTTAATAATGTCCTTTAACACACACAAGGACACTTTTTCTGGACTTAATTTTGATGAAGTCCAATTTATATATATTTTCTTTGGTTGCTTGTGTTTTTGGTGTCCTATTAAGAAACCATCGCCTCATCCAAAGTCATGAAGATTTACTCATATTTTCTTCTAGGAGTTGTATATAGTTTTAGCTCTTACATTTAGGTCTTTCATCCATTTTGAGTTAATTTTTGTGAATGGTTAAGGTCCAAATTCACTCTTTTGAATGTAGATATCCAGTTGTCCCAGTACCATTTGCTGAAAAGACTATCATTTCCCCCATTGAATGGTTTTGGCACAATTGTTAAAAATCAATTGATACAGATCATTTATTTCTGGATTTTCAATTCTATTCCATTGATCTTTGTGTCTACCACTTTTAGTACTGCATTGTTTACTGCCCCTATGAAACTGAGTTTCTCAAAGGCAGGGGCAACATCTTTATTCTTCTTAGTATTTTTAACCCAGCTGTTAGTAAAGCCTTAAAACATGCTCACTAAACAAAGTTAATCATTTAGTTTTGAGGAAAGGAATGGGAATGAAGTTCATAAGAAAGGTGGGCTCCTTTACTCATGGAATACTTTATCATTTGATATGGAAATGAAATTTTGGCATACCTTCTCCATTACTTCCAATGACAATTATTCTAACATGTACTGAACACCTTCCTCATACAGAAATATGGGCACCGCAAAGTTTGTAATTGGGGAAAAGATGATAGGTCATGAACGCAACAGTAATTAAAAGCTGTAAGTACTGTCAGATACCACAAAGAAAATGCTACTGGAGTTGCAGCAGAAATCACCTTCAACCAGGATATGTTATCATTCATCAGGTCTTCTTGAAGGGTAGTTAATACTTTTGAATTTACTGCCAAAAGAATTTTGAAAGTAGAGGAGACAGGAGTTTGAGAAGACAGCCATTTGAATTTTACTACTAATATAGTTTAGAGTTTTAATTATCTCTGAAGGGGAAGACCAGTTATTCTCCTAAAATAAAGACGTGGGGCCTACTGAATTGTTTTGGTTTGACATATACCTCAAAAGTACAGCACAACCAGCAAAATTTTTAAAATACAAGTTGAATGATTAACACGGGATTAAAGTCATATGGCACAGAACAAGTCTTAGGTACCTGAGGCCATAGCTCTGAATTATAATTTTAGGCTTTCCCTCCACTTCTTTTAAAAATAGATTTATTTTATTCATTTATTTTTGGCTGCATTGGGTCTTCGCTGCCGCACATGGGCTTTCTCTAGTTGCGGCAAGCAGGGGCTACTCTTCATTGCAGTGCACAGGCTTCTCATTGCAGTGGCTTCTCTTGCTGCTGAGCACAGGCTCTAGGTGCACGGGCTTCAGTAGTTGTAGCACGCAGGCTCAGTAGTTGTGGCTCACGGGCTTAGCTGCTCCCCAGCATGTGGGATCTTCGTGGACCAGGGCTCGAACCCGTGTCCCCTGCATTGGCAGGCGGATTCTTAACCACTGCGCCACCAGGGAAGCCCTTTCCCACCACTTTTGAAGCCAACCCAATTACTGTCATGGTGATTTTGAAGAAAGATAAAATGGTCTCAAAGCTTATATATAAGATTTAAAAACCAATCTGCTAGTAGAAAATGCAGTATATAAACTTACATTCAATGACCTATTCTTTGTTTAAAGATCTGATTATCAGAAATAGATGAAAAGGAGGTGAACGTGTGGATATGGGTAACATGGTCTTTGGAGTCAGACCTGGTTAACAATTCCTCCATAAAGTAACTATACGACCTGAATCTGAGTTCTGTGTGTGTCTGTAAAATGGAGGAACCTCCTTCCTCAGAGTGATTATTAAGGATTTTACAAGATGATATGTGTGTGTGTGTATATATATCCACAAAGTATGTACTCAGTAAAGGAGAATATGGTTATTAAGATAAACCAGAGTCCTACGACAGACACCAAGTGATTCTCTAGGGTTTTGAGCCAAACAGACCTAAATTAGAATGCTGTCTCTGCCACTGCCATGTATGGTCTTACTGTGGTTCCAAGTAAAAAGGGTTACTACATCTCTTCTCCTACTCCAGGGCTATATAACAGCCTGAGTAGCGAACATGAGCCAGTTTAAGTCAGTCACAAACAGGGCACATACTTGACTCAATATACATCTGCTTAGAGCTTTGTGGTCAAGTGGACCTGGAATCTGGTCACTATCTAGCCATGTTATTTGGGGAAAATTACATAATCTCTTTTTGGCTTCTCATCCTGCAAATGACTTTTGCCAAAGTCAGCATATTTCAAAGACTAAGTAGCAAAACTTTATTTTTGTTAAAGGCTGATTTTCTTAGATATTTGCAATGAAAATAGCTGCAGGTCTCAAGGGTACAGTTCCACATTTCCATAATGGAAAGAAATAGATTAAAACTATTTTAAAACCTTTCATAACAGATACTTAATACTTTATTGTGAAGAAAAGGTACCAAAATATAACATTCCCAAAAGCACAACTCTGAAAAAGCTAGTTTTATTCTTACAGGACTCAAAGCTTTAATGGCATTCCCATAATACAGTCAGAAAGTAGAACAAGCCCTCAAGAAAAAAGCAAAAATGCCAAGATCTTCCCCAACCACAGTTATTTTTAATCTATGAAACAGAATTTCCTTACAAATTAAGTAGCTTTTATAGTAGTGACATTTATTGTTGATATGATCTGTTTAATATGACTGTAGTCAGAAGGGAAGTTGGGTCCGTTGTTCTTCCAGAAATTGAAAAAAGTATCATCATTAAGATAAGGAAGAGAAAGATTTGTATCCATCTTTTTGGGACATTTAAGGTGAGAGTGAGGTCTCACAGTTGGAGAATTTGTGGATATTGCTGGAGGAATTGGAGATGCTCTCTAGTAAGCGGATAATCCCTCTTCCCCGAACACTGCTGTTTTGGCCAGAAATTTTCACCCCAGATGGGTAGTCACCTAGGATATTAAAAATACAAGGAAAGAAATATAGCAATTTTATAGTCTTAGAGATCCCTCAATTGACTCATCCTACTGCAGGCCTTTTCACTAAGCCATGATTAAACGGATCGTCAATAGGGGAGATAGTTCTTAGAGTAAAGGCAAAAAGGCTGAACAAGAATATTCTTTTTAAGTCCTGGAAACCTTAATTGAAGTTCCTCAGGGACCACTTGAAATTTCATGTCACTCGCTTTTTTAAACTTTCCCATTTCCCCCAAAGACACCTTCATATCAAAACTATAAAACTACAGCTGCTACAAAAGTAACAGGTTTTATTTTAAATGCCCTGAACAAAATTCTGAAGAATAAATTAAATTTTATCAAAGTGATACAAAAATCTACATATCCAAATTAAGTGCTTATGCCAAGTAAAACTCCCAATTCAACAAGATTCTTATACCCTAAAGCCAACTTAGATCATCTGTTTAAGTACCATACCCCGGGATCATAAAAAGACCCTAAACTCTTTGAGGTGCCTTCTTATTAAATATAAGATGCTTACCAGTGGGTGTGTTTGATCTCTGTTCCTGATTAGAAGAGCTGAAATGAGAGAATCCTGGACGGTGAATCCTTAGCTTCTATAAGTAACAACAACAACAACAACAAAAAAAACCAGGGGAAAACATGTTTATTTCTTATTATTGGATTATCTACTTCAAATTACTCTTTAAATATAAACTAACACCCACTTTTCCAATGTCTGATCAACTTCTGAAGAGTACTGCTGTGAAGGGGAGCAAGGGCAATCTTTGAGGGGGAAATTACAGGGTCAAGAAAGGTTTGTTTTTTTTTTTTAAATGAGATTATAGCAGGTTTCTTGATAAGAATGACTCAGAACAGAGAGAAACCCTGATGAAATTATGAGAGCCATGTCCTTAGGTAGGTAAGAGAATGAGATCTAATAGAGAAATAAAAGGATTGGTCTTAGATAGAAACACAGACAATTCATGCATTAAAGTAGAGCATATGGTAGATGCAATGGTAGGAATATATGGAAAACCTCTTGATTGCTTCTATTTTCTCCGAGAAGGAGGGGATACGAGCATCAGCTAGAACAAGGATGAAGGAAGAGGTGATGGAAGTTTGAAGTGAGAGAAGGTGAGAAATAACTGTCTAGGAGAGTGGGAGATTAATCAAACTAGAGAAATGGACAACTGCCAGGCAAGGTTAAGGGCTCACTTGAGGTTGGTGGTGATGAATATTTAATAACACCAGTCAGTATGGTAGTTTCTTTTCAGCCTCGGTTAGCTTCAAATGTATAACAGAGGAGGTGAGGAGTTGATTTAATCAGGGTTAGTGTTTGTCAACCAACTATGATGAAGAATGAAGGGACAGTGGAGTTCACAGTGCAAGTGAGTGAAAATAATGGAGCAAGGAATCTAAGCTGGGAAGGAAGGAGGTGAAGGGCAAGGTGGGGAGAGGAGACACAAGGCTGCAGCATCTGTCTATGTGTGACTGGTACCCCTGGAGTTGTGCCATGCAGTGACCCTGCGAAGGAGGGCAGAACAGTGGCGGCATACAATGAATTGAAGGTCCCAGGAGAGATCAAAGAATTGTTGGCACTGATGTACCAGAGAAAGACAGTGGTAGTCAGAGAGTAGGATGCTTGAAATTGAGATTATGGGGAGATGCCACTGGGGCCTAGAATATGATCATGGGAGTGGATACTTGATGTATGGCAGGGGACAGGATCACTGGAGAAGGGCAAATCAAGGAACTGAAATGTCAGGCAGCTGGAAGGATCATCTATGGGGAAACTGAAATCAAGAATTCTGCCAGGAATATTGTTTGATCTCCTGGCTCAGTGTTGCTCTAAGAATGAGGATGACCAACTCACGGGCCTATTGACTCCAAGAAGGGGTTATCAGGTACTACAGCCTGAATGGCATGTGATTCAAAGCCTAGGGATTTTAGGGAGAAGGCAGAAAGAAGTCTAGAGGCCACAAAGTTAAACAAGGACAACTACTTCAAATCTAAGCCCGTGATAAATGAGAAAAAAAAAAAGTGTCGCTAACAGGGAAGCAGTATCTTTAGAGGACAGCCAAGTTTTAGTTACAACCAAGGAGGAAAACAGACCTTCCCAAGAGGAGGTTGAAGACATGAGATTTTGCTGATAACTGAGATTGAGAAGACCCACAAAGTTTTTCAGGAGTTGGGGAAGGCTGAAAAACAGAATCAGCCTAACAAGATGAGTGTGGGGGATAAGCAAGGATCTAGGTATCCTGAGCTTCCATAGTGACTGATGTGAACAATGAAAAGAGGGGTAATGAGACTAAATCTGGTAGTCTCAACACAGATGGTGATGATGGGGCTAAGGCAGTGTTTCTCATCCTGGGTACTATTGACATTTTAGGCTAAATAATACTTTGTTCAGGAGGCTGTCCGTACATAGTCAGGTGTTTAGCAGGCTTACTGGTATCTATCTACCCACTGTATGCCAGTAGCACCCCCTCGCCAGCTGTTGACAACCAAAAATGTATCCAAGTGTTGCCAAATGTCCCCTGAAGGACACAAAATAGGTCCTAGTGGAGAACCATTGGGTTAAGGGTTAACAGTAGACAGGAGAGAGAGAAGAGTCTTGCCCAGAGATTATATGGAGAGCTCTCTTTTTTATTTTTAAAATTATCATGGAGTAAGACAGACTTCTTTGGTGTGTACATTTCTACGAGTTTTAACAAATGAAGAGATTCGTGAAACCACCATTGCAATCAGGATACAGAGCCATCCTATCACCTCAAAAACCTCCTTTCCCTTTACAGTCATACCCTCCTCCCCTAACCCCTGGGAACCACTGATATGTTCTTCATCATTATCATTTGTATTTAACAATGTCATATAAACGGAATCATACATTACATAACCTTTTGAGACTGCTGCTTTTGCTAAGCGTAAGTAATGCCTTTGAGATTGATCCTAATAGTTGTTTTATCAATAGTTCATTCCATTTTGGGGTTCCCTTTTCACTATTTTATTAACTATTTAAAAACAGAACATAGTAGATAATAAATGTTACTAAGTCAGAGATCTTAGTACTTTCATATACTGCTGCATTTAATCCTACGACGACTACTAGCCCTTATTATTCTTCTTGTTCTACAGATAAGGAATCAGCACAGAAAGTTCAAATAACTTGCAGAGAGTCACACAGCCTATGTGTAGCAGAGCCTGAAGTGAAATTTAGGAATTCTAACTTGAGGGCCCATACTCTTAATTGCTATGCTCTCGGTAGTGTAGAGAGGCCTACTAGTAAGTAAATACCAAGGAGGGAAGAGGGGTGGTAGGGAAATTAGATAGCCTCTAATCAAATCCTGAATCAGGTCTTATATTTAAAATATCTACTTCAAAAATGTGTATCACCTAATTTTTGGAATAAATGTTTGGATGTGTTTTGTATAAACACTAATGCTAATTTTAATTTTCTTTGTTAAGTACAGTAGGAAAATATACAAGGAAGGAAAAGGATTTTTTGTAAGATCCAACTGGATTAAAAACTGACATTCCATGAAGGATCAAAAAAAATTTTTAACAGAAGAGAGAACCAGACAAAGGCCTGATCTTGAGAGACTAGCGGCCCCCAAAAGTCAGCTCCTTACCTGGTAACGCCCTGCATCCAATACAACCATTTTGGGTGTCACACTATTGCTGGCCTCATAATCTTGAAGTGGTACATGAGCCTCTGTGAGCTGGATTCCAAAGAGAGTGGCCAGAGAATTACTGATGCAGTATCTTTAAAAAGGAATTTAAAATGCTTATTATCAGAATCTTATCTAATTCATTCTAAAAGCATTCACATTTTAAAAATTTCTGACAAAGCATGTGAGATATTGTTGTAAATTGGGAAAAAAGAAATTTAGAGATTTGGAGAAAAAATGGGAATAGGTAGCAGTACATATCATAAAACTGGTCATTACTGGTAAGCAATCCTTTGATTACCAAATAAAATTTCAGATTCATTATAAGTGAATGGGAATGAGGGTAAAGAGCACCAGAACTCTCAAATATTTAAGGCAAGGAGAGGCAACACCAGCAATAGGGCTAAAACTTAGAAACACTTATGCATCCTCAGAACCAACTATCATCAGCTGTGTAAAGGGATTACCAGAGCTTCCACAGATCTGAGGCTGCAGGTACTTTCCCTACAAAATGAGGAGAAAAGGGTCTATATTTTTTGAGCACCTTCACAAGGAAGTGCTGTTCTTAATGACAGTAGGGAACTTCACTTTCCTACAGGGATCCTAGAAGAAAAAATTTTCAATAAGTGCTTCTGAAGGCTCAAATTGCTCAGGTGGTAACTACACCAGACAAGTAGTGACATGGGCAGAAGAATACAAGTAACATGATTTAAAAAACCTTTGTTTTAAAAGACACTTGTGGAAATAGAGGTAAACAGTGATGCACCCTGAATGCCAAAGCAACAACAAGCAAAGTTGCAAAGAATTCAGTGCAGAATAGAGCATTAGGAAGAAACTCCTTTCTCCAACTTACGCAATTTTCTTGCAAACAGCTAAAGCACAGAGGAGAATATCATTTTCTTCATGCCACTTGCACCTGTACAAAAAAAAAAGACTTTAATATCCTCATCTAACTGAAGCAGCACTGCTTATGGGTTTTTATGTGCCAGATTTCTACCTTAGTGTCAGTTTCTTAAATGATTTCAACTATTACTCAAAGATCAAGGTTTCTAATTTAACATACAAAAAGTAGATTTTTTTAAAAACAAGTTTTTAATGTTACCTCCTCTGATGCAAATTCATGATGCATTGCAAACACGCAGCTATAACAGACAGATTTTACCTTGAAAATCTATATATAGATTTATATATATATATAGAAAATCTGTATATAGACTATAGTTAACATATACTCATTAAACACACATTTACTGAGGACATACTACTTACCAGGCATTGTCCTAGGCACTAGGGATACAGTACAGAATGAAACACAAACTCTTATGCACACAAAACTTACTTTTTAATGGGGAAGTCAGATCAAAAGATATGTAGGCATAATACCATAATAAGTTAGATGAGTTCTAAGAAGGAAAAAAACAAGAAAAAGACATGAAATGCAAGAGAAGGGTGACATTTTAGATAAGGTAGGCAGGAAAGGTGTCACTGAGAAGTGGATGTTGGAGTGAAGACCTCAGGAGGGGATGTTGGAGAGGAAATGACCAACAACATACTTTCACGATGAGAGCCACTATAAACCTGTATATCTTTCCCCTGACTGCATAAGTCATTTGAGACTCAGAACAGCACTACCTGCATAATAGAAACCTTCCCTGAACTTAGCAAAAATCTTCACTTAGAAATTATAAACACGCTAAACAGTAAGTGTAAAAAGTCCATTATCTGCACTTGTTATTTAACTGAATGGAAGGCTATCTAAAAATAAGATTAAGAATTTCCCACTGCTTTTACAAAAAGTGATTCAATAAATATGATTCATAAAACTAACTCTAAAATGAAGGCTTAAGTTAAAACTAAATCTAAATCAAGGCACCAGTCCCTCCCACTGGGAGGCCTGCACAAGCCTCTTAGACCAGCCTCACCCACCAGGGGGCAGACACCAGAAGCAAGAGGAACTACAATCCTGCAGCCTGTGGGACTACAAACACAGAAAGTTACACAAAATGAGATGGCAAAGAAATATGTTCCAGAGGAGGGAACAAGATAAAACCCCAGAACAACAACTAAGTGAAGTGGAAATAGGCAGTCTACCTGAAAAAGAATTCAGAGTAATGATAGTAAAGACAGTCCAAGATCTCAGAAAAAAAATGGAGGCACAGACCAAGAAGATACAAGAAATGTTTTAACAAAGAGCTAGAAGATAAACAAACAGAGCTGAACAATAACTGAAATGAAAAATACACTAGATGAAATAAATAGCAGAATAAATGAAGTAGAACGGATAAGTGAGCGGGAAGACAGAACGGTGGAAATCACTGCTGTGGAACAGGATAAAGAATAAAAAGAAATGAGGACAATTTAAGAGACCTCTGGGACAACATTAAATGCACCAACGTTTACATTATAGGAGTCCAGAATGAAAAAATTTGAAGAGATAATAACTGAAAACTTCCCTAACATGGGAAAGGAAACAGTCACCTAGTCCAGGAAGTGCAGAGAGTCCCAGGCAGGATAAACCCGAGGAGCATGCTGAGACACATAGTAATAGAACTGACAAAAATTAAAGACAAAAAGAAAATATTAAAAGAAACAAGGAGACAAAAAAACAAACAACCCAATCAAAAAATGGGCAGAAGACCTAAAGAGACATTTCTCCAAAGAAGAAATACAGATGGCCAATAGGTACATGAAAAGATGCTCAACATCGCAAATCAGAGAAATGCAAATAAAAACTACAATGAGGTACCACCTCATGCCAGTCAGAACGGCCACCATTAAAAAGTCTACAAACAGTTAAATGCTGGAGAGGGTGTGGAGAAAAGGGAACCTTCCTACAGTTGGTGGTAATGTAAGCTGGTGTAGCCACGGTGGAAAACAGTATAGGATGTTCCTCACAAAACTAAAAATAGAATAACCATATGATCCAGCAATCTGACTCCTGGGCATATATCCAGACAAAATTACAATTCAAAAAGATACATGTACCCCTATGTTCATAGCAGCACTATTCACAACAGCCAAGACATGGAAACAACCTAAATGTCCATCAACAGATGAATGGATAAAGAAGATATGGTACATAAATACAATGGAATACTACTCAGCTATAAAAAAGAACGAAATAATGTCATTTGCAGCAACATGGATGGACCTAGAGATTATCATACTAAGTGAAGTAAGTCAGAAAGATAAAGACAAATACCATATGATATCCCTTATAGGTGGAATCTAAAATATGACACAAATGAACCTATCTATGAAACAGAAAAAACATCAGGGACATAGAGAATAGACTGGTGGTTGCCAAGGGGGAGGAGGGTTGGAGAAGGTAGGAGTGGGAGTTTTGGATTAGCAGATGCAAACTGGTGTATACATAGAATGGATAAACAACAAGGTCCTACTGGATAGCACAGGGAACTATATTCCACATCCTGTGATAAACCATAATGGAAAAGAATGCGAAAAAGAATGTGTGTGTGTATAAAACTGAGTCACTGCTGCACAGCAGTAATTGACACAACATTGTAATTCAACTTTACTTCAATGAAAAATAAATTACAATGCTTAAAAAAAAAAAAAAGCAACAAGAGCAAAGCAACAAATAACATACAAGAGAATCCCCATAAGGTTATCAACTGATTTTTCAGCAGAACTCTGCAGGCCAGAAGGGAGTGGCAAGATATATTTAAAGTGATGAAAGGGAAAAAGCCTGCAACCAAGAATACTCTACCCAGCAAGGCTCTCATTCAGATTCGATGGCAAAATCAAAAGCTTTACAGACAAGCAAAAGCTAATAAGAGAATTCAGCACTACCAAACTAGCTTTACAAACAAATGCTAAAGGAACTTCTCTAGGCAGAAAAGAAGAGATCACAACTGGAAACAAGAAAATTAAAAATGGGAAAGCTCACCAGTAAAGGTAAACAAACATACAGTAAAGGTAGGAAATCATTCACACACAAATAGGATATCAAAACCAGCAACTGTGAGAAGAGAAGAGTACAAATGCAGGATATTGGAAATGCATTTGAAATAAGGGACGAGCAACTTAAAATAATCGTGTATATATATATATACTGCTATTTCAAAACCTCACAGTAAACACAAACCAAAAGTCTACAATAGATATACACACAAAAAAGAAAAAGGAATCCAAACATAACACTAAAGATAGTCATCAAATCACAAGAGAACAAAAAGAGGAAGGGAAGAAAAAAGACCTACAAACACAAATCCAAAACAACTAACAAAATGGCAACAAAAACATACATATCAGTTATTATGTTAAATATAAATGGATTAAATGCTCCAACCAAAAGACAGACCTGATGAATGGATACGAAAACAAGACCTATATATATGCTGTCTACAAGAGACCCACTTCAGATCTAGGGACACATACAGACTGAAAGTGAGAGGATGGGAAAAGGTATCTCATGCAAATGGAAATCAAAAGAAATCTGGAGTAGCAATACTCGTATTAGACAAAATAGACTTTAAAGACTGTTACAAGAGACAAAGGAGGACACTACATAATGATCAAAGGATCAATCCAAGAAGAGGATTTAACAACTGTAAAAATATATGCAGCCAACATAGGAGAACCTTGATGTAGCAGCCATAAAAGATGAAATTGACAGCACAATTAACAGTGGGGGATTTTAACACCTCACTTACATCAATGGACAGATCATCCAGACAGAAAAATCAATAACAAAAGACAGGCCTTAAATGTCACATTAGGCCAAATGGATTAAACTGATATTTATAGAGCATTCCATCCAAAAGCAGGAGAACACACATTCTTCTCAAGTGCACATGGAACATTCTCCAGAACAGATCACATGCTGGGCCACAAAGCAAGCTTGGGTAAAGTTAAGAAATTTGAAATCGTATCAAGCATCTTTTCCAACCACAATACTAGGAGATTAGAAATCAACTACAAGAATAAAACCTGTAAAACAACAAAAACACACAGAGGCTAAACAATATGCTACTAAACAACCAATGGATCACTGAAGAAATCAAAGAGGAAATCAAAAAATACCTAGAGGGCTTCCCTGGTGGCGCAGTGGTTGAGAATCTGCCTGCCAATGCAGGGGACACAGGTTCGAGCCCTGGTCTGGGAAGATCCCACATGCCACGGAGCAACTGGGCCCGTGAGCCACAACTACTGAGCCTGCGCGTCTGGAGCCTGTGCTCCGCAGCAAGAGAGGCCGCGACGGTGAGGGGCCCGCGCACCGCGATGAAGAGTAGCCCCCGCTTGCCGCAACTAGAGAAAGCCCTCGCACAGAAACGAAGACCCAACACAGCCAAAAATAAATAAATAAATAAATAAATAAATAAATAAATAAATAAATAAATAAACCCAAAGTTTAAAAACTCTTAATATTAAAAAAAAAATACCTAGAGACAAATGAAAACAAAAACAGGATGATCAAAAACCTATGGGACACTGCAAAAGCAGTTCTAAGAGGGAAGTTTATAGCAATACAATCTTACCTCAGGAAACAAGAGAAATCTCAAATAAACAACCTTAACTTACACCTAAAGCAACTAGAGAAAGAACAAACAAAAGCCAAAGTTAGTAGAAGGAAAGAAATCATAAAGATCAGAGCAGAAATAAATGAAATAGAGACCAAAAAAAAAAAAATCCAGAAAAGATCAATGAAACTAAAAGTTGGTTCTTTGAAAAGATAAACAGAATTGATAAGTCTTTAGCTAGACTCAAAAAGAAAAAAAGGGAGAGGGCTCAAATCAATAAAATTAGAAATGAAAAAGGAAAAGTTACAATGGACACCACAGAAATACAAAGGATCATAAGAGACTACTACAAGCAACAGTATGCCAATAAAATGGACAACCGAGAAGAAATGGACAAATTCTTAAGAAAGATATAACCTTCCAAGACTGAACTAGAAGAAATAGAAAATATGAACAGACCAATCACAAGCACTGAAATTGAAACTGTGATTTAAAAACTGCCAACAAACAAAAGACCAGGACCAGATGGCTTCACAGGTGAATTCTATCTAACATTTAGAAAAGAGTTAACTCCTACCCTTCTGAAACTGTTCCAAAAAATGGCAGAGAAAGGAAACACTCCTAAGCTCATTCTATGAGGCCACCATCACCCTTATACCAAAACCAGACAAAGATACCACAGAAAAGAAAATTAGAGGCCAATATCACTGATGAACATAGATGCAAAAATCCTCAACAAAATACTAGCAAACTGAATCCAACAATACATTAAAGGGATCATACACCATGATCAAGTGGGGTTTATCCCAGGGACACAAAGATTCTTCAATATCCACAAATCAATAAGTGTGATACACCACATTAACAAACTGAAGAAAAACCATATGATCATCTCAATAGATGCAGAAAAAGCTTTTGACAAAATTCAACACCCATTTATGATAAAAACTCTCTAGAAAGTGGGCATAGAGGGAACATACCTTAACATAATAAAGGCCATATATGACAAACTCACAGCTAACATCATTCTCAACTGTGACAAGCTGAAAGCATTCCCTCTAAGATCAGCAACAAGATAAGGCTGTCCACTGTCTCCGCTTTTATTCAACATAGATTTGGAAGTCCTAACCACAGCAATCAGAGAAGAAATAAAAGGAATCCAAAAAATGGATTAATTATAAAATTAATACACAGAAATATGTTGCACTTCTATATAATAACAGTGAAAAATCAGAAAGAGAAATTAAGGAAACAATCCCATTTTCCATCACATCAAAAAAGAATAAAATATCTAGGAATAAATCTACCTAGGGAGGCAAAAAACTGAAAACTGTAAGACACTGATGAAAGAAATCGAAGATGACACGAACAGATGGAAAGATATACCATGTTCCTGGACTGGAATAATCAATACTGTCAAAATGACTACACTACCCAAGGTAGTCTACAGATTCAATGCAATCCCTATCAAATTACTAATGGCAGATCTAGAACAAAAGATTTAAAATTTGTACAGAAACACAAAAGACCCTGAATAGCCAAAGCAATCTTGAGAAAGAAAACTGAGCTGGAGGAATCAGGCTCCCTGACCTCAGACTATACTACAAAGCTATAGTCATCAAAACACTGCTGGCAAAAAGACAGACTTATGGATCAATGGAACAGGATAGAAAGCTCAGAAATAAACCCACACACCTATGATCTATTAACCTATGACAAAGAAGGCAAGAACATATAATGGAGAAAAGACAGTCTCTTCAATAAGTGGTGCTGGGAAAACTGGACAGCTACATGTAAAGGAATGAAATTAGAACATTCTCTAACACCATACACAAAAATAAATTTAAAATGGATTAAAGACCTCAGTGTAAGACTGGATACTATAAAAGTCTTAGAGGAAAACATAGGCAGAACACTCTTTGACGTAAGTTGCAGCAATATTTTTTTGGATCCATCTCCTAGAGTAATGAAAATAGAAACAAAATAAACAAATGGGACCTAATTAAACTTAAAAGCTTTTGCATAGCAAAGGAAACCATAAACAAAACAAAAAGACAACCCACAGCATGGGAGAAAATATTTGAAAATGAAGTAATCAACAAGGGATTAATCTCCAAAATACACAAACAACTCATGCAGCTCTGTCAAAAAAGCAAACAACCCAATCAAAAAATGGACAGAAGATCTAAAGAGACATTTCTCTAAAGAAGACATACAGATGGCCAAAAAGCACATGAAAAGATGCTCAACACCACTAATTATTAGAGAAATGCAAATCAAAACTATGAGGTATCACCTCACCCTGGTCAGAACGGCCATCGTCAGAAAGTTTATGAACAATAAATGCTGGAGAGGGTGTGGAGAAAAGGGAACCCTCCTACACTGTTGGTGGGAATGTAAATTGGTACAACCACTATGGAGAAGAATATGGAGGTTCCTTAAAAAACTAAAATTAGAGCTCTCATATGATCCAGCAATCCCACTCCTGGGCATATATCCAGAGAAAACCATATTTCGAAAAGATACATGCACCCCAATGTTCACTGCAGCACTATTTCCAATACCCAAGACATGTCCACCGACATGTCCTAAATGTCCACCGACAGAGGAATGGATAAAGAGGATGTGATACATATATAGAATGGAATATTAGCCATAAAGAATGAATCAATGCCATTTGCAGCCACATGGATGGACCCAGACATTATCATACTAAGTAAATAAGCCCGGCAGAAAAACAAATATCGTATGATATTGCTTATATGTGGAATCTAAAAAAATTGATACAAATGAACTTACTTACAAAACAGAAACAGACTCACAGACTTAGAAAACAAACTTATGGTTACCAAAGGGCAAAGGTGGCGGGGGGGATAAATTAGGAGGCTGGGATTAACATATATACACTACTATATGTAAAATATATAATTGACGAGGACATACTGTATAGCACAGGGAACTCTATTCAGTACTCTGTAATAACCTATATGGGAAATAGAATCTGAAAAAGAATAGATATATGTATATGTATAACTGAATCACTTTGCTATA
Organism: Balaenoptera musculus; assembly: GCF_009873245.2. Classification (NCBI taxonomy): domain Eukaryota; kingdom Metazoa; phylum Chordata; class Mammalia; order Artiodactyla; family Balaenopteridae; genus Balaenoptera; species Balaenoptera musculus. The sequence goes on along the minus strand of NC_045785.1, from coordinate 123,020,098 downwards.
CATCTGAAACTAACTCAACATTTTAAGTAAACTGTATGTACTCCAATAAAAAAACAAAAAAACTAAATCTAAGTCCTTACATGCCCATGCGGAATCAAGTAATTTTAAATTTCCAGTTAGTTTTGCTCCTTGTTCAGAACTTAATCCCCAAGAGTACCTACTTCATATACACATTTTCCATTGGAGATCATATTTTAAATGAAAGCAGTTAAAAAACTAACAATGTATCACAGTATTAAAACAAACTACAACAACAACAACAAAAAACCCATTAAAGTCTGACTCCAGGGAAAAACGTCTCTAAATCTAGTTATACTATTAAAAATGACATTATTTGGATGTGTTTTTATTTATACTTATTGGCCCTCTTCTCCAAATCATCCCAAAATATGAGTGTATTTTCTAGCAAAGGAAGATTCATATTCTAAAAATCTAACGATTATCAGAACAGCTCTGTACACTCTGTTACGCTATTAATATTCATTATGCAGCCTGAAATATAGCTTCAACTTTAATGCATTTCCAACGTGTCTTTTATGAAATTGCACTCCAAAGTAGTAGCATAAGGTTGTAAGTGAATATGTCTGCTAAGTTCGCAACTTACTCCCAAAGTTTCACCACCACTTCATTCACTAAAATAATGTGCAGCATAAAGGCCTTTTACACGCTTTTCCTCTTGATTTCCAAAGGTCTCAGTGATCTCTTTTCCTCTTATTTAGGGTTAAGTTTCTTCTCCTTTTCAAGGATAACCCTGCCTTTCCCTTTCTCAGGAACCACTGTCATCTGACAGTTACAGATGCTCTTTGCTCTAGTCAAACTGACTCACTGTTTTTTTCTTAAACGGTCTCTATGCTTTCATTCCCGAGTCAGTGTTTTGGCCATTTTCTTCTCTTGGAAAGGTCCTTCCTTCAACCCAAATCTCTGCTCACAGGGACAGAGGAGATGCTCAATAAATATTCATTGATTAAATAAAAGCTGCTTTGTTTCAGTCACCAGGACACAGTGAATTAATCCAAGGACAATTATGACAGGAAGCAACAAGGAGAATGGGGTAACTATAAAGGTTATACTCTAGCCTTCAAAGTAACATGATAGTCATTAACAGCCTGCTTATTTAAGATTCTGATACTTTTTGTGTAACTGTATTCTATTTCACCAGTATAAAGCCCACCCATTTCTCCTAGAGCTAGAGACAACATTTATCAAAAATTTATTACAAACTTTAATGTCCTTTAAGTAGAAGTTTAAGAGCAGTGTTTGAAACGAGTCCTATCTGCTTATATTAACTAACAGATTCTAACAATAGTTCCTATTGTCTGCTACAACCAAAACTCCCTTGTAAAATACTATATATTGGAATCTTACAATATTATGAAGCTCAGGAAAAGGTAGACCCATCCTTTCCAAAGCAGTTATTATTAAAGTTCTTAAAGTACTATGTAACAGGTTCTATCTTTAATACAATCCCATGGCACAGACCTCCAAAAATGTCTTACACCAAAGCTACTCTACTCTTGTTGCAGCCTATATGTACTCTGAGACTCAACACCATTTCTTCTATTCTAAAACATGATTTTTTCACATTTTAACTGAATGCATTTGTTGGACTGCATCATACAATTTAAGGTATTCTACAACTGCTATTGGCCAGTCTAGAAATAGCTGCCATTGCCTAAACATGTACAAGTGTATTATTTTTTAAAGCAGTGGTATGTAGTATTTTATTTTTGTTTTTATTGCAGTATAGTTGATTTACAATATTATGTTAGTTTCAGGTATACAGCTTAGTGATTCAGTATTTTTGCAGATTATATTCCATTACAGGTTATTACTAGATAATGGTATAATTCCCTGTGCTATACAGTATATCCTTGTTGTTCATCCATTACATATATATTAGTTTGTATCTGTTAATCCCATATCCCTAAATTTGTCCCTCCCTCCACCCTCGTCCTTTTGGTAACCATTAGTTTGTTTTCTATATCTGTGAATCTGTTTCTGTTCTGCATATATCTTTGAGTATTATTCTGGATAACCAAACAACTGTAATCCTTCAACATTTTAGTCAATAAACCATTGAGAAAGTACTGGTTTGTCTCTGAAACCTTCTACTGGTATCATCTGATAAGATCAAGAAAGAACCAGCATCAAAACTTGCAGAAAAGGTGTCTGTCAGTGGCTCAGGAGAAAATCCAGAGACAACAGTACAATTCTCTTTTAAGAAATGCTACATCACCACCCTGGATGGCACAGAGACAACAGTGTATGAAAACACGGACAATGAATGATTCTGAATGTGAAATTTTAGGAATGCTTTAGCCAGTAGCTGAGGCAATGGTACATAAATCCAAATATCCTAACACATCATCCATAAACTTTAAGCCTAACAAGATTAAACAAAACAAAGTATATACCTGCAGCATAACTAAGAGAAGCATAACTACAAGACTACAAGACTCAATTACCAAAAGAAAATCCTTACTTTCCAATGAAGTCATTTCTCAAGTTCACACCCAAGCCTCTATATAGCTTTATAGAGAGGGTGGAGCCCAGAAAACATGGGGGAAGAGAGAGAAAGAAAATTGAGAGCCCAAGATTAAATTACAACCATTCCCACAATGAGATGGTTGCTAAATATTCAGAATCCTGGTAGATCAGAGCACTGCCTACAGGAAACTGACTTAAAAGTGCCTGAAGACTCTAGAAGGAAGCCTGGAAGGCACTGTTTCTGGGCAGCAGAGGGCAAGAGGAAGGGAAGGAGTCCTTTAGAGACTGTGTGAAGGGGAAAAAAAGCACAGAGGGGGAAACTTAGGACTCCAGGACAAAGAAAGCAGGAAAAAAATGGAAAGACCCACAACCACACTGCCACCACCCTGAAAGCATTCAAAGAAACCATACTTTGCTACACTGACAGAAGAGGAAGCACTTGAACTACAAATCTCAAACCACCCCAAATAAACAGCCCTGTCCAAGAAATGCAAAGGAACAACAGAAAGCCACTGCAAGAGGTAAACAGAAAATGAGAATCACTATAGCTGGTAACTCTCCCCATCCCCAACCCCCGAAAAAAACCATGAAGACGAAAACTATAAAACAACACTATAACATAACACTCTATATTGTTATTAATATATGAATTAAATATCCTTAAACAAAAATTTTGAAGATATGAAAACATGGCCTGAATAAGAAACTTCAAAACTAAGAACAGAAAGAAGAAAAGAGTTGACAAAACTCAGGAAAGAAATAAAAATCATATAGGAAAAGAACTGAATTACAAACTGCCTAAGGAAGAACAGATTCAAATGAGAAGTTAATAAGGGAAACTGAAGAAAACAGAAAACTACCATGAGAATAAGAGACTAAAGAAAGAAGAAACAAGGGTCAGAAAAAGTCACCATAATGAAAGGTAAAGAAGACCAATCATACATATATTGGACACCTTTAAGAAAAATTAAATGGAATAGAATATTAAACTACAATCTAAGAAAAATCTCCAGAAATTAGACCTGATTCTGCATACTAAAAGGGCCTGCCAAACACCTGGGAAGACTGACCTGCAGTAATATACTCAGAGAAACATTCCAGGAAAACTATTAGACTTTAAAGATGAAAAACCATTCTTAAGGTCTCCAGGCAAAAAGATCAAAATAACTTAAAAGATCAAGAGAATTAAATGAACAAACGTCTAAAAAGCAACATAAAGCAATACAACAATGCAGCTGTACTTTCTAGAAACTCAAGGAAATAAAATGTAAACCAACAGAAAAAATTTTCAACATGCAAGAACAGAGTTACTGCCATTCCCAAGAGCCCTTGATCAATCTACTAGATCAAGATTCAGCAAACTTTTTCTGTAAAGGCATCAAATAACACAACAGCCACTTATAGCTATAGGAGATATAATGAGACATACACGGAAACAGTAGTAATGAGACCTCACAGCACTCTCAATATAACACAGATCAAGTAGACAAAATATAAATAAAGAGATAAAGCAATTTAAACATAATAGTGTAGAGCTTACGGATACTTGTCAAATGTTGCACCCTGATAAACACATACTCTTCTCACATACCCACAAAACATTCACAAAAATTGATTATATATTTAGTTAGCAAAAAACTGCAAAACACTAGTAACTTCCATAAGATAGAAATATTATAAACAATACTTTGATCACAATGCAAAGACACTAGAATTTACTAACAAAAACCAAAAAGGCTTTCCATATGGACATTTAAAAGCCTCATATTAACTCCTGGGTTAAAGAGAGCTGAAACTACAGAATTTTTTAAAAAAATGACAAAATACTATGTCAACAACTTATGGGATGCACTGCAAGACATGTTTAAGAGAAAATTCACTGTACTATAAACACTTACCAATAAAAAAAAAACCCCAAAATTAACTAAATACCGAGCCCAAAAATCTAAAAAAAAAGAACCACAAAGTACCAAGACTATAAAAGCAGAAATGAATGAGGAGGAGAATAGAAAATTAGCAGATCTAATAAACTGTTGTTTTGAAAAAAATAGACAGTGCACTACGCTAGCATGATTTAGGGGAAAAAAGTAGAAGCACAAGTATGTAAGAAACAATGAGATAAATAACCAGTGAAACAAGGAATTTTAAAAATTATAAAAGACTACTTAGTTTGCAGACTTAATTTTAAACAAATTTGGAAACGTATATAAAATGCATAATTTCCTAAGGAATTACAGATTACCAAACTTGATCCCATTAAAGTTAGAAAGCCTAATCAATTCAATTTTCATAGAAGAAACAGAGAAATTTTTGTGGGAACTGCCCCCAAAAAATTCACCAGTCCCAGATAGGCACAATCTGTGTGAGAAAAATTTTAAAACAGACTTGAAAGACCCAAAAGTAGATCTGAACAATGGGAAGACACCTCTTGCCTTTGGACAGAATTCAACATTATATAAAGATTTCAGTTTTCCAAGTTAATTTATAAAGTTAATGCAATCCAAGGAACTTTATGGAGCTAGACTGAAGAGTGATACTTCTGAATATACTTTGTTTGAACTATGCTAATACATTCCACATTCAAAATATAATCAACAAAGATGGGCAAAAGCAAAAATGGAATAAAACAAGCAAACAGACTTAACTATATTTCAAATGAATAATTTAACCACACTGAAGGAGAAAAAAAGAACCAACTCCAATAACTTCTGAACAAAGTATTTTGACTACTTTCAGACTAAAACAACTGAAAGAAGATTCTAAACTGTTAATATGCCTTTTTTTAAATAGTGGTATCACTTAATTCTAAAACAACTTAATGCATTCTAGGACTGGACAAACAAAAATGTTGAGCACCAGGTTTTTCCACTCAGAAGGGCAATACAAAAATGGAAAACTGGAAAACTCTATGGTTTTAAATTGGAATTGTAGGTTCAGCACGAACTCATGGTGAGATAAAGACAGAGGGAGAGAGAGAGGAAGGAGCAGGCAGGTGAGCCTAGCTGCATAAAAATGTTTATGAAAGGTATGTATACACATATATTTACTAGCTCTTTCCACTAAGGGGAACTAGAATCAATGACAGTCTAATAGGAATGAACACCCAGCACCCAGATTCTATCTCCTAAATGCACACTCTTCCTCTAAAAGGAATCAAGGCTCCTTGGAGAAATGGCTAATTCAAAGCTGAAGCAGGGAAAAGTACAAGATGAACCTGAAATATATGGAGCTGGAAAGCAAAGAAGCACTCAAAGAATGAGGCAGCAATGTAAACAACAACAACAACAACAACAAAACCCAAACAAAGAGACCACTGCTTTGAAGGGACTTCCACTGGCCACAAAGGAAACAATCTGAGCATAAAAATAAGTTAGTAAGAGATTATGGCCCACTGAATAAGATATAGGAATACATGAGTCCATACTCATAAATAAATGAAAAAAAAGTCAGCAAAGAGGAAAAGCTCCTTACAGTAGAATGCTAACTAATAAATGTAGAAGCAAAAATCAGATTAGAAAACCATCATTTCACAAATACAGTAATAATCGACCCAGGCAAAAATCATCAATGGATGCTAAAACTAGCAGATTAAAGTCTGAGGAATAGATTATCTACCAAATCTCAAAGAATCTCCCAACAGAATATTAATTATAAGGTAAAAAAGAGTAACTTTTCAATAGAGAAATTTGGCAGACACTATCTTAAGCAAATGATCAAAGTTGTCAGTAATGAGACTGACATCAGATGCCTCCAGATATGACACACTGAGAAGACAGATCACTTTTGTGGTACTCCTGCTAAAAATATATAACCTTAATCTAACCATGTGGAAATACAGGCAAACTCAAACTGAGAAACATTTTGCAAAGTAACTGGACTGTACTCTTCAAAAAGGTCAAGATCATGAAAGTCAAAGACTAAGGAACTATTCCAGATCAAAGGAGCCTAAAGAGACATAATAACTAAATGCAACATGTCGTCCTGGCTTGGATCCTAAAGTATTTTTTTTTTTTTTGGCTATAGAAGACATTATTAGAACAACTAGCAAAATATGAATATAGCTTTTAGATTAGACAGTAGTACTGTATCAATGGCAATATCCTGTTTTGATAACTGTATTGTGGCAATATACATGATTCTTAGGAACAACACATTGATACTCAGGGGTGAAAAGGCATCATGATAGCAACTTGCTCTCAAGAGGCTGAGAAAAAGAAACAGTGTATATATATTTAGAGAAAAAGTTATAAATATATAAAAATATTAACAATTAGAGAATCTGAGAATGGTATATACAACTTCCCTGTACTAGAGTCTTGCAACTTTTCTGTAAGCCTAAAATTATTTCAAAATAAAAAAAACTTTCAATTTATTTCACATCTATATTTCTTATAACTACAAGAATTCTATGTAATAAAATATCTATACAAATAAATACAAAATATTCTTTCATCAGTACAGAAATTCTAAGTGATAAAGCACTGTCAGTTTATTTGGTAGTTTTTTGTTTTTATTGATAGACGAAGTAACAATGTACCTTACAATCAATTAAATCTTATATTCAGGGAAATACAATGATTCCAAAGTTTCATAGGAAAATATTGTTTAAAAAGGCAAAAACTAATCATACCATATTTTTTCAGTTCAGAAAAAAGTCAGCATCACTATCACAAAATCACTATAAATACCTTGTGTTGCTAGAATAATCCCACATGGCCACATCTAGGAGGCTCCGAACCCAGGTCTTAGAGGGCTCCTTGAGAAATTTTTGCTGGTAGATTCCTACTACAAGATCCTCTACAGTGAGAAGTTCTAGATCTTGCCTGATTCCTTCCATTGGTAAACAGAAACACACATACAATTAGTAAGTTTTGGTACACAGAACATGCACATCAAAATGGAAACACAGATATTAAAATGCATTTGAGCAGTGACCCAGTTTAACTTACCTGATGACTTCTCCATATGCTTCAAACACCAGTTGACTCTGGCTCTATCGTCAGACTGGAGAAGGGAAAAAAAATTTACTTATTTTCTCCTATCTTCTGTTACTTTTAATTAATGTGGTCCTTTCAAACTGGGGGTAGGGGAGGGTGGAGGGGTAAGGATGGTGAGAAGGGAGAGACTGAAGAGTCTGTGACAACTAAACAAGAACTGTAAAACAGAGCAACATATTCTAGAAAATACTGCTAATAATAACCAGTTATGTTCATAAAGCAATGTTAATATACTTTCTGAACAGCAAGTGAGACTTAGGGTAAGCAAATGAAGAAACCAATGTTCAGAAAAAGATAAATAAGGTGATTTGTGTTCATGGTGACACTAATAAACAGTAAGGTTAAAACCCAATTCTATGACACCTAGCCTAGAAGAACTTAGACAAAACAAATAATAAAGATTACAAAAAGAAGATCAAGGGACTGCTACAAAAACAATTTTGAACAAACAATTCTCTTGCCTAGGAGGCGAGGATAGGTGTACAGACTAGAAATCCATCCTTCAGAGTAAAAACAATTGAAGATATTTCAGAAGGAGGAACTAAAAACATGAGATCGACCGAAGGTGAAATACATTCAGTTTTTGCAGTCTTCAAAATCCCTCCAATACCAGAGAGATTTAGAAGAAAAAGCATTATACCTAATTATATTCAAAATAAGAACGAACATATATATTTTAACACACAGCTAATACAGAGGCAAAAGTTATTTCTTTGGGTATCTTTCATGGATCTTTTGGTTTCTAAGTAATGACTTAAAAGAAATTCTTATGTTGAAATTACCTTGCAGTAGACAGGTGGCCAGTTCCCTGGATGTGGATGAATGAATCTATAAAGGTTTTGTAACACAATTGCTTGGTCATGCCCAGATTCAAAGTTTGAAATAGGAATCTTGTGACTAGAATCACCTGAAGGAAATAAAAAGTAGGTAGGAGTTAAAAATCTGACTAAGACAAATATTATGGAGTAGGTATAGAAGGGTACAGGAAGGGAGTAGTGGATAACTCATATTTAAGCACTTGTACCAAGCCTGCTTATGGTTAGGTACTTTACATATTTTATCCCATAATCTCATGAGGTAGATAATATACACATATTAGAGAAGAGATAACTGAGAAACACAGAAGTTAGCAGTAAGTTAATAGCTGGTGAACAGTGGAGTCAGGACTCAAACCAAGGTTTGTTAAGTGAAAGAGCCTATATAGTGTTTTCACTATTCCTATGTGGCCTTTCATGAATCTGGTTTATTAATAAGGCTGGAGACCTTGATAGTAATGACTGCTTTTTAAAAGACTGTACGATGAATACTTCTACTTCAGGTAAAATATGGACCAAGTAATTCAGACCAAACTTCCCACAAAAATTTAGGATGTCAAGAGCACCTTCAGTAGCAAGGAATTATTAGATCAAGATGCAAAATATTATAAAATCCAGAGAGGTGAGTCTAGCTCTGGGGGCAGTGTTCCCCCTGGAGTCATTTGCTAATTCCAGAAGAGGAAGTTTAATGGCTGAGAGTGTGCTTCTGACAGCTTTGGGGGCCTGGTTTGTGAGACCCCAGGTGTCTAGAAAAAGGAAACATAAATCCTCTCTGGAGGAAGAAAACATCACTATAAACCTCATTAAATCATTTTTTCCCAAATAGTCTATGTGAATAACCAGGTAAACAAAGAAAAAAAATGAGAACCAAAACAAAGTTAATAGAGATCTAAAGGTAGTCCAGATGCTGAAGTTACTGGACACAGATTTTAACTAATCATAATCAATTTTAAAAATTCATAATCAAATTATGAATTGCAGCATAAAACTGGAAACTATAAAAAAGAATGCTCAGAACTCCCTGGTGGTCCAGTGGTTAGGACTTGGCATTTTCACTGCTGGCACCCTGGGTTCGATCCCTAGTCAGGGAACTAAGATCCCACAAGCTGCAATGTGCAGCCAAAAAAAAATGCAACAAGAGTTCAATTTCTGATAATGACTGACTAGGGAAAGCTGAACATATGAAACGCCTGCTTGAAAGCACTGCAGAGATATAAATGTAGTGAGGAATTATGGGCCCAAAATCTTAGAAAGGATGAAATCCTGGAGAGCTGAATCTGGCACTTGGGTTTGTTGGTAATTTGGGCATTTATCAACTCTAGAAGAGGAGATATAAAGGCTGAGAAACTCAGAAATTTTCAACACATCTAGAGCTATAAAGAATTAAAAATATTACTCCAATATTACCTGTGTATATATAAAAATTTATAAATTAAAAAATATTCAACTGTCTTCTGGCCTCCACTATTTATGCTGTGAAGTCAATTATAAATTTTACTGATGATTCTTTGGTGGTAATATGTCCACCTTCCTCCTCTTTTTTTTAAGTAAAGACCAACTAACTAGAAAGAGACTGACTCTCATAAGTCTGAACCCAATTTTAAATTATCTCAATATCTGAAATTAGATTAAAGCAACCTGAGATGGATAGTTACTCCAGATTTCTGCCAGAAACAATCATAAATCTTTGGAGAGGAGTAACAAGTTTTCATATGTGCTGTTCAGCACTCAAAAATGACCAGATATAATAAGACAACTGAAAACTTGATTGAACATCAAGATAACCAACAGACTATAAAAATACATCCAAAAAAAAAAGATCCCTGTAATAGGGTTATCAGACAAAAAACTTTAAAATAATGAGGCTTATTATGTTCAAGGAAATGAAAAAAATACTGATAACTTCAACAGAACCATAAAGAAGAACCAAATGTAAACTCAAAAATTGAAAACACATTCCTCAACCCATTTTAGGATGGCAAAATAGCCTTGATAATAAAACTGGTTAAGATTAACCTCAGGCTTTAACACGAATGCACAAATCCTAAAACAAAATATTAGCAAACCAAATCCAGCAATTTATTTAAGAGTCATAGAGTGATGATGTTGGATTTGTTCCTGAAATGTAAGGTTGGTTTATGATTAGCAAATCACTATACAGACAAGAGACACAAATCATCTGAGATCCAGAAAGAGTATTCATTAAAATGTGCAACTGGTATCTCTAGTGAAACCAGAAACGGAAGGGAATTTCTTTATCCTAATAAAGAATACATACCAAAACTAAGAAAAAGAGAAAAGAACACTACAGCAAACAGAACACTCATTGGTGAAAGATTAAAAACTAGAGCTCATAACCAGCACACTAAGACAGAACAAGTTTTAAATTTTTTAAGTAAAAGATACAGATTAGAAGAGTCATTTCACAGATGTAAGGAAATCTGTTAAAAAAACAAGAGTTTGGCAAAGGTGGGATAAAACCAAAACACAAAAGTAAACAATTAGAAAATATAATTTTGAGCTATCCTGTATAATAGCAAGAAAAATGATAAGCTATAACTAATAACATTAAGATTCTGGAGAAAATTATAAGACTTTATTACAAATGACTACACATCTGAAAAATAAAAGAGTAGCCCCATATTAACATAAAGAATCAATATCATGAAGCTGTCAGTTCTCCGCAAAATGATCAAAAGATTTAAAGATGATTCAAAATACTGAGATTAGTTTCTCTGGACAGAGGACAAGATGGCAAAGTAGAGGGACCTGAGCTCACCTCCTCCCACAAAAACACCAAAAATCATAACTAAATGCTGAACAACCAGCAACAAAGGACTGGAACCGATCAGAAAAAAATATTCTACTTCCAAAGACAAAGAGGAAGCCACAACTAGGTGGTAGGAGGGGTGTATTCACGATATAATCAAATCCCATACCTGCCAGGTGGGTGAAGCACAAACTGGAAAATAATGATATTGCAGAGGTTCTCCCACAGGAATGAGAGTTCTGAGCCTCACGTCAGGCTCCTCAGTCTGGGGGTCTGATATTGGGAGAAGGAGCTCCAGAGAACTTGGCTTTGAAGGCTAGCGGGGCTTGATCACAGGAGCTCCACAGAGCTGGGGGAAGCAGAAACTCCACTCTTGGAGGGCGCACACAAGGTATCATGTGCACCAGGACCCAGGGCAAAAAGCAGCGACTTCATAGGAGCCTGGGCCTGACCTACCTGCTGGTCTTGGAGGATCTCCTGGGAGGTGGGGGCAGCTGTGGCTCACTGCAGGGACAAGGGCGCTGCTGGCAGAGGTGCTGGGGAGTGCTCATTGGTGTGAGCTGTCCTGGAGGCCGCCATTCTGACACCAAGACCTGGCCCCACCCAACAGTCTGAAGGCTCCAGTGCTGGGATGCCTCAGGCCAAAAGAACTAACAGGGCAGGAACACAACTCCACCCATCAGCAGACAGGCTGCTTAAAGTCTTCCTGAGCCCAGAGCTGCCTCTAAACACACCCCTTGACACAGCCCTGCCCACCAGAGGGACAAGACCCAGCTCCACACACCAGTGGGCAGGCACCAATCCCTCCCACCAGGAAGCCTGCACAAGACTCTTAGACTAGCCTCACTACCACGGGGAAGACACCAGAAGAGGAACCACAAACCTGAAGCCTATGGGGCCGTAAACACAGAAAGTTAGACAAAATGAGATGGTAGAAGAATATGTTCTAGATGAAGGAACAAGATAAAAACTCCAGAAGAACAACTAAGTGAAGTGGAGATAGGCAATCTACCTGAAAAAGAATTGAGTGTAATGATAGTAAAAATGATCCAAGATCTCAGAAAAAGAATGGAGACACAGACCAAGAAGATAGAAGAAATGTTCAACAAAGAGCTAGAAAATATAAAGAACAAACAGAGTGGAACAATACAATAACTGAAATGAAAAATACACTGGGAAGAATCAACAGCAGAATAAATGAGGCAGAATAATAGATAAGTGAGCTGGAAGACAGAATGGTAGAAATCAATGCCACGGAACAGAATAAAGAAAAAAAGAATGAAAAGAAATGAAAACAGTTTAAGAGACCTCTGGGACAACATTAAATGCACAAACATTCGCGTGATTGGGGTCCCAGAAGGAGAAGAGAGAGAAAGGACCTGAGAAAACATTTGAAGAGACAGTAGCTGAAGAATTCCCTAACATGGGAAAGGGAACAGTCACCCTAGTCCAGGAAGTGCAGAGAGTACCATATAGCATAAATCCAAGGAGGAATGTGCCGAGACATATTAACCAATTTGACAAAAATTAAAGACAAAAAGAAAATATTAAAAGCAACAAGGGAAAAGCAACAAATTACATACAAGAAAATCCCCATAAGGTTATCATCTGATTGTTCAGCTGAAACTCTGCAAGCCAGAAGGGAGTGACATAATATACTTAAAGTGATGAAAGGGGAAAAACCTACAACCAAAAATACTCTACCCAGCAAGGTTCTCATTCAGATTTGACATACAAATCAAAAGCTTTACAGACAAGCAAAAGTTGACAGAATTCAGCACCACCAAACCTGCTGTACAACAAATGCTAAAGGAACTTCTCTAGGCAGAAAAGACCACTTCCAGAAACAAGAAAATTACAAATGGGTAATCTCACCAGTAAAGGTAAATATACAATAAAGGTAGGAAATCATCCACCTACAAATATGGTATCAAAACTAGCAATCCTGACATGAGGAGAGTACAAACACAGGACACTGGAACTGCATTTGAAACTGAGAGACCAGCAACTTAAAACAATCTTGTATGTATATAGACTGCTATATCAAAACCTCATGGTAACCTCAAACCAAAAATCTACAATAGATATTTACACAAAAAAGAAAAAATCAAACACAACACTAAAGAGTCATCAAATCACAAGAGAACAAAAGAGAAAGGTTAGAAAAAAGACCTACAGAAACAAATCCAAAACAACTAACAAAATGGCAATAAGACCATACATATGGGTAATTACCTTAAATGTAAATGGATCAAATGTTCCAACCAAAAGACACACCCTGGCTGAATGGATACAAAAACAAGACCTATATATATATTGTCTACAAGAGACCCAATTAGGATCTAGGGACACATACAGACTGAAAGTGGTGAGAGGATGGAAAAAGGTATTCCATGCAAAAGGAAATCAAAGGAAAGCTGGAGTAACAATACTCGTATCAGACAAAATAGACTTCAAAATAAAGACTGTTACAAGAGACAAAGAAGGACACTACATAATGATCAAAGGATCAATCCAAGAAGATTTAACAATTATAAATATATATGCAGCCAACACAGGAGTGCTTTGATACATAAGGCAAATGCTAACAGTCATAAAAGAAGAAGTCGACAGTAACACAATTAAGAGTGAGGAACTTTAACTCCCCACTTAAATCCATGAATAGATTATCCAGACTGAAAATCAGTAAGGAAACACAGGTCTTAAATGACACATTAGACCAGATAGACTTAATTGATGTTTGTAGAGCATTCCATCCAAAAGCAGCACAATACTCGTTCTTCTCAAGTGCACATGGAACATTCTCCAGGATAGATCACGTGCTGGGCCACAAAGCAAGCTTGGGTAAAGTTAAGAAAACTGAAATCATATCAAGCATCTTTTCCAACCATAACACTAGGATATTTAAAAAAATCAACTACAAGAAAAAAACCTGTAAAAACCAAAAACAATCAGAGGCTAAGCAATATGCTACTAAACAACCAATGGATCACTGAAGAAATCAAAGAGGAAATCAAAGTATACCTAGAGGCAAATGAAAATGAAAGCATGACTATCCAAAAAAGCAGTTCTAAGAGGTAAGTTGACAGTAATACAATCTTACATCAGGAAACAAGAAAAATCTCAAATAAACAACCCAACCTTATACCTAAAGCAACTAAAGGAAAAAGAACAAACAAAACCCAAAGTTAGCAGAAGGAAAGAAATCATAAAGATGAGAGCAGAAATAAATGAAAGAGAGACAAAGCAAACAACAGAAAAGATCAATGAAACCAAAAGCTGGTTCTTTGAAAAGGTAAACAAAATTGATAAGCCTTTAGCCAGACTCAAAAAGAAAAAAAGGGAGAGGGCTCAAATCAATAAAATTAGAAAGGAAAAAGAAGTTACAACAGACACCAAAGAAATACAAAAGATCATAAGAGACTACTACAACCAAGTGTATGCCAATAAAATGGACAACCTAGATGAAAGGGACAAATTCTTAGAAAGGTACAATCTCCCAAAACTGAACTAGGAAAAATAGAAAATATGAACAGACCAATCACAAGTATTGAAATTGAAACTGTGATTTAAAAACTCACAACAAACAAAAGTCCAGGACCTGATGGCTTCACAGGTGAATTCTATCAAACATTTAGGGAAGAGTTAACACCTATCCTTCTGAAACGCTTCCAAAAAATGGCAGGGGAAGGCATACTTCCAAACACATTCTATGAGGCCACCATCACCCTGATACCAAAACCAGACAAAGATACCACAAAAAAAGGAAATTACAGGCCAATATCACTGATGAACATAGACGCAAAAATCCTCAACAAAATACCAGCAAACCAAATCCAACAATACATTAAAAAGATAATACACCATGATCAAGTGGGATTTATCCCAGGGATGCAAGGATTTTTCAATATCCACAAATCAATCAGTGTGATACACCACATTAACAAATTGAAGAAGAAAAACCACATGATCATCTCAATAGATGCAGAAAAAACTTCTAACAAAATCCAACACCATTTATGATAAAAACTCTCCAGCAAGTGGGCATAGAGGGAACATAACAAACCCAACATCATACTCAACGGTGAAAACATGAAAGCATTTCCTCTAAGATCAGGTACAAGACAAGGAGGTCGACTCTCCCCACTTTTATTCAACATAATTTGGAAGTCCTAGTCACAGCAATCAGAGAAGAAAAAGAAAGGAATCCAAATTGGAAAAGAAGTAGTACAACTGTCACTGTTCACAGATGACATGATACTATACATAGGAAATCCTAAAGATGCTATGAGAAAACTACTAGTGCTCATCAATTCGATAAAGTTGCAGGATACAAAATTAATACACAAAATCTTTTGCATTTCTATACACTAACAACAAAAGATCAGAAAGTGAAATTAAGGAAACAACCCCATTTACCATTACATCAAAAAGAATAAAATACCTAGGAATAAATCTACCTAAGGAGGCAAAAGACCTGTACTCTGAAAACTATAAGACATTGATGAAAGAAATTGAAGATGAAAAACAAACAGATGGAAAGATATACTGTGTTCTTGGACTGGAAGAATCAATATTGTCAAAATGACTATACTACCAAAGGTAGTCTACAGATTCAGTGCAATCCCTATCAAATTACCAACAGCAGATCTAGAACAAAAGATTTAAAGTTTGTACAGAAACACAAAAGACCCTGAATAGCCAAAGCAATCTTGAGAAAGAAAAACAGCTGGAGGAATCAGGCTCCCTGACTTCAGACTATACCACAAAGCTATAGTCATCAAAACCCTATGATGCTGGCAAAAAGACAGACTTATAGATCAATGGAACAGGATAGAAAGCCCAGAAATAAACCCACGCACCTATGATCAATTAATCTACGACAAAGAAGGCAAGAATATATCATGGAGAAAAGACAGTCTCTTCAATAAGTGGTGCTGGGAAAACTGGACAGCTACATGTAAAGGAATGAAATTAGAACATTCTCTAACACCATACACAAAAATAAACTTAAAATGGATTAAAAACCTCAATGTAAGACTGGATACTATAAAAATCTTAGAGGAAAACATAGGCAGAACACTCTTTGACATAAGTTGCAGCAATATCTTTTTGGATACACCTCCTAGAGTAATGAAAATAAAAATAATAAATAAATGAGACTGAATTAAACTTAAAAGCTTTTGCACAGCAAAGGAAACCAAAAACAAAACAGAAAGACAACCCACAGAATGGGAGAAAACATTTCCAAATGAGGCGACCAACAAGGCATTAATCTCCCAAATCTACAAACTGCTCATGCAGCTCAATATCAAAAAAATAAACAACCCAATCAAAAAATGGGTAGAACCCTGAATAGCCAAAGCAATCTTGAGAACGAGAAATAGAGCTGGAGGAATCAGGCTCCCTGACTTCAGACTATACTACAAAGCTACACTAATCAAGACAGTATGGTACTGGCATAAAAACAGAAATATAGATCAATGGAACAGGATAGAAAGCCCAGAGATAAACCCACACACATATGGACAACTTATCTTTGATAAAGGAGGCAAGAATATACAGTGGAGAAAAGACAGCCTCTTCAATAAGTGGTGCTGGGAAAACTGGACAGGTATATGTAAAAGTATGAAATTAGAACACTCCCTAACACCATATACAAAAATAAACTCAAAATGGATTAAAGATCTAAATGTAAGGCCAGACACTATCAAACTCTTAGAGGAAAACATAGGCAGAACACTCTATGACATAAATCACAGCAAGATCCTTTTTGACCCACCTCCTAGAGAAATGGAAATAAAAACAAAAATAAACAAATGGGACCTAATGAAACTTAAAAGCTTTTGCACAGCAAAGGAAACCATAAACAAGACCAAAAGACAACCCTCAGAATGGAAGAAAATATTTGCAAATGAAGCAACTGACAAAGGATTAATCTCCAAAATTTACAAGCAGCTCATGCAGCTCAATAACAAAAAAACAAACAACCCAATCCAAAAATGGGCAGAAGACCTAAATAGACATTTCTCCAAAGAAGATATACAGATTGCCAACAAACACATGAAAGAATGCGCAACATCATTAATTAGAGAAATGCAAATCAAAACTACAATGAGATATCATCTCACACTGGTCAGAATGGCCATAATCAAAAAATCTAGAAACAATAAATGCTGGAGAGGGTGTGGAGAAAAGGGAACACTCTTGCACTGCTGGTGGGAATGTAAATTGATACAGCCACTATGGAGAACAGTATGGAGGTTCCTTAAAAAACTAAAAATAGAATTACCATATGACCCAGCAATCCCACTACTGGGCATATATCCTGAGAAAACCATAATTCAAAAAGAGTCATGTACCAAAATGTTCATTGCAGCTCTATTTACAATAGCCAGGACATGGAAGCAACCTAAGTGTGCATCGACAGATGAATGGATAAAGAAGATGTGGCACATATATACAATGGAATATTACTCAGCCATAAAAAGAAACGAAATTGAGTTATTTGTAGTGAGGTGGATGGACCTAGAGTCTGTCATACAGCGTGAAGTAAGTCAGAAAGAGAAAAACAAATACCATATGCTAACACATATATATCGAATCTAAGAAAAAAAAAAAAAAGGTCATGAAGAACCTAGGGGTAAGACGGGAATAAAGACACAGACCTACTAGAGAATGGACTTGAGGATATGGGGAGGGGGAAGGGTAAGCTGTGACAAAGTGAGAGAGTGGCATGGACATATATACACTACCAAACGTAAAATAGGTAGCTAGTGGGAAGCAGCCGCATAGCACAGGGAAATCAGCTCGGTGGTTTGTGACCACCTAGAGGGGTGGGATAGGGAGGGTGGGAGGGAGGGAGACACAAGAGGGAAGAGGTATGGGAACATATGTATATGTATAACTGATTCACTTTGTTATAAAGCAGAAACTAACACACCATTGTAAAGCAATTATACTCCAATAAACATGTTAAAAAAAAATGGGTAGAAGGCCTAAAGATGTATTTCTCCAAAGAAGACATACAGATGGCCAAAAAGCACGTGAAAAGATGCTCAACATCACTAATTATTAGAGAAATGTAAATCAAAACTACAGTGAGTTATCACTTCACACTGGTCAGAATGGCCATCATCAAAAAGTTTACAAACAATAAATGCTGGAGAGGGTGTGGAGAAAAGGGAACCCTCCTACACTGTTGGTGGGAATGTAAATTGGTACAACCATTATGGAGAAGAGTATGAAGGTTCCTTAAAAAACTAAAAATAGAGCTGCCATATGATCCAGCAATCGCACTCCCAGGCATATATCCAGAGAAAACCGTAATTCAAAAAGATACATGCACCCCAATATTCATTGCAGCACTATTTCGAATAGCCAAGACATGGAAGCAACCTAAATATCCATCGAAAGAGCAATGGATAAAGATGTGGTACACATATACAATGGAATATTACTCAGCCATAATAAAGAATAATATAATGCCATTTGCAGCAACATCGATGGACCTAGAGATTATTATATTTAGTGAAGTAAGCCAAAGACAAATATCATATGATATTGCTTATACGTTGAATCTAAAAAAGAAAAATGATACAAATGAACTTACTTACAAAAAGATTCATAGCCTTAGAAAACAAATTTATGGTTACCAAAGGGGAAAGGTGGGGGGAGGGATAAATTAGGAGTTTGGGATTAACATATACACGCTACTATACATAAAATTGATAATTAACAAGGACCTACTGTATAGCACAGGGAACTCTACTCAATACTCTGTAATAACCTATATGGGAAAAGAATCTGTAAAAGAATAGACATATGTATAACTAAATCAGTTTTCTGTATACCTGAAACTAACACAATGTTGTAAATCAACTATATTCCACTATAAAATAAAAATTAAAGAAGCAGCTGTGGTATATATGTATGCATAGGACTACTACTCAGCCACAGAAAAGAACACAATTCTGCCATGTGCAGCAACGTGGATGGAATTGGAGGGCACTATGCTAAGTGAAGAAGCCAGACAGAGAGAGATCAATACTGCATGACATCGCTTATATGTGGATCTAAAAAAACTAGCGAATATAGCATAAAAGAAGCAAACTCACACATATAAAGAACAAACCAGTGGCTACCAGTGGGAGAGGTGCAATATAGGGGTGGGGGAGTGGGAGGTACAAAGTATTGGGTGTAAGACAGGATCAAGAATGTATTGTACAACATGGAGAATATAGCCAATATTCTGTAGTATCTGTAAGTGGAAAGTAATCTTTAAAATTGCATAAAAACTAAAAATTTAAAAATATAAAAATATATAAACACCCCCTTAAAAAAACCCAAATCCTGAGATTAGAATCCTGTGATTCCAAATCCTGAGATTCTAAATCTCAACAAGCTTTTTGTGAAGCATGATAAACTGATTCTGAATTGTATGTGGAAAAGCAAAAAGAATAACCATAATATTCCAAAAGAACAAAGTCAAGTAAATATGATCAAAATATCGTGTTTAACATATGACATGGGCACCAAAAAACAAGCAGGTCGATAGAACAGAAGATATCAGAAAGACTCATGCATAAAATGAAACGTGATATGATACAGGTGGTACTACATATGGGGAAAAAATTGATTATTCAATAAATTATGCTGAGACAACTGATTATCCACATGTGAAAAAAACAGAACTGAATCTCTACCTCACACATCATACATAAGTCAATTCCAGGTGGAATAAGAACTTGGAACTATAGAAGAAAATAAATATATCTTCATGGCCTTCAAGTAGAAGGGAAATCTTAAATAAGACCAAAAAACCCCACAACCGTGACGGAAAAGATACATTTACTGAACTAAAAATAAAAACTTGTTCATTAAAATATACCATAAAGAGTAAAAAAATGCAAGGCACAAACTGCAAATAGGTATCTGCACACAATTAAAACAATCAATAAAAACATATATTATAAACTTCCATAAACCAATAAAGATGAAAAACAATCCAATGGAGAAATGGGGAAAAGACATTGTTGAGTTAAAAAAATAACAAGTAAAGAAATATATACAATATGTTATATAAAAGTTCAAGCAGAATTAAATACACCATTTAAATATGTATTTATCATAAAATTATTTATAAAACAAAGGGAATAACACAAAATTCAGAACAGTGGTTCTCTTAAGAGGGAGGATGAAATCAGGGAAAAATACAGGGGTCTTCAATGATAACAGCAATTTCTTCAGCTGACTGACCAGCAGGTGCACTGCTGATCATTATTCTTTCCACCTTAAGAGAATGTTATGATTTTTTTGTGTGTGTATGAAGCTTCATTTTAAAAGCTGACAGACCTTTTGTACAGGAAGCTGAAAGCAGTTTCTAAGGCTTTGCTCCTTTTAAAGCAGAGCTTCTCTCTCAAAAATCATTAATTAGTGAAATAGATAGAAGCAGAGTTCCTCTGGGGAAGTGTAGGAGCATGAGATGGGCCCAAACCTCCTACCCGCTCCCCACTCCAACACACATATACAGAACCTGCACTCCCCTTCAGAGGAACATACTGGTTGGGGGGGAAGTCTGTATCAAAATCTCTTCCAATCTTGAAATTCTGCAATATTATGTGCTAAACCATAATGCCCATGAAGCCTTCGCTTGATTTCACTTGTACATACTTCTTAAAAGGCCAGATAGCACAGGAGCATTTGAAACATCTACATGCACATTCCTTAACTTCTAATCAAATTGTAACCACATGTAAACTTGCTTCAGTGTGTTACTGTATGAAACACGGTCTTTTCCTAAATATCAGTTTGATTACACTAGCCTGGGCATTTTTAGTTATTATGTCGACATAACTGTCACTCTAATACACTCATTTGTCTTATTTAATTGGCACATTTCTCAGGGTTATCAAATTGGCAATTTAAGACACGCTTATATTGGTGAGCTCCAAGGATCTTAGGTTTCCTGAATGAAAAACATTGTGCTCAGTTTTAATTAGTCTGAAAAAAAACTCAAGAAAACATTCCTAGACTCCTTAATAGGTTTGTTTCTAAGAAGCACACTTTCTATACAAATTGTGAAATTTTTTGTTCTAGTTCTGTGAAAAATGCCATTGGTAGTTTGATAGGGATTGCACTGAATCTGTAGATTGCTTTGGGTAGTATAGTTATTTTCACAGTGTTGATTCTTCCAATCCAAGAACATGGTATGTCTCTCCATCTGTTTGTATCATCCTTAATTTCTTTCGTCAGTGTCTTATAGTTTTCTGCATACAGGTCTTTTGTCTCCTTAGGTAGGTTTATTCCTAGGCATTTTATTCTTTTTGTTCCAATGGTAAATGGGAGGATGCTCAACATCGCTAACCATTAGAGAAATGCAAATCAAAACTACAATGAGGTATCACCTCACACCGATCAGATGACCATCATCAAAAAATCTACAAACAGTAAATGCTGGAGAGGGTGTGGAGAAAAGGGAACCCTCTTGCACTGTTGGTGGGAATGTAAATTGATACAGCCACTATGGAGAACAGTATGGAGGTTCCTTATAAAACTAAAAATAGAACTACCATACGACCCAGCAATCCCACTACTGGGCATATACCCTGAGAAAACCATAATTCAAAGAGAGTCATGTACCACAATGTTCATTGCAGCTCTATTTACAATAGCCAGGACATGGAAGCAACCTAAGTATCCATCGACAGATGAATGGATAAAGAAGATGTGGCACATATATACAATGGAATATTACTCAGCCATAAAAAGAAATGAAATTATTTGTAGTGAGGTGGATGGACCTAGAGTCTGTCATACAGAGCAAAGTCAGAAAGAGAAAAACAAATACAGTATGCTAACACATATATATGGAATCTAAAAAAAAAAAAAAAAGGTCATGAAGAACCTAGCAGGACAGGAATAAAGACACAGATGTAGAGAATGGACTTGAGGACATGAGGAGGGGGAAGGGTAAGCTGGGACGAAGTGAGAGAGTGGCATGTACTTATATATGCTACCAAATGTAAAACAGATAGCTAGTGGGAAGCAGCCGCATAGCACAGGGAGATCAGCTCGGTGCTTTGTGACCACCTAGAGGGGTGGGATAGGGAGGGTGGGAGGGAGACACAAGAGGGAGGAGATATGGGGATATATGTATATGTATAGCTGATTCACTTTGCTATAAATCAGAAACTAACACACCATTGTAAAGCAATTATACTCCAATAAAGATGTTAGAAAAAAAAGAACCACACTTTCTGTTAATCAGTTAATTTGGAAAGACTGTAAAAATAAGCCTTTAAAAATGATTTTTTTAAAAATTTAATCAGAAACAAAATAAACAGTAAAGGGACATTCTCACAAATGAGTGTTCTGGTACATAGGGATTCCAATGCACTCATGAGATGAACAAACCAGAAAAAGAACTTAAGTAAAAATGTGAAATTAATTCACCAGCTAAGTTTCTATTTTTGGTTTTTACCACTACCTATTTCGTCAAATAACCTCAGACAATGTAACACTTGAGATTAGCTAGGTTCACACCTCAAAGTTACAACAGAATTTTTATTCTATAACTTTTTTCATTCAAAGCTACAAACTTACTAAAAAAAATTGCCTTAAACTCCTTGTTCCAAGGCCTACAGCCCTGATCCCAGGCAAACAAAAAAGGACTAGTACATATTTTTCACTAAGACTGGAAAAAACTCAAAGGACATAACCAAAAATGAGTCTAAAATATTCTCTTCATTTATAAAGAACAATATTATAAGTATTACAAAACAGCTGCTTGTTATGGCAGATTTGAAAAACTTATTTCTAATTTCAAACCCTTCTACCAGCTAATTGCCTACATTTTTAAGAAAAAAACCTGACATTTTGAATAAAACTTAAAAAGCAAACCTATTATCATGATTTTCATTTTAATCAAATAAGAAACTGGTTAAAATCTAGTTTCTAGAAAAGAGTACAAGAGCTTAGATATACACAGTCACATCCTTTGGTTGCAAAATACTTAAAATAGAAACCCGTTTTCCTCATCTGAAAAATTAATTCATAGCTGTTTTGCTGTTTAACATTCTGTTATGTTTTGAAGTATCAACTTTTTATCCCTTAATTTTGAATGGATATTCCTGTGAATGGCCCTAAATCTAGGTAACCTGATACCTGTTAAAAGACCTACCTATGCTCCTGGCCAGTAAAAGCCGCTGATCTTCAAGCCAAAGCATATAAGCAGAAAAAAGAAGAAAATAAAAACACAATCTCCATAAAGGGAAAAAGATATTATCCTTTCATTCTATATAATTTTAAAGTTTTTAAGGATTACATACACCATCTACCACTTCTATGAAGATTCTCCGACAATAATTTAGGTTATTCTTCTCCCCAATCAATGTTTTATGTGTCTGTTTAAAGCAACATCTTAACCAGGTACGCACGTATTCAATGCCTATATTCTACCCCATTACTTTATACTTACTTGCAGCCTGACAATGAAACCGAAATCCTCGTGGAATTTCACCTGTAATACAAAATATTTTACTGAGAGAAGCAGAAATCTGGAAACTCTCTGGTTGTGCTACAGTAATATTCCACAGGATAACCAAATCATAACATAGGTACTTGTTACTGCTATGTAAAATTACAGGAGATTAAACCCTCATAGAGGAGTTTTTTCCTAACCAAAGGTATTATGACTATCAAAGAATCTTGGTATATTGTCTAAGCTACTTTAAAAAGCAAGTTATTCCTCACAGAGAAAGAAATACTAGGTAAAGAAAACTTGTGCTAAAGGAATGTTAGCCAGGGGTCCACGAACAGGCCACAGGGATTCATGAGGCCCTTGATATAGCAAGGTATTTACGTATTTCTCGGAGGAAAAAAGTCTCCAAATTCTATTTTTTAATGTTTTACACCCGTACAGAAAAAAGTAGTTTTTTGACATGTCCTAAGCAGCAACTCTCCTAAGTGTAAGTAGGAAAATTTTTCTTGTTATCTGAAAACAAGGAAAAGTACTGGACTGTCCTAATGAATTTTAAAGCAATTGATAAAACTGAAGATGAAATTCTTCTTTTCCCAACCTCTTCTCCTTTACTCTTCTCCCCCTACACATTCCTCCCACTTACCTTTAAAGGTATAGTGCTCCCTTAACTACTATCTACCAACCTAGGAATTGAATCAAATCCTATGTCTTCATTACTAATTGCTTTTGATGGGGTGGAGTAGTAGGAAGAAAAAATAGTGAGAATACCCGAGAGCCTATTAAATACTAGGCTATTTCCATACCTTCTCATGTATTCCTTAGAACAGGCCTCCAATAGGCATTATCCCCAATTTATAGATGAGCTAATAGGTTCAGAAAGGATAAGTACTTTGCTCAAGGTTATAAGGCAATAGCAAGTTAAAAACTAGTGACTGTGGAGGTGAAGGATGGGGTAAAGAAAGAAAAGAGCAAAGGTATAAGAAGCTTTCAGAAATTTCTAAGATGTAAGACCGCAAATAAGCAAATAGCAGGCTACACATTTTTCAAGCATTCTATCCACCCAACTCTAATGCTTACTTGAGGTTAAAAGACTAAACCAAAAACTCTGTGTCAACCCTTAGTTCTTAATAGTTTTTCATCCAATTATTATGAAGTCCTGTGTTACATTTTAAGAACTTACCTACACAACAGCTTTTAATAAAAACACTATTATCAAATAAGGTCAATATAAAAAACATAACTTTTAAAGATCTAGCATCTACTCTAACTGGCCACTTACCAGGATTTATAAAGCTGTGGAAATCTGCCATAATACCTTCTTGGAGAGAATATTTAACACAGCCTATTTCACAAGGGAGGAAGCGCTGTTCACAGTGAGGAGGTAGCTCGCCATGGCTAAAAATGTTCAAAAAATAAAAAATGCCTCCAAGGAGAGCTTTAAAAAAAAATAATAAAAAGACAACACGAACAGATGAGCATTTCGCATTTACCCCTTTGACAAAACCAAAAGTTTTAGAACCTTTCTCCTTGTGTTCCTATATCCCTAAATGAGCTGGAAAAGAGAAAATAAATCAGCTATACCAGGTAAATTAATCAATTTTTATAATTACACTTATCAAGGATTAAAGTAGTAACCACTCTGTGCATGAAGGAACAAAATTATTCAAACTTGCAGCCAGCTCTACGTAATTTAGCTGTACATAAGCCCTGAATCTCAGGAATGACTTAAGAAAAGCTGTGACCCATACTCAAAAAATATAAGGGCTAAGGAAATAAAACCAAGTACAATCAGTGTAGAAAAACTCTGATATAAACTATGGACAATTTAGTTCACTCTTTACTTTTTACCAATATACACAAGACCACTTATAAATTCTCTAAAGGAAGAAAGAAATGTGAGAATGTAAGGAGGTCTTATTTACCAGGATTGGCCACACTTATGACTGCTAAAGATTAAATTTTTAACAAAGAACACATTTAATAAAAAACAGCCAGAAGGAATAGCAAGGACTCTGATTAGCTATGTTTTTATCTAGGCTAGCTCAATTTATCTTTACCTTTATAACAAGTGTATGTTAGTGTCTAGCTATAAACACTTAAATCCAAAAAGTACGTTTAATAACATATGAAGTGGTAGAAAACAAGAGACCAGATTTTTGCCAAAAAAAAAAAAAAAAAAATTCTCCAGTGTTACTTCAACGAATGCACATTACCCGATCTTTCACAACTTTAGTGCCATCATGTTCAAACACCTGTAGTCAATTACTTTGAAATGCAGAATCAAAATGAACAGAACACATGTTTACTGATCAATATATCATAGTACTTTTAAGCACCCAAATTTATCTAAGCAAACAGTTTAGGATTACTCTACCTTGATCACTTTTTAGAGACAAGCTTGACATATCCAGGGGTGAAACATTCTGCTTTGGTACAAGCATGCCTGGCCTCCTCAGTGGGGTGGAAACAGGTTTCTAAAGAAAAAGGTAATCATTGACCACATACTTGAACTCTCGCTGGGCACTTTATACCATATATTTAAATTTAGCAAAATAACTGCAAAACAACCCACAGATTACTTTGGTAACCTCTCCAGGCCAATAAACCCAATGAGTATATAAATAAATAATCGTCAATAAAACCAACACCCAAAGGCAAACAATGGCAAAAATCTATAAATATTTTGTATCAAAAGGCTGAGTGGTAAATAACCACTCCAATTACTGCTGAAAGCCATTTGCCCACTACTGATAATCTAAACTAATCCTATTGGGTCACACAATACATGCCTGTCCAGTAGCTAAAAAAATATCATTTCCCAGGACTTCCCTGGTGGCGCAGTGGTTAAGAATCCACCTGCCAATGCAGGGGACACGGGTTCAAGCCCTGGTCCGGGAAGATCCCACATGCTGCGGAGCAACTAAGCCCGTGTGCCACAACTAGAGCCTGCGCTCTAGAGCCCGCGAGCCACAACTACTGCAGCCCACGTGCCTAGAGCCTGTGCTCTGCAACAAGAGAAGCCACCGCAATGGGAAGCCCGTGCACCACAACAAAGAGTAGGTCCTGCTCACCACAACTAGAGGAAGCCCGTGCACAGCAATGAAGACCCAATGCAGCCAAAAATAAATAAATAAATAAATAAATTTATTTAAAAAAAAAATCATTTCCCAAAGTACTCTAATATTATTTGTTCTTCACTCAAAATAAAAACCAGATTGTGCTGGCTCCAAGTCTCAATGACGTATACATACAACACGGCTTTCATTTTGAGGGGAGATGTCTTAAGACACTGTAGTTAGAAGAAAAAAAAAATTATGGCTCACAAGTACAAATTCAACTGATTAGAGCTTCTACTCAAACATAAAGCCATAAAATAAAAATCTCTCAAACCTAAAACAAGCAAAACTCTCTCGAATTTCAACCCAATATTAACAGTTTATAATAAGAACAGAATTTTTGCTACGTAAGAATGGGAAGAACACAGAGGGAGGGGGGAAATTCCACAATTACCTTGCCTTTTCTTGATATGAATCAGCAACAAATTTTATTTTATTTTTTTTAAATGGAACTTGTTTGTTTGTTTTTTAATTTTTATTTATTTATTTATTTATTTATGGCTGTGTTGAGTCCTCGTTTCTGTGAGAGGGCTTTCTCTAGCTGTGGCAAGCGGGGGCCGCTCTTCATCGCGGTGCGCGGGCCTCCCACCATCGCGGCCTCTCTTGTTGCGGAGCACAGGCTCCAGACGCGCAGGCTCAGTAGTTGTGGCTCACGGGCCCAGCCGCTCCGCGGCATGTGGGATCCTCCCAGACCAGGGCTCGAACCCGTGTCCCCTGCATTGGCAGGCAGATTCTCAACCACTGCGCCACCAGGGAAGCCCACAAATTTTATTTAGTGCTTTAACATTCTGCTACACAGAACTTAACCCAAATAAACTTTATACAACTCTTACCTGTAAGACACAAACATTCACCAACATCCACAAATCTTGTTATTTCCATACTTTAAACACAGGAACTGGCCTCGTTCCAGGTGTCATTCAAAAAGAGAGAGTGGACCAAACTACTTTTAAACATTTGAAAAAGCGTTCTTAAATCATAAAGGAGTTGAAAGAGACCCTTAGAGGTCATCTAGTACAAACCCTAAATATCAACGCTCCTTTTGCTGATCACGGTCTACTGGGTGCAGGTTTCCTAATGGAATTTTCCCTGGCCTTCACCATCAAATGATACCAAGGTGTGCCCTAGTACCGGAGCCTGCTATTTTTTAGCAGGCATTCTCTGACATGAGGAAAAAAATGAAAAACTCTTCTTTGCACTCACCCAAATCACCCAGTCGTCTACCATTGACATTCACCCATTCACTCATCCAGCATTTACTGAGCATGCCTATGTGCCAGGAAGGTGACTGCTCTTCTCTGGCTAACTTTACCTGCTTCTCCGAAGGCCCAGAGTCCTTCCCCTGGGCAGCCCTCCACTCTCGAGCCATTTCTGCATATTTCTTCTTTTCCTCCTCCCTCAGGAGCTTGAGGAGATACAAGAGGGAGACAAGCCGCAGCAGTGAGGACCTACTGCCCAGGGCCCCGCCTGTAGATGCCTGCACATTACAGGGAGGCGGAAGCGGCGTCGGTTGCCCTGAGCCGCGGACGGGCGGGCGGGGGGGGGGTGTGTTCCTCCCCCTTCAGCAGGGGCCCAGGGGTCACTGGCCTCCTCGAGTCTTCTTTCCCTCCCGTTTGCGCAACTGCCCGACCCCGGGCTCACCGGCCTCCAGCCTTACCGCCCAGTCACTGGAACAGTAGGGGATGGCATCAGTGACGCGAGCCACGGGCAGGCCTCTCCGCCGAAGTTCGGGGATCTTCTCCTGCACGAAGAAATAGTAGGAATTGCGACTGGCCCTGCGGTTAGGCATGGTGAGTGCGGTACAGGCCTCCAAGCGGGCCAGAGACAGTACCACACTCAGCCGCCCTCGTCCGGCTCACGCTCTTAGTAACCGAGGTGGAGGCCTGCGCGCGCAGGTCCGTAGCTCTCAGCCAATCAGGGCATGGTGCGCAGGCGCATTGGCCTCGCCAGGAGAAAAACAGCCAGAGATGGTAAGATTCCCCCTCGTGCGGCCATGGGGGCGGGGGTGGGGGTGGGGGGGAAGAGAGGTCACAGGTGAGGAGCATTGTGATTGGCTGGGATGAGTCGTTGGCGGAGGTCTTGTCACGTGGAAGGCTTGGAGCAATTTCCGTATATTATTGCGTAACATCCATCAAAATAGGTAGAGAGGAAGAGGACCAACAAGTGCTTCAGGTTCTTCGGTGTTTTACAACTGTAAGGGGCCAAATCCGTGCTGAGAATTGTGAAAGGTATTGGATGGGGGGACAGAGTGAGGAACGCGACAAACAAGATCTTTTCCCTCAAGAAGTTTACAATCTAAAGGTAAGGGAGGCGGGTAAGATGAGGAAAACCACCAGTATGATTTGATTTGGGTTTTCCCCCTTCTTAAATGACATTATTGTTTCAAAGAACATGGTTTTTAAAAACGCAGTTTTTCTTAAGTGTTTGTAAGGAGACATACAGTAAGAGTCTGAGATTTTAAATAATGTCTTTGAATAAAGTTTTATAGATTTCCTCATAAAGGTCTGGTTTATTTATTTATTTTTTTTGGTTGTTTTATTCCTAGAATATATTTGGAACTATTATATGTATTTCTTTTTTCCATTATATTTTCTAATTAGTTACTGCTGATGTGTAGAGAAGGTATTGATTTTACTGTTAATCTTGTGTATTTAGTCACCCTGCTGAACTCTCAGATTGGTTCAAATAGTGCCAATCGATTTTATTGGATTTTCTAGTAATATGTGCTTCCAGCAGAAATTCCTATCTGTGTTCAGTTTATTGAGTATGTGTATATGTGTTGTATGTATATGTTTTAAAATCAAGAACAGGAGTTGAAATTTTATTAAATGCTTTTTGTGCATCTTTTCAGATGACCGTATGGTTTTATTCTTTAATTGGTTAGCTCAATAAATGATATTGCTAGGTTTTTCTAATGTTAAAGCATCCTACCATTCCTACTACTATAACCTCTTCTTGATCATGCTTGGCATTGCTTATTTTTTAAAGCATACTTAATGTGGGATTTTTGCTTCCTTGATTGAAGTGATATTAAGTTACAGATTTTTTTCGTGATATCCTTACAAAATGTTGGTATCAGCGTTGTAATAGCCTCATAAAATGAACTGCTATCTTTTTTCTCTGTTCACTTTGAACAACAGATGGAATTATCTATTCCTGGACAGTTTGGTAGAACTTCACTAGTAAAACTCTTTGATCATAGTATATCTTTGGAGGGTGGGGTTGACCTTTGATTACCATTTCAATACTTTGTATGGTTATTAGTCTTTTCAGGTTTCCTACCTTTCCTTCAACCAATTTTGGTAATTCATTACTTTTTATAGAATTGTTTATTTCATTTAGGTTTTCATTTATATTGCTGTAAAATGTTGGCAAGAATGTGACATAACTAGAATTTTCATACAGTGGCAGTTTCTTACAAAGTTACACATACATTTAACATAGGACCAAGAACTTCCACTCATTTAGGAGAAATGAAAAAATATATCCCCTTGGAAATGAATTTCATAGCAGCTCTATTTATAAGAGCCCCAAACTGGACAACCCAAGTGTTCACTAAGAGATGAACTGATTTAAAAATTGTGGTATAGCCATAGTAGACTGCTATTCAGGAATGAAACACAATGAACTATTGATATTCAACATGGATGAATTTCAAGATAATTTTGTTGAATGAAAAAAGGCATACATAAAAGGATAGATACTGTATGATTCCACTTATACAAAACTCAACAAAAGGCAAAACTATCATTTAGAAATCAGATCAGCAGTTACCTAGGGCCAAGAGGTAGACAAAGGGGATTGACTGAGAACTGACAAGAGAACTCCTGGGTTGTCAGAAATATTCTATACCTTGATTGTAGTGGTAGTAGTTACAGGTGGCATATAGTTGTCAAAACTCCTCAAATAATACATTTAAAAGGTGTGCATTTTATTGTGTGT
This sequence comes from Balaenoptera musculus, assembly GCF_009873245.2. NCBI lineage: Eukaryota > Metazoa > Chordata > Mammalia > Artiodactyla > Balaenopteridae > Balaenoptera > Balaenoptera musculus. Next base: position 122,989,490 of record NC_045785.1, on the reverse strand, counting down.
AAATTATACTTCAATAAAGTTGATTTAAAAAACAAAATTGATTGGCATAAAATATTTGCTTGTAATTTAAAATATACATAATTCCTAATGTTATTTATACCTTGTCTTTTTTCCTCTTGTTACTTGCCAAAGTTTATTTTATTGATCTTTAAAAAAAACAACTTTGGGTTTTATTGATGAACTTTACAGTTTTCCTATTCCTTTTTATATCTGCTTTAAGTTTACAGAGTCCCTCTTTCTATTACTTCAGGCTAGTTTGTGGTTCTTTTTCTAGTTTCTTGAATAAAAAGCTTCATTCAAGTATTTTCAATTTCTATTTACTATCTTTCTAGTTTTCTTATTTTTCCTTTTTCTGCTTTAGTTGGATTGATCAGTTATTTTTTTCTCTACTTTCTCTTACCTTGGTTTCAAGTTATGCATTCTATTTTGCTTCATTCAGTAGCTACCCATATTTTTAAGACACCTGTTTTAAAACATATTTTTATAACAACTTATACAGTTAATAGGGACCCATTACCTATTAGACAAATAGACCCATTCTTCCCAAATAGACAAGAAGCTTAGAAAGCTATTGCTTCCCCTCACTTAGTATCCCAGCCCACTGCTCCACCACCCCATTGCCATCTCCCATGTTATTATCTGGGATTTTAGTTCCAGACTGCTTTTTTATACCAATGTTGAGACATGATGGAAGTACAGTAAGTTAAATACATATATCTAAAGCATACGACTTGATGAGCTTTAACATATGTGTACAGCTGTGAAACCATCACCACCATCAAGATAATGAACATATCCACCCCCAAAAGTTTCCTCACTACCCCCTTAGGCTGCTTGAAGTTGCCCCATAGTTCACTAATATTCTATTCATTTTTTTCCCTTCAGTCTTTGTTCTTTGCATTTCATTTTGCATTTTCTACTGCTCTTTCTTCAGGTTTACTAATCTTTTCGTCTGCAGTGTCTAATTCGTTACTAATCCCATCCAGTGTATTTTTTGTATCAAATCATTTAGTTTTCATCTCCAGAATTTGATTTAAATCTTCTTTATATCTTCTGTATTTCTACTTAACATGGTCTATCTGCCCTCTACCTTTAACATGGAATGTAGTTATAATAAGGAATATAGTTATAATAACTACTAAATGTCTTTGCCTACTCATTTCATTATCTGTGTCATTTCTGGGTCTGTTTCTACTGTTTGATTTTTCTCCTTATTATGGGTTGTATTTTGTCCTGCTTCTCTGTAAGCTTGGCAATATTTGGTTGGATGACGCTTGTAAATTTTACCCTGTTGAATGCTGCATATTTTTGTATTCTTATAAATATTCTTGTGCTTTGTGTTATGTTATTTGGAAACAATTTTAGTCTAGTTTTTCCTCCTTTTGAGGTTTGCTTTTATGCCTTGTTATTCGGAATCAGAGCAACCTTTAGGACTAATTTTCTCCTCTGCTGATATAACACCCTTCTGAGTACTCTTCCTGACAACCCATGAATTTGGAGGTTTTTCCACTTTGGCTAATGGAAACACAGACTATTTCTAGCCCTGTGAATTTCAAGGATTGTTCCTTCTAATCCTTTCACGTTGTTCTTTCCCTGGCACTGTATAGTTTCCTCCCACACATGCACTGATCAGCATTCAGCTGGAGCTCCAAGGGAGATCCTCAGCAGATTTCCAGAGCTTTTTCTTCGTGCTGCTCTCTCTGTCTGGTACTCTGCCCTGTGAACTCTAGCCACCCTGGCCTACCAGACACCCAACACCATCTCCTTAATCCAGGGAGACCACAGGACTCTGCCTAGGTTACCCCTCTTAATGCTGCATTCTGGATCCTCTCTCTGGGCAGCAACCTGGGGCAATCACAGGGCTCACCCTGTTTCTGTTCTTTCAAGGATGACTCATCTCTGCTTCCTGATGTCCAGTATCTGAAAACATTGTTTCATATATTTTAACCAGTTTTTTAGTTGTTTCAGGCTGCTGGATAAATTCATGTCCTGTTACTCCATCTTGGCCAAGATCGCTTTATCTTACTTTAAAAATTCAAAATAATATTTTGATTTAACTGTTAAATGTTTAAATAGGTGATCGGAGGCAAACCTCTCTGAGGAGGTGCCATTTAAAATGAGAAAGGATGCAAAGGTACGGAGCTAGTCATGCGAAGAGCTGAAAGAAGAGCATTCCAGACAGAGGGAACAGCACATGAAAAGGCCTCACGCAATAAAGAATTTTTTGAATCCTCAGAACAGATGGAAGACCGGTTGGTGTTGCTGAAGTGTATCCAGTCAGGTGGAGAGGGGTGCATGCTGAGGATAGAGTGACCAGCAGAGATTTGGGCATGGCCAGTGTCAGGGGTTCAAGTATTACTCTAAGGACATGGGTGGTCATTTAAGGGATTTTTTTAAAGTGTCATTATATAGTTTACAGTTTAAGAAGGTCACTCTTGATGCTAGTCAGAGAACAGGTTCAAATCAGCAAGAATGGGCACGAGGAGATGAGTTAGGAGGCTTCCTCAGGAGTCCACGTGAGATGATGATGACCTAGAACAGAGACGTGGAGCAGACGTGGAGACGTGAGGACGGTTTCACTTGTACTTTGTGGAAAAACAGAACTAGCTGATGGATTGGCTGCAGGAGTAAGAGAAAGGGAGGAATCCTAGGGTTTCGACTCGGGTAACCCCGTGGCAAGTGGTGTCTTTTTGTAAAATAGCGAGGACTGTGCTAGTGCCAAAGAGGGTCCAACGCTCCTCATAATTCTATTACCTGCTCCTCTCCTTCTTTGATACAATTGATTTTTTTTCCAGTTTTACTTAAGTAAAGTCCTATGTAAACAGAACAGTTTTTCCCTTTTTCCAACCACATTGATCTTCCTATTCAGAAATTCTAGAGGGGGGCAGGTTTTTGTTGGGGGTATGCATGGCAGGGGCCGGGGGGGGTGTGGATCAAGAATCCAGTTATGGACATGTTAATTTTGAAATGCCTATTATACAGTCAAGTGGAGATGTCAAGCAGGCAATCGGCTAAGTCTGGAGTTCTGGGCTAGAGATAGAATTTGGAAGTAAGCCACATAAAGCTGGTACTTAAATTCATGGAAATAGATGCGATTGCTTAGGCTGAGAGTGAAGAGAGAAAACAAGGATCCAGGATGGAGTCCTGAGGAACACCAGCATTTAGAAGTCAGTTAGAAAAAGAAAACCCAGTAAAGGTAAGGGAGAAGGAATGTCTGAGGAAGCAGGGAGAAAACCACGGAAACTAAGAGAAGAGTTTCTAAGAGGAAGTGCTTCATTCATTTAATATTAAGAGTCTGCTGAGTGCTAGGCTCTATTTCAGGCACAATAAGTTGAACAGAACAAACCTAATAATGAGGAAGGCAGACAATAAAGAAATAAACAACTATGTGTATAATAAGATGTCCGAACATCTTATTGGACAGTAAGTCCAATGAAGAAAGATAATACATGATAAGGGAATAGGGACTGATGGAGGGGACAATTTTAGGGTGGTCAGAAGAGCCTCTATTTGAAGAAATGAAATTTAAGCAAACACTGGAAGTGAGGAAACAAACCATGAAGATGTCAGGCAAAGAGCGTTCCAGACCAAGGGAGTAGCAAGTGCAAAAACTCCAAGGTGGGCACACGTCAGGGGTGTTTAAGGAATAGCAAAGTAAGTCTGTGGCTGGAGTGAAGTGAGCAAGGGGGAGAGCAGAGAGGATATTGCAGAGGGAGCTTGGGCCAAATCATACAGGGCTTATAAGGTCACTGTGAGGATTTTCGATTTCAATCTAAAGGGGTGAGAAGCCATTGGAAATTTGGATGGCTTCTACTTTTTTTCTTAAAATATTAAGTATGAGGTGTGATTTTCAGCTGAGTGAGTGTTATGAAACCACCCCAAAAGAAACAGCATTTTAGGAAAATGTTTTTCCTCATGCTATTTTTGTCCTGATGCTAGTTTAAATTAAGGCCCTGACAGTACAGTTAAAGTGCATCCTCCAACCCGTGCTAATAATAATAGTAATAATAGCTAACATTCATTGAAAGCTACCGTGTCAGACTCCCTGCTAAACACTGCACAGCATAATCTCATCTCTCCTCTTCATAACAACCCTATGAAATAGATTCAATGATCATCCCCATTTTGCAGAGTGAGAAATTGAGGCTCAGAGTGGTAAAGTGCCTCCCCCAGGCCACACAGCCCATGAGCGGCTCTGACCTCTGTGAGATCCCTGCTTCTTTAATATAAGTATTCCAAGTTGTTCATTATAGGTGCTCAAGGATGTTTATTACACGGTGCTTTGCCAAAGCAAAAAAGGGGAATTTCCAAGTTCCCCATCTTCTCTAGACATTGCCTGAATGCACACCACATTCTTGAGTAACTCACCCTGAAGTCTGGTTGATTCCTTGGCTTGCTCAGTCTGTACACACGCAACCTGTTGTCAGGTCATGTGGATTCTACTTCTTGTGTCTCCCTGTAGTGTCTCTCTTACCTACTATTTGCTTCTCATTCCTGCCATGCTATAGCTTAGTTCTGGTACTTGTTCCTTCTTGGGCTCTTGTGATGAGCTCTCCCATGGAAGAGGCCTCTGCCTGTTGTCTCTCTTTCCACCAGTACATCCTACATCCTGTGGCCACAATAACTTGGCTGAAATACAGGTCTGATCTTGTTCTTCTGCTTAGATATCCTTATGGGTGGTCCATTGCCTGCAGAGTTCAGTCCAGACCTGATAGCCTGGATCACCTTGGTCCGACCTCAGCCAACTTTTCCAGCCTCATTGCTGACTCATATTCCTGGCAGCAGGCCCCACGCTCATCTCGGCCCATTGCTTATGCATTTGCACTACCTCCTGCTCCATTTCTGCTTTTAGAAATTCTGCGCAGATCATGTTTAAGACTTAGCTCAGGGGTCACCTTTTCATGAAGACATCTCTGACCAGCACTCCAGACGGGTAACTGACCCCTCTCCCTTTGTTCCCAAACCATACCTAGAACATGTCCTAATATGGGCCCTGTCACACTATCACATTTAAAGGCCATGTGTCTCTCTCTCCCCCACCCCAACACACACACACACACACACACACACACATGGCTACAACCCAACTGTAAGCTCTTTGACAGAAGAGGCTGTGACTCATCCATCTTTGAATTCCTACTCATCTTGAATTTCTAGACAGCATAGTATCTAAAATACAGTAGGTGCTCAGTGAATGTATATGGAATAAATAAATGAATGAATTCAAGAGAGAAGAGAAGATGAGGAAAAGGGAAGAAGGCCCTGGAACAGGTTGTAATTAATTAGACAGAAATTCATATTGATCATCTCTGTGTATAGGGCACCCACTCAGAATCGGGTAGGAGTACAGAATTAACGATTCGAGAGAGAGCCTCACCCCACGACTCCAACACAAAGGTCAAGGCTGCCGTTCTTTAACACTAGCTTTTCGAGAGCCCGCAAATGACCCTTCCATTGCTAGAGCTGCTTCCCTTCGTGCTGCTGAGTGTTCTGACTCTATTGTTCCAGCTGCCTTACCTGCCTGTTTTCTGGGGGTGAGGTCATTGGATGACATACTTATTCTGGCTCACTTCCCTCTCTTGGGCTCTGTCTTTGACCCGTGCCAGGGGAGAAGGCCTCTAGGAGAATGCTTAGGGCTGAGAAGCAATCTTCTGGCTTAATCGTCAAGACCTAGAACCCAAAGCCTGGATAAAATACAGAAAGACAGGCCCCCTTCATCATTCCCCCTTTGGGCTAAAAGGTGCTGCTTGATCACTGGAATCTGCTCTGCTGCTAATCTGGGGGGCTGTTGATGCTGTGCTGGCTTCCAAAGGAGGCTAACACTGAAACAAAAACAAAAGCAGACACTGGAGATAGGGCTCCTAAAAGAGAAGCAGCCTTACTTCATCTTCGGCTCTGTAACTCACAGAGAAATTATAGGTTGAACTGTCAGTCACTAAGGGCTCCCAGGGCTTCAACTGCTCATAATTAACTTGATTAACAGCTCATGATTGAGACAGAATGAGTGCAGGTGTACATTTGGGGGCTTTGTATCTGGCTAAAGATACAGGCCTGACAAGACACCTGTCACCCCTTCTTGGTGACTCTCTCCTTCCTCCAGGGATGTCGCAGAGACTGAGTAAATTGTGGCACAGCTGTATCTTTTGTCCAAGCAACTCTTTCTACATTGTAGAACTATTAGAGCATGTAGAAAATCTAAAGAAGAAAATATAAATGAATGACTATCCTACCTGAGATAACCATTATTCCTCTTTTGTTGTTTCCATTATCTCTTTTAAATACATTTTCCATATTTGAGACCATGCCCTAAATATAGTTTGATGTTCTACTCTTTTTGTCTGCACGTTATCCTTGGAGAGACCTCTGTGTGGAAAGCATAGCGAGCTAACTCAGGTGGGGGCCGCCCACCGTTGGTGGGGTCTGGCCTCAGGATGGGGCAAGCAGACATCATCGAATTCTGCCCCCCCTGCACCCCCGCAGTTTGATTTGAAGCCTGAGACAGCAGGCTCTTGGGTTAAATCTGCTTCAAGTATGTGAAATTTTCAGTACATTCTCCCAATCTTTTACTTATTATATACTTACCACTGTTCTTGGCAGTACAGCTTTTTAAAATTCTTTGGCATCATGTGCTTTATATTTGCATTTCCTTTCTTTAAAGCATTTTCTTAATGAAACAATTTATTCTGCAATATGAAAGGGCTTCCAGATTGAAAATGTTTCCAGTTTCCAGTACAGGGTGCCTAGAGTCTCCAGTATTTGTTTGTTTATTTATTTTAGTTTATCACTTTAATTTAGATTTTTTAAAAAAAATTATAATTCATTGAAGGTGGTTTTGACGATATGGGGGATGGGGAACATTAACAAACTGAAAAGGTAGCACAAGAGAAGGAAAGAGGAACAAAACTTAGGTGAGAAACGTGGTATCTGTTTGAAAGTCACACCTCATAGATTCCTCCTGGAAGAACAGATCAGAGAGAAGTAGAAATGTGATATTATCTGTGTGCTTTAAAAAGATCTACATTCAGCAGAATTCATGTGCATGCATGCCTATGTGCCTGCAATGAAATCATGTTTTAAAGAGGATTCAGCTGCATTATATTTATAACTATGTGGTTGCTACCAGCTACCAGCCTGTCTCCTTGCGGTGGTTCACTTCTCTTTTCTCCATGTCCTAATTCTGTTCTAAAGGGTGCAACTTTGGCAAAGCCGCCTGTCAGTCCACACCCACTCCCCATCATATACAATTCCAGCTGTGGCTTCCTGGGAATCCTGATCTGGTCCCACATAGGCCTATATTCTGACATTTTGTCTCTGGTTGCAGCAGAAAGTTTGAAGTGTTGGGGATCCGGACCCTTCCCTTGGCGGTGAAAAATTCATCTCTATGGGGGTCCTGTCCTATTTGGCCAGGATAAACGGACAACTGGAGCTTAACCAGATCTGAATCTGAGGCTCATTTGCAAACATCAACTCAACAGCCTCCCAGAAGAACAAAAAAGTGATTAAGTAATGCTTCTTAAACATTAGTGAGCTTCAGAAGAATGTGAGGAAGGCAGTTAAAATGCAGATTTCCAGGTCCCACCCAGAATTTCTGATATCATAGTTTTTAGTAGAGACTGGTAATCTGCATTTAAGCAAACACTTTTATGTGATTCTGATGCCAAAGTTCAAAAACCACACTTGGAAGAGCACCAGGGTTCTGGTGTCATATCCTGCTACCTCCACCAATACAGCAAAATAATACCATTGTCCCACCCTCCTCCTACCTCCATCCTTTAGGCTGCATGTTTTGAATCATCAGGTGTACCCTTAAAGTTCCTCTTAACCCGCCATCACCTTGGTAATAACGTGCATTAGGGAGGGGTACACACCATGATTTAGTCCAGTTTAGCACCTCCTTAGGGATGGCCCAGGCTCCACCCACTCAGGAAGATGCTGATCAACTGTATCTCTCTAGCTAGAAGATAGACATGCAGGGTGCTACACAGAAAATAAATTCCCTGGTTGGTGGACAAGGCCCCTGCATTCTATGATTCACTCTGGCACAAGCTTTTCCCCAAGTGCCCTGACTCCCTGCTGACATACAAACTCCAAGCACACATTCAAAGCTCACTTCTGTGGGCTTTCAATTTCCACTTTCCATGCACATCCAGGTTCCCTTAGCTCAGTCCATCCCCCATGTCCAATTTCTCAACTCTAATGTCCAAGTTTTGCATAAAATACCATCGTTATGTATGCTTAAATACTAAACACTATTCAAACTCTTTTATGCTCTGTGTGCATGGGCACATGTGCATACACACACACACAGTAAATGTGTGTAAATAATTTGTAGATGATACAAATACATCATCATATCAACCCTCTGGTCTAGATGTCAGTTTTATAGTGCAAAGGGAATATGCTTTGAGCCAAAAGATCTCCGTTCAAATCCTACCTTTGCCACTTGCTAGCTACCTGATCTTTAGAAGATAATTAAATTCTCTGGGCCTGAGTTTCCTCATTAGGATTAACCGAGAAAGCTTGTGAAACATCTAGGACTGTGTCTAGAACCTAATAGGAAACCCACAAATGTTAGGTATCTCCTTTATTTCAATTTTCCCCTTCCTTCCTTCCTTCCTTTCTTCTTTCCTCCCTCCCTTCCTTCCTTCCCTCCCTCCTTCCTTCTTTTGTATATGAAAGAAAATAGTCCTCCAAATTTCTCTCACACAGCATATTAGTCAGGGTTCTTAATTGCAAGCTTCAGAAATCATCTCTCGCCAAAATAAGCAGAGAGAATTTACAAGAGGATATGGGGTGGCTCACAGAATTGCCAGGAAGGCTGACGAGCCAGGTGTAGAAAGTGAGCTGGAACCCAGAGAGGCTACACAACCAAGAGGACAGCCCCAAACCACACATCACAGTAGTCTGATGGCCTGACCTCTGCCATGGCTGGCCTGTGAACACTGGACGCCAGCTGCCCACCTCAGCAGCAAAACTGATTCTCCGCTGACTCTGCTTCTTGCCTCACGTGCTCCAGGTTCAAAAAGCTCTGAGTGAGAGGGTCCCCGGTTGGGGAGACTGCTCTAGACTTTTTGGCTTCCATAGTTGGGATTCCTTGAAAATAAGAAGGGAATTGCGATGTCAGGCAGCCATGAAAGACCAGAGTCAATTCTCACCATTTCTGATGTTCACATCTCATCCCCGTTTCACATATACGTTCATTCATTCCTAAGCATGTAGAGTCTCTCTCCAGGGACTCTCCTCAAGCCTAGAACCACTCTGTTTTCAGAGGAATTTTCTACCTTTCTGCCTTGTCTCCTTTCTTTCCTCTGCCCAGAATTCCCCCTGCCCTGTCCCCTTTCCACCCCCAATCCCTCAATAGCACAAATCTTGCCCATTCTGCAAATACCAATTGAGATGTTACCCCTTCTTTACTGTGGTGTTGCCCACTCTCCCCCAGTCCCCACTAAACTGCTCCTTCCTTCATGTTCTGAGGGCCCTTTCTCCAGATCTCCATCATCGCATTTGCTCTGTTTTACTACCAGTATGTGTTTTGTGTTCAATGTGCTGATCTTCCTCCCTCTCCGGGACCCAAGAAGAGGCCCCTTAATGGCAGGAAGTCTGTCTTCCTCATCTTTGTAGCCTTGGTTCTTGGCACCTAGTAGATGCTTAATATGTTCGTTAACATACACATTTCTCGGTTGTCTCGAAACACATACATTTAGAATCCTTTCCTACACACACAAGATCCTTTTAAGAAATGGAGTAATCCATGTTAATGCGCCCTGCAAACTGTAAAGTGTTGTGCAAATGCGCCTGATTTTAGACAAAAGGCCGAGAAGCGATTAAGTGTTGGACAAATGTGAGCCGTATGTATAATTGTTCATTTCATTCTAGTTTTACATATTTTCTGTTAAAGAGCTGCATGCCCTTATCTCATAATGCTTTAACCTCATAATGTTTTAACAGGAGAAAGTTTCGACGCGGGATTCCCGCCTACCTTTTCCAATTCTGCTGAGCCCCTCGGTTCCTTGCACTGTCAAAAAGGGAACCGAACGGAGGGGCAGGGGGCTCAGCGAAAGCGCACACCCTTGCCAACAAGTTATGCCAAGTCCCCGCAGGTCCCTCTGTCCCAGTTCAGAATGGCCCTGGCCACGTGCGTACCCAGACTCCCCCTCCTCGAGTCCCCAACCCCGCTTTTGGCTCGGGTCCCGAACGCTGGCTTCGCTGGGAGCAGCCGCGCTGATCGCTCCCGGCTCCGCGCAGCCCGCCCTGCCGCCTCCCCCGCGCCCCCTCTCCCCCCTGTACTTTGTCACTCAGCGCTGACCTGCGAGCCGCAGGGGCGTGCACGTGACCGAGAAACTTTGGTAGCCCCGGGGCGGCTGGCGGCGGAGCCGGCGGCCGAGCTCCCCCGCGCGGCGCGCTCTGCGGCCGGAAGGCGCTCGGTGGGCCGCGCTGCCTGGGCGTGCGGGTGCGCCAGCCGGCGGGGAAGGCGCCACCGAGCGCCGCGTAGACCCCGGGGGCCCGCGGCAGCGCGCGTGCCGCCGGCGGCGCGGTCAGCCCGGGGCCCCGCCTGCGCGGCCCGGGCGGCGGCGCCCAGGGACGCCGGGGGCCCGCTCGCGCCCGCCGTCGCCTCCGCCGCTCGGTTACCTCGATCCTCCTGTCTCTGGCGCTTCCCACTTCCCTCACTCCTTAATCTGGATGGGAAGTTGCGGAAAATGGACAGGGTCGTGCTGGCGTGGGTTGCTCTCTTCTGGCTAACAGGTAAGAGGCGTTTTCTACCGAGACGGATAACTTTATATGTATTCCGGTACTGGTTCTGTTCTAACCCTAGCCCACCGCACCGCACCCCCAGTTACCCCCCATTGTGCTTAAAGCTGCTTAGCAGGCTGGTGGTAAGTGGGGGGAGGGGTGTGTGTGTGTGTTAGAATGATGGGGGAGGCGGAGAGAAACCCGGTATCAAGTGAGCTGGATCGAGATGCAGGTGTTTTGACTCATTCGAGATAAGAGATTGTTCTTTCCAGTGTGCATTTCTCCTTCCATACAACGGTTCTTCCTTGGTCTTATCTTGAGTTTGTAATGCTGTGAGTCCTGGGAAAAGCCTGGTTGGGAAAAAAAATGAAAGCTCGGAGGAAACTGATTAATTAAGAGAACTGGTTTTCTGGGGGGTTGGAAGTAAAGGAGTGTCTTCTTAATTCCTTCCCTAGAGAAGCCGGGAGCCCCAGGGGCATTCTTCAGTGGCTCCCAGGTGTGCAGGGGAGCGGCGATGAGGAAGGACATGGGGATGGAGGCTTGATTGGTTGTGGAGTTGAGGGCCCCACTCGCATTTGGTACCATTTGGGGAGTGGTCCCACAGAAGAGAAGAGCCTTCCTTCCCCCATAAACAGGTGGGAACACCCTCTAATAAAGATAATTTGCAGAGATATTCAGAAGGTAGGGCCTTGCCTTAGCATTAGAGTCACTTCTTCTAGCTGAGACCTCCGTGTTTCCCCCTCCCTTTTGGTGAACTTTCTCCCCACCCTCCTGGGGTCTGGAAAGGCTCTAGTTCCTAACACGTGTTCCCACAGGATGATCTGTGAGGTTGAGAGATAGGTGGCCAGGCTGAATGGGCAGCCCTGAGAGATTCACAGAGCAGCCCTGCCTTGGGTGGAGGTGGAGGGGTTAGGAAGGCTTGGGTGGTCTGGACTGGGTCTGAGGCAACAATTCAAAGCAAGGTGGAACCAAGTGATGGAGGAGAGGAACAAGGGAGCAGAAAAGTGGTGAAGACAAGATGGGGTAGTGAAGGGCAGGAGAGAAAATGGAAAATAACACCAAGAACAAAGTTGTGTCCCCTCTGGGAGCATTGAAGACTGGGAAAAATCAAGTCAGTAGGAAAAGAGGAACAAGATAAAAATATCTAAGGCAAGTGATTGAAAGAGGGTAAAATACATTTAAGAAGAAAGACAAAACCACTATGTCCCTTAGCTTCAGAATAAGAATATAGATTGCCTCAGTTTTTTTTTTCCATTCCTAATGAAGGGTCCCTAACACTGGCTCTTGCCCCCTGCGGGGTTTAGGTTTGGGGAGGGGTCCCTCAGCAGAGTTAGCCTCTTCTCTTGGCTGCTCTGAGTTCATCCCTCCCACATTATTCAAATATGAATCATCTCTAATTTCAGGGATTGCCTGATCCATGCCTCCCCACTCCCCTGGCCTCCCAGTGCCTTCTACTTCCACCCTCACTGATTCTGAATGTCCTTAATTTGCCTCTACTTCTCAATTATCATATTTGAGGGGAACTTTGGCCTTGAACCTCTATCACCGCCTCCCTGAAGTCAGCTAGGCATCTGGGGAGGGGTCCCCAAGTCAGAGGTGCTCTTCCAGACACCCTGGGGTATACCCAAAAAAAGCTCTCTAGGGATTTGCAGGGCATGGGGCAGAGGGGAACATATAGCCCTTGCTAGATGGCTGAGAGCTTTTCATGAAATGGTCCCTGGGACCATCTAATTCAGTCCTCTCAGTTTATACAAATGGAGATCCAGAGAGGCAATGTGCACACAGCAAGTTTGTGTTGGAGCGGGCACTAGACCCAGTCCTCCCAAACCCCGGGCCAGTCCTGTTTGCACTCTCCTGAGCTTGCTCTCTGAGCTTTGTGGGGTGTGTGTGTGTGTGGGGGGTTGTTTTTGTCTTGAGGGGAGGTGCTGCTTCATCTGGTCTGTGCCTTCTCCCATCCGCACCTGGAGAGGTTGCTCCTGCCTGGAAGCAGGCAACAGGTTAGTTATCAGGGCCATCCCAGCTGTCAGAGGGCTGGGACTTCCAGGCTCTGCAAGTAAGCCTGGCTCCAGAGGTCCCACTGATCACCCACTGGCATCCCCTGGTCCCAGTTTCCCCTTCCCCCCGCATCCCACCGTGGACAAGCCTCAGCCTCAGCAAAGTGAAGCAGCTAACAATGGCGGCTGGGGAGAGGGAGGGAGGGAAGAGAGAGGAACAGTCAAGGATGAGATGGATTCAGACTCATCGTTCACAGAGCAACCAGGAGACAAAAGGTAAGACATTTTAGTCCAGCCCAATCAATGAATTCTCTCTTGAGGGGGTGGTGGAAGGGGAGGGAGAAAGGAAAGGACAGATTAAAAATGAGTCAGAGAGCCAGGAAAAAAACCACATTCCTTCTCCCTCTCCCTCCCTTTCTCTGTCTTCTCTCTTTTTCTCTTCCTCTCCTCCCCTTCCCCCACCCCCCACCCCTAGTTTCTCTCTTTTCATGCAGGCTGAGCAATTTCTAATCAACACTTCAGGCTTTTTTCCTCAGACTCTAGCAGCTCCTTCCTCGTCTTTCATTACAAAAATTCTGTATTTTTTTCTGCTGTATATTTAGCCTCATGATTTCTCATTGTCATTGTGATGCTGCTTCCTGTAATAAATTGTTTTGTTGTTGTTGTCCTTGTCGTTTTGCACAAAACAAAATGCTTACCAGCTGCTATTTTAGCAACAGGTGCCATCTAGCAATACGACTTGAGGAGGGTTCACTCTGTCTTTGTTCTTGAATATGGATGGCGTTTCAGCCCTTCCTGGCAGCAGAGGCTGCAAGAAACGCCAGAGCTGTGGCGACACTCTGGGAGCAGGCAATTCGTTTTCCTGGAGACTCTTTTGGGTCTCTCTGTGACAAAGAGTGCTTGTTCTATTAGCATTTCTTTTGGTACCCTTTTGGTTGTATTCATTCATTTATTCATCCTTTCTCCAAGTCTGTATTAAATTCCTGTGGTTTCTAAGTATTATGATAGGTGCTGAGAATAAAGAGAGGAAAGACATAGTCGTTGCCCTCAAAGAGTTGTCAGTCTAGTCAGTGACTCAAATGAGTTTTCAGGTAATTTTGATATGGAGGTAAGAGGTCCCATGACAAGAGCCATGAGAGCCGCACAGGTGCTACGAGAGCACGGATGAGGCATACATGCCTGAAACCTGGGGTGGGAGCGGAGCAGCTCGGAAACAAACTCCCAGAAGAGGTGATGGCTGAGTTAATACATTTATTCATGCACAGTCAGCTGCTGAGTTACTGTCACATCCAGGCATGGTGCTGGGGTTAATAAGACAGCCCTGCCTTCAAGGAGCTTACAGTTTGATGGTGGAGACTCCAGTGATGGAACTGTGATCACCCAGTTATGGAGTACCCTGTACAAAGGCCATGATACAGATCTGCACTAACTGTTGTGGGTGCCTCACGGTGGCTTCTAACCCAGCCTGCAGCAGGCAGGGAGGAATCCAGACACAGTGGCTGGTTTGGTTTGCATTCAGGTAGATGCCTGGTGACCATGAGAGGATGGGCTTGGGTATGGAGGGTTAAAGTGTAATTAGCCCTGGAGAAGGAAGAGTTGCTTTTAGAGATTCCTGACACCTTAATTTCCATTATCGCCTTTCCGATCCTGTATACTTTTCAATTTTTCTCCCTCCTCTGTTCTACTTTTCTCCATGGAAGAGACCTTTTTCATACCGGAGCATCTTCTTTCAGCATCTTGTCACAGCCCTCTCCATGTCCCACCATGCTCAGCCTGGGTGCTTGTCTCTGGACTAGGAGAGGGGGGTTGTTTCAGTATCCCCATTACTCTTTAGATTTTAGACTCATGATTCTGCTGAATGTCTAGTTTATACAGATTTGGGTATTAGTTCTAGTAGTCCTAGTGCAACACTATGCTAGTAGCATGCTGTGGTCTTAGTTCAAGTACCTAGTGCTTAGTACAGCGTTAGTAGTATTAGTACCAGGACTTGGTTAGTGGAAAGAACCCTGACCTTGGATTTGAGGATTGGATTCCAGTCCCATCTTCTTCACAAATTAACTGTATATCCATGGCATCTGGGTCTTATGATCAGTTTTTTTCTTTTTGGCATGTAATTTTATTTTATTTTTTCATTGAGATATAATTGGCATGTAACATTATATTAGTTTCAGGTGTACAACATGAGTCCATGTTTGTATATATTATGAAATGATCACAACAATAAGTCTAGTTAACATCCATCACCATATATAGTTACAAATTTTTTTCTTGTGATAACTTTCAACATTTATTCTGTTAGCCACTTTCAAATATTCAACACAGTATTATTAACTATAGTCATCATGCTGTGCATTATATCCTCAGGACTTATTTATTTTATAACTGGAAGCTTGTACCCTTTGACCCTCTTCACCCACCCACCACCTCTGGCAACCACCAATCTGTTCTCTGTATCTATGAGCTCGGTTTTTTGTTTTTGTTTTTAAAGTTTACATGTATAAGTGAGATCATACAGTATTTGTCTTTCTGACTTATTTCACTTAACATAATGACCTCAAGGTCCATCCATGTTGTCGCAAATGGCAAGATTTTATTCTTTTTTATGGCTGAATAATATTCCATTGTGTGTACATGCATATAAATATAAATTTTATATATATATACACACACACATATAAAAAATATACATGGCATCTTCTTTATCCATTCATGAAGCGACGGACACTTAGGTTGTTTCCATATCTTGGCTATTGTAAATAAAGCTGCAGCGAACATGGGGTTGCATATATTATAATCTTTTGAATGAGGTCACGTCTTAGGTCACTTTCAGCTCTAAGAGTCTATGGTTCTGAACTTTTCTCCATTGAATTTTGATGAGTTGGAAATCAAACTTACAAAGCAATAGATCCTTAGTGAGGAGCCATGGAAGGAGCCCCATTTGTCTTCAGCCTTTCCCTGACCACTACTGATTAGAATGAAAAATGGCAGCTGGGAAGGGAGAGCTCTTGTTAGCATTTTCAGAGGAACAAGTGGAGTAGCACTGAGTGCTTGGTGGACAGGATAGGGTCCACTCTGAACAATTAAATGTAGTCATACTGGGGACTGTTGAAACAAGGCAAGTGCTTTGGGCCAGATGAGATGAATCCTACTCTAGCCAACATGGCCCTAGAATGTCCCTTCTAGTCTCAACTTTTTGTTCCAGGACACACTCACCTCTTCACCCCTTCCAACTATTTTAGCTCTTATATCAACTTACCACCAATCAGGAATATAAAGAAAGGTAGGATCTGATTGTTGCTCTTGCTTATTTAGATACTATAATGATCTTCTGTGTGTTAAATGGCTTTCGTGGACATTATCCCTTTTGATCCTTCTAAGTAAGTAAGGCTGATATTACCTACCTATACATAAAAGGGAGTAAATGACTTGCCTAAGTCTATGGTATCTTATTGATTATAATAAGAAATAGCGTCACTGACTTACAAATGACTTGGTTGTTTCAAATGCCTGAATCCAAGTGAAACATTATTTTCTGGTTAAGGTGGGTAAAACTGGAACTCCTGATTTAAGGGAACATGGTGTCTATTATGGGGCATTGGGTAGTGAGGCTCAGAGTTCATAGAACTCAGGGAAATATTACAGGGAGAAGTGATAAAGAATAGCATTTAGTATTTCTAATTAAATCCTAAGATCTACAGGAAAAGAGTGAATGAGGAGTGCTCTGGTGAGGCACAGGAGAGCAGTGGATGTGACCCTGTGACAGCCGAGACTGCTGGCATGTCAGAGCCCCTCTGGGACTAGGGGCTGGTACTGTGCACCCAGGAGCTACACAGGATGTGACTGTGGCATATGTAGGCTTAAAATCTTGGTCTTCAAGACAGCTTTTGGCTTCCTGAAAATGAAAGAAGGCATTTTGGATAACTAGAGTTCCTTATGGGCCAAGAAACAAGGAAGAACTCAGAAGAACATGCTGCTTCCCTGTTCTCCTACAGCAGCTAGAGCCCTGCAGGAAGTGGTTCTCTAAAATAGTAGTAGAACCTTCACATTCAACTGGGATCCTGCATCGTCACTCCTCCTTTGCCCTTGGCTCATCAGGGGGCTGTTGGGGGAGAGGGATGAGGCTCAAACTGACCTGGATTTGAATACTAACTTAATAGTTTACCTTATTTTCTTTAGCTTTAAAGTGGGGAAGCTAACTTACCTTATAGGGTTGTTGTGATAATTAAAATGAAATTATGTACGACTCCTAGCACAATATTTGGCCAATAGTAAGCTCTCAATACTTATTATGAACCCAAAATAGGAGTATTAGTCAGCATTTTGATGCAGCAACAAGCAACCCCATAATCTCAACAGCTCACAACACCAAACATTTAGTCGCTCATGTAATATGAGAGCTGCAGTCAGTTGCAGGTCAACTGTAGGCAATTGGTGGACTTGGCTCAGTTCCAAGTGTCTTCTTATTCCAAGGCCCAGGATGAAGGAGCAGCCACTATCTAGGCATGCTGTTCTCATGGTGGAGGACTCATGGTGGGTAGGGGGAGGGCACAGAGCCAAACCACACAAATGCCTTTTAAGCTTCTGCTTGGACAAGTCTTATGGCACATGTACTCACATTCCATTGGCCAAAGCATGTCACATGGCCAAGCCTCTAGTCATTGGAGTAGTAAGTGTACTCTACCTACAGGGAACAATCTAAGAGTGAGGAGGGAAAACTAAAACAATCTAAGAGTGAGGAGGGAAAACTAACTGGGAACAAATAATACAATCTATCAACTGAGTTAAATCATTCAACAAATGTGCTGAGTACCTACTACGTAGCAGACTTTTTAAAAGCCTGAAGGAGAGAGCTTGTTATTAATGGCAGAGACAGATGACTAAATAGGAACTTCTCGGGCAAGGTGATGTGATTCTCTAGGGTAATATGACTGTAATAAGAGCAAGAGGAAGCTTCTACAGGAAGTGATAGCTGAGGAAGTCCGGAAAGATAAGTAGGAGTTACTAGAGAAAGAGTGGGATGGAGGGAAAGGAAATTTACAGAGGAAACAGCATGTGCAAAAGCCAACAATCAAAAGAGGATATGATGTTTTTCAAAAAGTACAAATATTTTAGTATGGCTGGAGAATTTAGTGGTGCAGGAGGAATGGAAGAGAGTGGCCCCGTCTGAAATGAGCCCTTGTACTTCTGAATGCCTAGAGGGAGTCTTTAAAAGGGTGAGAGTAAAGGAGTGCTGTGATCAGATGTGCATTTTAGAAATATCATTTGCATCTCAGTGTGAAGGGTAAATTAGACACAGGCAGACTTGCAGCAAAAACCAGCTAGAAGACCCTTGCAGAAAGAGAGGCAAGATATGAGATCCTGAAATCTTGTGGTGCAGTGGAGATGAGAGAAGTGGACAGAGTGACCAGACATGGAGGAAGTAGTCCATAGTCCTGGGTTGGTTGGATGTGGAGGCTGAAAGACAGGAGTATCAAAGATGCCTCCAGGTACCTGGCTTGGGTTTGCTGGGGATGCCATTTGTGGACATGAACTAATATAGGAGGAGAAACGTGTAAGGGAGGGAGAGACAGGTTCAGTTTTTTTCATTAGATAAGTTAGAGTATAGCCTAAGATGCTATAACAAAAAGACCCTAAAATATAGTAACTCATACAAAAGTCTTTTTTTTCTCTCTCCTGTAACAGTAGAGATCAGTGGGACTGAGTCTACCATTCCCAACCTGTGGCTCCCAGGACTGCTCCAGTGATAGTTACTCTTCAGCAAGTAGAAGCAAGGAAAGCAGAGGGTCAGGGCAAGTAGTTTGTTTTTAGAGAGGTGACATGGAAATTACACACATCACTTCTCCTCACATACCTATGTCCTGAATCTAGTCCCATGGCCACAATTAGCTGCAAGGGAGGCTAGGAAATGTAGTATGTAGCTGGCTTGGCTGGCCAGATTAACACCTGGGAAGTTCTGTTACTAAAAGAAGGGGGCAGTTAGCATCTCCATCTATAGAATGATGAGTTTGGGGTGCTTGTATAACATCCAGATGGAGAATGAAGTTATATATTTGGGTCTGCAGCTTGGGTGAGAGATCTAAACTGGAAATACAGGTAACAAGTTGATAAAAGTGGAGAAGAGCTTTCATACAGGAGCTTTCTCTGTCCAAATGGCTGATCCATCCTAGAAGTCTGACCCACCTGAATGAATCAGGACAGCTTCCAAAGTACCTTGGCCCTGCAGGGTAGAGACTGACCTCTCTTAGTACTGCTTTAGTCGCATTGGAACAGCATGTGGGCCAGCTAGACATTACCCACGAGCTCATTTCAGATCTCTGGAAGACGAGGCAATCAGACAGAAAGGAGATGTGCTTCTTGCTTTCATCTGCGCAGTGGTGGCAGAGAATGGGAAAGCATGGCTCCATGGGACACACAGAACATATGCTTAATGAATGGCAAGCTCTGTGTGCACAAGCACTAGAGTTATTGGCAGCAAATAATAACTAGGCCACGAGCAATGCCCACCTGGGCGAGGGCAGCACCAGTGTTTACTTTAGCCCCATGGAAAGGGGGGACATACTGATGCCTTTTAGGACTCTTGGGGAGAAAACATGCAAGAATGCTGTCATATTTTTTACAATCTCAAAATAGTACATCTGGTCACCCTAACCCTAAAATGGATCAAGCCATTAGGTACTATGGTAACAAACAAGAGAAACTGATTCTGTCCAATTTAAGCAGGAAAGAAATTTATTGAAAGGAAATTGATTAACTTACAGGACTAATAGGCAAGCTGGAGAACTAGGCTTAGAAAACAGGCAAACAGCAAGGAAATGTCTACTCTTCTTGGTAAAGGCTTTTTTATTTTATTATTTAACCCAACTATATCAAGAAGATGAATGGTTTCTACTTCTGGGGGAAAAAGGTTCAAGCTGTGTTTTGTCTTTAAAAATTGAGCCTGTGGGTCATCATTTCCCAAAATGCTTTGCTTCCCATGCTGACATTGCTACTAAGGGATGGACACGCCATGGACCAAACCTAGTGGAGATGCTCGGACACTCATTATTCATCTCTTACACTTAGAAAACCTGCCCATTAATTGTTCCTAAAACAATGTCCTAGGAAATTGGGACAGTATGTTAAAAATGTGAGGACAAAAAGATGAATTTCTTAAAGATCTAACTTAAAGGCGGGAAAAGGAAGATGTGTATTGTCATACTGAATGAAGAAAAAACTTAGGAGTCTGAAAGCCAAGATATGCTGATGAATGGGCAATTCTGAGGTCAAATCCCACTTCTGGGAGTTCAAGGGTTAAGGGATGGGTGAGCTTGATACAAAATTTCTAAAGATGCCTGTCTATGGTGATGATAATTTTCCATGATATTTAGCAGCAATCTTTGTTTCTCTAAAATGGGGCTGTGCTTATAGATCTGCCTCTCAAAGATGCTGGCAGGAATAGCTTACAACTATTGTGGGGAAAAGGAACTTGCTTTGAAAAAAATGTAAGTACTAAAATAAGAACAGCATTTCTGTAGATACTGCTTTTGTTATCCTTGCAAGAACACAATTTGTCATGTATAGAATCCTTTTCTTTACATGAGAATTGGGACAGGAACTTATTTTGCCACATGCAGTGAGGCATTGTCTGCACTTGGAGCTGATCCTCCCTGGCCTGGTGACTTGGTACCCCTGGTGACTAGCTGAGATGGGAGCTGATGCTCTGAGCTGTCACTCATCACTCTACTTTTAGGCAGCTTTCCTAGTTATTGACCAGAATCCATTCTCTGCACTGAGGACCACCTGCTAAGTAAGGCCCTTCAGATTCACTTGTTCATTTGTCATTCCACATATTCATTCCATAAAATAGAGCTTGCTGTATACTGAGGATACAGAATCAACCAATCCTGGTCCTTGCCCTCAGGGACCTTAGGGTTAGAAACCAAGTTTATATTGAATTTCTCAAGCTCGAGACTGGTCTTTTAAATCTATGTTCCCAGAATGTAACATTGTATTTTAAAACATGTTTTTGAATGAATTTGAATTAGATAGCCAAGGGCAGTTTTCCTGAGGATGAGGGGCACAATAAAAACAGAAGGAATGGTCTGGTGGTCTAAGAATGATGACTCCCTCCTCTGCAAATGTAGAAAACCACCTGTAATCTTCAATCTTCAATATGTCTTCTGGTGCTTCTTTCAGTCAGGAATCCTAATTTTTACAGATGTGTTCTATATAGTATGATATAGGACATACTTCACTTACTTCACTCTTTCCAGTTTTTCGGGATACTTGCTTTATTTTGTGGGATGAAACATGGATTCTTTCCATACGTCTGTAAATGTTCTTATAAGAGCTTAAAAACACAAGTCCCTTATGGTGTCACCCCTGCCTGGACTCAGAGTCCCAGCCTCCCCACTGTGCCAGCACGTGCTTGTTCATGTGTGTGCATGACACACACTCAGTGCTTCTCTCTGTCTGCCTCCCAGAAACTCCTCAGTTACATGCCCTGATGTTTCCCCAGGATGGGAGAATAACATATTTATAGTCAAAGAATGGAAAACATCTTAGTATGCCTGGAACGTGCATGGGCCCAAATCATGGAGAAGACCTTACATGCCATGTCAAGGCATTTGGGTTTTATCCTAAAAGGAATGGGAAATCATTGGAGGCCTTATAGCCTGACATGATTGGATCTGTCTTTTAAAAAAAAGAATATTCTAGATAGAAAAAATGTGGAGAGTACATTGGGCTGGAAGTAGGGAGACCACTGAAGAGGCTATTATGAAACCAAAAATGTAATGAGGACTTGTGTAAAGTGATAGTAAGAGCTTTGGGGCCAGTCAGCCTGGGTTCAAATCTGTCACTTGCTAACCCTGAGGTGTTTGGCAAGATACATACAGTTTCTGAGCATCAGTTTCTTCATCTGTAAATTGGGTGTAATGATAATACCTACTTTATAGGATTTTTGGAGAGAATTTATTAAGATACTCCATGAATGGCACTTAATACAATTTCTAACATACAGTAAGTGTTTCATAATCACTTCCTGGTAGAAGGAATAGAAACTTGATTTATTCGCACTAGGAGTGACCATGGGAATAGAGAAGGGTCAAATTTGAGAGAGATTTAGAATTAGTGGCCACTGAATACGGTTAGAGCCAAAGAGGAGATGATCAAAGCTATGAGTTCTATCTGGGATGATAGGACAGTGAGTATACTGGCAAAAGAGCTAGGGAGACAAGAAAGACTGGTTTATAAGCAAGAGTTGAGGTGGGAAAAGAGAAGATGATGAACGAAGTTTAGATATGTTTAATCTGAAGTATCTGTTAAACGTGCAGATGAGGTTTCATGAAGTTGAGGGTCTGAGACATAACTTGTAATTGGAACCACAGGAGAATAAGATTTCTTAGATCAAATGCACAGGTGAACATTACAAAGAGGCTTCTGAAAATGTATTCTTTATTCTTTGGAACATGAACTTATGTGTGTGTCATATAAACTGTGAATTGACTAACCTCTATTAATAATTAAGGGAGTGCACAATATTAAAAAATAATAATTAAGGGAGTTGAATGGCTTGGTCAAGTAGCTAATCCATTAACAGAGAACAGAGCTGAGGAGGAGGTTATTCTTAGTAATCATCTAATGAAGAAAACCCCATACTTGACTCTCTCAAAAAATCCAAAAACAACCCTCCCCCCCAACACTTTTGTGCTGCACCTGCCTCCTTTGCTGGTTTCATTTATCTTGGAATACCTAGGAAATGTGATTTCCCAAGCAGAGCCTGGATAGGTAGCAGAGAAGAAAGGTGGTTGGTCAACTACCAAGCATTGTGCTGGGAACAACGCCTGTGATTGGTTATCCAGTCTCAACCACTGCTAACTGAAGACACTTCAACTCTCTGTCCCATTTTGTTACCTGGAAAACTGGAGTGTGAACAAGGTTTTGAAGAAGAATTACAAGTTTAAAAATTAATGCAATAGAATTTAAGGAGAAACTATTAAAAAAAAAGCCTTTTCCTCATCCAGGTGTGTGAGTTGGAAAGAATGGAATCAGCCACACCAACATTTGGGGGTGGTGAAGGGAAGCAGTGGAGCCTGGGAACTAGGGTTCTTTTCTGAGCTGGGGTTCTTTTCTAGGAATTATTTGCCCCTCAATGGGGCTGATCTACATAATTTGGCTGTAATCAAACCTATTAGTGGTGGATGTTCATCGAGATTCAGGAGCCTCAGAATGGGAGGCGAGGCAAAAGGCAGGAAAGGTGAGGTAGGATTTGCATTTGAGATCTCCCCTCTACTGGTCATGGTCAAGGTTCTCTGTTATAGAGCTCACTCTCTGCAGGCGCCCAGAGAGAGAGATAAGGTTTGTTAACAACTCTGTTGAGTAAGGAATATGAGGCTCATTTTACAGGTGAGTATTGCTTAAGAGGCTTCATTAAGGTCTCGCCATTAGTACATGGCCATATGAGATTCAAAGCCCTATCTTTTGATGCCAATGCTCTCTTACTATACTATGCTGTTTATGAGTCATTTAACCAGTTTTCTCTGCAAAGTCCTAGAAATTCCCATGTTAATAGTCATTCATTTGCTCACCCATTCCTTCATTTATTCCATAGTAGCTATCGAGCACTTAGGTTCGAAACACTAAATCTCAAATACTCTGTTGCATTCTCTTCCCAATTCCATAGAATGCAGAAACCTTTTCTTCCTAATAGGAATTAGACCCTAGTTTTCACAGTGCTTTCATGGAAGAGAGGCACTGGTCTGGAAATCAGAAGTAGGTACAAAT
Organism: Balaenoptera musculus; assembly: GCF_009873245.2. Lineage (NCBI taxonomy): Eukaryota > Metazoa > Chordata > Mammalia > Artiodactyla > Balaenopteridae > Balaenoptera > Balaenoptera musculus. The sequence continues at coordinate 122,966,001 of NC_045785.1, read as the reverse complement.
ATGGTATCTTGCCCTTGTTAAGAGAGCTTCTATAAAGACAGGTTCATGAATAAGTGCATGTTTGAGCTGTGAGAGTGAGTTTGCTTTGTGGGATGTCATTGGGACCATGGGAAATAATGAATAACAGTAGGCTTCCCCTGGAAACTAGCCCTTTCTTATATGTCTCAAGTCCACCTGCAATTCTAGGGTGAAACTCTTTGCCTCAAGCTACCTGAAGCTGGTTGGGCAGGCGCCTGGATTCAACTCTCAACCTCTCTATCATGTCTTTCTATTCATATTCCTTTTTTCTGCCTCTCATCATGATTCTACTTCTGCTTCTAACCTCAGATCAAGCTAGAAACTCTTTAACTCTCCCATTCACCTGAAGAAGTTATGTTCTCTTTGCCTGGAATTTCTAGATCTTACCATTGAGTTCATAGAAACCCTTTGCCTCTCAAACACTCCCCTGGGCTTTCATTCACTGAAATTTCCCTCTCTTTCTTGGACATCAAGCCTCAAACTGATCTTTTTAAACACTTAAACTTCTCATCTGCTTTCTAGTCTCCCCCCACCCTTTTTTGGATTACCCTTCAAAGCTTTTGAACTTAGTCCACTGTTTTTGATCCAAAATTCTCCATTCCTCTCAAAGCCTTCTTTTCCCCTTAATCTCTGTCTCGTTTGCTTGGTCACCAGCTGGAAGGGAAGTCATTCCTCCTGAAGTCATATGTCCTGGCTTCACTGTCCTCATTTATCAAATAGCTGTTGAGAATCTATGGGTTTCACCCTGGACAGCAAGATAAGACACAATTCCTTACCTGACCCGACAAGTCTGATGGAGGCATGAAAATAAGTACAAAATTATTACAAAATTATTATAGTAAATGTCTAGAGGAGAATACTGGGGATACTGATGGCACAAAGGAGGAAGTGAGAAATGGATTGACTGGTCACAGAAAGCTTGACAAGAAGCCTTTGAATTGGTTTTGAAAGATGGGAAAGAGCTTCTCAGGAAGAGAAGTGAGGAAAAAGCATTCCATAAACAAGAAACATCACATGCCAAGATCTAGAGGTGTGATATACCACGTCCCACTTGGAGGAACCGTTAGTTTGGTATCATCGGAGGTTGGTGCTCAAATGGAGGTGCTGCAAGACATGAGGCTGAGGAGAAATAGATGATGGGGCACCTTAAATGCCTTGCCAAGAACTTTGGGTTTTATCCTGAAGGCCATGGAGGATGAGTGAAGGGTTTTAAGAAGGAGAGCCGTAACAGTCAGATTTAGAAAGATAACCTGAACTTATAGCAAGGAGAATGGACTGCATGTGGGCAACTGCCAGCAGGGAGACCAGACAAGAGATTATTGCAAAATTATAAGCAAGAAATGAGGAGAGCATACACACAAGCAATGGTAGTGGGGTTAAAGAAGGGGAAGGAAATATTAAAGATGTTAAGAGGTCATGTTGACATGACTTTGTGACCAACTGGACATTGGGAGTGAAGGCAGGTTTCTGGACAAGGCAACCAGGTAGATATTGATGCTATTTATTGTGATGGAGAAAACAAGGGGAGGGACAGGTTAGGGAGGTAAGGTGGAAAGGCACACCTATGATATGTGAGGTGAGGTCCAGGATACCGATACCATTTGGACATCTTCATTCTATTTTGCAGCCATAGCTGGAGGCCTTCAGGTCACAGTGCCCGACAAGAAGAAGGTGGCCATGCTCTTCCAGCCCACTGTGCTTCGCTGCCACTTCTCCACGTCTTCGCATCAGCCTGCAGTCGTGCAGTGGAAATTCAAGTCCTACTGCCAGGATCGCATGGGGGAATCCTTGGGCATGTCCTCTCCCCGGGCCCAATCTCTCAGCAAAAGAAACCTGGAATGGGACCCCTACTTGGATTGTTTAGACAGTAGGAGGACTGTTCGAGTGGTAGCTTCCAAACAGGGCTCAACCGTGACCCTGGGAGATTTCTACAGGGGCAGAGAGATCACAATTGTTCATGGTAATAATGTCTCTGTTTTGAATCTAGGGAAGATTGGTTCCATCCTTCCCAGATACAAGAGGATGTCAGCCTTGCACCCTTTCAGTCCCTCAAGATTTTGATTTTATGGGGGATGGGAGTATCAAGAAACCTAGCAAATTGCTTTAATGGGATGGCGTGGAGAGGAAGGATGGAGGGTTGTAATATCAAGAGAAGACAGAGATGAGCTTTGGAAATAGTCTTTCATGAGCCTGACCTCCAGTCTGAGGAATTTATTATCAGAACTGAATTGAAATGGGTTCTAGTGAAAGCTTTCTCAGTCAAATACCTCACACCTTGACACCAGCCTTTACTGCCCTTTCCTTAACTCAGAAAGCAGACTTCCCTAAGAAGTTCCTCTGCTGGGAGAAGGGATGTATGTGTACAAGTTGCAGAGCCAGTTGCCATGGCCCAAGCCTCAGGTAGTTTTACATCAGTTCCACCCTTTTTCCTGCTCCCTAAAGCTTTGGGCAAGGAAAAGTTCCAAATTTTGAAGAACTCCTCTGAACCCAGCTCATTTCCAGGAGTCCAGGTTAATTCTGGAATTTACTTGGCTTTCAAGGGCCTCTGCAGGCATGGTTGAAAGCAGTCTTCTATTCCAGAAACCAGACTGGAACTAGACCAGTTTCTGGGGATGCTCTAATTCTCTCCCCTTAGGGATGCTAGCTTTTATTATTGTTTCGTTGTTTGTTTTAAATAAAGCAAACATCTCCTCAAACACCATCCGGGTAAAGAAATAGAACACTACAGACACCCAGAAGGGCTGCCCCCCCCCTCCATTGTTTAGTGTTTTCCTTCAGAGGACAGAGTTTAGGACCGGGTCCTTCTCTCTGTGATAACAGATGCAGATCTTCAAATTGGAAAACTCATGTGGGGAGACAGCGGACTCTATTACTGTATCATCACCACCCCTGATGACCTGGAGGGCAAGAACGAGGACTCGGTGGAACTGCTGGTGTTGGGTAAGTGACAACCCTCAGTAACATTTTCATCTTAGACTGCTTGCACTGTTCCCTCTTCTCGCTTCTCCTCCCTGCGTGCATCAGCAGGTTGCACACACAGGCTTTACCTTTGGTGCACAGACAAACCAGTTTTAGAATATGTTCTTTATGAGCAGTAGTTGTTATTTATTATATTTTGTTTCTTGGTGTCTATGGCCCACTTTTTAGCATTTTCCTGAATGTTTCTTCTGCTTTCTTAGTTTTTTCCCCTCCTTTCCACTTGCACCTTTAACCCCAATTTCTCTCTCCTCTTATTCTTTACATATGCTAATGATTGAGGAAAATGCCAGAGGCCTTTGAAGCAGGGTAGAGACAGCTGAGAGATAAGAATTCGCTGGTGTGCTAGGATCTCCTGAGACAAAGGAATCTTTTCCCATTCAGTTATCTCCACTTAAGACAATCTTAAGGAAAGATGGCTGTAAACTTTTAATAATAAAATGTGCTCGGGTGAAAAGAGCTATGGGGGAGACGTAATAGTGTTTAATTGGAAGGCAAATTTCTTGAAACCTAAAAGTGTCCAAGTTATTCGCAAAGCAAATATAATCTAATCCTTATTAATATTAATTTCTTCATAAATGAAAACTCATTACTTTTGGCTACTTTTCTCTTTTGTGGATTGGAGGAATACCAGCGGGAGATGACCTCCTTGTATGAAACTGAAAATTAAGCACATATTTCGTGCTCTATAAAGGTTGGCTGGACAAGAAAATTAGAGTAAAACATACAGAAATTAAGAAAAGAAACAACATTAATTGTAGGAGAAAAGGTAAATCCTTGAAGCCATTTTACATTTTTTTGTAGCTTCCAAGAAACCAGGTCTTAACAATTTGGGGGAATATTTAAGGTGCTTTCTTTTAGAGGCAAATGAGGTTGAAGGTTAATTTTTACCCTCTGTGGGAAACTCAGTGCCCCAGGAGAAAATGGAATTTGCTTAAGATTTTTAGTTTTACTCTATCATGACTTTGGCAAATCAACTGTACTGCTTGCCTTAATTTTATAGTTTACAAAATGGATTAAGGTAATAATTATTTATTAATGATTAACCCTTTAATTAATAATAATAAGCCCTTTTTACACAGTTAAATTAATTTCAAATACATGTTTCTTGAGTCCAGTATATGAAGCTTAACTGCTGTGATTTGTAAAAGAATGGGAAATATGACATATATTCAAAAGGAAATAAAAATGTAAAAGGTTTATATTGACATTGTAAAAGACTACAGGGCAATCAGATTTGGGATCTGCTGTGACTCTGTAGGAAATAAAAAGATAAATTTCTGCCTAATGACACAACTCTAATGGCTAAGTTTGAAGGAACAAGTGGCTCATTGAGCCTGCAATTAGCTAATTGTGAACACAGTTATTTGGCCAGTGCAACCATTTGCAGCAAAGTAATTGCCTGTGCAGGAAAAGGAGGCCAGGTAAAAGCCACTTTAAATAATTTGGTCCCAGTTCTGCAAATGTGGGGAAATAAATAGAGTGAAAGCCTTGTCATCTGAGGATGTGCTGAAGTGTATGAAGGGCATTGCTCTGGATCGAAACATACAAAGCAACTTGGGCAAAGATGCTGTCCTCAGGACCACAAGGTGGGTGAAAGGAAGACTCAGATGAAAATGGTCAACAATGATGGAAGAAACGAAAAGAACAGAAATCAGTGTACCCTAAAAAGAACCATAAAGGGAAAGTGGGGATGCTGCAAATCAGCTCACCACAGTAGAAGCAGCGTATCTGTGAGATGAACAGATACATACTAGGGTTCTTGGTGAGGAGTAAGATGTAATTCTGCTATATTCCACATTAATTAGAAATATATTATTCTAAATAATTAGAAACGTTCAAAACATGGTAAATTTGCCATGTAAACTTTTTAGAGCAATGCTAGTTTTGTTAGTTAATTAAAGGGGTTACTTTGAAATCTATGAGAATTTTCTGGGTGCAGGAAGTACTGTATTTACTTCCAAGTGCAACATTCTGAGTCTTCTTGGTCTTGACGCCCCTTTATGGAATTTTTCAAAGTACTGTCACAGTTTAAAAAATGCTAATTATTTGGTGGTTATATCCTGCAGGCCCATTTGTTAGGTATTCTTTTTATGTGAGACTGGGAGAACAACCTGATTTCTGAAGTCATCCTCAAGGAGATTAAGACCTCAGTGGGAAGATAACTGAGTCCACAGTTTGCTAATTACAACCTCCATAAGCCACTGAACTTAATATGAGGAATGGTAGGAGGAATTGGGAGGATTTGGTCTAGTGAAAGAGGACTTGGGAAAGGGAGCATGGGAAGTGTCTCCAGATATCTGAAGTGAAATTGTATAGAAGAGAGATTGGAAACCTACTCTGTCTGTGTGGCTAGGTAAAACTAGAACCAGGAGTGGAAGTTACAAAGGGAGCGAGTCCATCTCAGGATAAAGAAAGAACTGTTAACAATCAGAGAGACATCTAAAGATACAATCAGTGTTCTTAGGAGTAGTAATTTCTATATCCTTAAGAAGGTGCAAGATTTTTTATGAGTTATTATATCAGGCATTTACGTATAGGAAAAGGTGTTCAACTCAGTTATTTTTGAGTTTTATTTCAATTTTAAAATTCTTGGTTTAAAAAGTAGATGAATGTGAGTGATGTGACTACCTTGATAAATGAGAAAATGAACTCCCGGTAATTCAGTCCTCATGACAGAGATAAAAGGGTTACAGGTTGGTTACAAGAACATACAGGATGGTGCTCACTCACAAGGAAGCCAGCAGGAATAAACTGTGGTCTTCTGCAGTAGGTCAGGGTTAAAAGGACTAATTCCACAAGAATGAGAATAACCTATTGATGGAGGCTTGAAGGAGCTGAAACTTGAGCTCTTCTTCAAGGATGATCACGACATGGGGAGTAGAAAACTGGTTGGAATTTCAAATGACCAATTAGGAAGGAAAGATAGTTAAAGGGATAAATCAGAGGCAAAGTTAAGAAGAATTTTGTTTTCTCATTATACTCACAAAGGTAAAGATGAAAAAATTGATGGAGCAAGATTATGAAGTGTCTTATATGTCAGACTAAGAAGTTTGCACGTCATCTGAAGACTTTGGGCAACCAGTAAAGAAACCATAACAGAGGAATGAAATTAGATCTCAGGGTCAAAACAATAATTAGCGGCAGGGTGGACAATGCATTAGAGAGGAGTGCTGGAACAGAGGGATGGGTTATGGGGCTGGTGCAGCAGCACGGGTGAAAGGGTATGTGATTCTGAAGCAGAGTAATGAACTGAGAACAAACAACACAGAAACATTTCTAAGATGGCAGTGATGGATCTTGGTGACTAATGCATTAAAAAAAATGAGAGAGAGGGATGAGTCAAAAGGACACCATGGTTTCTAGCTAGCTGGGTAGCCAATTGTTCCGTCAACCGAGAGAGAGGCCACAGTTTGGAAAGCAGGTTGGAGAGGCAGGAGAATGAGTTTGGTTAAAAAAAAAAAAAAGGTACAAATGAACTTATTTACAAAACAGAAATAGAGTCACAGATGTAGAAAACATGTGGAATATGAGAGGCCTGTGGGACACCAAGGTGGAGATGTCTTGCTGACAATTAGAAGTATAGGTCTGGAACTCAGTGGAGAAATTAGGATTAGAGATAATAGATTTGAGAGTCATGAATGATACTCACAACCATGAAAGACTAGATGAGTCACCCAAGAAGATTATAGGAAATGAAAAGGGTCAAGGACAGAACCATATCAGTCTTATATTCTAGTTTGAGTTCATGTGAGTGGCCACACGGGTACTGCATGTGTATTTGTCTTGATTTCCCCTACGACATCGGACGCTTCTCAATAGCTCTGGAACATGAGCTCTTCAGAGGCAAGAACCAGTTCTCATTCATCTTTCTATCTGCAATGCTTAGCAGAGTGTCTAGAATAAAGAAGCTTGAATGAATGTTTTTTTTAAATGATAAATGGGCAGAATCTGTAACTAATATTTACTTTGTGCCTCTTAAATGTTAGTCAGTGCTGAGTATATATTTGTTGACTTATGAAGTATTTATACAATAAATGTCTACAGTCTCAAGTGATATATAACATGGTTTAATCTCATCGGTCATGATTCTTTATCTGGGTATTTGAATTTTTACGAGTGACAGAACCGTCCGGGACTATGGTTGAAAGCAACAGAAGTAGACTTTGGCTAACCTAAGCAGGAAAGGAATTCATTGGAAGGATATCAAAATTGAAAGAAAGGCTGGAAAATCAGTCTCCAAAAAGGATAATATATTAGGGTAACACTTACTAGCTTCTGTAAAAACAACCCCCAAATCTCAGTGACTTGCCACCATAGAAGTTCATTACGTCATCTTGTCATAGTCAGATGTGGGTTAGGAGGCTTTTACCTGGGGAGCTCCCTTCCAAGTATGGTGTAGGGGTCTAGGCTTCTCCATTGTTTTAGTTTGCTGTATTGGAGAACTTTGCTCCCGGCTGCACAGAAAGAAAAAGTAAGGAAGGTCATTCATGGGGGACTTCTTAGGGGTCAGGTCTGTCAGTGACATGGGTTACTTCTCCTGTTATTTTGTTTGTGTCCAGGAAGAAAGTAAAAATGTTTTGATGAACACAGCACCATTCCTGCCCCCGCCAGAGATGCTCCAGGGTCTATGTAGCAAGAATTAATAGACAATGTATTTAGGGCTCCATGGACATTAAAAAAATCAACTCATCTCTTTTTTTCTGATCTTGCATTTTCTCGCTCAAGAATCAGTCTCAGGAGAGAGAGTCCAGCTGGTCCAGTTGGGTAGGTGTCCACTGCTTAGCATTAGGAGATTAGAGGCTCTTGGTGGCTAGTCCATCAAGGTATGGAGAAGAATTAATTCCCCAAAGTAAACTGGGGCACTGTTACAAAAAAAAGGGAGAATGGATGTGAGATGCCCCCAAAAGCAATAAATATCCACCAAAGTGATGCCATTACTACATCTACTACTAACATTAATGTACACTGATAATAATTTGACTTCACAAAATTTTTCTATTATAACCTTGTAATGTAGGAGAGCAGGCATTATTTCCCTTGTTTTCCAAATGAAGAAATTAATGTTCAGGTTTTGTAATTATTATCCCCTTCAAAAAAAGTGTCTTTGATCAAACCCAAGTGTTTTGATTCCCAGCCTCATCTCTTTCCACGATACCACGCGACCTGTCTATATTAAGAAGCTATAGAATGCTCCCCTGCATAAGTCATGTTTTTAAAAATGTTGCTGCTTTAGGCCATAGGTAATGAGTTTTACTTGTCCCAGATTTGCTTTAGTATCTCATTTCATTTCTCAGTGAAACCTATAACCAATGCCTATAACCACTGACCTGGGCCCTCACTTCAAAGACATAGCTGTTTTTGTCCAGACTGCATACCTCCCCACTGAGCATGACCCACCTTCTTTTCCCCGTACATCTGAACCATCTACAAATTGCTTCAGATGCTTCTTTCAGAGGTTTCAGAAATATCCAAAGATGTGATTCAGAGAAATGGGAGGATGACCGCTGATTCAACACTAAATGCAAACACTATACTGAACACTCTTTAATCTCTTTTTGATGATTCAGAAGGTAGAGTCATTCTGAAGCTGGAAATGCACGTGGTGTTTAGGGTGCTTTGAGATGACAGTGACAGGTAGCTTAGAAATATTTAGACAGATGTTTGGGATCGTAGGGCCATACCAGAAGACAGTCACAGAAGGTGGAAGTGTCCAGAAATCTGCCACCCTGAGATTAGACATTGGTCTAGGATCAGTGGCGGGAACAGTCTGTTTATAACCTGGAACCATGCCACTGTTTGGATAGGAATAAAGTTCCCTCGGTCAGCTCCAGCTGGCAGGAAAAGGACTTCACCATTCAGGAAGGCTCAAGTAGGGAAGTTGTTGTTTTAAAATCTAAAAGCAGCTCGCCTTGTTCTTACTTCTTTCTATGCACAATATAAGGGCCTGACCCCTTCTTTCTGATGTGTCATGTGGTAGCTTGTTTTTTAAGGGCCAAGTAGATAAAGGAGGGAAAGGGCCCCAGTGGAAATATGGCTGGATGTACACTTGTGCCTCTGGACCGAGAAAAGAATAACAGGACATGAGCCAAGAGTGTTCAGAATTAAAGCTAAGAAAGACTTTCCTAATGGTAAATAACAATTTTTGGAAATTATGGTTGGTTGAAGGAGATTATAGAGACTCCCTCTCTGATGAGCTTTCAACATAGAACAGGTTCTCTTGTCCAAAATATTAGGATAAACAAGATGGCTTTAGCATCCTTTCTATAATTTTGACTTTATCTAAAATATCCACAGATTGCAGAATTAATTCTCTGTATAGGGTGATGCCCCAAATACTGCTGTCCTGTTTTGTTTTAATATTGTTTCTGTTTTAGAAAAATGATACGTTTATTATAAAAATTTCAAACAAAACGGAAGAAGAAGAAAATCTCTCTTCAAACTCTCACCATCAGAGCTAACTATTGTGTTCTTCAGAACTCTTTTAATTGCAAGGGATAGATTCTCAAACTGGCTTAGGGGACCTTTTTGGCTCAGGTAACCAATAAGTCCAAGGGTATTCCTAGCTTCAAGCATGGCTGAGTCCCAGTGTTCAGATTATGTTTTAAAGAATCTCTATCTCCTCTGTGTTAGCTGCATTCTTGGGCAGGCTGTCTCCAAACCTGGCCCCTAGCAGGTCTTTAACACCTTTGCTCTCAGGAGGATAAACTGCCTCTCTCCACAGTGTCAGCAAACATCCTGTTGTTGGGGGGTGGCATGTAGGGTACCACCAGCCCCAAATGAACCATATGAATTGAAGGCAAAAGGGTAAAGGACTACCTTCCTAAAGAGAAGTTGGACATTTGTTTCCAAATGAAGAAGAAAAGAATGCCAGGCAGGCAAAAACACACACTGTTAATATTTTGTGGAATTCATCAATTTCTGCTTCTTTTTAGGCCAAATGCCATGCTATTTCAGGAGGCCAGAAATAGGCTTGCTCCCAGCAGGTCCTTGTGAGTAGGCGCTAAGTTGGGATTGATTATTCCCTGTGAAGAATAATGCCACAGAATGTGAAGGTAATGCCACAGAATTACCTTTGTTTTCCTGTCGTGCTTCTAGTTTTCCTTCCATTTCCTCCTGTGACTTATCCAGAAGTAAACATATATTACCCAGACAAGAGGTGGAGAAACAGGCATGCATTAATTTAAAAAAAAAAAAAATCACATTATTCACAATACTGTGCCTGAAAGTGTTATTCTGGTCTAAAATCCACCTTTCTGCCCATTAGTATTAAAAAGCCATTAAGAACATAATAAGAAATCAGGGAATTCTTGGGAGGGGACATCTCGGAATTTGTGATGGGCTTTAGGGATTTTTGATGGAAGTCTGTTTCTGTGGCTGTGCAGAGATACTCAGGCACTCACCCCCGGGCCAGTGCTGCCTCAATTTGAATCCTGTCCTACCTCCACCCCCAGGTGGAGTCCTGGCTGTTTAGAAAGGCTACTTGTTGCCAAGAGTGCCCCTCCCCCTTCTCTTCCTCTTTACCAGCCCCAGCCTGTGCTGCTAACCAGGAGATCTGCCGATTAAAAGGGCTTCAGCTCAGAGAGTTCCCATGGCAACAGCTTCCTCCTCGGAGGTCTTTGTTGCCTGCTCAAACTTTGATCTCTGAGAGTGACTGTTGCTGTTTCTCTCAAAGATTTACAAACAGAGGAAGAGGGGGAAAGAATTGGAGAAGAAGAAAGAAAAGTTGACTCCTGGCAAAAGGGAGAGAAGGAATTAATTACCGAGTCACAGTCTAGCCATAAATCTGGGGGTTACTCCTTTGGAACATCTTTCAATTTGGGCTGTGCCCACATTTTCCTTTGCAGACTTGATTATACTTCAGATATCTTGGCTTCACATGAAAGACGTCAAGGGGAGTTGATTCCTCTAGGAGGATGGACCTACCCTATCTATCTTCAGATTTCCTGAAGAGCTGAGATAACTGCACTGTCTCCCATGAAAGGGGGGGGACACAAAACTTATAATGGGAGGGAGCTTTTTAGGCCTCAGCCCCACTGGCTTTTCTCCCAGCCCTCTCTCCTAGCTCTGGCCTACTCTGCCCTGAGCTTACCTAGATGCCTCTGTTGGTCTTGGTTTTGAGAAGAACCAGAAAACTGTTGAAGGGGCGGAGGAGAAGGAGGAGGCAGAAAAGTCAACCAGGCATCAACTAGCATCTGATTCTGGTTAATGGCTGCCAATAATGAGCTTTCTACCATCTGAGCAGTGGAGTGGGGTTTGTGGTTGCTCCAAAGACTAGGGATCAGGCCTTTTACCCTTTGCAGGAAGCCTCCTCTGGCCTTCAGACCTCTCCACTGCATAATCGCAACCTTGCTCTTTGATAGGCACCATGCGATAGAGTCAGTTTTGCTTCAAGCGTGATTTGTACTTGAATTATGATTTAACTTTTAACCAGTCTTTTTTGCATACTATGTCCCTAGCACAGTGAGGATACAAAATTTAAAAATGGCACTGTTTTGTCCCTATGAAAATTACTGTCTTTTGGTAAAGATAAGTATTATATTTCTGAAGCAATGAGAGAACAATACAAGAAAAGATTAAAACTATATTTGATATTAAATATCTAGGCTACTGATTCTCAAGAGGTGCCTCTTTGGACCCCCCAGGAGATACTTGGCAATGTCTGGAAACATTGTGGTTGTCACGTCTTGTGGGGTACCATGGCATCTAGTGGATAGAGACCAAGGAGGCTGTTGAATATCCTACAACGCACAGGGCAGCCCTCCTACCCCCAACAGAGGATTATCTGGCCACAAATGTGAATAGTAGCAAGGTTGCAAAACTCTGATCTTGACCAAAGGTCAATCTGGATACTGGATAAGGTCCACTGTGAAGAGCACGGGGCTTTGGGGTCAGATATCTGTGGACTCAGTGCAGCAATATAACCTTCAGTAAGTCAATGTTGACGAGTCTCGGTTTCCTCATCTGTAAAAATGGGGGAGGGAAAATGAAAGTTACATGGAAGACCTAGTATGAGGATTAAATAACACATAATACGAACTCAGTAAATGTCAGTTCCCTTCTCCTACCTTTTCCTATCCCCCACATCTCATTGCCAGGATGTCATCCCTAATTTGAGGGAACCCTCTTTAGGGAATTCTGTGTTCCGGGACTCCTCCTAGAGAGCTGATTTTCTTTTAGCCCATTCCATGAGCAGAGGCTTTAATGAGCCATCTGTTAATTGGCAATCCTATTACTAATAGATTCATGTTTTCTCAGTGACATCTGTGCAGTGCCTTGCGAGTGGTGACCCTAATCAGCCCTGTGGGAATCTTCCTGCTAGTGGGTTTCAGGGTGTTCTGTCCCAGCATGCCGACTTTTGGTTGCTATGTTTTGGTAGCTGTCGGAAGCCCCCGTTTCTCAGTTAATTACAGGGTGTTTACTACCTAACCTAAATACAAGGATTAGGTCACACAGGCCATTTGATGAAGTCTGGAAGGGTTTGGGGAACACCTGAGACTTGGATTAGGATCTGGATGGGCCTGGAAAGACTTTTGATAGTGTGAGCTTATAATTTATTGTCCACATTAGAATACTCTTGAGGGTGAAAAGGGGAGACTTTTAATAATTTATGTCAAGACAACAGGCATACTGGTGTGATGGTCACCCCATCTTTAGAGATGATCACCTGGGAAGTTCTTTTTTTGATTGAAGAGAACAGAAGATCCAGAGGAGCTGGGATCCAATTAGTTTCAGCTCACCTTCACCTGCTGCACCCTGGATGTTAGCTGGCATTCTAATTATGGGGACCTAGGGATGTGCACATCTCCATTCATTTACTAGAAGCAAAGGGGCCCAGCAAAGAGGTGGTGGTTTGCAGTAACAGTTGTTCACTGAAAAACGTGTGCTGAGGTTTCTGACCGGTAAACGACGTCCTTTAAGGTTCTTCACTGCCCTGGGTTGTGAAGAGAACAAACGAGGTGTTGAAGGCGCTGTTTGCCCTCCCCTCACCCCCAGCCACCCAGTCTCGCTCTGTGACTGCTCTCCCCTCCCTCCCCCTGCTCCCTCGAAGCCTTTATCCCGCCTCACTATTTTTGCTTCACTTGTTGCTCATCACTGTGGGAGGAAACTCGCCCTTCAATTAGTGAGCATTCCTGAAGCCCGCGGTTGCCGTGGTTACCCAGGCGTGAGCTGGAGCAGCTGGGTCAGCCCGCCGGCCGCATTGTAGTCGACAGAGCCGGGAGGCGGCAAAAATGCGAAGCCGGTGCGCGGGAGGGAGGGGACGGGCCCCGCAGAGGGGAGGTCCTGGAGGCCCGCGGGAGAGCGGGTGTCGCCGAAAATCGGCTCAGCCCTGGAAAGAAAGAATGGCAGCCCTTGAAAGCCGGTCAGGAGACAGCCATGGCATTTTTCTCCAAAGCCAGCTGCCGCTATTCAAGTGTGCAGGTCTGAGTTCACACGGTGCAGTGCCTCAGAATTTGCTCTGGGAAATGCTCCATGCCCAAGCCCTTCACACCGAGAGGGGGCTGGCCACGGAGGAAAGGGCAGGAACTCTGACAATCCGAGACCTACCAAGCTGTGTGCCCCTCCGTGTCTGCCGTGGACCGCCTGGGCTTTTTGGGTTAAGGAAACTAGCCGTTCTTGATATCTTTGCATCTGAAGTGTCTGTGCAGGTCTGATGGTTGGAGCACAGGGAGCTCAGGAAATCACACTGGGCACCAAGAAACTCAATTTCCTCCTTGCATTAAATCCCACCCTGCTCCACATCATTTTGGAATCAAATCTAAATGTCTTAGTCATTTCATCTCAGGCCAAGTTGAGCACGTTATAGTACTAATAACACTTTGCAGCTACTCACTCTTGAGGGCTAGGGGGTTGGATCACTATAGCACTTTGCAAAGGCAGAGTGCTTTGCAATCATTTTTATTATTGTTTATTAGTTTATAGCAGCATGGTGAATGCCTTTTAATTAGCTCATACTGTGTTATGATGTATTCAGTAATCATTTTCTGGTCACAGCTTTAAAAGGTGCTGAAATTGTTAACCATCTCCAACACTCCTATATCCAAACGTTATACTTTAATTATGTAAGTAGAGCAGTAATGCCACAGACACAAATTTCTGTGTTGCTCACTGCAGATACTAGGAGATTAGAAATGCTGCACATGTCTAACGTTTCTAAATTAAGAATAAGCAAAGCTTGAAGGGGAGTGAGATACTGGGGAAAAAAGATAGGGATGGGGGTGAGTAGACCCAGGTTCTACTCCTGGTTTATTAGTCAGCTGTGTGACTTTGGGTAAGATTCTTAAGCTCTCTGAGCCTCAGGTTCCTGAAAACATGGAGTGGGTTATGGATTAGATGACCTCCGAGATCCTTTCTGGCAATACAATCTGATTTTAGAATTCTGTGTGAATAGAAGTCAGTGCCTTAGGCCAAGCTTATAATCACTGCCGAAAAGCCTGAAGCATTTATTAACAGTTAATTGCAGATGGTCTGATACTACTCATTTTGTGGAGAGAATTCACTGTAAGAATTATTCACTATAATTTAAAGTGAGCCAAAATGAAAGGGACAAAAAAAGAAAAAGTACACACATGAAATGCTTAAATACATAGTTTACATATAAAAGAAAGGGAGGCTATATCCACATTTGTGATGGATAATCATAATCTTTATTTATTGAATGCATGGTTGCCATGGGAATATAGAATAAAAACAGGGATGTGTGTGCCCTTGGGAAATTTCCAATTTGGGGGGATTCCAAACAGCCACAGAAACAACTTTACACTTAAAAGGGCCAGAGAAAAACATCTGCTCTCCTCAAAGACTTAGGAGAGAAACCTTTTAGAGGGTTAGGATCTGAGAGATCAGGGGTGGATACAGTACATCCCTGAAAACGGATCCAGGGCATCTTAGGAAAGCTTGGAAGTGGGATGAAGCCAAGATGTGCATTAAGCAGAAGGGAAAAGAAGGGAACCTCAAGAAGCTGGGGAAGAAAAACATTCTAGATCATCCTGAACAGAAGGTTCATTTGTATGATATATTGGCAAAACTGAAAAGGACTCCAAGTTAGTACGTTTCAAAGAGATGAATGGAGCTAACTATGCTGTCAGCAGTGTTGACATCACAAGGACAAAGGAAGTATTGTTTTCCCTTCTTTTCATAAGGTCCAATGCATTAAATAATGTGTCTTTTGTCATCAAATAATTGAGTAGCAGATCTAGGATCTGAAAACAAGTTTGTCCTACATCTAGAACTTGGACTAATGATCAGAGCTTGGATTTAAGTTTTAAGACTAGAGACAAAAACCAATTTGGGGCGCATATTGTATCGCTCTGTAATGGCTGCCTTGAAAATACCCTAGGCTCGTGGCTTTCAGCTTGTAGGGGTGGGATGAGATGGTGCTTCAATCCCCTGAGATGGCAAGATGGCATTTGGGGATATTCCAGTGAGTAGAGGACGTTCCTGGTGTTGAGCCCTGAGTGCAGGGGTGCTAAACATTCTCCAGTACATAGAGTAGTGCTGAATGAATGAATGGCTCCTTCATATGCTCATTAAGAGTCCATCTGAGCTGGATAAAAGGCACGAACGTGAGCAGTAAATCAGAAGTCCAGCCAGAAGCCCAGCATAGAAAACAATGGGGATTTACTACTGGGAAGAGTTCAAGGTCCTGACGGGTGAGGTGCCGCCTCATGCCACGCTGTTGGGGATGCAGAGGGGTTTCCATCCTGCTAGTGGAGGCACATGTAAAGGAATCACGGCAGCTGAGAGACAAGTGCTCTCATGATGCCGGGAACATGGAGGAGGACGCAGCCTCTCAGAGCAGTATTCTTACACGGCTCTGTCGGAACATATTTCAGAGTCTTGTACACTGTGTGTGGTAAGAATTTGAGTGAAGCAGAAGATTGAGAAGTTCGTTAGCTGGTTATCTTAGTAAAGAAGGTTAAGTACATCCTGCATTGAGGGCCTGACTGGCCAAGAAAAGGGTATCAGAACCTTGGGGAAATGTCACCGGGACATGGTTTGTTGTGAAATATGTGAAGATAATGCCATGGGTAGGAGAGGAGTGGGAAACCAGGCAAGGACTGTGTCTCTGAGGGAAGACCTCATGACTGGGGGAACCTGATGTCAAAAATGCAAAAAGAAAAAAAAAAAAGCTAATGAAAACAGGGGACTTGGCAGGAAGAAAGTCCTTTGACCTTGGTAAGTCATGTGACCCAGAAGCAGAGAAGTAAAGCTGAGTTCTTAGCCTCACACTGCTGGACAAGCTGCATGGGCGAGCCTGAGGCTTTCAAGCATAGGGATCGAGTCTTGTTCCTCTCTGCCTCTCCACCAGGCACAATATACATTTCTTTGTTGAATGAATGAATTGGAGACATTCCAGAAGTGAGCTTGTTCTCAGGAATATGTACCAAGAGTTCAGTTGGGGATAACTTCAAGGTGTCAGTGGCAGAAAACAGCTGAAATAGGGAATTATTTAGGTAAAATCTGTAAGTTGTTTTATTCAAAATGATTGTTTCTGCCCTCGTCATTCAACCCAAAATACATGAATGTTTTGGGCTATGATGTTTGTGACGGTATGGAATGATACTGACACTTGCATGTGTGTGTGTACAAACTAGTAGTATGCCTGATTCATTTGGTCTATTCATGTGGAAATTTCTTAAAAGTAATGGATTCTGCAAGGTTTGGGGAAAACTTTGAAGTGCTTACATGAAAACTATTTTCTACTCATAGTTTGAGCTGGGGTTTGAAAAGAGTAAATGTGGCTTTCTATTTGCTGGGTCTGTTTTCCATCCTTTTCTTAGACATTAAAGTGACTTGTAATTGCTACTCTAACTGAATCCTGGAAGAATGACAGTGATTCACAAGTGTTGGTAAAGTGCTGCTGAAATCTGGAATGTATTTACTGCAATTGTTTGGACTCTCTAACATCAGACCTTCATTGGATGTGACAGAATAGAATAGAGTAGAATAGGAAGAAAAGTTAGAGCATTTCTAACTGGCAACAGCAGTTTTTAGGAATTGTTAAGCAAGAAGCTGGAAGCAAAATGACTTTTAGAAATATAGGATTCCAGCATAAATTCACTTTTTAAAATGCCTTTAGCTCGAGGAAAATATAGGTCATGGTATAAAAGCCAGAGAGCTTTGCTCTCTCTCTCCCTCTCTACTGTTGACATAACATAGTGGTATAATCTGCTATCCCCAAACTCCTACTATGTTCTGAATTCTGAAGACATTTAATTTTACCCATTTTACTGCCAAAGTCTGTCACCCACACCACCCTGGGGCTAACACTACACGGGTGCATTATGGGAAGGCTTCACCATCTTCTGAAGTGTCAGCTATTGGCCATTGCTTCAGGGAGAATGAGAAGCTTGATGTATGTCTTTCTGTTGGAGTGACAAGCTTTGTGAATCTCCTGTCCATGTTTCTTATTTTAACTTTTTCAATTACACGTGTAAAAAAAATCTAAAACATGAAAGCCCCTTCATTGTTCTTCCATGATGCCCATTCCAGTGCCCCAGAAATAGGGGCTAACAATTTGGTGTGTCATACTGTTGCTTTCAGATTTCAATTTGAACATAGCTGCCTAGAGCTTATATTCACTAACATTCTGTGTGCAGAAGTAGTGTCAGAACACCATCAAGGTGTTGTTCTAAACAGCATGTGTGGAAATCCAGCTTGTGTGTTTTATCCATCATAATTATATCTGTGTATATATACCCCACAGTGGTTGCAAGCACATGACCTCTGGGTTCTATACAGTCCCAAAACATATTGTATATGGCTTGTCCAGTGATTTTTAAAAATCTATGAATCAGTTGCCAACATTTGAAAATCAGGATATTTCACATAAAAATCTGGGGTCTGGCTAATCTTGAAAAATAGGAAGATTTGCAACCCTGAAGACACATTTCTGTGAGGCAACAATTGGCTAGAGGTGCGTAGAAGCAGCCCCTACAGACACAAGATGCCATTTGCCACACGCCCAGCTGCTCCCAGTTGTATTACATTTGACCAGCTGCACTTGTTTGCATTATCTACTGGTCCGTATAAACATATGGAATTGAGTTTGCAACTCTGATCACTGAGTATCAGATTTGAGAACTGAAAATGTTATGGATAGGGTGACCATATAAATAATTGTCCAAATTAGAACACTTTGGAATTAAAAGGGGTGCTATTAATAATTACACCAGGACAACAGGCATAAACCAGGACTGTCCCAGACAAACCAAGATGTATGGTCTCCCTATTTATGGATCTCTTCATTCAACCGCTTCATTTGACTAATGAGAAAATTGAGTCCTAGAAAGAGGAAGTAATCTGTCCATAGTGGTCACCAAGTAAACTAATGTCAAAGCTGCCTTCAGTACCCTGACTCCCAGTGCACTGCTTACTCCAATAGAATATGCTCTATATAATATGTGTGAGTACCATATCCTCCTTGAATGTATGGATTTTTTTATAGTTAATTATTATCACATAGCTAATTTCCTGTGAGAAATTGTATACAAATCGATAGCTTATATCATCAATAACATTTCTCTTATGAATGTAATTAATGATTTGGGCTACAGCACATATAAGGATGTTTAAAACAGTGGTAGGCTTGAGAACTAGAAAGTAAACACAATAAAAGCTTCTCATTTTACTACATACAATAAGATATATTTAGAAGTACTAATTGTCCACATTAAAAAAAACACCATTAAGTAAGCATCTGATAACTGCCTTGCTAAAAGCACAGTATATTGACTTCTTTTTTTTTTAATATTGACTTCTTGATCATTGGCTGTTGGCTGTAATTAATACTAATTATGCCTTTAAGAGATGTCCAAGATCCCAAATTCCCAAATCCTTGACCACCTGTCTCTTGCCTTGTTGAGCTTCCAAGAGATATTTGTACAGAGGACATTCCATGTGAGACCAATGCATGCTCTTAATCACTTGCTTGGACTTTGGCCCCAAATCCCTGTCGGGTCGCCTATCCTAGGGAACTGGACTAGACCACGTGTGAGCCTTGGGGAACCTCCTAGCCTTTCATGTTGGCTTAGGCCAAAGGCTAGCCCATCTCTCTTTCAAGATGCCCTTTTCCAATGACCTACTTGGCTCCCACTTGTCTTTGCAAGAGACCTTGCAAGCACCAAACCACTCTTACCATGTCAGCTGCACAAGATGGAAGACAGAAAGAAGGAAACTCTTCTTGCCAAAACCTAAAACAGAGCTAACTTCAGGACTTCCCTGGCGGTCCAGTGGTTAAGACTACCACCTTCTACTGCAGGGGGCACGGGTGTGATCCCTGGTTGGGAAACTAAGATCCCACATGCTGCATGGCGTGGCCAAAAATATAACTAAATACAAAATAAAACAGAGTTAACCCAGTGGCCCACTCCATGCTTTCTTTTCCTTGGAATGTACTCTGGTACTGATTAACTTTTCAAATGTGGGACCATTACCCAGGCAGGAAACATGACTGGGACACATTTTACCACACTGGCCTTGTATAGTTGAGAAGAGCCAAGAAAAATAAAGTGAGCAAAGAGCCCTTTTACCTGACTCCCTAACACCTTGCCCCTGCTGCAGCATCCTCTCCTAGTGCCTTGGAAGAACTTCTTTTTCTTTGACTTTTGGCAGAGCTGCTTTTCTATGGGGTGATTTGATAGAGGAGAGGATCAGTGACCAACTATGACCTTTAGACTCAAAATATAAACCACACACATGGGTAACTTTTTCTCTAATGCACCTCAACAAACTTCAACAGGAAAAGTTGTTTTCTAATGAACCAAAGAGACCAGACCCCTAGAGGTGTGTTTTCTAATAGTGATGTGTGGCTACAGAGCCTTTGAAGTATTAATATTTTGGCTACATTGGTACAAGTAAAAATATTATGAAGGTAATTTCATCTTTTTTTAAAAAAAAACTTTTAATGTGATTACTAGAAAAGCTAAAATTACTGGTCGCTCACATTACATTTCTACTGGACAGAGCTGTTCTAGAAGCATATGTCATGCCCATAAGTGAAGTAAGATTCAGTTGTAGGCTTAGGAACCATAGTGACCTTTTGCCATCACAAGCCTCAAAGGAAGCAAGTTTGCTAGTTGTTTCCTAGTGCAACTTGTTTCTTAGCAGGGCTGCACTGTGATAGAGAGAACCTGGTACAGGGCAGAAGTCCTATTACAGCCTTTATATTTACCTGGATATGAGAACATAGTGGAAGCATTCAGCACTTCTTTCTGTATAAACCAGGCTAGTTTGTAAAAGGACTAACCTCCTCCCCAAACTCTTCCAGTGTGTTGTTTCCTGCATAGCTCTTTGCTTCTCAGAGCCCCGAGGGGCACCTGTTCTGACACCAGCCCTTAAGCTTCTGTGCCATATCACGCAGAAGGCACTTGGGTCCATACCACGCCAGCTGTGGGTGCCATATGGAAAAGCCGTACCATATACATATGTACAGAGTATTTCTGAAGCCAGAAGGAGTGTCGAAGAGTGTATAACTGATCTAGCTTTATCATTTCCTTGCCTTTGAAAACTTTAATCATTGAAATATCTTTAGGCTATAAATAGAATCATGTAGGGAGATAATTCTGAGTTAAAACCAAATATGTACTTTTGTTTTTATATGGACATGGGACTGTGTATGGATGTATGAAAATGTAGGTTGAACGTTTGGATACAGACGGGTTTGACTTTCCAATAATATACGTGGAGTAGGATGTATAAATGAATGGAGATGGTATATGTCAGTCTGCTCAAGCAGGGTTTTTCACATTTGAAGCAGAGATTTCCTCCTTCTATAACAGTTGGAGAGAAATTTCTGTTTCTGCTTCTGCCTGGTTTAGGTGCAGAGTTCTTAGATGGCTGCCAAAGATTGATGGAGAAGGTCATTCTCTTGACTGAGCCCAGCCCAGTGATGTGCGTGTCATGACACAGACAGCATGGATCAATGGCCCCATGTAGGGATGGTGCTGGCTGGAGCTAGGCTTCAGGCTGTGTTTTTCCTTTGGAGTAACCTCTTTACTTCTTTTCCTTCCACTTCTTTTAGGCAGGACAGGGCTGCTTGCTGATCTCTTGCCCAGTTTTGCTGTGGAGATTATGCCAGGTATTCAGTCATTTAACTCTGTATTTGCTTAATTTGCTATCCCTCCATCTGTCTTGCCTCTGCATTAGTTACTAATTGCTCCTTTAATTTATTTGTACATTTGTCTATATATGTCTGTGGTATTTTCCAGGATGAATTAAGCCCATTGGAAGAGCCTTCAAATTGTATTTCTTCTGTTACTAGGCCCTAAAAGAATAATGGTAATTAAAAATAGGCTGAGATGGGGACCCAGTCCTTCAGTGTCAGGTATGCAGGCCTTTTCGCAATCTCAGTATCTCAGCTGCACCCAGATAGCTATAAGTATCCTTAACGGAGTGGTTATTAATCTGCATTCCTTATTCCCTAAGTTTTATGTTTACCCATTCATTAGTGTACAGCCATGTTACTCTGAATTGCCTTTTATAACTTTATCAAAACATTTTTTCAAAACTTATGAAAGCTATGCACCCCTCCTCCCTTGAAAAGTACACATTTAGAGATCTACATTGCTTTGTATACAGTGTTAGGGGCTTCTTGGCCCCCTAAGTCGCTGGGGTCCATGGACCCTATGTCAAGGACACCTGCACCAAGTGTACACCTCTGTCTTTTTATGTAGCTTCTGTTGAACATACCAGCTAGACAAGCCAACATCAGTTTGATGCTGCACTATAGCCCATCGTGGAAGGAGGATTAGAGAGAAACAAGAATGAACTATGGGAGAGGACACATCCAAAGGCAGGGAATAGGAAAGGATACGATTCAGCCTTGCTTTGGAGAGCTTCTGCCAAAGGATTAAGAGCTGCTTAATAATTGAGAGCAAAAGAGAGAAACAAAATAATCCTGGCGATTGGTTTTGACTTGATTCAGGTTTTAAGAAGCATCCAGAGTCTTCACAGTTGAGCTTCACTAATTATTCTTCCGTGAATTCTCCTGATCCTTTCCCATTAGCTGGCCAACCCAAATACAGACATTCTTTTTACTGATGTTGATCCCAAGGACGCAAACAGATATTTCTTTGTGATCCGCCTTATCCAGAGTTCCATCAATTTGTATGCATTTGCTCATCACAAAAAAAACAATGTTACACTGCATTGCTTCACACTAGATGTTATATCCCGCAGTCCCAAGGAAAAGTTACTGTATTTTTCATATCTGGTCCTGGTCGCCTGAATTTCTCTCCCTTTTGACTCCAAGAATCCTTTCATGGATAACATTCTTTGTTTCTCCAAGGTAACCTGCCAGTCTTTTATCCTTGACTGCCTGACCCGAGTTGTAGTCACCATACCACACAGCTCATCTCATCCTCAGGGCCCGTATCTATCTCAGGCCGCATTGTGTTATTATGTTAGTGCTAAGGCACAGGCCAAAGCCCTCAACTATCTACTGTCCTCAGCAAGAATGCTCTCCAGAACATTCTAGCTGGGCACAAGGCCTTCTCACTTCCCTCCTGAATAGAGGGTGACCTGGTTATTTTGAATGTGTTTCTGATGGGTGAGTGAGGAGGACCATTCAGGAAACGTAAGTTGTTTGTTTTCTCTCTGAGGAAATCATGTTCTAAACAAAGGTCAAATAACTTCATCATTATCACAA
Organism: Balaenoptera musculus; assembly: GCF_009873245.2. Classification (NCBI taxonomy): domain Eukaryota; kingdom Metazoa; phylum Chordata; class Mammalia; order Artiodactyla; family Balaenopteridae; genus Balaenoptera; species Balaenoptera musculus. Next base: position 122,943,356 of record NC_045785.1, on the reverse strand, counting down.
AACCCTTTATATAACCAAAATATCATATTCTCAAGCTCCAACTGAATGTTCCATTTCACCGAAGGAATATTTAATAACTAAAATTCAAACAAAACAATGTGTACTTGAAGCTGATTGCAAAGGGATTTTGGGGAGATGGTTTTCAATCACAATGAATTGCTTTAATCTTTTGCTTTGAAAGGAAATCATGGCTCATTCCAGTCTGTCCCAGGCCCCCAGTGGGACATTGGATCCTATAGCCAAGTCCCAAAAGCATGACATCAGGTCACTCCAGGGCCACAGTCATTTTTATCTAAGCCAAATGGATTTGTTTCCTTTCTCTTAATCTCTTGGATGGGCAAATGAATTAAATTCACGTTCAGCCTCTGGCAGAGCTGTGAAAATAGCAGACGTTAACAAACACGGTCAGATATACACGTGAGAGCCTTCCCAGCCACCACGGTCCTGAGCCACTTTAGTCCGTGGCTATGCTGGCTGTGTAGCGTGGTCAGCTGGAGTGTGATCAAACCATTCTTGGGGAACGGGGACAGTTTCTTCTCTTCGGAGCCTGTGTCTCTAGTTTTCTTTAGCAAAGGGTTTTGATCTCAGCCCTGATGCTGAGTACAGGAAAGATGTTAAGAGGCAGTCAGTAGGGAAAGCAGATGAATACACAAGGGACCTGGACCACCTAAATATGTTCTGATTTAGACCATATAGACATAGAGAACTTTTTCTCAGGACTTACACTTTTAGGGACAAGATTAACTTGGCTACAAAAGATACGAATTCACAGAACCCACCACTTTATAGCTCAGCAAGCAAAGTTCCCCTCTACCTAGCCAGGAATCTCTGCTCTTGTCCCATACTTGTTCTGACACTACAGTTGGTAAGGTGAGCCCTTTCCCCAGGAAGGGGCCCTAAAACTCCCCCATCACTTGGTACTGGTCGTTATGTGTGCTCAGTATGACCCCGGTAACCTTCCTTGCTCTCCATGCCCCAGCCCTGGGAGGGTCTGCACCTCTCACTCTCAGAGTTCCTCCGTAGTTTGGGGGCTGTGTGCCCTGTTACGAGATACTGTCTTCCCCCAGGTCCCTCCCACTCACTCGTCTCCCAGGGAGACACTGATGAGAGGGTGCCGCCTCGAGTGTGGGTTTCTCTGTGCGTCCTTCCAGAGTGGGTGTTTGTTGGCCTGGTGATCCTGGGAGTCTTCCTCTTCTTCGTCCTGGTGGGGATCTGCTGGTGCCAGTGCTGCCCTCACAGCTGCTGTTGCTACATCCGCTGCCCCTGTTGCCCAGATTCCTGCTGCTGCCCGCAGGCCTGTGAGTAAAGTGATGAGCGTGGAGACGTAGAGTGATCAAAAGAAACGTCACCTTTCCATCAGACAGTTATGTGCCCTGAGCGCCTTCTCCACCCCAAAAGCGATCGTTCCAGACTCTCCTCTGCTGGGAGCCCCCGGCTTCCTGAGATGACCATTCTTGTTTGCCTTCTCACCTACAGGCACCTCTCCATGCTTCTGATTTACACCTATCACCCCTGCATTTGGAATCCTCACTGACACTATTGCTGAAAGGAAGGGCAGGTTCAGGATGGTGAGGTTGCGGGGTAAGGCTTTTGCCCTCTCCTCGGGCATCCAAACTAGAGAAAACCTTCTCTGGTCATGCCTTGTGCGTGCAGAGAACTCTTCTTGTTTACCAACAGCGTGTGCAAACCACAGCCTTTGGGTCCCATCCAGACACAGATGAGTTGTATTTACTCCTATGACAAAATGGTCCACAAAGGAACTAGTCCTCCTTTGGGGATTCACAATTTTACCTCCCTGGCCAAGCCCATATAGGCAGTAAGTTTGGCACCCTGCCATAAACGTCTTGAAGGAGAGAGACACCATGTGTATCTTTCGTATCCTTAGGAACACGGCAGTTTCCGCGCGAGGAGTCAGAGTGTTTGCTCTGCTTTTGGGCTCACAGAGCGGGGCCGTGTGTCAGCACATAGCTGGCTTTGCCTCTCTAGAAGAGGTTAGGAGCCTCCTGGAAGCAGCCCTGGGCAGCCCCAGTGCTAGGCCTCCTCCAGAGGGGCTGAGGCATCCTGCAGCAACGTGGCTCAGAGTGGGCTGCTGCTGTCACAGGGGAGGCTGCTGTGACAGCTCCCAGCACTGCTTAATTACGCAGTTGCCAGGTACTACTAAACACTGTAATTCCTTATGTCATCGCTGGAGGAGTCCAAGAGAGTGGGGGAGAGGGGTTCCAATGAATCAATTCAGGACTAGTAGAACACACACACACACACACACACACACACACACACACACACGCCCGCGCCGGAGCATACATCCAGGAGCTCCCTCAAGCACACCCTCAGGAATTTTTGGTGTGAGGGTTGTGGAGGGTGGGATGATGTAATCTCTCTTGCTCTTCATCTCCCTCCACAGTGTATGAAGCAGGGAAAGCAGCAAAGGCCGGGTACCCTCCCTCTGTCTCCGGTGTCCCCGGCCCTTACTCCATCCCCTCTGTCCCCTTGGGAGGAGCCCCCGCATCTGGCGTGCTGATGGACAAGCCGCATCCACCTCCCCTGGCACCAAGTGACTCCACTGGAGGAAGCCACAGTGGTAAATCTAGTTCCCGACTGCCCTGCCCCATGCTCCTGTCCGGCTTCCACTCTGGTTCCTTGCTGATGAGAACCATCAGTTCGGTGACGCTTCTTTGGACAATGATTATCTCCATTCTGGGAATGGGAGCCTGCCAGCTGTATCAGATATCTCCTGGAATGCATGCCAGGCTTTCCAAGGGCTGCAGGACATAGCTGCCCCTTGCTTTCTTCCCAGGCTCCTCAATAACTAAAATTATAAGAAAAAGAGGCAAGGTGTACCCCTTGCATGTTGAGCATTCAATTAATAAATAGTTATCTCTTCCCTACCTGGCGCTTAGGACTCTACCAGGTACTATGAGGAACACTCAGAAGTGTAGGACAAGGTTTGTCTAACAAGCAGTGTGGCCCAGCCAGGGAAAGAAAATGGACCTTTAGTGGGACAATTAGATGCTAAAGCGTATGGTACTGGGAGTTCAAAGGAGAAAGAGCTGGGATGGTTACAAAGTCTTCAGGGAAGAGGGGAGATTAGAGCTGGGCCTAGAGGAATGAGAAGGATTAGGAAAGCAGAGACACACACAGGCCAGCAGGGTGGAAGCCCAGAGCTAAGAGAACACAGTGTGTGTATTTGACAGTGTCTAGCTTGTCTGTCTGACTGGAAGACAGTGGAAGAATATGGTGGAGCCAGATTAGGGAGGGCCTTGAAACCCCTCCCGGAAGAGCTGGGGCTTGGCGCCATAGCAGATGAGAGCCACTGCAGGCAGGTTCCTGAGTGGAGAGGTGACGTGTTGACAAAGCGAGTGGTAAGTAGGCAAGAGTAGAATCAGAGACCTTGAGCTGAGGTGTGATTGAAGTGGGACATGTGAGTGTCTGGATTATGATGGAGACAATGGGCATTGAAATGAGTGGATGAATCTGAGAGATGCTTTGAAACAGCAAGCAGTTAGATGTTAGGAGGCTTCAAAATGAGCCCAGTTGTCTAGTGGTGCATATCCTAGACAGAAATGAGATAACTGGTAAGGAGAGTTTATTTGGATGAAGATTAGCCCCACTGAGGGCATGATGAATTCGAGGTTATAGGCAGGGGTAGAGGAGTATAGAGGCATTAAAATGTAGCTTTCCTGGAGGCATCTGAACAGGACTACAGAGTAGTAAAGGTTAGAACTGTGTATGTAGTATGTTTAGGAGGTGATTTTTAAATCCCTAGGTGTGAATGAGCCACTAGGGTTGATGAAACAGACATTTCTCCCCTGGAGGTATCTGGATGGCCTTCAGTGGGGAGCAAGGACGAATGTCTAGTCCATTTAATGAACTGTCAATGCTCCACCCTGGAAGGACTGGATATCCTCAGTGAGTAATTGGTATTTGTGTTTTTTCTCTCTCAGGAACTATTAGCAGAATTCTGACGTCTGAGATTGGGAATGAGTCACAGACTGAGAAGTAAAAGTTAATGATCAAGGACACACAGGGTATTAGAGAGATAAAGACAATACAGTCCATTTCCCCGAAGGATGGAGTGGGCAAAAGAGGCATTAATAGGACTTGTCTCATGCTCTGTTTGCAGCTTGCCTTTTGCCCCCAATCTTCTGTCTCCTTCCTTCCCATCAGAACCCTTTCCCTCTTACTTTTTATTGCATGGATTCTCATAATAAAATGACTCTAATTCATAGAATGGCAAATACTTCTTCTCTCCTGTTTTCAACCTGTTTCCAGTTCCTGCTTTTGCATGCAGTTCAGTCATTTTGGCTCCATCGTGCCATACTAACCAACTGCAATTAGAAGTGGCTTAAAAAATAGAAAAAAAAATATTATTTCCCATAGCAGGAAATTCCAAGGTAAGGTGGTTCTGGGGTTGGTTAATGGAACAGTTCAGGTGGCATCACTGAAGGACCTAGTTCTTTCCATCTTTTGTTCTGGCATCCTGAGTGCATCCTCTGTCCTCCCGGGCTGGCTCCTCTCCAGATTCCATGATGACTGCCACAGTCCCAGATACTAAATGCATGCAGAGATGGAAAAGTTATGCTCCTTCCTTGTGCTCCTTTTCTCAAGAGTGAGGAAAACTTTTCCAGAAGCCTCTTCCCCTTCCAGCAGACTTCTCCATGTAGTTTTATTGGCAAGAATTGTGTCCTGTCTCCATTCTTAAACCAGATTGGCTTGGACCAACCAAGACTCATCTCTTAGGCCAAAACACCTATTCACCTTGGAAATGAACAAAGTCAGGATTCTGTTAGCAGGGGAAAAGGGGAGAATGCACAACCAGTGTTGGCCAAGCTAGTCTGGCTCATGTGATCATTTTCTGGCTCATTGAGTCAGGAGTGAGTTCTTCATGATCCTCACTGGGCACATTTCTGTACTCATGGTCCCATGGCCAGAAGTACTGATGGCATTTGGCTATTTCTCCTTTAAGAAAAATGGTTTAAGCCACTGTTCCATGTAGATTGTTCTTTAAAGAATGTTAGAAGTGTTAAGAAATGCTGATTTATAAAGATGTAAATTTAGCCTATTTTTTATTTTTATGCTACTTCAATTTTAGGGTAATCATCTAGCAACAGTAATTTTTCAGATTACATTTGTACACAATACTCTTTTGAACACTCTGTGTAGTTGAAAAGGCATCTTTGATGAGCTCTGTATAGTATAGCCAGTTAGTTACCGAATGGGCAAGAGATAAGAGGCACCCTGATTCCTTCTCCCATTCTTCATAGCAGCTACCTGCTATGTTTGTTTGTTACCTCTGTTACAAAAAAAGATGACTGTCTCCTCCTGTCCTGCTCTGGAGCCATCCCCTTCAGCTTTGTCAAGGTTCGCTCTCTACTGAATCTCCATACCCCACCCCATTCCCACCTCACGTCTCCAGCCTTTCCTTCTTTAGCGACTCCTTCCTATCAGCATTCAAAACACACTCGTATCTCTCCCATTAAAATACAACAATTTGCAAAAACCCTACATTCCTCTGATGCTACTTCCCTATCCACTTTATCCTCTTCACAGCCAAACTCCCTGATAGAGTTTTGAATCTTTAACGTCTCCATTTCCTCTCCTCAACTAACTTCTGTCTTGCTATTGCTTTCACCACTCCAAAGACCAGCTCTTGCCAAGATCGCCTTATTGCTAACTCTAATGGATGCTTCTCAAAGCTTGCCCCCTTGACTTCTCAAAAGCACTTGCCACCCCTGACAACACACTCATATTTCTTTGCCCTCCTCAACACTGTACTTTGTAGTTTTTCCTACCGTTTTCACTGTATGCTGGCTGTTCTTTCTGTGCACATCCCCCAGATGTTGGTGTTCCTGTTTGTGCAAGGTCCTGTGCCTGGGAAATCTCGTCTAGTCCATGGCCTCAGTCATCATCTATATACTGATGGCTGCCAGTCTTTATCTCCATCCTCTCTCCTGTTCCTCAGTCCCATATATCCACCTGCCTTCTGGACATATCCATCTTAATGTATTACAGGCATTTCCAGCTCAACCTCTATCTAGGAAATGGAATTAATCTGCTGTTTCTCACCCTCAAACCAACTCCTACATTTCTTATTTTCAGTGGATGGCACCGTTATCTACTTAGTAGCCCAAACCAGAAGCAGGGACTTGATCCTTATCTCTTCCTCTCCCTTACTTCTCTCATCCAGCTGGTCACCAAGTCCTTCAGATTGGACCTCAAAAGAACCTTGAATTGGTCCATCTCTACTCAACTATCCTAGTCATTGCCACCATCATCTCCCACCTTGATTAATGCAATTATCTTTTCCCTTGCTTGAATCCATTTTATTTTCACGTCTACCTGGTCTCCACTCATCCTTCTTGCAAAAGAATTGAATAGGCAAGTAGGGTTCTGAAATGTCATTTTTCAAACTAACAAGGATGTGTGTCTATATATATGCCTACTGTATGTATACAGAGAATATGCAAATTTTAAGCATCACTTCTCCCACAACTGAGCTGCTGTCACCCTGGGGGTGGAATCTGGCAGCTGTTCCATTATCCATAAACAGCCTTCCTTAGCTTATTAAGATAGGACAGGAAGAACAAGGCTATATCCATGGATATCTGCCTTACAGACTTCTTTTGCAAGTTTTACAAATTGGATTTGGCTTTAAAGGGGAAATTAGCTGAAAAATAGTTGAGCCTTAATTGGGTTAGAAGTATCACCTCAAATCTTTTACCAGTAAGAATTTTTGAAATTATAGTTTGGCATCAAAATGAATATCCCAATAGTCCCTCTCCAGTAAAAATCAAAGTTGGCAAGGCTAATAAATTAGAGGAGCTGAAGTATGAAAATCCACACCAACCAAAGGACTTGGACCAGACTGAACTTCAAAAGGGAAATAAATCATCCATCGACCCTAAACTGAAATATCACCAGGAAAAAAGTCATTTTCCAAAAAATGCTGGTCTTTGGCCAATAATGTAGGACATTTCTTATTAAAATATTGCCACACATCAGAGAGTTCTCTGATCTTCAGACAAATTACAGATAAAAATCGGCCTGACACCATTCTATTTATTTTCAAATCAAGAAAAATTTAATGAATGCATACCAATTTTCTCTCGAGTTTACAGTCCAGCAGAGTGGTTTCTGGGGGCTTGTGAATGGAAATAAAATGAGTGAAAAATAGAAAGGAGCATATGATAAGACTGTTCTCTAATGCCAGCTCAGAGAAGGAAAAGTTTCATCTGCTTGGAGGGATCAAGAACGGTTTTCTGTGCTCCTGAGCATATACGTGACACAGAGCCAGGTGCTACCACGAAGAGAGAATTAGTTATAGTGTGCCACCCATCGAATATACAGCTTTCAATTAAAAAAGGAAAACCAACACCTCTTAAAGGGAGAAGTGCCTAGCTTTTTAACTACTGAAACCAAACGGATGATGCCTCTAAAGTCTAGACATCAATACTCTGCCTCTGTCCTTTTTGACAAAGTACAGGGATTAAGATTTCTGAAGTCATGAGCTGGTGTGACTGAGAAATCAAAGCTGAAAGTATCCAGTACAGTGGTGTCTCTTTATAATGTCAGTACTGAAAGGCGAAGCTGCCATCGTCATTTGAGGCTGTGAATAGTTACTGTAACTTTTCAGGGGCATGATAGCCTATGCATACATGATCAACTCTGTCTCATAATGAGGAGTGCAATTTGTTATAATGACACAGAAAGCAATCTAAGCGCCGGTCCAAGTTGCAGATAAGGGAGCAGTTTCCAGCTGTTGCTCAGGATGGCCGCCATCTCTCATTGCCAGGGGACAGCTGGTACATTGTTCCCTACAGCAATACTCTTCCCCCCTTTATCTCAGTGTTACTGAATGTTTGCTATACAGTGCTTCACATATTAAGAACACCTAGATAAAGCCACAGCTGCAGGTAGAGTAGACCCTTCCCTAATGCCTGTAAACATGCTCATTTTCTTTACTAAAAAATAATCATCAATAAAATAAGAAAACTTACCTAAACATTGCTGCTCCCTCAAGCTACCATTCAAGCCTTCCCCTTCCTGGTGAAAATTCTCCAACAAACCCATCACATGGCCTTTTCTGCCTTACTTTGTAATTCTTTGTGATATAGTTTTTATTCCTGATTTTCATTCATTCATTTATTCATACATACAAACACATGTGTTTTGAGTGTCTGCAATGTGTCAGGTTCTATGCTAGGTGCTCAGGATGCAGAGATGAACAGAGAGAACTGGTCCTTGACCTCAGGAAGTTTACAATCTAGACGGGGAAACTACTGAAAATACTCTTTCTAAAGAAAGCATTAACCCTACCCCCAGCCCCAGGCTGGCACCAGTTCAGCTCAAGCAAACATTTAAGTGCATACTATGTATAGAGCACCATCCTGGGCTTTACACTAAGCTAGAATGATAAGCATTCGTTTCCCTCAAGAATCTTTGGGAAGATTAGACATTTATACAAATCATTTGAAACCAATGAGAATATATTAAGGGCCATGATGAAAGTTCAAAATAAATGATTTGTAAGTTAGGAGTGGGATAGAGAGAGAAGGGAGAGAACTTTTTCTAGCTAGAGAAAAAGAAAGCCTTTTGGATGAGGTGTCATTTGAGCTGCCCCTAATAATTACAGAGAACTCAAAGGGCTCCACTGATTTGGTCTTTGTTGTCTCCTTTCTTTTTTCTTTTTCTTTTTGGTTTATATATTTGTCTTTTCCCTATGAGATTATTTAAAAGGTGAAAAGTATTAGCTGTATCTTACAGACATGAAAACTGAGTCCTGGATAGGTCACCACTTATTTGAGGTCCCTCAGTAAATCCAGCGGCATGCCTACAAGATGCCCAGTTCCCCACGTCCCAGCCCTGTGTTTCATCCATCAGACATAACTGCCTCAGAACAGACATAGCAGTTCTGTGGGATAATTGCATTTTAAGTGAACTGTCTGTACTATGTAAACACCTCTGCAGAGATGGAAGAGTGTGTAGCTTGATAAATAAAATCATTCCTGCTAATAATTGCTTCTGCGTAGGGATTATGGATCTAACCTCCAGGAGAAGGTGTACTAAAAAGCGTGTGCTGAGATTAATTTTTTTTTTAAGTAATTCCACAGTTGGAGCTGAATGTGGACTGCCCATTCCTGTTCTCATATAGAAAACCAGTGCACCTGCAAATGGATGTGTGGGCGTCTTCCCAGTCTTCAGTGCCAGGGCTGTGATTAGAGTCTGTGGAAGATGATATTTTAATCTTCCGTGTACATGCTTGTGTGGGGGGCTCTGTCCACAGCCAGGGTAACATGACCAGAGTGCAGAAAGCAGGATTTTCTCCAGAGGTGCATGCAGTCATATGGTTTCTTTATGGTATTTGCCCTACTCTGGAAACAGAGAATATTGGAGGTGGGTCATTTGCTTCCATCCCACTGTGCAGTCCTGATAAGGTAGGCTGTAAGGTAGGACCGTGCCTCAGATGACACTGCCTATGGCACACCGAAGAGCATTTTCTACTCTGGGCTCTTCCTTTTTGTCTTCCTCTCCTATCTCTCCATACTGTCTCTGCTCCTAGACTCCAGAGAGGCAAGATGCCCAGTGTGGTTGGGCTTCAGTCAGACTACATGGTTCCAGTCCCAGAACTACCACTTATTCCTGAGCAAGTTATGAAACCTCTCTGAACCAAAGTGTCCTCAACCATGAAATGCGGCTACTAACAGTTAACTTCCTTATGTAGTTGTGAGGAATCAATGTCCATGTAGAGCATTTAGCATGGTACCTAGCACATTTCAGTGCCCAATTAAGTGTTGTCTATTACTCTTATTGTTCTGTCCCCATCCCATTCCTTTCACTCTTTCTTGTTTTCTCTTTCTCTTATCTGTGAAGATTGGACCTGCCCGTGTGTCTGATCACCCTTGGGGCTGGTATTGGACTCGACTGATGCTTAAGTGACATGGGGCTTCAACAGCCTTTGTCCCTGACAATATGAGTGATGGGAATGTAGGAGATGGTATTATCTCTCATGCTTTAGTTTTGTTTTTTATTAAGCCCTGAAAATAACACCTGCCTGTAACCACATAGCAGCAGGTTGAATTAATCATGTCAAAAATATGGTAGTCCCTTTCCTAAGAGGAAAATACTAAAGAAATAATACTGGAACCATAATTAGTAATCCATGTATTTTGCATTTTATTTTGTACTAATGTGTATAAAGCCTATAATCTAATATTAGCTCTCATGCATCACCTAGTTATGGAATTTTTGCACAATCTCCCAAGCAACTAGAGGCTTTTAGGCCACCTGTGTCAAGGTTCCTGACGTTTGGGTATCTGTTTTAAAGCTACATGTGCTTCCACCAGGTGAAGTTATGATCCTCAGACTGTAGGGTGATCTGCAGCCCTAGTCTAGAAAGTGGTCTTTTTCTAGTGTGAGTGTACTCCCCCAAACTTTGAGAAGATGAGCTTTAAGTAGAGCTATAAGAGGTCAGGAGGTAGGAAGCAGAGGTTAACAAATGACTAAAAATATACTGTAATAGAATTTTGTTGTTGACCTGCCGATCCTCCATTCTAATGGAACGATCTGATAAAGGGGATCTCGCGTATGGTTCCATATATAGAACTACAGGTTACTATTTCTGGGTGATTTCAAGAAGAGTTGTTATTAGTGGGACCCATGTTTTCTACTTAGTAAAATAAATGGAAGCTGCCTTCTCCTGATTATTTTCACCTCACCTTCTTGTCTATTTCTCAACAGTTCGCAAAGGTTACCGGATCCAAGCTGACAAAGAGAGAGACTCCATGAAGGTCCTATACTATGTCGAGAAGGAGCTGGCTCAGTTTGATCCAGCCAGAAGGATGAGAGGCAGATGTGAGCATCTGTTAGTTTTATGTGATCTGTGCATCGTGCTAAAGGGGATTTGGGGGTGACCATATGTGGGCAGGCCTGAGCTTTCAGGGTCAGAACTAGTAGGGGTTGCTGGTGATACCACCCTAAAGAAAGTAGCTTTGAGTACATAGAGAAAAGAAAAAAGGGATTCTGGTATGAAGAACAGAGCAATCACAGGGAACTATATTCAATATCCTGTAATAAACCATAATAGAATTTTTAAAAAATGAATAGAGCAATCATGTACCATCTTGGTTCCTGTTGTGTCTCTCCATGGGGCAGTCAGTACTGCTGGGGCCGTGCAATCCTGGGGTTGGAAATATTTTATTAAAACAGCCTTTCCCTACTACTCCCTTTAAAATATATTCAAAATAATGACTTAGGATGTGGAAGCTTGAGTATCAGTTTTTTCCAACGTGAAAGGCCCTAGCATTGAACGACAGTCCAGCTGCCCGACTTGCCGTATCAGTGAAAGTGAAAGAGCAAGTCTGCCAAAGAAATCTCGTAAAAAAGAGGCCTACATTCCTTTTAGATGCCCAGCGGCAGAGGCTGAGGGGCAAGCAAAGAGACTGCCCCTCTTGTCAAAAGAACGTTTTAATTACTGAGTCTGTAGGTGTCAGGGCCCCAACCCTTAACTCACCCACAGCCCTTGGAGACTTTGCAGCTGACACAGCTGATTCTTGATTTGGATTCCAAATTACCATCTATCATGAGAGGCAGCACAGGGCAGGTCTGACACGGACAGGCTAATTATCAGAGGGTGCTGGCAGGCCTGGGAGTGAGGTCATTACGTTTCTCTCTTTGAACCCTCCTCGCCTTGGAATCAACGAGAGACTTGATGGCATTGTTGGGGAAACAGTCCCAGACTAGAGGAGCTTTATTCAGATTAAAGACAACATATCCCTCCCAGTTTGCAATTCTAATTTCATCCTGTCTGAGTTGCATCCATTGCTGCCTCCGCCCACCACACTGGTTATAAAAAGACCATCTCCAGATTGGAATGTCAGGAATGCAGATGTCACTGCACTTGACAAGCTAGTTGTAACAGTGTTGTCATGGATCCCTGTACGGGGACAGAGACAGAGATAGTCAGAGATCAAGGAGAAAGAGCCCACGGAGGAAATCTGTGAATCTCACACACACAGCTCAGAGAAAAAGTGAAAAACGGAGGTTGAAAATAAAGGGTGGATCCCAGTTTAGGTGATGTCTTCTGTCTGCCTGGATTAAAGTGGTCTCCGAGGGCTGGCTGGCCATAAGGTAATGACCAAGGAATCTTAGAGTCCAAGGGGTGGCCTGGGTCGACAGATGAGGAAACAGAAGCCGAGAGGGTTGAAGTGATAGAATCAGGACTAGAACCCAGCTCTTCGGATTCCCGTCCTGTGCCCTTTTGTTAAACTAGAAACTTTGGAGCCAACTGTGGACGGTGCCATAGCTGCAGCGGCAGTTTCTAGTCGAAGACCACAGCCTTCTAACTCATAGGACTTTAGGATGTTGGAGCTGGAAGAGACTGAGGCTGTTGAATCTACCTCCCTCATTTTACGGAAGAGGCAAGGGAGGCAGAGAGGGAAAGTAACCAGTGCCCGTGCTCAGTGTCGGGGCCAGAACTGGAGCCCAGCGCTCCTGAACCTGCAGGTTGACATTACCGTAACTGCAGAGACATGAAGTAGGAATCTAGTTCTCTTTAGTTTGAGAGGTTCTATTCCTGAAGAGCAAAGGAAACCCTGGGGTGGATCATGGACATAGGACACTCCTGAAGATCTCATCATAAAATGAGTCTCATCGTTTCAGGTGCTGCAAGGCAGTAACAGATTCTGTAAGAAATGGGAGTTTCAGGGTCAGGCCCATGACTTTCCCAGCCAGTGTGATCCTCATTCGCCTGCCCCTTGTAAATAGGGGGTTGCTCCTAGGATATTTCAGTCTGGAATCGGCAAACTACAGCTCCCAGGGCACATATGTTCCACCTCCTGTTTTTGCAAGTAAATTTTCTTGGAACGCAGCCGTGCCAATCCACTTCTGTATTACTTATGACTCCTTTCATGTTGCAATGGCAGAGTTGAATAGTTGTGACAGTATGGCTTGCAAAGCCTACGATATTTACTATCCGGCCCTTTACAGAAAAAGTTTGCCTATCCTGCTCTAGAGTTCCATTATTAGGTGTCTGTGAAGTGGGGAATGTTCATGTTCATGTTCACTGTGGCAGAAATTTTAGAGCAGCAGACAGCCTGGGCTATCCATCGTACGAATGGTGAAACAGAGCTAGCCCTTACTATCTGCAGAAATGAAAACTGTCCATTATTCCCCGAAGTTTAAGGAAAGGTCTGAATAAATAATGTCATTTTTCAATAAGCACACTTGGTGCATTTTCAAGTTCTCTTCTGTGTGGTTCCCGGGAGATTGGAGTTCGCTGGGATCATGAGAAAAGAAAGGTTCTAGATTTGATTAATCAATAGGATCTGAGTTGTTTTCCTTTAAAATAGGCACGAACTAGTCCATTCTCCTTACAGGGCAGAAAAGGCTTATAGTTAGATTATAATTCAAAACCAGCTGATCACATGACCAAACTGAACGGCATTCCTGGTCAGCCTTGTGTCCTGGTAAAACAGGACAAGGAGGCTGTGTTTATGCTGTGGGGGGAGACCCTCCCTTCCCTTCATGGGTGGGAACCAGCAAAAATTCTCTGCTGCTCTAAGGACCGTTGGGGATGGGGAGGAGACGAGGCAGAGGGGACACTGAGACACACCTCTGTGCTTCCCACATCTGATCTCGGTTTACCTCTTGCTCGGCAGCCAGGCCCTACACCTCATAAATGTTGATTTTGATAACAGTTTGAAGTTCAAAGGATTTTTAGAAAACAAATGGATTCAGTTACATTACAAATAGATTCGCTAGATTTAGTTTTTAAGTAATGTGAAATTCAACCCATTTCAAAGTTTTATAAATAAATAGTTTCTTTTTTCTTTTTTTTTCTTTCCAGACCGTGACTCTGGTCCTTATTCACAAGTGCTTTTGTGAAAAGCTACTTAGGCCACCCTAGGAAATGAGAAGGCTGTGACCATCCCCTCCCTGTTTAGATTTCTGGGCTAGGACCAGAGTATAAGCGGAGGCCCAGAAGCCCTAAGTGCAGCCCAACCTCCCCCTTTTCTTCCCACACCTCCAAACAGCTGTCCTGGCCACCCATGGCCCCCATACTCTTTGGGGAGTGGAAGAGGTCTACTCAGGCCCTGGAAATGGACTTGGTATTGTTTGGGGAAGATAGTCCAGGTTCCTGGATGAACATCCAGAAGGGGGGTGGATGGCCACTAGGTGTGTACATCCCCTAGGCCCTGTGGACTCGCTCTGTGGGGAGGGCACAACTGAAGGAGGCTGGAATGGGGTGCCTCTAAAGCGGGGGTGTAGTACTGACACTGAAGGCCCCACCTTGGGACTCAGCCAACAGTAGGGAAGGTCCTGTGGTCTGTGGCTTCTCTCTCTTTTTGCCCCTTTTGCCTCATGCCTGGGATCATCATGGCTCATCACCGAATTAAACAACAAGAAGAAAAACATTTGAGCAAGGATGCTGATGTACTAGGAGGACACCAGCTGTAGAGAGCCCAAGTTCCGGGAAGCCTGCCTTAGGTGGAACAATAACAATTGTTTTCCTATTCCAAGAACACAGCATGTAGGAAGCCTGCCTCTCTGTAGGCAAGTGGGCTTCTAGCTGGAGCCAGTTCCTGCTGCGCTAAGAACACAAATACCACTAGTTCAGGTCTACAACCCACCCTGGACAGGATTGAGGCCCTCGGGTGGGAGTTTCCCAAAGCCACTAGTCTCAGCCGTTAACCGGGTTCCCATTCTGTTCTATGGGTAGGAAGCTGTGTCATGCCTGGTTTTTTGTCCCTGCAGATAACAACACCATCTCGGAACTCAGCTCCCTGCATGAGGAAGACAGCAGTTTCCGCCAGTCTTACCATCAGATGCGAAGCAAACAGTTCCCTGTGTCCGGGGACTTGGAGAGCAATCCTGACTACTGGTCAGGCGTCATGCGAGGCAGCAGCGGGGCAAGCCGGGGGCCCTCGGCCATGGAGTATAACAAAGAGGATCTGGAGAGCTTCAGGCACAGGTGAAGACGGCCGTGGCAGGGCGACACTGGTGCTGGGCGTGCGGGGGCAGGAGCCGGGAGGCAGGGTGCATCGGAGGCTGCTGTGATCCAACAGCATCTCTGTCTGCCCTTCTAGGTTATCCTGCCACATCTCTCTGTGGGCTGTTGAACATCCCTTTCCCACATGTATTAAGCAAGGGAACACTTGGGACACCATGTGCAGAAGTAATCACTCAAGGCTCTTTGAAGAGGGTACTCTAGACCCCTTAATGAACCTTGTTAACATTTCTCTGCTCTTCTCATGTTTTATCCTATAACCTCTAAAAAACCCCACCCATCACCTCCACCATTTTTTTTTTTTTTTTTTTAATGAAAGCTTCTTTCTTTCCTTCTTTTTGGCTGTGTTGGGTCTTCGTTTCTGTGCGAGGGCTTTCTCTAGCTGCGGCGAGCGGGGGCCACTCTTCATCGCCGGGCGCGGGCCTCTCACTGTCGCGGCCTCGCTTGTTGTGGAGCACAGGCTCCAGACGCGCAGGCTCAGTAGTTGTGGCTCACGGGCCCAGTTGCCCCGCGGCATGTGGGATCTTCCCAGACCAGGGCTCGAACCCGTGTCCCCTGCATTGGCAGGCAGATTCTCAACCACTGCGCCACCAGGGAAGCCCCACCTCCATCATTTTTGATCATTTGTTTTGTGAAAGGTCAAATGCCAAACATGTTATACTGTTGCATTTGAGTCTCATAATTCTAAAAGGGAGGTACTATTAATGTCCCCATTTTAAGTTGGGGGAACTGAAACTTACAGATGCTAAGGAACTTACCCTGGGTGACATGGCCAATGAATGTGGGGCTGCCAAGTTGTCTGTCTAGTTTTGTGTAGCCAGTGCCCTCCGGATAGCACCTTCCCCACTCACCTATCCTGTATCTTGAAGGGCAGTAGATATTGCTTTTCTCTCAAAGTACCAACTGCAGGCTCCCTCTTGCCTGCCACCCCAAGAGGTAACTTGCCCTCAGCTCTGAGGAAGGAAAAGGCCTCTGTTTGTCACCAAATATTACAGGGACTCCGTGGGCCACCGCTGTGTGTACTGCAGGCCCACATCACCCACGCTGGCTTTGAGGGTGTGAGGAGTGAGTCAGGAGGCTGTCAACCAGAGGTCACATCATAATGGCCAAAAGAAGGCCCAACGTGTGTTTCAGCACCGTGTAGATCACAAAGTATTTTTATCCACACAACCCCATCTTGATCCTTAACACTAACACTCGAGATGGGCATGGCCGCCTTGAGCTTGCTGTTTGTTGATTCTGAGGCGTGAGAGATGCCCGAGGTGATTCATCCAGCCAGGAGCGGAGCCGTGGTTCGGACCTCGGTCTCCTGACAGAGGCCCCAGATACGACAGGGGCCCTTAGATCCCCGCTCAAGCTCCCTGCCTCGCGCACGGCTTACCTGGACTGACCAGCGCCTCCTCTGCCCGCAGCCAGCAGCGCTCCAAATCCGAGATGCTGTCGCGGAAGAACTTCGCCACCGGGGTACCGGCCGTCTCCATGGACGAGCTGGCGGCCTTCGCTGACTCCTACGGCCCGCGGTCCCGCAGGGCGGACGGCAACAACCACGAGGCCCGGGGCGGGAGCCGCTTCGAGCGCTCAGAGGCGCGGGCGCACGGGGGCTTCTACCAGGACGGCTCGCTGGAGGAGTACTACGGGCAGCGGAGCCGCAGCCGGGAGCCCCTGACCGACGCGGACCGCGGCTGGTCCTACAGCCCCCCGCGCCGGCGGCCGCCCGACGACGCACACCTGCCCCGCCTGGTGAGCCGCACGCCGGGCGCCGCGCCCAAGTACGACCACTCGTTCCGGGGCGCCGGGGTGGAGCGGCAGGCGCTGCCCGAGGGCGCCAGCCGCGGCGGCAGCCTCGAGACGCCGTCCAAGCTGAGCGCGCAGCTCGGCCCGCGCAGCGCCTCCTACTACGCCTGGTCGCCGCCGTCCACCTACAAGGAGGGAACGCCGCAGGGCGAAGAGGAGGACGCGCCCGACGACGCGCTGCCTCCCTACAGCGAGCTCGAGCTCAGCCGGGGCCCGTCCTACCGCGGCCGTGACCTGCCCTACCACAGCAACTCGGAGAAGAGGAGGAAGAAGGAACCCGCCAAGAAGACGGTGAGGCCCAGGCAGCCTCCACGGGTCGGGCGGGGAGCCAGCGGGCACGATCGCTGTCCAGGAGCCGCGGGGCTGGGGAGGAGGGAGAGCTGAGAAGGAGGGCCCTGCCCCAGACGCTGAGTGGGGCCCAGGTGGAGGGAGCGGGTCCTCCTGCTTGGGGAACGCAGGTGTCAGGCTGCTTTGTCCCCCGCTTCCCTCTATCCAGGACCAGGTGAAGTGAGTGTGGGCCCCTGGAGCATTGAAAAAAGGCAGAAGTAGCAGGTGCATAGGTGTAGAGTATTCGAGAGCATTAATGACGAGCTTTAAGAAGCATTTAGCATCAGGGATTCTAGGGGTCATTACTACCACAGGCCTTTAGGTGGGCTTCTGAGGTCTGCGTGCAGACGATCTATGCTCTATGCATGCTTATATGTGTCTTCCTCCCCATCCCTTACCCCCTTTAGGGTGAGGGTTTGTAACTTGCATCAAATGCCCCAAAGAGTCCACATTCCCGAGGTTAATAGCCATCGGTGTTCATGAAGGACAGCTCACTTCTTTTTTCCTTTGATGTTTTGTTGAGTGTAAACTATCCTATGCCCTGTATATGTGAAGGAAGTCTTTCAGTCCCTGCCCAGCTAATTGTCTCTTGTGTAAGTGGCCTTATTTAGACTTTGTTTTCTTTCTAAATGCCAAGAGCAGCCCGTTCCATCCCTCAGCCCCCAAATGTGACCTCAGAGATTGTTGGGGGACAATCACAGATGTGGGTTTCCAAGGTGCCTTTGTACTCCAGAGGCCACTCTCCAAGCCCAGATGCTTCTGCCCCCTCCTCAGTTACCCTGCCTCTCCCGCCATTTTGTTTTTCATGATTCCAAGCTGGACATTTTCTTTAGTGTGTAGTATGGGGAGAGAACATGAACAGAAAAAGGTTCTGGCATGATTATTAACCCCTCCAAAACAAAAACTGTGATGACCAAAGTACTGTGAGTAGGGAAGGAACTTTCAGGTGATATCAGGTTTATGGTACACCATCTGCACTAACTGTTGTGGAACTGTATACATTGTAGTTATCCTTAAAGGAGTGAGAAGTTATTCTGTGGCCATGGGACTAAGTTTCATGAGATGTATGTTGGCTTCAGCACCAGTTAAGGCTTAGGGACAGTAGTCACAAGCCTAATGAAATGCCCTAAAAGTCAGGGTGTGCCAGGCTCTGAACAGGTGTGGACTCTGCCCAGGGAACCATCTGTTGTGTTGTGTTGGGTTTCTTTAATCAGGCTCTTCCTGCTCTTCCCCCAGAGTGACTTTCCAACCAGGATGTCCCTTGTGGTCTGATGTTTGTTTTCAAGACAACTCTCTGGATGACTAGAAATCAGAAGCAGAAAACGGGAACAAGACACAAATCCAAGAAGCAGCAGGCCCGGGACCTTCTCTGGCCACCACCTTGGAAGATTTGCTGATCTTTGCTATGGCAAGGGATGGGGGGCAACCTTTAAGGGAGGCTGATTCCAAACCTCAGTGCCCATCTAACTAGTTTGAGAAGCTCATCAAGAAAACAACTACGTGTGAGCACATTCCCACACATGGAGTTTCTCACCCACAGAGTTCATCCTGCCCAATCTCCTTCCTTAGCCAAACCAGGATTCCTTTTCCAATTCTGAAAGGGAGTTAGCTCTGGACTGCTAACTTCCAGATAATGCCTATGCCGACAGTCTGCTTTTCTATACCTCCTGTGCTGTGCTTAGAGACAGAATTGATTACTACTATTAGAAGGGATTCACTGACAGCGGAAGATAGCTTCAGACAAAATATACCTTTTAGCCCCATTACCTCCCAGTCACTAGTCAATGACTGTTGTTACACTGAAATCAGGCCTGTGGTGAGCTCAGTGACAGTGACCTGTGGGACAGTCACAGAAATGACTTCAGTGTACTGTTCTGAATGACAGTTCTTGAGTGGCTGGAACAAAGCAAGAGCTGTCGAAGTGGTATTTCTTCTTCCATCCTGAGAACATAAACTGCTTTTTCTCTTTTGGCACAGCGACGTCTGAGTCTTGGACATCAAGGGCTCTCCCTGTCCTCCCTTCTCCTGGACTCTCCACAGGTTGGTGCCACACGCAGAGCCCTGCCTCCGTCTGCACTCTGATTAGGTTGTCATCAGGTGCCTTTTGATAAATGATTAAAATATACACATGAAAGAGAAGAGGGAGCAAAAGAGGAGAAGACAGTAATGCAAAATAGAGAAGAATGAGAAGGAATCTAAGAAGAAAAGAATATATTGTCTCATTATAATTTGAATATGGGCCATTTCCCCCGCAGACTCCACTGGATCTTCTGTGTGTTTTATACTTCATTTACCATGAATTGTTCCTGCCATCCCAGCTTCATCATTCCAGGACACCTGAGTGTGGGACAGGCATCCCTGGGCCTCACCAGGCTGCCACTCTAGATGCTCTTGGGAGATGAGAGGTATTACTTTCTCAGGAAGGAGCACTTCCTACTCCCACCCTTGTCTAAATGATAGATTTTGCCTAAATCCTAAAGCTAGATCATTCTGGATTTTGTAATTTGGATAGAGTGTGAAAAATGGCCACTCTTCCCTTCTCATCAAGAGGTGCAGTCTGTTTCTCAACCCCTTGAATCTGGGACCGGCCATGTGATTTGATTTGGCCAGTGGCCCAATAACAGATGTGACACAAGCAGAGACTTGACAAGTTCTTGTGCATGGGGCTTGTCCTCTCTTGCTGCTCTTGGGAAACTTGCAGTCACCACCAGGTGAATGAGCCTGGGCTAGCGTACTGCATGACGAGAGAAAGGGGCCCAGTTACCCCCATCACCCTAACTGGCAGCCTATCAACTCTCAACTGATTGCAAACACATGAGGGAGCCCAGCCAAGACCAACAGAAGAACTGCCTACCTGAGCCCAGCCCAAATTGCTGATTCCTACTCAAGGCATGAGAAGTTGGTGCACTCTTTAAATGTTCATTTCTCTTCAAGGAAAAACTGGCTTTTTCTTCTTGTCTGAATGTTTAGACCTAAAACCCTGACTCCATCTAACCTTAGGGATCTCTCAGTCTCCACTTTCTTTGACAGACTTTTGTCACAGCTTTTCATCCCACACTGTTATGGTGGGATACATGGTTGGGTCAAATACTGGGGGACAATGATGCTTGGCGCTATCCCTCTGCTCCCAGCAGTGGTCCATCCTCTATCTATGGATCCATGGACAACCTCTGAAAAAGGCTTCTTCTTCAGCATCTCCTTGGTCTCTCCAGAACCGTCTGGCTGGAGCTAGGCCCTTTTCTCAGAGTACCATCCCTCTGGTATCCATTTAATTCATGGCATTTCCAAACCGGTCCTATGTGTGCAATGAAATAAAGAAGTGGCTAGGTGAGGGTCAGAAGGATGAGTTGATATCATTGCCTGGGGGAGAACTGGCCTGCCAAAGGACTTCACAGTGGCCTTGGCCTGTGTGAGCGGAACCAGGAGAACAGTTCAGCCCAGTGCTGGCACTTCCAAGGGCTGGAAGACACAAGCCATAACCCTGGTGCTGAGTTTTAGACTTGCTGGTGTCCCTGGCCTCTGAAAGCTTTAGGTCTAGTCTGTCTTTTTGGGCCCCGATTCCGATGGTAAAGATGATTAAAACATCGTTTCTTAGTCACCAGCTTTGGATTTCAACTTGCTCAGGCAATTTTAGAGAATCTTGGGTAGCTGCAGTAGCTATTATCTCATTATACTGAGCACTGTGTCAGGCTATTCACCACCAAAGAGCCCCGTAGCACCAGCTGCAGAGACCAAAAATACTGCTTTTATTAGTCAGGGGCATGTATGATTTTGGTGAAGGTTGAAGGGAGCCATGGGAAAGAATTATTAAAATTGGAAACCTGCAGTCCCCAAACAACAGAACTACAGACAGACAATAAAAAATACAAAGATGATAACAGGCTACTGAAATAACCTGGGGAGATGGGACCAGGTTGTCCTCCGAAGGGCTGCATAAATCACTCGGACCTCCAGGCCTCCAGTCGAGAGAGAAAACAGTCATTTCTGGGTATGTGGACAGGAGATAAGGTTGACTGGACAAGTAAAGGCAAAGCTGGCCATCCTCAGCACCCCAGCTTTTCTCAACACATCCTTCTGTTTCTTCTCCCCTAAATAGTCTGTCCTGCATAGGAAGTGCTTATACATGTGAGCTTCCTTCCTAGGTGTTACTGGGGGTACAAGATAAGACTTGTGTAAGACTTGGTCTCCGTCCACGGGGACCCTGCCATTGAATAGGGGGAATAAGACATGCCCAAGAAAGAACTGGGAGATTTTATGCATATAATATGAAATACTGCTATGGATAAATTACAACAAACCCAGAGAATTAAAGGTTTTTAATTTAAATGGGTATATTTTGATATTTGTGTTGTGTGTGTTTGTCCATCCATCCTATTTAAAGATATGCTCAGTGATCTGAAAAGCCAATTATTAAAAAGTCTGAGCTGGAAGAGGTGAGTTAGGATGGGGAGGGCTGAAAGGCAGAGGCCCCGGTGGGATGACGCGTGAGAGTGTTTGCCTGTGAGTCACAGCTGAGTCAGGGACGTGTTGGATGAGGGGGCATGGATGCAGGTGGCATAGATGAACTTCTCTAGGCCATGCAGAGACTTACGAGGAAGCTGGGGGCATTTGCTGGACCTCGTGCTCACGGGGGAGCTCTCCAGGGGTTCACTTCTGCAGCCGTGAGTGTTGCTGTCCACCTCCACTAATGCAGAGAATGTCCTGCAGAGATGATCGGCCTCATCTCCATGCTCTGCACCTGGCACGGGACTGCGCAAACTGGGCATGAGAAGTGGCTGCCCTTCTAGCCCACAGCTCTCCACGCTGAAAAGACCTAGCCACATCTGTAAATATTTCTAAATAGTCTGAAAGACTTCCTGTAGGTAATCTGATGAGACCTTAGGCAGCCTTTGAGAGAGGCTAAGGTCACAGCTAGTGTTGTAACTCACCCCCTCTTTTCTCGATAGATGGAAAGATAAGCCATCGCTGCCATTAGTGAAGTCAAAACCCTAATTGGGTCTTTCCTGTTGGATCAGTGTTTTCCCAGATTGCCGAACCATATGAATTACTTGATTGCTGTTGAGAATGTGTTGTTGGGCCCTGCCTGGGAGATTGACGGGGTGGGTCTGGGGCTAGGATTTGTACTTTTAACACGTATTTCAGGAGAGTCCTATGATCACATGTATTTGGGAAATCTTACGCTAGATCATACCTCATCGTGTGCCCCAAAACACTTGGTCGTGGGGCTTCCTCAGGCTTCGACATTTTTTCTTCAAATGTCCTGGTGAGGTCGCTCGTTCTCCCTTGGGGCTGGCAGTGGGGAACCCCCCCACCCCCCGGCAGTCTGGCTCCGATGCTGGTGATTGGCTGGCCAGGGTCCAGGGGTAGGAGAACGGTGTGAGGCAGAGAGAAAGGAGCGCTGGGAGCACGCCCCAGCAGGCTGTTCCAGTTGTTTCCAGTCCTAGAATAGAGATCCTGTTGTGACAATCTCAGATCTGAGAACAAGAATTACGGGTAGTTTTCTCATTCCCTTGATGTCATTCTGAGCAAACCTTAGATCCTGAATAGAAAGAAAAGAGACCATTGGGGAACTGGCAAAAATAAATCACTTTTTGAAGCATTCAAATCGTCAGCCTGGCTGGTCAACACCTACTTCCGCCTTTAGACCCAAAGTGGGATGGGCAAGAACAATAAAATCTATGTTATATATCCTTCCAGCATCAGATTTAAATGCTGCCACAATCTTACAGGGGTTTGAAATTGATTTATAAGATGTACAGATCCAGAGTCACCAAAATAGGGGCCAGGTACTTAAAAAAAAGTGCCTAGTTTTTTCCCGCCAGTATCCTTCCTCTCTTCACCCGGGAAGCCGCTCAGTGAAGCTCCAAGTAAGGGGCTTTTAACAACAGAGAGAAGCAAGGATAGTGTGGAGCTGCTTTAAGCAGCAGCCTGAGCTTTAGCACTGCCTGAGGGTAGTAAGAATAAAGTTTGTATTATTTTTCTGGTGTATTACTGTTTACAGACCACTTTCACATGCATTATCTCATTTGATCCTCACAGAGACCCCTGTGATAGAGGCAGGGTGGACGTGGTGGTCCCATCAAACAGTGTAAAACGGAGGCTGAAAAAGGCTAAGTGATTTGCCTACAGTCAAGTAATTTTTTAAATCATAGAGCCAGGCCTTCTGACCGTCTGTCAAGGGTTCCTTCCAATTCCTATAATACCCGTGGAGTGGAATCAGCCCAGCATCTGGGGAGAAGAGTCCCGGATGCAACGCTTACTCATGGCATCACCGGGGTGATCTGTGGAGACAGGCACTGTGGCTGCTTCGTCCTCCTAAGCGCTGGTCCTCAAATACTGCTCTGAGAGGGAAGTTATGTTAGGGTTTCTTGGTGAGGCTGGATACAGGTCCATGTCGTCTGGCTCATTTCTTCTAGGGAGGCTAGAAGAGATACAAACTTGCCTCTTACCTTGGCTTTCAGAAAAGCCACTCTATTAACAAAGGTATTGGGCACCGTCCAATGAGAATTTTCCTTGTGGGAATAAAGGAAAAGGGAATAGAAGGAACAACAGGACAAAGAAAGGTCAGAAAGCTGCTTCATGAGAGTCACCTGCCCAGTTATTTTTGTGCCTTGTCTGTGGCATCAAAACTGAAATACTTGTATCACTGTTGCCCATGACTTTTCTTCAGTGTCAAACATACAAAGTGAATTTGTCTGTAACGTTTAAACTAAATAAAGCATTTTCACCTACATTGGTTATGAAGAACTCATGATTTAGCACAACTATGTTTAATCATGATCTGACATTAAATGACCTCAGCAGGGGAAAAAAAAATCATACAGTACATGACCTCCTCAGGTTGTTTTAAGTACTGTAATGGGGAATGAATACTGTGGGCCTAGAGGCAAGTACTGACAGAGTGTAATGTACGTTTTTATAGATTTTAATAAGCTACGGCCCGGATACATTCTGTGGCCACTCTCCATAGACTGTCTGACACTCAGGAGTTGAGGAGTAGGAAAGATGATTGGACAATGGGATGGTTCTTAGCTCATTTTCAAGAAGGGTCCAAGCATTTGCCTCCTAGAAATGGCACTTGGGGAAGGGAGGAAGGAAACTATTTGTGGGAAGACATTTTAAGTTCTGAAGAGATTTGAAAAATTCCACACCATCATAATTTAGAGAAGGCAACTTAAAACTTTTGTTAGCAAAGGAAGTGATAAGTACCCCCAGAGAACAATTAATCCTCTCTTCTTGGCCAGGCCCTCTCAAGGGAGTTCCAGACTTTAGGGTTCTGGTTGAATGGAAAATTTGTCCTTGCTTGAAGCATCTGGACTCAATTTTCTTCTTTTAATGGTTAACTTTAAAATGTTCACATGTAGATTTAATTTAAAGTTAGACACTAAAACAGTGTAACTCTGATTACCTCCTCTGAACTTTCTACTATTTTATCCATTGCTTTAATTCTATCTTGCTTTTCAGCTTTTATAAAATACGGTGTTTGACTTATAAAGTGTTTGTTTAGAATCACCTACATGTTTTTTCTACACATCTTTTCTTCCTGCATTTCAGATTTGCTTTTGAAAACGTCTCCATTCTATCCGAAGGAAGTTTTCTTTAGTGATGGTCTATTGGTAGGATACTCTGTCAGTTTGTATTTGTCTCAAACAAAATCTTTACTTCATTCTTGTTCTTGAAAGATAATTTTACTGAGTATACAATTTTAAATCAATAGTTATTTTCTCTTGGCACACTGAAGATATTATTCCACTCCCTTCTGCTTTTGTTGTTGCTTTTGAGAAGCCAGTTACCAATCTAATTATCCTTCCTTTACAAGTAATCTGTCTTGTCTCTCTGGCTATT
Organism: Balaenoptera musculus; assembly: GCF_009873245.2. Lineage (NCBI taxonomy): Eukaryota > Metazoa > Chordata > Mammalia > Artiodactyla > Balaenopteridae > Balaenoptera > Balaenoptera musculus. Next base: position 122,918,386 of record NC_045785.1, on the reverse strand, counting down.
TTTAGGATTTTCTTCTTTTTTCTAGTGTGTTTTTTTTTTTTTTTTTTTTTGCTTAATCAACATGTGACCAGTTGTGGATTTCTTTTTACTTATTCACATTGGGATTTGTTGTGCTTCCTGAATCTGTGGATTTTTCATTAATTATGGAAAACTCTCAGCTATTAACATGTCAAATATTTCTTCTCCTCTTTAAACTCTCTTTTGAGAATTCCAATTGAATGTATGTTAGACCTTTTCATTCTATTCTACATATTGCTTAAATCTATCTTTTGTATTTTTCATCTCTTTATCTTTCTGTGGTCTCTTCTGGGTAATTCCTTCAAGTTTATCTTCCACTTCACGACTTTTCTCTTTAGTTTCCCCTAATCTCCTTCCTTTGAGTTTTAATTTCAATTAATAAATTTTTATAAATTTTTCATTTATAAAAATTCAATTTAGTTCTTTTTCAAATCTGCCTGGTCATTGATGATAGTGTTTTGCTCCTTACTGTTGTATACAATTCCCTCTTATTTCTTTGAATATATTAAATGTACTAATTTTATACTTTATACCCAATAATTCTAATATCTGCATTCTTTGTGGGTGTAATTTTGAAGTTTGTTACTTCTGCTAACTCTCACTCGTGGTTTCTTGTTTCCTTATATGTTTTGTAGTTTTTGACTGTGAATTCATGTTTGGTAAAATGTCATATTGTATTGATGCCAGTCAAGAAAGACCTTTCTTGCTCCTTACCTGTCCTCATTCTCTCCATAATAACTCCACATCTACATACATATACACAGCAACCCTGGAGGGTCCAAGAAGAATAAGTGATTGAGGGAAGAAGCAGTGGAAGTGCTTAGTGGGGAAAATCTAGAAGGTACATGCCTTTCTCTCTAATGCAAGCTTCTAGAGTAAAATGAGCCTACAATAGGGGAGAGCAAGAAACTTTAACTTTACAAATTGTCCAGTTTGATCATTATAAAAGAATTATTATTTTAATTATGGAAGTAAGACTATTTGGGCAAGTTAAAAGTGAACAGAATGCCATGTATTATTCAAGAGTAACCAAAGAAATTATGGATCTAGATTTCATTGAAGAAGCAAGGAAGGAGTAGACCCATAGGATGGATTAGAATTAGGCAGTTGTGGGGAAAAATCAACTGTTTTACGTTTTAACCCTACTGATTTCTGTTTGCTTAATGTAAAAGTCATATTTTTATATACATTCAATTCAAGAAATAAAGAAGTAGGCTGATTTCGGTCTCTGAAAAAAATCTTGGTAGAGACATCCTAATAATACTCATCACACCATTTAGGTGAAAGTTACATTTCTGGTGAATTGGTATTAAGCATTTCCTGAATGCTCATCAAGTGGCCTGAAATGACTCACCAAGTATGGCAGGAGGTGTAGAGGTAGCTAGCAAGTTGCTCAGAGAAGGGGAGTGAGTTAGCCTGACACGCCATCTAGTGGCACACATATAAAGGAACGCCTCTGGTGCTAACTTTCCAGGACTCAAGGTATTGAAGTGTGCCTCACAGTGTCTAAGAGTTGTATCCTTAAAAAGTTGTGTATTAATTCACTTATGGAAAATCAGATTAAGTGCATTAGGAGTTCTTTATTTGGAAGTGGCGAGTCCTTCTGTATGTTCTGCAAGTTTAGATCTTTCCACGTTATAGTTTCAGGGTAGACTTCTGTGGGTACCACTTGGGGAAAACCTCATGTTTCTTGCTTGGTACGAAGTGGAAATGAAGCACATTCCTCCCTTGATTTAAAGCTATTTTAATGTGCTCTTTTTTAACACCATTGAAGTATAAGTACTGAAGTCAGCTCAGACTCAGATGCTACAGAATTACAGTGAAGTCAGTTTCTCATTAACAAGCAAAAATTATGTCACTGAACTGTGCAACCAAAGGATTTAAACCGTCCATTCCCTGGCCTTTGACTGTAAAAAGATGAATCAATCTCTCTCTCTCATTCTCGCTCTCACTCTTTTGCTCCGTCTCTAAAAAAACAAGCAGAGAAGATTCCATAGTCTCTTACATTAAAACACTTTTTATAAAAAACAATCCTTGCTCTCAAGAGATGTTTTCTTATATTTTGTTTACATATCTTGTGCTGCAGCCCAGCACCAATGTATTCTTGGCTTGTTTTGTTTTTTCCTGAGATGTTCAGTCTCCAGTAGAGCAAAGCCAGAGAGAGAGATATGCCAACTTCTTTTTAGCACTGTTCTTATAAAAGCCCTTTGCTCAGCTGAATGGAATTCATTTATAATGGACATTGCTACCATCCCCTCTCTCCCATAGCCTCTTGGTGTTGCTGCAGTGGTTCAGGCAACTGGCTTGTCTTACTCCTTCATGCCAGAGAGACAGCTACTGAAGTTCCAGCTGAAGTTGCTTTCTTTTTGCAGCAGTATTAGTCAAAAATCTTTTGCTTGCAAATGACAGAAGCCCAGCTCAGGCTAGCTTAAGAAAAAAAAGGAAGAGATGGAGGTCGTGTATCAGAAAGATCCTGGGATAGATCATGGGATGGAAGAAGAGCTGTAGGAACTGAGGGAAAATCTGGGTTGTGATGTATTCAGATTCTCTCCCTGTCTATCACTCACATCTGTTTGTCTTTTTTTTTTTTTTTAAACTTTGGGTTTATTTATTTATTTATTTATGGCTGTGTTGGGTCTTCGTTTCTGTGCGAGGGCTTTCTCTAGTTGCGGCAAGTGGGGGCCACTCTTCATCGCGGTGCGCGGGCCTCTCACTATTGAGGCCTCTCTTGTTGCGGAGCACAGGCTCCAGACGCGCAGGCTCAGTAGCTGTGGCACACGGGCCCAGCTGCTCCGCGGCATGTGGGATCTTCCCAGACCAGGGCTCGAACCCGTGTCCTCTGCATTGGCAGGCAGATTCTCAACCACTGCGCCACCAGGGAAGCCCCTGTTTGTCTTTTTATATCTACATTTTTCTCCCACTGAGGACAGACCTTCTCTACAAGGCAGGAATATAGTCACTAGCAGTCCAAGAGTCACAATTTTCCAGCTCACATGGCCACAGATAGGTGAAGGGTCTTACCCGTGGGAACAATCCTGGGGAAAGGCTGTGACTGACCCATGCTGAGTCATGTGCCCATCTTTGAGCTCATCCTTGTGGCCAGAGAGATGGCAAGTCCATTTATGACTAGAAGGATGAGACTCAGTGATGGACTGGATAGTGGGATAAGACCATTTCTCCAAAGGAGGGAGGGAGGTGTTATGAATAGAAGTAGGAAAAGGGATTCTGGGCAGATAGAATACCATAACAACGGGCATCCACTACTGCATGCTGAAAGATTCTTCTCCTAAATTCATGGAGCCTGGAACACCCCTGAGGTGTAATATCCCTATCCAGGGCATTAAGGGGCTGTTTTCTTTGCAATTCAGTGAAAATTCTCACCAGAGCCTTCCACATACCGGTGTATCTCCTTGGTTATACTCTGCTCATTCTAAATTGAGAAATCTGTCTCTGCGTCACTGCCTTAGTTAAGACTTTTCATCTCTTTCCTGGGTTAGTCTAATATCCCCCTTTCTTCTCTCCCACCTCCAGTGTTGTCCCCTAATAATTCACCTTCCACTTTGTTGTCAGAAGTTCTAGCTAGCTTCAAGAGAAATACTTGATGTTCGGCAAAGTGCCTTCTCCTTTCCTCTCCAAGCCCTACAGAACTGGGGACTTCTAGCCTCCCGATCCACCTCTTTATTTTTTTCTGTACTAGCAGGAGAGGAGAACTAACTGGATTCCCGAGAATCCCTGCAGCTCACCAGACCACATTTCACGCGTAAACGTGAGTGTTCACGGACCCCACGCTCTCTTTTCTGGTCCCACTTCCTCTTTCATTTCCTGCCTCAGGGTGGCCAGCACCTCTGTGCTTACTTCCCTCATGGGAGGGCGCCCTTGGGTAGAGTCATCACGAGGCATCTCGGCCTCAGACCAAAGCTGCATTCTCTCACAAGGTTACTGGAAACCCTGCAATTAGGGAGATAGTTGTCCCTCGGAGCCCTCATTTGACTTGTACTCTTTGTGTACATGTATGTGGCATTGGTCATGGGAAAACAGGGCTGTGCCACCCCAAACCTCTAATGCTACAGAGGACATTTGTTGACCAAAAAATATTTGTACATGCTATAGAAAGTTTATTGATGTATGTATCTGTACATATAATTTTTATGTTAGATTATGTGACTTTAAATGTATCTTTTCAAAAATTTCATTAATTGCTTCTAGGCAACCAATATCTCATACCCATCTGACCATAGATTTACATTTTCCATTCCAGCATTTGACACAGAAATTCAAACAAAATACTGAACAAGTTTTAACAAGTTTAGAGCAGCAGTTTCTTGAGGGGAAAAAATCCATTTATTAAGAGATATTCTCTCAAAGCAAAGCAAACACCATGTCCAAGGCCTCCCCATGAGGAGAACTTGGAGAGCGCCCATAGAGATTCTTCAGATTTAAATAACTCAATACAACGAGGGTGGATTTTCACAATGATCCAAACTCTCGTCCTTCAGAGCAGGCCTTGGGGCGTTTTCAAAAGGAAACCTCTTCTCCAGGCATTTGAGGGCTCTTGTGTCCACTTTCAGTGCTTCAGAAGGAGAAGTCTTCAAGAGCTGGCAAACAGCTCTCCATCACAGCAGATGCACCTCTCATTCTAAGAAACTTATCAACACAATTTTTTTGCTCTCAAGGAAATTTGAAACCAAATAAAATATTTTAAATTCTTGACTTATGGAAACCTGGGTTTTGTTTTGCTTTGTTTTGTTTTTTATAAAGCTGCCAAATGCTCCTCAGAGTATTAGAAAGAAAAAAGCCTACCTAAAGACTCTCACTGTAAGAACTGTAAGGGATAAAAGGGAACCACTTAACTCTGGCTTGTGGTAGAAGGCACCCTGACAGTAGGTAGTGCTGACCTGCACAGAGGACTGGGCGCTGGGGCGCTGGGCTGTGTGCCAGGAACTGGGTGGGTGCTGGAGCCCCTGGATCCAGGCAAAAGTTTTAGCAGCACATAGATCATCCAAGAGTGAGAGCCGGACACTCTCACACAAGCCATATCACACCTTGATAATGACCCTCAGTTACAAAATTCCAGATGTGTAAATATTTCCTAATCAGAAAACTGAAATAAATAGTACAGTTGAAATTACCATACCTGGCAAGACCAAAGTCTGACTTTGTCACACCCTGCATAAAACTTTTCTGGCTGTCCACAGTCTTCTTGACACAAGGTCAAGTGCCTTAGAAAGTACACAAGGCTCTCTGTGGTCCAACCTCTTCCTGCCATTGCAGCTTCACTGCCAATTTCTACTTCAACTTCTCTTTTTTCTTTTTCTTTGCTGTGCTCTCATATGCAGAATCATTAGGAGCACTTGAATACACTGTGTTGTTTTGCATCTTTGTGCCTTTATTGCAGAATGTCTTCCTCACCCTCTTTGGGCACCTCCTTACACATGTTTTAAGATTCAGTTTGGGTGTCACATCCTCTAGGAATCCCTGCTCCCACCATGCTGAGCTAAAAGCCCCAGTTCCCTGCTTCCCTGGCAGTGTTCATCCTGTCGCTGCATTCAACGTGAATTCAAAAGAATCCCTTTTTGTGTCTGTCCACCCACTGAAATGTAAGTTCTTTGAAAGTATGCTTTTTTTTGTCTCCTTCAGATCACCATGGTGCGTGGTACACAATAAGTTCTCCATCGTTAGCTGAACTAAACCAAAGTGGGATCATGTTATGATATTCTGAAAGCTCTGATCGCAGGAGGGCTGGACAGCAGTCACTCCCATGCTGGTTGAATATGCCCAAACCCTTCCATATCCAGGTCACTGCTCAGCCAGGACAGATGACCTCAGTCACCTTGAGGCTTTCCTCCTAGCCATACGCTAAAGCAGAGGTTGGAAAACTTTTGAAAGGGACTTGCCAAGATACTGGTCCCTTTCTCAGTGACATGTAAGCCTAGAGGGGTTTGGAGGGCAGGAGATGGGGATTGTGTTCACCTATAAGCCATGGACGAGAGGCCGAAGATTTTGGAGGTAGAAACACCTGAGGCCCTATACTGGCTGCCAACCCCAGCTGTTCACTCCAACTGAGGATTTATATCCATAGAGGGTTTTGATGCTGTGTGACTGAGACATGAAAGAAGTTACCAGTCTCTAGGCCACAAGCTGCTTGTGTGTGTTTTCATCAGCACCTAGACCAGCCATTACGATCCCCAAGCTCATGAGAACCATGAAGGATAATAAGCTATGTATCCAAGACAGAGGTATCAGGATTGGACAACTCAGGGGGGGCCTGGAAGACATCCTGTCCAGGTAGTGGGGAAGATGGAGCGCTGAGCTTCCAGAGAAACCTACTCAGTCTCTGACCGCCTCTGGGTCTGCTCCCTTCCTCTCCACCATATCGGAGCCTCAGTTTCTTTTAGTCTAAAAGGCAACAAATCAATGCGATAGGTAGAAAATATCAGTGTTATGAGCACCCCTTAACCTCTTTCTCTTTCAGTGTATACCATATTGGGAACAACCAGCTCAGAGTCTGCAATTTGTGATATAAAACAAGGTAATGAGTGAGGGCAGAGCCCAGAGGACCCTGGCCTGGCTCAGTGGATTCACATGGAATGAGCAGAGTGTTGGAGAGAAAAGGGTAAAAGATAATGGTCAAGATGAGCTAGGAGAGTTTGGAGAGGGGGAGAAAGGAGATTTGGGGTGTAAGATCTTGAGGGAGATATGAAAAGAATATTTTAAAGATTTTATTATTTTATTTGTTATGAATGAAATCCCTTCTGGCATTTTTGAGGAACTTTAGTATGTGTTAAACTGGTTATAACAGAATTTTAATATCTCCCTTCTTAGCAAGATCTCTGTCTTGTCATCTAGCACAAAGGGATTTTTTGGTGGCTTCTTTGAGGAGGTGTTTCCATGCTTAGCATGAAAACCGGGGGAAGAAAGGACAAGATGCCCTATTGTGTAAGTGAAGGATGGAGGACTGATGGTTTTGGAGATGAGCTCCAGAGAACAGCCCCTGGATCCCCAGCAATCTTCCCACATTGCAAAGCCTCTCCCTGACTCCTATCGTCAGCCCTGGCTGTCTGGAATATTATCTCCTATTTCATACAATTTTAGATTGTTCCATGGCATGTTTATGTACATTGTTATCTGATTCATAACAAATCTGTGAGGAAAGCATAACAGGCAATTTTTTCCTCTATTTTACAGATGGGAAAATGAGATCACAAAGAGGGGAATGACTTTCTTGAGGTAATTTTTAAAAAGACAACAGACACTGGAACTAGCACCCAGGTATCTTGAAGCCTGGTTCATTAATCCCCATGACACAATTCTTTTTTTTTTTTTTTAAATTTCTCATTACTTCTTCTTTTTTTAACATCTTTATTGGAGTATAATTGCTTTACAATGGTGTGTTAGTTTCTGCTTTATAACAAAGTGAATCAGCTATACATATACATATATCCCCATATCTCCTCCCTCTTGTGTCTCCCTCCCACCCTCCCTATCCCACCCCTCTAGGTGGTCACAAAGCACTGAGCTGATCTCCCTGTGCTATGCGGCTGCTTCCCACTAGCTATCTATTTTACATTTGGTAGTGTATATAAGTCCATGCCTCTCTCTCACTTCATCCCAGCTTACCATTACCTCTCCCTGTGTCCTCAAGTCCATTCTCTACATCTGTGTCTTTATTCCTGTCCTGCCCCTAGGTTCTTCAGAACCATTATTTTTTTAGATTCTATATACATGTGTTAGCATATGGTATTTGTTTTTCTCTTTCTGACTTACTTCACTCTGTATGACAGACTGTAGGTCCATCCACCTCACTACAAATAACTCAATTTCGTTTCTTTTTATGGCTGAGTAATATTCCATTGTATATATGTGCCACATCTTCTTTATCCATTCATCTGTCAGTGGACACATAGGTTGCTTCCATGTCCTGGCTATTGTAAATAGAGCTGCAATGAACATTGTGGTACATGACTCTTTTTGAATTATGGTTTTCTCAGGGTATATGCCCAGTAGTGGGATTGCTGGGTTGTATGGTAGTTCTATTTTTAGCTTTTTAAGGAACCTCCATACTGTTCTCCATAGTGGCTGTATCAATTTACATTCCCACCAAGAGTGCAGGAGGGTTCCCTTTTCTCCACACCCTCTCTAGCATTTATTGTTTGTAGATTTTTTGATGATGGCCATTCTGACTGGTGTGAGGTGATACCTCATTGTAGTTTTGATTTGCATTTCTCTAATGATTAGTGATGTTGAGCATTCTTTCATGTGTTTGTTGGCAATATGTATATCTTCTTTGGAGAAATGTCTATTTAGGTCTTCTGCCCATTTTTGGATTGGGTTGTTTGTTTTTTTGATATTGAGCTGCATGAGCTGCTTGTAAATTTTGGAGATTAATCCTTTGTCAGTTGCTTCATTTGCAAATATTTTCTCCCATTCTGAGGGCTGTCTTTTTGTCTTGTTTATGGTTTCCTTTGCTGTGCAAAAGCTTTTAAGTTTCATTAGGTCCCATTTGTTTATTTTTGTTTTTATTTCCATTTCTCTAGGAGGTGGGTCAAAGAGGATCTTGCTGTGATTTATGTCATAAAGTGTTCTGCCTATGTTTTCCTCTGAGAGTTTTATAGTGTCTGGCCTTACATTTAGGTCTTTAATCCATTTTGAGTTTATTTTTGCCCATGACACTTAATTCTTGCTTTGTAAACAAGTGTAGAGATTGTGGAAGCACATATTAAAAGGGAAGTGCAGTGAAAAAGCAACATAAATTAAAGGAGCTGGGAACATTGACTGTCCATTAACCCAGGGCTGGAGGCTGATGGCCAGCTCACATGGGATGCTGGGAAGAACTTACAGACCCACTGGCAGTGAACAATCCAGAATTAAATCCCAAGAGAGGTCTACAAACTGGGGCAATGGGCCATGTCTAATAGAATAAATTTAAGAGGAATAAATGTAAAGTCTTAAATTTTGATCTAAATGATAATTGCACAGGATGAGATGGGGAGAAGTTGCTTAGGATCCTTTTATCTTTTTACTCAATTTGTTTTAAAAAGGGATTGTTGGGCACCCATTGTGTCTCCATGATGTTCTTGACCAAATAACTTCAGTAAACAAGAACCAGACAAATAAAGCCCTATTCTGCTGGAGCTCTGATTCCAGTGAGAGAGACAGCCAGTATGGAGATAAAGAAATGATTTCATAAAAGTATCAGTGTAATGAATAAAATAAAGCAGAGTTACAGACATTAATTATTAAGAGGTAGGACAATAGTAGAAGGGTGGTCAGAGAAGGCCTCTCTAAGGAGGAGGCATTTTCAAGCTGTTACCTGGAGGATAAGAAGGAACCTAGATTGCGAGGATCACTGGGCAGCGTTCTAGGCAAAGGGAAAGCAAGTGCACGTGGATGTAGGTAGGAAGGATTTCAGGATGTTTGAAGGACAGAAAGGAAGCCACTGTGGCTCAGAATTAGTGAACTAGGAAGGAAGCAGGAGATGATGCTGGAGTGCCTGCAAGGGCCAGGTTATGTAGGCTTTGAAAGCCACAATAAGCATGGCACACTGCAAGTCGTCCTCCCAAAATCTATTCTCCATTTCCTCCTGGGTAAAAGACTTTCATCTGGACACCTAGCCAGACAGAGTTTCCCAGCCTTCTTTTTGTGAGGTGCAGCCATGCCACCGATGTTATTGCCAAAGGAATATGAGCAGAGGAGATGTGTGCGACACCCACCCCGCTTGATTGAAAGGAAAATGCTTATCTTTCACCTTCCCTTGTGTGACCAGCCATGCAAATAAGGACAATGCGCTTGCTTAAGGGAGGATGGAGCAAGAAGATGGAAGGAATCTGGGTCTCCAAAGGACCTCATGGAGCAGAATTGTCTTGCCAGAATTGTCTTGCCATTCTGCTCCTCATGGAGCAGAACTGTCTTTCACTCTTATGTGAAAGAGAAATAAACTTCTGTCTTATTTACGTCACTGTATGTTGAGATTTTTTTAATAGTGATGTAGTCTTTACTGCAACTAAATCAATGAGATATTTGGATTGTTTTTCAAAGTGAGAAACCATTAGAAAGTTTCAAACAATGAATAACACAAACTATGTTTCAAAAAGATCGTTCTGACTTCTGCATGGATAACAGATTATAGGAAGGCCAAGGTGGGAGAAGGGGAAACAGTTAGAAAGCTATTGTAGATTTTATGTGAGAGATAACAGACTAAGATGGTGGCATTGGAGATGGAGGTATAGGATGGATTATGAATATATTCTGGAGGTTAGAGCAAGCAGGCTTTCTGATTTATTAAATTTGGGAGGTGGTGCAGGAAAAGAAAAAAACAAATATGATTCTTAAGTCTCTAACTTGAAGAACTGATGAGAGAGTGATAGGATTTCCTGTGCTGGAGAAGATTAAAGTACAGGGTAGGATGGGATACTTTGGTAGCAAAAAAACCAAAAACCAAGAAAACAAAAACAAAAACAGTAATCTTGACACAAACTGGCAAAAAAAATAAGCAAATTTATTAGCCTACAAAATGTAGAACAAGCTATAATGTTTGGGTGTTTCAATGGCTTAAATATGTTATCAATGGCCTCTTTCTAACTTTCATCTTTGCCATCCAAGTTTAAGCTTCATCCTAAAGCTAATTCTCTTTGGGGTCAGCAACTGGGACAATGTGTTTCTTTGCTCATAACCAACAGGAATGGAGAGAGAAACCGTTCCTCTAAGCATATAGTACAGGTCCTTCCTGCTAGCCTGAATTTGCTGACTTAGGTCTGCCGTGTTCTGATTGGTTTAAATGAATAAGGACCAGAGTTGGAGCCCCTGGCGTCTGAGTCATGACTGATACATGGAGAGTAGTGAGTGACACCTGGGAAAAATCAAGTTCTGTTGGGAAAGACAGGAGGAAGGATTGATTAAGAGTTTATGTGTGTGAGCTTTAGCTCTTTGTTTCTTTCTCCCCAACTGTGAAGTGGGAGAAAAATATAACTTCAGCCTTAGTAGACAGAGGAGGAGAGATTTTTGTGAAGAAAACTAGAGCAAAGGTCTCACTTGTACCAAGAGGGAAGGCTTGTTCTAATATCAAAGGACCCATAGGGTAAAACTGCTGCATGGATGATATAATGTGAATATCAGTGAATTCATTTTTAAATTTTTTTATAGAAGTATAGTTGATTTACAGTATTGTGTTAGTTTCAGGTGTACAGCAAAGTGAGTCAGTTTTATTTATATATATTTACATATATTTTTATATATTTCAGATTATTTTCCATCATAGGTTATTATAAGACATTGAATATAGCTCCCTGTGCTATACAGTAGACCCTTGTTGTTTATCCATTGTATTTTATATACAGTAGTGTATACCTGTTAATCCCAAACTCCTAATTTATCCCTCCACCACCCTTCCCATTTGGTGATCATAAGATTGTTTTCTATGTCAGTGACTTTATTTGGATGATACAAATACACCGAGACTGATGAGTCCAAGCAACCCTGGGGGAGAGCCAGAGCAGAAGACAGCAAAAGAAGACCCTTGCTGGTCCTCATTTTCTGTGTCTTAGAAACCCAGTGTTTTGGTCTAGAAAATGATCATAAAGGATTCTAAAACTGTCTCTCTTTTGTGAGTCAAGCCTCTGATATTTTCAGAAACCAGGCCTTGAATATGAAAAACAAACTGTGACTGTGCCGTAAGGGGCAAAAGCAGCCTTAGTCCAGGATGAGGGAGGTCAGGGAAGAGAACCAGCAAGAATAATGTAGTATCAAAAGCCGCACCTGCTGTCCAGGGAGACTGATTCTGGTGGGCAGCTTTCTTGCTTGTGAGTCTATGAATAAGAAACTTGTTCAAAATGTGCTCCCCATTAACCATGGAGAGGAACCGTCTGAAGAAGTTCTTGGTTAAATTTTGTGGGACTCCTGGAGCACCCAATGACTATAAGATTGATGTGGGTCGGGAGGAAGGGAGCAGGAGTTATCCCAATCATAGGTGTGGCTGCCAAGAACCTAAGTAGCCAGGGGACATGAAGCACCTGGGCACTACCCAGATAGTTTGCATCAGACGCATAGATAGAGTCTGAACCCCCATTAGCCCCAGATTGTACCCCCCAAGCCATCCACTCCAATTGCTAAGGATGGAAGGTGGCCAAATAGATCAGACAAAGCTATGACGCTATCAGTGCTTCATTTCTGATTTTGAATCTTCTTTGGGTGTGCTCCACCTATCTTTTTATATTTCTTTAGGAAGAGTTTGGTGTATTGCATTCTAAAAATCAGAGTTAACAGTTACTACAAAGGCAGAATAAAGAAGGCAGGAAAACAGAAACGAAGCATTCTTTACATTACCCTTAGAGATAAACTGGGAGTTTTAACATAGGAGTAACAGTAACTTACACTAGCCACACCACCCCCAAAAACAAAAGGCCTGCCCTTTAACCTATTTTTCCTACCTGTGTTGATGGACTCACCAATCCCAGTTAGTTAACCTGAGTCCTAGGAGATCATCACAGACTTCTCTCACCCTTCTACCCTAGCACAGGGATGAAATGTCCAGTTCCCAGAGTCAGACTTCTTGGGGTCAAATCCCATCTTTGTTATTTTCCAGCTCTGTGGATTTAGGCAAGTCATGGAGTCTTTCTGAGCCTTGGTTTCCCCGTTTTCGAATGAGGATAAGAACACCGTCTGCTTCATAGAATAGCACAGGCTGTGACACATAGCAAGAACAAAATAAATATTAGAGTATGTTATGATTAGCCAATCAGTTACGGAGTCCTGTTGATCATACCTTTTAAATATCTCTTGTATTTATCTTCCACGGCCATCTTAAAGCGTGTGCAATGAGTTGAAAGGTTTATTTGTGGTGGGTGGGCTGCTTGTCGTGAAAGGAGAAATTAGAGAGGGAAATACACTCCCAGTGGGAAGTGCAGGAAGGGGCAGACATGGACAGCCCTGGCTTTTCGGAGGGGCTGATGGGAGAGACAGCACTGGGGTGGAGGGTATGAAAGGACAGCAATCAAGAGAAGAGAAGCTGAGAGGCTAGCACGAGTGTGGAGCTTGGGTGAAAAAGATGTCTAAAGAGAATTTTTAAAGATTTCTTTTTCTGTGGTGCTCCACACAAACATCTGTATTGTAAGTTCAAGAAAACTTAGTAAAGATTTGCATTATTGTTCAAATCATTTGGAGTCAGATCTGGATTTTTTTTAACTTTACGCAGTCCAAAGATGGTCTTGGGAGTTCCCTGGTGGCCTAGTGGTTAGGATTCAGCACTTTCACTGTGGAGGCACGGGTTTAATCCCTGGTCAGGGAACCATCCCACATGCCACGCAGTATGGCCAAAATACAAAAAGAAAGAAGGCGGGGTTGGGGGGGGGGGAGAAAGAAAGAAAGAAGGAAAGAAAGAAAAAAAGCAAGCAAGGAAGGAAGGAAGGGAGGGAGGGAGGGAGGAAGGAAGATGCTTAACAAACAAACAAACAAACAAACAAAGATGGTCCTTAACTGACCCAGTTTTACTTGGACCATGCACAGTGGCCAGATGGAACACACTGAGGGTATTCTGAGCAACACAGGACCAACATCTTCCCTGTGGAGACCAGACTTCTGCCTGCACAGCCCACAACCACTGGGACTGCAGTGGCACTCCCGGCACACTACTGACACCTTGTCCACCAAAATCCTTCAAGGTTTTTCACATACACCATTAGCTTTGTTCTCCATAATTCACTTTTCACATGGAGGCTCCAAAAAATCTATTCCAGTCATACAGGCCTCCTTTCAGTTTCTTGAACCACCTTATTCGTGGCTTTTCTTCATTTTTAATATCTCAGCTTAAATATTCTTTCTTTGGAGAAGCCTTCCCAGTCATCCTGTCTGGTGCCTCTGTCCGTCACCTTATTTCCTTCATGGAAAGTAGCATTATCTAATTAGCTTGAGTATTTATTGATTACTTCTTTATTGTGTCTCTTCTCCAATAGGAGAGAACGTAAGCTTACGAGGAATGTAAGCTCCATTAAGACAGGAATCTTATATTTTGTTCATTTATCACTGTAGTCCAACACCTTACTGGGAATTGCGTCCTAGACAAATATTTGTTTAAAGAATTAATGTAAAAACAGTGAACCATAAGGATGATGTTATTTAAAACACACACGCACACACACACACACACACACACTTGACGGTGTTCCCTTTAATTGTCTTATTCTGCCTAGGGATAGAGCACTCAAGTAAAAGACTTAGAGTCAGAAAATATTAACACTATTGTTAATAGAGATCTCATTTCATAGATGAGAAACCTGAGGCTTATCTTATTTTATAGATAGCTGTCCAGAGCCACAGAGCTTGTTAGGGTCTGCAGTGGATTGATTTGTGGATCCCTCAAAATAGTCACAGAACCTGTGAATGTAACCTTATTTAGAAAAAGAATCTCTGCAGATGTAATGAAGTTAAGTATCTCAAGATGAGATTATCCTGGATTATCCTGGTGGGCCCTAAATCCAATGACAAATGTCCTTATAAGAGACAGAAGGGAAGACACAGAAAGGTCGAGGTGACAGCCATCTGAAGAAAGAGGCAGAGATTGGAGGTGTGCAGCCAAAACCCAAGGACCACCTAGAGCAACCAGAAACCGAAGAGTCAAGGAAATGTTCTTCCCTAGAGCCCTCAGAGAGAACACGACCCTGCAGACAGATTGATTTCCAATTTCTGGCCTCCAGAACTGCGAGAAAACAAATTTCTGTTGTTTTAAGCCTTCAAATTTGTGGTAGTGTATAAATGAAACCACAGGAAACTAATACAAGGGCACAGCAAGGAACTACTAGCCATACTTCTTAACCGGTGCACTTTCCATGAGCTCCTGCTTCCCCAGGGTGACTATGAATAATTACAATATGATCAAGTTCCAAGTGAAAACCCAAACCTTTAGCCCCCAAGTCTAAAGGCACTTAACTCAGGAGAAGGTACAGATCTCAAACACAGGTAAAACCCCAAAAGCTGAAACCCAATGAGGGAATGTCTGAATTCTGAATCCAGGGAAAGTTGCTTTCTTAAACCACCAAGAGAGGGAAACTTTGGGCTCTAAAAGTGTCCCGCCATTCAGTTAGCCATGGGCGGGCCTTGTTGCTCATGGGACCACATTTCTTCCCAACCTCCATTCCAAGAAATTGGAGCATCAAGAAACTGGGCTCAGTTTGCTCATGTCCACCCCCAATACACAGCCCATCTCTGCACAACTGTGCTGAGCAAAGGTCCCTCTTTCAAGATTCTTCTCCATATCCTAAGGTAGGAGAGTGTGCTCGAGCCAAAAGTGGACAATTTTCTCTGCCAGCTCATTAAAAATGCTGGCCACCACACCAAGGGTCTTTAACAAGCAGTCAGTGTTTACAAGGGGATTGAAATCTAATTTCTCTTGTATAATAATAGCATTTCACAAAACTCCATGTGAAACTCTCTGAGCAGTGCTTTTCAAACTTTATTGTGCGTTTGAATGACCTGGGTATCTTGTTTAAAATGCAGATTCTAATTCAGTAGGTCTTGCTAGGACCTGGGATTCTGCGTTTCTAATAGGCTCCCAGGTCATGTTGATGCTACCAGGTTTTGAATGGTACAGAGTAGCAAGGAATAGAGCCAATCCTTGCATAGTCCTTTGACAAGTGGCCGTCTTTGGAACCTCTATAGATTTGTTTTCATTCTGCTTTCGTAGAGCTTGTCTCAAAATAAAATAATTCTTCCTCTTTCCCTAGACCACATGCCCGTATTCGCAGAAGTGTCAGAGCAAGGGAAAAGGAGGTTGTATATGATATGTAAAATACATGTACATAAATATGAATATATATACATATAAAATAATATACATGTATATGAAATATATATATGAGTGAAAGGATATGAAAAGTGCTTTAAAAATCTAGATGTTTGGCATTAATTTAAAAGCCAAAAAAGAAGAAATATTTTATTTTTTGAAATCCAGTTTCTTTAATGGACAGATTCTTGAGGACACAGTAAAAAGACTTATGACTCATCTTGAATGTACTAACCTCTGTCAGCTCTAAGATGTATTTATATTAGGTTACCTCCTCAATTACAATTTACACATAGTCACATGATCAAAAGAATTTGGTTAACATGTAAGTGTTCAAGTTCCTTCCGACTGTAAACAAATATGTCTTTTCATCTTTATGTCCTTAACACTAAGCACATACTAGGTGCTCAGATATTTGTTGGGAAGAAAAATGAACGTCTTCGGCATCTAAAAACATGAACTCTCACCATGTTATATTATGCCTGAGTGATAAGACAAACTCCACCTGCAAAGGTTCACAGTTGTGCTCTCTGCATCCAGAAGAAAAGGTAGAAAGGGCAAGAGTCATGTAGGCAGATTATCAGGTAAAAATCGGTGAGAGAAGAGGATGAACTGTACACAGGGCGGGGGAAGGTGTGCTTAGAGCTACCTGTTTATCCAGCTTCTACAGATCATTGGCTCAACACTAGGGCAGGAAGGCAGTTCTGGGGGCCAGTACAGGCCAGAGTGGGAAGAGCATGAAGAGGAAGGAATAACTGGGGTGGGGTAGAAAAGACAAAGGCGCAGGAAGATCTGTAGAGTGGGAGGGAAGTGGATGGAGAACAAGGAGCCTTAGAGGACAACAAAGCAGAAAAATTCCTATTTCAACCTCCTGTCAGTGGAGCACCCCCAAATCTTTACCTCCAGCCCAGACTCGCTCTTGGATTCCAACTGCATTGCTTTATAGACATCTCAACCCTGAAGACAATAGACACCTCAAAGGTGACAGGTGTTAACACCAAATCCACTTTCCCCTGCTCTGACTCAGACCTGCATCTCCTGTTGGGTTCCTTATATTTTTAATCTGTGAAGTCATCCTTGACTTGTTCTCTTTCACCCTGCCATGCAATCCTGACACTAGCTAGACAGGTTACATTTCACAGGCTAAGGGCACATTCTTCCACAAGACTGTCCTCACTTCAGATGCCAGCCACAAGCTCAGGGGTAACCACTTCACCTGCACTCCTAACCAGCTAGCTATAAATTGGAGGGTCTCCCATGACCGCTTCAGGTTTGATCATTTGCTAGAACAACTCACAGAACTCAGGAGTGTGTTGTACTTCTGGTTATAGTTCATGATAAAAGGATAAAAATCAGGACCAGCTCAAAGAAGAAACCACAGGACAAGGTCCCAAATGTGAAGTTTCCGTGTCCTCAGGATGCATCGCCCTCCCAGCACATCAACGTGCATCACCAACCATGAAGCTCACTCAAGCCTCAGTGTCCAGAGTTTTTATTAGGGTTTCATTATAGAGGCATGATTGCTGGAATCATTGGCCATGTGACTGAAATCACTCTAATCTCTCTTCCCCTCCCCAAAGTTCAGAGGTCTAGCTGATATCACTTGGCTCAAAGCCCCAACCTCCTAATCACATGGTTGGTCTTTCATGTGACCATGGTTGGCATGGCCAGTCCCTATCCCGAAACTCAGTGACCCACCATGAGTCACCGTATTAGCATAAACTCAGTTGTGATCCAAGGGGCCCATCATAAATAACAAAGACACTTGGGAAAGTCCAAAGACTTCAAGGTTACCTCTTGGAAACCAAGGACAAAAGTCAAATTCTTCATTGTACAACACACCCCCACAGCCAATCCATTACTAAGCCATGCCAATTTCCCCTCTTACATATCTTTTCAATTCAGCTCCGCCATTCCATCTCTACTGCCTCTTTGAGGTCCTTATCGGCTTTCATGTGGACTATAGCAAGAGCCTTCTAACTGGTCACCTTACTGCAAGGTGCACTCTCCCACCAAGCCAGCCTTTGCTCTACTATCAGAACTGTAATTATAAAACCTCAACCCAATCACATTCTTTTCCTGCACAAAAACTCTCAACGGCTCCCAACTACTTACAGCAGCACAGCCCAACATAAATATAATGTGAGCTTAACACATTAAAGGTTCTGGTAGTCTCATTTTTAAAAAGTGAAAAGAAACAGGTGAAGTTAATTTTAGTAATATATTTTATTTAACCAACACATCTAAAATATTATCATTTCAACATGTAATCTATCTATCTATCTACCTATCTATCTATTTTAGACTACTTCCATTTTTAAATTTACATAAATAAAATGGATAAAACAAAAAATTCTGCCCTTCAGTTGCACTGGCCATATTTCACATACTCAGGAGCCATATATGGTTCGTGGCTATTCTACTGGTCAGCTTCCTGCCCATGATGTAAAAGCCCTTCACGTGCTGCCTCCTGCCTGCCTTTCATCCTGTCTCCTCCCACCCACCCCTCCTGCCCCCAGCTCGGGTACCTTCTCCTCTGGCCACACCGAATCACCACCCCAAAACAGACCAAGCTCTTTCCCACTTCACACCTTTGCACACGTTGACCTGTCTGATCTGTCTGACTTGTCTGCCTTAAAACCTCTGTCTCTCCCCTGTGCCAGGAAATGTCCAATATACTGTTGAGTATTAAACCCCAATTTTGCCTCCTCTGTGAAGACTTCTCAGACCCTCCAGGCTGAGTCAGTCATGCTCACCACTGAGCTTCTGTGGTGCTTTAAAGCCTCTATTCAAGCAAACCATATTTTCTGCATCAAAGATTGTAACACATGATTTGATACATCAACTGACAACTAAGCAGACTATTTGAAAATCAAGGATAAATGTTTTTTGGGATTATAGTACTTATCATGTTATATTGAAATTTTGTTTGTACACGCCTGGGTGGTTAGCTCTTCAAGGGCACAGACTGCTCTCCCTCACCTTTGTACGTCCAGTTCTAGTTCAGTGCCTGCCAACTGTTGGCTCCTTCCCCACTTATTAGATTAAACAGGACAGGTCTCTCTCCCTGGATACAGCAAATACTCCTGGGGGCAGTAGTATGCAGACCAGTTAGTTATATATACTGTTGTTCTCTCCCTTAACCTTCACTGCATTTTGCTTAATCAAAGCACTCTTAGAACGTTTGTTCCTATTCAAGTTATACATAATTGATGACAATGAAAATTGTTACCAATTATACAAAGGTTTGCAATTTTGACAGAGTTCAAGGACTCAGACTAAAAAGATGAAACAAGCTTGGCAGGAGAGGCATCTTCCAACTAGAGGCTGATCAGGGAAGTTTTCTAGAGTTTCTGAGAGCGCACCTCATATAGGTACTGCTTGATTCAAGATTAAGTCTTATATATACTACCAAATGTAAAATAGACAGCTAGTGGGAAGCAGCACATAGCACAAGGAGATCAGCTCGGTGCTGTGTGCCCACCTATAGGGGTGGGATAGGGAGGGTGGGAGGGAGATAGATGCAAGAGGAAGGAGATGTGGGGATATATGTATATGTATAGCTGATTCACTTTGTTATAAAGCAGAAACTAACACACCATTGTAAAGCAATTATACTCCAATAAAGATGTTTAAAAAAATTAAAAAAAAAAAGATTAAGTCATTTAAAAAATATACCATAGGGTAGCTGATTTTGAAGTTTGGTAGTTTCTTATAAAACTAAACAGTCTGACCATACGTTTCAGTAATCACACTCCTTGGTATTTATCCAAAGGAGTTTAAAACTTATGCACACACAAAAATCTGCACACGGATACTTGTTGCAATTTTATTCTTAATTGCCAAAAGCTTGAGACAACCAGGATGCTGTTCAGTAGATGAATGGATAAATAAACTGTGGCATATCCACACAATGGGATATTATTCAGCACTAACAAGAAATGAGCTATCAAGCCATGAAAAGACATGTAGGGATATTAAATGCATATTACTAAGTGAAAGAAGCCAATCTGAAAAGGCTACATACTGCATGATCCCAAACACATAACATTCTGGAAAAGGCAAAACTACAGAGACAGTAAAGAGATCAGTGGTTGCCAGGGGCTGGGGCATAGGGAGGAGTGCGGGAGGAGTGAATGGGCAGAGCATGGAGGATGTTTAAGGCAGTGAAATTATTCTGTATGATACTATAATGATGGAAGCATGTCCTTATGCATTGGTCAAAACCCATAGAATGTACACCAAGAGTGAACCTTAATGTAAACTATGAACTTTGAGTGATAGGAACGAGTCAGTGTAGGTTCTTGGATTGTAACTAATGTACCACTCTAAGGCTGGATGTTGATAGTGGGGTAGGTTGTGTATGTATGGGGGCAAGGGATATGTGGGAACTCTGTACTTTCTGCCCAGCTTTGCTGTGAACCTAAAACTGCTCTAAAAATAAAGTCTGTTAAACAAACAAACAAACACTGTAGAATGAGGAAAATTCTGTCCATGAGCTTCTATCGTGCTTGAGGAAAAAGCAGCCTTCTACACTCTTCAAGGCTCAGAAGCCTTCCTGGGTCTCATGCTGGGTGAGGTAGGTACTCACGCCATGGACCACCCCCACCCCATGCCTTTACTTGCTCATCTCCTCTCTAGACTGCAAGACCCTTGAGGGCAGGAACTGTGTTTGATTCAGTGTTGCATCCCCATTGCCTGGTCTCTATTAGATGCTTAATGCACGTGTGCAATGAATCAGAGAGTGTGGGCAGCTACGGAGCTGCCCTAAAACACGCTTGACCGAAGCCGTACCTCTGGACGCCTCACAACACAGCCCTCTGGGAAAGCAGCCTCTGAATCAGCAACAGTCTCTCCTGAGAAAAGGGGGCAACTGCTTCTGGCGGTACTGTGTTGAGCTCTGCTTGAGAGGCCATCTGAACAAAAAGCTGCTATTTTGAAAATATCTCAAAAACAGAGAAAGTTAAAGCACCAGGCTGGCCTTCTTAACTGAAAGAAAACTCTCTAGATGAGGAAAATATTACACCAGCAAATGGGAAACTGACTAGGATCTGGCTGACCTAGTTGCAGGCCCAACTCTTTCACTTACTGACTGTGTGAAGGTGGACACATCTGTGAGCCTGGCTCTTTGAGCATAGAACAGGCACACCCTTGGGTTGGATGAGCCCAAAGCTCTCTTTTACCTTTGTGATTTAGTACAGCCCAACAGCAAAGGAAGTACTTCTAGCCTTCATGGTCTATGTCTTCTCTGAAGCAATTTACCAGCTATCCTTTCTATATTTCCATTTGTCAACTTGTTGATAATAATCTTCATTTCATGTATGGTGCGCATGTTCTCAGTTTGCCCTCACCCACACCCCACCCTAGATTAAAGGACTCTTTACGCCCTTTTCTGCACACTGTGTCTTCTGTGGCTCCCTTGCCATTTGAGTTTGGCCAGTGCTTTGCAGTGGCCAAGATCAGAGAGCAGGAGAAGGAGGAGACCAGGGTATTTCTTCCCCATTCCTTCTCTGATATCTTAGTTTCCTAAGGGTCTCAAAACAAATTACCACAAACTGTGTGGCTTAAAACATTAGAAATGTATTCCCTCTCACAACTCTGGAGGACAGATGTCTGAAATTAAGGTGTCAACAGGGTTAGTTCTTTCTGCGGCTCTTGGGGAGAATGTGTTTCATGCTTTTCTCCTGGCTCCTGGTGGCTGCTGGTGATCCTCGGCATTCCTTGGCCTGTAGAAGCATCACTCCAATCTCTGCCTCCATTTTCTTTTCTTTCCTTTTTTAAAATTTTATATTGGAACATAGCTGATTAACAATGTTGTGTTAGCGGCTTCCCTGGTGGCGCAGTGGTTGAGAATCTGCCTGCTAATGCAGGGGACACGGGTTCGAGCCCTGGTCTAGGAAGATCCCACATGCCGAGGAGCAACTAGGCCCGTGAGGCACAATTACTGAGCCTGCGCGTCTGGAGCCTGTGCTCCGCAACAAGAGAGGCCGTGATAGTGAGAGGCCCATGCACCGTGATGAAGAGTGGCTCCCACTTGCCACAACTAGAGAAAGCCCTCACACAGAAATGAAGACCCAACACAGCCATAAATAAATAAATAAATAAAAGTAACTGGATGGGTGGTGGAGTTAAAAAAAAATTAAAAAACAAAAAACAAAAAACAATGTTGTGTTAGTTTCAGGTGTACAGCTAAGTGATTCAGTTTTACATATACATGTATCTATTCTTTTTCAGGTTCTTTTCCCATTTAGGTTATTACAGAATAGTGAGCAGAGTTCCCTGTGCTATACAGTAGGTCCTTGTTGGTTATCTATTTTAAATACAGTAGGTGTACACGTCAATCTTAAACTCCCAAACTATGTCTCCCTCCCACCCTTCCCCCTGGTAACCATCAGTTCGTTCTCTAAGTCTGTGAGTCTGTTTCTATTTTGTAAATAAGTCCACTTGCATAATTTTTTTACATTCTGCATATGAGTGATATCACATGTTATTTGTCTTTCTCTGTCTGACTGACTTCACTTAGTAGGATAATCTCCAGGTCCATCCATGTCGCTGCAAATGTCTCTGCCTCCATTTTCACATGGCTCTTTCCTCTGTGTATTTCTGGGTTTCAAATCTCCCTCTCTTATCTCTTATTAGGACACCAGTCACTGGTGTCCATCCTAAATCCAGAATGATCTCATCGTGAGATCCTTGAAAATACTTGAGATACTTGAAAACATTTGAGATCCTTGAAAGACCCTATTTCCAAATAAGGTCATGTTTTTAGGTACAAAGGATTAGGACTTGGAAATATCTTTTGGGAGCTACAGTTTAACCCCCTACACCTGCCCTGATGTCATGCCCCAGGTAAAAGCAGAGACTTATGGAGGAGAGATATTCTGATTCTCCTTGGTCACACTATTTCTTCTCCTTGTCCCTTTCACTCTAGGAGTGGTAATGACGTCTCATTATTGGCTGGACTCAGAGACCCTATTATAAGGGATAGAGTTAGTGGATATCCTTCTAGTCCAAAAAAAAAAAATGTGGGAATAAAATTTGTATTCCTGGAAAATAACTGGCAAGAAGTAAAAGTGAACTTGCACAGAATTCATAAGGATGCAAGCTAGGCCGGAAGGTAAAGGGTGAATTTTATGTTTTTCTCTAAAGAACAACCATCTTATATTTGGTTCATTTTTTTCCAAGTCTTTTTTCAGAGTTCATTGTTATAGTGCAGCATGAAAAAAAGAAGTTATAAAAAGTTTAAGTTAAGGACTTGCCTGAAATTAATGTCATCTCCAAAAGGACATTTAGGTCAAGTATGTTGGGATGTTTTTAAAAAGTATTGCTTTGGTGCCTTCCCCTTGATCTGCTAAATTAGAACCCCCATAAACAGGTTCTAGGTATTTTTACACTCAACTTTCAAACCACAAGAGATTAATCTGTGAACCTTTGGGGTAGAGCAGTCTCAGTTTTGTTTCCCCAAACAAGGATTTGAGAACACGTGCTTTGTTGGAGAGGTGGTCCTAGGAAAACACTGGCAGGGGAGTGGGAAGTGAGTCAGGGAGAGGAAGGAAGCCAAAAAGAGTTCATTCTCAGGACAGTTACCATCTCCTGCCACTGGCACTCAGTCCTGATGGGAGATTCCGGATGATTGTGTAGGAATGCCTGCATCATCCTGATTGAGATACGAGGAATCTAGAATATTTACCCCTCAATTCCCTTCCCATCTTTGGTTGAGCTTCTTCCAGGGCATTAACTTTCCAGCGTTTCCTGCTTGTCCTCCTTGCTGGGCTGAAGACAAGTCCTCAGAGTTGTGGATACTTGCAGTAAGCAGCTTTGTCTTGTAGAGGTAAATATTAAGGGTGTTATACGTGGGGCATTGAATAGCATCTGCTAAAGAAATGAATATCCTTGAAGAAAAAGACAAAACCAAAAATACAGACATCCTTTCTATTTATTCGTCAGACTAAGCCAGATTGTACATGTATCTAAAAGTCTTCCTTCCTCCTCTATCCTTGCCATGGCTGAATGATGGGCAGAGTGTAATTCTCCCACCTTATTGACAGGGTTGGCCATGTGACTTGCCTTTGTCCAATGGAAAGTTAAAAGATGTGATGGGAGCACAGGCTTTAAATCACTTGCATAGTTTGGCTTGACCTCCTGTGTTCCTGTCATCTATATTATTACCTAGAATTCCTCTTTGGGGAACTGATCCTACAGAAATACACATGTACACAAATAATTATGCAAAATGATGGTCATCGTAGAATTGATTGTAAAGGCAAAAAATTGGGAGGAACCTAATAGAAGAATGGGTAAGTAAGTTATAGTATATTCTTACTGTGAAATTTTATGCAGTATGTCTTTACATGGAGAGATGTGAATGATATATAAAATAAGAAAAGCAAATTGTAGAACTCTATATAATACCATTTTTGTAATAACAAAAATTATAGTTGTGCATATGCAAAGGTGCATATTTGCATCTTTATTATATACATATAGAAAAAACCCTAAAAGTATCTCTGGGCACTGCATTTGGGAGAAGTAGAGAAAAGGAAACTGCAGCTGACAGTTTTTTAAATGTCATATATTCAACATGTATAAGATGAAAACTTTAATGCGTAAAAGATACAAAATGAAGGTGAGAGCTTCTTTCCTTCCCTTAACACCAGCTCCCACCCCACGGATAATAGTTTCCTGTAACTCATTCCAGAAAAATGTTTTAATACATATAGTCACATAATATAAGCATCTATTTATTGGTTCTAATAAAAATGTTACACATTGTACTGCTACTTGTTCTTTTGCTTTTGATGACGCAGAACTACCTTAGTCTTTTCACAGAGGCATCCTTATTCCATCTTATGGATTTACAGTAATTTAGTTAACATGTCCCCTTCTTTTGAATGCTGGATGTTTCTAGCCTTTTGCTATTGCAAAACAATGTAGCAATAAACATTCTTGTACATACATTTTGCTAAACATTTGCAACTATATGTATTGGGTAAATTTCTGGCAGAGGGATTACTAGTGAAAGGAGATGGACATTTTAAATTCTGACAGATATTGTCAGAAAGAATGCACCAATGTACATTTCCACCAATGATTTATGAGACTGCTCATTTTCCCCTCAGGCTTGCAGTACTAGATGTCATCAAATATCTCTATTTTCCAATCAGATAAGTAAAAAAAAAATCTTATCTTTTTGTCACTGTAGTTTTGATTATTTGCATTTATTTCATTATGAGTGAGGTTTTACATCTTGTCATTTGTTTTCTCGATGGTTGTGTGCCTTTTTCTATTAACACTAGTTTCTTCTGAACATTTTTCTCCTGGGTTAGTCATTTTTTTTTCATACTGACACATAAACTCTTTGAAAATTGAGGAAGTTTAACTTTTTCCCATTTGCTTTGTAAATACATTTTCCCAGTTTGCCATTAGCCTTTTGGTTTGGTTTATGGCATTTTCTTCCATGCAGCTTTTTAAATTGTTTATATGGTCAAATACATTAATTCTGTTTCTTAATGGCTTTTGGATTTTGTTCCTACTTAAAATGGCCTTCCTTATCACAAATTATAAATTCTTCTAGAACTTTAATTTTTTTATGTTTAAATCATTGATGCAGCCAGAATTTATTTTGGTGAAGAGAGGACTAACTTTGTAGACATCTACACCATTTGCGTTTTCTAAACTGAGCATGTATTTGATTCAGTAATTTAAAAATTGCAGTAAAGGAAAAAATGAAAGAAGGTAAAGCATAATAACCCAGAGGATAAGGCCTGGAGACAGAAAGCCCAGGTAAGAACTATTTTAATAGTCTTGGTCAGACACGTTCATTCAATACACTGACCACCTATTATTTGTCAGGCCCAGTGCTAGGTCCTGAAGACATAATAAGGGCCTAGATTGAAAGTTTGACAATGGTAATGGGAAGGAGGGAAAGGATTGATGGAAGTATTTCAGCTCATAGAACGATCACCATGGCAACAGGAGCCTGAATCATCACTATGGAGACACGGTGCTTGAAATTATGACTAGAGGGATACTGTGACTCTGTTGGTGAGGATTTTGAAACAGGTAGAACAGGTATTTACAGATGTTTCAAAATGACACTGTTTCTTGCTCAGTTGAGGTTATTGCCTCTCTTTCCCCAGTGCTCTGTTTCAGGGAGGCTAGAGATAAAATATTTCAAAGACAACGTAGACTAAGACAAAACACAAGTTTATTTGATCACTGCTACTTATGAATGCACCAGCCAGAGAAGAGCCTTTTATTCAAAGAAGTTGCTATCCAATATGACATGCATTACATATAAAGTGACCTGGCATGCTGGACCTCTGATCACCAGGCTGCTTGGTGGTAGGAGAGATTGCTCAGACACACGTTCTTCTCTGCAGCAACATAAAGACTTCTGTCCAACACTTAAAGCCAAAGAGAACTTACATGTGGTTGGCAGTGAGGCTTAGTTTGAATGGAATATTCGACCAGGGCTTGAGCTGTTTGATTATAGCCAATATGTGATAGGCTTCACCTGCTCATCAGTACAGGTGAGGTCAAATTTATCATCATGTCCAAATAATAATGCCTTTTGCCTGTCCTGCCCATCCTTTCACACAGACCCTCCAGCCTCACTATCAGGGAAACTGGGACCTTGGGCAGTCTTGGGGTCAGAGGGCTTCATATAGGGTCCAAGTCAGTCTGTGACACCACTGTATTTCTGCCCCTACCTGACAGGACGCTGTTTCTTGCTCTGCCTGTGGTCACTGCTCATGCCACAGCTGACCCCTTCCTGAAGTGCCCAGCCACTATGTCAGCCTAAAAGAGGTTATTGCTCCTCTTTTACTAGTCCCTTAGACACTTCCCTGATCCCCACAGCACAGCTCAAACCAGGTTTGCACTTCGGGTGTGAGTTTTCTTTTTCTTTTAATTTCTTAAAACTGAAGTATAGTTGACATACAATATTATACTAGTTTCAAGTGTACAGCATAGTGATTTGACATTTATATATATATTACAAATTGATCACCATGATAAGTCTAGT